>NC_071996.2:71261250-72466875 GCF_028885655.2 Pongo abelii | reverse complement strand
AAAGTGTGAAAAGCAGAGACACTAGGACAAAGTGCCAAGAAACACCAATATTGATAGGACAAGTAGAGAAGAGTATTGGGCCACAGAAAAAGAATCAACAGTGTGAAATGCTACTGAAAATCAAGCAAGGTAAAGTTTAAACTATGACCACTGGCTTCCTCAACATGTAGTTTACAAAAACGGTAAACCACATAATTTATCATATAAACTGGGACGCTTTTCAGCATAAAAGAAATTGTATTAATAACTACGTCAGACTAACAGGCATAACTTAAGGCTATTCTGGGAAAACTAGGACTATGGCTACATGAGTCATGGACAATTTTGTAGATTTCAATAGAACAATGGGAGTGAACATTAGAATGAGGTAGGTAAGGATATAAATATAAAAAGTGAGGAAAGCTAGCTATTAAAAAAAAAAAATGGGAGGCAGGTTTAAGACTCATCTTCTTCCCAAATATTCTCCCTTAAAGGCCAAATGCAAACCACATGTAATAAGCACAGCTAAATCACCTAGTGAAGAAAAGAGACTCCAGATTCTTTTAAAAGAACAGGTACTTCCAAATTTTGTTTTCTCAATTATGAATTTAAAACACCATTTTGCCGCAAAGACTTTATGACTAAAACACCAAAAGCAATGGCAACAAAAGCCAAAATTGACAAATGGGATCTAATTAAACTAAAGAGCTTCTGCACAGCAAAAGAAACTATTATCAGAGTAAACAGGCAACCTACAGAATGGGAGAAAATTTTTGCAATCTATCCATCTGACAAAGGGCTAATATCCAGAATCTACAAAGAACTTAAACAAATTTACAAGAAAAAAACAATCCCATCAAAAAGTGGGTGAAGGATATGAACAGACACTTCTCAAAAGAAGACATTTATGCAGCCAACAGACATATGAAAAATGCTCATCATCACTGGTCATTAGAGAAATGCAAATCAAAACCACAATGAGATACCATCTCAGGCCAGTCAGAACAGCGATCATTAAAAAGTCAGGAAACCACAGATGCTGGAGAGGATGTAGAGAAATAGGAACGCTTTTACACTGTTGGTGGGAGTGTAAATTAGTTCAACCACTGTGGAAGACAGTATGGTGATTCCTCAAGGATTTAGAACTAGAAATACCATTTGACCCAGCAATCCCTTTACTGGGTATATATCCAAAGGATTATAAATCATGCTACTATAAAGACACATGCACATGTATGTTTATTGCGGCACTGTTCACAATAGCAAAGACTTGGAACCAACCCAAATGACCATCAATGATGGACTGGATAAAGAAAATGTGGCACATATACACCATGGAATACTACTGCAGCCATAAAAAATGATGAGCTCATGTCCTTTGCAGGGACATGAATGAAACTGGACACCATCATTCTCAGCAAACTATCACAAGGACAGAAAACCAAACACCACATGTTTTCACTCATAAATGGGAGTTGAACAATCAGAACACATGGACACAGGGAGGGGGACATCACACACTGGGGCCTGCTGGGGGGCAGGGGGTGGGGGGTGGGGGGAGGAACAGCATTAGGAGAAATACCTAATGTAGATGACAGGTTGATGGGTGCAGCAAACCACCATGGCACATGTATACCTAGGTAACAAACCTGCACATTCTGTACATGTACCCCAGAGCTTAAAGTATAATTAAAAAGTAAAAAAATTTTAAAAAACACCATTTTTGTGAAAAGTCTGTCTTTAAATATACAATTCCATATAAGAATATCATTGATACAGCTGAATGATAGCAGATACTATTTCAAAAAGGAAAAAAGAAAAAGCAATATATGTAGATAAATCTCTAGGAAAGAATAGATCATATTACATGAAGTTAGTAAAACTAAAACATAAAGCAGCTTTTAAATTTTCCTTTAAAAAGCAAAGAAGTAGGCCGAGCATGGTGGCTCACGCCTGTAATCCCAGCACTTTGGGAGGCCAAGGCGGGTGGATCACCTGACGTCAGGAGTCCAAGACCAGCCCGGCCAATGCGGTGAAACCCCATCTCTACTAAAAATACAAAAAATTAGCTGGGGATGGTGGCAGGTGCCTGTAGTCCCAGCTACTCGGGAGGCTGAGGCAGGAGAATCAGTTGAACCTGGAAGGCAGAGGTTGCAGTGAGCTGAGATCACGCCATTGCATTCCAGCCTAGGCAACAAAAGTGAAACTCCAGCCAGGCGCGGTGGCTCAGGCCTGTAATCCCAGCACTTTGGGAGGCCGAGGCGGGAGGATCACAACGTCAGGAGATCGAGACCATCCTGGCTAACAAGGTGAAACCCCGTCTCTACTAAAAATACAAAAAATTAGCTGGGCGTGGTGGTGGGCGCGACTGTAGTCCCAGCTACTCGGGAGGCTGAGGCAGGAGAATGGCGTGAACCTGGGAGGCAGAGCTTGCAGTGAGCTGAGATCGCGCCACTGCACCCCAGCCTGGGTGACAGAGCGAGACTCCATCTCAAAAAAAAAAAAAAAAAAAGAGTGAAACTCCATCTTTAAAAAAAAAAAAAAAAAGGTGAAGAAGTATATTCTTTAATGTAAATAATATATTATGCTCCCACTATACCTACAATGGGAAGGCAGACTCACAAAGTAGGTAAGAAAGAGTACAGGCTATGAAGTTAGACAACCCAGCCTTACCACTCAGAGCTGTAAGATCACAGATCATTGACTTCAACTTCCTATGCCTCAGCTGCCTCATCTATAAAATGGAGATGACAATACCTTCAAAGAATTATTGATGGTTAAGTGATATAACGCATATAAAGTACTGAGAAAAGAGTCTAGCATATAGTTGAGTACTCTAGAGATGGTAGCTATCATAATTAGCTAGCTATCATATATAACGCATTATGCCTTGCACTGAGTTCATATCAATTTTCAGGACATGGTGTCACACCTGAGAACAGACAGATTATCAGTATAAGGAGAAAACAGGAGCTGATATGCACAAAGAGGCAAGAGTGGAACAAAGCAAGGCTCAACTATAACATTTCTCCTCCTCAGAGAATGGAGAGGTCCTAAGATTTAATTAATCTGAAGTATTGTTTGTTGTTATTTTTAAAGTTTAGCTCCTAGTGCCAACAAGTAAAGACACATCCTATCAAAGTATCTTTGATAGGGACTGGCTGTGTCAAGGTTAAGAATAGTAAGAGTTCTGACATTAGGAGCCACGAAATCCTTCTTAACTCTGTCATTTGCTGGCTGTATAACCTATGGCAAATTGCTTAACTTTCCTAAGCCTCAATGTACTCATCTTTAAAGCAAGGATAATAATAATGCCAATCTCAGAGACTTGCTCAGAAGCTTAATTGAAACAATATATAAATAGTATTCAACACAGTACCAGGTACATAGCAAATATTTAAATACTATATATTATTGGCCAGGCATGGTGTCTCATACCTGTAAACCCAGCAATTTGGGTGGCTGAGGCAGGTGGATCACCTGAGGTCAGGAGTTCAAGACTAGCCTGGGCACCATGGCAAAACCCCATCTCTACTAAAAATACAAAAATTAGCCAGACATGGTGATGCACACCTGTTATCCCAGCTACTCAGGAGGCTGAGGCAGAACTGCTTGAACTGAACCCAGGAGGCGGAGGTTGCAGTGAGCCAAGATCGTACCACTGCACTCCAGCCTGGGGGACAGAGCAAGACTCCATCTCAAAAAATAATAATAATAAAAATTATATATGTATTTATATATATGTGTGTATATACATATATACATATATATAGAATTTAAGGGAGGTAAAGTTAAGATGAATGAGAACGGGAAGAGGTGCAGAAACATTATGGCAGGTTGAAGAGTATCAACCACATAGTGGGCACAAAAGAAGAATATAAAGTTCTCACTAAGGGAGTAAAGGCAAGATTTATCCCAATTTTTAAGTTATAAAAGTATAAGCATGTAAAAATATCTAAGACTGATAGCAGCAAATTTATGATAAAAAAACAGAAACATGTCTAATAAGAAAATGACTAAATAAATTATGGTATAGCCATGACATTAATACCTGCACTTATTAAAATGCATGTTTTTGACATGTACACTATGGCAACTTTTTAAAAAGTATTTATTTTATCTATAAATATAGTCATCACACAAAAAGAAAAGAAATATAGCAAAGTGCTAACAACAGGTATTTGTGAATAACAAAACTACAAGTGCTTTTAACTTTTTCTTTAAACTTCACTGGAAATTTTCAAAGATGTCCATAACAAACATGTATTATTTTATAATTTTTTAAACGTAAGGTGTTTTCAAGACTAGTTATACAAAGTTCACTAATACTAGAATATGATTAATAATACTAAGTATCATTAGTAATTAGTAATATTACTAAGTATACGAAGTACACTAATAATACTAGAATAATAATACTGATAATAATAGAACTAGTGAATATAATTCTGAGTTACCTTGTAGCTCACTTTTAATAAGGCAACTTTCCATCATGTATAATAGCACAGTGACCATAATATCCAGCAGCTGACATTCTTCTGTTACCTGTCTGGCTAGCTCCTCATTGCTGAACAACTGAACACTAATATGCACAATTCTGTTAGACATTGTGTCTGATTCATGACTTTTCTTCAGTGTTTTCATAATGAAAGCATAATGCTGAACAAAAGTTTTTGTAAAAGCAACCTGTAAACATTTTAATAGAAAGGAAAAAACACATTAGTTTCAATTTTTAATTTAACATCATTTTCAGTATATCATGTTAACATTTTACAGCTATTACTAATTTATAATAATGCCCAAGATAACTAAAAAAAAAAAATCTCGATGGTGAGGTAGTCTTTCACTTTCCTGGAACATCTGCAAAATATTTTGATGGTTAAAGAAAAAAAAAATTTTTTTTTCCCCAAGACGGAGTCTTGCTCTGTCACCCAAGCCTGAGTACAGTGGCATGATCTCAGCTCACTGCAACCTCCGCCTCCCAGGTTCAAGCAATTCTCCTGCCTCAGCTTCCCAAGTAGCTGGGATTACAGGCACACGCCATCACGCCCAGCAAATTTTTGTATTTTCAGTAGAGATGGGGTTTGGCCAGACTGATCTCAAACTCCTGACCTCTAGTGATCTGCCCACCTCGGCCTCCCAAAGTGCTGGGATTACAGACGTGAGCTACCACGCCCAGCCATATTTATTTTTACTCTTATTTTTACTCTTATTTCCTTTACATGTACATTTTCTCTGTTTTTTTTTTTTAGCAGATATAAAGACACACAAAACAATGACACTATTAAAGTGTCTCTCCTAACCTACACTATAAAAATAACAGCATGCTTTATTTTCTTTTCATACACTGAGCTTCGTCATTTTGCCATAACCATATGATAGTAACAGGTGGGTTCTGACCCCCGGGACTAGAAACTTCACCTGCCAACATTTGCATATGAGTCAATAACTGTTCTCTCTTTAGCAGTTGTGACCAGAAACTTTTCAACCCATGCTTTTCCCAGCCTGATCTCACAATCTAAATTCAATTGCCCCCATTAAACATTCTCATAGCACCTTGTACTCTTCTTCAGAGGATTTAGAACAATTTGTAACTACATATTTATTTCTGCAAAATAAAAATTGTGGTTTCAATGTTTGTTCCCCAGCATTCCCTCCAGACCAAGTTCCATGCAGAAAAGCAATCCTTTGGAATTCTGCTGAGTAATGCTGCTTTGCCACAAAGCTAAGACACTGTGCCTTTTGTGAAGAACTTGTGTTAGCAAGAGAAGAAACTAACACTTGTTCATAGTGTTATATCAACCCTCACCTGAGAAATATATCAAAAAAAGATTTAATAATGAAAGGCAAAGAAAGAAAAGCAAAGTTCAGAAAAGCAGGAAAATATATAGATACCTTATACTCTTGATCTGGAAGCATGTTGAGTAAGAAAGTTACCATCTTTTGAGGGAATTCATATTTTATAGTCCAAAATAATAGTTCTTCTAGGAAGCTTTTATGCTTCAAAACATCCATTATGGATTGATCTGCACAAGAAAAATGAAATTTATCAGTTAATGATTGAAGTTGCTCATCTCATTTTATAACTAATAACCCATAAACCATAAAATGTGAAAGTATCTAAAAGTTAAAAATATCCTTACAATAATGCAATAATATTGACAAGCTAGATTTCTATAATGTACACAGTATATAAATACAAAAAAATTTCATGCATATATTTTAATATAAAGCAGTAAGTGGAAAAATGAATGGGGAGAATGGATGCCCTTTTTCAATAAAGGTATTCAATAGAAGACAGCATTATCCATTAAGACATCAAGAGGATACAAGAAGTGTCAACTATGATGTACTGGCTCCAGTGACACTGCTTAAGCAGGGGCTAAACTTAGATGAGAGACTGGAAAAAACAGTATCTCACATGCATCAAAATCCTCAGGTCCAGCCCTAACTACATCACTGTTCAAGGTGTCTTGCAGGATAACCTTGTAGAGTTTTTTCAATTAACACTACCCCAGCTTTATACTTCTTCTAGTATTGAATAATGTGTTCATACCACATCTCCCCAGGTAGTGGGTCTAAATGAGTAACAATAAGCTCAGTATGTCATCACTTTCTTTATAAAACACTGCATTTACTAAGGCTTCAATCAGTCCTTATTAGATATAACTTTAACACAGTTTTTTCATTAATAACTAAAGATAAAACAGCACCAAAATATCATATTTTCTGAAGATATTATGATTTTAACTACAGAGAGGCAAAAATATCTTCCAACTCCCTAATTCCATTTCAGTGGTGACATAAGTGATATATAGTAGTGGTTAACATACAAAGACAAGTACACTGTAACACTATACATCTATTTTTTTTTTCTTAAGAGTCAGGGTCTCACTCTGGAGGCCAGAGTGCAGTGGCATAATCATAGCTCACTGCAGCCTCAAACTCCTCAGCTCAAGTTATCCTCCCACCTTACCCTCCTGAACAGCTAGGACTATAGGTGTGCAAGACCACACCCTGCTAATTTATTTTTTATTTTTTGAAGAGACATGGTCTTGCTGTGTTGTCCAGGCTACATTTCTTTATTATTAGCAATTAAGTAATTATTTTCAAAACTCAGAATTTTCTACTTATAAAACAGAAATCTATTCTTCCGGAAACAGATCATTTCCAGGGCATGACAATGATTTAAAAACAAAAACAAACCAAGATTGCAAGAAATGAGGTAAAATACAGTCAAAAGAACTCACTGACAGATTCAAAGACAAAAAGTAATAAAAACAGGGCCCAAGAGAATCAGGTAGCAGGAATTTAAGATTTGTAATTAAAAATTATAATATAGGCTTGGCACAGTGGCTCACACCTTAATCCCAGCACTTTGGGAGGCTGAGGTGGGCAGATGGCTTGAGCTCAGGAATTTGAGACCAACCTAGGCAACATGGCAAAACCTGTCTCTAAAAAAAATACGAAAAGCAGCCAGGTGGGGTGGCATGAGCCTGTAGTCCCAACTACTCGGCAGGTTGAGACAGGAGGATTGGATCGCTTGAGCCTAGGAGGCAGAGGTTGCAGTGAGCCAAGATCATGCCACTGATCATTCCAGCCTGGGTAACACAGTGAGAACCTGTGCTGAAAAAAATAAATTATAATCCACAGCACACTGCTGTACCTAATTTAACTCTCACAATTCACTTAACACAATGTGACTGATAATTTCACAGACTACCAAAATAAAAGCTCTCATTGGTAAGTGCTTCTTAATGTATTTACAAAGCTGAACAAAACTAGTACTATTAGAATTCATAGTTTTAACTCTGCAAGCCTGCATTAGGCAAATGAAAAGCCTGAAGTCATCATAATTATTATTAATTGTCAAGCACTTAAAAGAAAATATACATTAACAATGTTTTAAATCAATTAAACAACCTGAATATACCAGGAAAGCTGTGGCTTCTGCTAAAATAAGAATAGTTGCAGTTATGCAGAATTCAATATTTTTATCTGCAGACCAAAAAAACTCCAGCAATGTCTTCTTTGTTGTTCTTAAAATAGGTGATGTCAGTCTCCCAAGATGTTAAAGCACATGTTATATTGTGTAATATTATGAAAATGTAGTTAGAAATGCTTCCATTAGTTATGTTTGACTATCTTTAAATCTTGACATGACTTTTAACAATGTGTAAACTACCTTAAGTCAAATTGTAAAAAGAGATTTTTAAAGAATCACTATGCACGGTAAATGCATGACTAAAGCAAAGGTTTTAATTAAGAGAGCAGAGTTCAAGTTCTGCAACTCACTAGCTCAATAATCTTGGAATCTTGGCCATATAGTTAAAGCCCTCAAGGCCTCAGTTTCCTCACCCTTAAAATGCAGGTTTAGAGAACGGGCAGTGATGAGGTTAGCATAGTGTCTGGCCTCTTCCTTACCATTACATATTTTCTTTTCAGTGCACTTTTCAAGCTGTGGAACAAAATTCTTCCAAAAATTGAGCCATTCCCTAAACTTCAGATATCTTCAAAATAAGGTCAGTTTTTGAAAACACCTGGGGTTCTAATTCACAAAGCCATTCCTTCCATGTACATACTCAAACTGAAAATGGTAACTGATGAAGTCTTAAATCTCAGTACTATTTCTTACCATTACAAGGAAGAGAAGGCATTCAATCCAAACACACATGTGAAAAAAGTTCAGGTATTTAAAAACAGACAAAGAAAAAAACACTTTAAGTCTGCATAAAAAGTATCTTCAGCAGAGTGTGACCAGGCTGAAGGAAAACAATGACCTCTTACACCACCGCAGGTATTTTCTGGGGCACCCCTAAAGCTTAAACTCAACTATGTGCCTAACAATCTCCAACTCAGATGTGTCACAAGGACTCAGTTTAATATCTGATAAGTTAAAGAGCCAGAAGGCCATATGAGTTCCTAATTTCCTTCAGACATACAGGTTCTCTGCTGAGCCAGAAAAAAGGAGAACATATGTGTATGTGTGCAACCTGGACTGCAGATCAAATTCCATACCCTTTCCTAGCAAGCCCAAGTTAATTTCTTACTTCTGTAAGAAATTTCTTTTCATCAAAATAACATTTTAGCCTCTGGAGACTTTCTAAACCAACCACACGTTAAGATATGAAAATCCCTGGCAAAAATCCAAAGCACAGACTTGTCAACTAATCGCAAGTATTCTAGAAAAGCTTTTAGTGACAGTCAAGTAAACATTGTGGTTAAAAGCTTAGGCTCTGGGATATGAATTAAGGATCTACCTCTCATTAGCCATAATCTCTAACATGTCTAACACATACAAAAGATTCAATAAATTTTACTTATTATTATTACTAATCTAGTCCCTCACTACAAAGCATATTTATAATACTTTCTCCTTTGAGTAAACACGTGAGTCCCTACTGAGCCTTTATGACGTGTTAAGTACTATTTGTTCATTCCCTGTGTGTGTGTGTGTGTGCATGTGTGTGTGTGTGTCTCTGTCTCTCTCTCACCATGTCATCTCCCTTGTCTTTTTTCACTCTAGAAATTGCATACCCCCGATTATAAAAGGAACTAGGCCAAACTACAAATTCACACAAAAAACACTAGAGCCAAATCAATCAATCAATGAAAAGACTTCCTTTTGGGGGGGAACTCAAATATGATAATGCATATTTTATGATGAAAATAATGAACAAAACCCAATAGTAATCGCTTAACAATACTTTCTCCAAGACTTATTAGATAAATCTAATAACATAAGCCTCCCTTCAAACAGCTTTGATGTCAATATGGCTAGCCCATCAAGTATTTTTAGTGATTAGGCATTTTTTAGAAGCATTTTATTCAAGGAAAAAAATAATAATAAATAAAAATACCTTTGGTGCCACTGCTTAGTTTTACCCTTTTTCTCTTGCCCAGACCTTGACTACTATCCTGATCATCCTGAAGGAAAATAAAATTAGCATTATACACGGTCACATTCATAAATTGATACGCTTTATAAATGTGCTTACAAATTACATTAAACACATAATATATGCATGCTTACATACTACTAATCAACATCTATGTATTTGCTATAATATATATTTTAGTGTTAATTTTGATTTTAAAATACAGTGAAATATCCCTAAATATTAAAACACAAGAGCTCTTAAATGTAATCTCTGCTTCTAACGGAAGACTCTTAAGTACCCAAAATACCAAGATAAAAATTTTCCTAACCTTATAAATTACCATCAAATGCACGAAGAAGCTAAAGGGTGGAATGAGAGAGATTATTATAGGAAGGTAGGAGAGAAGAGGAGAGGACTAAAACAATGAACAGAGGAAACGCTTTGAAGAGTCTAAGAAAAAATGAGTTCAACAAATCAAATTTTGAAAAATAAACACAACATATTAGAAGTTGGAGTTGACAGTTAAAAACAATAAAAACAAATTAAAATATGCTTAGAAAAAAAATCCAAAAAGGAAATACAGACATTCTGCTCAATGTGATATATATATATCCTAGAAAAACCTTGCACTAAAAATAACAAGGCTTATGGGGGAGAAAAGGGTAAGGGATGGACATTCACAACCTATTCAAGTTTGTAACCAGAGAAGTAACAAAAGCAGTAATTGGTACCTGGAAAGATCATTTGCAGGCCCAGGCAAACATCATGTGGTGGTTTAAGGCTAGATCAGACCATGTTAACACTGCACAACAGAGTAAAGAAAGCCAGCCAACTATGACAATGCAGAGGGAAGAGGAGCAAAGAAGGGAGCCTGCCTCTTGTAAAACCAAGGTAAAAGTAGCAGTGCACCTCTTGGGGAGGAAGCCCTGGGTGTAGGTGCTCATTTCTAATTTTCTTAGTATAGTGCTGAAAAGGCTCCTGCTGTCTTTGCAGCAGAGCTCAGAGTTTTTTCCTCTCCAGCTAAAGGTTATGATTCTACCCCACTATCCCAGCTCTCCTAAACCAGGAATGTTACATATGAATCAACAACTTCCACATTATGACATATTTTCCCTAATTTCCAAACATATATGAACCAACCAATATTATAAAGAGGTGCGGTAATTTGGCATATAGTCAGTTGTGCTAACAATGGTGTTGGTAGCAGGTTAGAACTGTAGTATAAATTCCAAGATACTTTTCTCAAGTAGCACCCATCAAATTTCTAAAGCAGAAAAGTAGCCTCAGCTTCATGCTGGAGCTCTATTTACTGGTGCAGCTTCCTTGGCCTAAATAATAGCCTTAACTTGGGTTTCTGTCAAGCGCAGCATCAATCCTCAGGGCCATTCTCTGGGGTTTTCCAGAGCTACTACTTAGCTCAGTCATTCAGCATTTACTGGGCACTTCAATATGTCTTCCCTGTTAATCTCCACCTTTGCCAGGCCTCTCTGGCCATCCACCAGGCAACAGAACTGACAAACTACAATCTCTCTCTGCTACTCTTAGCTTGCCACTGGAGAAATTCACCAGAAAGAAATATGAAGCCTTAAAAGACAGAAAACAGACACAGGAATGTAAAAGCATACTACAGGGCCCAGAGGGTTCAGAAATTTAAGATTTCAGCTAATAGCCATTTATGAAACTGGTTCTCCAAGACCTGAGAGAAAAGGCAAACTTGGAAAAGCACGTTATGTCCCAGGTAAGGATTATTTCATAATTTCAAATATAAACTTCCTATGA
The DNA here is from genome assembly GCF_028885655.2 of Pongo abelii. Lineage (NCBI taxonomy): Eukaryota > Metazoa > Chordata > Mammalia > Primates > Hominidae > Pongo > Pongo abelii. The sequence goes on along the minus strand of NC_071996.2, from coordinate 72,455,236 downwards.
AAACAGTATCCTTAATCAAGTGATCGTCATGGCAATATGAAGTTTTATAAATTTCCTGGCCTTATACACTTAAAGGACAAGTAGAATTAGCCAAGCAAAGGGGGGAAAAGTCATGCCAAGAAGAGAATACAGCATGAGCAAAGGCAAAAGACAAAAGTCTGACAACACACACCACTGAGTTGGCCTTAACATCATGCTAGATATCAAATACAGCTAGGAAGGGAGATTATTTGCATCTGAGCTGGTGGGAAAATAGGTACTCTTATATACCAATGGTGAGAATATACAGTAGTAAAATTTCCCTGAATGGCAATTTGGTAATCTTTGGAACAGAGATTCCAGTTCTAGGAATCTAACCCAAAGAAATAATCAGACAAGTGAAGTGGGACTATACGCATACGCATTCATCACAATGTTATTTCTAATGGCAAAAAAAAAAGTCTTTGGTTTCCAACAGAAGATGATTAGGTAAATAAATAATAGCACACCTGTACCATATAAAGAAAAACAACCCTGGAGCTCTATATTCATTGTGACCAAACAGATGTTCAAAAACTATTATTATAAATGAGAAAAGCATGCTATTTTAAAATAGGGAATTTTAAAGCATGCTATTTTAAAATAGGAAAATATGTCATTATAATGTGGAAGTTGTTGATTCATATGTAACATCCCTGCTTTAGAAGAGCTGGGATAGTGAGGTAGAATCATAACCTTTAGCATATGCAGTATGAAATTATTTAAGTATTGATAACATTCACAAATAAAATCTGTTAGTATATTCCTTTTTATAGATGTTCAAAACTGTCATTAGTAAGAAAAGCAAGTAATACAGGAGTATATACAGCATGAAACCATTAAAATATGACATACATAAAATCTGTTAGAATGTCAGATGTTTTAAAGTCATAATACAGGACCAGGCACGGTGGCTCATGCCTGTAATCCCAGCACTTTGGGAGGCTGAGGCGGGTGGATCACCTTAGGTCAGGAGTTCGAGATCAGCCTGACCTGTATGTTGAAACCCTGTCTCCACTAAAAATACAAAAATTAGCTGGGCGTAGTGGCAGGCACCTATAATCCCAGCTACTCGGCAGGCTGAGGCTGGGGAATTGCTTGAACCCAGGAGGCGGAGGTTGAGTGAGCCGAGATCGTGCCACTGCACTCCAGCCTGGGCGACAAAGAGACTCCATCTCAAAAATAAATAAATAAATAAAGTCATAACACAGATGAAAAAGAAAAAGAAAAAACTGCTGGGAGTGGTGGCTCATGCCTGTGATCCCAGCACTTTGGGAGGCAGAGGTGGGCGGATCACCTGAGGTCGGGAGTGTGAGATCAGCCTGACCAATATGGAGAAACCCCATTCTCTACTAAAAATACAAAATTAGCTGGGCATGGTGGCGCATGCCTGTAATCCCAGCTACTCGGAGGCTAAGGCAGGAGAATAGCTTGAACCCGGGAGGGGAAGGTTGCAGTGAGCCAAGATCGTGCCATTGCACTCCAGCCTGGGCAACGAGAGCAAAACTCCGTCTCAAAAAACAAAAGAAAGAAAGAAAAAGAAAAAAATTTAAAAATAAAGAATGTCAGATGTTTACAGTGAGTCACCACTAAGTGATAGAGATTTAGGTAATGTTATCTTTTTGTTAATATTTATTTTCTATTTATTCAACCATAAATATGGATTGTAGTTTTAAGTTAATAAACATCTTTTTAAAATACAAGTCTGATTTCCAATACCACTTGTTCCAACAATAACAGATTACTATATTATCAGTTATAAGTTCTATATTTTTATTTTTAGAAAGTACAATACTGTTAACAAACAGAAATAACTCCCAAAAGTAGGGAATTCAGGCATTAAGGAAAATGAAAACAAAACAGTTATCATAACCACAATTTTCCATTCCTCCAAGTTCATGATGTGGAGCTAAGGTTCCTTTGTCCCTGAGGAAGCAGTATAGGATCCTAAGAGAAGATGATGGTCCAACTGACAAGAAGAAATAAATCAAATACAATCTCAACCCAGACAGCATTTGTACAGCCCTCAAGAACTTTTCAGACCTTAAATAGTCCCTGAGCATGAAGTAGGCACTATTGCTACATGTGTTTCAGGCACAAAATATGGACACAGGTCCAAATCATTCTGGAAAAGAAACAAGAAGACATGAGACAAGAAAATCCAAGAAAAACAGATTCAAACTCCCAATCTGCAAAATCTACAGATGGTTTCTCAACCTAAATTAACCTTTCTTTTTTTGATGGATTTTCTAGACAGTTTTCATCACATTTTTTCATAAATGTGAGCTTCATAAAAAGAAGTCAGGTAAATTCACAGCTGGCTACAACAATACTCAGAATATTAACACAGACTACACAGGACTAGAAGGAATATTTAATATGTCACCTTACAAAAATGAAATACAAAGATCTTAAAAGACTATAACAATAAGATGAAACTTGAAGATTTATGTAAGCCCCTATAATCAGACTGTTTGCTTTAAATCAGCTTCACAAGTATAACGCTAGAAGGGAGTTGTAACTTGTCAGCTGTAAGGTGGGGCCCAGGGGGAAATGTTGGGCCTTCTGTTTGACCTCTGTGGCTCCTGCCAACAATTTAGGATACCTGCTAAAAAAATAACAAAAAGCTTTGGGCCTTAATGAAGACACGGTATGCTTATCAAAAGATGTCCCATCACTGTGCACTAAATCAGGACATAGATTTTTAAAGAAAATGAGTTTACTAGATAGTGAAAAGAAAGAACTATGCACAACAGAGAATATTAATATCTAAAAGTAAATATTTAAAACAGTGTCATATGGAAATAAAAATCTTTCTAGAAGGCAAAACAAGAAATATGCGAAAGTTACAATATTTAACACAATATTGAGAAGAATTTAATAATTAGAGCTATCAAGGGAATAAGCTGCCTCATAAACTAGGTAAGCTCCCTACGATTGGAAGTATTTATGGAGAGGCTTACCAACTGTCAGGAATGTTGTAAAATCAATTCCCGCACTGGAAAAGAAATAAATTAAATATTTCTAAGGCCTTTCCCACCAACAGTTTGACTCCCTGCCCTACCCTCACCATTAATGTAATTTATGATACCAAATTAAAATTAAACCTTATGCCTCCAAAAGTAAAATTAACTTTTTTCTTTTTTTTTATTTTTTATTTTTTGAGACGGAGTCTCGCTCTGTCGTGCAGGCTGGGGTGCAGTGGCGCGATCTCGGCTCACTTCAACCTCCACCTCCCGGGTTCAAGTGATTCTCCTGCCTCAGCCTCCCGAGTTGATGGGACTACAAGCGCATACCACCATGCTGGGCTAATTTTTGTATTTTTAGTAGAGACGGGGTTTCACCATATCGGCCAGGCTGATCTCGAACTCCTGACCTAGTGATCACCCACCTCGGCCTCCCAAAGTTCTGGAATTACAGGCATGAGCCACCGCACCCGGCCTTTTTTCTTTTACCTATTCACTTATGAAAAGTATCTCTGATTTTTTATTTCAACTGTCCTACTTTTGCCATTATTTTTGGAAAGCTGTTGTTTACTTGGATTGTGTCTTGAATAAAGACAAGAATATTCAAAGCACATCTACACAGTAACTTATTTTGCAAAGTGATTATTTCTCAATTATGTAAAAGTATACAGGAAAAAAGTAAACAAGCAAAATTTATAAACAGTGATAATCTTTGGATGGTAGGGCTAAATGTAAATGTTTTCTTTTTGGTTTTTTTCTGTTTGTTTTGAGACAGGGTCTCCTTCTGTCACCCAGGCTGGAGTGCAGTGGCGCAATGTCAGTTTACTTCAAGCTCCACCTCCCAGGTTCAAGTGATCCTCCTGCCTCAACCTCCGGAGCTAGGATTACAGGCATGCGCCACCACACCTGGCTAATTTTGTATTTTTAGTAGAAACGGGGTTTCTCCATGTTGGTTAGGTTAGTCTCGAACTCCCAACCTCAGGTGATCCGCCCGCCTCGGCCTCCCAAAGTGCTGGGATTACAGGCATGAGCTACTGCGCCCAGCCAAAACACCTTTTAATTGTTACAATTCCTACTCTATAGTAGTAATTAAAATGTCATTGTCCATTTATTCTCATCCTATATTCCTTTACGATATCTTAAATTACAAGAATAAAATCATGAAAAGGGTTTGCTTAACAATCCCATGGGCCTATAAGGTAATGGTGTAGAAATTCTAATCCTGAAGCCATACCTAGCTCTTCACTAAATTTCAAATATAAATACTAAAGCAAATATGTCATTTGTGCCTACAGTTACAAATAAAATGCAACATGACATTAAAAGTCTTAATGAATATTTAAATGGCATAAAATAGTTATTTGTTCAAGAACATCTACATTTAAGTACTCTTCCTCTATCAACCTCTTTCCATCTATCTTATCCCTTCATCTATTTTCACCTTAATCTATTCTATTCTATATTAATTATTGCATTTTGACCATTTTAATATATGTTAAAAAATACTTTAAGAACAAAAGTAAAAGCAAATTTTAAATAATAATCATATTCATTTTTAAAGGGGTTGACGGAACTTATCTTTCTTTCCAAATAAATCACACAAACTCAATTAACATTGCTTCTTGCTTATGATGCCTAGCCCCCAACAGAATTTTTATTCCATGTAGGCCATCAGTCCTAATAAAATAATGTTTTCCACTAATAAACAAAAAACAAACCAGATTAAAACAGGATATACAACCCCAAAAAGAGACTAGTGGAAGAGTCACAGTAGTTTCATAGCCTCATTAGTAATTAAATTCAAAAATATATTTTGTTCTTTAACCTACAATGAATACTAGTAAAATTTCAGTATATTTTCTTTTGCTTTACAAAGTTAAAAGTCAACTCTCGGCTGGGAGCAGTGGCTCACGCCTGTAAACCCAGCACTTTGGGAGGCCAGGGCAGATCACGAGGTCAGGAGATCAAGACCATCCTGGCTAACACGGAAAAACCCCATCTCTACTAAAAATACAAAAAATTAGCCAGGTGTGGTGGCAGGTGCCTGTAGTCCCAGCTACTTGGGAGGCTGAGGCAGAATGGCGTGAACCTGGGAGGCCGAGCTTGCAGTGAGCTGAGATCACGCCACTGCACTCCAGCCTGGGTGACAGTGCAAGACTCTGTCTCAAAAAAAAAAAAAAAGTCAGCTCTCCAAAATATCTTACAGGCTGGGCACGGTGGCTCACGTCTCTAATCCCAGTACTCTGGGAGGCCAAGGTGGGTGAATCACCTGAGGTCAGGAGTTCAAGACCAGCCTGGCCAACATGGCAAAACCCCATCTCTACTAAAAATACAAAAATTAGCTGGGTGTGGTGGCGCACGCCTGTAGTCCCAGCTACTCGGGAGGCTGAGACGGGAGAATCGCTTGAACCCGGGAAGCAGAGGTTCAGTGAGCCAAGATCACACCACTACGCTCCAGCCTGGGCAAAAGAGTAAGACTCTGTCTCAAAATAAATAAAATAAAATAACCTTACAATCTAAATGTAAGTTTTTAGTCTCTTGATGTACAATAGTAACTATTATACTTAAGGAAAGCTTTGATTTTCATTAAAACTCTGTAATAGCCATTACTGGCTAAAATGGCATTACTTTATCAGTTGTAGTTTTTCCCAAGAGACAGTGCCACTAAAATAGATAGAAAATTTATAAGAAATTATTGGTATATTATTTAGCTATTATCACTACCCACTATTGGATTATCAACTGAATCCAGGGAAAAGAATGGCTAATGTCATATCCTGGTTGTGGAAGTTTTAAAACATGTTTACAAATTCTTTGACATTCTTCCCATCAAGAGGTGGGATCTATATCACCTCCCACTAAATCTGGACATATTTTAGCAACTCGTTTATAACTAAAAAGGATGAAGTGACACCACATACCTTCCAAGACTAGCTCAGAAAAGGCTCTACAGCTTCTACTCTTGGGCTGTTGGCCTGGGAGAAGTAAGTCACTACTATGTAAGATGTCCAACTTGAGACCACCATGCTGGAGAAACCACATGTTGTCATACTGATCAACAACCAGCTGAGTTTCCGGATGGTCAACATCAACTATCAGCCCTGTGAGTGAGCCATCTTAGATCTCCGTCTCAGTGTGAAGCCCTCAGATGACTACGGCTGCAAACAACAACTAACTGCAACCACATATGATAACCTAAGTGAGAACTGCCCAGATGCCATTCTCATGTTCCTAAGTCATAAAATTGTGAGCAAAATAAAATGGTAATTTTAAGACATAAAGCTTTGGGCAAATTTGCTGCATAGCAACAGTAATGACAATCATGGTTTATCCACTTTATAGAAAGAACACTTAGACCAGTAGATGGAAGAACTAGTGCCCAATTTCAACTCCACCACTAACTAGACGGCATTTACTAGCCTGAGTGAATCAGTTAATTCTATGGAATTCAGTTTTTTCATCCATAAATAAGAAAGACAAGATGAATTATATAGTCCCTTTTAGCTCAAGCAGTCATAATTTTTATAACCCTTGAATTGCTTGACACTAATTTTCATTTCGTTTTTGTTGTATCACATGACTTTTCTTCTTTTTTTCTTTTTTTTGAGATGGAGTCTCACTCTGTCACCCAGGCTGAAGTGCAGTGGTGCAGTCTCAGCTCTGCAACTTCTGCCTTCAGGTTCAAGGGGTTCTCCTGTCTCAGTGCCCTGAGTAGCTGGGATTACATGCATGTGCCAGCATGCTCAGCTAATTTTTGTATTTTCAGTAGAGATGGGGTTTCACCATGTTGGCCAGGCTGGTCTCGAACTCCTGACTTCAGGTATCTGCCCGCCTCGGCCTCCCAAAGTGCTGGGATTACAGGTACAGGCCATCACACCCAGCTGACTTTTCTAACTCAAGACTTGACAATAAGTTTAAAACCATAAAGCAAACACCTTATTTTATATATATATTTATATATTTATATTATATATTATTATATATTATAAATTATATAATATATATTATATATTGTATAAGATATATAATATAATTATATATAGTATATATAATTATATTATATATTATATGGTACATAATTATATCTTATATAATATATAATATAAATATATAAATTATTTATATATAATATAATTATAATTATATTTATATTTAATTTATAATTTAATTTATATTTAATTTATTTTTATTTATTTTTATTTTATTTATATTTATTTATATATATATTTATTTTAAATTATATTTTATATTATATTTTATATTATTTTAAATTATATTTATTTAATTTATATAATATTTATTTATATTTATATTTATATTTAATTTATAATTTATAATTTAATTTAATTTAATTATATTTATATTTAATATATATTTAAATATATATATTTAAATATTATATATTTAAATATATATTTAATATATTGTATTATACTTAAAATATAATATAATTATAATTATAACATAATTATTAATGTAATCAATAATATATTAATTAATATGCTATAATTAATATGTTAATATTAATATATTAATTATAAAATATATAATATATAATTATATATAACTATATATAATAGTTATATTATATATTATAAATTATAGTTATATTATATATTATATATTTATATTATATATTTATATTAATATATATATATTTATATTAATATATTATATATTTATATTAATATATTATATAATATATTTATATGTTATATAATATATTATATATTTATATTATATATTATATATTTATATTATATATTATATATTATATATTATGTATTTATATTATATTATATATAATATATTATATATTTATATATATTATATATTTATATTATATATTATATAATTATATTATATAATATATTTATAATATATTATATATATAAATATAAATATATTATATAATATAAATATATAATATATAATATAAATATATAATACATACACATATATACATATATGTATATATAAATATATATACTTTATATATTTTATATATGTATATATGTGTATATATATATTTTTTATATATGTATATATGTGTGTGTGTATATATATATATATATAAAGTACCACTGCACTCTAGCCTGAGAGACAGAGCAAGACCCTATCTCAAAAAAAAAAAAAAGAAAAAAAAACATACAGTAGATACCTCTGGCTAAACAACTCTACTTCAAATTCTTAAGTTTTCAAATGCCTAAATTACCCTATTTTTATCCCTTTGGAAAATGTGATCAATATATAAACTATAAAAAGTTTAGCTTTCTGGGGCTGGGCACGGTGGCTCATACCTGTAATCCCAGCACTTTGGGAGGCCAAGGTGGGCGGATCACCTGAGGTCAGGAGTTCAACATCAGCCTGACCAATATGGAGAAACCCCATCTTTACCAAAAATACATAACTAGCCAGGTGTGGTAGTGCATACCTGTAATCCCAGCTACTCGGGAGGCTGAGACAGGAGAATCGCTTGAACCCGGGAGGCGGAGGTTGCAGTGAGTCAAGATCACGCCACTGCACTCCAGCCTGAGCAATGTAGCAAGACTCTATCTCAAAAAAATAAATAAAAAATAAAGGTCAAAGAGTCTACACTACTTAAATGTATTAAATATACATCACATGCTTTAAACGTAAATCTTCTCAGCTATAACAAAAACAAGATATTATGAGAGACTAGGGGCTGAAATAAAGTATTTTAAAGTTGTTAACATCAAAAAGTATTTACCATGATATTCACACTGAGACATGATCATAATTAAGGAACAAATGGTTACTACATAAAACATACTATACACAGAAGTTGCTGAAACAGAATCTAAGAGAAATGAACATGGATGGAGCAGGAGGCCATAATCCTTAGCCAACTAATGTAGGAACAGAAAACCAAATACCATATATTCTCACTTTAAGTGGGAGATAAATAATGAGAAAATATCGACACAAAGCGAGAAACAACAGACACTGGGGCCTACTTGAGGATGGAGGTGGGAAACAGAAGTGAGGACCTAAAAAGGACAGATTAGAAGCAATAGTAATGAACAAAAAAGGGGCAATATTTCAAATTATCTGATATCATCTAGAAATTACTTCTAGAAGAGATTCAAAAGCCCCTCAATACACACACGTGCACACACAAACACACACACAAGGATGTCCTTCTAGCACCCAACCATAAAATAGAATGTTGTTGCAATGCAGTTGTGTACAACGAAAGTCTCCACGGGAAATTCAAATGCTAATCTGGAGAGTTCAGGCCAAGATAAAAATGATTGTTACTTCTGTCCTAGACAGAGGAGAAGGCATCTGTGTTGAAGATCAGCTTTTTACATATCCAGAAATAAAATTCAATTCAAGAAAATAAAGTAGAATTGTTAGCAAGCCTGTTGGATACATAATGCTAGGCATGCTAAAATAATATGACAGTTCTAACCTACCACATAAATATAAACTTAAGACCACAGATTTTTGTTGTTTTAAATCAAATCAAGATGCTTATTTTAATAAACTGCTCTGAACAATGACCAAACCATTTCATCATGCAATAGTTGTCTAAAGTTCCTACTGGCTACAGATGTAAGACTCCTGCTCAGGCGGCTTTAGCTAAAGAAGTGCCCATTCATTCACCCATTCATAGTCAACTCCTACTCTGAGAACTCGCCTTTTAATAGGCCATTCCACCTCCCCACAAAATGCCCTTAGAGCAAAATTAACAGTTTAAAACTATATGTGTATTACCAATTACTTCCTTCTTTGGCATACGAAGAATTAGCATTCTTACTCTCACCATTCCCCTCCCCTATCTTCAAAATGGAATTATTACAGTTTAGTTAAAATAATAATGTTTATATGTTTTTGAAAGTCTATTTTAAATATCAGAAAATTTTTCCCGTTTGTCATTATAACAATATGATTCTCAGAAGTTATTCTGTTACAAAACAGAAGCAAAATTTATAAGCTAACCATTTACATAAGTTTTTTAAATTACTCTATTTTATTTAACTAACACACATACAGTGTTTACAATATGCTGGGCACCAGGGCTGTAAGTGCTTACATGTGTTAACTCATTCAATCCTCATAATATTCTCATGAAATAAGTACTATTATTATCTCCATTTCACAGATAAGGAAATTTAGACATGAAGAAGTTAAGACACTTTGCCCAAGGTTGCACTACTAATAGGTAAAGGAGCCAGAAGTCAAACCCAGGCAGTCTAATTCCAGAGTCAGACTCCTACACAGCATAATAAAATGCCTCTCCAATCTGATGAAAATTCTTGAAAATTGCCCAAAATGGGACTCCACAAAACGTAACATTGTGTGAAAGCCTTTTTAGAGGGGACAAACTATAAAATTTAAATTTTAAGGTATTAAATCAATTACAAGACTTCCATAACAGAAACCATCCCTTTAAAAGGAGTATATTTGGCTTAATTCACATTACGTTATCAACTCAAAATGGATTTCCAAAAGAAAAAAGATATATATGTTTAAATGTAATTTTATTTTTTAGATTTTAATAATTAAATGTATTAGAAATATAAAATTTAAGTTGAATAAGCAACAAGATTATAAGCAAATATAAGTAACAGCAATTTTTCTCTTATAAATTATGTAATAAAATATAGAAATATAACATGATTTTTCCTATTTATTATTAATAAACACTATGAAAATTGACATTTCAAATTGATGGTCTTTTTCCCAGTACACAGTTTTAAAAAAAAATCCCTGACATGTAAAATGTAACTTTATTATACGATTAGAAAAACAGTTCCATTTCATAGTCTTTTAATAAATTATCCTAAACTTAGCAAAATTTTCAAAAATAATTTCATTGTACATATGACAACTATGTGGGTAAATTTGGGGACAGCCTCTGAGGAGAAATCTCTACCTCTTTCTACCTACTTTTAAACTGTGAAAAAGAAAAATGAATTATAAACAAGAAGTAAAAATCTAGTTATAGACCTTGTTCTGTCACTAAGTAATTGTGTGATCTAGGCTTCCCAGAAGCCATTATGGGCTTCAGTGTCCTTGTCTATAGAATGAGAAACTTAAACTACATAATGCCTACAAATCTATATAGTTTTAGAACTATAAAAAAGTATAAAATAATAAAAAAGTATAAAAAAGCACAAAATTATACTTTTTAAAAAGTTTTGAACTTTAAATCTCACCTCATCTGAAGAATCTACTTGTCCCAAAGTTCCTGTTGCGCCTACAAAACCTTTGGAGGAGAAGAAAAATAGTTGTCCTTCATAGTTGCTACATATTGCTTTATTATCAAATTATTCTGAGAAATACAAATATCAAAAAGCTAAGTTTTGTTACGTTAGGACACCTCATTCTAACAGTTATCTTGGCAAAGTCCAACTTTTTTTTTTTTTTTTTGAGACAGGATTCTCGCTCTGTTGCTCAGGCTGGAGTGCAGTGCCGCAATCTCACCTCACTGCAACCTCCACTTCTCAGATTCAAGCAATTCTCCTGCCTCAGCTTCCCAAGTAGCTGGGCTTACAGGCGCCTGCCAGCACACCCAGCTAATTTTTGTATTTTAGTAAAGACGAGGTTTCACCATGTTGGCCATTCTGGCCTCAAAACTCCCGACCTCAGGTGATCCACCCACCTCGGCCTCCCAAACTGCTGGGATTATAGGCATGAGCCTCCGTGCCCAGCCTCCAACATGTATCTCAAATAAGTTTGAACCTAATAGGTTGACACTTCAATAGGAATTCTCCAGTGAAAACTCAGATTTAATACAGTAATTATAAATGGTGTTTCAGAAGGATCTTTTTAGTTTTAAACCATAGTTTACTAAAATATTGAGGTAGTAAAGTTTTGGGCTACTCTTGAATAGCAACTGTACAGTTTTCATGAGTTAGAACCAGAATCTTAATAAGCTAATCAAATTCCATTTAAGAAAAATGCATTCTCTTCTTTGGTCAATCTATTCTTTTTTACCTCTAAATTTTTACTATTTTTATTACTTTTCTTAAAAAGAATAATACTGTTTTAGTTCAAAATAAATTTTTTCAATAATGAGTAAAGTTTGAGAGGTTTTTTTGGTTTTAATACAGAAAAGTTACTACTGTTCAAATTAAATATTTAGACAAACCTTGAACAGCCAGAGAACTAGTACCAGCAGATGGCTCCTGCACACCATATACAAGCTTATCCTCAGGATATGTAAGTCCAGAGCTCTTTAAAGCTATAAGGTACTTTTCATGACTTTTCTTTACACAAGCATTTTCTCCAAGACCTAATTAAAACAAACTTCAAATCAGAAAAAAATATTCCATTCAAAATCTCAGTATGGTCTTTTCATTAACTAGTATCTATAAATAGGTGAATATTCTAATGGAGTGGGAGCCCTAAAATGAATAATATAAGATAGCTTCAAATAACATTTTTGTGCTTATGTTTAGCACTAACAACCCGAGAATACACAGCATGTTTATACCAAATAATGAAATCTACAAAGTAGGTGAGCATCTAAAATATCCAAGGGAATGTGGGGCATAAAAATTAATAAAACATGATCCGAGCTTTAAAGGAACCTGAAAATTACAGTAAAGAAAGTCAGAGAGGTAATATGGTAGATAATAATTATGTAGCAGAATTCACCTTCTGGTTTGACAGTCTGTGCTCTCGTAATACCAAGCATGCAGTTATCGAAAGCAGAGTGCTTGGGAAAGGCGTATGAATGTTTTGTATAACAATACACCATTCAACAATTCCAAGTTTTATAACTTAAGCTGTATATTAGAAAATCCTAGGTGATACAACACAAAAACTTAAAATATCAAAAGTGAAAACATAGACATGATGGTTGTTACTGTTAAAGAAAGGGGATCACTTCTCAGCCTTGTGTTTAAAGAAAGAGAGGTAGGGCCGGGCGTGGTGGCTCACACCTGTAATCTCAGCACTTTGGGAGGCCAAGGCTGGCAGATCACCTGAGGTCAGGAGCTCAAGACCGCCTGGCCAACATGGTAAAACCCTGTCTCTACAAAAATACAAAAATTAGCTGGGCATGATGGCAGGTACCTGTAATCCCAGCTACTCAGGAGGCTGAGGCAGGAGAATCGCTTGAATCCAGGAGGCAGAGGTTGCAGTGGGCTGAGATCAAGCCACTGCACTCCAGCCTAGGCAACAGAGCAAGACTCTGTCTCAAAAAAATAAAATAAAATAAAATAAAATAAAGAAAGAGAGGCAGAGCATAATTATCATGTCACACCAAAAGTTAGGAGACCTAGGTTCCAGTACCAACTCCAACATAAATTAATTGTGAGGTTTAAACAGGCCATTTCATTTTTCTAGGGCTCAGTAGTCTCCTCATCCATAAAACAAGAAGTTCTTTTGCCGGGCACGGTGGCTCACACCTGTAATCCCAGCACTTTGGGAGGCAGAGGTGAGCGGATCATGACATCAGGAGATCGAGACCATCCTGGCTAACACAGTGAAACCCCGCCTCTACTAAAAATACAAAAAATTTGCCGGGCGTGGTGGCGGGTGCCTGTAGTCCCAGCTACTCGGGAGGCTGAGGCAGGAGAATGGCGTGAACCCGGGAGGCAGAGCTTGCAGTGAGCCGAGATTGTGCCACTGCACTCCAGCCTGGGCGACAGAGCAAGACTCCGTCTCAAAAAAAAAAAAAAAAAAAAAAAAAAGAAGTTCTCTTAATAACTTCCAGCTTTAGCATTCTATGAAAATTCTACAATTTACCTTTAAGTTCTAAAAGACTCAATTTCTTATCATTATAGTAATATATGAAAACTATAAATTTCTTCTAACATTTTACTCACCAGAAGTCAGATCTTTGTAGTTTTGTTGGTTTGTCAAAACCTGAGTAAGAACAGACCGCATTGCTCCTCCCATTTTAGTTAGGTCTTCTAAAAAGGAAATTTGAGGTTCCAAAAGCTGAAGGACTTTGTTAAGGTCCTTTTCTGATGGTCCATCAGCTGCTAAAAGAAAAAAAGAAAAAAAATCAAATAAGGGTAATTTTCTTTAAAATATCTTACTAAAAATAACAGTATTTATTCTTTTAAAATTATAATGGCTTAAATTATAGTATTTCATAATCAAAAAAGTCAATACAAGAACTCTGTTTAGAAATTGGTATCTGCCCAGCACCTAGCCAAGCAAGGGTAGACTTGCTCAGGAATTCAGTCCTTTGGAAAACAGCAGATGGAAAAACACAGATGACCTCCTAAGATATGAAGCACTTAATTTGTGTAAGAAGCATTTAAATACAAAAAATTAGCCAAGTGTGGTGATGCGCGCCTGTAGTCCCAGCTACTCAGGAGTCTGAGGCGGGTGGATGGCTTAAGCCTGGAGGTGAAGGTGGCAGTGAACTGAGATCATGCCACTGTACTCCAGCCTGGGCGACAGAGTGACACCCCGTCTCAAAAACAACAAAAAGAAGCAGCAGCATTTGATCTGTGGACCCTATACTTCCACATATATAAATGTCATCATAAAATCATTTCAAAAAAAGATAGTATTTAAGAAAAAGTTTAGATCACATCCTAGAATAAAACAAGATACAATTCAAATACATTGAGAGTAGTATAAGAGTATTATGTCAAATTTAAACCTGTATAACAAATAACCTATCCCCTATAATATTTCAAAAATACAGATACATGTTAGCTGAAGGTCAAAGCAACTAAAGTGAAAGATAACTTTTCATAAATATGAATAATTGTATTAAAAACTAAAAAAAAAAAAAACAGGCAAATAGAGATGGAGAGAAAGAAAAGAAGCTTGGACAACAACTGAAAAAGAATATTAAAGATGAAAAATATAGAGAGGTTTTACAGAAGCCGAGGTCTAAAAGGAAGGAAATGAATAAAGAGATTTATAGCTTAACCATAATTGTTTTTAAAACAAAAACAAATGAACAAAACCACATCTATAAAAGAGGTAATGGAGAACCTGTGTGCCCAGGAAAGGGGATGTCCATTTCATTCAACATTTATTCAGAATCTCAAAACCTACTGTCTCAGTGTAAAGCTAATGTTATATATTATTCAACTTTATATTCTCCCCAGTGACTTATATAGTAATATAGTAGATAATATAGTAGTAATATAGTAGATTTAATTAATGTTTGCTCTTGGTTTTCAAGGGCTCTGAAACAAACTCTAACACAGATATAAGGATTATTGGATGAATGAGAAACAGAATTGAAAGAAATTGGGAAACCACAAGATCTCTGAGTTTTCATTACCTTGGATTGGTTATTGCAAGCTCTTTCTTTAATTTCTTTAATTTTAAACAGTAATCTCTACACACAAATGCAGAATTTTGGCTGGGCACAATGGCTCACACCTGTAATCCCAGCACTTTCAGAGGCCAAGGCGGTGGATCACCTGAGGTCAGAGTTTGAGACCAGCCTGGCCAACACAGTAAAACTCCATCTCTACTGAAAATACAAAAAATTAGCCAGGCGTGGTGGTGGGCGCCTGTAATTCCAGCTATTTGGGAGGCTGAGGCAGGAGAATTGCTTGAACCCAGGAGGCGGAGGTTGCAGTAAGCTGACATCGCACCACTGCACTCCAGCCTGGGCAATAAGAGCGAAACTCCATCTCAAAAAAAAAAAAGGCAGAATTTTTTTTGCACAGACAGAAATTAATGCTGAACAGAAGTAGTGATATAAGGAAGAAACTTCCAAGAACCTACATTCATGCAGATCATCTTTAGATAAAAAATGCTTCCATTTTTTCCTTCGTGTTTTCAGATAACAGATAATTATAAAGCTATGTACTTATGTTGTCTACGTTTTATAACTGTTACGTCAACAACAAAAAATATAATACACTTTCATGTGAAGTACTCTTTCATTAAACTAATGATAAGCTTTAAGGTTCTCATAATAAATAATTTCTATTTCTAAAATAGGACACCTGTAATACAAAATATAAATTCCCAAAAAGGTCTCCTAACTAGTATATGAGAAATAATGCATAAGGCAATTTCAATAACCCATCTAGTAACTGGTTCCTTCATTCCGAAGAGACAGTAATTTGGAACTAAATCAAAATAATATTTTTCTTTATATATTCCTTTTTCTGTTCTTTTTTTGGGGGGGCGGTGTGGGGCACAGGGTCTCACTCTGTCACCCAGACTGGAGTGTAGTGATGTAATCATAGCTCACTGCAGCCTTGAACTCCTGAGCTCAAGGGATCCTCCTGCCTCAGCCTCCCAAGTAGCTAGGACTACAGGCACATGCCACCACCACACCCAGCTAACTTTTAAAAATGTTTGTAAAGACAGAGTCTCTATGTTGCCTAGCTGGTCTTGAACTCCTGGCTTCAAGCAATCCTCCTCCCTCAGCCCCCCAAAGTGCTGGGATTACAGGTATGAAACACCATGCCCAGCTTATTTTTCTATATTTTAAGATATATACTCTGTTAAGTAGAAGTACTTAACAAAGGATTGTATGTTTTTGCTTAAAATGTACAAATAAGGAAGTATAATGGTTTGCTCACAATAAAGATAACAAGACAGTTTTAGAAATGAGGACATTATATAACATTCCCCTACACTTTAAGGATGGAGATAGAAGATGAAAATGTGTGCCACAGTTTCAAAATGAATATAAAATTATTTATAGTACTAAATAATTTTAAACCTCTAAAAATAATGCAAAATGTAATCTCTTATAGAACAGAAATTCAAGTATCATTAGAAAGGTAAAAACAATCATAAAAAGTTAATAAATTTGATTCATACTACTAATGAATATCTGTAACTGACAATGTCAGACTGAGAACTTTTAATAGATACCTAAATCCAAATATTTACCTAACTGAAGTATGTTAATCAAGATTGTGATTAAATCTTAAAAAGTAAGAAGAACATCTGTAATTTTCTCTTTTAAATATTAACATGATGATTATACACCCATATATTCTACCAGTAATCTGGAAGTCAGCAATTTGACCCTATCATAAGTTATTATATAATATATAGAGAGAATAAAAATATATACACACTTCTAAAAAAAAAGTTGATAAAACATTTTATCTTCTAAAAATCTAAGTTAAATTTAAACATTTCCAGGAGTTCTCAATTCTGCTTTATCATAATATTGCAAATAAAGTCACGTTAACCCCACAAAATGGTTACTTCCTCATCTGCAAAAGCTCAAATAAGTTTGATCAAAAACATTTATGACTCCAGAAGCAGAAAGCACGAAACTACATCTACTGCAACATACAAGGTTATATAATTTATTTTTAGTGTGTTTCTATTCAATCCGTATTTTATAGTCATCCCTTTTTAAATGTTAAACAAAAAAAGTTATCTGAAAAAATTCACCTCATAATTAATACTAAAACTTTGTAAATTTACAATTTAAAAAGAGTACTAACAAGAAGTAGATTAAAACATACCTGGTTCATTATAGCCTTCTCTTAAGTACTGAATAAGACAAAATATAAATCTTGGAAGAACAAATTCAGACATCATCAGTAAGTCTTTAGGGACACAGGGAATATTTGAACTTGATTTAATTTGATGCCTTTTGCAAAACCTGTAATATGAAAAAGAAAAAAATTAACAGTAATGTCTAATCAGCTAAAAATATATTATTTCTATTTACATATTCGTAAATGGAATATAGGCCAATAAATCCTCCTTTATGATTTTTAAGTGGTTAAAAGAATGTAATTTTAACCAGTGTTTATATAAAAAATGGCACTCAGGTATATTTTTCCCAAGAAAAGACCCATACTATTAATAGTTAAATTCCAAGTAGAATACAAAAAGAAAATCTCATTACAGGGCACATTTTTTTAACTGAAATTTATTACTTTCAGGTACCACTTTATGACTTCCACTCTTTTAAACCATTAAGTACAAGTTGATCACTTCAAAAGCATTTACATTTTTCCTATTTCTCACTTATTGCATTAATGAATAGGTAAGTGATACAAAAACTTGAAGTTTATTTTAAAAGTTTATACACTGAAGTGTACACATTCCTTCTCATCTTGTTTATATTCTTTTTTTTTTTTTTTTTTTTTTGAGAGTCTTGGTCTGTTGTCCAGGCTGGAGTGCAGTGGCACAATCTCGGCTCATTGCAACCTCTGCCTCCCAGGTTCAAGTGATTCTCCCACCTCAGCCTCCCGAGTAGCTGGGACTACAGGTGTGCACCACCACACCAGCTAATTTTTTTTATTTTTAGTAGAGACGGGGTTTCACCATGTTGGTTGGCCAGGCTGGTCTCGAACTCCTGACCTCAGGTGCTCCGCCCGCCTCGGCCCCGTGAGCCACTGTGCCTGGCCTATATTCATTTTCAAGTATGATTGGTATGCTTAAGCAAAAATGAAGTTAACTCTTCTTTTTTATTTTTATTTTTTCCTTAAAGACAGGGTCTCGCTTTGTCACTCACATGCATCCATGCATCCTGGAAGTCCTGGGCTCAAGCAATCCTCCCACCTCAGCCTCAGGCATGTGCCACTATGCCTGGCTAATTTTTTTATTTTTACTTTTTGTAGAGACAGGGTCTTGCTACATTGCCAAGGCTGATGTACAACTCTTGGCCTCAAGTGATCCTCCAGCCTTGACCTCCCAAAGTACTGGGATTGTGAGCCACTGTGCCCCACCCTGAAGAAAACTATTCTATAGTCAACATCCAAATAATCACAAATAAGTTATTCTGTGACCAAACACATAATTACCACATTAAACATGTAAAATGCCTAGAAAGAAGGGAAGAGAAGCTATTTAAGCTGTAAAATATAAAAGATCTGAATAGAGAAAAACAACATTCCTAAACGGAAAAATTGACCTTTTTTTTTTTTTTTTTTTTAAGACAGTTTTGGCTGGGCACAGTGGCTCATGCCTGTAATCCCAGCACTCTGGGAGGCCGAGGTTGGTGCATCACCTGAGGTCAGGAGTTCAAGACTAGCCTGGCCAACATGGCAAAACCCCATGTCTACTAAAAATACAAAAATTAGCCAGGCATGGTGGCATGTGCCTGTAGTCCCAGCTACTTGGGAGGCTGAGGCAGGAGAATCGCTTGAACTTGGGAGGCAGAGGTTGCGGTGAGCCAACACCGTGTCACTGCACTCCAGCCTGGGTGACTGAGCAACGTTCTGCCTCAAAAATAATAATAATAATAAAAAAAGACAGTTTCCCCAGACTTAATGCCATTAGATTTACATCCCAATAGAATTAATCACAAGCTAATTCTAAAGTTCAAATGGAAGATCATATTTGTGAAAAATACTATTAAAGCCTGAAAAAAAATGGTTAATGATAATGAACTGGACCTTAAAGCACAGTATAAAATTATTTTAATTAAAATTCTGTGGTAATGTGCTAACATCAACGGACCACAATGGGCCGGACATGGTAGCTCATGCCTGTAATCCCAGCATGTTGGGAGGCCGAGGCTGAAGGATCACTTGAGGCCAGGAGTTCAAAACCAGCCTAGGTGACATAGCGAGACTCAGTCTACCAAAAAAAACTTAAATAATTTAAAATTAACAATAATGAAGTCCAGAAAAAGAACATACAAATTTGTGATAAATGTGACATCTCAAATCAATACGGTGGGAAGAAGACTTAATAAACTAGAACAAAATTTACTATTATTTAAATGCAGGAAGCAAATTTGATTCCTATCTTATACTATATACAAAATATATTCCAGAATACATTAAAAATCAAACGTAAGAAATGGAGCCTGGAAGATAATTAACTATTTTCCTACATTATCTCAGAATATAGAAACCCTAAGTTAAGACTTAAAAC
Organism: Pongo abelii; assembly: GCF_028885655.2. Classification (NCBI taxonomy): domain Eukaryota; kingdom Metazoa; phylum Chordata; class Mammalia; order Primates; family Hominidae; genus Pongo; species Pongo abelii. Next base: position 72,435,485 of record NC_071996.2, on the reverse strand, counting down.
CAAAAGCCACAAAAGTAAGAAAAAAAACTGACTATGCAAATCAAAAGCTTCTACACAGAAGACAGTAACAAACTGGAAAAAATATTTACAATATATAAATGAGATAAAAGATTAATAGCTATGATTACAAACTCTCAAAAATGGATAAGAAAAATAAAGGAATTCAATAGAAAAATCAAGCAAGGTCATGAACAATTCACAAAACAAGTACCAAACAGCCAATAAACAAATGGAAAGATGCTCCAGTTTTCTCTAATAAAGCAATGAATTTTATCAAAACAAAAAATGAATAACTGGAGAAACCATTTTGTGATATCTAGTGAAATAACTGACCCATGCAATGGAGCCATTAGAGGAAAGCTTGAGGGGAAATTTTCATTACTTACAGTTCATTACAGTTCTTTGGTTCATTACAGTTAATTTTATTAGGTGTGATAACAATATTGTGGTTATGTAAGAAAAATATCTGCCTATTACACCCTTATCAATCTGCTGAATGAGATGGCTCACGTTCTTAATCCCAACACTTTAGGAGGCCGACGTGGGCGGATTGCTTGAGGTCAGGAGTTCAAGACCAGCCTGGCCAACATGGTGAAGCACCATCTCTACTAAAAAATACAAAACATTAGCCAGGCATGGTGGCACATGCCTGTAGTCCTAGCTACTCAGGAGTCTGGGGCAGGAGAATCACTTGAAACCGGGAGGCGGAGGTTGGAGTGAGCCGAGATCGCGCCACTGCACTCAAGCCTAGGTGACAGAGCAAGACTCCATCTCAAAAACAAACAAACAAACAAACAAACAAAAACCCTTATCAATCTTAGTATCACTAGAAGTTTTAAAAAAAAAAAAAAAAAGAGAGACTGTGATGTGAGTAAAGCACACAACACCATTATGAAATGTTCTTATCAAACAAATTGAACTTGAATGGCACCATGTCTCCAGAGCTAACTTCCATTTACAAGAAGTATGGGAGATAAAGGAACACGTTAAATGACACCACAAAAAAGGAAATAGACAAATGGAGAAATGTGAGACATTATACAGGACAACTGACCCAGTTTCTGTAACCTGTCAGTGACAGAGGGGAATAAAGGGGTACCAGAGCTACTCTAGGATAAAAGAGGCTTGAGACACCAAATAAGCACATGCAATACGTAAACCAATTCTAACAAACCAACTCTGAAAGGAATTTTTGAAAGGCGTATTTTATAGTCTTTCAAAAAGGAAATTCCTTTCCGAGGGAATTCGATTATAAACTGGGTACTAGTTCATTACAGTTGATTTTATTAGTGTGATAATGCCATTGTGGTTATACAAGAAAATGTTCGTGGTTATTTGATTATATAGGAATTATTTTATGTGGGTGTGACAACAACCCTGTGATTATCACTAAAAGTGAATTCCCGGCTCGGTGCAATGGCTCACGCCTGTAATGCCTATAATCCCAGTACTTTGGGAGGCCAAGGCATGCGGATCACTTGATGAGGAGTTCAAGACCAGCCTGGCCAACATGGCAAATCCCTGTTTCTACTAAAAACACAAAACTTAGCCAGGCATGGTGGTGTGCACAAGAATCACTTGAACCCAGGAGGTGGAGACTGCAGTGAGCTGAGATCGTGCGCCACTGCACTCCAGCCTGGATGACAGAATGAGACTCTGTCTTAAATAAAAATAAAAAATTTTAAAAAAGTAAATTCCCTGTGTTTTAGACAGAGACAGGGATTTACCGATGAAACGCTCTAATATATGGGACCTGCTTCAAAATAATCTGGTGAGATAAAGGGAAGTAGACGGGAGTTTACCAAGAGCAGCTCTGAATTGCTACTTGTTGAAACTGAGAGATACATGAGGTTTCATTGTTATGTTCATGAAACAGAATACAGATAGATACCAAAGTCAATAAAGTACTCTCTTCTGATGTTTAAGGAATTCATTTAAAAGACTGTAATTTAAATTTGTCTTTCAGTCAAAAATGACACCAAGAGATATTTTCCCTAATAAAAAGATCATACTAGTTAGGTTCATCATGCTGACTGCTTTTATATATGTTTTAAATTTTCTATACTAAAAAACTAAAAATCTTAGAAAGAAAAAAAAATCCCTAATGTTTAAAGATGAATGCTGAAGCATGTCTGGGTAAAATAACACGATTTGGGGGAGTTGCTTTAAAATACTTCTGCGAAAGGGAAAAAAGAGCAGTTGAAGCAAATGTGGCTACAATCTTTAAAAATGTTGAGTCTGCATGATTGGCACAGGAAGGTTCAACATCCTATTGTATTCATCTTTGCATATGTTTGGAAATTTTCATAATATAAAAACAGTTTTTGATCTTGCAGATCAGGAAAGATTCCCTTTACTAATTCACTGAAAGCATGTTCAGAAATTTTTGTTGTACACATGAAGTGTAAACAGGTTGAGTTTTTGGTGGTACTTGACCATATCTATTAAAATTGTAAATGTTCGTAACACAAGCTTAGCATTTCCATTTCTACGAATTTATTATACAGAAATACTCCTAAATATACTTGCAAAGATGTTCATTATACCTCCATTTACAATATAAAAAAGTTAAAAATGCATGCATTTAGTCATAGAAGAAAAGTGAACCAAACTATGGCAGATCCATAACATATTTTGATTTTTACAAAACTGAGGTGGATCAATAAGCACTAAAGTATAATTATATCTAAGATAAATTAAGTGAGAAATGAATTGTATATACGTTTAATCTCTTCTATAAATACAATTTTGGAGAAGGGGAAACAAATGTTAATATATATAAGAAGAAAAATATTTTCAGAAATATATACCAAACTTTGTAGAAATTAACTGAGGGTATGATATGGTATACTTCTACTTATGACATTAATTCTACCTATAATCTTTGAATTTTATATAACAAACATACATACAACTTTGTAATCAAAAGGAAAAATTTAAACCAAAAACAAAAAATAAGTTATGCCATACATTTGCTTTTACCTCCACAATTTAAAACATCGTTGGTATTCTTTTTTGCTTCAAGGACCCTTTTAAGAATCTAATGAAAGTTACAACTCTTAATAAAATATATACATAAATACAAAATAAAAGTTAGCATGTTCACACTCTGCTGACGTCTATCTACCCTTCAGGAAGGTCTTTTAATTGTTAGGTCAGCAGATTACAGTGCAGAGATGGATTTTCCTTGGTCCTCAAGGCAGACACACAGGCAGAGCCTGAGCAGCCTCCTCAGTTGCCTCTGTGTCCCATCCAAATACTATTTTCCACATCTGCCATATTATGATAAAGGTTAGGAAGCATTACACCTTAAGGTTCAAACCTTGATTTAAAAGAAAAAATGAATTTAAGAACTTCTTCCAGTCCAGGCGCGGTCGCTCACGCCTGTCTGTAATCCCAGTACTTTGGGAGGCCGAGGTGGGCAAATCACTTGAGATCAGGAGTTCAAGACCAGCCTGGCCAACATGGTGAAACCCTGTCTCTACTAAAAATACAAAAATTAGCTAGACATGGTGGCATACGCCTGTAATCCCAGCACTTTGGGAGGCCGAGGTGGGCAAATCACTTGAGATCAGGAGTTCAAGACCAGCCTGGCCAACATGGTGAAACCCTGTCTCTACTAAAAATACAAAAATTAGCTAGACATGGTGGCATACGCCTGTAATCCCAGCTATTCAGGAAGCTGAGGTAGGAGAATTGCTTGAATCCAGAAGGCAGAGGTTGCAGTGGCCTGAGATCTCGCCACTGCACTCCAGCCTGGATGACAGAGCAAGACTTCGTCTCAAAAAAAAAACAAAACAAAACAAAAAAAAAAACTTCTTCCAGCTGGGACACACAATATCTAAATAATATCAAGTACACTTTTTAAAAGAGCTGTATTTCCATAAAAGCTTTTTTTTTTTTTTTTTTTTTGAGACACAGTCTCACTCTGTTGCCCAGGCTGGAGAAAATCAAGTACACGTTTTAAAAGCTGTATTCCCATAAAAGCTTTTTTTTTTTTTTCTTTTTTGAGACACAGTCTCATTCTGTTGCCCAGGCTGGAGAAAATCAAGTACACATTTTAAAAGCTGTATTCCCATAAAAGCTTTTTTTTTTTTTCTTCTTTTTTGAGACACAGTCTCACTCTGTTGCCCAGGCTGGAGTACAGTGGCACCATACCGGCTCACTGCAACCTCCGCCTCCCGGGTTCAAGCGATTCGCCTGAGTCAACCTCCCGAGTAGCTGGGACTACAGGCACGCACCACCAAGCCCAACTAATTTTTTGTATTTTTAATAGAGATGGGGTTGCGCCATGTTGGCCAGGTTAGTCCCGAACTCCTGACCTCAGGTGATGCACCGGCCTCAGCTTCCCAAAGTGCTGGGATTACAGGCGTGAGCCACCTTTTAAAGATAAAAGAGAACCTGACCTGTGTGACAGATTAGAGAGCTAGTTGTGATCAAAGACAACTTAATTTAAAAGCCTGTAAGCATAAATGTGAAGGAGAGAAAATGGATGAAAGGAAAGCCAGGGGAGAAGAACCGGAAAACATAACTGGGCATGAAACTGAAGGATGCAATAGAAGAACTGAGAGCTAGAAAGCAGAAAGAGAAAGGATTAGAAAGCACAGAAAGCTCTCTTGGACACTTTGTGCAGGAAAGAAACCAATTCCAAAGAGCAACTGGGTGGAGTAAAGAAAAATTTGAAGAGTACCAAGTAGCTAAGCCACAGGAACAGCAAGAATGGTCTAAGTAATTTCGAGACTGAGGTTACAGAAGTGTATCAGAAGACTGGAGATTAAAAACTTAATGGTCAAAAAAGTAAAAAAATCAAACTCTGGGAACTAGTGTGAGTACGGCAGAACTGTCCAAAGTGGATGTAATATACTCTAAGACTGACGAACAATACTGGTTTTTGTAATTCAGGCTGAGCATAGTATGAGGACTGACCATTTAACATAGCAGATGCTCAATAAAGAATTGATAATACTCAGTTCAAGGCAGGAAGACTGCCTGAGCCCAGGAATTCATGACCAGCTTGGGCAATATAGCATGACCCTGTCTCTTAAAAAAAATCTTTTTTAAAATTACTATTAATATTTTATCAAGTCTTAGAAAAAGACTTGCTGAAACAAAGACTTAATTAATAGTAGAACAAAAAAAAATTTTTTTTTCGAGACGGAGTCTCACTCTGTTGCCCAGGCTAGAGTGCCTTGGTGCCATCTCGGCTCACCACAGCCTCCACCTCCCAGATTCAAGCAATTCTCCTGCCTCAGTCTCCAGAGTAGCTGGGATTACAGGCATGTGCCATGACGCCCAGCTAATGCTTTTTTTCTTTTTTTTTTTTTTTTTGAGATGGAGTCTCACTCTGTCACCCAGGCTGGAGTGCAGTGGCGTGATCTTGGCTCACTGCAAGCTCTGCCTCCCAGGTTCAAGCCATTCTCCTGCCTCAGCCTTACGAGTAGCTGGGACTACAGGCGCCCGCCACCATGCCCAGCTAATTTTTTTTGTATTTTTTTTAGTAGAGACAGGGTTTCACCGTGTTAGCCAGGATGGTCTCAATCTCCTGACCTCGTGATCTGCCCGCCTCAGCCTCCCAAAGTGCTGGGATTACAGGTATGAGCCACTGCGCCCGGCCTTCTTTTGTATTTTTAGTAGAGATGGGGTTTTGCCTAGCCATGTTGGCCAGGCTGGTCTCAAACTCCTGACCTCAAGTGATCTGCCTGCCTCGGCCTCCCAAAGTGCTGGGATTACAGGCGTGAGACACTGTGCCTGGCCAACAAAATTATTTTAAGGTCATCCAATTAAATAATAATCTGCGACCCATTTAATAATACCAGTTGTTCAAATTTTTTTTGAAGAGCTACTACATGCCTGGCACCTAAGCCCTGGGAATATGGAGGCCTTGTCCTCATGGAGCTAACTTTCTGAGGGAGGACGAAAGAGAGAAACAAAAAAATAAATATGGAAATATCTGATAGTAATAAATTCTATGAAATTATTTCTAGCCTGGGCAACACTGTAAAACCCCATCCCTACAAAAAATACAAAAATTAGCCAGATGTGGTGGCATGCACCTATAATCCCAGCTACTCAGGAGGCTGACGTAGGAAGATCACTTGAACCTGGGCGCAGAAGGTTGCAGTGAGCCAAGATCATCCCACTGCACTCCATTCTGGATGACAGAGTGACATCCTGTCTCAAAAAAAAAGAAAAGAAAAAGAAAGTATTTGACAGCACCATACATAAAAAGTATCCATGGGGCTCCTTTAGACTGGGTTTGTCAGGGAAGGCCTTTCTGAAGAGGTGATATTTAGGCTACAGGCCAAAATGACATGAAGGAGGTAGGCTAGGCATGCAAAGCTCTGGAGGAGGTTAAGGGAGAAAGTTTGCTATTTTTACTTTGTGTGTTTAGATTGTACCAATTCAACCATCAAGAAATTTACTCCATTTATAACACCTAAATTGATCCTAAAATTCATGTCACTTCATCAGCAATGAACTATGGCTACAGGCAGAACCAGTAAGTCAAGTGAGCTAACCAAAAGACACCAGTAAAATCAGTCAAAGACCTGACAAACGAAACTGCATATAAACATGTATTAACAATCTCTCCCCAAGTGAACAAGAGAAGAACTTTCTAGACAACTGGTATAGCTCTAAATTAAAAATGAGGCAGGAAGTAATACATTCACATTAGCAGCTCAGAGGTCACAGATAACTTTCTTCAAGGAACCCAATAGATTTCCAAGATTAAGAAGGTTAAATAGTCCTTAGTGGGGAAGGATGTTACAGCAATAACAGAATGATAAAATAGAACTAAAAAAATACTAGACAAAATGACTTCTCTAAATTTTGTTTGACATCATCTTTTTAAAATTTTTCACTGAAGCATAACTGATAAAAAATTGCCTAAAAGGTTAAGTATGCAACTCAATGAAATATCACTAAATGAACATACTCATGTAAATGCCAATTCAAGATCAAAAAACAGAACATTACCCCCAGAAACTCTCCTTATGATTCCTCTGAAATCAAATTTAAATGACTAAAAGTAAATTTCCTGGACCGTGGGAGAAGTAGAAGAGAGAGGAAAAAAAGGGGAGGCAGGGGTTCTGGTGGTCTATTTGCAAGTTACTGATATTTGGTCGGGAGAAGGAGGGCAAGGAGAGGCCAACTCAAATAATGAAACCACATTTTTCAAGAATTTGAAAAGTATGTGAGATAATAAGCTCCCCTACAAATAAGCCTTTGGCAAGAACATCCCATTCTCAACTTACTACACACATTACACATTATTTTGCAATAAATTATACACATACACATTATTCTGCATATAATTTTGGATAATTCATGGAGATTCCTGGAGAGTCATAACCCCCCCATGTTAAAAGCCCTGATGATATAATCTGTGCCCTTCATCTGACAGGTGGGGAAATCTCAGAAACATTAAATGACACATTTCACTAAACTTTAACAAAATTATCAAAAGATATTTAGCATAAAGCCCAAAATGACATAAAAGGCATACCATAAACATATATGATATCCACCTAAACCAATCTATATATTTAATATGACCCAGTGAAAATAACAATAAGGAATAAAAAAGCTGATTCTAAAGTTTATATGGAAAAATAAGAATCACTAAGAAAATTCAGAAAAACAAGAGTAATAAAAGTGAAGTAGCTTTATTAGAGATGAAAACTTATTTTAAAGTTGAAATCATCAGAAGTATTGATTCCAGCCTTTAGGAAGCTAACATTCTGTAGGACAGAGATAGACAATGATGATGAATACAATTAAGTAAACTACAAAGCAGAGAAAGGGAGATCAGAAATTCAGTTCCAAATTCACCTATACATATTCCTGGGCCATTTTTCTAAATATACATTTCTACATCGCTAATAGGAAGGACTAAAGTACAGCTCCATCCCATGTCTAAAACTGTTAGATAAATTCTAAGAACGAAAAGAAAAAACTTTAAATTCCATCTACACGGGTTTAAATATTATTTAGTGGGCCCAAAAGTACCAGAAAAAAAAAATTATCAAAACTAAAAATTTTAAATTAAATTACAGCATGCACATAAGATCAGAAAACTTGAAAGTAAAAAGAGAGATGTTGTAAATCTATTAAACTATTAAGACAGTAAATATACATTGAAACCTTGAAGCAGAAACAAACAATATGGTAATGGTACATGAAAAATAATATGGGTCCAGAAATAGAACCAAATACATGTGGAATTTACAATAAAGGCAAAATTCAAATCTATGCAGAAAACACGGCTTAATCAGAGAAATGATACTGAGATAATTGAGTAAACCAGCGAAGTTGGGGGTAGGCAGGAGGAACTTCCTCACATCTTATACCTTGATAATAAATTCCTAACATATCAAAAAGGTAAATGTAAAATGTGAAATCATTAGAGTTCTAGAAGCAACTTGGTGTGGGGAGAGTTACTTAATAATTGTGTAGAAGAGACAGCTTAAGTATGACAAAATCTAGAAGCCACTAGATTTTAATAACTACATAAACATAAAAGATTAATAAACAAAATTAATAAACATAAAAATTGACAAGAAAACATTTCTGTATAAAAATAAATGCCCATGGGCTTTTCTTTTTCTTTTCTTTTTTTTTTTTGAGACAGAGTCTTGCTCTGTCACCCAGGCTGGAGTGCAGTGGTGCGATCTCGGCTCACTGCAACCTCCGCATCCCAGGTTCCAACGATTCTCCTGCCTCAGGCTCCCGAGTAGCTGGGATTACAGGCGCTGCCACTACACCCAGCTAATTTTTGTAATTTCAGTAGAGACGGGGTTTCACCATGTTGGCCAGGCTGGTCTCAAACTCCTGACCTCGTGATCCACCCACCTCGGCCTCCCAGAGTGCTGGGATTACAGGCGTGAGCCACCACACCCAGCTGGCATTTGTTTTTGAAAAGACCAGTAGGAAAAAAGGTTTGCAACTTATAACTGGTCAAAGGGTTTGTGATGGTTAATATTGACTGTCAACTTGATTGGATACAAAGTATTGTTCCTGGGTGTATCTGTGAGAGTATTGCCCAAGGAGATTAACATTTGAGTCAGTGGACTGGGAGAGGCAGACCCACCCTCAATCTGGGTGGGTACCATCTAATCAGCTACCAGAGCAGCTAGAAAAAAGCAGGCAGGAGAAGATGGAAGACCAGACTTGCTGAGTCTTCCAGACTTCATCTTTCTCCTGTGCTGGATGCATCCTGCACTTGAACATCAGATACCAAGTTCTTCAGCTTTTGGACTCTTGGACTTACACCAGTGGTTTGCCAGGGGCTCTTGGGCCTGTGGCCACAGACTGAGGGCTGCAGTGTCGGCTTCTCTACTTTCGAGGTTTTGGGACTCGGGCTGATCCACCAGTGGCTTCCTTGCTCCTCAACTTGCAGATGGCCTATCGTGGGACTTTACCTTGTGATTATGTGAGTCAATTCTCCTTAATAAATTCCATATCAATATCCATATATCCTATTAGTTCTGTCACTCTAGAGAACCCTGACTAATACAAGGCTATTTTTCCTAAGACAATCCAAAAGAAAATGAGAAACGGAAATACCAATCGTTCTTCAACATACGAAAAGATGCTCAAGTCAGTCAATAAACACATTAAAACTATACTGAGGAAAAAAAAAAACAAAAAAACTCACACTGAGGAAAAACTTGTCAAGATGGAGTAGCAAGGACCAAATTTACTCCCTCATCTTGAACAATTAGTTCATGTTCCCAACAGCGAGAATGGCGAAACCTCAAAATAAATGGGAATCATGTAGAATCTTCTGAAGGGCACTGCATTACCAGTGCAGATAAATTCACTCGAGACTAAAGGTTGCTCTGAACCCACACTAATGTAGCTTAAAGATAAGCCCTGAGTCCAAGTAACTTATCTGCACTCCATAACAAAATCCAACCCTAACTAAGGAAGACAACTTAATCCACAATCAACAACATAAAGTGAAGAAATTCTGGCATACAATCAATGTTTTCTAGGCATGCAAAAACAAACAAAAAACAAAAACAGAAAGATATGATCCATAACCAGCAGAAAATTAACATAGACCCAAAAGTAATGGAGATAATGAGACTAACAAACCTATTTTCCATTTGTTCAAGAAGAGAAAGGACAGGAATGAAAGCATAATGATGGAAATAGAAAATATATAATAGAACTGTATCAAACTTGTAGAGATGAAAAAATAAGGCCAGGTGCAGTGGCTCACACCTGTAATCCCAGCACTTTGGGAGGCCAAGGCGGGCAGATCACAAGGTCAGGAGATCGAGAACATCTTGGCCAACATGGTGAAACCCCGTCACCACTAAAAAAATACAAAAATTAGCCGGGTGTGGTAGCGTGCCCCTGTAGTCCCAGATACTCGGGAGCCTGAGGCAGAAGAATCGCTTGAACCCAGGAGGCAGAGGTTGCAGTGAGCCAAGATCGTGCCACTGCACTCCAGCCTAGGCAATAAGAGTGAAACTCCGCCTCAAAAATAAATAAATAAATAAATAAATAAATAAAATATCAGCAATGAAGAACACACCAGAGAGAATTAACAGTAGAATGACACTAGAAAAAACAGATCAGTGAATTTAATGACAGAGCAATAAAAATTATCCAAAATAAAACACAGAGACTAGAAAAGTAAACAGAACCTCAGTGAGCTGTGGGATAATAACAAGGTGGTCTTGCATTATACTGGAATCCCAAAAAAGAGGAGGGGAGACAAAAAAAAAAATCTGAAGAATTAGTGGCTGAAATTTTTCCAAATTCGTTAAAAACTAAAATTACAGGTCCAAAATACTCAAACCCCAAACAGAGTAAATATTTTTTTAAGAGCCATGCTGAGGGCCGGGCACAGTGTGTCACGCCTGTAATCCCAGCACTCTGGGAAGCCGAGGTGGGTGGATCACGAAGTCAGGAGATCAAGACCATCCTGGCTAGCACGGTGAAACCCCATCTCTACCTTATACACAAAAAATTAGCCAGGCATGGTGGCGGGTGCCTGTGGTCCCAGCTACTTGGGAGGCTAAGCAGGAGAATGGCAGAGCTTGCAGTGAAGCCGAGATCACACCACTGCACTCCAGCCTGGGCGACAGAGCAAGACTCCATCTCAAAAAAAAAAAAAAAAAAGCCATGCTGAGGCACATGACAACTAAATAGCTGAAAACCAGTGATTAGGAGGAAAATAATCAAAGTAACCAGAAGAAACTGATTCATTATATACAAAGGAACAGATACAAATAACAGCAGACTTTTTGTAAAAAATCACGCAAGCCAGAACAAAATGGAGAGACATTTAAAGTACTAAATGAGGCCGGGCACAGTACCTCACACCTGTAATCCCAGCAATTTGCGAGGCCAAGGTGAGTGGATTACCTGAGGTCAGGAGTTCAAGACCAGCCTGGCCAACATGGTGAAACCCTATCTCTACTAAAAATACAAAAATTAGCCAGGCATGGTGGAGGGTGCCTGTAATCCCAGCCACTCAGGAGGCTAAGGCGGGAGAATCGCTTGAAGCTGGGAGGCAAAAGTTGTAGTGAGCCGAGATCACTCCATTGCATTCCAGCCTGGGTAACAGAGAGAGACTCCGTCTCAAAAATAAATAAATAAATTTCAAATAAATAAATAACGTACTAAATGAAAAGTAATATAAGAAGAAACAACATTGAAAATCTAGAATTCTTAACACACAGAGAAAATACCCTTCAAAACTGAGGAGAAATAAACTCTTCAAGCCCGCATGGTGGCACATACCTACAGTCCCAGCTACTTGGGAGGCCAAGACAGCCTAGAAAACATAGCAACACCCAGTCTCTTAAAAAATAAAAATAAAAGAGCTTTTCAAACAAAAGCTGGGACATTTCATTGCTATCATACCTGGTGACAAGAAATATTAAAGGAAGTTTTTCAAGCAGCCTTATGATAAGCCCACGTGGTTAGAAAATGACCCTCTTTGTCAACAGCCATGTGAGTAACCCATCTTAGAAGTCGATCCTCCAGTCCCAACCAAGCCTTTGGAAGATTACAGTGCCAATTTAGATTTTTATTATAACCTCATGAGGGATGCTATACCAGAACCACCCAGCTAAGCCACTTTCAAATTCGTGGCCCATAGAAACTATGAGACAATAAACGCCTGTTGTCTTAAGCTGCTCGGTTTTAGAGTGATTTGTTACACAACAATAGATAACTCCTAAAAACACTATCAACCAACTAGACCTAATTGACAACAACACTACAGCCTACAAAAGCTGGACACTCATTCTACTGGTCATAAAATATGTCTCAATAAACGTAACTTAAAAATTTCGGCAGGCGTGGTGGTGCACACCTATGGTCCCAGCTACTTGAGGCGCTGAGGTCTGAGGATCACTTTAGCTCAGGAGGATCAAGGCTGCATTGAGCCATGATAGTGCCACTGCACTCCAGCCTGGGAAACAGCGAAATCTTGTCTCAAACTTAAAATAAAAATAAAAATAGATTAAATTTGGCCAGGCACAGTGGCTCACACCTGTAATCCCAGCGCTTTGGGAGGCCAAGGCAGGTGGATTACCTGAGGTCAGGAGTTCGAGATCAGCCTAGCCAACATGGTGAAACCCCATCTCTACTAAAAATAAAAAAACATTAGCCGGACATGGTGGCAGGCACTTGTAATCCCAGCTACTTGGGAGGCTGAGGCAGGAGGAACGCTTGAACCTGGGAGGCGGAGGTTGCAGTGAGCTGAGATCGCGCCATTGCACTCCAGCCTGGGCGACGAGAGTGAAACTCTGTCTCAAAAAAATAAATAAATTTAAGAAAACTGACATTACATAATGTAAGACCTCAGAACACAATGGGGCCGGGCGCAGTGGCTCACATTAGCACTTTGTGAGGCTGAGGCAGGCAAATCATCTGAAGGGTCAGCAGTTTGAGACAAGTCTGGCCAATGTGGCGAAGCCCCGTCTCTACTAAAAATACAAAAATTAGCTGGGCATGGTGACACGTGCCTGTAAGTCCCAGCTACTTGGGAAGCTGAGGCACAAGAAACACTCAAACCCGGGAGGCAGAGGTTACAGTGAGCCTATATCGCACCACTGCACTCTACCCTGGGCGACAGAACAAGACTCCGTCTCAAAAAAAAAAAAAAAAACAAAAAACAAAAAACATAATAAAATTATACTGGAAATCATTAACAAGATAGCTTTAAAAATTCCCCAAATTTAGAAATTAAATAAATAACATACCTCTAAATAACACACAGGCCAAAAAAGAAAGAAAACTAGACTGAAACACCTTTTTTCTACCTATCATATTTGCAAAGACCAAAAGTTTGATGACATACTATGCTGGCCAGGTAGTAAAGTAACGGATACTCTCATACTGATGGAAGGAGTACAAATTAGCGTATTATATATGAGAACAATTTGGCAAAAATTTATCGAAAGTATAAATTTACATCCATTTGACCCAATAATTAAATGGTGATTTAGAGCAGGATCTCTTAATTTTTCATCCTTTTCTCCATACCCATGAAGACATTTTTTCAAACCAAAGTCCAAGAAAGAATCTGCATATTATTCCCAGATGAGTCAACCTGGAGGAAAACGTAGTCTAGCCAAAATAACAAAAATTCTGTAATTCCCATAATTTTTAATGGTTTCAAGAAACAATTAAAATATCAAAATCAGCACTGATTCAAAAAAATCCAGGCCGCACGGTCCTAAAACATTAAATGACAATGTTTTAATGAAAACGAGAAATTATCTTGGTTTAAGAATTTATTATCTCCAAAAGGGGAGGAAATTGAAACTGAGTGGCCCATGATGGGAAGAGGGGAAGCCCAGGGGTACAGGAGGCCTCTGGGTGAAGGCAGAGGCTAACTTGGGGTTTGGAGCGACCTTGGCCGTTGGCCTGACCATCTTTGTGCTGTCTGTAGTCACTATCATCATCTGCTTCACCTGCTCCTGCTGCTGCCTTTACAAGATGTGCCACTGACCACGTCCGGTTGTCACCACCACCACATCTACCACTGTGGTGCATGCCCCTTATCCTCAGCCTCCAAGTGTGCCGCCCAGCTACCCTGGACCAAGCTACCAGGGCTACCACACCATGCCACCTTAGCCAGGGATGCCAGCAGCACCCTACCCAATGCAGCACCCACCACCCTTACCCAGCCCAGCCCATGGGCCCACCGGCCTACCACGAGACCCTGGCTGGAGGAGCAGCCGCGCCCTACCCCACCAGCCAGGCTCCTTACAACCCGGCCTACATGGATGCCCCGAAGGCGGCCCTCTGAGCATTCCCTGCCCTCTCTGGCTGCCACTTGGTTATGTTGTGTGTGTGTGTGAGTGGTGTGCAGGCACGGTTCCTTATGCCCCATGCGTGCTGTGTGTGTCCTGCCTGTATATGTGGCTTCCTCTGATGCTGACGAGGTGGGGAATGATCCTTGCCAGAGTGGGCTGGGACCAGACTTTGTTCTCTTCCTCACCTGAAATTATGCTTCCTAAAATCTCAAGCCAAACTCAAAGAATGGGGTGGTGGGGGCACCCTGTGAGGTGGCCCCTGAGAGGTGGGGGGCTCTCCAGGGCACATCTGGAGTTCTTCTCCAGCTTACCCTAGGGTGACCAAGTATGGCCTATCACACCAGGATGGCGCAGCTTTCTATATGATGCAGATGTGTCCTGGTTTCGGCAGTGTAGCCAGCTGCTGCTTGAGGCCATGACTCGTCCCGAGTTGGGGGTACCCTCTGCAGAGCCAGAGACATGATGCAGGCGAAGATTGGGATCTGACCAAGTTGGGCTTTGATCCTTTGGGCAGGTGTCCCGTTGCTCCCTGGAGCCTGTGTCATGCCTGTTGGGGATCAGGCAGCCTCCTGATGCCAGAATACCTCAGGCAGAGCCCTACTCAGCTGAGAGCTGCCTGCCTGGACTGTCCCCTGTCCCTGCATCTCCCCTGGGACCAGCTGAAGGGCCACATGCACACACAGCCTAGCTGCCCCCAGGGAGCTCTGCTGCCTTTGCTGGCCCTGCCCTTCCCACAGGTGAGCAGGGCTCCTGTCCACCAGCACACTCAGGTCTCTTCTCTGCAGTGTTTTCATTTTATTTTAGCCAAACATTTTGCCTGTTTTCTGTTTTAAAACATGATAGTTGATATGAGACTGAAATCCCTGGGTTGTGGAGGGAAATTGGCTCAGAGATGGACAACCTGGCAACTGTGAGTCCCTGCTTCCCCTGACACCAGCCTCATGGAATATGCAACTCCTGTACACCCCAGTCCAGGGTGTTCTGGCAGCAGGGACACCTGGGCCAATGGGCCATCTGGACCAAAGGTGGGGTGTGGGGCCCTGGATGGCAGCTCTGGCCCAGACATGAATACCTCGGTGATCCTCCTCCCTCTATTACGGTTTCACCAGAGCTGTCTTAGCTCAAATCTGTTGTGTTTCTGAGTCTAGGGTCTGTACACTTGCTTATAATAAATGCAATCGTTTGGGAAAAAAAAAAGAATTTATTATATATAGTATTTTAATACCAGCATTAAGGATGAACCTTTTTAACCTCGTCCTAATCTCAACACATAATCCCTTAAATACTCTCTATTGTTTTTTTAAGTCTTAAAAAAACAACAACCAGAAAACTTCTTAACCGTGAGATTTTATAACTATGTTAGCTTGAATTCATTTCAGATTAGAAATAAGGTAATATAAAATACTTACCAACACTTTATGTTGTATTTCATAAGGTGGATAGTGGTACATGAATGTCCATTGTACTGAAATTCTTTAAACTGTACATATACATTTTATAAACTCTCTCCTGTGTATATAAGTTTATAATATTAAAAAAACTTAAGATTTATCAATACAGAAACTCTTAATCTAAGTTAAAACTCCTACTCAATATTATTCTAAATAAATCCAAGTAATCGCTTCCCACTTTCTCAATGACAAAAAAAAGGGTTAACTCTAATTAAGAGTGTTAAAGTTCCAGTTTACAAAAACCTAAACCTCTTTCTTTTAGAGTATCTAATTACAGGATGGGAAATTGAGTCCACGATGAGAAATATAATTTCCAAAACTATGGTAACGCATTAACAGTTTCAGAGACAAAGAAGAACATCTACCTTACAGGTTTTCTTCCTGTTGTCATTAAAAAACTATTTGCCAATGTATATTTCTGACAAGAATTTTTTATATTATTCATTATAATACATAGATAACATTTGTAAACTTTTTTTTAAATACTTTAAATTCTGGGATACATGTGCAGAATGTGCAGGTTTGTTACATAGGTATACATGTGCCATGGTGGTTTGATGCACACATCAACCCGTCATCTAGGTTTTAAGCCCCGCATGCATTAGGTGTTTGTCCTAATGCTCTCCCTCCCCTTGCCCCCAACCTCAACAGACCCCAGTATGTGATGTTCCCCTCCCTGTGTCCATGTGTTCTCACTGTTCAATTCCCATTTATGAGTGAGAACATGTGGTGTTTGGTTTGCCCAAGGAAGTCCCAAGACTAGAATTTTTAAAACAGCTTTTTCTTCTTCTCTCCCTCATTCACTTCCACATATATATGCACATATAAACAACAAACACAAATGCACGCAGATTTAAATTAAAAAAAAAAAAAAAAAGTCCCTTTATAAAGAAAAAAATGGGCCAGGCGCGATGGCTCACTCCTATAATCCCAGCACTTTGGGAGGCTGAGGTGGGTGGATCACTCGAGGTCAGGAAATCGAGACTGGCCTGGCCAACATGGTGAAACCCCATCTCTACTAAAAATACAAAAATAGCCAGGTGTGGTAACACGCACCTGTAGTCCCAGTGACTCGGGAGGCTGAAGCAGGAGAATCGTTTGAACCTGGGAGGCAGAGGCTGCAGTGAGCCAAGATCACACCACCGCACTCTAGCCTGGGCAATACAGTGAGACTATGCCTCAAAAAAAAAAAGAAGAGGAAGAAGAAAAAGAGGAAGAGGAAGAAGAGAAAAAAGAAGAAGGAAGAAAATAAAGAAAGAAAAAAAGTGTTTGCATTATAAGAAAGAACCTATATATCTTTCTAATTGCCTGACAAAAAGACCCTGCTCATAGCTAATCATAAACTGGTAAAAGATAAACCAGTCATTACTAGACAAAACTGAAAGTTCTAAATAATTGTCTGCCTCCTGCCCAGCTCTTCTCCATGAACTCTATTCACCTGTTCCCATCCTGGGTTCTGTATTGCAGCTAAGGACAGCACCATTTTCTCAAGCATTCATAAGTAACTACTCCCTCTCACCTTTCAAACTGGAATTCAAATAGTTATGTGTTAGTTATATTTAGGCTATCATATGGTGTGTAAAGCCAAAACACAGCTATTAAAAAATTTACATTCATTCATTGTTTTGGTTTGAATGAAATCTCAAGTTAATTATTTAATTTAGTCATTATTCATACACACGTTTGCTAATAATTTGGTTGAGAAAAAAACATAAATTTCTATATCCATAAAAACCTATGGCACTCTTAAAGGACTCAATTTGTTTGTTTGTTTTTTTGAGATGCAGTCTCACTCTTTCACCCAGGCTGGAGTGAACTGGTGTGATCTCTGTTCACTGCAACCTCCACCCCCTGAGTTCAAGCCATTCTCCGGCCTCAGCCTCCTGAATAGCTGGGATTACAGGCATCTGCCACCACACCCAGCTTTTTTTTTTTTTTTTTTTTTTTTTTGTATTTTTAGTAGAGACAGGGCTTCACCACGTTGGTCAACCTGGTCTCGAATCCCTGACCTCAAGTGATCCGCCTGCGCTGGCCTCCCAAAGTGCTGGGATTACAGGCATGAGCCACCGCGCCCAGCCTCAATTTGTTCTTAAAGAGCCAGATAGTATTTTCTGTTTTGAGGGCCATGCAGTCTGTTGTAATTACTCAATTCTGTTTCTGTAGAGTGAAAGCCACCATAGGCAATAAGTAAATAAATTAGTGTAGTATGTTCCAATAACATTTTATTTACCAAAACAAGCTGCCAACCCTTGGGCAACAGTTTGCCAACCTCACGTTCCAAAAGGATCCAAAAGCATGTAAAGCCATAGAAAAGAAAACACAAAAGCCTATCTAATCTCATTTATCAAATTAATCCATTATTCCATTCATCTTTTAATCAAATGAGGTCAGTGCTCTTAGATTGTGAAGAAAGGGTTTAAAACAGAAATCTGAGTCACTGTTCCAAAGGTCTTAAGGTATTATCTCAACTATAAAATGAAGAGTTGGTAGTAAACGACCTCCAAATTATGCTCTAGCATTAAAATTATATGTGCCCATCTACAAACAGGCAGTCTAAATGCCCAGAGAGATTAAACCACATTGTCTTCTGATCATAAACAATTACCGGGAAAAAAAATAACCATGGAAGACAAAGTTACAGGCAATATGAAAACATCTCAAAAGATGTCTTCATGTAAATGTTTCAGCAGTAAGCAAAAGAGTAGTTCACATTTCAAACCAATATTTATTTGGTGCACTCTCCAATTCAGAAGACCTGGGCTCCAGCTCTGTCACTTAACTTTTTTTTTTTTTTTTTTTTTTTGAGACAGAGCCTTGCTCTGTCCCAGGCTGGAGTGCAGTGGCACAATCTCAGTTCACTGCAACCTCAGCCTCCCTGGTTCAAGTGATTCTCCTGCCTCAGCCTCCTGAGTCACTGGTACTACAGGCACGCACCACCATGCCCAGCTAGTTTTTGTATTTTTAGTAGAGACAGGGTTTCACCATGTTGGCCAGGATGGTCTTGATCTCTTGACCTTGTGATCCGCTCGCCTCAGCCTCCCAAAGTGCTGGGATTACAGGCATGAGCCACCATGCCTGGCCAACTATCTACTCATTGAGTAAGATTCTCTATTATCTTTAACTTCTCCAAAAAACGAGGACAATAATATCTACCTCAAACACTGTTGGGGGGTTTGTAAAAAGTAACACAAAATAGAAAATTAGCATCTGGGTGAGATGGCTCACGCCTATAATCTGTGATGGCTCATGCCTGTAATCCTAATGCTTTGGGAGGTTGAGGCAGGCGTATCACTTGATTGAGCTCAGAAGTTTGAGACCAACCTGGGCAACATGGTAAAACTCCGTGTATACAAAAAATACAAAAATTAGCCAGACGTGGTGGCACACACCTGTGTTCCTAGCTACTCAGGAGGCTGAGGTGGGATAATCACTTGAGCTTAGGAGGTCAAGGCTGCAGTGAGCCAAGATCGTGCCACTGCACTGTAGCCTGTGCAACAGAAAGAGACCCTGTCTCAGAAAAAAAGAAAAAAGAAAAAAATTAGCAAGGTGGTAGATGTTAATAAAACCATATCAAGAATTAAAACAAGTGTGAATAGTCTAAGCATACCTACTGAAAGACAAGGATTGTCAAATTGGATTTTTTTAAAGCAAAATCCAAATTTAAGTTAAAAGTAGAAGAACAGAAATGTAACCAAGTACCCACATTTTTCTAAGAAAAAGAAAATATTTTTTATTATGTTTTTCTCTTCTTTTCTCCATGTCTCCCTGTTCTCCACTTCCTACTTAGCCCTTTAAAATTCAACTTTTTTTTTTTTTTTTGAGACTGAGTCTCACTCTGTCGCCCAGGCTGGAGTGGAGTGGCACAATCTCGGCTCTCTGCAAGCTCCGCCTCCCGGGTTCATGCCATTCTCCTGCCTCAGCCTCCCGAGTAGCTGGGACCACAGGCGCCCACCACCACGCCCGGCTAACTTTTTGTATTTTTAGTAGAGATGGGGTTTCACCGCGTTAGCCAGGATGGTCTCAAATCTCCTGACCTCGTGATCCACCCGCCTCAGCCTCCCAAAGCGCTGGGATTACAGGCATGAGTCACTGCGCCCGGCCTCAATTATAACTTTTTACTTCCCCTTTACCTAAAACTCTTACAGGGCAAATTCATCTACATATGTGCTTAAAAGATCCAGAGCAAGTTGGGTGCGGTGGCCCATGCCTGTAATCCCACCACTTTGGGAGGAGGAGATGGGAGGATCCCTTGAGTCAAGGAGTTCAAGACCAGCCTGGCCAATAAAGTGAGACTTTGTCTCTACAAAAAATTTTGAAATTGGCCAAGCATGGTGGTGTGTGCCTCTAGTCCCAGCTACTTGGGAGGCTGAAGTGGGAGGATTGCTTGAGCCCAGGAGGGAGAGGTTGCAGTAAGCCAATATCATGCTGCTGCACTCCAGCCTGGTCTCAAAAAAAAAAAAAAAAAAGCTCTAGAACAAACTCTCACCCACCAGGAGACTGCCTGAAGAGAAAACAGTTGACTTACAACCCAAAGTGTATCCACTGTGAAACTCTCTCCTACTGGAAGGCTGCCTCAAGAGACAACAGTCCAGCTACAACCCAAAGTGTGCCCACTACAAAACTCTCTCCTAACCTGGAGGGTTTTTAGCCACTTTTACAACTTAATCCTGCCCACAAAGGTGTCAGCAGTCATCAACTAGATCTCCCAGTAGATAAGGCACCAAGCCAACATGCAGATCCCCACCTGCTTCCTTCCTCTCCTGCATGCCATTTATGTTAGACCCCCTTTTAAAAGTGCTCACTTTCTGCTCCAAAAGCAAAGCAGCATCCTTAAAGCAGGAAGCCTTCCCCTAAGCTACCTTTGGAATAAAAAGTTACTTTATACCAGACCTTGTTCTTGTTAACTGGATTCTGCAAGCAGCAAACAACTGAATCTGCATTTTGGTTAGAGAGAGGGATATACCATTCAAATTCTATCTGACTTAACAATATCTGACCAACTGTATAAAAAACAAGCTAAAAATTCCTAATTTAAAAATCAGGCCAGGCACTGTGGCTCATGCCTGTAATCCCAACACTTTGGGAGGTCAAGGTGGGTGGATCACTTGAGGTCAAGAGTTCAAGACCAGCCTGGCCAACATGGTGAAATCCCATCTCTTCTAAAAATAGAAAAACTAGCCAGGTGTGTGTGTGGAGAAAAAGTTAAATATTAAATTTGAACTCAACTGAATGTGGACACAAACAATGGTCACCAAGTCCCAGAAGAGGTTGTGTGAGCCCCTTGAGGCGTTCATCCAGCACCATTTCGTAGAAATCTCTATTTCAATCTATTCCTATACATTAGTTATTGAAAAACAATAGACAATCACAAAAACAAGTTGACCTTATTGTGTTCGTTGAGCCCAGTCGTGCAGGGCCCTCTTGACTGGGCCTCATGCCAAACAACTCGTTACAAAAAAAGCTAGGGTCCCAGGCTGCACCAAAGCTTCACGGAAGACCTCTCCTCGTCTGTGAATGGACAAGTGGCCGACTCTGGAGCCCAGGCTGTTGCTTGCCAGTCTGGTGGTGAATCCTCCATAGTCTGGTGAGTGTAAATATATATGTATCTTTTCCCTTATCCCCTCCCCATTGCAATTCGCTTATTATATCCATTTGCTTATATTATTTGCTTATTATATCTGCATTGCCATTTACGTGGGATAAAGGTTGTTTACCCTTAAAGGGATTGTGTGTGTTTGTCTTTTCTTCTCCCCTTGCATGTTTCCCACACAGAACAGTGTGGTAGCAGGTGCCTGTAATCCCAGCTACTCAGGAGATTGACAAAGGAAAATCACTTGAACCTGGGAGGCAGAGGTTGCAGTGAGCCGAGATCACGCCACTGCACTCCAGCCTGGGCAACAGAATTCTTTGTCTCAAAAAAAAAAAAAATTAAAAAACTTGACATTACATGTTTTCAAGATCTACTCATATATATTACTCATATAAATAACAGGTGTGGGGTCCTTTCCCAAAAGGAGATAGTCCTCTCCCAAAAATAGAGCAGAAAGCAACAGACTTTCTGGGAGCACATATATGAAAGAAAGTTCACTTAGGTAACTGCCCTAAGTGAACTTAAATATAAATATAAAAAAGTAAATATAACTGTAATATAGAACCTAATATTGTACTGTAAATATGTGCGTAATTAAAGAAGTTAAACATCTCATTTAAGTAATTTGTTCTCTGCAAGAGAAGACAGGCAATACCACTTTTTCTTCTATCTGTTATAATCAAAGTACTACTTAACCCTAAAGGCAAAAAAAAAAAAACTATAATACTTTCATACTTACTTCAAAAATACTCTTTATTAACATAAGTAAATTAAATAAAATCTGTATCTAAAACAAAAATAACAAGGTCGTTGGGTTAATCCCTTCATCTAAAGCAAACAAAAAACCAGATAAAATAAATGAACCAGTGGTTTTCAAGATATTGGACATCAGGCAATGAAGGACAATAATCTGTGATAGATGGGAAGCAAGTGATGTGATGATATGTGTCAGAGCTTACTTCCTTGACAGAGTTTCCAGGCCACAGTAAAGGAAGGAGAATCAAAATGGGGCCAAACTCTATGAAGTTGAGAAGACAGAACTAAGCATCTAGGAAAATCAATGCTGCTATAGCTTATAGGACAGAGTGCTAAAAAGTAAAGAATTCCACAGAGAAATAATCCCAGAAATCTACACAGAGTGCTCCTGAGTATTCGACTATTTGCCAGAGTACTAATTAGCACATAACTGTGTGGAAACTACCAAAGGCCAGGGATAAAAACATTTGAAAGGATTGGAAAACAGTACATGCTCACATGTAAGGTTGAGAATGGTGTCTGTTCCCACCAGCCAAACTGATGGAAAACTTGTAATTCAAGAGGTATTAGATAGGTGACACAGGAGTATCTTTCCTCAGTAGTGGAGAATAATTAGAAAGAAACACTAGAAAAAATAGAAACTTACATAAAGAAACAAAGAGCACTGGAAATAGCAAGTAGATGGGTAAGATTTTTTAGTTATTATTTAAATCTCTTTAAAATTGTTGACTGTGTAAATAAAAATAACATTATATTCAGGGGTTTATTAAATATATAAAAGTAAAATGTTTGACAACAATAGGATAAAAGCTTAGAGGAAAATTTAAAAAGCAGCAAACTATTATAAGGTTTCTGTACTACACATAAAGTAGTATAAGTAGACTGTGATAAGTGAAAGACATATACTATAAACCATAAAGAGATCAGTAAAATAACAAAAGAGTTACAGTTCATAAGCCAACAAAGAAGAGTAAATGGACACATTAAAAAAAGTCTGAAGAAGGCATAAAAGAGAGAAAAAGCAAACAAAGAACAGATGGGATAAACAGGAAACAAGATGATGGACTTAAATTTAACTATATCAATAATTGTTTTAAATGTAAATGGACTAAGTACCATTGTCGGAGATTTTAAGACTGGATTTTAAAAAAGCAAGGCCAAACAAGATCAACTGCCAGCACACGCGCACACACACGCACACACACACACACACACACACACAAAGAGTTTTCAAGAAAAGACACCAACAGTTTAAAAGAAAAAAAAATTTTGGCCAGGCATGGTAGCTCACGCCTATAATCCCAGCACTTTGAAAGGCCAAGGGGCCAGCGGATTGCATGAGTCCAGGAGTTTGAAACCAGCCTGGACAACATAGCAAAACCTTGTCTCTACATAAAAAATACAAAAATTTCGCCGGGTGTGGTAGCACATGCCTATAGTCTCAGTTACTCAGAAGGCTGAAGTGGGAGAATCACCTGAGCCCAGGAAGTCAAGACTGCAGTGAGCCATGATTGTGCCACTGCACTCCAGCCTGAATGACAGGGTGAGATGCTGTCTCCAAAAAAAATACTTTAAAAGATTTTTTTTTTTTTTGAGACAGAGTCTTGCCCTGTTGCCCAGGCTAGAGTGCAGTGGTGTCATCTAGGCTCACTGCAACCTCCGCCTCCTGGGTTCAAGCGATTCTCCTGCCTCAGCCTCCCGAGTAGCTGGGATTACAGGCACATGCTACCACGTCTGGCAAATTTTTGTCTTTTTAGTAGAGACAGAGTTTCACCACGTTGGTCAGGCTGGTCTCGAACTCCTGACCTTGTGATCCACCCACCTTGGCCTCCCAAAGTGCTGGGATTACAGGTGTGAGCCAGCGCACCCAGCCCCTAAAAAAAAAGGAGTTTTAAAAATACATGCCATGTTGACAATAATCAAAAGAAATATGGGTGACGACATTAATATCAGACAAAACAGACGAAAGAATAAGGAATATTGCCAGGAATAAAAAGAACATTATATAATGATAAAGAAGTTAACTCACCACAAAGACATAACAATCCTAAGTGTATACCTAACAACAGAACTCCAAAATACAAGCAGCAAAAATTGACAACTTCAAGGAAATAGAGACAAATCCACGATTATATTTGGAGACTTCAACACCATTCTCAGTAATGAAGAGAACAAGCAGACAGAAAATCAGTAAGAACATAGAAGACCTGAACAACAATATCAACCAATTTGACTAAATTGACATTTATAAAACACTACACCCCACAACAGAATAATAAGCGCTTTTTTCTAGTGCACATGGAACATTCACCAAGAGAGACGACATTCTGAGCTATGAAAGAAACCTTAACTATTTTAAATAAATTGACATCATATAAGTATGCTATCTCACTATAATATAATTAAATTAGAAATTACTGGCTGGGCACCATGGCTCACACCTGTACTCCTAGCATTCTGGGAGGCCGAGGCAGGTGGATCATCTGAGTCCAGCAGTTCAAGACTAGCCTGGGCAACATGGCAAAACCCTGTCTCTACTAAAAATACAAAAATTATCTGGGTGTGGTGGTGTGCCGGTAGTCCCAGCCACTTGGGAGGCTGAGGCACAAGAATCGCTTGAACCTGGGAGATGGAGGCTGCAGTGAGCTGAGATGGTGCACCACTGCATTCCAGCCTAGGTGACAGAGCGAGACCCCATCTCAAAAAAAAGAAGAAGAAGAAGAAGAAAGAAGAAAGAAGAAGAAAGAAGAAAGAAGAAGAAAGGAGAAGAAGGAGAAGGAGAAGAAGAAGAAGAAGACGACGAAGAAGAAGAAGAAGACGAAGAAGAAGAGGAAGAAGACGACGATGACGAAGAAGAGGGAAAGAAATTACTAATAGTCACAATCTGGAAAAAAAAAAACACCTCAAAATTTCTTTTTTTTTTTGAGATGGGGTCTCACTATGTCACCCAGACTGGAATGCAGTGGTGCCATCCTGGCTCACTGCAGCCTCTACATCCCAGACTCAAGTAACCCTCCTGCCTCAGCTTTCTGAGTAGCTGGGACTACAGGCACACGCCACCATGCCTGGCTGATTTTTCTAGTTTTTATAAAGATGAGGTCTTACCATGTTGCCCAGGCTGGTCTCCAACTCCTGAGCTCAAGTGATTCACCACCCTCACCCTCCCAGAGTGCTGGGATTACAGGCAGAAGCCACCACTCCCAGCCTTAAAAAGCTCAAAACTTCTAAATGACCCATTGGCTAAAGAGGAGATCACAGAAAATAGAAGATATTTTGAACTGCATAAAAATGAAAATATATCAAAAATGTGGGATGCCTGTACACTGTGCTTAGGGGGAAATTTATTGCATTATATCTTATTAGAAAAGAAGACTACAAATCTAAGCTGCCACCTTAAGAGACCATAAAAAGACTAGGAAATTAAATTCAAACAAAACGAAGGAAGAAAATAATAAAGAGCAGTTATCAATGAAATTGAGAACAAAAAAAAAAAATCAGTAAAACCAAAAGCTGATTCCTTGAAAAAGTAACAAAAGTGATAAAGAAAAAGCCAGCCAGGCATGATGGCTCCTACCTGTAATCCCAGCACTTTGGGAGGCCGAGGTGGCAGATCACCTGAGGTCAGGAATTAGAGACCAGCCTGGCCAACATGGTGAAATGCCATCTCTACCAAAAAATACAAAACAATTAGCTAGGCGCAGTGGTGCACACCTGTAGTTGCAGCTACTGGGGAGGCTGAGGAGGAAGAATCGCTTGAACCCAGGAGGCAGAGGTTGCAGTGAGCCACGACTGCACCACTGCACTCCATCCTGGGTGACAGAGAAAGACCCTGTCTCAAAAAAAAAAAAAAAAAAAAGAGGAGAGGATATCACTACATACTTTACAGACATTGAGAAAATAAGAAGAAATAGTACAAACAACATTTTGCCCATAAATTCAAAAACTTAGATGAAATGGACAAACTTCATGAAAGATTCAAACTGTCAAAGCTCACACAAAGAAAAAAAAGTACTGAATAAATGATACAGGTCACTAAAGAAATTGAATGTGAGGCTGGATGCAGTGGCTCACGCCTGTAATCCCAGCACTCTGGGAGGCTGAGGCGGGTAGATCGCCTGAGTTTGAGACCAGCCTGGCCAACGTGGTGAAACCCTATCTCTACTAAAAATACAAAAATTAGCCAGGCGTGGTGGCAGACACCTGTAATCCCAGCTACTCGGGAGGCTGAGGCAGGAGAATCAACTGAACCCAGGAGGCTGAGGTTGCAATGAGCCGAGGTCGTGCCATTGCACTCATTGCACTCCAGCCTGGGCAAAAAGAGTGAAACTCCGTCTCAAAAAAAAAAAAAAAAAAAGTAAAGAGAAAAAAGAAAAGAAATGGAATATGTTAAAACCTTATTCAACAAATGTAACAGTTAAAAAGCTTCCAACAACAAATATTCCAAACCTAGATTGTTTCACGGACAAACTCAATCAAGATATTTAAAAGAGGAATAATGTCATATTCTACACAAACTCTTACAAAATAAAGAGGAGGGTGCCCTTCCCAACTCATTTAGGAAGCCAGCTTTACCCTGAGACCAAAATCAGACAGATATTGCAAAAGAAGAAAACTACAGTACAATATCCCTCTTGACTACAGATACAAAAATCCTCATGTCAAAATACAAGCAACTTAAATCCAGCAATCTATAAAAGGATAATACATCATGACGTGGATTTTATCCCAGAAATGCAAGACTAGTTCCATAGTCAATAATTATTCCATGTGTAATACTAGATAGATAGATGGTGTTATGGTTTGAATATGTGACCTCTCCAAAACTCAGGTTTGCAACTGAATCCCCACTGTGGTGGTATTAAGAGGCAGGGCCTTTGGGGAAGTGATTAAGTCATTAGGGCTCTGCCCTCTCCGATGGATTAGTGCCTTATAAAAGGGCTGGAGAGAACTAGCTCAGGCCCCTTTTGCTTATCTACTCTTCCACCATATGAGGACACAAGATCTGCCCCTTTTGCCCTTTTCACCCTTCCACCATGTGAGGATGCAGCAGAAGGCCCTCACCAGACCCCAAATATGAGTGCTTTGATCTTGGACTTCCCAGCCTTCAAACTGTAAGAAATAATTTCTGTTCTTTATTACTCAGTCTCAGGTATTTTGTTATAACAGCAAAAATGAACTAAGCCAGAAATTGATACGAAGAAATGATGTTGTTGCTCTAATAAATACCTGAAAATGTGGAAGTGGCTTTTGGACTGGGTAACAGGTAGAGGCTGGAGTAGTTTTGAAGTGAATGCTAGGAAAAGCTTAGATTGCCATAAAAGGAGCATTAAGGATAGTTCCAGTGAGGGCTCAAAGGAAGAATGAAATGCTGGTAGAAATACGGATAGTAAAAGCCATTCTGATTATCTCTTAAACAGAAATGAGGAATATCGTATCAGAAAATGGAGGAAAGACCATTCTTTTTACAAAATGGCAAAAAAATTGGCTGAATTGTATCCATGTCCTACTACCTTGTGAAAGGCAAAATTTAAGAGCTATAAACTAGGATATTTAGCAGAAAAAAATCTCTAAGCAAAGTGTTCAGGATACTGCATGGCTTCTCTTGGCTGCTTATAGTAAAATCCAAGGAGAGACAATGAGGTGAAGATGAAATTTATAATCAAAAAAGACATCGAATGTAAAGATTTGGAAAATTCTCAACCAGGCCAGGTAAAGAATAAAAAAGCATGCTTAGGAGAAAAAAATCCAAGGGCGTGGCCAAGGTGTGACTGTTTCATCAAGACAGTGGAAGAATGACCCCAAAAGCTGTTGAGATCTTTGAGACAGCCATACCCACCACAGGCCCAGAATGCTAGGGCCTTGAGGGTAGAACTGTTTCAAGGGAGGGGCCCAGGGTACCTGTGGAGCCTCAGGGCTTGCTGCACAGCACCACCTCAAGTCTCTGCTCCCTGCATTCCAATGCAGTGCTCCTTGCACCCCACCTGTAGTTCAAGTGGGCCCAGACGCTGCTAAGGCTGCCACTCCCAAAGGAACAAGCAGTAAGCAGCCTTCCCAGTGTCCACACGTTGCTAACTCTGCAGGCTGTGGAGGCATGGCTTCCTCCACCTAAATTTCAAAGGATGTACCAGAGAGCCTGAGGCCCAAGCAAAGAACTGTCACAGGGCAGGTCAGCAGCAGAGTCCACACGAAGGCAATCCCTAGTGGAGTCCGTGGTGGGGGGAAGGGGCAGGTCCACCAGAGAGTCTCCACAAGGGCAACACCCAGTAGAGCTGTTGGGGCAGGGTTGCCCCCAAAACCCCAGAACCATAGTCACATAGTCACCAACCTGCAATTCCAGCCTGGGAGAACCACGGGTACCTGATTCCAACCGGTAAGAGGTACAGTGTGAACTGCACCCAAGAGAGGCTACACGGGTGGAGCCACCCGGAGGAGCCTTGTGTCAGAGCAGGAGCACCGTCATCTTGGTCAGACACCGCCACTTTAGTTCCAGCTCCCTTTCTAGCCTCATGCATTTCAAGGAAATAACTTCTCTGCTAACTACAAGCAGCCAGAAAGAGCAGACAGTAAAACACAGATAAGACAGCTCGGGCCCAGCGGGAGGTGGGGGGAAAGTCTCTTGAGTAACTGCCAAACTTCACGCTCATACAATGGGCCCCAGTAAAACTGTGGGCCTTAATAAGCACATTCCTTTCCCTTCAGGTACACTAAGATAGGGAAGCTAAAAGCAGACTCGGGAGGTATGCCTGTAGCTGCAGAAAAAAGTATGGGAACAGACAGACAACTCTCCCTCCCAGATAAGCACAACAGAGAGACACAGAAGCAGTCCAAGCCTCCCACCCTGAATCCTTGAAAACTCTTGGTCTGTAAGACAGTGGGCCTAACTCGGCCAGAAGGTTCCTCTCAGGTTTGTTTTCTCTAAAATAAATCTGTCTTGACCAGCAAGCCACCTTTCGTGTTTCTTTCCCCTTTCTTTAATTCTTAAAGCATGGGGACCCAACCCCCAACACAGTGTGTCCAGAAAGCAAGACAATTATCCTCAAGCCTTAGGATTTAATGTTGTTTGCCTTACTGAGTTTTGCACTTACTTGAGATCTGTCACTCCTCTCTTCTTGCCTGTTCCTCCCTTCATAATGAACACATCTGTGCTTGCCTCTCTCACCATTGCAGTATGTGTGTGTGTGTGTGTGTTTTATTTGATGCATAATAGATGTACATAGTTTCTGAGTACATGTAGTAATGTAATACATTCATATAATTTGTAAAGATCAAATCAATGTACTTGGAATACCACCACCTTAAATATTTGTCTTTTTATGCTACAGCCGTTCAAACTCTTCTAGCTATTTTGTAATTTACAATGGATTACTGTAAACTACAGTTACCCTACTGATAGATACTACCTAACATTAGGTCTTATTTCTTCCATCAAACCATGTATTTGTACCCACTAATTAACTTATCTTTATCCCCCTCCTCCTTTCTACCCTTCCCTCTGGTAACCACCAATCTACTCTATATCTTCATGAGATCCACTTTTTTAACTCCCACACATGAGTGAGAACATGTGATATTTGTCTTTCTGCTCTTGGCTTATTTCACTTAACATAATGACCTCCAGTCCCACCCATGTTGCTACAAATGACAAGATTTCATTATTTTTGTGGCTGAATAATATTCCATTGTGCATATATACCACATTTTCTTTATCCATTCTTCCATTGGTGGGCATTTAAGTTGATTCCATATTTTGGCTACTATGAATAGTGCTGCAATAAACATGGGACTTCAGGTCTCTTTTCTATATATTAATTTCCCTTTTTTGGATATATACTCAGTAGTGGAATTACTGGATCACATGGTAATCTATTTTTAGTTTTCTGAGGAACCTCCATACTGTTCTCCACAGTGGCTGTACTATTAATAATTTATATTCCCACCAACAGTGTAGACACTGTGTTTTGAAAGCAGGTAACTTGTTTGACTTCACAGGTTCACAGCTAGAGAGAAATCTGCTACAGGATGAAGCGTATCTTTGAGTCTCACCATATCTGATTGAAATGATGTTTAGATGAGACTCAACTTTAGACTTCTGAGCTGGTGCTAGAACAAGTTAAGACTTCTGGAGCTACTGGAATGGAATGAATGTATTTGTATGTGAAAAGGACATAAACTTTGTGGGGGCGAGGGGCAGAGGCAGAGCACCAGTCTGAACGTGTGTCCCCTACAAAATTCACATTGAAACTTAATCTCCACTGTGGTGGTATTAAGACGCAGAAGACTTTGGGGATGTGATTAAGTCATGAGGGCTCTGCCTTAAGTAAGTGCTGGAGGGAACTAGCTTAGGCCCCGTTTGCCCTCTTCCCCGCTTCTGCCATGTGAGGATGCAAGAAGGCCTCACCAGACACACACACACACTCACAAAAATGCCTTAATCTTGGACTTCCCAGCCTCCAGACTGGAAGAAATAAATTTGTTCTTTCTAAATTACTCCATCTGATGTAACAGCAGCACAAACAGACTAAGATGGATGGCAATTTATATATTCTACCATAAAGTATTCCATTGAATGATTAAACTACAGTTCACTAATCTCATTGTTTCCATTTTTCCCTATTTCAGTGTTACAATGAACATACTTGAACATGTATCTTTCTGCAACCTCCTCATATTTAATGTGATGCCAGTCAACATCTTAACAGAAGTTTTCCAGAGAACTTGACAAGCTCCTGAAATTCAAATGAAAACAGGAACCAAGAACAGCCAAAAATCATTTTGAAGAGTAATAATAAGGAAATCCTGCCATATCAAAATACATTTTAATGTTCTAATAAAGTAGTATGGTATTGTTACAAGAGACATATCAATACGATAGAGAACTTAGGACACACATAGGTTTGGTATGTGATACAGGTGACATTATAGATCAATGGAGGAAATAAATGTTCAATAAGTGAATCCTCATATTGAAAAAGATAAAATTAGATCTAGTGATATGGTTTGGTTGTGTCCCCACCCAAAATCTCATCCTGAATTGTAATCCCCATAATCCCCACACGTCAAGGGTGGGATGAGGTGGAGGTAACTGGATGATGGGGATGGTTCGCCCTATGTTGTTCTCATGATAGTGAGTGAGTTCTCACGAGATATAATGATTTTATAAGCATCTGGCATTTCCCCTGCTTGCTTCTCCCCCCTGCTACTCTGTGACTAGGTGCCTTCTACCATGATTGTAAGTTTCCTAAGGCCTCCCCAGCCATGCTGAACTGTGAGTCAATTAAACCTCTTTCCTTTATAAATCACCCAGTCTCTGGCCGTTCTTTTTCCTTTTCTTTTTGAGACGGAGTTTTCCTCTTGTTGCCCAGGCTGGAGTGCAATGGGGTGATCGCGGCTCACCGCAACCTCTGCCTCCCGGGTTCAAGCAATTCTCTAGCCTCAGCCCCCCGAGTGGCTGGGATTACAGCCACATGCCACCATACCTGGCTAATTTTGTATTTTTAGTAGAGATGGGGTTTCTCCATGTTGGTCAGGCTGGTCTTGAACTCCTGACCTCAGGTGATTCACCTGCCTCGGCTTCCCAAAGTGCTGGGATTACAGGCGTGAGCCACCGTGCCCGTTCAGGCAGCTCTTTATAGCAGTGTGAAAACAGACTAATACAGACCTCAATCGCATACTACATGTAAAAATAAATTCCAGATGGACAAAAGACTTAAGCGTACAATGAAAAACCTTAAATCTTTCAGTAGAAAACATATAAGCATTTTTTTAAACCAGGGTGAAGAAGATTTCTTTAACAAGATACAAATAATACAAACCTAGAAGAAAAACTACATTTTTAATTTAAAATCATTTACAACAAAATTATGTATTTCAAGGTAAAAAGACAAGACACAAACTAGAAGATGAAATTAGGTATTTATACAACGAAGGATCAGCATCTACAGTATGTACAGCATTCTTAAAACTCAGTAAAACAGAAAAACCAAACAGGCAAAGAATATGAACCAGCAGTTCACCAAGAAAGAAGCCCAAATGGCCTCAAAACATATGAAAAGATGTTCAACTTTACTAGTCAAGAAAATATAAATTTTAAAAAGATGTTTGTATCCAACAGATTGGTAAAATATTATAAATTTATATATATAACACCAAGTGTCTTTTGGTTTTTAAGTTCTGAAGTACATGTGCAGGATGTACAGGTTACATAGGTGAATGGTTGCTGTGGTGGTTTGCTGCACCTATCAACCCATCACCTAGGTATGAAGCTCAGCATGCATTAGCTATTTTTTCTGATGCTCTCCCTCTCCCCGCCCCCCACCCAACAGGCCCCAGTGTGTGTTGTTCCCCTCCTAGTGTCCATGTGTTCTCATTAACACCAAGTTTCAATAAGCAGAAAAACAAGACCTCAAATTCCTGGTGGGGCCAGGCGTGGTAGCCCATGCCTGTAATTCCAGCACTCTGGGAGGCTGAGGCGGGAAGATCACCTGAGGTCAGGAGTTCCAGACCAGCCTGGCCAATATGGTGAAACCCCCATCTCTACTAAAACTATGAAAATTAGCTAGGCATGGTGGCGGCCGCCTGTAATCCCAGCTACTCAGGCGGCTGAGACAGGAGAATTGCTTGAACCCAGGAGGCGGAGGTTGCAGTGAGCTGAGATAGCACCATTGCACTCCAGCCTGAGTCTGATGAGGACAGAGTGAGTTTCCATCTCAAAAATAAATAAATAAATAAAATTAAATTAAAAAAAAAAATATATATATATATATAGAGAGAGAGAGAGAGAGGGCGCACACAGGAATTTCAGGAAAATGGTAACGTCTGGAGAGGAAAAGAGAAAGGGAGAGGTGGGTTGACCTTTCTTTGGTTTTTTGACTAAAAGCAACTCTAAAGCAAACATGGCAAAAGGTTAATATATATTCATCTCAATGGTAAGTACAAAGGTACCTGTTATATTACTTTTGTACTTTTCTGTAAATTCAAATTGTTTCATAATTGAAAATAGTTTTAACTGAGTTTTATAATGATTAAAAAATTAGGCCAGGCACGGTGGCTCACGCCTGTAATCCCAGCACTTTGGGAGGCCGAGGCAGGTGGATTGCCTGAGGTCAGGAGTTCCAGACCAGCCTGACCAATATGGTGAAACCCCAACTCTACTAAAAATACAAAAATTAGCCGGACATGGTGGCATGCACCTGTAGTCCCTGCTACTAGGGAGGCTCAGACAGGAGAACTGCTTGAACTCAGGAGGCAGAGGCTGCAGTGAGCCGAGATCATGCAACTGCACTCCAGCCTGGCAACAGAGTGAGACTCCATCTCAAAACAAACAAACAAACAAACAAACAAAATATGAATATTTTAGGTGTAGTATTGGTATTGGGGTTTTGGGGGAGTTGTTTGTTTTTTGCTTTGTTTTCAAGAGATGAGGTCTCTTCATGTTGATGAGGCTGGAGTGCAGTGACCATTCCCAGGTGTGATCATAATCCACTGCAGCCTCTTACTCCCAGGCTCAAGCAATACTCCCATCTCAGCCTCGGGAGTAGCTGGGACTAGAGGTGTGAGCCACCATGCCTGGCATTATTTTTTAATTGTGGTAAAATATAAATAACATAAAATTTACCATTTAAAACCATCTTAAGTGTACAGTTTAGTGGCATTAAGTACATTCACATTGTTTTGCAACCATCACAACCATCGATCTCAAGGACTTTTTCATCTTCCCAAACTGAAACTCTATATCTGTTAAAAAAATAACTCCCCAGTCTCCCCTTCCCTTGGCCTCTGATAATCACTATTCTACTTTCTGTCTGTATGAATTTGACTATTCTGGCACTTCATATAAACAGAAGCATACAAGCATTTGTTCTTTTGTGATGGGCCTATTTCATTTGGCATAAGGTCTTCAAGGTTTATCTACATTGTAACATTCTGTGTCAGAATTTTATTACTTTTTAAGGTTAAATATTCCATTGTACGTATATTCCACATATTGCTTATCCATTCATCTGCTGATGGACATTTGAGTTATGTTTTAGAGTTCACATCTCTTTACTGAGATGCATACTCAAATATTTTTAAATTAAATTATAAGGTATCTGATATTTGCTTCAAAATAGTCCTGGCTAGGACGAAAGAGCAGTGGGACAGGGAGATAAAAGATGAAATGAGATACAACTTTTCACTTATGAGAGCAGCAAAGATCAGAAACACTGATACCACCATATATACTGCCAGAATATGGGCAAACAAACTGTTTCATACACTGTTGGCAGGAATGTAAATTAATTGCTTTGGACAGTTCTATCAAAGTTGAATTTGCACGTTTCCTTCAACCAAGATATAACTTCTAGGAATGTATCCTCATACATAAGCTCACACACATATGAAGAAGTGTATACAAGAATACTGACTGCAACAATATTTACAACAGCCCAAGTCTGGAAACAATTTAAATGTCTATCAGTAGGGAACTGACTGCAAAAATCATAGTACATTACAAAAACATGGAAATACAATGAAATACTATTTAACTTTAAAAATGAAGCAGTTCTACTTTTGAGACAGTATCCATAAATATGTTAAGGGGAAAAAAGCAAGCTACTGAAGAGAGTAACACTATTCAATCAAACATTCAGGTGGTTCAATTTCTGGCTACCACACATCAAAAAACCTAAAAACCTCCCACAACACAGGCCAGGCACCACACTGTGGCTCACGCCTATAATCCCAGCTCTTTGGGAGGCTGAGGCAGGTGGACTGCTTGAAGCCAGGAGTTCAAGACCAGCCTGGCCAACATGGTGAAATACCATCTCTACAAAAAATACAAAAAGAAATTTAGCTGGGTGTGGTGGTGTGTGCCTATAGTCCCAGCTACTTGAGAGGGTGAGGTGGGAGATCACTTGAGCCTGGGAGGTAGAGGCTGCAGTGAGCTGTGATATCACACTACTGCACTCCGGCCTGGGAGACACTGCGAGAACCTGTCTCTAAAAAAAAAAAAAAAAAAATCTAGAAATGCTGGATAAATTATAACTAATCTCTTTTAAATATATAAGTAAGCTCAAAAGAAAAGGAAATTTCTTACTGAGGGGTAGGATGGAGAAAGGTACCTTTACTTTTTACTTTATCCACTTATTTTTATGTTATAATCAATGTGTATTACTTCTGAAATTAAAGAAGAATGAAAGCACTCTGAAAAAAGCTGCTATGGATTTAATAATCAATGCCACCTCATGAGTAACTAAAGCAATGTAATCTTACAGCAACTTTTCGGGTATAGCAGCCACTTTTTTATCCAATTTAATTCAAAATTACTGACACCTACTAAGTACAAGAGACTTAGTAGGTGCTGGCCTCTGGCTAATAGCAAAATGAGGTCCTTATCTTTTAAGGAGCTTAGAATATGTGAGGAAGAACAAGCAAGGAGACAAAAATATCTGTAATATAGGACAGAACATGAAACTCCTCATTCTCTGCACCAAAATTTGAGAACTAAATGTTTAAAATCCCAGTTTCTGGTTAGTATCCCATCAGAGCCCAAAACCAACTAGTCAGACATTACAGTTGACCCTTGCACAACACTAGTTTGAACTGCAAGGGTCCATTTATACAAGGATTTTTTTAACCAAACATGGATCAAAAATACAGAATTCATGGGATCTGACACTCACATACATGAAGGGCAGACTTTTCATATAAACAGGATTTCGGTATACCCTGGAGGTGGGTATTCTGGAACCAGTCTCCTATGTATACCATATACTGAGGAATGAGTGTATTTTAGACTTTCCATTACAGGTTATTTTGTTTTGTTTCATTTTGTTTTGAGTTCATCCACCCATAAAGCATTTTTTTTTCCAGATGGAGTTTCACTCTCATTGCCCAGGCTGGAGTGCAATGGCGTGATCTTGGCTCACGGTAACCTCCGCCTCCTGAGTTCAAGCGATTCTCCTGTCTCAGCCTCCGGAGTAGCTGGGATTACAGGCATGCGCCATCACGCCCAGATAATTTTGTATTTTTAGTAGAGATGGGGTTTCTCCATGTGGTCAGGCTGGTCTTGAACTCCCGACTTAAGGTGATCCGCCTGCCTTGGCCTCCCAAAGTGCTGGGATTACAGGTGTGAGCCACCACGCCCAGCCCCCATAAAGCATTTCTGACAATGACTGCACTTATTCGCTAGTGGCAAAACTGTAGTTATACATACAGTTTGTTTTTTTTTTTTTCTGAGACAGAGTCACACTCTGTCGCCCAGGCTGGAGTGCAGTGGCGGGATCTCGGCTCACTCCAAGCTCCGCCTCCCAGGTTCACACCATTCTCCTGCCTCAGCCTCCCGAGTAGCTGGGACCACAGGCACCCACCACCACGCCTGGCTAATTTTTTGTATTTTTAGTAGAGACGGGGTTTCACCATGTTAGCCAGGATGGCCTCAATCTCCTGACTTCGTGATCTGCCCACCTCGGCCTTCCAAAGTGCTGGGATTGCAGGCGTGAGCCACTGCGCCCAGCCACATACAGTTATTAGCACACAATTTCCATAGCCTTTGTGATCTCATCCCACAAATGAATCCTCAATTGTTTTCTTCCTTTGGTTTGTATATCTGCTAATACCGCCACTTTGATTATATCAATACTACTCAGTCAAAAATAACTAAATCCTCCCCACAGTTCTATAATTGCTAATTTGAAAATTAAATATAAATACAGCTGTGATAGATTCAAGAGTCTTCTCCATCTCCAATCAAGAACATCCTACAGGCAATAGTCAGACACTGGTGAAAAGGATTATGGCACAGAAAGATTTATTCTCATTTACTAAGAGCACAAATACAGCAGAAAAAAAGGAATCCTTCCTCTAAAAGTGACTAAACCATGAAATTTACAAACTTTTATGGCAGTTAGAATAAAAACCCCAAAATCAACACACATTCAATCTTTGGCAATCTAAAGGGGTTTTTAAAATGTCAAAAACTTAGAAAAGTTCAAACATTCTGTTCATGCCAGTGTAGTCCAGCTTTGCCTATGAGAACACTGTTATAAGCTGTTGATGATTTCCAGTTCTTAAAAGGTTCCAGAGGCAGTCTTTTAGGTTGCAGAGCTGGTCAACATCACCTATTTCTCTTGAGGCAGTAAATTAGTTGTATAGCCCAGAAAAATTACTCTATCCAATCCAAGCAGTTAGAAAAAATTCAGAGTAATCACATGGCCACAATACTGTTTATTGTTCAATCTTGCCCTTTAAACTAGACATGGCAACTGCTGACACATACAAGCAATAGCTCTGGTTTCAGACAGAGATAATAATAAATCTTTAAATATTATGTATCCGGCCAGGTGTGGTGGCTCATGCCTGTAATCCCAGCACTTTGGGAGGCTGAGGCGGGTGGATCACCTAACGTCAGGAGTTCAAGACCAGCCTGACCAACATGGAGAAACCCTGTCTCTACTAAAAATACAAAATAAAAAAAAAAAAAAATTAGCCGGGTGTGGTAGTGCATCCCTGTAATCCCAGCTACTTGGAAGGCTGAGGTAGAGAATCACTTGAACCCGGGAGGCAGAGGTTGTGGTGAGCCAAGATCGTTCCATTGCACTCCAGCCTGGGCAACAAGAGCAAAACTCTGTCTCAAAAAAAAAAAATATATATATATATATATATAATGTATCAATTCATAGAGGGTTGCCAGACTGGGAAAATAATACTTACCTATGAGACACCAGTAAAAGCAAATACCACGAGGTTAGGATGTTGACTATCTATAGCCTGGATGCCCTAAAACTGTATGAATACCTTCAAAGAAACTCACTGACATATTTCTGGTAGTACACTGAAGCATCACAAGCAATCAGACCTGCATCTCATCCACGAAAACCTGATAATTACCACTGTATTCCAAAAGTCAGGAAAGAATCAATGTTATTTCCTACCTTCAGGTTCTCTGGAGGCTTTCCTAAATGCTAACCCAGTCCAAGAAGTAAAAATGTCTAAATATCAGTAAAGGATTGCTCCAACTCCTGTTTTGATGTGCCTCTTTAAAACAAAAACAAACAAAAAAGTTTAAAAAGAAAGAAACAAAGGCCCAAATAAGAATAGCATATTAAGGAAGAAAAAAAAAAAAAGATAAAACATAGAATTGAAAAGAAAAACCAGTAAGAATGCTATTTAGTAGGGGCAGTAAAGAGAAATGGTTGATTAGTCTGGCTCTGGAGCCCCGGAGCCAGCATGCCTAGCTTACTGCCTGTGTGATCTTGAGCAAGTTTTTTAACTCTGCCCTACTTTCCTCTTCTGTACAATGAGAATAATAAAAGTAACAATCTCAGAGTCAAAGAATAAACAAGTTAAATCACATAAAACAGCTAGAATTTGGCCACTTTTAACCAAACAGATAAAAGTCCAAAATTTTACTACTACTCTGTTGATGAGGCTGTTGGAAAACAGGCACTCATACAGTAATTAGTACTAAGCCTTAGGGAGGGCAATTTGGAAATCACACTTTTGAGAATTTATCCCACTGACTCTCTTGACCAGGTGGGGAAAAGACAGATACACCACGTTTTTAATTTTATACTGGAAAGCCAAATGCCCATGAAGAGACATTAAATCAAGAATGGCAAATTCACACACACACAAAAAAAATAAAAATAAAAATAAAAATAAAAAAAGAAATTAAAGAATGGCAAATTCAAAACATGGAACACTATGCAGCAGTTTTTTTAAAAAAATAGAATGACGACACTAATTTTTTAATAAGAAAAATACATCTAAGATAACTAAAAAATGCAAGATGTAGAACAGTGGAAAGTATGTAACCCTTTGCATAAAAAGAGACTGAAAAACTAGGAAACATCCTTGCTTGTTCTGCACTAAGAGAAACTAAGCGGGAAGGAACTGGACAGATAGAAGACTAGATAGGAGAAAAACTTCCAACTGTGTGTGTGTGATTTTTTAGCTATATATTTTACCTATTCAAATATTAAATTTTAAAAAGTACTTTTAAAGTGTCAGAGATACAGTTCAAGAACTCAAATGTTGGCCGTGCGCGGTGGCTCACGCCTGTAATCCCAGCACTTGGGAGGCCGAGGCGGGCGGATCACCTGAGGTCGGGAGTTCAGGACTAGCCTGACCGACATGGAGAAACCCTGTCTCTACTAAAAAAATACAAAATTAGCCAGGCGTGGTGGTGCATGACTGTAATCCCTGCTACTTGGGAGGCTGAGGCAGGAGAATCGCTTGAACCCAGGGGGCGGAGGTTTCAGTGAGCCGAGGTCGCGCCATTGCACTCCAGCCTGGGCAACAAGAGCGAAACTTCGTCTCAAAAAAAAAAAAAAAAAACTCAAATGTTAGCTGCAATTATGTTATTATTATTAGCAAATTCAAAATACCTCCTTTCTGAAGACTTTTTCTTACTCCCTCTGCACAGAAACCTCATCTCCCTCCTCTAGCTACCAAGTTATTGTTTAAGGAATTTATTACTTTCTACTCCAGTGCAAGTAGAGTAAGAGGTTGGTCAATGTTTCATTCATTTTTAATATCCAAGAAGCCTTGCTTGCGCATAGTAGGTACAAACATTTTGGAGTAACAGTAACCTTACAAGTACTCCGAAGAAAAAGGTGACCATTTATAAAAAGATTGTACTCTGTCATTAATCCTAAGACCTGAAAATTGAAGAAGTTTAATAACTGATAGCAACTTGTAGTTGCTAATATTCTTTCAACTACTGCCCATCCAAAATCGCCCCTTTCACTTTTTCCTTTTTTCTCAGACTGTTCCTGACATTGACATCATGTTCCAAGCCACGACCCTACATGTACCAACTCTCTGTAACTCACTGCAAACTCTGAAATGTCTTTTCTCATAAGTCCCAACATCTGGTGTACCGCTTCTGTCAAAAGGGCATTTGTTGTCTCCTCTTAGATAGAGGTTCACATATCAGTGAGTGAACAAAGTGCCCTTAACTGGAGAAGACCTAACACTTGATTCGTGGTTCGCTCAGTATTTTGTTTGTTCTCCTGGTATGGAGGGTATTCTGTAACTGACTGCTCAGTAGCCCAATTCTAAATGTCATTCCAGCATACCAAATACTCCACTGACAGCTCAACAGTCACTTTTCATGCAGGCCCCTCCCCTTCCCTCCTCCCTCAACCCTCAAGAGCTCCTTCTCTCATACTGACAGACACACTGGCAGTTCAGAAGACCTTTTCCTCAAGCGTCCTTCCCTGCACGTACAAGACCACCTCCCCAGCTCTCATCATCCCGCGAGCCAATACGGTCCCCAATAACATCCCCTCCCAGCCAATCCAAATCACAACCTAAGTCTCTTCCCAAGAACCAGGCTTTACAGCCTTTCCCAACAAGTACACACTTGACAGCTCGACACAAGCTTCCGCAAAAATCCTTTCCCCTCACTCCCCTCCTACCCCATACACTGGCTCTTTTCTCGCTATCATTTACCCACCCTGGCTTCCCCAAAATTCACAGCCCGGTTTTCTAAACATGCTCTCCGCTCTCCTCTCCCCTCTTTCTCCTCCCCACCCTCTTTCCACCGCTGACAGCTCAGTCACCTCCATCCCCCTGTGGCTGCACCCTCCCCCGCACCCTCCCCTTGACAGCTCAGAGTGGGCTCCCAGTGCTCCGCTCCAGGCCCTCCCGCGACGTCCCCGGCCCAGGGTCGCCTCGCTCGCGGGGAGGGCTCCACTCACCCGCTCTCCCGCATCACGTTGCTGTCCCCGCAGTCGCAGGCGCCCCCAGCCTGGCTGCGGAACATGTTGAAGTCGTGTCCGGTGTGGTCGCCCTGGTGGAAGCACTCGGCGCACAGCGACATGCAGGGCGAGATGCCGCACGTCCGGCAGCGGTAGGCCACGAAGTTGGCTGTCCAGACCAGGCCGCAGAGCGCCGCGGGATCGTAGGCCCGCACCGCCGCGCAGAACTCGTCATAGCCGCCGCCGCCCGCCAGAAGGCACTTACACCACTCCAGGGCCTCCTCCTCGGCCGCCCCCGGACCGCCCCCGCCTCCGGCCGCCGCCGCGTCCTCGCTGCCAGCAGCCGCGGCCAGCGGCCGCTCGGCGCTCAGCACCCGCTCCAGCAGCGCCTGCAGCTCCTCAGCACCTGCGCGGTTGTCCGGCCGGCTGAGGGCCGCCTTGAGGTGCGCGGCGGTGGCCGCCTTGTCTAGGGCCAGCCCCGACGCGGGCAGCTCGGGCTGTGACGGCTGCTGGCCCCCGACGGCCGCAGCGGCCGCCGCCGCCATGATGAGAGCTCAGAATTTGGAGAGTCCAGGGCCAGCGGCTCCTCCAGGGAGAGTGAGGGAATAGACTGCTGCGATCGCTCGGCCCGCCCAACTCTCGCGATACCCGGAGCGTCCGCGCTCCTCCGCCCGCAGCCCCGCCCCTACACACGCCCCCTCGGGCTGCAGAGCCTTCCTCCCGCCCCTCTCTCCTGGGCGCCTCTGGACCAAGTTAGGCTCCCAACTTTCTAAGTTAAGAGCTACTGAAATAAAGGACTCACCTTATAGGAAATCTTTAATAAGGGCAATTATTTCTTTATTTGCACAGACTACAGGAATTATTCACATCATCTTCCAGATGTACTTTAGGCATCTGCACTTTGTTTGAGATGTACATTCCTACTGTTATCAAAGTCCAGCGGGCGACTGAGTGAGACCCCAACTTAAGGAAAACAAAAACTGTAGGAAAAGCAATCCAAAGAAGAACAGAAGGCCGGGCGCGGTGGCTCACGCCTGTAATCCCAGCACTTTGGGAGGCCAAGGCAGGCGGATTACTTGAGGTGAGGAGTTTGAGATCAGCCTGGCTGACATGGTGAAACCCTGTCTCTACTAAAAATACAAAAATTAGCCGGGCATGGTGGCGCACGCCTGTAATCCCAGCTACTCGGGAGGCTGAGGCAGGAGAATCGCTTGAACCCAGGAGGCGGGGGTTGTAGTGAGCCGAGATCGCGCCACTGCACTCCAGCCTGGGTGACAAAGCGAGACTCCGTCTCAAAAAACAACAACAAAGAGGAACAGGGGTGTTTCCAATCCATAACCTTGTGTTTGAAATGAGTGAAACATAATTAAAACAGGTTATTCCTGGTCTTCTACATTAGTTAAGTATGTCACGACCATCATATAACAGTGATAAGTTAAATTTGCTCAATAATTTTACGAATCACTAAATTATAAACTAAATAAAACTTTATGTGTTAACTTTACATGCTAAAACTTTGTATGTTTTAACTCATTTGATTCTCATAACAGATAACTTTGAATTCTACTATTCCTAGGAAGTAGCAGCCTCAGACACTTCTCTACTTCGTCATCGTCCATTCACTCTTTTTCTTCTTCCTTTAATAATGCAAAGAGGAAACGCAATCCTGCAATCCTTTTACTTAACCACTGGATCCTGCCTTCTCAGGATCCCAACTCCATCCAATATGCTCTGGTATTTTAACCCCTCTCTTTCTATTAGCTCAATTCTTGTCAGAATTTGTCTCCTCCTGTCTTAAAAAGAATTGAAAAAATAATAAAAGTTTCCCCCATTACTAAGCATCCAACCGTTCTCTTCTCTTCCTAGGCCACCTGTCTCTTTCTCTTTCTTTTCTTTTTTTTTTTTTTTTTTTTTGAGACAGGGTCTCACTGTCGACCAGACTGGAGTGCAGTGGCGCAATTTCAGATCACTGGAAGCTTTGCCTCCCGGGCTCAAGTGAGTTTCCCACCCCAGCCACCCGAGCAGGGGGGACCACAGGCTCGCGCCATCAGACCCAGCTAATTTTTGTATTTTTAGTAGAGACAGGGTCTCCTTATGTTGCCCAGGCTGGTCTCAAACTCCCGTCTCAAGCAATCCGCCCATCTCGGCCTCCCAAAATGCTGAGATTACAGGGGTTAGCCACCGCGTCCGGGGCCACGTTTAATTGTTCACATTTACTCTTTCTTCTTCCTAAATTTCCATTCGCTCCACAATCTGCTACAACTTGGTTTCTGCTCCTACTTTATGAAGCCCGACCTCTTTCCAGTATTTGACACCACTACCTATTCTTTCATTTTCATTTCCAGTGTCTTTTTTTTTTTTTTTTTTTTTTTTGAGACGGAGTCTCGCTCTGTCTCCCAGGCTGGAGTGCGGTAGCGCGATCTCGGCTCACTGCAAGCTCCGCCTCCCGGGTTCACGCCATTCTCCTGCCTCAGCCTTCCGAGTAACTGGGACTACAGGCGCTCGCCACCAAGCCCGGCTAATTTTTTTGTATTTTTAGTAGGGACAGGGTTTCACCGTGTTAGCCAGGATGGTCTCGATCTCCTGACCTCGTGATCCGCCCGCCTCGGCCTCCCAAAGTGCTGGGATTACAGGCGTGAGCCGCCGCGCCCTGCCTCTCCACTATCTCTTCTTTGGGTTTCTTTGACATCACCACTCCTGTGAGAATTGCAAGTGACACAAATGACCTAAAAATTGGGAAACAAAGTTACAATAAAATAAGGCATGAGAATGGAGAAGGAGGTAAAGGTGAATGGAGATCTCTACTTTTTGAGCCGAGACTTGGGAAACAAGAAGAGTCACTCTGGGCCATACAACAAAGTGACTGTGACTTTCTCTCCCGCATCCCTTTCACTCTGTCTTTCCCCATCGTTTGAGGGCCCGCAGGTACTCATGGCAAACTAGAGGGTAATGAGCACGCGACAGGCGGCGAGGACTGGCCGTGGGTCAGCGAGTAGCGCAGGCTTTGCAGGCGGAGGGGATGGGGCAATGAGGCCCCCAGGTGGCCAGCGAAACCCCGGCTCAAGACAAACGTTGCAGCTCGGCGCCGGGCCGCTGGGCGGCGAACGCGTGCGCGCGTACAGCCTGGCGCTTCCGGCCCCGGCCGAGGTGCGGGTCGCCTCCAGAGGGGCGTGGTAGTGGCGCGAGGGATTCTGGGGCTGCTCCAGCTACGCGCCGCCGCCGTCTCCTTGGGCGGCTTGGGTTACCCGGGAGGTGGGTCAGAGGCTTGTCCCGTATCCTGCGTCCGGGCGTCTCCTTAGGGCGCGTCTTCGGGTCCGGCCAGCGGTGCTGAAAAAGGGGAGAAGGTTGGGGGTAGGGAGGAAAGAAGATCCCAGTTCAATAGATTTCTCCGCAGATCCTGTGCCTTCAAATCCTACGAGTCCATACTTTAAAACAAAATGAAGAAAGTAAGGCTTAAGGAACTAGAGAGTCGCCTGCAACAAGTGGATGGATTCGAAAAGCCCAAGCTACTTCTAGAACAGTATCCTACCAGGCCGCACATTGCAGGTAGGGCGGCTGGTTCACCACGCCCCGGTTTTCGGCGTTAGTCCAGTCTACTCTGTGATAAAAATAGAACAGTTATTTGGATACAGAGAATGTCTAGAGAAATTCTGCCCTAAGATCACCTATCGCGTTAGAGAGGTCTTCCTTGACACTGCAGCTCAAGGCACACCCTCCACAGACACACACACTATCGTTTTACTGTCGAGTTTTCTGCATATCCCTTAACACTGCCAGACATCTTTTTAATGTGTTTTTTTCTCTTCTCACATTA
The DNA here is from genome assembly GCF_028885655.2 of Pongo abelii. Taxonomy (NCBI): domain Eukaryota; kingdom Metazoa; phylum Chordata; class Mammalia; order Primates; family Hominidae; genus Pongo; species Pongo abelii. The sequence continues at coordinate 72,390,903 of NC_071996.2, read as the reverse complement.
CAATCTATTTGAGGACAAGGAATTTGTTAGTCTTGTTGATACTTGAATTCCCAGTGCCCAGAAGAGTCGCTGGTACTATTTAGGAGCTCAGTAAACATTTACTAAATAAGGATCAATTTCCCATTGCTACTAATTGCCTACGCAAGGATTCTTGTGCTATACTCTGCCCTAGAAATGAATACCAGAGTTGATAGTGGAATGATAGTTTAACAAAATCAGAGTATGTGCTGTGTAAAGATGAGCATGCAAATTTTAACAGATTTTCTGAGCATTAGCATTGTTGCTTCATGCCAGACATTGATACTGGGAGTACAAGAGAGAATACAGGAAAACATATATTTATGTTACCGAAGTCATTGGGAAGCCTTAGGGGAAAAAAAATTTATTATTATTATTTTTTGAGATAAGGGTCTCTGTTACCCAGGCTGGAGTGCAGTGGCATGATCAAGGCAACTGCAGCCTTGACCTCCAGGACTCAAGTGATCCTCCTACCTGAGCCTCCCGAGTAGCTGGGACTACAGACAGGCACCATCATGCCTGGCCAATATTTTTTACTTTTTGTAGAGACAGCGTCTTGCTATGTTGCCCAAGATGGTCTCAGACTCCTGGGCTGAAGCGATCCTCCCACCGGGGCCTCAAGAAGTGCTGCGATTACAGGCATGAGCCACTGAGGCTGGCCCCTTGGGAAAATTAATTTTCTGAGAGTACCTGCAAGGAGTTTTTTCCAGTTCCAAAATAGTTGTTTCTAAGTTGCCAATGAAAGTCAAGGAGAATACATGTGTATTTACACTTAACTCCAAGATACTGTCATGATTCCAACCAAAAATTCACACAAAACTACTGTCTAGGTTAAGACCAATTTTCTCAAATAATGACTTACTAGTCTTCTGACTGTAGGTTTTTTTAGTGGAATCCAGTTTAAAAAATAATAACAATTTGGCCAAGTACAGTGACTCACCCCTATAATGCCAGCACTTTGGGAGGCCAAGGCAAGAGGATGACTTGAGCCCAGGAGCTCAAGATCAGCCTGGGCAACACAGTGAGACCCCAGCTCTTACAAAAAAAAAAAAAAAAAAAATTAGCCCGGTGTGGTAGTATGTGCCTATAGTCCCAGCTGCTGTTACTAAGGCAGGAGCATTGCTTGAGCCCTGGAGTTTCAGGCTGCAGTGAGCTCAATCCACCACTGCACCCCAGCCTGGGTGATAGAGATAGCCCCTGTCTCTGAAAAAAAAACAACAACAAAAATCCTCTGGATCCGCAGGTATCAGTGGCCAACAGCCCTTGCTGGGTTAGGTATCTTCAGGGAAATATCGGTGGTGGTGGTATTCATGTTTGACCTTCAGTGTATCTAACACCCAGTAGTTCTATTATCAGGTCTCATTTGTAGATTATGAATATATATGTCTGTAGATCATATGTGTCTAAAGGCTACATTGTGGAGCTTATGGTGCTTGTGTTCTGGTGACAAACTTGTTAAAACAAAGTTCTGTGGCTAGGCACAGTGGCTCATGTCTGTAATCCCAACAATTCGGAAGGCCAGGGTGGGAGGATCGCTTGAGCCCTGGAGTTTGAGACCAGCGTGGGCCATATAGTGAGAACCTGTGTTTAAAAAAAAAAAGGTTCTATGTCTTTGTGATGCTAATGCTTGTTTGATAGTGGTTCCTAGTCTTATAGATTTCACAGATAAGTAAAATTTCAAAAAACAATTTTGGAAATTGATAGAGTTGCCAAATTTATGTTGACAAAAAAGGATTTTTTTAAAAACTATTTACTCTTACCATTCTTTCATAAAAATATTTCAGCATCAAAGAAAGAACCGATATGAGTATATGGCAATGTTTTTAACAAGCTGAGGAAAAACTAAACATTTCGACTTTTTTTTTCTTATTTTACATCAGAGACTGGTCACAGTTTTGTCATTCTTGGCATTGCTAGCAGAGACTATTTTTTGAGAAACACTGGTGGGTATTAGCTTCCTTTATGGTGCCTCTTACTACATACCAAATTATTACACCTTATCTTTTAAAAAAATAATCTGGAATGGCATTTGGGGAGGACTAAGTAATGCAACACAAGAAATTATTTTAGAAAGAGTCATTTGCACAAATTAGATTTTAGTCACCAGCTTGCTTATTCTTTTTTTTATTTTTATTTTTTAGCATGTATGCTCTATACAATCCATAACACTTATGATGACATTGAAAATAAAGTCGTTGCAGATCTAGGATGTGGTTGTGGAGTACTTAGCATCGGAACTGCAATGTTAGGAGCAGGGTACGTAATGCAATGTATGCTATTTGGGTATTGGGTGGCTTTAATAAGGAGCATCAATGGGATTAACTGAATTATATTTATGAGACTCCACAGAATGAGATACAGGGAGCAAAAATCGGATACTGAATACATTTTGAATGGGCAGAAGATCTAAACAAACTACAAAAATTAAATAAAATTGGTGAAAGCAGCCGTTCCTTTTATACAAACCTGAGTTTCCAACCCCTACCAGGTTTGGAAATTATGCTGTTACACTTGACTGGGCACAGTGGCTCACGCCTGTAATCCCAACACTTTGGGAGGCCAAGGTGGGCAGATTACTTGAGCCCAGGAGTTTGAGACCAGCCTGGGCAACATGGTGAACTCTCATGTCTACAAAAAATACAAAAATTAGCTGGATGTGGTGGCGTGCGCCTGTGGTCGCAGTTACTTGGGAGGCTGAGGTGGGAGGATTGCTTGAGCAGTGCAAGATGGCACCACTACACTCACCTGGGTGGCACAGCAAGATCCTGTCTGAAAAAAGAAAAAAAAAAAAGAAGAAAACACTCACTCTTACTTTACTAATTGGGTTAAAAGATGTAAGGTAAAAAAAAAAAGAAACAGCTAATTTTGGTTTTGTTTTTACTTGGGAGCTATAAGTCGCCACTCTTTGTGTGCGTTTTGTATTTACAGGTTGTGTGTTGGATTTGACATAGATGAAGACGCATTGGAAATATTTAATAGAAATGCAGAAGAGTTTGGGTTAACAAATATTGACATGGTTCAATGTGATGTGTGCTTATTATCTAACAGAATGTCCAAGTCATTCGATACAGTAATTATGAATCCTCCCTTTGGGACCAAAAATAATAAAGGTTTGTAACAAGAATCGGGTATATTGGTATATTTATAGAAAAGATTTTAAAACCATTTTTAAGGCCAGGCGCAGTGGCTCAGGCTTGTAATCCCAGTGCTTTGCGAGGCTGATACAGGAGGATCCTTTGGGGCCAGGAGTTGGTAGCCATCCTGGGCAACATAGTTAGACCCTGCCTCTACACACACACACACACACACACACACACACACACACACACACACACACACACACACACACACACACACACACACACACACACATTTTAATTTCCCAAGTGTGGTGGTGCGCCTATAGTCCTAGCTACTCAGAAGGCTGAGGTGGGAGGATCACCTGAGCTCAGATATTCAGGGCTGCCATGAGCTATGAATGTGCCACTGCACTCCAGCCTTGGTAACAGCAAGACCCTGTCTAGAAAAAATTAAACAAAAATAAAAACCATTTTTATCACTGTTTGGGCTAAGTGATTTTATCACTCTTCATTAAATAAACCAAGACTAAGTGATTTTATTGCTCTTCATTAAGTAAACCAATCTCTTATTTGTATAGTTCTTATAATTTACATTTCAATTTGTTTAATGCTTGGCTAAGAAACTGAGGTTTTCAACTTTCGTTTTTACCAATTTGTATTAAGTAAACAAAGAGAGTCATGTCATTTATTGTATATCTCCCATTTGCTTTCAGGAATAATTTGCCTAACCCTTATGAATGAATATGAAACATAGAACAATTTCATACTTTTAGAATCTGTTTTTTAATGTCTTAACAGACCCAAGGGTTTCTACATGTGCCCATCAGTAACAGTGACTCACTGTGGCTGTTAATTTTGTGTGTACTGTGGGCAAGGAGGTTAGGAAGTCAGTGAGGGTAGGAAAAGACATGCATAGTTTGGCCGGGCGCGGTGGCTCACGCCTATAATCCCAGCACTTTGGGAGGCTGAGGTGGGCGGATTACCTGAGGTCGGGAGTTTGAGACCAGCCTGACCAACATGGAGAAACCCCGTCTCTACTAAAAATACAAAATGAGCCGGGCGTGGTGGCACATGCCCGTAATCCCAGCTACTAGGGAGGCTGAGGCAGGAGAATCACTTGAATCTGGGAGGCGGAGGTTGCAGTGAGCTGAGATCATGCTATTGCACTCCAGCCTGGGCAACAAGAGCGAAACTCAAAAAAAAAAAGACATGCATAGTTTAAAAAGTACCCTGCCCCCACCAAGATGATTCTGAATAGTACGCTATGCATTTCCTTCTCCCATTTTTGAAGTCATTAATGTTGGAATATAATATTAACATTTTTACTTTATCCTTATTTAACCAAGACAGTATAATTCTTTTTATTCTACCAGCCTTAAAATAATATTTTGATAGTTTATTTGTACCCTTATTGCTGAAAGATTTCAAGGTGGCTATTTTGAAGTTTGGAAGAAAATGTTTCTAAATCCTACTAACTTAATCTTCTATTTTGAGAAGAAGTAAATAGGAGCTTTTTTTCTACTCTTCACAGGGACAGATATGGCTTTTCTAAAGACTGCTTTGGAAATGGCAAGAACAGCAGTATATTCCTTACACAAATCCTCAACTAGAGAAGTAAGTTCAAATCATTTGGTATTCTGTGGCATTTATTTTTAAATTCATGCAGTGTTTTTAGGATTTGCTGTGAATACTAGATACCACAGTATCTATTTCTCCTGACCTTTTTGATATCTAAAACTTAGGAACTAAATTTTCCGCTTAACCAGCTAGCATCTGATTGGCCTTTTTCCAGGCTATAAGACTTATTTCCTCAAAGATTTTTTTCAGACAGGAACTGTTGCCAGAGGAGAGACTATAACTCAGGAGTGGAAAAGTGTGTTATAACTAGGATTACTGTATGTTTTGGTTTCTCTGAGTAAGTCTTAGTTGATCCCTTTTGTCCCATTGTCCTGGTGTGGCCTGATGTACTTAAGGGAGGCAGTAAGGCCAGGTTTTCAGAACACTGAGCCTGGAGCTAAACAGATCTGAGTTCAGAAATCACCAATTCTTACTTTTGCAGCATATAACACATGAAGAGGTGTATAAGTTGTATTCCAGGAAACTGGGGGGAGGGGCAGTACATTTTTTTAGTGTCAGTATAACAAAATGGTTATGAACAGAGATTCTGAAGCCAGACCAGACTCTCTGGGTTCAGATCCAAGTTCTGCTGCCTCCCAGCTGTTTTCTTGGTCAAGGTAATTGAGATTTTGTCATCTATACTATCCTCACCTGTACTCTAAGTGTAAGGGACTGAGAGTACCAATTGTACTTCATAAGAATTGTGAGGATTACATGAGTTAATATTTACAAAGCACTTAGATCAGTGTCTGACATTGTAATTGCTATGTGTTAGCTATTATTATTTAAATCATACATGTATTCAAAGATTTTAAAGTGCTTTTGTAGGAAAAATACTTAATTCATGTAAATACAGTGTATAAGAACCCAGTTGGAAATAATACATTCTAGTTACATGGTAATCTGATAACCTTTTAAAAAGCATAAAATATAACAGCTAAAAAGAACTATACTGCTAATAATAAGTAGTGGTACATGTAGGCAAGCAACAGGACACAACATAGCTAGTAAATAAATCCTCACTCACTATATATGAAAGCAAACACCAGTAAACATTGGTATCCAAACCTGTGTCCCCAAGAACCCCTTCAGGTTTGATGATTCACTAGGAAATCTCATAGGACTCAGTCAGCATGTAGTCTTATTCATGGCTATGATGTATTACAGTGAAAAGATATAGAGCAAAATCAGCAAAGAGAAAGGTGCATTAGGCAGAGAATGGGGGAAACCAGGGCCAAGCTTCCAGAGTCTTCTGCCAGTGGAATAACACAGGACACACTTAATTTTCCCAGCATGAATTATTGATAACAGACGTGAAACATTGCAAACCAGGGAAGCTCATCAGAGACTCAGTGCCCAGGGCTTTTATTAGGGACTGATCATGTAGACAATTCCCTTTCTGACACATACCCAAATTCTAGACGCCCAGTAGGAAAACAGGTGTTCAGCATAAACAGTGTTAGGCACAGTGAGACACTATTATTAAGGGAGTAGGGAGTGGGAACCTTCCCAAAATCTAAGTGCCCAGTCTCCAGCCAAGGGCCAAACTAAGCAGGCCTTTCTAAGGATAAGCAGCCAGGCCTGTTGTGAACTCTGTTCTGCACAGCTTGGCATAACATGAATTTTTTTTTAATTATACTTTAAGTTCTAGGATACATGTGCACAACATGCAGGTTACATAGGTATACATGTGCCATGTTGGTTTGCTGCACCCATCAACTTGTCATTTACATTAGGCGTTTCTCCTAATGCTATCTCTCCCCCAGCCCCCCACCCCCCAACAGGCCCCCGTGTGTTATGTTCCGCTCCCTGTGTCCATGTGTTCTCATTGTTCAACTCCCACTTATGAGTGAGAACATGTGGTGTTTGGTTTTCTGTCCTTGTGATAGTTTGCTGAGAATGATGGTTTCCAGCTTCATCCATGTCCCTGCAAAGGACATGAACTCATCATTTTTTATGGCTGCATAGTATTCCATGGTGTATATGTGCCACATTTTCTTTATCCAGTCTATTATTGATGGACATTTGGGTTGGTTCCAAATCTTTGCTATTGTGAATAGTGCCGCAGTAAACATACGTGTGCATGTGTCTTTATAGTAGCATGATTTATAACCCTTTGGGTATATACCCAGTAAAGGGATTGCTGGGTCAAATGGTATTTCTAGTTCTAGATCCTTGAGGAATCGCCACACTGTCTTCCACAATGGTTGAACTAATTTACACTCCCACCAACAGTGTAAAAGTGTTCCTATTTCTCCACATCCTCTCCAGCATCTGTTTCCTGACTTTTTAATGATTGCCATTCTAACTGGTGTGAGGTAGTATCTCATTGTGGTTTTGATTTACATTTCTCTGATGACCAGTGATGATGAGCATTTTTTCATATGTCTGTTGGCTGCATAAATGTCTTCTTTTGGGAAGTGTCTGTTCATATCCTTTGCCCACTTTTTGATGGGGTTGTTTTTTCTCTTGTAAATTTGTTTCAGTTCTTTATAGATTCTGGATATTAGCCCTTTGTCAGATGGATAGATTGCAAAAATGTTCTCCCATTCTGTAGGTTGCCTGTTCACTTTGATGATAGTTTCTTTGGCTGTGCAGAAGCTCTTTAGTTTAATTAGATCCCACTTATCAATTTTGGCTTTTGTTGCCATTGCTTTTGGTGTTTTGGTCATGAAATCTTTGCCCATGCCTATGTCCTGAATGGTATTGCCTAGGTTTTCTTCTAGAGTTTTTAATGGTTTTAGGTCTTACATTTAAGTCTTTAATCCATCTTGAGTTAATTTTTGTATAAGGTGTAAGGAATGGATCCAGTTTCAGTTTTCTGCATATGGCTAGCCAGTTTTCCCAGCACCATTTATTAAATAGGGAATCCTTTTCCCATTGCTTGTTTTTGTCAGGTTTGTCAAAGATCAGATGGTTGTAGATGTGTGGTATTATTTCTGAGGCCTCTGTTCTGTTCCATTGGTCTATATCTCTGTTTTGGTACCAGTACCATGCTATTTTGGTTACTGTAGCTTTGTAGTATAGTTTGAAGTCAGGTAGCGTGGTGCCTCCAGCTTTGTTCTTTTTGCTTAGGATTGTCTTGGCTATGTGGGCTCTTTTGGTTCCATATGAAATTTAAAGTAGTTTTTTCCAATTCTGTGAAGAAAGTCAGTGGTAGCTTGATGGGGATAGCATTGTATCTATAAATTACCTTGGGCAGTATGGCCATTTTCACAATATGGTGCTCTACACTTTCGGAGAAACTTCTCTAGTAACAAACTATAGAAATGATCCCTGAAAGTATAGTCTTGGCATAACATGAATTTTATAAAACTCAGTTTTACTGCATGAACTGAATTCCCCATGTACATATCTCTGCCAAATGGTTTCTAGGCTAGCTAGCTGTATATATTAATGAAATAATGCTACAGAAACCATATGAGAACATTACACATCTTTGATAGATTTCTGAAATAGTCATGCATCCTTTAACAACAGGGATATGTTCTGACTAATGCATTCTGAGAAATGCATCCTGAGGTGATTTCATCATTGTGCAAACATAGAGTGGACCACCGAGGCTCTGTGGTTATAGTCTATTGTTCCTAGGCTACAAACCTGTCAACCTATTACTGTATTGAATACTACAGGCAATTGTAACACAATGATATTCTTTTGATCTAAACATATATAAACACCAAGAAGGTAATGTGTTGTGCTATGATGTCGATAGCTACATCACTAGGCAATAGCAATTTTTCAGCTCCATTGATAATTTTATGGGACTACCAAAATATATGCAGTCCCTAGATAACCCCAAATGGCATTATGTGGTGCATGAGTAGCTTTCTATCACTTGGATTTATTGTGTGATTTGGTTCAGATAGTTAAATGTATTGAAATTGATTTCTTATTTTCAGAATACTATCCATTCAATTGAAATTTTTATAAGGGTCTAGACTCTAATGAAATTTTAAGCTTAAAAACTCAATCTCAAGTATTAGTAAAAAGCAATTTTAAAAAATCCTTATTTAAAAATCAGCTCATAACAACGTATTATTTATGTTCAGCATGTTCAAAAGAAAGCTGCAGAATGGAAAATCAAGATAGATATTATAGCAGGTAAGACAAATCTCAATCCTAATATCCAAAAGGGACAACATGTATTCGCCCAACCAAAATTTTCATGCAGGTGCTGAGAAGATATACTATAAAGTACGCTTTACAGTGTGGCAAAATGTGCATGATTGGTAATAGATTGGAAATGGAGTAAAAGCAGAATGAACACTTAGCCTGAGATTGTCCTAATTTATGTGATTTACTGAAAATTTCTAATAGCACTCAGGTATTTGGTCACTCCAGACTCAGGCAGAACACTGTATAGCAGCACAATGGCTAAAAACATGGGCTGGGGGCCAGGTGTGGTGGCTCACGCCTGTAATCCCAGCACTTTGGGAGGCCGAGGTGGGCAGATCACCTGAGATTTGGAGTTCTAGACCAGCCTGGCCAACATGGTGAAAACCCGTCTCTACTAAAAATATAAAAAATTAGCCAGGCATGGTGGCGCACACCTGTAATCTCAGCTACTTGGGAGACTGAGGCGGGAGAATCGCTTGAGTCCCGGAGGCAGAGGTTGCAGTGAGCCGAGATCGCACCACTGTTCTTCAGCCTGGACGACAGAGAAGACTTAGTCTCAAAAAAACAAAAACAAACCAAAAAAAAGTGGGCTGGGCGCCGTGGCTCACGCCTGTAATCCCAGCACTTTGGGAGGCTGAGGCAGGCGGATCACGAGATCAGGAGATTGAGACTATCCCGACTAACATGGTGAAACCCCATCTCTACTAAAAATACAAAAAAATTACCCGGGCGTGGTGGCAGGCGCCTATAGTCCCAGCTATTCAGGAGGCTGAGGCAGGAGAATGGCGTGAACCCGGGAGGTGGAGCTTGCAGTGAGCTGGGATCGCGCCACTGCTCTCCAGCCTAAGCAACAGAGCGAGACTCCGTCTCAAAAAAAAAAAAAAAAAAAAAGTGGGCTTGGAGTTGGTCAGATCTTAGTTTGAAATTCATTCATGGAAAATGCCACCACATTATTCCTGGATAATCTTTCTAATTTCATTTTCTTTTTTTTTTTTTGAGACAGAGCCTTGCTCTGTTACCCAGGCTGGAGTGCAGTGGCAACCTCCACCTCCCGGGTTCAAGCAATGCTCTTGCCTCAATCTCCCGAATAGCTGGAACTACAGGCATGCACTGCCATGCCCGGCTAATTTTTTAAACTTTAGTAGAGACAGGGTTTCACCACATTGGCCGGGCTGGTCTTGAACTCCTGACCTCAGTGATCCTCCAGCCTTGGCCTCCTAAAGTGCTGGGATTACAGGTGTGAGCCACTGAGCCCGGCCTCTAATTCCATTCTCTAATTGCCCCTGGAATCAAATAACATTTATCTTTTTCTTCTAAATATCAACACTATGAGTAAATCATGTTTGATACATTTTTATTACTAAATTGGGTAATAGTCACAAACATCAAAACAGGAAAAGCATATAACTAGAAGCTAATTATAATCTAAGCCTGAAATAAGAGTGCAATAAGGGAACATGTTTTTTCACAATAATAAACAATGAATTGCCACTGTAGTGTTAAACATACAGCTAGATATATTACTGTTCATAATAATTAATAATGTAATATATACCTCTGTTCGTCTTCTGTTATTTTCAGTGTTGCATTACTTAGACAGTTTTAGGGGTGTTTTTTTGTTTTTGTTTTTTGAGATGGAGTCTCCCTCTGTTGCCCAGGCTGGAGGGCAGCGGCACGATCTTGGCTCACTGTAACCTCCACCTCCTGGGTTCAAGGGATTCTTCTCCTGCCTCTGCCTCCCCAAGTAGCTGGGACTACAGGTGTACCACCACACCCAGCTGTTTTTTTTAAATTATTATTTTTAGTAGAGACGAAGGTTTCACCATGTTGGCCAGGCTGGTCTCGAACTCTTCACCTCAGGTCATCCGCCCGCTTTGGCCTCCCAAAGTGCTGGGATTAGAGGTATGAGCCACCGCGCCCAGCCAGTTTTAGGTATTATATGCAGTATGGAACACCTTAGAACAGTCCCAGTAGTATACCAAGCCAGAGGCTTGTTCCTCCAAATGTGGTCCTCAGACCATCAGCATTAAAATCCCTGAGATTTCCTTGTTAGAAATAAAGAATTTCAGGCCAGGCATGGTGGCTGACACCTGGAATCCCAACACTTTGGGAGGCTGAGGCGGGCGGATCATGAGGTCAGGAGATCAAGACCATCCTGGCTAACACAGTGAAACCCTGTCTCTACTAAAAAATACCAAAAAATTAGCGAGGCTTGGTGGCAGGCACCTGTAATCCCAGCTACTCGGGAGGCTGAGGCAGGAGAATGGCATGAACCCGGGAGGTGGAGCTTGCAGTGAGCCCAGATCGTGCCACTGCACTCCAGCCTGAGCGACAGAGCGAGACTCCGTCTCAAAAAAAAAAGAATTTCAGGCTCCACCCAGACCTACTGAACTAGAATCTGCATTTCAACAAGATCCCCAGGTGATTTGATTGCACATTAAAACTTGAAAGCTGTGACATACAGGAGTAGTAGACTCACTGCCATCCCTCTAAAATAGATCAGTAGTAAAGAGTTTGGAGAATCTACGTTATTCTTTAGAAGGAAGAAATATGAAAAACTGGTTTTCGTTTTAGAGCTTAGGAAGATGGGTACTTACTACCATTATTAAACTCTGGGTAAGAAAATTTTGAAATAAGCATGGTTATGTGATAAGTTAGCTATAGACTATTAGGAAATTAAAAATAGGTATCATCATTTTCATAGGATTTACTTTTTCGTCCACTTTTTATCCTTCTAAACTCATCACTTATAACCTCAAATTTCAGTATAAATGGCCATAGTAACAGAAATGCCAAGCTGCCATGACCAGTGCTAGGAATATAGCAAGTCACTACTTGGATAAGTAAGTTAAAGGTTCTAAAATGTTCAGCTTACCAGCACCTAACACTTTTCTTCGTTTTTGTTGTTGTTGTTTAGTCAAGGGTGGGAAATGCTTGGAAATATAATTTTATCCTTAGGTGGCTTTTGTTTTACAGAGCTTCGATATGACCTGCCAGCATCATACAAGTTTCACAAAAAGAAATCAGTAAGTCTCTTGATTTTAGCTGGTCTACATTCGGTATTGAAAAGCTTTCTGGGCCGGATGTGGTGGCTCATGCCTGTAATCCCAGCTACACAGGAGGCTGGGGCAAGAGAATCGCTTGAACTCAGGAGGCGGAGGTTGCAGTGAGCTGAGATTGCGCCACTGAACTCCAGCCTGCGCGATAAGAGTGAGACTCAGTCTCAAAAAAGAAAAAGAAAAAAAAAGAAAAGCTTTGTGACAAGTAATTATTTCTAGTGTTATCAACTTTCCTGTGTAAATATAGAAAGCCAGCCTAGGAGACACTATAAATGGCCTGTGGGAAGGGCCCATCACCAATAGCTAATATTCTAGTTCTTTCCTAAATGCTTTGGGTACAAAAAGAAAAAAAAAAATCAAAATGTTTTTGCTCTTTTCATATAGTATATATTTTATTAGTTTGTACTAATACATTCTCATATTACAAAGGCAATTTAATGGAAGAATCTTCCTTTTGATATTTGAATCATCTGAAATAACACAAACAGAACAATACATTCAAAGAAATCTCATTTCCATAACAAAAAGACAAGTTAAACAACAAAAAAATTTTTCCTTTCTCACAGGTGGACATTGAAGTGGACCTAATTCGGTTTTCCTTTTAAAAGCCCCCACAAACAAAAGTAGTTTAAAACCTATTTAAAATGAATAAAAAATTGGTTTACTAAACTACTGGTCTCCAGCACCATTTTCTGTTTTCTGTTGTTTGGATGCAGGTTCTTCTTTGTCTGTTTCTTCTCTTGCTCTTTTCACAGGTCCTATAACGTAACAATTAATTTTTGTTAAATTCAACCTAAGTACTGCTCTAGTTTAATACTGAGCACAATTACTAATAATGATACTCTTGAAAAGGATCCAACAACTTCCTTGCACCAATGAGAAAAGGCTTTTCTCTAGTACAGACCTGACCTCTAGATTCATCTTCCAAATATCCTGTCCCTGACTTATACAACAGCATAACCGAGGTAAATCATAATAATCCAAGAAAGGCACTTATCCAGGAGTTGAAAAGCCAAATCCCTATTCTCTCTGGCAATTCATTTATTTATGGAAGTAGAAATTTTCTCATGAAACGACCAAAGGACTTAGAAAAAAACTTACCAGTTGCACCATTTTCATCATGTTCATCGTCACTAGCAAATTTCGTTTTCTTGCCCTGAAACTGTACTTTTCCTTTACCAGACCCAGGCTGGGCAGCTTTATTACCCTTTCCTTTTCCTTTAAATCTACGACCTGTAGAGACACAATTGAGCACTCTGTAAAGAATTTTTTTAAGTCTCTTGTCAATGTTTTTGAACACTGATTAAAGTTTTTGCTCAAGTAAATGGGTTCAACAACCAAACTGTTAAAGAAAAATCAGAATAAATAACCTTTTGACTTCCATTTGTTTAGGGATTCTTGTTGGTCTTCTATTATTTTTTTCAGTGCTTCTTTTTCCACCTCTCCTTCTAGTACTTCCCAAGTCACTTCTTTGTTCCTTAATTGTAGGTTACCATTATTTGCATCTTTGGCTTTACCCAATGCTTCCTTGGCTTTTTCTTTAAATAGAATTATCCCCTATACCAGAGACAGAAAACAAAAGCCATACCCTTGGTTTTTAGTCCCACAATTAATTTCTTTGTTCAAAGTAATTTTTTCTACCCTGCAAACCTTCCATGTCTTTACCAGTTTGAATGAATTTTACTGAACAGTAGAAAAGGAATGCTACAGAAGGAAAACTGCAATCATCAGTATGAACAGTTATCATAGTATAATTCAGAAACTATCAGACATCACATATAGTGACAATACCAACAAAGTAAATGATCAAGTACAAACTAATTTAGTATAATTCAGAAAATATCAGACATCACATCTAGTGACAATAACAAATGATCAAGTAGAAACTAATAAACACAATTTTTAAAATTACTTTCTACTAATTTTGTCTAAGTTTCTACAGATTTTCAAACTGATTGCTAAAAAGGATAGGGATGTTTCCAAACCTCTTTTGCTCCTCTGACGAAGTCTATCCATTTTATTTCACCATGATTTGAGAAAAGTATGTGTAAATCTTCTCTACAGGTCTGATCATCTAAATCACCCGAAAATTTCAGCAAGCATCCAATCTTTTCTTCTAGAGATTTCTATAAAAATATACAAAGTGATCAAAAAGTTTCTTAAAAGCAACAACAGACCAGAAATGACTCACACCACATTACAGCTATACAAGAAAAAGACTAGAAACCAAAATGCTATTTTAAAATAGTTTCTCCCGCCTGGGCAGCAAGACCGAAATTCCATCTCAAAAAAAATAATAATAATAAATAAATAAAGTAGCTTCATAGTGTTGGTGTTTTCCTTTGTCATCCTTTATTCCAAAATGGCTTTCAATATTATTTGATCTCTTATACAACTGGTATTTAATTAGTTATAAACTACATAAATCTGGCTATTAAACTATCTTGGAAAATAATTCTAGGCAGTATTTATCATACTTTAAAAATTTTTTAGGCCGGGCGCGGTGGCTCACACCTGTAATCCCAGCACTTTGGGAGGCCGAGGCAGGCGGATCACGAGGTCAAGAGATTGAGACCATCCTGGCTAACATGGTAAAACCCCGTCTCTACTAAAAAAAAATACAAAAAATTAGCCAGACGTGGTGACGGGCACCTGTAGTCCCAGCTACTTGGGAGGCTGAGGCAGAAGAATGGTGTGAATCTGGGAGGTGGAGCTTGCAGTGAGCCAAGATCGCGCCACTGCACTCCAGCCTGGGCAACAAAGTGAGACTCGGTCTCAAAAAAAAAAAAAAAAAATTTTATAGTCATTATTATTTTCCCCAAATAAAAATTTTTACCTGTAACTTTCTAAATGGAAATACACATCAGTATCTTATTAAGTCAAAAATAAAAGTCATGTTAGTATTAACCTATGACTAGAATCTTTAGAAGTTATAGGACATTTTCTCATAAAAATAAGTTCTAGGCATAAATGAACTTTTTCTGAATATTTCAAAATACATTTTCCTGTGTTTTATTATATTATTTATTTTTAAACAGGGTCTCAATCTGTCACCCAGGCTGGAGTGCAGTGGCATGATCTTGGTTCACTGCAACCTCTGCCTCCCAGGTTCAAGTGATTCTCCTGCCTCAGCCTCCCAAGTAGCTGGAATTACAGGCATGCACCACCACGCCTGGCTAATTTTTGTATTTTTAGTAAAGATGGGGTTTCACCATATTGGCCAGGCTGGTCTCGAACTCCTCGCCTCGACTGATCTGCCCGCCTCAGCCTTCCAAAGTGCTGGGATTACAGGCGTGGGCCACTGCACCTGGCCTTTTCCGTATTTTAGAACATATTTCCTATCCTTAGTTTTCTCTTTTCCCTCAATATAATACCTGATGTATTACTTAATGCAATAACAACTATAGATAGCTTTGCTTACATATTTTCTTGAAAAAGTCCTCAGACTTAAAAGCTATTCATTTAACTTTGAATTACAGATGTACTAGATAGCAGTAATATATACTTACCATTTCAGCATCTTCTTCTAACTTTTGTTTTGCTTCTTGCTCCCTACAAATAAAAATATCATAATTATAACATACTTCTATTTACTATATAAGAAAATTAAGTCATAATAAAGTTAACCAATCATGATCACTAAACTTACTTAACCAAAGCCAGAAGTCCTTAGGTTTTTTTGATCATCCAATGCTAGACTGCAATGCAATTTGGCCCCGAGATTGTCAAGGCAGCTTAAGATCTCAATGTTTCACTAGCAAAGAGAAAGGTCTACTGCCACTATTTCAGAGCTCACCAACTATATTTCTGTCAGAGCTTTAAGGAATTCAAATTATGTCACGATTAGTTCAACATACTTACTGTTTAGCTCTTAATTTAGCTTCCACTTTATTTTGTTTTCTTTCTTCATTTTTTTTGGCAAAGTAATCGTCCCTAAAGAACACACAGTACAGAGGCTAAGTTCACAAGAACAAAGTTAAGACTGCAGATTATTTTGAATAACTTAAGACATGGCACAGCAATGAATGTTGCACACACTTACTATCAACATAATCATCAACTAAAAATTCAAAATATGCCAAGGAAGTTACTCTCTCATGTTTTTTTAAATAACAGCTTTACTAAGGAAAAAATCAATGTGCCACAAAATTCACTCTTTTAAAGTATACCTTGAATGTTTTTTAGTATATTCAGTTGTACAACCATCACTACTAATTTCAGAACATTTTCATGACCCCAAAAAGAAACCCCCTATCCATTAGCAATTTCAAGTTGATTTTCATTTATCATTCATGTATAGGGAAAAAACTGTATCAGAAGTCATGCAAATAATATTGCAGTTTTCTATAGTGTTAATTCCACAAAAGGAGAAAATTATAAAATCCCCAAGATCCAAGAATAACATATGAGGCTGACTCTCTTTTTCAGACTCAGCCCACCTGCACCCAGGTGAAATAAACAGCCATGTTGCTCACACAAAGCCTGTTTGGTGGTCTCTTCACACGGACGGGCATGAAATGTGGCGCATGAAATTTGGTGCCATGACTCGGATTGGGGGACCTCCCGTGGGAGATCAATCCCCCATCCTCCTGCTCTTTGCTCCGTGAGAAAGATCCACCTATGACCTCAGGTCCTCAGACTGACCAGCCCAAGAAACATCTCCCGGTAAGCAGAGATGTTTCAAATTCAAATCCGGTAAGCGGCCTCTTTTTACTCTCTTCTCCAACTTCCCTCACTGTCCCTCAACCTCTTTCTCCTTTCAATCTTGGCGCCACACTTCAATCTCTCCCTTCTCTTAATTTCAATTCCTTTCATTTTCTGGTAGAGACAAAGGAGACACGTTTTACCCGTGGACCCAAAACTCCGGCGCCGGTCACGGACTGGGAAGGCAGCCTTCCCTTGGTGTTTAATCATTGCAGGGACGCCTCTCTGATTATTCACCCACGTTTCAAAGGTGTCAGACCACGCAAGGATGCCTGCCTTGGTCCTTCACCCTTAGCGGCAAGTGCCGCTTTTCTGGGGGAGGTGCAAGTACCCCAACCCCTTCTCTCCGTGTCTCTACCCTTTCTCTGATTTTCTGGGGCAGGGGCAAGAACCCCTCAATCCCTTCTCCTTCACCCTTAGCGGCAAGTCCCGCTTTTCTGGGGGAGGGGCAAGTACTCCAACCCCTTCTCTCTGTGTCTCTACCCCTTAACTGCTCTTCTGGGGCAGGGGCAAGAACCCCTCAACCCCTTCTCCTTCACCGTTAGTGGCAAGTCCCACTTTTCTAGGGGGCAAGAACCCCCAATCCCTTATTTCCATGCCCCAACCCTTTCTCTGCTTTTCTGAAGGGCAAGAAACCCCCACTCCTTCTCCGTGTCTCTACTGTTTTCTCTGGGCTTGCCTCCTTCACTATGGGCAAGCTTCCACCTTCCATTCCTCTTTCTTCTCCCTTAGCCTGTATTCTTAAGAACTTATAAACCTCTTCAACTCTCACCTGACCTAAAATCTAAGCATCTTATTTTCTTCTGCAATGCCACTTGACCCCAATACAAACTCAACAGTAGTTCCAAATAGCTGGAAAATGGCACTTTCAATTTTTCCATCCTACAAGATCTAAATAATTCTTGTCGTAAAATGGGCAAATGGTCTGAGGTGCCTGACGTCCAGGCATTCTTTTACACATCAGTCCCTCCCTAGTCTCTGTGTCCACTGCAACTCATCCCAAATCTTCCTTCTTTCCCTCCCGCCTGTCCCCTCAGTCCCAACCCCAAGCGTCACTGAGTCTTTCTAATCTTCCTTTTCTACAGACCCATCTGACCTCTCCCCTCCTCGCCAGGCTGAGCTAGGTCCCAATTCTTCCTCAGCCTCCTCTCCTCCACCCTATGATCTTTTTATCGCCTCCCCTCCTCACACCTGGTCTGGCTTACAGTTTCCTTCCGTCACTAGCCCTCCCCCACCTGCCCAGCAATTTACTCTTAAAAAGGTGGCTGGAGCCAAAGGCATAGTCAAGGTTAATGTTCCTTTTTCTTTATCCCAAATCAGAAGCGTTTAGGCTCTTTTTCATCAAATATAAAAATCCAGCCCAGTTCATGGCTCGTTCGGCAGCAACCCTGAGACGCTTTACAGCCCTAGACCCTAAAAGGTCAAAAGGCCATCTTATTCTCAATATACATTTTATTACCCAATCTGCTCCTGACATTAAATAAAACTCCAAAAATTGGAATCTGGCCCTCAAACCCCACAACAGGACTTAATTAACCTCATCTTCAAGGTGTACAATAATAAAAAAAAGTTGCAATTCCTTGCCTCCACTGTGAGATAAACCCCAGCCACATCTCCAGCACACAAGAACTTCCAAATGCCTGAACCGCAGAGGCTAGGCATTCCTCCAGAACCTCCTCCCCCAGGAGCTTGCTACAAGTGCCAGAAATCTGACCACCAGGCCAAGGAATGCCTGCAGCCCAGGATTCCTCCTAAGCTGTGTCCCATCTGTGCAGGACCCCACTGGAAATCGGACTGTTCAACTCACCTGGCAGCCACTCCCAGAGCCCCTGAAACTCTGACCCAAGGCTCTCTGACTCACTCCTTCTTGGTTTAGCAGCTGAAGACTGACACTGCCCAATTGCCTCGGAAGCCCCATAGACCATCGCGGATGCTGAGCTTTAGGTAACTCTCACAGTGGAGGGTAAGTCCGTCCCCTTCTTAATCAATACGGAGGCTACCCACTCCACATTACCTTCTTTTCAAGGGCCTGTTTCCCTTGCCTCCATAACTGTTGTAGGTATTGACAGCCAGGCTTCTAAACCTCTTAAAACTCCCCAACTCTGGTGCCAACTTAGACAATACTCTTTTATGCACTCTTTTTTAGTTATCCCCACCTGCCCAGTTCCCTTATTAGGCTGAGATATTTTAACCAAATTATCTGCTTCCCTGACTATTCCTGGACTACAGCTACATCTCATTGCTGCCCTTCTTCCCAATCCAAAGCCTCCTTTGCGTCCGCCTCTTTTATTCCCCCACCATAACCCATAAGTATAAGATACCTCTACTCCCTCCTCGGTGACTGATCATGCACGCCTTACCATCTCATTAAAACCTAATCACCCTTACCCCACTCAATGCCAACATCCCATCCCACAGCATGCTTTGAAAGGATTAAAGCCTGTTATCACTTGCCTGCTACAGCATGGCCTTTTAAAGCCTATAAACTCTCCTTACAATTCCATTCTAACTCCTAAAACCAGACAAGGCTTACAATTTAGTTCAGGATCTATGCCTTATCAACCAAATTGTTTTGCCTATCCACCCCATGGTGCCAAACCCATATACTCTCCTACCCTCAGTACCTCCCTCCACAATCCATTATTCTGTTCTGGATCTCAAACATGCTTTCTTTACTATTCCTTTGCACCTGTCATCCCAGCCTCTCTTTGCTTTCACTTGGACTGACCCTGACACCTATCAGGCTCAGCAAATTACCTGGGCTGCACTGCCACAAGGCTTCACAGACAGACCCCATTACTTCAGTCAAGCCCAAATTTCATCCTCATCTGTTACCTATCTCGGCATAATTCTCGTAAAAACACGTGCTCTCCCTGCTGATTGTGTCCGATTAATCTCCCAAACCTCAATCCCTTACAAAACAACAACTCCTTTCCTTCCTAGGCATGGTTAGTGCGGTCAGAATTCTTACACAAGAGCCAGGACCGCACCCTGTAGCCTTTCTGTCCAAACAAGTTGACCTTACTGTTTTAGCCTAGCCCTCATGTCTCCATGCAACGGCTGCCACTGCTTTAATACTTTAAGAGGCCCTCAAAATCACAAACTATGCTCAACTCACTCTCTGCATTTCTCATAACTTCCAAAATCTGTTTTCTTCCTCATACTTGATGCATATACTTTCTGCTCCCCCGCTCCTTCAGCTGTACTCACTCTTTGTTAAGTCCCACAATTACCACTGTTTCTGGCCCGGACTTCAATCCAGCCTCCCACATTATTCCAGATACCACACCTGACCCTCATGACTGCATCTCTCTGATCCACCTGATGTTCATCCCATTTCCCCACATTTCCTTCTTCCCTGTTTCTCACCCTGATTACGCTTGATTTATTGATGGCAGTTCCACCAGGCCTAATCACCACACACCAGCAAAGGCAGGCTATGCTATAGTACAAGCCACCAGCCTGCCTCTTAGAACCTTTCATTTCCTTTCCATTGTAGAAATCTATCATCAAGGAAATAACTTCTCAGTGTTCCATCTGCTATTCTATCTGCTATTCTACTACTCCTCAAGGATTATTCAGGCCCCCTCCCTTCCCTACACATCAAGCTTGAAGATTTGCCCCCACCCAGGACTGGCAAATTAGCTTTACTCAACATGCCCTGAGTCAGATAACTAAAATACCTCTTAGTCTAAGTAGACACTTTCACTAGATAAGTAGAGGCCTTTCCTACAGGGTCTGAGAAGGCCACCACAGTCATTTCTTCCCTTCTGTCGGACATAATTCCTCAGTTTAGCCTTCCCACCTCTATACAGTCTCATAACAGACCAGCCTTTATTAGTCAAATCAGCCAAGCATTTTTTCCGGCTCTTAGTATTCAGTGACAGACTAATGGTCTATTAAAAACACACCTCACCAAGCTCAGCCACCACCTTAAAAAGGACTGGACAATACTTTTACCACTTTCCCTTTTCAGAAGTCAGACCTGTCTTCAGAATGCTACAAGGTACAGCCCATTTAAGCTCCTGTATAGACGCTCCTTTTTATTAGGCCCCAGTCTCATTCCAGACACCAGACCAACTTAGACTGTGCCCCCAAATAACTTGTCATCCCTACTATCTTCTGTCTAGTCATACTCCTATTCACCGTTCTCAACTACTCATACAGGCCCTGCTCTT
Organism: Pongo abelii; assembly: GCF_028885655.2. Taxonomy (NCBI): domain Eukaryota; kingdom Metazoa; phylum Chordata; class Mammalia; order Primates; family Hominidae; genus Pongo; species Pongo abelii. The sequence goes on along the minus strand of NC_071996.2, from coordinate 72,370,128 downwards.
GTTTACACTGCCGGTTTACACTGTTTCTCCAAGCCATCACAGCTGATACCTCCTCGTGCTATCCCCAAACTGCCACTCTTAACTCTTGAAGTAAATAAATAATCTTTGCTGGTAGGACTATGCTGAACCTCCTTAGGCACTCTCTAATTAGATGTCCTAGGTCCTCCCAATTCTTAGTCCTTTTATACCTGTTTTTCTCCTTCTCTTATTCCATTTTTTCAATTCATACAAAACCATATCCAGGCCATCACCAATCATTCTATATGACAAATGTTTCTTCTAACAACCCCACAGTATCAGCCCTTATACCACAAGATCTCCCTTCAGCTTAATCTCTCCCACTCTAGGTTCCCACACTGCCCCTAATCCCGCTTGAAGCAGCCCTGAGAAACATCGCCCATTCTGTCTCCATACCACCCCCCAAAAATTTTCACGGCCCCAACACTTCAACACTATTTTATTTTATTTTTCTTATTAATATAAGAAGGCAGGAATGTCAGGCCTCTGAGCCCAAGCCGAGCCATCGCATCCCCTGTGACTTGCATGTATACGCCCAGATGGCCTGAAGTAACTGAAGAATCACAAAAGAAGTGAAAAGGACCTGGCCCGCCTTAACTGATGACATCCCACCATTGTGATTTGTTCCTGCTCCACCTTAACTGGCTCAGAAGCTCCCCCACCGAGCACTTTGTGGCCCCCCCCCACCCCTGCCCACCAGAGAACAACCCCCTTTGACTGTAATTTTCCATTACCTTCCCAAATCCTATAAAACAGCCCCACCCCTATCTCCCTTCACTGACTCTCTTTTCGGACTCAGCTCGCCTGCACCCAGGTGAAATAAACAGCCATGTTGCTCACACACACACACAAAAAAGAATAACATGTGAAAATCATGTTAAATAATTTTTGAGGATTTAACACTGATACTATGACCCATCACAGTGCATCTCTAAGTCAATCAAGTTTAGTATATACCATTTAGAAGACTAATGCACAGTCTTCTAAAGTAGGGAACTATGGCCCTACACCTAATTTTATCATGAAAATGCTCTGGTTCATCCCCATTTGTAGACACTTAGACACACATACACAAAGAATGTGACCCAAATCTCAAATCCTTTGTACTGTAAAACAACAAAAAAAAGACATATATAGGCTATGAAAAATAAGATGAAAACTGCATTGATATATTTTCCAAACACACAAAAGCCCAAATTTTAATACCCAGCCTGATTAAAAGTTTTAGATGCAAAATCAGTATTAAAACATAAACTCCTTTAGTAATGCCTAACAATGGCTGGGCGCAGTGGCTCATGCCTGTAGTCCCAACACTTTGGGAGGCCAAGGCAGGCAGATGATCTGAGGTCAGGAGTTCGAGACCAGCCTGGCCAACATGGTGAAACTCCATCTCTACTAAAAATACAAAAATTAGGTGGACAAGGTGGCACGCGCCTGTAGTCCCAGCTACTCAGGAGGCTGAGGCAGGAGAATCGCTTGAACCCAGGAGGCAGAGGTTGCAGTGAGCCAAGATCACACCACTGCACTCCAGCCTGGGCGACAAGAGTGAAACTTGTCTCAAAAAAAAAAGAAAAAGAAAAAAAAATTGTTAACAGTGAAAAGGTACTAATGAACACTTTTCTTATAGTCTCAAAAGACTACAGTTCTCACTGAACAAATATCAAGCATTTCTCAAAGGTCATCTAAAGATACTAAAAATATTGGCCTTTCAGGGGATACTACTTCCATGCTCCTTACCCTAGTGTGTGTCCACATAACTAAAAGGCCAGGAGAAACATCAGCAAAAAGACTTACTTGAAAAGTATTAGCAAGTCTGTTTCTTTGTACTTCTGGCCAGGGGTCTCTACAAACTTCTTAGCAGATTCAATGCTATCAAACACAACGAAAATTGATCCCTGTAAAAAGGAAGGAAAATATTTTTTTAAGTTATGTCCCGTATATTTTAAAACTAGAAAAAGTCTGTATTATCATACCTTAAATGCTTTATGCAATGTTCTTCTCATCTGAATATTTAGTACTTGACCTTTATCTTCTAACCATTCTTTTATGTCATCAAGAGTTGCATCAGTTGGGAAGCCTTTCTGTGAAGAGTGGGAAGAAATGTACAAATAACAAATAATGACTTCTCAGATAAACAACTGGAGAGAATTTGATTCATTTTTTCTTGAAATGAACCCAGGATATACCTATCTATCTCTATTTCTCTTTGTTAATCACTTAACAGCCTTGTTTAGGAGCCACTATTCTCCAGTACAATAAAAGTGATTCATCTGGTATTTGCTTCAAAATAATTCAGTTGAAGCAGAAATAAAACAAGATGATTTGCATGTTCTGTTATTAACTACTAAAGCTGGTGATGGTACATTATTGAATCTATTTATATATGTATCTGAAATTTTCCATAATAAAAAACTATTTAAAAATACACTAAAGAAAACTGCAATCAAGTTTAGCTGCTGATAAATAAGAACAGCTAATATGCAATAGGTGGTTAGAATATGTCAAAGATTTCATCCAATGGTGTATTTTTTTTTTTCATTTAATTCTCACAACAGTTCTACAAGATAGAAAATATCCACGTTTATGAAGATAAAACTTAGGACTAGGCATGGTGGCTCACACCTGTAATCCCAGCACTTTGGGAGGTCAAGGTGATTGGATCACTTGAGCCCAGGAGATTGACACCAGCCTGGGCAACATAGGGAGACCCCTGTCTCTACAAAATTTTTTAGCCAGGCATGGTAGCATGCACCTGTAGTCCCAGCTACTCAGGAGGCTGAGGTGGGAGGATCACTTGAGCCTAGGAGGTCAAGACTGCAGTGGGCCATGATCACACCACTGCACGCCAACGTGAGCAACAGGATGAGACTGTCTCAAAACAAAAAGAAACTTAGGTTAAGAATATTACGAAAGGACATACAGTAATTAGTGAGGCTGTGATTCCTGAGCCCTTATTCTTCCGTACTTTACTTTCTAAATAAATGTAAGATATTTAAATGCATTACAGGCCCACTTACAATATAAACAGATCTGTTTTTTACATCATTTTTATACTCATCAGTCACTTCAGGTAGGGGTTTGCTTGGAGACCTTCTGATTTTAGTTTTATCTTCACTGATTTCCATGAGTTCTGCCTTGGATTTGCTCAATGCTTCCACGATTACATTAAAGTCTGTTGTTAGACGGTTCAACCTGAAGAGTATATATAAAAACGTAAGACTCAGCAGTAGCACTCACTGTAAACAGAAAACCTAAAGATTATTTTTAAAAGCTTGTTACCTGTTGAATTTTATCATTATCTCCAAAGGTACCCAGCCTTCATCCAGTTTTATCTGTTCCTTTAGAAACTTGTCCCGTGGCAAATTGAAGTCGCCAAAATAATACTGTGAGATAATTACAATGTATTTCAGAACACTGTATAATATGGACTCCAATCCTGACATTACTCTACAGTACCAAGTTCTGTTATTTAAAAATACATAAGTTACAAAAGGCAAAACATTTTCCCCAAATATACAATAATGTTTACAATACAAATTAGCAAAAAGATAAAACTAAAATGTCAATTACTAAAATAGTGTAACAGATGTGTCAATAGACTAGAAAACCTTAAAGAAAAATATATTTAGAGATTATATGAAAAGCCTCTTGCAAATCAGTGTGGAAAGAATAGATGGTTAAATAAAAAGAACTGGAATAAATTGATTAATCACTCAATTTTTATTTTATTTTTTTTTTGAGACAGAGTCTCACTCTGTCGCTCAGGCTGGAGTGCTGTGGCATGAACTCAGCTTACCGCAACCTCCGCTTCCCAGGTTCAAGTGATTCTCCTGCCTCAGCCTCCTGAGTAGCTGGGATTACAGGCATGTACCACCATGCCCAGCGAATTTTTGTTATTTTCAGTAGAGACAGGGTTTTACCATGTTGGCCTTGAACTCCTGATCTCAAGCGATCTGCCCACCTCGGCCTCCCCAAGTGCTGGGATTGCAGGCATGAGCCACCACACCTGGCCTTCTAAGTTTTTAAAATTAAAAAATAAGAGACAGGGGCCAGGCACGGTGGCGCACGCCGGCAATCCCTGCACTTTGGGAGGTCAAGAGATCGAGACCAGCCTGGCCAACATGGTGAAACCCCGTCTCTACTACAAATACAAAAATTAGCTGCACATAGTGGCACACGCCTGTAGTCCCAGCTACTCAAGGGGCTGGGGCAGGAGAATCATTTGAAACCGGGAGGCGGAGGCTACAGTGAGTCAAGATCGTGCCACTGCACTCCAGCCTGACAAAAGAGTGAGACACCATCTCAAAAAAAAAAAAAAAAAAGGGTGGGGGGGCCAGGAGTGGTGGTTCATGCCTAATCCCAGCACTTTAGGAGGCTGAGGTGGGTGCATCGCTTGAGTCTAGGAGTTCAAGACCAGCCTGGGCAACATGGCAAGACCCCAGCTCTCCAAAAAAAAAAAAAAAAAAAAAGGGCCAGGCATGGGTGGTACGTGCCTCTAGTCCCAGCTCAGGAAGCTGAAGTGGGAGGATTGCTTAAGCCTGGCAGGTTGAAGCTGCAGTGAGGCATAATTGTGCCACTGTACTCCAGCCTGGGCAACAAAGTAAGACGCTGCCTCAAAAAAAAAAAAAAAAAGAGAAAAAGTTAAAGTAAATGTTTATCAAATTTAAGCATAGAGGAATTCTCAATATACAAGCCAAGGAAAAACCCAAGTATGACTATTTGGAATGCCAGAAGTAACATAAAAAGTAAAAGACAAACAAATTTGTCAAGAATTCTTACAAACAAAGAAGAAGGGTAAAAAGAGAATACCCTAATAGAAAACAGTTAAAGGATATTTTATTGGCCTCGCACGGTGGCCCAAGCCCACAATCCCAGCACTTTGGGAGGCTGAGGCAGGTCAATTTCTTGAGGCCAGAAGTTCGACAACAGACTGGCCAAAGTGGTGAAACCCTGACTCTACTAAAAATACAAAAATTAGCCACACATGGTGGTGCACGCCTGTAATCCCAACTACTCGGGTGGCTGAGGCACAAGACTAGCTTGAACCCGGGAGGTAGAGGTTGCAGTGAGCTGAGATCACTGCCACTGCACTCCAGCCTGAGCGGAGAGCAATACTGTCTGTCTAAAAAAAAAAAAGACACTATTTTTCAGAGATCGGGTCTTGCTTTGTTGCCCAGACTGGAGTGCAGTGGTGCAACCACAGCTCACTGCAGCCTGAAACTCCCGGGCTCAATTGATCTTCCTCCTCAGCCTTCCAAGTAACTGGGACGACAGGCACATGCCACCATGCCCAGCTAATGATTTTTTTAAAAATTATAAAAAATAGGCCAAGCGCAGTAGCTCATGCCTGTAATCCCAGCACTTTGGGTGGCCGAAGCGGGTGGATCACCCGAGGTCAGGAGTTCGAAACCAGCCTTACCAACATGGTGAAACTCCATCTCCACTAAAACTACAAAAATTAGCCGGGCATGGTGGTGTCCACCTATAATCCTAGCTACTTGGGAAGCTGAGGAACCTGGAAGGTGGAGGTTGTGTTGAGCCAAGATCACGCCACTGCACTCTGCACTCCAGCCTGGGAGACAAGAGTGAGACTCCATCACAAAAAATAAATAAATAAATAAGGTACTGTAACCTAAAAGAAAATCCAACCTCACTTCATTATTAATCAAAGAAATACAATTTACAGCAACGAGACAGCATTTTTCACCTAACAAACTGGCTAAGATCAGAAAAAAAACCAAGACTACCTAGTATTGACTTGAACACAGAGAACTAGCCATTCAGGTAGATGTAAACTGACAATTATCAGTGTTTTTTTAAATGTGCATAATCCTTGAACCAGTATGGCTCCTTCTAAGAATTTTACTTTGAAGAAATCAATAAACATGTTTACTAAGATTTATATATAAGAATATTTGTCAAAGAATGATTACAGCTAAAAAAAATTAGAAAGATCCTTCATATTAAAGAGGAGAATGAAAAAATTATTGATTACAAAACTTTTCTCCATGAAAATGCATCCTATGTTTAGCAGGGGAAAGGGAAGGAAATAAAATTGTTAGAAATGTACCACTCTGGTGGGGGATGTTTTAAAAGGTGAAGGCACTATGCTTGTGTGGAGGCAGGGGATATATAGAAAATCTCTGTACCTTCCACTCAATTTTGCTGTAAACCTAGAACTGCTGTAAAATATAAGGTCCACTAAAAAAATTAGTAGGAGCATGAAGCAAAGTGTCAAAAGCTTTTAACCTTGATAACCTCAGAAGAGTAGGATTTGAGAGTTAGCAGGTGGTGGGAGAGATACAACCTTTTCTATATACATCTTAGTATTGTTCTAAGTATTAAACACAGAATGAATAATTTCTAATTTTTCTCCCTACAGTCATAAAGAAATTAATACCAAAAAAAGGAACATAAGACATTTTAAATGCAGAGAGGTGCAGCTTAAAAAAAAAAAAAAACAGTTCTGAGAATTGCAGAAAAACCCCACACCAAACAATATAATCTGAGGGGTTCTTGGCAAGAACCTAAGTTTAGAGATAATTTCCCATGCAACCATTATTGATATTGTAAAGATTTTAAGGTATTTTTCTTTTTGAGTTTAAATGAACAAAGAACGATTTGCAAATCAGGCAGCCTCCCCAGCCAGAGTATGCTCACAAAGACTCTCAAGTTTCTTCCCCTCGCCCCGCAAAATAGTGTCTCGCTCTGTCATCCAGGCTGGAGTGCAGTGGTATGATCACAGCCACTGCAGCCTCTACCTTCTGGGCTCCATCAATCCTCCCACCTCCGCTTCCCAAGTAGCTAGGACTACAGGTAAACCGCTAACACACTCAGCTAATTTTTAAAATTTTTTTGTAGAGATGGGGCCTCATCATGTTGCCCAGGCTGGTCTCTAACTCCTGGACTCAAGCCATCCTCCTGCATCAGTACTGCAAAGGTACTGCGGATCACTTGAGGTATTACATTAACATAAACATAATACCTAAATTTGAAAAAATGCTAAGAGGGTTTTGAAAACAGATACTATATTAAAGTTACTGGCCGGGCACAGTGGCTCACACCTGTAATCCCAGCACTTTGGGAGGCTGAGGTGGGCAGATCACCTGAGGTCTGGAGTTCGAGACCAGCCTGGCCAACATGGTGAAACCCCGTCTCTACTAAAAATACAAAAATTAGCCGGGTGTGGTGGCGTGCTCCTGTAGTCCCAGTTATTTGGGAGGCTGAGGCAGAAGAATCATTTGAACCCAGGAGGCAGAGGCTGCAGTGAGCCGATACTGTTGTAGTGAGCCAGGATAGTGCCACTGCACTCCAGCCTGGCCAACAGAGTGAGACTCCATCTCAAAAAAAAAAAAGATACTATATTAAAGTTACGATAGCTGAGAACTGACTGGGCAGAAAAAAACTACTAAGACCATCAAAAATACAGTGTTATTTAACAGGGAAGGTACTTTACCAAGGACTTTTATGTTACTTATGTGTCAGGAATTCTTCTAAGTACTTAACATTATATTCACTAATCCTCCAAACTACCTTATGAGGAGGGAACTACTATTATTCTCATTTTATATGAGACTATGAAGCTAAAATTTTATGAGACTATGAAACTAAAATTTTAAAAAGATTAAGTAACTCTAGTTTATAGTGTTACTTTTTGAAATGTTTGTACATCTTAAGTTTCACAACCTGGCTCCACCAATATAAAACTGTATGCTATTATATGTTCATCTAAGAATCAAAGGCAAGCCAAATGTTGAATATGTCCATATACTGAAATTAAATGTTCTTTCTTTATTTGTGTTGAGGTCCTACATTTTCTTTCAAGGAACTTGTTTTTGCAGTTTATAGCACAGGAATCATACCTCAATTTGATGACAGATTTTGGCCTCCAGGGCAGCCATCTTTTCATTATCACCATTTTCAGCCATTGCAGCTATCTGTAAAATTTCCCAAATTAGCATAAAGTTATTTTTTATATAAAACTCAAGACTAGAAAGAGAATGTTTACCAAGTATTAATATCCCATTGTTTTCTTAAAAAATCAAGAATTTCTATTTTCACGGGTTCAGTTTCTTTACTCAGTTCTCAAATATCTCAACAAAGCAACACTTTGGAATAAGTAATGAAAAAATCTAAAACCTATAAAAAAACTTGTCTTTCAGTAAATCATTACCCAATTTGCTATAGCAAGAAACTGTTCATCTTCACTTAGCTGGTCAAGCAAGCTTTAGGGAAAAAAACTCCAATCACTTACCAACCATTTCCAGTTTTAAACATATAACTATCTACCAGTATATCACCATGGCTCTCTGTGCATTTGTTTGGTATGGGTTCATTTCTTTTTTTTTTTTTTTTTTTTTTTTTGAGACGGAGTCTCGCTCTTGTTGCCCAGGCTGGAGTGCAATGGTGCGATCTCGGGTCACTGCAACCGCCGCCTCCCAGGTTCAAGCGATTCCGCCTTCGCCTCCTGAGTAGCTAGTATTACAGGCGCCCGCCACCACGGCTGACTAATATTTGTATTTTTAGTAGAGACGGGGTTTCACCATGTTGGTCAGGCTGGTCTTGAACTCCTGACCTCAGGCGATCCACCCGCCTTGGCCTCCCAAAGTGCTGGGATTACAGGCGTGAGCCACCGCGCCCGGCCTCATTTCTGTTAAAATGTAGTCACAACTGACTTACCCAAACCTTGTTACCAAGTTAGGCATCATAACTTTAAGGTGAAAAACGTTACAGTTCCTTAGATACTCTATGCTAAGGAACATACGAAAACAAAAATGGGAGAATGTGGTCACACTAACACAACATTAAAGTGGGGAGTATGCCTACTAATTTACTAATACATTGGATAGCCAGTTTCCTGTTTCGTATTCCTGACATTAGCACTGCAGGGAAAAAAGGAAGCTGTGCTATTGGTTCGCTAGAAATTACAAACCAAGTCTTCTAATTACAAAGTACTTGCCTCCAGGACTCTACTAAGCCACCCAGTCATCCCAATTGTACAAAAGTTATGTGAACAAATCATCAAGAATATTGCCATTAGTTGACTCTAGTTATGAACTGATGTAGGTACACTTCTTGGAAGCATCGCCTGACACACTGCAATTGCATTCGATACCCTGGATACACATAGGAAGCACTTGCAACGGGGTACTGTGTGATCCACATCCCCCTAGAGAAATTACTCAATTTTATGTATTGTCTTGTCTATCACAATCTACACTCTTAAGTTACTACCGTGATCTAGGGCCCCCTACAAAGCAAACGATGAAATAAAAGAACTATTTAGACCCTGCAAAACCTATTTGGCCTAATTTTGGAACTGCGTTTCATCAGATACTTTTCCAGAATGTACGACTGTAAATGAAATATTACCCACGTTTCACACTGAAACCTCATGTGAGCGATGAAGGCCCTAATAGACCAAAAGAGTGACGCTGGGGTACATCTGCGGCCCAAAGTTCTTTGGCCTCCAGTCAGTCCCATAGGCTCCACAGAACCCTCCGGCGTTTACCCCGTGGCCACCTCCCCAGAAACTTACAGAGATGGCCACAAGCCTTCGGTGAAATTAGAACGCGGTGGAGGTAACAAAAAAAAAAACGAAAAGACGCAATGGGGATGGGGGCAGCCATAGTCCCGTCTCTAAGCAACCGCGGAACTGCCTAGGCACCAGCCACGTGCGGGGAACCCCAGGATCCCGCATTCCTAGCAGCGGCAGCCTCGCCGCCGCCCGCGCCCCCTCGGCTCCGCCGCCTCCGGCTGCGGCCCACGCGGCGCTCGGCCTGAACGTGAGGAAGGCGAGGGGCGGACGGACGCCGCGAGAAGCAATAAGGAACGGAAACGCGCGGTCGCGCACCAACAAAGCGGGCCCTTTTGTAGCTTCTCATTAGCCACCGAGAGTTACCCACCTTTAAGGTTCCGGCCCACAGAAGCGGCGCCACAGGCTCACAAACAGCAACAGCAACGACTCCACTTCCCAGCGCGGCCGGCCGGCCTAAAGCGCTCCAAGAAGATGGGGACCGTCCCGGCAGCCCTTGCGGCCTGGGTGGGCGGGGCCACGGACGAGGTGGAGCGGTCCCTGCGCTCTGAGCATGCGCGGCTGCGGGGCCTGCTAGGGACCCTGGAGTCCCGCCCTCAATCCCAAACAGATTGGGTTAAAAAGTACCGCAGGTTGTGGGGGAATGGCTGCTAGTTTGTGTTAGTATAAACATTTATTTTTAAGTATTTCTGGACGGCGTCTGTACCCCAGCCCTTCCTTTGGCCCTCCATTCATGTGAAGTGTTTTTTGGGTTTTTCAGATATTTTCCAAAAATGTGTGTGAATACACACACACATCGTGTTGTAGTAGTTCTCAAAAAAAAAAAGGCAAGTGAAATTTAAAAAAAAAATCAAAGATCCATGAAATCTTAGAGTTTTGAAAACAATACAGTACAGCGTGTAAAAACTGGGTGTCTGGAATCAGACTGCCTGCTTCAAATAATGGTCCTCCTGCTGTGAAACTGTGATCTTGGACAAGTTGTTCAACTTCTCTGTTCCTCAGGTATAAATAGGGCCAGTAATAAATACTACCTAGTTCATACAGTTGCTGTGAGTATTCAACTTGATGCAATATTTTCAACCTAAAGGGAAAAACTGAGGCAAAATTAATGTAAGTATACAGTTTATTTGAGCCAAGTTGAGGACTGCCACATGAGAGCATGGATTCAAATTGCCCTGAATATACGCTCTGATTAGCAGCACTTACAAGCAGCTTTTAAAGAAAAAAGAAGAGGCAGTTCCTAAGTTGTTTACCAAAAACTTACATTACAATAACCTAAGCTATTGATTGGCTATACATTCTTCTTTGTATCACAAATTCGAAGCACATGAATATGGATGAAGCAGGTAGTAAGGGACAAAGTGACTTTAAACAATTGCCCCCCAAGCATGGCGACTGATATAGTTTGGTTCTGTGTCCCAACACAAATCTCATCTCGAATTGTAATCGCCATAATCCCCAAGTGTGGAGGGGAGGAACCACACACAGGGTGGGAGGTGATTGGATCTTGGGGATGGTTTCCCCCATGCTGTTCTCCTGGTGGTTTTATAGAGCAGTTTTCCCTGCTCTTGCTCACTCCCTCTCACCTGCCACTGTGTGAGACATGCCTCTTCCCCTTCCACCATGATTGTAAGTTTCCTGAGGTCTCCCCAGACATGCGGAACTATGAGTCAATTAAACCTCTTTTATGAATTACCCAGTCTTGGGTATGTCTTTATTGCAGTATGAGAACTGACTAATACAGGGGTGTAGGGACATGACTGAAGTCCCAAACTCATATCTCTCTGTGCCTGATAAATTCCGCATACCTCACATAGTTCAGACTGCTTTGGGCTCTTTTTTCTTTTGTTAAGGCCAATGAGAAAAAACACATTTAACAGGGTTGTGCTCAGGTAGTTTAAATTCAAATTAATTAGATTATCTTTTATCCACTCAAAGAATATTTATCTAGTCTCTATTTTATGCCAGACACAATTGAAACCTTAATTCTTGTTTTGATCAAGTCAGTGAGAATATATGTATTTAACAGAATAAATAATATGAGTGTCAGGGTACTCTCATTCATCCATTCAGCAAACTGTTTATTACATGTCTGTTAATGTCCTGGTATGGAGGCTTAACACTGGGAATAGAAAGAAGAGTCAGACTCTGCCTAGAGACAGAGCCACCTAAACAAATATAACTGCTTCTTCATGCCCCACAACATCTGGGCAGAACTGCAGGTACAGCCTATTATCAGCAATCACACCGGCTAAAAAAACATTTATTTCATGTTCTCATCAGGTCCCTGGTCCTCTGCTTTCCCTTTCTTGTCTTTTCTTTTTATCTTTTTCTTTCTTCTTCTTTTTTTTTTAGACAGTCTCCCTCTGTCACCCAGGCTGGAGCGCAGTGGCACCACCTCAGCTCACTGCAACCTCTGCCTCCCAGGTTTAAGTGATTCTCCTGCCCCAGCCTCCTGAGTAGCTGGGATTACAGGCACCCGCCATCATGCCTGGCTAATTTTTTTATTTTTAGTAGAGTCAGGGCTTCGCCATGTTGGCCAGGTTGGTCTCGAACTCCTGGCCTCAGGTGATCCACCCGCCTCGGCCTCCTAAAGTGCTGGGATTACAGGCATGTGCCACCGTGTCCAACCCTTTTCTTATCTTTTCTTTTTCTCCGTTGTTCCCTTCCAGAAGCTGAGCTCTATGCAGACACACCCTTTGAGGAAAATGAATTCCTGGCAGCAGACCAGTAAGCTTCACGTTTCATTTACAGTACCTAGGAGAGGACTCTCTCATACTGGTATCCATCTCTCATAGCATAACTTTGTAAGTCAGTACACTAAAAGACCATCTTTCTGGGTATACATTTAGTACAATTATTTTAAAGAACAAATTGATAATATCTACTAAAGTTTAAGATGTGCATAGCTGATGGTGCAGAAAGTCCACTCTAAAGAATATACTCCCAGCCTGGCCAACACGGTGAAACCCCGTTTCTACTAAAAATACAAAAATTAGCCAGGCATTGTGGCGCGTGCCTGTAATCCCAGCTACTAGGGAGGCTGAAGCAGGAGAATCGATTGAACGTGGGAGGCGGAGGTTGCAGTGAGTCGAGATCACGCCATTGCACTCCAGCCTGGGTGACAAGAGTAAGACTCCGTCTCACAAAAAAAAAAAAAAAAAAAAAGAATATACTCTGGAGCAATGGTCACATCTGTACACAAAACGACATGTTCAAGAATATTCAGGCAGGGTGCGCTGGCTCATGCCTGTAATCCCAGCACTTTGGGAGGCTGAGGAGGGTGGATCACGAGGTCAAGAGTTTGAGACCAGCCTGGCCAACATGGCGAAACCCCATCTCTACTAAGAATACGAAAATTAGCCAGGCATGGTGGCGCGTGCCTGTAATCCCAGCTACTTGGGAGGCTGAGGCAGGAGACTTGCTTGAACCTGGGAGGCGGAGATTGCAGTGAGCCAAGATCATGCCACTGCACTCCAGCCTGGATGACAGAGCAAGACTCCGTCTCTTAAAAAAAAAAAAAAAAAAAAAAAAGAATATTCATAGCAGTATGGTTTGTAAATTCAGGGAACTGGAAATCAACTAAATGTTCACCACAAAAAAATGGGTAACTAAATTAAATTGTGGTATAATTAAATAATTAAATTCTATACAGCAAGAAAAATAAACTAGATCTACATGAATTGACATTGATAAATTTCACAAATATAATGCTGAGTTTAAAAAGAGAGAGTTCGGAAGAAATATAAGTAGCACCTCCAGTCACTGTGACAATGAAAAATCCCACCTACATTTCCAAACACTAAGTAAGAATTGGTTACTGCTCCCAGCCTCATATTAAGAAAATTTAGTCTAGGGTAATAGCATTGTTCTATTTTGAAGATTTGGTTTTGTTACTGAATTGGGCTTGTTCTGCCTGTTGCACAATATGCCAATCACTGAGACAACAAATTTTGCTGCAGAGAAAGAGTTTATTCATGAAGCAGCCAAATGAGGAGACAGGAGAACAGATCTCAAATCCAGCTCCCAAAGATGGGGTTTTAGGGTATTTATGGGATAAAGGAGCAAGGTGGTCTGAGGGATGGGGAAAGGTAATTGGGGTAAGAAACAGTGAGGCAACTGGTGATGTGCACAAGCATAGTCAAGCTTCATAGCTCTTCACAGAACACATGTCCACAAAGTTGCAGCTTTAGCATGATCTGAGGGTGGAGCTCTTGGTCCTGTGATGCCAAAGGGTCACCCATTGGACACTTATGCAGGCCCAGTTGAAGAGTTGTTGGTCTCAGCTGGCTTAAGCTGGACAAGAGCTGACTCTAAGTTCCTGAAAAACAAGCAACCATTACCATGGTGACCTATATCTCAGATACGTAATCTATAAGGAAGCTAGTGGAAGTTTATTTATATATTGCTTAGCCACATGACTTTTAGCTATTAAATATGTAGCTTTTTAAATTAACTAAAAACAAATGAGACAAGTTAAGTTTGGTGGGCCAAATCAGGTTAGCCCTCAGTTTCAGGTTGAAATGCTTATTAGACAGCAAGGTAAAGATGTCAAGTAGGCAGTTGGTATGAGTTTGGAGAAGTCAGGGTTAAAGATATAAATTTTGGAACTATTAGTATATAGCAGACATTTTAAGTCATGTCATTATATGAGCTCTCCTAAAGAGAGTATAGACAACAAAGATGGGAGGATCCCAGACAGACCCCTCTAGCATGCGAATTTTTTGGATAATGAATAAAAGAAGAGAAGCCTGTACAGCAGCTAGAATACGCAGACCCTGAGAGGTGCTGTGAAAATATGGCACCATAGAAGCTAAAGAGAGGAATGTTTCAAGGAAGGAGGGACCAACTGAGTACATATTGCTGAGAAGATGCTATGCATTGTGTATGGGTCATTAGGATGAATCCCTTATGAATGGCTTGGTGCTGTTCTTGTAGTAGCCAGTAAGTTTCCCTTCTGATTGGCTCTCAGAGGAATGGGTTAGTTCCCATGAGAATGGGTTGTTACGAAACAATGGGTTGTTATACCAGGGTGCCCCTCAGATTTGGTCTTTCTTCACACATGCCTGCTTCTCTTTGACCTTTTCCACCATGTTTGACTCAGCAGAAAAGCCCTTACTAGGAGCCAAGAAGATGCTGGTGGGTGTCATGCTTCTTGTACAGCCTGCGGAATTGTGAGCCAAATAAACCTCTTTTAAAAAAAAATTATCCAGCCTTGGGTATTCATTTATAGCAACACAAAACAGACTAAGACAGAAGATTTGCAAGCTGACCTAAACCAATTTTGTCATTGTGGCAGATACTGTTACTTATCTCTTGGTTCTCTCCTTCCTATATAATAATAAAATCACCTGTGGCTTTCAACAAAATGCATGGCCAATCAGAAATAAAAACTACATTTTTCCAGCCTTCCTTGAAGCTTAGTAAAACAATGTCTGGCCTATGAAACATGAGTGGAAGTGATGTGTGCAACTTCCAGGTAATTCTTAAATGGAATGAGTTTATTCTCTTACCTCGTTTTCTCTTTTCTTCAACTAGCTAAATGCGGATGATGAGCAAAACTGGACCAAGCAAATGAAGGAAACACCATAGGTGTGGCAAAGCAGCAAGACAGAAGGAAGCCAAGTCCCAACATCCTGTAGTTCCATACCAACCCTGATGGCTTCATAGAATGGACTTATCATTCTAACCTGGACTTTAAATGCGAGGGGGAAAAAAATCCCTGAAAAATTATTCAAGGCAGATGATGATAATATTTTAGACTTTTGGTTAGGGCAATTGAGAGAATTCATCTCTAAGGGGCAGAAAACTCAACTAAATCAAAACTCCAGGCCAGGAGTACCACTCTGAAGGCTGCTAGGCTTGCTAAGTTTTTCTATTTCTGTGTGTGTGTGTGTGTGTGCATGCATGTGTGCAAGATGAATATCAGATTGCCTAAAAGCCAGAAATCTAGGGTCTCCCTGAATTTTGGGAATAGGTTGTAGGACTACTTTTGTGTTTTCTTGCTAATAGATGTTTGAATGTGAATCTTGTCTAAAACAACTTCCTTCATTGTAATAAGTCATATGAAAGTGAGGTTATTAAGGGGAGACCTAGAGCCCACCCCTATGTCTAACAATTGGTGGCCTCCACTATCCCCTAAATTATCTAATAATTGTGAACAGCCAAAGTTACTTGGGTCAATTTGCTACATTTGGCAAGTGGACGAGATCAGCATGCATAAAATCATAAGTAGATCTTCAGTACATGGAAGTTGATAAAACAGCACAGATTCTTTACCAAGACTTCATGTAAAATAAAATAACTGTGACAGATAAAGAGAAAAGAAGGGCCTTTGGGGGCAAAACATTTTTTTAATTGAATTATAACACACAAACTATAAGGTGCATGAATTTTAAGTGCTCAATGAAGTTTCACAAGTGAACACCACCTTGTAATTACCATCCAGATTGAGATATAGAACATTTCAGCACTCCAGAAAGTTCCTTTGTGCTCCTCTCCCAGTCAATACCCTCCTTAAAAGTAACTACCATTGATTAGCTTTGCCTGTTCTAGATCATGTAGTATGTATATATCTGGGTCTTAGTTTGGACAGCTATAACAAAATATCGCCCGGCCACCCATCGTCTGGGATGTGAGGAGCGCCTCTGCCCAGCTGCCCCATCTGGGAAGTGAGGAGCGCCTCTGCCCAGTCGCCCAACGTCTGGGAAGTGAGGAGCGCCTCTGCCCGGCCGCCCCGTCTGGGAGGTGAGGAGCGCCTCTGCCCGGCCGCCCCGTCTGGGAAGTGAGGAGCGCCTCTTCCCGGCTGCCCCGTCTGGGAAGTGAGGAGCGCCTCTGCCCGGCCGCCCCATCTGGGAGGTGAGGAGTGCCTCTGCCCGGCTGCCACCCTGTCTGGGAGGAAGTGAGGAGCACCTCTGCCCGGCTGCCCCGTCTGGGAGATGAGGAGCACCTCTGCCCGGCCGCCCCGTCTGGGAGGTGAGGAGCGCCTCTGCCTGACCGCCACCCCGTCTGGGAGGAAGTGAGGAGTGCCTCTGCCCGGCTGCCCCATCTGGGAAGTGAGGAGCGCCTCTGCCCGGCCGCCACCCCATATGGGAAGTGAGGAGCGCCTCTGCCTGGCCACCCCGTCTGGGAAGTGAGGAGCGCCTCTGCCCGGCTGCCCCGTCTGGGAAGTGAGGAGCGCCTCTGCCCGGCTGCCCCGTCTTGGAGGTGAGGAGTGCCTCTGCCCGGCTGCCACCCCGTCTGGGAGGAAGTGAGGAGCACCTCTGCCCGGCTGCCCTGTCTGGGAGATGAGGAGAACCTCTGCCCGGCCACCCCGTCTGGGAGGTGAGGAGTGCCTCTGCCTGGCCGCCACCCCCTCTGGGAGGAAGTGAGGAGCGCCTCTGCCTGGCTGCCCCATCTGGGAAGTGAGGAGCGCCTCTGCCCAGCCGCCACACCGTCTGGGAAGTGAGGAGCGCCTCTGCCCAGCCGCCCTGTCTGGGAGGTGAGGAGCACCTCTGCCTGGCCGCCACCCCGTCTGGGAGGAAGTGAGGAGCGTCTCTGCCCGGCCGCCCTGTCTGGGAGGTGAGGAGCGCCTCTGCCTGGCTGCCACCCCGTCTGGGAGGAAGTGAGGAGCGCCTCTGCCCGGCGGCCCCGTCTGGGAAGTGAAGAGCGCCTCTGCCCGGCCGCCCTATCTGGGAGGTGAGGAGCGCCTCTGCCCGGCCGCCCTGTCTGGGAGGTGTACCCAACAGCTCCGAAGAGACAGCGACCATCGGGAGCGGGCCATGAGGACGATGGCGGTTTTGTTGAAAAGAAGGGGGGAAGTGTGGGGAAAGAAAGGAGAGATCAGATTGTTGCTGTGTCTGTGTAGAAAGAAGTGGGCATAGGAGACTCCATTTTGTTCTGACTAGGAGAAATTCTTCTGCCTTGGGATGCTGTTGATCTATGGCCTTTCCCCCAGCCCCCTGCTCTCTGAAACATGTGCTGTGTCAACTCAGGGTTAAATGGATTAAGGGCGGTGCAAGATGTGCTTTGTTAAACAGATGCTTGAAGGCAGCATGCTCTTTAAGAGTCATCACCACTCCCTAATCTCAAGTACCCAGGGGCACAAACACTGCAGAAGGCCGCAGGGACCTCTGCCTAGGAAAACCAAAGACCTTTGTTCATGTGTTTATCTCCCGACCTTCTCTCCACTATTATCCTATGACCCTGCCATATCCCCCTCTCCGAGAAACACCCAAGAATGATCAATAAATACTTCATAAAAAAAAAAACCCAAAAACAAACAAACAAAAAAAAACAAAATATCATAGACTGGGTGTCTTAAACAATAGAAATTTATTGCTCACAGTTTTGGAGGCTGAGAAATCCAAGATCAAGATGCTGTTAGATCTGGTGTCTCATGATGACCTGCTTCCTGGTTTGCAGATGGCCATCTTCTTCATGTATCCTTACATGGTGAAAAGCAGAAAGGAAGTAAACTCTCTAGTCTCTTCTTACAAGGCACTAAATCCCATTCATGAGGGTTCTACCATCGTGACCTTATTACCTCCCAAAGGCCCCACTTCCTAATACCATCCACTGGAGGTTAGGATGTCAACATATGAATTTTGGGGAACTACAAACAGTCCACAACATGTGGTATACACACATACCACAACTGATTTATCTAGGATGTCAACATATGAATTTTGGGGAACTACAAACAGTCCACAATATGTGGTATACACACATACCACAACTGACTTATCCATTCTTCCATTTCTTTTCCTTTTTTTGAGACTGAGTCTCGCTCTGTTGCACAGGCTAGAGTGCAGTGGCGCAATCTCGGCTCACTGCAACCTCTGTCCCCCTGGGTTCAAGTGACTCTCGTGCCTCAACATCCCAAGTAGCTGGGATTATAGGTGCCTGCCACCACACCTGGCTAATTTTTGTACTGTTTTAAGTAGAGACAGGGTTTTGCCATGTTGGCCAGGCTTGTTTCAAACTTCTGACCTCAAGGGATCCATCCACTTTGGCCTCCCAAAGTGCTGGGATTACAGGCGTGAGCCACGACGTCTGGCCCATTCTTCTGTTTCTGACCACTTTGTTGTTTCTAGTTTTTTGCTGTTATGAATAAAGCTATTCTGAACATTCTTATCCATGTCTTCTGCACTCATTTCTGTTAGGTGTATGCCTAAGAATGAAATTATGGGTCACAGGGCAGGCATGTGTTTAGCTCTAATATATATTGCTAAACAGCTTTCCAAAGTGGTCATATCATTTTTCACTCACATCAGCAATGTAGTTGCTAAACATCCTGGACAATGCACTGTCATGTTTTAAAGCCAGATATTATTTTATTTTTTTATTTTAATTTTTATTTTTATATATTTAGGGAGTACCAATGCAGATGTCTTAACATGCACACATTATGTAGCGGCGAAGTCTGGGCTTTTAGTGCATCCATCACCTAAATAGTGAACATTGTACCCAATAGGTAATTTTTCAGTCCTCACCCCTGCTCTCACCCTCCCACCTTTTGTAATCTCCAGTGTCCATTATTCTACTCTATGCCACATATAATATTAATATTAAAAGCTCATGCTTACAATAAGTAAACTACGTAGTGAAGAGACTTCAAAATAAAGTTGGTGAATAAAAAGACACACTTGAAAAGTTTTAGAAAGGCCAGGCACGGTGGCTCACGCCTGTAATCCCAGCACTTTGGGAGGCTGAGGCGGGCAGATCACGAGGTCAGGAGATTGAGACCATCTTGGCTAACACGGTGAAACCCAGTCTCTACTAAAAATACAAAAAAACTAGCCAGGCATGGTAGTGGGTGCCTGTAGTCCCAGCTACTCAGGAGGCTGAGGCAGGAGAATGGCATGAACCTGGGAGGCATAGCTTGCAGTGAGCCGAGATCACACCACTGCACTCCAGCCTGGGCGAGAGCGAGACTCCGTCTCAAAAAAAAAAAAAAAAAAAAGAAAGAAAAGTTTTAGAAAGAATCGAACAATTACTCTTGTTTTGTTTCTAGTGTAGGAGGAAAGAGAAACAGACACATTAAAAATTATTCTTTCAGATGAAGGCTGCTGACAGTTGAAATAGTTAATTAACACTGGTTTCTTTTCTCCCTAATCCAAAGCAGTCTTTTCTTTCATTGGCTTCTGAAAAGCTATTTAGTCTTCTGCCTACATGTAGAGGCAACACAGGAAGGCTTTGGCCAGTGCTGAGATGGCTGGGATCACTCAACTGGTCCACTAACCGGAATTAAAGTCAACAGTAGTAATAAGGGTTTCCAGTGGTGCATGCCAGTAGTCCCAACCACTCAGGGGGATCCCTTGAGCTCAGAAGTTGGAAACCAGCCTGGACAACATAGAGCTAAACCATCTCTTGCAGAAAAAAAAAAAAAAAAACAAAGGCTGGGTGCAGTAGCTCATGCTTGTAATCCTAGCACTTTGGGAGGCCAAGGTGGGCGGATCACGAGGTCAGGAGTTCGAGACCAGCCTGACAAACATGGTGAAACCCAGTCTCTACAAAAAGTACAAAAATTAGCCAGGCATGGTGGTGCGCACCTGTAATCCCAGCTACTCGGGAGGCTGAGGCAGGAGAATCACTTGAACCTGGGAGGCAGAGGTTGCGGTGAGCTGAGATCGTGCCATTGCACTCCAGCCTGGGCAAAAGAGTGAGACTCCATCTCAAAAAAAAAAAAAAAAATTCTGAAGGCTCAGTTAACTTTATCTGTCATCCAGATGAAACCCTAATGATTTATGATTTGGAGAATTCTCTGGCATCTGTAGAGTGCCCGACATCCTCAAAGTTTTCAGTAGCATCTCTCCCGCTTATTCCCTTAAGACTTCTTTCCCACCAGGATGCTCTGCCAGGAATTTGGTCAAATCGTACACCCAGGTGCTTTTGCTATGAGTGTGCTTTGAATCTCCTCCAGGGCGCAGCACTTCACAGCCTTGTCCGACTGCTGGGCCATCTCGGTGGGCTGCGAGCCAGTCCCAGCTGACACAGCGGTGCCCTGCCAGCAGCGTGCGCCTCTCATCAAGCTCCGTCGGGGATATTTCCCGCCCGCACCAGGGACCCCTGCCAGAGGCGGGGCAGCCGGTCTGTCAGTCTCTTAAATTTTTCAGATGCTCATTTGCCATTTGATGTCCTCCTTTGTGCAGGGCCTTGCCCATTTAAAGATTGTGAGAGTTGGCCAGAAGCAGCGGCTCACGACTGTAATCCCAGCACTTTAGGAGGCCAGGAGTTTGAGACCAGCCCAGGCAACATAGTGAGACCCAGACCTTGAATCTACAAAAAATAATTTAAAAATTAGCCGGATGTGTCTCTTAAAAAAAAAGTGTGTGTGTTTTTTAAATCAATTTTTACCAATTTTATCAATTATGATTTTTATAAATTAGGATTCTTCCAATTTTATCAATGAGGATTACCTTATCAATTCTTCCAATTTTATCAATTAGGATTCTTTATATGAATCTGGATACGAAGGTTACCTCAGATGTAGGAATTGTGGATTTCTTCCCCCCAGTCTATGGCTTTCTTTTTCACTCTCCTATTGGTGTCTTTGGATAATTAGTGCTTTTTATGTTGCATTTAAAAAATCATTGCCTACTCCAAATGCACAGAGATATTCTCCCCTAATTTCTTTTAGAATCTGTATTGTTTTATTTTCACATTTAGTTCTATGATTCACGTTAAATTAATTTTGGGGCATAATATAAGGCAGATGGCAAAGTTCCTTCCTTTTCTATATGGATGAACAATAATTGCTCCAGCAACATTTGTTGAAAAGATTGTTACCACGTCTAATTCTAATTCTAGAATGGTTATCCAAATTTTAAAAAAGAACTTTTTTTTTTTTTGAAACAAGGTCTAGCTCTGTTGCCCAGGTTGGAGTGCAGTGGTATGATCATGGCTTCCTGAAGCCTTGAACTCCTGGGCTCAGGTGATCTTCCCATCTTAGCCTCCAGAGTAGCTGGGACTACAAGGCACACGCTACCACACACACCCGAATAATTTTTAAATTCTTTTGTAGAGACAGAGTCTCACTATGTTGCTCAGGCCGGTCATGAACTCCTGGCCTCAAGCAATCCTCCAACCTTGGCCTTCCAAAGTGCTGGGATTACAGGTGTGAGCTACTGTGCCCTGCCTAGAACAAGATTTTTTAAAGAAATGAAAATAGCCACATAAAAAATCCAGGTATAAAGCAGATAGAAGCTAATTCTCCTTTGATCATATCCACCTTAGGGGTAAGACTATGCTGATCCCTTGAAAATAAAGACATAATTAAAAATGATTTTAGAGGAATTTAAATGTACAGTGAAGTTACTGCCTACAGAAGATTGATGTTACAAACTGTATCAGAGTCTCAGCAAGATTTTTTTTTTTTTTTTGAGATGGGGTCTCAAACTCTTGGGCTCTATGGATCCTCCCTCCTCAGCCTCCTGACTAGCTGGGATTACAGGTATGTCTACCATGATCATCTGGCAGCAGGAAAATGTAATAAACTACTTTTTACAAAGGTGTGGGCAGGGCATAAGTAAATTCTGAGGGATAGTGTGGTACCCCAAAGTTAGTAATATTGAGGGCTCCATTACCATTCCAAGGGGAGGGTGGTGAAGCGAAAGGAGGAGCTAGTCACTAGTGAGAAAGAGGACTGTGCAGAGAGGTCCCTGAGGATGCATCCAAGCCATGCCAACCCTGTAGGAATGGAGCCAGGGGAAAGAAGGCTGGAGTGAATGCCCCCCTCCCCCACTCTGTTGTTAGTGCTCCCCTCTGCATAGATCAGCCTCCTGGTAGAGAAGAAGCTGGTGGAGAATGTATCTGGAGGAGAAAAAGAAGATCTAGCACACAAAACACAGAAAAACACTTAGTCCAAAAGGAGGAAGAGTGGATCTGTGTTACGTACTCAAGATCAGAGAAGGGTTTGCAGTGAAGCCAATAAGATTTAAGCTTCGGGACCCCTCCATTATATTGGCCCTTTCCAAGGACCTGGGAGGGATCCTAATAATGTGTTCACAAGGTCATATGGTTTTGTTAAATTTGTAAAAGATGTTGTAACCAAAATCATCAAACTGTTGTTCTTTCCATTTCAAATCTCCCTCCATTCCACTTCCCCAGTGTTCAATGGTGCTGAAGTGACACAAGTATTTTGAGTTTCTGTCTAAAAAGAAATTGAATTGAGAATAAACCACTATAAATGTAATTTGAGCAGACATTTTTAAACATTTTAATAAGACGTGAAGAAATTACAGTTCCTAGTTTATTAAAGAACTGAAAAAACTGAGATAAAATTAATAGAATATGAAGCTAAAGTCATAAACATGAGTGACAAAATCAGTGGAGATTATTCTGTATTCAAGAAGCAAATTATAAGAAAGAAGTTTCCAAATCATACCAACATCAGTGATTCATTAAGAATAAATAAATTTCAAAAAAGAAATGAATAAGCTTCTTGGATTGTGTAAAACCCAAATAACACAGTGGAGCAAATCTTAAGAATATGTTGGAAAAAATTAAAATTTTTTATGATTTGAAAATAATGAGATTGGCCGGGTGTGGTGGCTCACTCCTGTAATCCCAGCACTTTGGGAGGCTGAGGCAGGCAGATCATGAGGTCAGGGATTCAAGACCAGCCTGGCCAATACGGCGAAACCCCGTCTCTACTAAAAAAATATACAAAAATTAGCTGGGAGTGGTGGTGCTCACCTGTAGTCCAAGCTACTCGGGAGGCTGAGGCAGAAGAATCGCTTGAACCTGGGAGGAGGCTGCAGTGAGCTGAGGTCGCGCCATTGCACTCCAGCCTGGGTGATGGAGCAAGTCTCCATTTCAAAAAAAAAAAAAGAAAGAAAGAAAAGAAAACAATGACATCAACAAATACAACCTAAAATCATAGTACACCTTTTTTTTTTTTTTTTTTTTGAGACGGAGTCTCGCACTGTCACCCAGGCTGGAGTGCAGTGGCGCAATGGTCGGCTCACTGCAAGCTCCGCCTCCCGGGTTCACGCCATTCTCCTGCCTCAGCCTCCAGAGTAGCTGGGACTACAGGTTCCCGCAACCACGCCCGGCTAATTTTTTGTATTTTTAGTAGAGACGGGGGTTTCACCATGTTAGCCAGGATGGTCTCGATCTCCTGACCTTGTGATCCACCCGCCTCGGCCTCCCAAAGTGCTGGGATTACAGGTGTGAGCCACCACGCCTGGTCCATAATACACTATTTTAATGACATTGATGACAAACTGTTTAATGAGTGCCCTGAAGTACACTTACACATCCTGAAATCTTACCACTCATATGTGAAAAAGACTTTAAAAAGTGCCCTCAAATTTGTAGTACTCTTAAATATATTTTTTCTTTTTTAAATTTTTTCTAGCCACTAGACCACCAGGGAACTCTTACATATTTGTAAGACATCACCAGTAACAACTTATTAAGCTGACACTTTTCTAAACAACCAATAATTTAAAAAAAAACTTTATAGAGGAATTCTAATTATTCTAGAAAAAAGTAAATTATCCTTATACCCTCTCCATTGAAAATACTCTCTCTCTAAAAAATGTTAAAAAATTGAAGAGTAACCAAAGTCTACATGGCTAAAAAATGTAGGGAAAAAATATGGGAAGGTTTCTGGCAGTTAATTACGTTCAAGTATTTTTTTGTCCTGGATTTTGTGATGCTTATGCTATTTGCCTTTGTTGTGATTTACCTATTTATTCTAAATATATATTCATTTTCCTAATTTTTTTTTTTTTTTTGAGACAGAGTCTTATTCTGTTACCCAGGCTGGAGTGCAATGGCGTGATCTCACTGCAACCTCTGTCTCCTGGGTTCAGGCGATTCTCTTGCCTCAGCCTCCTGAGTACTGGGACTACAGGCATGCCACCATGCCCAGCTAATTTTTGTATTTTTAGTAGAGACGGGGTTTCACCATGTTGGACAGGCTGGTCTTGAATTCCTGACCTCAGGTGATCAGCCCACCTCAGCCTCAGAAAGTACTGGGATTACAGGTGTGAGCCACCACGCCTGGTCTCCTGCCTAATTTTGTATCCATAATTTGGTGTTATTTTTCCTAAAGAGTCCCCCTTTCCCCAAATTGCATTTAATACCATGACCCACAAATTCTGATGTGACCTCATTCAGAATACACACTAAAGAAACAGGGACTGGGCAAACTTCAACAGTAACAGCAATGGCAATGAAATAAGAACATGAAGCACTCTCCCTAGGGTAGACGACTGGTGTGCATGTTTGACATATATATGCAAGTCCAACACACACAAACATAAACACACATATGACAGGGTCTCATTCTGTCATCCAGGCTAGAGTGCAGTGGGACAATCATAGCTTGCCGTAGCCTTAACTTCCTGAGCTCAAGTGACCCTCCCACCTCAGCTTCCTGAGTAGCTGGGACCACAGGTTCGGACCACCTCACCTGGCTAATTTTTGTATTTTTTTGTAGAGACAGGGTCTTGCCATGTTGCCCAACCTAGTCTCGAACACCTGGCCTCAACCAATCCTCTTGCCTCAGCCTCCCAAAGTGCTGGGATTACAGGTGTGAGCTACCATGTCAAACCAGGAATATTTAAAAGAGTCTACAAACCTCATTAAGGAAAGAAGGGGAAAAAAGCAGAACCAGCTGAGATGGGTAAATTGTAGTCTGGAGGAAATCTGGCCCACACAATTTTGGCAGCAAATTGGTGGAAAATTATTCTAGAAGCAAATCTATTCTAAAAATTTCACTATGATGCAGAGGTCCCAGGAAAGCAGTGTGGAGACTGGAGCAGCACTGGAAGGCCTTTGGCACTTACTCTAAAGGCTAAGCTGCCACCATACTTTGAGGTAGCACCTCCTACTGGGAGGACACCCTTAATCCATACATTGGGAAGCATTACTGACTGCAATTAGTAGGAAAATCCCAGAGGAAATAATTCTACCCTCATCACTCAAAAACAGAAATGAAGCAATACATTAATTTGAAAAAGCCATGGGGAATTTTGAGAGAATCAGGGGTCCCAAAATAAATCATTCATAGACTTTGGAAAGAATTCTTTTTTCTTATTTTTTTGGAAATGGAGTTTCACTCTTGTTGCCCAGGCTAGAGTGCAATGGCGCAATCTTGGCTCACCACAACCTCTGTCTCCCGGGTTCAAGCGATTCTCCTGCCTCAGCCTCCCAAGTAGCTGGGATTACAGACACGCGCCACCACACCCGGTGAATTTTTTTGGATTTTTAGTAGAGACAGGGTTTCTCCATGTTGGTCAGGCTGGTCTCGAACTTCTGGTCTCAGGTGATCCTCAGCCTCCCAAAGTGCTGGGATTACAGGCGTGAGCCACTGCGCCCAGACTGGAAAGAATTCTTAAGGGGACAGCTCAGAGGGTTGCAAGCTTTTTGGTTTTGAGTTTAGATTTTTCTTTTTTTCGTCTTTTTTTTTTTTTTTTTTTTGCTTGCTTGTTTTCTTTTTATTATAGAAATTTTCAAGCATACTTCAAAAGTAAAAAGTGTAATATAAATAGTATAATAATCCTCTGAATAGCCATCATCCACCTTCCACATGCATCAGCATATGTTCAGTCTTATTTTATCTACATGCCAACCCACTTTCCCAAAGCCCTCACAAGATTATTTTAGAGCAAATGACAGACATATTGATTTAATCTACAAAGTCTTAACTACGTATCTTTAAGAATAAGGACTCTTTTTAAAAATATATAACCATATTTACCATTATCATACCCAACAAATTAACAAAATTACTCAATGTCATCAAATATCCAGTCAGTATTTAAATTTTTTATTGTCTTATAAATTTTTTTAAGTTGCATTATGCAAATCAGGATCCAAATGCTATTCACACGTTGCACTGTGATATGCAATGGCTCTTAAATTTCTTTCAACTTATAGTTTCTTCTGCTTTTCTTGCCATTTATTTGTTGATGAAATCAAGTCATTTTCCCTATAGAATTTGTTACATTCCAGATTTGATTAATTGTATCCTGAGGTGTTATTTAACACATTTCTCCATCTTCTGTATTTCACATTAACTGAAAATTAGGTCTAGAGGCTTGATAAGATTTAGGCTAGATATTTTTGGAAGAGTGCTTCATAGCCGATGCTGTGTTCTTACTGCATCACACCAGTAAGCACATAATGTCTGTTTGCCTCTCTTTTTGGAATATTAAAATTAATCGGTGGGTTCAAGTGTTGTCAGCCTGATCCATCATTATAAAGTTCCTCATCAGCCTCTCACCTAATGATTTCAGCAGCTATCAATAATCATTGCGTAGATCCATTATTTCATTCAAGTGTCAAAATAGTAATAGTCTGTCATTTCTTCTGCATTCACTAGCTGGAGTTCTTCTGTTAAAAAAAAAAAAATGGGGGCGGGGCACGGTGGCCTATGCCTGTAATCCTAGCACTTTTGGAGGCGGAGGTGGGCAGATCATGAGGTCAGGAGTTCGAGACCAGCCTGACCAACATGGTGAAACCCTGTCTCTACTAAAAAGACAAAAATCAGCCGGGCATGGTGGTGTGCACCTGTAATCTCAGCTACTCAGGAGGCTGAGGCAGGAGAATTGCTTGACCCGGGAGGCAGGGGTTGCAGTGAGCCAAAATCGCACCACTGCACTCCAGCCTGGGCGACAGAGCAAGACTCTGTCTCAAAAAAAAAAAAAAAAAAAAAAAAATGGCTGGGTGCGGTGGCTCACACCTATAATCCCAGCACTTTAGGAGGCCAAGACGGGTGGATCGCTTGACTACAGGAGTTCAAGACTAGCCTGGGCAACATGGTGAAACCCCTATCTCTACAAAAAAATACAAAAAAAATTAAAAAGCTGAGCATGGTGGCAAGCATCTGTAGTTCCAGATACCTGGGAGGCTGAAGTGGGAGCATCAATTGAGCCCAGGCAGTGTGTGTGTGAACAGGCCATTGCACATTGCACTCCAGCCTCAGTGAGAAAGCAAGACCCCCTCTCATAAAAAAAAAAAAAAGTACCATATTCACAATTTGGTTTCCTTGATGTACATATAAGAAAAAGAAGATAAGTGCTTGATTTTCTCCCTTCACCAATTTTTAGAATAATGAGTTGGTTTCTTAATATTCTTCAAGAGTAACCAATTAGTTTGGCTGCAAGTCCAACAGTGCTAAGCAAGGCACTAAATAGCACCATCTAAGAAGGTAATAGACCCCTGACCCTACTGAACTGATAAGTTCTCTTAGATACTGATGGGTCTCTCAGCCAGTGGAGTAGGGCAGCAGACAATCATACACTATCGTAACAATTAATTCATTCTTGAGAAATCATCAAAATCAATAATCATTTATAGATGACAGATCGTAAGTGATAACTCTTCTTGAAAACCAAACATTTTTAGAAGAGTCAACAAGGTAGAAAAATCAAAGGTTTTAGTAGTACATCTCCACTTGCAGTGAAGAAGTATATGGTGAAGTATGGTGACACTGGAAATAGGGCACTAATTTGGGAATTTGGGGTAGCAGTAGCCAGAACCTCAGAATGAATCAATGGAATCAATGTTTCTGGGGGAAGACATAAATTGGAAGAACAAAAAATTCAAGATTTTATGTTTATAAGGGAGGCTAATTAGTAGTTTGCTAAAATGTTCTTCATAAAGCACCCAGCTCAGAATCAAAAGAGACCCATAGCCCTCATTTACCTCATGTACTGGAGGCTACTGATACCTACAAAAAGAAGCTAATAATTGAGAAGGGTCAAAGTGGATCAGATCAGTTTGCACAAGACTCAGGCAAAATGAGGAAAAAGAAGTATCTACTGAATTTGGCAACACGTAAGTCAGATGACTTGATAACAGCAGTTTCAGTGATGTGATGAGGGTAGAAGCCCCGGAGCAGGTGGAACAGTGTGGGGTTAACAATTCTTTCAAGAAGTTTTTCTAGAAAGGGGAGCAAAGAAACGAGATGTTCCTGGAAGGGTATCTAAGGACAACTGAGGTTTATTTTTTAAAAATAGAGATGGGATCTTGCTATGTTGGCCAGGCTGGTCTTGAACTCCTGAGCTCAAGTATCCTCCCTCCTCCCTCCTTGTCGATGGCCTCCCAAAGGGAATTGAGGATCTTTTGTTTGTTTGTTTGTTTGTTTGTTTGTTTTGGTACGGAGTCTCACTCTGTCGCCCAGGCTGGAGTGCAGTGGCATGATCTCAGCTCACTGCAGCCTCTGCCTCGCAGGTTCAAGCAATTCTACTGCCTCAGCCTCCCGAGTAGCTGGCATTACAGGTGCCTGCCACCACACCTGGCTAATTTTTGTATTTTATTTCAGGCTAGGCTGGTCTTGAACTCCTGACCTCAAGTGATCTGCCTGCCTTGGCCTCCGAAAGTACTGGGATTGCAGGTGTGAGCCACCGCGCCCAGCTGGAACTGAGGATCTTTTTACCAATAGGGTTTTTTAAAGGATGATAGTTTAAGGCCGGGCACAGCGATGCGCACCTGTAATCCCAGCACTTTGGAAGGCTGAGGCGGGTGGATCACCTGAGGTCAGGAGTTGGAGACCAGCCTAACAAACATGGGGAAACCCTCTACTCTACTAAAAATACAAAAATACAAAAAATTAGCCAGATGTGGTGGCGTGTGCCTGTAGTCCCAACTACTCAGGAGGCTGAGGCAGGAGAATCTCTTGAATCCTAGAGGCGGAGGCTTCAGCGAGCCGAGATTGCACCACTGCATTCCAACCTGGGTGACAGAGCAAGACTCCATCTCAAAAAAAAAAAAAAAAAAAAAAGCTGGTAGTTTAAGAATTGCAAATTCCACATAATAAAGGGAGAAACTGGTGATCTATGAAAGCGGGGACAATTGCAAGAGTGATGCCCTTGAGAAAACAAGAGAAGACAGAATCCAGAGCATGACTGCTTTGATAGAGCGATGGCATTTGAATTATATCAAGTGGAAGAACAGGAAATATCAACACAGTGTAGAAAGATTTGGTGGTTAGAAGAATAGAGTTCCTGTTTAGTTGCTTACGTTTTTTCAGTAAAGTATGTGAGAGTGGGGCCAATGAGGAAGGGTTTATGTTCCACAGTATTTATCTTAGAAAAAAAAAGGAAAGGGAAAAAAAGGAAAGGAAAAAAAGAGGAAGGTTGAAATTTTTAGGAAAAAAAAAGATATAAAATAGTTGACTCAGAGAGTAAAATATTGATCTTACTAGGAAAACCTTTTAGGATTATGGAACAGATATACAGTGTTTGTTTCAGCTTTGTGGTCATAAATTTAAGGCACTGTGCCAGTGTTCAGCTGCTCTGGTGCAGGCCCAGAGAAGTTATACTCAGCTGGGCAAGTGAGTATAAATGTAGTACAATTGCTTTTCATAATGATGACCAGGACATCAAAGGTGGATAAGGGAGAAAATGAACATAGAATAGACATAAGAGTTAAAAAAAAAAAAAAAGCAGTGAGGTTGGTGGGTTGAGGACCCCAGGTGTCAGATGGGAGGCTATCTGGATAAAAATGAGGACACCAGTCAGGATGGAGATGAAGACAGTGAGCTAGGAGTCAAGTCTTCAGTGAATGAGGGGTGTGACTGGGTGATCATTAGAATGTAGACACGAAGAGGTGGGGCTTTTGAAGAAGGAGGATAGTTTGAAAGTGATGATGTGAGGCCTTGCACTGTGGCTCATGGCTGTAATCTCAGCACTTTGGGAGGCCGAGACTGGAAGATCACGAGGTCAGGAGATCGAGACCATCCTGGCCAACATAGTGAAACCCCGTCTCTATTAAAAATACAAAAATTAGCTGGGCCTGGTGGTGTCTGCCTGTAATCCCAGCTACTTGGGAGGCTGAGGCAGAAGAATCGCTTGAGCCAGGGAGCCAGAGGTTGCAGTGAGCCGAGATCGCGCCACTGCACTACAGCCTGGCGACAGAGTGAGACTCTGTCTCGGAAAAAAAAAAAAAAAAAGAATTCCATACCAGAAATTTAAGGCACTTTTCCAGTGTTTAGCTGCTCTGCTGCAGGCTCAGAGAAGGTCTGGAGTTAAACTGGGGAATCTTTTGTTGTGTTTTAAAATCCTATTAAAAAATCTAAGTGCCTGTAATCCCAGCACTTTGGGAGGCTGAGGTAGGTGGATCACCTGAGGTCAGGAGTTCGAGACCAGCCTGACCAACATGGTGAAACTCTGTCTCTGCTAAAACTACAAAAATTAGTTGGGCATGGTGGCGTGCGCCTGTAATCCCAGCTACTCAGGAGGATGAGACAGGAGAATTGCTTGAACCCGGGAAGTGAAGGTTACAGTGAGCTGAGATCCTGTACTATACTCCAGCCTGGGTGACTGAGACTGCATCTCAAAAACAAACCAAACAAACAAACAAACAAAAATACATATATGATTTGAAAAGGCCTGTTTCTACACTATTACATCTATTGGACTGAACATCCTCTAGTTTACTATAGGTCTTAGACCCTCTAACTTTGTCTTGACTTTAGAGATAGTAGTGGTTTTTACACTTTTTATCTCCCTCACTAGACAGTCAGCTCTTTGAGGCCAAGAGTATATTCCCATAGCTTCTCTTAAAATAATACTCACTGTGCACAAATTGTCACCTTTTGTTAAATGTGTGTGTTTACTGTAAAAACAGAGCTGGACAATAGAATGTAAGCTGAAAATCAGACCATGGAATCTGGCCTAGGTTTGGGGAATGGAGAGAATAAAGACTTGGATTTCATTCAAGTTGATTTTACTTTGGCTTACTTTTGGATGAACTAAGAAGCAGAGCAAAGAATATAAACAAGACAGAGATGCAGGAGGATAAATGTGGCTTCCCATTGCCTCCCTTGTATGTCCCAGAATACACATAAAGTTTGCATTCTTGCCAATTCTGCACAGCAAGGTATCTACCAGGTCAAAGAGGCAGAGAATGACAGGCTCCCTGCCTTCTATATTCCCAGTTATATCAGCTCAGAAACAACTTATACTACCATATAAGGTGACCATTCTTAGACTCAGTGAACCATGCTATCCAGGTTCTGGGCCTTGAAATTCATTTGATGTCCACAGTCAGGCAGGTTCCTATTTTCTGTGGCTGCATGGCAGGGCCTAGGAATTTTTCACCTCATCTTCTTGTGTTTTTTTTTGTGGGCAGGCCTTGGAAAAACAATGAGAAATCCATATATAAAATGAAACCCACGTTATCACCAGGTGGTGTAGAATAATTATGGTTGCTATCACACAGTTTAAGATGAATTCCTAATTGCACAAATATGTATGGTATGCTTACCATGTGCTTCGCCCTAAAGATCCAAAAGTAAATAAAACTTAGGCTCTGCCTTCTGCCTCAGTACACTTGTAGTCTAGTTAAATTCATCATGCTTCTCTGTCATGACCATTTTTTAAATAGAAGGTGGACCATTTTTTAAATAGAAGCAAAGAAACAGGATACTCTGGTTGAAACTTTTTTAAAAAGTATATTATTAATTCCAGGTTGTTTAATAGCCTTTTGATCTCTTTTGGTTTTCTCCCATCTCTCCTTTCTGTTCTGTTTCCCTTAAAATAACATTCAGTGCACACACTGTTTCCATTAAACGGGTGTGTTTATTCTAAAAACAGAGCTAAGAGTTATCAACCGGCAGATTCTTCCTGCTCAGGCCTCCTTAGTCACTGAACAGTGCATGACTCGCAGAAAATGCAAAGAGGTTTGTTCTGGTTCTTAGAGGCAGAGTGCTAGGAGAGCCAACTGATAGAAACAGAACTTAATCATTTTAGGATTTCAGGAGTATCACTGTAGAAGACCAAGGGTGAATGCAGGAGTCAGCCCGTAGACTGTGTACAATCCTAAATTCCAGCCTCATCTGAAGAAAATGAACCTGTTTTCATGAAAATGCACCTTTTATATTTCTTATAAATGGGTAGCTTAATAAGTGTATGTATTTATTAATATAACTGATCCTTGATTTTGGAGATATAAAATATTCTAAAAGAATTAATTTAGCCTAGGGAACATCCTCTTAGATAATAAGTCTATAGATGGCATCACAGTACACATGCCTCAGGGCCTTTGTACCTACTGTTTCCAAGGTTATAGCTTGCTTCCTTCAGGGCTCAGCACAAACATCATCTATTAGAGAGGTCGTAGCTGACCACCTTATATTAATAGTACCTCCCCCACAACGATTTTACTCCATCATCTTCATTCTGATTTTTCTTCATAAAACTTGTTACCAGCCAGGCATGGTGGCTCACGCCTGTAATCCCAACACTTTGGGAGGCTGAGGTGGGCAGATCACGAGGTCAAGAGATCGAGGCCATCCTGGCCAACATGGTGAAACCCCATCTCTACTAAAAATACAAAAATTAGCTGGGCATGGTGGCGAGCGCCTGTAGTCCCAGCTATTTGGGAGGCTGAGTTAGGAGAATCACTTGAACCCGGAAGGTGGAGGCTGCAGTGAGCTGAGATCGTACCACTGCACTCCAGCCTGGGGAAAGAGCAAGACTCCGTCTAAAAAAAAAAACAAACAAAAAAAACAAAACCAAACTTGTTACCACCTGATATCTTATTATGGGAACATACAAATTTTGTGGGGCCTGAAGTTTTTATAATGGAGGGGGAGCACTTTTTAAAGAAACAAAATATAAAAATTGCAATTAAAAATTAAGTATGAAAGTGAATATTAAGAATGTGAAAATAAATCATAAATTGCTGGAGTCTTGGAGCTTCAGTTCTTCCTTCTAGGATTTATTTAGGCAATTTACTAGAAACGCTTATGTAAAAATGTGTAGTTGTTGCAACCTGGCTTCCACTTGCCACCTAGAACATTCTATGGCCCTCAGCAATTACCAGCTCTCTCTGGGGTATCACAGTAAATCTGACTCTGCATATTAAATATCAATTTGCTTGTTTGTTTATTGTCAGTCTGTATCAATGGAATGTCTTAAGCTTCTTGAGAGCAAAGATTTAACCTTCTATGTTGCTTTATGCCCAGTGCCCACAACAGGAGTAGGCACGGGGGTCATATTATACATGCTTGTTTAATAAATTGTATCTCTCCCCAAAAATCAACTTGGAAAAAACAATCCTTCCTCCTCTCCCATTTTAGCCACTCTGTATTGTCATAGCTCTATGCTATTGTCTTTTAGTACTATCACTGAAAAAATTAGCTTACTGCTTACTTTTTTTTTTTTAAGACAGAGTCTCCTCTGTTACCCAGGCTGGAGTGCAGTGGCACAATATTGGCTCACTGCAACCTCCACCTCCCAGGTTTAGGCGATCTCATGCCTCAGCCTCCCAAGTAGCTAGGACTACAGGTGTGTGCCACCATGCTTGGCTAATTTTTTTGTATTTTTACTAGACATGGGGTTTCACCATGTTAGCCAGGCTGGTCTCGAACTCCTGGCCTCAGGTGATCTGCCTGCCTTGGCCTTCCAAAGTGCTGGGATCACAGGTGTGAGCTACTGCACCTGGCCTGCTTGTTTACTTGTTATCTGCGTCCCCTACTAGAGTAGGCCATACTAAGAAAAGACAGTGTCTTGCTCCCATTTTCCCAGAGTTTTTAAAGCAGGGCACAGAGGAAGCTCTCAATAAGTATTTTTTTTGAGTAAATGAAAATAAGGCAAATAAAAAACTTTTCACGATGAAACTTGCCATGTACTGCAACTCTCCTTGTACCTCTGTTTTTATTCTATTTATCTGAAAGTTTCATTTAGGTACTCAATTATATGCTAATTTAATGAAACATAATTAAGTTTTAAAAAAAGTAAAATTATAATAATCACTTCACTTTACACCTTAGCTAAATAAGTACAAATGCATTTTGATTTGACAGAAAGATTGAGTAATTAATTTGTAACCATCTACTAACAAGATTTGAAAGATACAGGTACTTAATAGTACTTTCAGACGCGTGATTTCTGCTCTGAATTTGCACTCACCCATGATTTCTGTGACTTTAGGGAGTATCAAATAGAAAATGCCCCTGCGCACCAAGTTTTCTTCCCTGGAGGCAAAATAAAATAAATAAACTGACCAATTTCTTATATATTATTTCTGAAATATGCTATGAAGGTATTAGCAGATATTTATATATTTTTCTTTTTCTTGCACAATTTATAGCATACTATACTCACAATTCTGTACCTTGTTTTTGTTTTGTGATTCTGTTTTTTTAATATATCTTGGAGCTTACTAATATTTTTGGCTGCATAGTAGTCCATTGTGCAACAGTGTCTTATTTAAATAATCCTCTCTATGGACATTCAGATTGCTCTCAGTCTTTTGGTATTATAAACAATGCTACAATGAATAACCTTGTACACATGTAACTTCATACATATGTAAGTATGTCTGTAGGATAAACTCGTAGATGTGTGTTTGGATCTTATAGCAATAAATGACACTCCTCATCCTCACCCAAATTCTAAGCCAATTAGGAAATAAGACAAAAGAGGCAGACAGGTGATTAAAATGTCACTTCATTACTGGTGACAGCTGATGTTGAAGCATGTGGCTTACATTTGCAGATAAGAGAGCTTCCCAATTCTGGATCTCTTTCCATTTAATCATAGGCAATGTTCTTCAAACATAGGTCTCCCCATGCAGGTTTTAGGAAGATGATGGGCTGAATGGGGCCTTCCCAGCTTATTCTTTACAAATTTAACAATTAGAGGAGTCACTCCTCCTTTCTTAGGGAGAAGCAAGTGAGGAGAAGAGAGGCCAGTGGCATTAAACTAGGAGAGCTACTTAAGCCTGGAAGTACACATCAAGAAATATTCTCACCCTAACAAAATACTCTCATGTTCAAAACGGTCTTCAATTTGTAATTTTAATATATTTTTCTCAGTTGTTCACCAGAAATGTGTCAATTTACACTCCTTCCGTGAATATGCACGCAGGCATATAAGAAAAGTTAGCATAAGATAAATGTTTTTCAATTATCCTTTGTCTATTCATGTCTCACTACCTCAGAGGTTTTTCTTGAATTTTCTTACATTATTTTGAAATATAACACAGCAGAATTTTATTTTATTTTTGAGACAGAGTCTTACTCTGTCGCCCAGGCTGTAGTGGAGTAGTATGATCTTGGCTCACTGCAACCCCTGCCTCATGGGTTCAAGTGATTCTCCTGCCTCAGACTCCCAAGTAGCTGGGACTACAGGCGTGCACCACCACGCCTGGCTAATTTTTGTATTTTTAGTGGAGATGGGGTTTTGTCATGTAGGCCAGGCTGGTCTCGAACTCCTGACCTCAAGTGATCTGCTTGCCTTGGCCTCCCGAAGTGCTGGGATTACAGGTGTGAGCCACCGTGCCCGGCCCAGAATTTTAATTATAGTTGCTTCATAGCATTTTAATGTCTGGCAGAGACTGTCAATTGTCACAGTATCCATTGCTCCCATCTTCCTGTTTGAAACCAGACTCTCTGAGCTTTCACCCGGGCCTATGGCTGTCCATCTTTGTGTGAGTCGTTGTAGCACACATGCATATAATTGTAAGGATTTTGACTTCAGCTCTGAGTGAAATGTGGAGTCATCGCAGGGATGTGAACAGAGGAGTGACATGATCATAATGTCTTATAGACTAACCCGTAACTATCTGCTCATAAGGAAAGCCTGGTAAAGTGCAAGGCACTTCTCCAATCAAAGAACTGACTGCAAAGTAGCCCCAAGACTGGAAGTAAAGCTGCTCTACAAGTTAGGGACACTAGGCCACTGGAGAACTGGGCAAGTGGCTCTCCTTTCCCTCATCTTAAATTCTTCTAAATGTTTGGGGTTGTTTTGTTGTTGTTGTTGTGGTCTTTGAGACAGGGTATTGCTCTGTCGCCCAGGCTGGAGTGCAGTGGTGTGATCTCGGCTAACTGTAGCCTCAAGCTCCTAGGCTCAGGTGACCCTCCCACCTCAGCCTCCCAAGTAGCTGGAACTACAGGTACACGCCACCATGCCCGGCTAATTTTTTGTATTGTTTGTAGAGACAGGGTTTTCCCCTGTTGTCCAGGCTGGCTTTGAAATCCTGGCCTCAAGCAGTCCACACATTTGGGCCTCCCAAAGTGGTGACTAGCCATGAGCCACTGTGCCTGACCTAAATATTTGGTTTTTACAGACAAGAAAGGGGACAGAAACGGGAAGGAGACTGATGGTTTCCAATACTGATTTTATGAGCCAGGATGCTGTGCAACTTCCACAGATGTTTTGTTATATTTTTGCAGTTGTTTTCTTGTCAAACTTTGAGCTTCCTCATTGAACAAAAATTTCAAAGTTTCATTTCATCCATTGTAATGGCCAATAACTTCTTTATAATTTATGGAATAAAAGCACAGAACTTCATAGAAGGTGGATGTCACTATGGAAAGATGTCCAGTTAGAACTACTTTTAAATATATTACGGCTACGCAAGATGAAAAACTCAAATAGGGAATACAAAGCTACAAAATACACCTGAAGACTACAGTTGTATCCAGCCAAGAGAGTAATGATAATTTCTGCTTTCTTTCTTTTATTTCCTTTCATTCTTTCTTTTTTTTTTTTTTTTTTTTTAGAGAGAAGGTCTTGCTCTATCACCCAGGCTGGAGTGCAGTGGCACAATCATAGCTCACTGCAGCCTACACCCCCTGAGCTCACGTAATCCTCCCACCTCAGCCTCCTGAATAGCTAGGACTACAGGTGTGCACCATCACACCTGGCTAATGTTTAATTTTTTTTTTTTTTTTGAGGTGGAGTCTTGCTCTGTCACCCAGGCTGGAGTGCAATGGTGCAATCTCAGCTCACTGCAACCTCCGCCTCCAGGGTTCAAGCGATTCTCCTGCCTCAGCCTCCCGAGTAGCTGGGATTACAGGCATGCACCACCACGCTCAGCTAATTTTTGTATTTTTAGTAGAGACGGGGTTTCCTCATGTTGGCCAGGCTGGTCTCAAACTCCTGACCTCAAGTCATCTGCCCGCCTCGGCCTCCCAAAGTGCTGAGATTACAGGTGTGAGCCACTGAGCCCAGTCTACTAAATTTTTTTTTTTTTAAGGATGGGATCTCATTATATTGCCCAGCCTGGTGTCAAACTCCTGGCCTCAAGTAATCCTCCTGCCTTGCCTCTCAAAATGCTGAGATTACAGGCATGAGCCACCACACCCAGCCAGTAATGATCATTTCTATTGGTCACAACTTTGGTTTAAATTTTCTAGTAACTTTTTTTATAATCACAAAAAAAAGTATTATGACAAAAAACTTGGAACTCATAAAAGTATTAGTTAATTGAACTAGAAAAATAAGCCATGGCAATGAGCAGAATGGGGAGAAGCTTGTAACTCTGATCACAAGAAAGGTGGTCATTTTTAAAAAATATAAATGGTTCCTATAAACCAAGAAGAAAATCTCAGCAATCCAAAGGGAAAACTTCTGAATGGAATAGGCACACAAAAGATAAGATAGTTCACTCAAAAAGAAAGATGAGGATGCTAAGCAATACATTCAAAACTAAACCAAAGTAAGATACCAGTGGCACAAACCAAACACTTTGCTGACACTGTGGGATAGGCTATGGCAAATTCATTGCTTATGAGGGTATAAATTAATGCATCTTCTTTGGATTTTAATTTCTCAATAGCTCTAAAACTTTAAAAGAACCTATCCTTTGGCCTAGTGAATCCACTCTAAAAAACTGTCTCACAGATATGGTTCCTGTGTATAGGTTAAATAAAA
Source organism: Pongo abelii (assembly GCF_028885655.2). Taxonomy (NCBI): domain Eukaryota; kingdom Metazoa; phylum Chordata; class Mammalia; order Primates; family Hominidae; genus Pongo; species Pongo abelii. The sequence goes on along the minus strand of NC_071996.2, from coordinate 72,331,971 downwards.
GACATTCATTCACTGAGCACTATTTATAAAAGCAAATGACTAAACAATCTATGAGTCCATCAATAAGATTCTGGTGAAATTATGTTTCATCTACACATTGGAAAAGTATAGAGCAGTTAAAAAATAAGATAAATTTATATGCACTGACATGTTCAAATCCTCTGCTACCATAGATGAAAAATATAATCTGCACATGAGTAGTACAATATTTATGAAAAAGGTATATTTGCTATATCTTTGATATGGATGTATTGCATAGAAAGGGCTTGTAAGGATGTAGACCCACTTTTTAACATTTCCTTTAAGAGGAATGGGATAAAGAGGTTTAGATTTTTTTCCCCACTTTTCATTCTATACTTCTTTCACAAGGAGAATGTATGTACATGTTACATTTGTGGATAGAGAATAAAAATAATAACTAAGTTAAGTGTATCAGGTTCACAAAAGCGTTACCAGAAACTGCTACTGGGTGAACCCCAAGAAAGGTAATATCTGTCACTCAGGACATGTGGAATTTCTATGGCATTTGTGTATGAGAGAAACACCAAATTCTCCCAATAAATTGCGAGTCCCGTAGGATAAGCACACATCTGATGACCCTGAAGAAGCGTTCCTTGTGTTTGCTGAACCCCTGAGAACCCAGGCACGCCTCAAACACATTTAAGATTCGTTGGGCATCCGGGCCAGCCACGTGCTCCCAACGCCGCCTTCGGGTCGGGGCGCGCAGCCAGAGCTCAAACAGACTCCCCTAGAATGCCTCCAGGAAACCGTCGGGTGGGGCGGAGATCTGCTCCCCGCAGCGGCTTTTTCACCTGCTGTCCCGCCTGTGCTTCCTGGAAATGAGTTTCTGTTCCTCTAAGGTCGTGGGGCAGCCGGACCCGAGCCTGGGGCGAAGCGGGAGCTGAAGCTGGCGCCCAGGAAGAGGGACTGGGCGACTAGCCAGAGTCGGGCCGGGAGTCCGAGCGGGTCGGTCAGAGTCGGAGGGGAAGCCGGAGCGCTCTGGTTCCGGGTCGGTGGAGGTCCCGAGGTGGGACCAAGGACCGAATCGAGGCCGGTCTGGGCGTCAGGGCAGCCCTCGGAGCGGCGACCGTTGCTGGAGAAGGGGCCGCAGCCACCCCGGCGTGGGTTGGAAGGACGCACCCCTGCTGGGGCGAAACCCCGAATCTGTAGCCGTCTGCCCGCGACTGCCACGCCGACCGCCTGAAAGGGCCGCTGTCCCTCGCCTTCCAGTGGCTGGGATGGTGGTGGGCACCCCTGATCTTCCTCTGGCGCCCATGATGCTGCCGGCCGCGCTGGGCTCCGGCTTCCTTTACCTGCCCGAGGACGAAGAAGGTCTGGAGGAGCCGTGCGCCCAGGGGAGCCCGGCCAAGGCTGAGTGGGCTTCATGCGGGGCCATTTCACCACCACCGACTCCTACCGCTTCTCCAGGAGGAGCCCCGAGGCCAATTTCGCCTCCATTTTGGTGGTCTCCCACAGCGACTTATAGCTGGGACCAGATACCTTTGCCGAAGTTGGTAAATTGGGCAGCGTGATGCAAGATCTGCAGGTCCCAAGGGGAAACGAAAGCCACATCCAGTACCAGCAGGTGTCCCTGAGGCACCAGACGCTCTGTGTGACCCCAACCCGCTCCTGGATGCCTGGCAGGTGGACAAAACGCTTGACCTGAGCAGCATCACCTTCCCCATCTACAACCACAGCGGGCATCTTGTCTTCCTGACCGGCTTCTTTGGAGGACACATCTTGGGGGACAGCCTGGGAATGGGCCAGTTACTTCTGCAGGCCAAAGCCATGTGGCTGCTGTACTACCTGAAGACCCAGCACCGGAGGACAACGTGCAGAGCAAGCAGTGGCTCACCCATTTCCTCCACCAATTTAACAATATTAACAACAGTCTGGCCATGAAGAAAATTGAGGTACCTGGCGGTTCAGGTTTACAAAGAGGCCAAGAGAAGGTGGGAGGGATGAGGAAGACTTGCTCCCAGAACCGTAACAAAAGCACCGCATGACTACTTCAAGGGGTCCTTGCCTCAAAGCCGGGTTTGCTTTACTGTATTTGGCACTTAATCCAACTCTTATTAACACCGACGGATGCCAGGAATCGTGAATTCTTGGTAACATTCAAGTCGGTAACACAAATCCTGTGTCCACCAGATGGGGCTGTTCAGCACAGACACTGATCTTCATGTTTAATTTTGGGGTTTGGTTTCTTATCATATTACAGTGCTTTGAAATTCTACTTTTAGTTGACGTCTTCACTGGTTTTGGGGAGCCCCCAAAACTTGCTTGGAGCTCGCTGAGGTTTTTTTTTTTGTTTTTTTTTTTGGCAGGTGGTCCACTTCACATTGCTTTCCAGACAACTGCAATTTGAGGCAGCTTCTATGACAGTGATCCCTTTGTTTCACCTGGCATACATTCTAATCATACTATTTGCAGTCACATCATGCTATTGTTGCTGCAAGTTCTGGATCAAAAGTATCATCTGTGAACCTCAAGAGCAGGGGGGACTTGCCCACCCCACCCTCACGAAGATGAGGATCTTCAGGGTGGTCAGCATGTCCTCGTCCATCCTGACCCTGCTCCACTCTGAGCCCAGCTGGCCGCCCTGGAGTCCGCTTCTGAACCCTTCAGCAGCTCTAATAATTTCATAAACCAGTTGTATGCTATCATTTTAGTGAGGCTGAGTAAATGTTTGGATTAATGGGGCTTCTTATTAACTGTGTGCAATTCCTGCCCCAAACTTTCTTAGAGAAGTTTCTTCTTGTTCAAGAAGACAAAGGTTATGGGCTCCATTACCTTGTCTTCCTAACTTCTTTCAAAAGCAGATATAAAAGGGAATAGACATGTTTTTAAGCCAATAACTTTGTGTTAAAAATACTGGAAAATACTTTTCTTTTGTGTGTGTGTGTCGATTGGACCTCCTAACATGTTGACAAGCAAAAATGTTATATGGAAGAGCCTTTCTAAAAGCTGAACCTCTGAGAATAAATGCCTTATACTAGGAATTGGGGAAGAGAAAAGCAGAAGGAAGTTCTAACAAAGACCATGTTTCAAAGACTTTCAGAAATTATGAAGGACACCTCTCTGAAAAGTACTCCAGTATGATGTTCCTTGAAATGGATATGGCTGTCAGGATGTTGCTTCAGAGTGTGAAGTCAAATGCATGCTAACCTTCCAGTTTTGTTTTTGTTTTGTTTTGTTTGACACAGGGTCCCTGTCACCCAGACTGGAGTGCAGTGGCACAATCTTGGCTCACTACAATCTCTGCCTCCAAGGCTTAAGCAATCCTCCCACCTCAGCTTCCCAAGTAGCTTGAACTACAGGTGTGCACCACCATGCCTGGCTAATTTTTGTATTTTTAGTAGATATGGGGTTTTGCCATATTGCCCAGGTTGGTCTTGAATTTGTGAGCTCAAGTGACCCATCCACCTTGGCCTCCCAAAGTGCTGGGATTACAGGTATGTGCCACCATGCCCTGCCAACCTTACAATTTTTAAAAAAGAGACAAAAGGTGGTTGAATTATCTGGAGCTAATAAGAAAAAACTTGAAGCAACCATTAATCAATCTAATCATGTTCTCTGAAAATATAACCAGCCATTGGCTATTTAAAACTTGTAATTTTTTTTATTTACAATAAGTATGGAGACTATACTGCCATCTGATTATAAATGACAATAAAATATTAATTCAACCCTTTAAAAAATTTTATGAAGAACAAAATGCTCTAAACTTTCCTACTTTTAATGTATGTTTAGTATTTCTGGCTGGAATTCCATACCATTCTTTCCTTCTTACTAAAATCTCAAGTTTCAGGTGGCAGCTCGCCGGTTTCAACCTCACCTTCTCATCTGCTTTCTGATTAAAATGTTTAAGAAATCCAGCCAGGCATGGTGGCTCATGCCTGTAATCCTAGCACTTTGGGAGGCCGAGGCAGGTGGATCGCTTGAGGTCAGGAGTTCAAAACCAGCCTGGTCAACATTGTGAAACCCTGTCTCTACAAAAAATTAGCCAGGCATGGTGGCACGTGCCTATAATCCCAGCTACTTGGGAAGCTAAGGCACAAGAATTGCTTGAGTCTGGGAGGTGGAGGTTGCAGTGAGCCGAGATCATACCACTGCACTCCAGCCTGGGCGACAGAGAGAGAGACTATCTCAAAACAAACAAACTAACTAACTCAATAAATAAATAAATAAAATAAAATCTGGAATTATTAAAAATTCATACCCAAACTGCATGTTGGCATTGTTATTCTAAGAATGGTGTGTGTGCATGTGTGTGTGTGTATGTGTGTGTGAGGGAGGGAGGGAGGGGGAGGGGGAGGGAGGGAGACAGAGAGAGAGAGAGAGAGAGAGATGTGGAATAAAGCAATGAATTATAATGTGATATCCCAGGTGACCTTGAGAACCAGAATACTTTCTGGGGGAAAAAGGGCTACCTATAGTTGTTAAGATGCTTTTACCATTTCCCTGACAATGGTAGAACCTTAAACATGTTAAATTCTAATACCCATCTCCTGCTTTTGTGTTATGTAATTTTTTTCTAATTTTTAGAATTATTTATAGTGAGCTGTATCGCCCAGGCTGGTCTCAAATTCCTGAGCTCATGCAACCCTCCTGCCTTGGCCTTTCAAAGTGCTGGGATTACAGGCACGAGCCACCACACCCAACCTGTGTTATTATGTATTTTAATTTTAGGCCTAGAGACAATTAACAATCCAGTAGCATTAAGCATCCCTAGCATCCAGACTATAGTCTTCAGTGAGAAATACCATTTCTTACTAAAAGAAACTAGTGCTGCTTAAACAAATGGTTCATTCCAGGTTTGAGGCAGGAATTGTACAAAATGGGCCAGGCGCATCTTGTTATACAAGATAGCAAAGAAGCTATCAAAAACTATTAAGATTTTAATGAAGTAGTTGGAAACAATCTGCAGACAATTCCACTGGCTCAAGATGGAATGAATCATGCATGAATAAGAGTAACTGCGGACTGAAAAAAAATGTTTAAATTAATGATTTTACAGTGATTAAATAATGATTTTTTAAAAACTTAACTGGCCGGGCACGGTGGCTCACACCTGTAATCCCAGCACTTTGGGAGGCCGAGGCGGTCAGATCACGAGGTCTAGAGATTGAGACCATCTTGGCCAACATGGTGAAACCCCACCTCTACTAAAAATACAAGAAAAATTAGCTGAGCATGGTGGTGCACACCTGTAGTCCCAGCTACTTGGGAGGCTGAGGCAGGAGAATCGTTTGAACCCGGGAGGCGGAGGTTGCAGTGAGCCGAGATCATGCCACTGCACTCCAGCCTAGCTACAGAGCAAGACTTCTTGTCTCAAAAAAAAAAAATAATAAACCTAATAAATCATCTTTGGAGGACGCTAACAACTATTTTGCAAACTAGTAAATAAAGGGAAGAATCAAGCATTTAACCTGTCTTTCCTACACAAACTGTAACTCTGAGTAAATAACAACTAGTAAATGAGGGAATGTCTCTTTTTATAGAAGTATTTAAACAAATAGACCAAGAAGAGACAATAGCGGCCAGGCGCAGTGGCTCATGCCTGTAAACTCAGCACTTTGGGAGGCCAAGGCGGGCAGATCACGAGGTCAGGAGATCAAGACCATCCTGGCTAACACGGTGAAACCCTGTCTCTACTAAAAATATAAAAAATTAGCCAGGCGTGGTGGCGAGCGCCTGTAGTCCCAACTACTCAGGAGGCTGAGGCAGGAGAATGGCATGAACCCAGGAGGTGGAGCTTGCAGCGAGTTGAGATCGCGCCACTGCACTCCAGCCTGGGCGACAGAGTGAGACTCTATCTCAAAAAAAAAAAAAAAAAAAGGAAGAGACAATAGCATTGGAAATCACCATTTTGCAATCCTTAATGAATTAAGGATCTAGGATTGAGCATCTACAGCTGCTAACATCACAGACAACCAGACGTTAGGTTTTTTTTTTTTTTGAGATGGAGTATCGCTTTGTTGTCCAGGCTGGAGTGCAGCGGCATCACCTCGACTCACTGCAACCTCCACCTCCCAGGTTCAAGCGATTCTTGTGCCTCAGCCTACCGAGTAGCTGGGATTACAGGTGCCCGCCACCATGCCTGGCTAATTTTTTTGTATTTTTAGTAGAGATGGGGTTTCACCATGTTGGCCAGGATGGTCTCGAATTCCTGACCTCAAGTGATCCCAGCCTCCCAAAGTGCTGGCATTACAGGTGTGAGCCACCATGCCTGGCCCAAATGTTAGGTATCTTTTGTCAAACACATCATCACCTATGAAGTAGTCTTGACAAAAACCAAATCAAACCTGAATCTGATTAGGCCTCTAGATCTAAGTACCAACTTATAGGACATACAGAGAACAGAGGAATGTGCTAATCTACACAACATGAATCAGTAAAATACCAACACTGAAAAAGTAGGATATATGATCAAGGTTCTTCAACAAATACATTGCCAGGAGTTGAAATAAAGAAGAGATGGATAAGGAATTTATAAAATAAGAGAGCTAAAAGACAAAGCAAAGCTAAATACAGTGTTTAGAGATTTACAGTTGGGTGATGTAGTGAGTTGAATGAAAATATGTCCACGTCCTACTCCCTGGAACCTATGAATGTTACCTTAATTGGAAAAAGGATCTTTGCAGATGTAATTAAGGATCTTAAGAAAATCATCCTAGAGGCCAGGTGCGGTAGCTCACGCCTGTAATCCCAACACTTTGGGAGGCCAAGGCGGGTGGATCACGAGGTCAGGAGATCGAGACCATCCTGGCCAACATGGTGAAACCCCATCTGTACTAAAAAAATACAAAAATTACCTGGATGTGATGGCACATGCCTGTAATCCCAGCTACTCTGGAGGCTGAGGCACGAGAATTACTTGAATCCAGGAGGCAGAAGTTGCAGTGAGGTGAGATCTTGCCACTGCACTCCAGCCTGGCAACAGAGCGAGACTCCACCTCAAAAAACAAAAGAAAAGAAAAGAAAGTCATCCTAGATTATCCTGGTGGCCCTAAATCCAACAACAAGTGTCCTTATAAGAGTTAGGCAGAGGGAGATTTGACACAGATGGAAGAGGAGGAGACAATGTGGCCAGGGAGCAGAGATTGGAGCGATGTGGCCACAAGTTAAGGAATGCTAGCAATCACAGGAGGCTGGAAAAGAATGGATTCTTCCCTAGGTCCCCCAGGGGTGCAGCCCTGCTGGCACCTCGATTTCAGACCTCTGGGCTCCAGAACTTTGGAAGAACACATTTCTGTTGCCATCTAGTTTAATTTTTTATAGCAGCCACAGGATGCTCATAATACAGGTGGATAATATCCAAGAGAAAGAAAATAATCCCCATAGTGAAGACAGAGGTTATCGATAAGGGTTTGGGAGGTACATGTGGAGGGTGTTGGGGTAGTTTGGCAAGGTATTCTCTCCTGACATGGATGCCAGTTGCAAGGTAGTTGCCCTTTAATAACTTCTTAAGCTGTACATTTGTCTCATGTGGATTTCTGTATTCATATCATATTTAACAGTAAATAAAGTTTTCAAAAAATCATACAACTAGTAAAGCTCTTATCTCAAATGTCTGCCCGTGCACAAGGATGGCCTGTGTTCTCTAGACAGGGAAGAAGGTATGACTCATTTCTTTCATGGTCAAGGTGTGAGGAGGGAAAAGCTATGAAGGGTTAGAGGAGGGCTGCAGAAACACACCTTCAGGAAACCACAAGTACCACTTTTATGTATTTATCTGTCCAGGAAAGAACTAGAAACAAGAGTTTGTCTGTGAACTTTCAAATGAAAGATGTATTTCACAAGTCTCTGCTGAAAGTGTTCACAGATTATACATGCTCAGCCTGACTTTTAAATGCCAGTGAACAAAGGTTGGGGGGTGAGTAATAATTAACTACACTCTATTAAGGCTGATGGATACAGTGCTGGTATTTCAGATTTCCCAACGAGAACCTCTGAGGTACTTGTAGGTATACAATCTTGTGGTCTGTTTTGAATTTCAAAGGTAAAAGTTGAAATGTTGGCAATCTTGTGTATCCAACGTGGCACAATTTGCAGTGACTCTTCCTAAACCAGCTCAGAACATCCTTAGGAGGCGGCCAGTTGGAATCTACAATATTCACTGGAGGTTTGAGCAGGATGCTCAACACCCAACCAGTGAGGCCCCCACAAAAAATATTATCTTTTAACTCAGAGGGCCCAAGTACGAGTTTAACAGTCTACGACTCACAACTTGAAAATACCATCGAAATTCAATTCAGAGTTAAAGACTGTATGATGATGCCCCGGATTTTGAGAAGACAGTTCTGTTGGCCACATTTTTATGTTCATTGCTATATAGTCCATAAAATTTGTGTCACAACTTGCTCTTTTCTTGAATTTTTATAATTTATATGCCCCAACTTTACTAAAGACTACTATATTGTTTTTGTTTTTCAACCTTTATTTTAGGTTTAGGGGTACATGTGCAGGTTTGATATACAGGTTAATTTGTGTCATGGGGGTGTGTTGAACAGATTTTTTCATTATACAGGCATTAAGCCTAGTACCCAACAGTGTTTTTTTGTTTGTTTTAGGCAGAGTCTCGCTCTGTTGCACAGGCTGGAGTGCAGTGGCATCATCTCAGCTCACTGCAGCCTCTGCCTCCTGGGTTTAAGCAATTCTCATGTCTCAGCCTCCAGAGTAGCTGGAATTACAAGCACACACACCCATGCCTGGCTAATTTTTATACTTTCAGTAGAGATGGGGTTTTGCCATTTTGGCCAGGCTGGTCTTGAACTCCTGACCTCAAGTGATCCACCCGCCTTGGCCTCTCAAAGTGCTGGGGTTACAGGTGTGAGCCACTGCGCCTGGCCCCAATAGTTATTTTTTCTGCTCCTCTCCCTCCTCCAACCCTCCACCCTAAAGTGTTTGTTGCTCCCTTGTGTTCATGGATTCTCAGAATTTAGCTCCCATTTATAAGTGAAAACATACAGTATTTGGTTTTCTCTTCCTGCATTAGTTTGCTAAGAAAAGCCTCCAGCTCCATCCATGTTCCCACAAAAGACACGATCTCACTCCTTTTTAAGGTTGCATAGTATTCCATGATGTATGTGTACCACATTCTCTTTTTGCAATCTGTCATTGACAGACATTTAGGTTGATCCCATGTCTTTACTATTGTGAATAGTGCTGCAATGAACATTTGCAGGCATGTGTCTTTATGGTAAAATGATTTATATTCCTTTGGGTATATGTATACCCAGTAATGGGACTGCTGGGTCAAATGATAGTTGTTTTTAGCTCTTAGAGGAGTCACCACACTACTTTCCACAATGGCTGAACCTAATTTACACTCCCACTAACAGTGTATAAATGTTCTCCTTTCTCCACAACCTCACCAGCATCTGTTATTTTTTCATTTTTTAGTAATAGCTATTCTAACTGGTGTGAAATATTACCTCATTGTGGTTTTGATTTGCATTTCTCTAATGATCAGTGATACTGACCTTGTTTTCATAAGCTTTTTGGCCACATACATGTCTTCTTTTGTAAAAGGACTAGTATATCTTGGCCGGGCGCAGTGGCTCACACCTGTATTCCCAGCACTTTGGGAGGCCAAGGCGGGGGGATCACCTGAGGTCAGGGGTTCGAGACCAGCCTGACCAACATGGAGAAACCCCATCTCTACTAAAAATACAAAATTAGCCGGGCATGGTGGCGCATGCCTGTAATCCCAGCTACTCAGGAGGCTGAGGCAGGAGAATCGCTTGAGCCCAGGAGGCAGAGGTTGCGGTGAGCCAAGATCACGCCACTGCACTCCAGTCTGGGCAACAAGAGCGAAATCCCGTCTCAAAAAAAAAAAAGGCCAGGCGCGGCGGCTCACGCCTGTAAACTCAGCACTTTGGGAGGCCGAGGCGGGCGGATCACGAAGTCAGAAGATCAAGACCATCCTGGCTAACACGGTGAAACCCCGTCTCTACTAAAAATACAAAAAATTAGCCGGGCGTGGCGGCGGGCGCCTGTAGTCCCAGCTACTCAGGAGGCTGAGGCAGGAGAATGGTGTGAACCCGGGAGGCGGAGCTTGCAGTGAGCCGAGATCGCACCACTGCACTCCAGCCTGGGCGACAGAGCGAGACTCTGTCTCAAGAGAAAATAAATAAATAAATAAGAAAAAGGACTAGTATATAATGTTAGGTGATGCTTTATTTATTACCTTCAATAAAAATGAAAATTCCTCTCATTTAATTTCTTGACAATAGAATTAATTTCATATAGTCTTTCAAATGTGAAGCATTGGTAAGTTGTGTTATTTACTATTGTGATAGTTAATGAAGCTTTTTTCTTTTTTCTTTTTTTTTTTTGAAAGAGAGGGTCTCACTCTGTCACCTAGGCTGGAGTGTGGTGGCATGATCATAGCTCACTGCAGCCCCAAACTCCTAGGCTCAAGTGACCCTCCCACCTCAACCTCTCGAGTAGCGAGGACTACAGGCATGTGCCACCACGCCCAGGTAATTTATTGGATTTTTTTTTGTAGAGATAGAGTTGCACAGGCTGGTCTTAAATTCCTGGCATCAAGTAATTCTCTATCCTGGGCCTCCCAAAGTGCTGGGATTATAGATGTGACCACCACATCTGGCCTAATGAAGCTTTAATATCAGTATTGATACTTTATAACTTTATAAATATTATTTTCTTACACTACTCTATTTCTTAGCTGTTAAATAATAATTGCTATAGCTAAAACACCTTATGAAATACTTGATATTATGAAATACTTTGGTTGTCTTACATAGATTGACATTTAATAATAATTGGGCTAGGCACAGTGGCTCATGCCTGTAATTCCAGCACTTTGGGAGGCCAAGGCGGGCAGATCACTTGAGGTCAGGAGTTCGAGACCAGCCTGGCCAACATGGTGAAATCCTGTCTCTACTAAAAATACAAAAATTAGCTGGAGGTGGTGGGGCACCTGTAATCCCAGCTACTTGGGAGGCTGAGGCACGAGAATCGCTTGAACCCAGGAGGTGGAGGTTGCAGTGAGCTGAGATCGGGCCACTGCATTCCAGACTGGGCAACAGAGCAAGACTTTGTCTCAAAATAATAATTGGCAAATAAATTACATGAAAACAACTTTTTATATTAGCCTCAAGAAAGATGAACTCTTTATCACCTTGAGTCTTTCTCTCTCCTAGGAGCAAAAACCTTTTTTTTTTTTTTCTAGAGGACCACCCCCCTAGAACCCTTCTTCTAATATCTTAGAGGTTAGAACTGCTTCACATACATTCCTCCACCAAACACTGGCAAGGAGGATGGACTATCCACGATTGGCTTAGAGTAATTAAGATTCAAGTTACATGGCCTCCTAATATGCAAAAAGACCTGGGGCTCTTGATAATCTACATCTTTGACACAATTAGTCACTTGTCTTGCATTATATTTTGCTTCCAGCCCGTGGCAGAATGGTCTAATAGTCAATGAGCCTGTCACCAACTTCTTTTTTTTTTCCTAAACCTACTTTCTATCTTCCACTCCTCAGGAGTTTCTGACACCCATCATTTTTTGTTTATTTCTTTTTCTTTCTGTCAGAATCTCCTCTCAAATCAAATGGAATTGCAAAAGTCAGGATAAGACAATATATCACTATGTGTGGTATGCAGAATAATGGTCCCCTAAAGATGTCTACATCTCGATCTTTGGAATCTATGTATCAGGTTACATGGAAAGGAGAATTAAGGCTCCTAACACTGATACGGTGAAACCTGTAACACGCTTCTATCCTGCAGAATTATAAAATAAATTTGTATTACTTTAAGCTACTAAGTTTGGGGTAATTTCTTACAGAAGTGATAAAAAACACAATACACTTTCCAAAAATATTTACATTTTAACAAGAGACAAAGCCCTTCCTTGACTTAGCACATTTTTGGCTGCAAGAGATAGAAACTTGATTCAAAACAAAAAAGGATCTATTGGGTCACATCACCATCCAACCGTGGAAAAGACAGGAATGGAACTGTGTTAGGAAGGCCTAGAACCAAGACGTTAACATCATCCCCCATCCCCAGTCACTAGGCATCTGTATCTGTTCTCTTCATTCACACCAGCTTTGTCGCAACAGCAGGGAACTTGGCCAACCACAGCTCTAGGTCTGCCCCCATTACTGAAACACCTCCCATTAGGCCCCACCTGCAATCCTGGGGATCAAATTTCAACGTGAGGTTTGGAGAGGAAGAATTTCCAAACCATAGCATTCCACCCCTGGCCCCCAAAACTGATGTCCTTCCCCATGTAAAGTACAATCATCCATCTCAATGGTCCCAAATGTCTTAAGTTGTTCCAGCACCAACTCAAAAGTCCAAAGTCCAAAATCTCATCTGAGATTCAAGAACAGTTCCTTTCAGCTATGAGTATGTAAAATAAAAAAACAAGATATTTAATTCCAAGATACAATGGTTATACAGGCATTCCCATGTCAAACATTCCCATGTCAAATGGGAGAAATCAGTGAAAAGAAAGGGGTAATAGGCCCCATGGGTGTCTAAAACCCAGCAGGGCAGGCATTAAATCTTAAAACTCCAAAATAATCTCCTATGACTCCATGTCCCGCAACCTGGGCACACTGGTGGGTCCTGAGGCCTTGAGCAGACCCATCCCTGTGGCTTTTCTGGGTGCAGCCCATGTGGCTGCTCTCATAAGGCGGAGTCAAATGCCAGAGGCTTTTCCAGGCTGAAGGTACACACTGCTGGTGGCTCTATCATTCTGGGGGCTGGAGGGCAGTGGCCCTCCTGCAAATCCACTAGGCATTACTCTAGCAGAGGCTTGCTGTGAAGGGTCTGACTCTGCAGCAGGCTTTTGCTTGGGCACCCAGGCTTTCCAATAAATCCTCTGAAATCTAAGTGGAAGCCACATCTCCATAGCTCTTGCATTCTGTGGGCCTGCAGAATTAACACCACGTGGATACCACCAAGGTTTCCACCTCGTGGCCTCTGGAGCTGCAGCACCAATCTTATCTGAGGTCCCTGGGGTCATTTGAGCCACAGCTGCTACAGCCTGGGAGCAGCATCCCGAAGCAGTGAGGAGCAGTGGTGCCCTAGTCCTGTTCCCCAAAACCAATCTGTCCTCCTAATACCCCTAGGCCTGTGATGGGAGGGGTGGCTGCCCAGTGGAAATTTCGATTTGTGAAATGCCTTTGTGGCCTTTTCCCCACTGTCTTGACTATTAGTACCTAGATCCCTTTTTGTCACCCTAACTCTTTAGCAACCTGTGGCTCCAGCTTGACCATACCCTTGGATTCCTCTCCTGAATATGCTCTTTCCTTCTCTATTACATGACCAGGCTGAGAATTTTCCAATATTTTACACTCTGCTTTTAATGATAAATTGTCTTTAAGTCATTCCTTTGCTGCTGCAATTCAACACATGCTGTTAAAAGTAATCATACACTTCTCGATTGCTTTGCTGCTTAGAAATTTCTTCTGTCGATTACACTAGGTCATTACTCTTATGTTTGGTCTTCCACAAAGCCTTGGGCATTGATACAATGCAGCCAAGTTCTTTGCTATGCTGTAACATGGGTGATCTCTGCTTCAGTTCCCAGTAAGTTCCTCATTTCCACCTGAGACCTTGTCAAGATGGCCTTTACTGTCTATATATTTTTTACATTTTTTTAATTTTTTAAAAGTCCCCATTTGACATACTGTCTACATTTCTATCAGCATTTTGGTCATAACCAATTAATCAATCTGTAAGAAGTTCCAACCTCTTAGAATTTCCAATCTCTAAATTCCTCATCTTTTTGTCTTCTTGTAACCAGGGGCCTCGGTGTTAAAAATCACCCACTTTCTTTTTCTTCCTTCCCTCTCTAGACACTCCCTTTCAGCAATGTATGCTTATCTAATTAGGCTCTTGCTTGAGAAATCCCAGACTAACCTTGAAACAAACCAGGGACAGAGCCCTCATTGAGGAATTCTCCCATTTGGAGGGAGTAACCAACAATTAGTCCACCATCATCAGGCCGAAGTCAAGATAATGCCAAGCAGACCTCTGGACAGGCATTACCCAAGATAACCACTGGAACAAGACACATAGACCCTGTACCCTGCACCTCCACATGTCTCCAAGTTTCCCTTTAAAAACCCTATGGTAAATTTTAAAATGTAAGATGGTACTTTCATTGCAGCACTATTCACAATAGCAAAGACATGGAATCAACCTAAATGCCCATCAGTGATAGACTGGATAAAGAAAATGTGGTACATATACGCCATGCAATACTATGCAGCCATAAAAAATGAGATCATGTCCTTTGCAGGGACAAAGATGAATGAACCTGGATGAACCTGGAAGCCATTATCCTCAGCAAACTAATGCAGGAACAAAAAAAGCAAACACCACATGTTCTCAATTGTAAGTGGGAGCTGAATGATAAGAACACATGGACACATGGCGGGGGACAACGCACTAGGGCCTGTGGGGATGGGGGTTGGGGGGAGGGACAGCATCAGGAAGATGCTCTGGGCGCTGGGCTTAATACCTAGGTGATGGAATGATATGTGCAGCAAACTACCATGGCACACGTTTACCTGTTTAACAAATCTGCACATCCTGCACATCTACCCGGGAACTTAAAATAAAAGTTGAAGAAAAAAATAAAGATGGTACTTTTGAATGCTTGTTCACTATGTTCTCAAGTTTGCTGGCTCTCCAATTAAACCTGCTTTTCCTCCCACCAATCCTAGCCTCTAACGTCTGGTGTTTGAGCGGCAGCAGCTGAACCTAAGTCTGGTTACATTCTGAGCCCTCCAAACCTTCCAACCTCAGCCCATTACCCAGTTCCGAAGCTGCTTCCTCATGTTTAGGTATTGTTAAAGTAATACCCCACTCCTCAGTACCAATTTTCTGTCTTATTCCATTTTGTATTGTTATAAAAGAATACCAGAGACTGGTAATTTATTAAGAAAAAAAGGTTTATTTAGGCTGGGTGGGGTGGCTCATGCCAGCACATTGGGAGGCCAAGGCTGATGGATCACGAGGTAAAGAGATTGAGACTATCCTAGCCAACATGGTGAAACCCCGTTTCTACTAAAAATACAAAAATTAGCTGGGCATGGCAGTGTACGCCTGTAGTCCCAGCTACTCTGGAGGCTGAGGCAGGAGAATCCCTTGAATCCGGGAGGCGGAGGTTGCAGTGAGCCGAGATTGCACCACTGCACTCCAGCCTGGTGACAGAGCGAGACTCCGTCTCAAAAAAAAAAGAAAAAGAAAAAAGAAAAAAAGGTTTATATAGCTCATGATTCTGATGGTTGCAAAGTCCAAGATTGGGCATCTGCATCTGATGAGGGCCTCACACCTACTTCCACTCACGGTGGAAAGCAAAGGGGAGCTTGTGTATGCAGAGATCACATGGCAAGAAAAGGAAGAGAATGGAAGGGAGGTGCCAGGCTCTTTTTAACAACCAGCTCTCATTGGAACAGAGAACTCACCCACAAGGGAGGGGGTTAATCTATCCATGAGGGATCTGCCCCCATGACCCAAACACCTCTCATTAGGTCTCACCTCCAACACTGGGGAGCAAATTTCAACATGAGACTTGGAGAGGTCAAACATCCAAACCATAGCATAGTGTCCCATAGAAAAAGAGTGAGGGCATCAGCACAGTCACAGCCTTTGGAAGAACTGCTCTAAGGCAGACAGAAGCCCCAAGCTGTGTCTGCTGTGACCTAAGAAATGTAAGCCGTATTTATAGTTTCAGACATTTTCAGACTAAGAAAACAAGTGCTTTTTGTTGCTTTGCATATGTGAAGGGAGGGAGGATGGAGGGCTGTCTGCTACTGGCTGATCCAGCACCTAAACTGATCATATAAACGGCGATCTCCTCTGCAGTCTGTATTAGTCAGCTTGGGCTACCATAATGGGTGGCAAACAAGCAATTTTTTTTTCTCACAGTTCTGAAGGCTGGAAGTTTGAGATCAGGGTGCCAATATGGTTGGGTTCTGGTGAGGGCTTGCTTCTGGCTTTCAGACAGCAAGGTGTCTTTTCTTATAATGACACTTATCATGTCAAATCAGGGCCCCATCCTCAGTACCTCATTTAATTACTTCCATACAGGTTGTATCTCCAAATACAGTCACATTGAGGGTTGGGGCTTACAGATATTTATTTATATAAATGTGAAAACATAGGGCAATGTGCCTTTGAGCAAGTACCCTAGATGCTAATCCTCTTTCAGTTCCAGCTAAAACACTGAAAATAAAACCTAAAAGAAATAACAACTTCTAAAATTTGGATAAACTCATCTTAATTAATCCATGCTTAAAATAATCTCCATGATTTTCACTATTTTGTAAAATAATGTTTGACCTCCCAAAGCAATGGCTTGCATTTTAGTGAAAGACAAAAATACATACCATACATATATATATATATATTTTTTTTTTTGTAGAGACAAGGTCTCACTCCATTGCTCAGGATGGAGTACAGTGTGATCATGGCTCTCTGTAACCTGAAACTCCTGGGCTCAAGGGATCCTCTCCACTCAGTATCCCAAGTAGCTGGAACTACAGGCATGCACCATGCTGGGCTAATTTTTTTATTTTTTGTACAGATAAGGTCTCCCTATGTTTCCCAGACAGGTCTCGAACTCCTGGCCTCAAGCAATTCTCCCACCCCCAGCCTCCCAAAGTACTGGGATTACAGGCTGGGATTACAGGCTGGGATTACTAAAATGCTTGGCCTTAGTAAAATATTTTTCATCATACTGCAGTGACTTCAAATTTGAAAAAGTTGACAGAAAGCTGTACACCTTTTTAATCCTTTCTGCTGTGCACAAATCCATAGCAAAAATGTTTTCTTTTTTTAACAGAAAACAGGAGCTTTTGACACAAAGTACAGCATTTTAAAAATTCAAAAAGAGGCCAGGCACAGTGGCTCATGCCTGTAATCCTAGCACTTTGGGATGCCAAAATGGGCGGATCACCTGAGGTCAAGAGTTCAAGACCTGCCTGGCCAACATGGTGAAACCCTGTCTCTACTAAAAAAAAATTTAAAAAAAATTCAAAAAACAAACAGAAAATAGGAGCTGAAAATTAAATACCTCAGATCACAAACTATTTTCAAGATCCTTCAAGCACCTCCAGCATGCTTTTCTGTAAAAATAATCCATATCATCGTCCTTGTATGCTGGACATACATAAGAAATACTAGATCTTGAGAAGGCCAAGAATAAGATGAGGTCCATAATCTCTAACTTAGCCAAGAGATACACAATTCATATATAAATGACCAATTCTTAAATGTGACAATGGGAGTCTTACTGTGGATGAAACAGGAAAGACTTTCCATAGAAGGCCAGACTTGACTCAGGAGTTGATAGGACCTACATAAACTGACAAAGGAGGGGAAGGTGACTGCAATTGTTCTCACCTATGCCATAAAGTGGATCTCTAAAGCACTACCGAGCAGCATATTAGTTCTAGCATTAATTGCTAAATGTTCTTCAGAGCAATAAAACAGTCTACAATTCAATTACAGATTGAAGTAGTCTATAATTCACTTGTTTTCATTAATTCAGACTATCCTTCAACCCAATCAGCCCAAATTCAAGCAGTCTTACTATGTACAGTGATTTATTTTTATTGAAAATACAAAGTAATATTAAAGAAAAGATTTAAATAAATAAAGTCATTCCATATCCCGCTACACTAACACAATGAATTTGTTTTGCATATTACCTTCCACATGCATAAAGATTTTACAAAGTCACAATCATAGTATGCATACTATTTTGTATTGTACTCATTTTACTTACCGTATCAAACATGTCCACGTTTCTACAGTCTTCCAAATAATTATTTTAATGGCAGTATAATACTTCATTATTTTTCTTATCCCACTTTCTTGACATGGAGATTTTTTTCCCCAATTTTTGTTATTATGAAGAATGCAGACATAAACATCTTCATGCATTTATCTTTTTTCTGAATTATTTTTAAGGTTAAAAGTATAGAAGTAGAATTTATGGGGCAAAGGATATGGTCATTTTTACAGCCCTTGCTATGTAGTACCATATTGTGTTTCCAAAGGGTTGTATCTATTTAAAATGCCATCTGAAATAAATGCATTAAAATTTTCCTTCTAAATTTTTTTTTAATCAGAAGTGCTAGGTAGTTTTAAACTTCAGTAAGTTAAAAATAATTATTGTCTTTTTTAAAAAAATGAAGAGTGTGGAATAGATGGTCTCACAGATAACTAATGGTGTAAAGGAGTTAAGCAACACATCCCAACTATTCCCAAGTTATGGCACACATGGAAAGCGATGCTGTAGGCACACAGAGGAAAATGGACAAAGGTGGTTCTGGCCCAGAGGCTCCAGCCACCCAGGCCACCTTTGGATGTAGCAAGGGGTGAGGGGATCCATATCTAGGCCTGTCTGTGATTTGCAGTGCCAGTGTGCATGGCTCAGGAAGCTCTAATCAAGGAGAGGTTAAATGACTTAAGTCACAAAATCTAGTTAGTGGCAGCTTTGGGAAATAAATGCAAATATCTTTTTGTCAATGTATTTTCTACTAATCACAACTGCTCTACATGCTTTCTGGCTCTAAAATTCAATCATATATGCAGACATGTATCTATATTTAAGAATAAAGAGGATTTCCTAACATGCTTGAACTAAAGACACCTAAACTAGCAATTTACATCAAAGCTGAAAATTAAAAACAGTCCTTAGCGTAAACAAATATTTGACTATTTTCTCATTTATTTTTCAGGCTTGCCATTCTTTTAAATTTAGTTTGTAAGCTCTTTGAACAGTAACAATCTTTTGCACAGTATTTTGTATATCTCTGGTAGTCAGTAAATACAGAGTAACAATAAATTACACTATAAAGGAAAAAACTAGACAAAGTAAATCTACACTCTAAATAATTCTGAAGGTGAAAAAAGTGTTAAGTGTTGATTTTGTAGAGGTAGAGAAGATTCCCTCTTTAAATTTCAAATTCCTGCTAGCTAAATGGAATTTTTTTTTTTTTTTTTTTTTTTTTTTGAGACAGGGTCTCGCCAGGTTGGTCTCCAACTCCTAGGCTCAAGTGATCCTCCTGCCTCAGCCTCCCAAAGTGCTGGGATTACAGGCATGAGCCACCATGCTCAGCCAGACATCTTAATATGCACTATCTACTATATTATAGGCTCTTGAGAAACATTTCATTCCACAGAATGGTTCTGATTTATCCCCAGTGTTGATGCTACCAAGAGGAAAAGATTCACTACAAAGGTAGTTCACCTTTTACCAAGTGTCAAATATTCCATATTACCTTTGAAAACCAGAGATTATAGGTATTAATCCCACTGATTCAACTGTGTATATATATACATATATATATATACACATATATATACGTATATATATACACATATATATACACATATATATGACTTTTCTTGACCACGAATCACCATATTTGGGAGTACAGTAGGGTTAGGAATTACAATTTACTGATCCCCTATCATGTGCCAGACACAATTATCAGGTAAGGAACTTCAAACCCTGCATTCTTTTTCTTTTAAACTGTACTCCAAAAAAGTGATTGCTTGGTCATTTCTGCAGATTCAATCAGACATTATACACACAAACACACCCATGAGACCGCATGGCACTGGGAAGATTACCCACTATTTCCCACTTATTAAGATCTGGATCATATTTCTCAATGCTCTGAAGATACGTTCCCTTTGAGTAGGAGTATCCTCCAGTGACATAAATACATCCATTCATGATGACGGCACCGCACTCCATCCTCCTTTCCATCATGGGAGCTATCTCTCTCCATTCATTTTGTTCAGGGTCATAGCATTCTGTGATTGTAGTTTGTCCACCGACTAGATAGAGCTTATTTTCAAATGGAACTGAGCACAATCCATATTCTTTTAAAAAGAAAAAAAGAAAAGAGCAATTTTTTAAAGGATAACAAACAAAAGAGATTCCACAGTGTGGTAATGTAATAATCCTTTACAATTTAGCACACAAAAAATAGGGGAGTGGTGGCATTTTGATTCAGGCACACAATACTGCAACGCTGAGGCTGAAAATCATTCCTTGTCACCTAATTCAGATCGCCTGTTCCTGCCATGCTGCCATTATCCTTCAGCTTGTCCTTAGCTGGCGCTGTAGGAGGCCAGGGAGGAACTCACCCGACAGATCACCTTTCTGGGAATTTCCCAACACA
Organism: Pongo abelii; assembly: GCF_028885655.2. NCBI lineage: Eukaryota > Metazoa > Chordata > Mammalia > Primates > Hominidae > Pongo > Pongo abelii. The sequence continues at coordinate 72,311,771 of NC_071996.2, read as the reverse complement.
GACAACTTTTACTTGACACCTATCTGTAAAAGATGGTAGCAGTAGAATCCTTATAGAAAGACACACTCGATAAGCGGTAGTGTCCCTTCAGGTCTTGGCAGCTGTCTCCTTAACCAATGGCAGGCAATCTGGCATGCCTGCTGCCACAGGTGTCACACAGGGTGGCCTTGTGTGCTTCTCACACTGCCAGTCCAGTTATGAACTCAAGAAGCTAAAGAAACGCACCCAGACTCGTGGGGCATGACAGTCTATCATCCTGAGAAGCTGTGAAGGGCGCCCCCAGGCGGAGGGCTGCTGTGTGGGATCCGGGTCCTGGGGCTGGAAGTATGTATATGGGGGGGTCCTCCTCCTAGGCTGTTTTAATGTTTTCCATTTTATCTCCCCCTCTACACCCAAACCTGCTGGATCTTCAAAGCACCAGGATATCTCACAACTCTACTTCTTCTCCCTTCTTCCCAGGGCTGTGACAAGAGTGAGGCTAGCGAAGTGCTTAGGGTGCAAAATGCAGGGAGGCAGAACTCTGTGAGTCATTTACACCACGTGGCCTTACAGTTTGTGCCTGAAGCATCTCATTTGCCTCATCCCGGTCTCTGCCCTGTTTTCTTCCACATCCCCGCTTTTATCATCACTCCTAGCCTGTCAGTTCACTCTCTGGGAATATCAGTCATAAAATTACACTTAAAAACCTCTAGCTGGAGCCCCAAAGGAAGAGGAGGATTTGTCAGTACATTCAAATTAAAGCAAGGAAAGATTTAGCGCACTATCGCTGAGCTGTTCCTTCTGCCTTGAAGTCTCTCCTCTCCCCAGGTCTCTGCACAGCTGCGTCCTTCCTGTCATTCCGGTCTTGTCTTACTCTCACCTCTTCAAAGGGCATTCCCTGACCACCCAGCCTGAAGTGGCCAGGCAGGGGTCTCTACCACATCATCCTATTTTAATTCTCACCATAGCACTTCTCATTATCTGGAATGTTTATTTTCTTTTTTAGAGACAGGGTCTTGCTCTGTCACCCAGGTTGGAGTGCAATGGCACAATCATAGCTCAATATAGCCTCAAACTCCTGGGCTCAAGTAATCCTCCCATCTCAGCCTCTCAAGAAGCTGGGACTATAGGTACATATCACCACAACTGGCTAATTTTTGTATTTTTGTAGAGATGGGGTCTCCCTTTGTTGCCCAGGCTGGTCTACAACTCCTGGCCTCAAGAGATCCTCCTCTGCCTCAGCCTCTCAAAGTGCAGGGCTTACATGTGTGAGCCAGGTGTGTTTCTTATCGTCTCTCTCTCCCTCCTGGCAGCACAGGAACTGTGTCCTGCTCACTAACCTATTCCTAATTGGAGAATGGCAACTGTCTGGCACCTTGTGAGAATTCAATAAATATGTGTTGGATAATGAATGAACTGTACTTTGTACGCTTGTGTCCCAATGTGTCCTCACATAATAACGTAGAAGGAAAGCTTATAAGCAAGCCCCTCTTTAGAAAGAATACAATCAGAAATGTGATTTCCAGATGAGTGTGGTGGTGCACACCTGTAATCCTAGCTACTGGGGAGGCTGAGGCTGGAGGATTGCTTGAGCCCAGGAGTTCAAGGCTAGTCTGGACAACACGGTGAGACCCTGTCTCTTAAAAAAAAAAAAAAAAAAAAAGTGATTTCCTCTTTAGGAGTGGAAGACAACTTCTTATCCGTAAAGTTCTCCCTCAGTTTTTTTTTTTTTTTTTTTTTTTTTTTAAGAGACAGAGTCTCGCTCTGTCTCCCAGGCTGGAGTGCAGTGGCGCAATCTCGGCTCACTGCAACCTCTGCTTCCCAGGTTCAAGTGATTCTTATGCTTCAGCCACCCAAGTAGCCAGGATTACAGGTATGCACTGTAGCTGAGATTACAGGTGTGCGCCACCATGCCTGGCTAATTTTTGTATTTTTAGTAGAGATGGGGTTTTGCCATGTTGCCCAGGTGCTAGTCTTGAACTCCTGGACTCAAGCAATGCACTGAGATTACAGGCGTGAGCCACCGTGCCCGGCCCTCCCTAGGTTTTGACAGCTAAGGAAAGTCTTAGAAGATTGCATTTTTGCTTCGCTTCCACATATTTTTCTCAAGTTACTGACATCCAAGAAAATAATTATCCTACTTGTTAAAAACTCATTTTTTACTTTCCAGTTATTTACATGTTGAATTTTTATAGGATTTACTTGTTTCAAGTACTTGTGAAACACTGCTTATATCAATTATATGACTCATTCAATTAACGGTTATTGTGAAAATTAATGATAGTTCAAATATTTTATCAGTTGGTAAAAGTGATTCAACATCACTCACTAGGCTTTTCTTAAATTACTTGAAGTTTATCAAAACACCCCAATTTTTGATTCATATGTTAAGAAAGCCATCTGTCTTCCTATAGCAGTAAAAATATTTAAGTAAAGTGATTCCTAATCATTTTTTCTCTTTTACTCAAATACAACACATGTTCTATTATTGTGGATAGGAACTTTTTCTTCCTGAGCTGTAATTGCTTTTTTTCTTGTTAGTTAACCCCTCTAAGCCACTGAGGCTCTGGGACTGTGCCTTGCTCACTGCGCTCCTAGCACTGAGTATATAGCAGCATGTAGGATGCACACAGCAGATATGTTAGACATGAATGAGTGAACAAATTAATAATCAAGAATGGGAGTGACACCATCTGCTACGGCTCAAAAGTTTACACACAAGTATAAAACATCAACACACAGCAGTCTGTATTCAGTGTTAGATGAGTGATATGAACAAACAGCTAGAGGGATTCAGAGAAAACCACAATATCCATTTGAATTGATTTCAATTTTTTTTCCTAAGATCTTTTCTCATTGAAGAGCCTGTAAGGTTTATGTAGTCTAACTTCCTGATTTTACTGGAAAGTAAGGCCCAAGAGCTTAATCTACTTGCCAATGGCAAGGCAGGTAAATAAATGGCAAGCCAGGAAAGTTCTCTCCCCACTTGACACAGCTCTCCACAGGTCCTTCTTTATCACGTACTGCTTCCTCTCGGCTCTTCACACACTCTTGTTCCTCAGCTTATCCCTCAACTCTGCCCATTTCCTAGGATTCTGCCCGTAGCTGTATTGCTGGTCCCACCCTACCAAGGCATCTTATTCATCCCCATACCCAGAGCCACCATCCAAGCAAACAATCCCCAGATCTCTACATTCAGCTACCTCCCTCCTCCTCAGCTGCAAACCCACATTTCCCTTTGCCTGCTGGACAGCTCTTTTGGGTTATCCAATGATTCCTTCGCTCTGAACTATAAAATCGAGCTCATCATCTCCCCTCTTCTCCCTTCCTGTCAGCTTCTCCTTCAGTATACCTCATTCTCTCAGACAACCAGCCAGAGACCCTGAGACGACTGTCAACTCCTTTCTCTCCTTCATCTCCTGTATGCTGTCAGCCAAGGAGGCAATCAGCTGTTGAATCTATGACATTCCTCACATCAGCCCCTCTTTTCTACTCCTACCACTTCTTCAGGCTTTCAGCATTTCTCCCTTGGTTAGATACAATAGTGTTAGTAGATCCCCTTGCTGTTTTTCTCCCAATCTACCTAAAAGGAGTTCTCTTCCTTTTTTTTTTTTCTTTTTTTTTGAGACAGAGTCTCACTCTGTCACCCAGGCTGGAGTGCAGTGGCACGATCTTCGGCTGACTGCAAGCTCTGCCTCCCGGGTTCACGCCATTCTCCTGGCTCAGCCTCCCGAGTAGCTGGGACTACAGGCTCCTGCCACCACGCCCGGCTAATTTTTTTGTATTTTTAGTAGAGATGGGGTTTCACCATGTTAGCCAGGATGGTCTCGATCTCCTGACCTCATGATCCGCCTACCTCGGCCTCCCAAAGTGCAGGGATTACAGACGTGAGCCACCGCGCCCAGCCAGGAGTTCTCTTCTTAAAACCAGAGCTGGGCCAGGTGCAGTGGCTCAGGCCTGTAATCCCAGTGCTTTGGGAGGCTGAGGCGGGTGGATGACTTTAGGCCAGGAGTTCAAGACTAGCCTGGCCAACATGGTGAAACCCCGTCTCTACTAAAAAAAAATACAAAAATTAGCCAGGCATGGTGGCACACGCCTGTAATCCCAGCTACCTGGGAGGCTGAGACACAAGAATCGCTGAACCCAAGATTGTGCCACTGCACTCCAGCCTAAGCAACAGAGCGAGAATGTCTTTAAAAAAAAAAAAAAAAAAAAACCTAGAGCTGATCACACATCATTCTCTTGCTCGAAAACCTTTGTGATTCTGCATTTTAAAAATTACCCAGACTGAGCTGGGTGTGGTGGCTCACACCTGTAATCCCAGCACTTTGGGAGGCTGAGGAAGGCGAATCACAAAGTCAGGAGTTTGAGACCAGCCTGGCTAACATGGTGAAACTCCATCTCTACTAACAATATGAAAAATTAGCCGGGCAAAGTAGCGGCGCCTGTAATCTCAGCAACTTGGGAGGTTGAGGCAGGAGAATAGCTTGAACCTGGGATGCGGATGTTGCGATTAGCCGAGATCACACCACTGCACTCCAGCCTGGGCAACACAGCAAGACTCCATCTCAAAAAAAAAAAAAAAAATTACCCAGACTGCCATTCAAAGCTCTCCATGACATGCTCTCCAACTGAGCTCTCCTATCCGATCTCCCATTCTACCCTCTTCCATTCCATTCATTCATGTCTACTCCCAGGTAATGGAATACACCTGAAACTTTCCTTTCCACCTTCCTCCACTGGGCTGACTTCTTGCCAGAAAAACCCTTCCTCAAAAACTACCTTCCTTATTTGGGGCCATTCTTTAAGGCCCAGCTCATAACCACCTACCGCTAGAAGCATTCTAAGATGGTCGGATTTCCCTTAATTAGACTTACACTCTTTTTATTCTCAATTTCAATAGCACTTGTTTTTACAGAACTTAGCAGAGACTGTCCTGTATTTCCATTATGTATGTATATTTGCTCCTGGATTCTGAGCTCCTACGGCAGTAAAGACTAGCACTTAATCATCTTACATAATTATCAGAATCCTACCTTTTCCAATGTAGGGTCTCAATAAATGTCACCTTGAATTCAATGTAACTATAGGCCCGTGTTTTCCAATTATAAAAACTACCCCATTAAAGAGGTTAAGATAAAATATAATACTTACATTATCTTTAAAAAATAATAGTAGTCATTTCTTCTCAGTGTAAGCAATGTATCTCTATGAAGTCAACTCAAGGATGACATTTTAATTCCTCAGGAGGTACTGCTAAAATCCGTAAGAAACAAACCTTGCTATAATTCAGTGGCTGCAAATGCACAGCCTTTAAGAGCTTAAGGATTTAACAGACTAGCTGAGCAAAGCCAGCCGAGAGCAAGAAAAACAACGGCACAGGCCCCCTAGGTCAGTGACGTGAGGAGAACTGGAAGGACTGTGGTAAAACAGAGCACACAAGCCTCATTTAGGGGAACAGCTGCCCCCCGGCTCCCGTGACTGCTGCCTAGAAGGAATACATCCAAGGCTGCTAGGTCTTCCCATTTCTTCTAAAGGACAGAAATAATGATTTTTACTTGAAATCTCTTAAATTTTAAATATTGGTAACAAGCCAGTTCAAAAATATTTTAAGGACTGTGAAAGCTAAACAGAACACATCATGCAAGGTATTGATTTAAAATCTGTTTTTTATGTTTCATCAGGAAAAAGTTCAATGTAAATCAAAACTACACGTGGATGCATATTATGTTACCATTGATTTATACTATAATTTAACATTTATTTTGGATTTTCAATTTGCCATGACTTATTAATACTTTGGATTAACTCCAAAGTGACACTGTCTCTCAGACTCTTTTTCATGTAGTTAATAAGCTATATGAACTCTGTTATGGAAAACTTATTTTTGAGGGAACCTCTTAATGACATATACATTAAATTTATAATATAAATAACTGCCCTCTAATTTGTGAATTCTGACTTTTCATGTATCGGATTTTCTTTGTAAAGATAAGCTTATCCACAAAACAGGCAGAGTAACATCTAACTTCTAAGGTTAACATGAGGTTCAGGTGAGATAACAGTGAAGTTCAAGCCAGACTGTCTAGGTTTGAACCTCAGTTCTAATAAGCACTAGCTGGCTAACCTTGGGCAATTCATATAATCTCTTTGTACCTCAGTGTCCTATAAAATGTGATAAAAACGGTACCTAGCTCATGGAATTATTTTGAGGTTTAAACAGATTATACATGTAAAATTACTGGAATAGTTTGTGCCTGCCACACACTGACTGAATAAATGCTAGCTATTTCTCACTATGAGTTGTTATTATTCCTTTCCATTATAACTTCATTGATCACAGCAGAAAGTGGTGGGGAGTCTGGGATGGTCCATTTGGGCTACTAGGAGGCAGAAGTTTACCCATTCCATGGTGTCTTTGCAGCCAGGGAAGCCTGTGGCTAAAGTTTCTTCTCATGCAAAGCCTGGGCATATGGAGATGCAGCACTAGATTTAGGTGTGCTTCAGCTGAACCATCATATGGGATAGATGACGTATGGGCTGGAAGTAGCTGCCTCGGCTGAAAGCAGGAGAGTCTGCTCCCTTAAGGAGAGACAGATTGTTTAGTGGCTACAGCACAAGTTATGGAATCAGACCGCCAGATTTTGAACCCTGGTCTACCACTTTCAAACTGTGAAACTGTGACCTTGGAAAAGTTACTTATTGTTTCTAAGCCTCGATTCCCAAATATGTAAAATGGTGACAATACCTGCTCACAGACTTGTAGTGAGAATCTGAGGTAATACACATATGAAGTGCTTAGCCAGTGCCTGATCTATGGTAAGTAATACTAGTCCTCTCAGATGGTTCCAGCTTGTGAATTTCAACTACTCCCTCCACTGACCCACATGAAAGCCTGATGCTGTATGGAAAATGATTCAAGGTAACATGGTGGTACGATGATATGAATCTTTCCTAATGAAAACAACTTAAACCTGTGGCATAACTGAAACAGACTAAAACCTGTGCTTCCCTCTGAGCTCTTCACAAAGACACAAGTCAAAGAACAGAAGACATCCAAGAAGGCAGGCCATTCCTTATGGGCAGACAGCATGTTCCCTGTATGAGTATTAAGGTAAGGCCAACATACAGCTCTGCACATTGTAGTAGTGAGTGCTTAATAGTAAGTGAAACCTAGAAACAACATGCTTCTAAAACAGGAAACAATCTCTAGCTGAACTTCAATCACTGGGTACCCTTTCTGACTATTCGATAGAACGGTCCTTTTCAACTACTTATGAACATTGTATTTTACATAATTAATGTCATAAATGAAAGATGGCACATAAAGGAAAAACATTTTGAAGACGCTAATATTTTTGACCACATAGACTTATAATGTGCCTTGTATAAAGACATCAGGGAAAATATTTGTAGATATGACCCAATCAGAATCTCATTGTGATTATTGTTGGATGGATATATATGAATATTTTGAGACTTTTAATTCTACCGATGTGTAGTCTACAATAAAATCAGCATTTTCTATTTCCAGTCCATTTTTAGCCATCCTTTATGCTACTAAACTACATAATAACATATACTATTTGAGACAGTATTTTTGTTACCTGGATGTGGACTGGAGGTGATGAGGCTCCATTCGTTGATATCGGAATTGTAGCTCTGAACTTTGTCATAGGTGCAGCTTCCTCTGTAGCCACAGTGGCCACCAATGACGTAGATAACATCGTGTAAGACACAGGCAGTAGCATTTCCCACACCTATGTATTAATTAAAATCACATCTTTAGATTGATCTTTTATTCTTTTTTGCAGTGAACACTGGGCTAAATTTACTGTTGTTTTTGTTATTACTGATGGTAAAATGCAAGGTACTGTGCTAAGTGCTATAAGGGACAAAAGAATAAAAAAGGAAGGCTCTTTGTGCTCTTAAGAGAGGGTGAGACGTGCACACAAATACAACCATGCACCATGCACAATGATCTCCATAAAATTATAATGGAGTGGAAAATTTCCTATCACCTAGTGATACTGCGGTAGCTGTTTTAAAGACAATGGCATAAAGCATTCTCATGTGTTTCTGGTGATGCTGGTGTAAATAAATCTATGCCTCTGGCAGGTCCTTCAAGAGGTATTCCAGAAGAAGGCATTATTATCATAGGAGAGGATAGCTCTATGCCTGTTATTGCCCTTGAAAGCCTGCAAGTGGAACAAGATGTGGAGGTGGAAGACAGTGATATTGATGATCCTGACCCTGTATAGGCCTCGGCTAATGTGTATGTCTGTGTCTTACTTTTTAACAAAAAAGTTTAACAAGTAAAAAAATCAATAAATAAGTTATATATATATAAAATATAAAAAAGCTTATAGAGGCCGGGCGCGGTGGCTCACGCCTGTAATCCCAGCACTTTGGGAGGCTGAGGCGGGCGGATCACAAGGTCAGGAGATTGAGACCATCCTGGCTAACACGGTGAAACCCCGTCTCCCTAAAAATACAAAAAATTAGCCAGGCGTGGTGGCGGGCACCTGTAGTCCTAGCTACTTGGGAGGCTGAGGCAGGAGAATGGCATGAACCCGGGAGGCGGAGCTTGCAGTGAGCCAAGATAGTGCCACTGCACTCCAGCCTGGGTGACAGAGCGAGACTCCGTCTCAAAAAAAAAAAAAAAAAAAAAAGCTTATAGAATAAGGATAAAAAGGAAATATTTTTATAAGCTATACAAAGTCTACGGTAATGCCTGTAATTCCAGCAGTTTAGGAGGCTGAGGCAGGGGATCACTTGAGCCCAGGAGGAGTTTCAGACCAGCCTGGACTACAAAGTGAGACCACATCTCTACAAAAAATAAAAAAGTAGGCACGTGTGATAGCATGTGCCTGTAGTCCCAGCTACTCGGGAGGCTGAGGTGGGAGGATTGCTTGATTTCGGGAGGTCAAGGCTGTAGTGAGCTGTGTTTACATCACTGCAGTCCAGCCTAAGTGTCAGAGCAAGACCCTGTCTCAAAAAAAGTAAAAAGTCTACAGTAGTGTACAGTAATGTCCTAGCCCTTCACAATCCCTCCCCACTTACTCACTGACTCAACCAGAACAACTTCCAGTCCTGCAAGCTCCATTCATGGTCAGTGCCCTAAATAGGTCTACCATTTTTATCTTTTATGCTGTATTTTTACTGTACCTTTTCTATGTTTAGATACACGAAGACTTACCATTGTGTTATACTGCTTAGAATATTCAGTATAGTAACATGCTATACAGGCCTGAAGCCTAGGAGGAACAGGCTATACCATACAGCCTAGATGTGTATTAGGCTGTACGATTAGTATGGTATAGCCTGTTGTTTAAGTATAATGTTCGCATGACAAAATTGCCTAATCACACATTTCTCAGAACATATCCCCATTGTTAAGTGGCACATCATGGCTGTAATTAGAACACTAGGTATAAAATGGAAGAAACACCATGAAAAAAGGGACAGATGAACTGCTGGGCACGGTCAGGGCAAGGAAACACTGCATTTGACAGGGGAAATCACAGCAGGTGGTGGTGGAATTTGACCTGGGTGATGGTAGGAAGTTGGCAGGTATAGGTGAGAGGAGGCCATTCTAGACAGAGGGAAAAGCCAGTGCAAAGGCTTACTGGACAATGTCAAGTAGCCCAGTTTGACCAGGACACGTGGCACATTGGGAGTTGTTGCATGGGACTTTAAGGCTGGCATGTTAAGTTGAAGCCATGTAGCAAAGGATACTGACACCCAACAAAGAATCTGGATTTAATTCAGCCAGATTTTAAAGTTTTTTAAACAGAGGAATAGAGCAACTAACAAAGGAAGAACAGGTACCAGAAATATCTAGTTACTGGCCAGGGTGGGCGGTCTCGAGGGCCTGATTTTGAAGGGGCTTTGGGTATGGAGGGAAGAGCATACAGGAAAGAGACAGGTAAAACACACAAGTCTTGATGACTGACTGACGCAGAGGCAAACCAAACCAATTTTGAGGTCCTGAGCTGGAAAAACTGGAATCACTGATGCCAAAACAAGGAGGGGTGGGGGAAGGCAAGGAGGGGAAGGAGGGGGAGGGAAGGAGGAGGAGGAAGAAGAAGGCCGAAGGAGGGAGAGGGGATGGGGGAGGGGAAGGGGGGGGAGGAGGAGGAGGGGGAGGATGGGGAGGAAATAGGTTTGGAGGGAAGATGAAAAAAGGAAGAAAGATGATGAGGATCATTTTAGTTGAAAATGTTGGTTTTGTCTTTCCACTAACTTTTACCTAGCACCATTTTGCATTATACGGTTCAATCTTCTTGTTCCTTTCTATTCCAAAATAAAAGTGGGTTTATAAGTAGAGCAGTTATGATGGAAAAAAATAAAGATTTAGGAGTTCCTAAACAGCCAAGTATTTATTTCTTCTCTGTACATTAGTGAACTTAATTTGGGTCCAGGACCAAAAAAAGGAAATAAATTTTAAATTTGACTGTACCCAAATTAAGTTTATTACCAGAGAAAGCTGCTATTTCATTTCAAGGCTACAAAATAAAACGAATTGAAAAAAATGTTATCCTTTCTACCAAAAAATGGGAATCTAAAAGTTCAGTATGGCTGGGTGTGGTGGTTCACACCCATAATCCCCACACTTTGGGAGGCCAAGGTGGGAGAATCACTTGAGGCCAGGGGTTCAAGACCAGCCTGGGCAACATAGTGAGACCCCCATTTCTAGTTTTAAAAATTAAAAATAAAATTTAAAAAATTGTTTAAAAAAAGTTCTGTATGAGTCCACCCACCAAAACAAGTAGTAGTCAAAACTGCACATAACTGGCAGTGTTACCTCTCCCTGGGATGACTAGATATAAACAAGAATCAAAGCTTTGAGTTCAAAGTATAAAACTGGAATTTCAGACCTAGTTAGCAGGTGAGGGAGGACTTTGAGGTATGAAGGTCTCCTACTCCACTCAAGGTTAACACAAGCATACATATGGCTTTTGTTTCACAGTAAATACACCATCGCAGCATGTTTTTTTTAGCAAGCACTGTTCTAAATATAAATTTTTAAAATTTCAGTAAAGTAATAAGCTTTCATTCTCAAAGAAATATACTCTGAACCCACCCTTGTAATCCCAGCACTTTGGGAGGCCAAGGTGGGGGGGATCACTTGAGGTCAGGAGTTCAATACCAGCCTGGCCAACATGGTGAAACCCCGTCTCTACTAAAAATACAAAAATTAGCTAGGTGTGGTGGCACATGCCTGTAATCCCAGCTACTCAGGAGGCTGAGGCAGGAGAATTGCTTGAACCTGGGAGGCAGAGGTTGCAGTGAGCCAAGATCACGCCACTGCATTCCAGCCTGGGAGACAGAGTGAGACTCCATCTCAAAAAAAAAAAAAAAAAGAAAAAGAAAAAGAAATATACTCTGAGCCACAAAACCACCGAAACTGTTAAAAAACAGAATCGCCCTTAAAAAACAGAACAGAAATGTATGCTAGTTTACAATAGCTGCTTAAATATATGGACTTTTCTTATTTCTTTTGCAGAAGAGGGGTCAGGACATTCAGAGCCCTCCTGGAATCGGCAAGTAGTGGTGAGACTCAGGCAAAGACAAAAACCAGGGGAGCAACAGCACCGGGCTTTCTGCTACCTTCTCCCACCCTGGTGTGAGAGTGGTCACGACTTCACATGAAATCAATTTCTGCTCTATAAGAGATGACAGGTCCTTCAATACCGACACTCAGGACAATCATGCCTACCATTTATAGCATGCTTACTCTGTGTCAGACACTGTTCTAGGCACTTCACAAGCATAGATTAATTTAATCTTCTCAATGATCCGAGACTAGGTAATATTGTCATCCCCATTATACAGATGACAAAACGGGGGCACAGGGTGATTAAACAATTTGCCAGAACTCATCAGCAAGTAAGAGGAAAGCAGGGATCTGGATGCAGGCAGTTTAGCTTCAGAGGCAGCGTGCCTGATCCCAAGTCTGTTCTGCCTCTCAGCTTCCTGCCTGTCATCCAAGGATCATACCAGGTCAGATTTCCAGACCAGGTCAAATTCCCACACTCTCACTAGCATTAAAAAAGAAACAGAAAAGCCTGGGAAGAAACATTTGGGACAAAATGATACAAATTTGGTAACAACCTACCAGTTGTTTTTGTACAACTCCTCAGCAACAATGAATAAATACAATGAAATAAGATTCCCATTTAACTTTTTTTCCAGTGGGAGAGAAGGAGAGCAAGGCTAACAAATCGCCAAACACAGCAGAAAATAGTGTTTATCAGACAGATACCGAGACCCAGGGGTGCGCCGGGTTCTGTGGTCCACATGAGGGAGAGTATGGTGTCTGCCCCTCTCAGAGAGGACTGAATTGCAAAAGCAGACGTTGTCTCTAGTTCCTGGAAGAATGTACTGTTACATCCTGTAGGGACCAAACCTTCCAAGGTTTTAATGAAGGACCTCTTGAGAGCTGATCAGCGTATTTTGAGAGGAAAAAAGTTGAATAGCAGAATTTTAAAGGGTTCAATTTTAAGAACACGAAAAAATGAAAAACTGTCCAGATTTGTCTCTTCATCTAGCCCTTGACTTGAATATAAATTCTCATAACTCTCAGACAAGTTGGGAACTATGCTATACTGTTTTTATCTGGAACATTCTGTGTAGCATTATTTGTATAATTCACTATAGTTCCTAGATAGCATCCCAAAGTGATAAATTCAAGAGAAGTGAGACTGCTGGCCTAGCCCCAGACATCTAAAAAATACAAAATAAACATAATCTCCACTTACCTTTAATCATGTTTGCAATAGGAATCCATTTCTCTTTTAAAGGATCATAGAACTCAGCCTCTTCTGCTGGAGCCCCTTTTCTGTAACCACCTAAAGCATAGACACAGCCACCCAAGGTGACTGCACAGTGGTAATACCTGGCATTGAGCATTGGCAAACCTTCTGTCCATTCATCACTTTCACTGTTATAGATCCACACTGTGTCAAGAGCTTCTATGTTATCCGTCCTGTAGCCCCCAGTTACATAAATGTTGGGTCCTAAACATGTAACACCATAGCTCTCCCTAGTATAATCTGGTATTTCTGCTCCCTGAATCCAAACATTTGTCAAAGGATCCCATATGTGAACCTCTGATAAAGGATGCCAGTAATAGCCTCCAATTATATACATTGTGGCTGTGGACCTCTGGGAAATCTCTTTATGCATGGGATTCAAGGCATTGTATATTAGGGAGCGGATCTTATTTTCGGTGAACAGGCAGCTTCTTTGAAGGCCTAAGGCTGTTTTTAAGTACACTGGATCTACATCAATGTTGATATAGCTCAGTAGATTACAGAGGCATTCAATTCGATTTTCTACATCATGAGCAGTCCACTTAATAACTGGCTCTATGATAGCTTCTTCTTTCCAAACACTGAGATTCTTTCTGGACAAGATAAAGAGAAACTTTTCAAGGCTGATTTCCAGAAATTCTTCTTGTTGCCACACTTCCTTAAACTTTGAACATAGAATTCTTCGAGATTCCTTCTCTAGTTCTGGACACACATGAAATTCTGCAAAGGAGTGCATTCCAATACAATTATCAATATCCAAGTGCCTTACCAAAAACCGCTCACAAGCCTTCTTTACTGAAAGGAACTGTAGCAGATCCGCTGCCTCAAGCAGGCTTTGAACATTTCTTTCAGTTATTTCAATTTGGGAAGTGTATGCATAATTTACAAGGCCTTCCAGAATATCATGGTGGATGCCAGAGAGTTTTATTTTATTTTTAAATTTTTCTTTCATGTCAGCTGTGAACATTGCCTTAAAATAATTGCTGCAAGCAGCTAAAACGGCTCGGTGACAGTGGAAGATTATGCCTGAAGGACACTGAAGGGTAATATCAGTAAATAATCCATCCAAGTAAAATGTTCTGAATGCATCCAGAAAATCCACTGGATGTGTTGAATCCTTGAAAAGATAAATATAATCTTCTTGTCCTTTTAGAGCCATGGCTGCAATAAATATGAAATAACAAATGTGTTTTCAATGTTGCACATTCTCTTAAATAATCAACGCTAAATAACTTGACTAGCATCGGATATACTCCAAAGCTGGACTAAGTTCAGCATCTAAATAATAAATGCAAAATGTGGATGGACTGTTTGATCATTTATATGGTGGTCAATTTAAATTCAGGGTAGCTAGGAGCTTGAAATGAGGCTCCTGGCTTTTTCAGTAGTCCTTTTGAGAGTACTGATTTGCTATTCCATTCACCGCAATCTACCCTGGTCTGGCGTTCGGAGATGAGATCCCACACTAGGCAAGGCAAGTGTCCGAGGGTCACCCCACTCGAGGCCGGACCTCAGCTGTCTCGGCTCGGCCCCAATTCAACCTTTTCCCCAAGCTCGTCTCCCTTTCAAATCACATCGAAATGCCAAGAAAGGGATGATGGAAATATAAATGGACAAGAAGAGGTCTCGGAAAAGGGAAATCCTGAGCCCTTTCGCTTAAGGAGGGAAAGAAAGGAAGGCTGCTCGGCGCAGCCCTTGCAGCCCGCGCCCCCTCCCCCGCGCCCGCCGCAGGGGTTTCCGCGCGCCCCGCGCCTGGGCCCCGGCCCACGTTCCCGCCCGGAGACCGCCCCGCCCCGGGGCCAGGAGCGGGGCTTGACTCGAGGGCGCAGCGTGCCGCCCGCGGGCCCGGTGCCGCGTCCCTCTGCCCGGCGCTCCGCGCAGGTGTGGGTAGGACGCCGCAGGCAGCCCCCGCGCAACGCGTTCGGCTCGGCCCGGCGCCCGCGCGGCCATTGTCTGCGCTCCTCTCCCGCGCGGCCTCGCTGCCCGCGCCCGGCCCCGCTCCCCGCGCCCGGCCCCGCTCCCCGCGCCCGGCCCCGCTCCCCGCGCCCGGCCCCGCTCCCCGCGCCCGGCCCCGCTCCCCGCGCCCGGCCCCGCTCCCCGCGCCCGGCCCCGCTCCCCGCGCCCGGCCCCGCTCCCCGCGCCCGGCCCCGCTCCCCGCGCCCGGCCCCGCTCGCTCCCCGCAGGCCGGCCTCGGGCTGCGGGTCCGCACCGCACCTACCTCCCGCCGGGGCTTGGGACGCGGCGCTGGCCCGCGGGCTAGCAGCGAGCGGGAGCGGGGACGCCTCCGGCCCCTCTGACCATCTTTGGAAGAGGCGCTCGGAGGCCGCCAGCTAGTGCCGCTCCACCCCACAAGCAGCTCCTATTTTGGTGTCCCGGCGGCTCCCCCGCCTCCACCCGAACAGCCCCCCGCGCGATCTGGGCGCGAGGCCACTCACGGGAACTCCCCCGTCGCCGGGCCGCGCGGCGAGCGGGGCGGGGCGGGGCGTGCGGGCGTGCGCGCGGCTCGGCCCCTCCCCAGCGGCGCCCCCCACAGCAGGTGGGACTGCTGCCCCAGGAGACAGCCCGCGCCGCCGCCTTCCGCTTCCTTGGCTCGCTCTCTCTCCCGCGCGCTCTCTCACACCCGGTCGAGCGTCTTCTCTTAGATAAACTCTGAGTCCTGAATTATTAATAACACCATATATGAGTGTGTGTGTGTGCGCGCGCGCGCGTGTGCATGTGTGTACACTCCCCTCCCTCAGTAGGCTTCACCAGCCCAGACTCAATTGTGAGGACAGAGAAGGGCGAAAGAGTGGAGAGAATGCGGCACAACTTAAAGGTCAGGGATTGGAGGCGCCTTTGAAATGCCAGAAGTAGCCGGCCTTTCCCACAAACGCCATCCCACCCCCCGCAAAGCACTCAGGAGGGCGCCTTGGTGCTGGTGAGCACATCAGGGGTTAAGCTGAAGCTCTGAGAGAAACTTTGGGCAGCTGGGGCCAAGGCGAAGTCAAGGCAAAGTCCAGGTGAAGTCCAGTCGTGCTAAGATTCAGGTTATTGTATTTAGAGCATAGTAGCTGGAAGAAGCAGCCTTTCTGGTGACGGCCACTCTAGTCACAGATGTCTGTGGTACACAAAGTTCATTTTCTTGTTCCAACTAAAGCCAGTATCAAATATTTTTGTATATCATTCATTCATTCGCAAGATTTTCTTAAGTGCTTCTAGTGCCTGATAGGGATAGACACTAGTAGTGATAAGAATGTTGACAGATGGTCCTTAGCTCACAGGGACCTTCACCACCACCAGAGGACCACGTGTTTCCCAGAGTATGGGCTCAGAAACGCAATATACATGAATGGCCAGATAGTATGTGACAACAGAACTCTGAACCACATAAGAAGCCCAGGAAGCCAGACTACAACCTTGGTAGCAGCTGAACCAGAACAGTCAGGAAGTAGTCAATGACTGGCAATTTCCCTATTTTTTTTCTGTTTTGAGACAGGGTCTTGCTATGTTGTCCAGCCTGGAATGCAGTGGCACGATCTTAGCTCACTGCAGCCTCGATCTCCTGGTCTCAAGAGATCCTCTGCCTCAGCCTCCCAAGTACCTACGACTACAGATGTGCAATTTTTGAAAATTTTAAAATATTTTTTCATGACAGGGTCTCACTATGTTGCCCAGGCTGGTCTCAAACTCCTGGACTCAAGCGATCCTCCTGCCTAGGCCTTCCAAAGTGCAACTTCCCTATTTTTACCCCTAGTTCCACCTCACCACCAACCAGAGAAAGCCAAATATGTTCTGCAAACCAATCACATAAAATACACCCGTTTCTAGTAGCCCACCTGCAGCTTTCCCATGCCAACAACTTCCAATCAGAGCATACCGGAGGCTTTTCTTTACTTCTATAAAGCTTTCCCACTCATCTGCCCCACCTTTGAGCCTCTGACAAAGTCAAGTGATGGTGACTGGGACTCCCTTCTACAGCAAACTCTGAATAAATAGCATCTGTTTGTTCTCCTGTGAGTGGGTTTTAGTTTAGTTCCACAAGTCAGATCATCTTAATTGAATTATGTAAGATGCTGGTTATGCAGCCCCCACAACTACCACACCCCACGCACAGACTTCTGTGGGGTGGAGACCTAGGGATCTGCATTCTCATCAAGGGCAGCAGGTGATTCTTATGGACAAATAAGAGAATGTGTTGGACCCAAAAGGAAGAAGGATGAAAGTTTAACATCCCAACATCTGGTAAACAGTATAGTTAGAAAAGGAAAGCATATGAGATTTAGTTTCAGGCTTAAGGTTCATCTCTGCCGCTTATCCAACACATAGCCTCTCACAAATTACTAAACTTCTCTGATCCTTAGTCTTTGGATCTGTAAAACACAGACAACATGGATACTTTCTCAACCTAACCTAAGGTTATTGGAAAGACAAATTAATAATGAAGCACTTAAGCCTTGATATATAAATGTTAACTACTATAACGAAAGAATATTTACACTTAATTCTGCATCACAACCTTAATTTGGAAATTAGCATCTTCTTAACATTTCTTCAGAAATTATGAACTTTGTAGTTAATACTAATTATAGCTTGCCCTTCATAACTGGTAGTGATGCTGTTGTCACTGTTGCCATTCAAGGATACAATTGTGACTGATTGAAGGAGACTTCTCTCCATTTTTGTCACTGAAGTGTAGAGATGGCTGTTTTTGTAGCTATAGTTACTGTTTGCCAAGTTTGATGTATAAAAAAATATAGGCTCCATCTAACTTGGAGTAAGGGCTTCTGGAATCATAACTACATGTAATAATAAATGATTCGTGAATAATAGAATTCACTATATTCTCATTTGTGCAGTTATTTCAGATGGCTGCATGAACCAATTAAAACTCTTGCTTTCATTGCCTGATGTTCCCTGGTTGTGAATTACTGCTTAAAAGTGTATATCAGTGTATATTACATATTAGACTATTATACTGCTTCACTTTGCCAAGAGAAGAACAGGTCCTGAAGGGTATTGCCTGGCATAGTTCCTCTTTGCCGTGTGCTTATCAAAGAGACCGTTGCAAATGCTGATAGATTTGATGCATTCAGAAACATATAATTAGCATTCATAAATCAAATAAATTAATGATACCGTTCAAGAAAACAGATGTGCCATCTGTGGTTCCAAGTCTTAAAGAAATAAAGTGCTGCCACGGAAATGAGACATAAATGATTTGGCAGATACTAAGCTTGGCATGGAGTTAGATGACTTATTGACATCACACTTCAGCTTTCGAAGACTCCTAGTTCTAAAAATAATGATTTTATTTATAATTTTTACCTTATTAGTACATCTTTCCACTAAGTACAGCCATGCCATTAAATGTTTGATATGCTGTGATATCATTAACAATATGTGTAGAGGATGGGCATAGATAGAACATTTTGTATACTTCATTTACATACTGGATTAAACAAGTTGCTGCCAAGTTAAAAAAAAAAAAAAAAGGCCGGGCCCATTGGCTCACACCTGTAATCCCAGCAGACTGAGGCAGGCAGATCACGAGGTCAGGAGTTCAAGACCATCCTGACCAACATGGTGAAACCCAATCTCTACTAAAAATACAAAAATTAGCCAGGTGTGGTGGTATACGCCTACAATCCCAGCCACTCAGGAGGCTGAGGCAGGAGAATCTCTTGAACCTGGGAGGCGGAGGTTACAGTAAGCTGAGATTGCGCCATTGCACTCCAGCCTGGGTGACAGAGTGAGACTATGTCTCAAAATAAAAAACAATAGTAGGTAAAATGTATAAGGCTACCACATACAGCTTTGCAAATTGTGCACTGCACAATTCCAGCTCATGCAACTTAAGTAGAGTATAGTGTAAACACTGCTCTCAGGAGTTGTACAGTACACAGCCAACACAGGTATCTGTGGCTGCCCTGCAGCCGATGTGTCTTGGTAAAACCTTTTTTGGTATGTTTCCTGTAAAATAAGAAAGTGAATATTCTAATAACTAGGTAACAATGCTTTTGCAAGTCACAGGTTTCCAATTCCTGGTTTCCAGCAAAAGTGAAAGAGGATTTTTGGCAAATAATTTGGAGGGAATGACAAAATGAATGGCATTACTATAATAAAGTTTTTGTTTTTGTTTTTTTGAGACGGAGACTTACTCTGTCACCCAGGCTGGAGTGCAATGGTGTGATCTTGGCTCACTGCAACTGCTGCCTCCCAGGTTCAAGCAATTCTCCTCCCTCAGCCTCCTGATTAGCTGGACTATAGGTGCGTTCTACTACGCCCAGTTAATTTTTGTATTTTTATTTTATTTTATTTTTTTTATTTATTTATTTTTTAATTTTTGTATTTTTAGTAGAGATGGGGTTTTGCCATGTTGGCTAGGCTGATCTTGAACTCCTGACCTCAGGTGATCCACCTGCCTCAGCCTCCCGAAGTGCTGGGATTACAGGCATGAGCCATCGCACCTGGCCACTATGATAAAATTTATCTCGTTCTTACCTCTTTGTCTCTGTGAATATGTTTTCTCAGCGATTATGTCTACAGAAATGTTAAGCAGGAACATTATTGATCCTAAATACTGTCTCATTCCAGCAGTAAGCACTACTTGACTTCATACTCTAAATGAAAGTATCCCTATTCATCAGATTGAAATAATTTTTAATAATTTTTTACTTTTGATTTAAACATATTTATGTTTAATCAATTATAATAACAATTATAATGTTAATTAGGTCAGGATTTGTAAAATAACCAAGGACATAAAACAATCAAGGACATACAAATTGTAATTTATATACATTTTTGTCACAGAGAAGGTTAAGAGATTAATAAAAGATATTCAGTATAAAACCATACAGAAAAGTCTTTCTTTTTTTTGGCCTGGCCAAAAATCCTTTTGTTGAATGGTTCCAATATGTGTGAATTTTAGTTACCAAGGTTTAGTTAAATAACACCTGTCCCCTGAGAACAAGTTTTCAAATTTCAGTTACTGAGGTAAATTAACTCTGAGTAACTGCATAAAATACAAATTTGCTGCTAGCTCTTCAGGTCCATGAATTACTACATTAACAAGTGCGCATCCTGATCAGTGACCAATCATGTATCTTCTTTCAAAGTCTGTCAGTGATTGAGCTCTGTGCATCTGTCAGTTCACATACAGACAGCAAGGCTTGCAGTTGCATTGTCTCCTTGTCTGCCAGTAAAAAACCCATGTGACATTTTAGAAAAATGGGTGATTGAGAAAGGGTATTGACCAACAAGGATGAAAGTATGGCATGGAAATAAAAAGTGACAATACTGCAAATAAAAAGTGAAATGGCTGGGCATTGTGGCTTACGCCTGTAATTCCAGCACTTTGGGAGGCCAAGGTAGGCGGATCACCTGAGGTCAGGAGTTCGAGACCAGTCTGGCCAACATGGTGAAACCCTGTGTCTACTAAAAATACAAAAACTAGCCAGGCGTAGTGGTGGGTGCCTGTAATCCCAGCTACTCGGAGACTGAGGTAGGAGAATCACTTGAACCTGGGAGGTGGAGGTTGCAGTGAGCCAAGATTGTGCCATTGCACTTCGGCCTGGGTGACAAGAGCAAAACTCTGTCTAAAAAAATCAATTAAAAAAAAACGTGAAATGAACGTAATGAGGTTATAGAGGAAATAGCTGACCATGGGAATGTTTACACTACCACCATTGGAGAGAATTCAGATATGCAGCCAGGGAACTTAGTGCAGGTGAACTCATGACATGAGTGAGTCACCTTATGTCTCAAAGGAAGTGATCCTGGCAAAAAACTTCACATTAAAGGAACTCTTGGAGATATTTCACCACATCGAAAATGCAAAGGATAACACATTGGAAGTTGATCCAAACATAAAACTATGACAGTCCATCAAGGCGTAGAAAGATGAGTATGCCAAATCATAAGTTCTATGACAAGAAGGCAAGAAACTAAGCAAACTACTATTGTTAAGTGTTTACAAAGAAACACAACACTTTAATTATCAATGTGTCTAATGTTTTAAATTGCAGTATACTAAGTAAATATCAGTCTTACCATGTTCTTTATTTCCCTATATGTTTTAACGAATAGTAAGAGAGTTTATAATGTTGTGACAAAAAATTTTAAAGGTCATAGGACAATCATAATTTTTCCCATTGATTATTTAGATCACATTATACATTTTCAACTTGTACAGTTATTTTGAAGGTCCTGTATTATTGTGCAAAGTGAGGATTGCCTGTATTTTCAGTGGGACAACCTTCTCTAAGAGAAGTAGAATGGAAGTACGAACTCAAGAAGAAAGAAGGCTGAGAACTAAATTTTTAAAATGAGAAAATAAAAACTTCCAACAGTTTTTTTTCCTGAACTCCATGTCTCCTGATTCACAATACAGACCCAGCACAGGGCATGGGCTGAGGTATATGTGGGGTCGGTTTACTCTGCCTCCTGTTTCTATATAGTCAATGTAAGAACACAGACCGTGGTAAGTACCAGGAAGCCAAAAATTTCCCACTTTTAAAGAACAACTTGTTTATGTATTTTTAAATGAATGACAGTGGTTTTGAATGGCTATATTTAGTTTTTACTAAATAGATTTAAAAGTATTATTTAATAGTCATTATTTATAACATGTTAGAAATTACAACCTTGGCAAATATTTAAACTTGTGATGAAAAGTTTCCAATATCGATTTAAAAATGTGGAATTGAGTACATAGTTTTTCAAACTTATTAGATTTGAAAGACCACTGGTCTGGTCCCAAAACAGGAATTAGCCTATTACTGTTTGAGGGAGTATTATTACTATTTAAAAGATAGCAGTTTATTGAGAATATGTTTCTGTGCCACAGTTAGAGCTCAATCCCAGATAAAATTAATACAAGACAGAAGGATAATAAACTAGGGCTTTTTCCATTATAAGCGATGGAGAAAGAATACAAGTAAGAGCAATGGCTCAACTAACACAAGAAAGACTGATATTATTCTATAAGTCAGAGATTAAAGCTCGCCAAAGACTTCTTGGCTCATTCAGTAAAAGCCAGAGTACTTATAATAGGCTCCTGGATCCCCACACCCAGCTCTGCTTTGCCTCTCACCAGGAGGTGGTGCCTCAGGGCTTTCTCCGGGCTTTGCTACTAGCTATTCTTTCGCCTGGACTGCTCTTTTCCCAGCTACCGCTACAGGACTGGCTCTCTCACCGCCATTAGGATTTTTTTTTTTAATTTTCTTTTTTTTTTTTGAGACGGAGTCTTGCTCTGTCACCCAAGCTGGAGTACAATGGTGTGATATCAGCTCACTGCAACCTCTGCCTCCCAGGTTCAAGTGATTCTCCTGACTAGGCCTCCTGAGTAGCTGGGATTACAGGTACATGCCACCACACCCAGCTAATTGTTGTATTTTAGTAGAGATAGGGTTTTGCCATGTTGGTCAGGCTGGTCTTGAACATCTGACCTCAAGTGATCCTCCCACTTCGGCCTCCCAGAGTGCTGGGATTACAGGCATGAGCCACTGCACTCGGCCTTTTTAAAATTTTTGTGTGTTCATAGTAGGTGTATATGTTTATGGGGTACGTGAGATACTTTGATGCAGACATGCAATGTGTAATAATCACATCATGGTAAATGGGGTATCTGTTACCTCAAGCATTTATCCTTTGTGTTACAAACAATCCAATTATACTCTTTTAGTTATTTGAAAATGTATAATTATTATTGGCTATAGTCACTGTTGTGCTAGCAAATACTAGGTCCTATTTATTCTTTTAAACTACTTTTTGTACCAATTAAACATCCCCACAGTCCCCCACTACCCTTCCCAGCCCCTGGTAAACTTCCTTCTACTTTCTATCTCAATTGTTTTAATTTTTAGCTCCCACAAATAAGTGAGAACATGTGATGTCTTTCTGTGCCTGGCTTATTTCACTAAATATAATGACGTTCCAGTTCTATCCATGTTGTTGCGAATGACAGGATCTCGTTCTTTTTTACGGCTGAATAGTACTTCATTGTGTATATGTACCATGTTTTCTTTATCCATTCATCTGTAGATAGACACTTAGGTTCCTTCCAAATCTTGGCTATTGTGAACAATGGTGCAACAAACATGAGAGTGCAGATGTCTCTTTAATGTACTGATTTCTTTCTTTTGGGTGTATACCCAGCAGCAGTACCCAGCAGCAGGATTGCTGCATCATATGGTAGTTCTATTTTTAAGAGTTTTTAAAGAAAGGGTCTTTCTCTTTCACCCAAGCTGGAGAGCAGTGGCATGATTACAGCTAACTTCAGCCTCGACTATAGCCTCGGGCGATTTTCCCTGATTCTCCCACCTCAGCCTCCCAGGTAGCTGAAACTAAAGGCATGCACCACCATACCTGGCTAATTTTTGTATTTTTAATAGAGACGAGGTGTCGCCATGTTGGCCAGGCTGGTCTTGAACTCCTGGCCTCAAGTGATCCACCCACCTCAGCCTCCCAAAGTGTTGGGATTATAGGTGTGAACCACCCCGCCCTGCCTAATTGTAGTTTTGATTTGCATTTCTCTGATGATCAATGATGCTGAGCACCTTTTCATATGCCTGTTTGCCATTTGTATGTCTTATTTTGAGAGATGTCTATTCAGATCTTTTGCTCATTTTTAAATCGGGCTATTAGATTTTTTCCTACAGAGTTATTTTGCGTGACTTATATATTCTGGTTATTGATCTCTTGTCAGATGGATAGTTTGCAAATATTCTCTCTCATTCTGTGGGATGTCTCTTTACTTTGTTGATTGTTTCCTTTGGTGTGCAGAAGCTTTTTAACTTGATGTGATCCCGTTTGTCCATTTTTGCTTTAGTTGTCTGTGCTTGTGGGGTTCCATCAGGTTTTTGCTCAAATGCCACCTTCCCAGCAATTCCTTCTTTTACCAATGTGTTAAAAATGATTTTGCAGCCGGGCATGGTGGCTCACGCCTGTTATCCCAGTGCTTTGGGAAGTGGAGGTGGCCGGATCACCTGAGGTCAGAAGTTCAAGACCAGCCTGGCCAACATGGCGAAACCCCATCTCTACTAACAATACAAAAATTAGCTGGGCGTTGTGGTGCATGCCTGTAATCCCAGCTACTCAGGAGGCTGAGGCAGGAGAATCACTTGAACCCGGGAGGTGGAGGTTGCAGTGAGCCAAGATTGCACTACTGCACTTCAGCCTGGGCAATAGAGCAAGGCTCTGTCTCAAAAAAAAAAAAAAAAAAGATTTTGCTACTACAATTTGCTATTTTCTATTCCCCTTCCCTGCTTTATTTTAATCCATAGTACTTATTACCATTTATATTATGTGTTTTGCTTATTGTGTTTCTCCCACTAGAATGTTAGCTCCATGAAAGCAGTGATTTTCATGTTTTCCTCATTGCTATATGTAGTTCAAAACATGTAACAGACGCTCCAGAAATATCTATTGTGGCTGGGCACGGTGGCTCACGCCTGTAATCTCAGCATTTTGGGAGGCCGAGGTAGGTGGATCATGAGGTCAGGAGATCGAGACCATCCTGGCTAACATGGTCAAACCTCATCTCTACTAAAAATACAAAAAATTAGCCAGGCTTAGTGGCACACACCTGTAGTCCCAGCTACTTGGGAGGCTGAAGCAGGAGAATCGCTTGAACCAGGGAGGTTGAGGTTGCAGTGAGCCGAGATCGTGCCACTGCACTCTAGCCTGGGCAACAGAGCGAGATTACGTCTCAAAAAACAAACAAAAAAACAAACAAACAAACATTTGTTGTGTAAATGAAAACTCAACTGGATTAAGAGTAAGACTCAGAGTTTCTTTAAAAACTTGCTCAAGGGCACATAGTTGTTTAAGAAATTGCAAAAGTGACTTAATCCACAGACTCTGCCCTCCTGCAGCATATGGTCTAAAAGTTTTGTGCTGTTTTTCACTTTTCAAATTCAAAGCATCGGGTTTATCCATCCCTTCATTTTCATTCCCTCTGATATCACTCTTATCCAGGTCTTTACCACTTCTCATCTGGTTTACTGCAAGATGTTTCTGTCTCAGTCTCTCTACTTCCCTCTGAAGTTGTATACCATCTTTAATCCTCCCCAAACACCATTTTCCTCACATCACATCCCCCCACCCAATTTTTTTTTTTTTTTTTTTTGACACAGAGTTTTGCTCTTGTAGCCCAGGCTGGAGTGCAATGGCATGATCTCAGCTCACTGCAACCTCCACCTCCCGGGTTCAAGTGGTTCTTCTGTCTCAGCTTCCCAAAGTGCTGGGATTACAGGTGTGTGTCACCACGCCTGGCTAATTTTTGAATTAGGGGTTTCACCATGTTGGCCAGGCTGGTCTCGAACTCCTGACCTCAGGTGATCTGCCTGCCTCCACCTCCCAAAGTGCTGGGATTACAGGTGTGAGCCACTGCGCCCGGCCGTATCACTTCCCTTTACTTGCTCGTAAGCGCTACCAAGAAAAAGTTCAAACTCCTCTAATCAGGTTTCAAACCAGACCACAAATTGGCCAAATTCCACTTACAAAGCTTTATTCTGCTACTCCCCAGTTTAAACCCTTAACTTCATCAGGCCAGCCCCCTCATCACTACCTAATGAACAATCTGTGCTCACTCCCATTTCAGTTCATATTGTTCCCATCAGCTGGAAAGTTCCGTGGAGTCCTTTCATCTATCCAAATGCTTCCTATCCTTTAAGGCAGGGGTGTCCAATCTTTTGGGTTCCCTGGGTCACAGTGGAAGAAGAACTGTCTTGGGCCACATAGAAAATACACTAACACTAATGATATAGCTGATGAGCTAAAAAAAAAAAAAAAAAAAAAGCAAATAAATCTCATAATGTTTTAACAAAATATACAAATTTGTGTTGGGCCACATTCAAAGCCATCCTGGGCCACTTGCAGTCCACGGGCATGGGTTGGATAAGCTTGCTTTAAGGCATGGACCACTGTCTACCTCTTTCGTAAGGCTTCTCTTATTTCACAATTAACTGATTGATTACAAAACTCAATGCTTTGTAATCATCTTTTCCTCTCTTAAGTACTTTTGTTAGTGTGATGATTACTAAGATGTTTATGAAGCATATCTTGGTATTATGTATTATATATGTTCACATCCCACCTCTTCAATCAAATTGTAAATTCTTTGAAGGACATCATTCTTTGTAAGATATAATCCTATACTTTTTATACTTCCACAATTTATTTTGTTTTTTGCACATAGTAGGTACCCAAAAATATCTGTTGAATGAATTATTTTTAATACCAAAAATTGTAGAACATGATAGTGTTCTGGATTTAAATGTGAAAAGAGCTAAGTTGTCAATAAATCCCCCAAAGAATATACTTTCATATTGAACTGAGGATAATAAAATATTGCTTAAACTTGGTGGTGAAAAGAGTTGTGATTTTGGTACATGTCTTAGTCCTTTTTGGAATTGCTATAAGAAAATACCTAGCCAGGCATGGTGGCTCACGCCTGTAATCCCAGCACTTTGGGAGGCCGAAGTGGATGGATCACCTGAGGTCAGGAGTTTGAGACTAGCCTGGCCAACATGGTGAAACCCCATCTCTACTAAAAATACAAAAACATTAGCCAGGGATGGTGGTGTGCGCCTGTAGTCCCAGCTACTTGGGAGGTTGAGGCAGGAGAATCGCTTGATTCTCCTGCAGCGAGCCAAGATCCTGCTGCTACAATCCAGCCTGGGCAACAGAGCAAGACTCCATCTCAAAAAAAGAGGGGAGGGGAGGGGAGGGAAAGGGGAGGGGAGGGGAGGGGAGGACCGAGACTGGCTAATTTGGCTAATTTATAAAGAAAAGAAATTGATTGGCCAGGCGCGGTGGCTCACGCCTGTAATCCCAGCACTTTGGGAGGCTGAGGTGGACGGATCACAAGGTCAGGAGATCAAGACCATCCTGGCTAACAAGGTGAAACCCCGTCTCTACTAAAAATACAAAAATTAGCCGGGCACGGTGGCGGGCGCCTGTAGTCCCAGCAACTCGGGAGGCTGAGGCAGGAGAATGGCGTGAACCCGGGAGGCAGAGCTTGCAGTGAGCCGAGATCGCGCCACTGCACTCCAGCCTGGGCAACAGAGCGAGACTCCGTCTCAAAAAAAAAAAAAAGAAAAGAAAAGAAATTGATTTTGTCACAGTTCTGGAGACTGAGAAGTACAAGACCACAGTGCTGACAAGTTTGATTGTCTGGTGAGGGCTGCTTTCTGCTTCTGAGATGGCCCTTATTGCTACATCCTTCAGAGGAGAGGAATGCTGTGTCCTCTCAAGGTGGAAGGCCATCCTTTACATGGTGGAAGCTAGCTTAGTGCTGTGTGAAACCTCTTTTGAAAGGGCCTTAATCCCATTCACGAGGGGAGAAGCCTTAATGACCTAATCACTTCCTGAAAGCCCTACCTCTTTTTTTTTTTTTTTTTTTTTTTTTTTTTGAGGCAGAGTCTTGCTCTGTCGGCCAGGCTGGAGTGCAGTGGCGCGATCTCGGCTCACTGCAAGCTCCGCCTCCCGGGTTCACGCCATTCTCCTGCCTCAGCCTCCCCAGCAGCTGGGACTACAGGCGCCTGCCACCAAGCTCGGCTAATTTTTTGTATTTTTAGTAGAGACGGGATTTCACCATGTTAGCCAGGATGGTCTCAATCTCCTGACCTCGTGATCCGCCCGCCTTGGCCTCCCAAGGTGCTGGGATTACAGGCGTGAGCCACCGCTGGGCCTAACCCCTACCTTTTAATGCTATCACATCCACCATTAAGTTTCAACACCAGAATTTTGGAGGCAACACTTTCAAACCGTAGCAGTATGTAATAAAATCCAGAGCATAATTGTAGAGTGGCAGAAAAAATGTGAATGAGCAAGGTTTCCATTTTACACTGATTATAAATGTCCATGCAGCAACCAGTATTTAGTTTAATTGTAAATATTTTTTTGGTATTTGTTTAGCTACACGACTGAAAATTTATTATTTAGATATAAAAGAGAAACTAATTTTTTTGCTAAGTAACATCTTCCGTAAACAATGAGAGTTTTGGAGAATTCTGTTTTGGGAAACATCCATGTTAATATTTTGTTTCCATATGAACCATCATCACACAGACATTATTTTGTACAACACAAACAAGTAGAATAGATTTAGCTTTTGGCTCAGAACATATTGTTCCATATGCCCTACAGAGCACATCTAAAAATCTATGTGACGAGACCAAATCTGTACACAAAAATGAAAAAATCAGTCAGGCATTGTGGCACGTATCTGTGGTCCTAGCTACACAGCAGGCTGAGGTGGGAGGATCACTTGAGCCCAGGAGGTTGAGGCTGCAGTGAGCCGTGTTTATATCACTGCACTCCAGCCTAAGTGACAGACAGAGATCCTGTCTTTAAAAAAATCTATTTACAACGTAACTACCACACTGTCCACCTAAAAAAGAAATCCAACAGGTTACACAAAATGTAGGGTATTAGGTAAAAGGGTTTGGTCAATTCATTATTAACCACATGTCCTCTACAACTGTTCTCATCTGAAGATGTACTTTGGGGTTATTAGGTCAATAATGGACTCTTCCATCGTCTAAAAAAAAAAAAAAGCACTATCCAGTATCGAGTAGTGAGGTTGCTATAAATTCCAACACTGCTCACATTATTAACAGAGTCACTGTACCCATCTCGTGGTGTACCTCATCTGTACCTCATCTCATCAATCTATCAGCTGTCCCTTGAAGGAGTTTATAAGACTGTAAAGAGAAATATCTAATTCTTCTTCAGGGCTAGTTTCAACCAGGATCTAAAACATTCAAATGCTGTAAAAGTAAATGGATATCAATTATAGCATTAAAAAACAAGGAGAATAGAGATATGATTATAGCTTCTGCTACAAAAGACCTTTAAAAGCAGATTTAAGGCTGGGCATGGTGGCTCATGCCTGTAATCCCAGCACTTTGGGAGGACAAGGTGGGTGGATCACCTGAGGTCAGGAGTTCGAGACCAGCCTGGCCAATATGGTGAAACCCCGTCTCTACTAAAAATACAAAAACTAGCCAGGCGTGGTGGCACACGCCTGTAATCCCAGCTACTCAGGAGGCTGAGGCAGGAGAATCGCTTGAACCTGGGAGGCAAAGGTTGCAGTGAGCCGAGATTGCGCCATTGCACTCCAGCCTGGGTGACAGAACGAGACTCCATCTCAAAAAAAAAAAAGCAGATTTAAGTGAATAGATGTATGCCATAATACATATATAATACCTGGGTAGGAAAATAATCTAATATGTACTTGACACAAGAAGTATCTAGCACAAGAAGTAAAAGAAGGCATTACCAAAAAAATGCCTAACTTTTGATTGAGTTTGGCATCAAAAATATTTGTTAAACGCTCAAATGATGATTGCTATGCTGTGACAAGGCTATGGACTTGATAACAAAAATTTTTTATAGGAAAGAGAAGCCATTATTTAATATATCCATACAGTATGTACAATTGCTGTAACTTCACTTGATCCGCAAGTGGACTTTTAGGCATTAAGTAAGTGGGTTCTCAAATACAGGCAATTTTATTGTGCAGGAGATATGTGGCAGTATCTGGAGACATTTTTAGTTGCTATAACTCGAGGTGGAGGGAGCAACTGCTCTGCTCTGCTGCTGAGTAGAGGTCAGAGATCCTGCTAAATATCCTATACTGCACAGGAAGCTCTTTCCCCATCCTCCTCCACCAAAGAAATTATCTAGCCTCAAATGCCTATGGTACCAAAGTTGAGAAAGCCTGCATTGAGTCACATAGTATAACAGGTCCTACTCTAACAGTTTATTTCTGTGTCTAGTACTTCCTCTTTGGGGTAGGCACAGGAGCTGTGCAGGTTATTCTGTGGCAGGTAAGCTTGAAAGTCATCACATTTGGCTGCTTATTTAGACAGGGTGGTTGGACTCAATTTTAAGGGTTGAATTGACTTTCAGATTATTTCAGTGGCACCCAGATTTGACCTATGGGCCAGTCAAGATTGCTTTCAGGTTCTTAACGTCTTTATAGGAAATGGTGCTAGACTCAGCAGGATGAGTTAATCAAGAAGCATCTAAGTATATGAAGTATTTGTAGTATCAATGCACAATTTAGTTATGTCCTGTGAGCATTCCTGGAAAAAGGGTACACTACCTCACTGTATGGTAAAGATACCTGATGCAATAACTGAAGCATAACCTGAGAATGCCCTCTATGGCAGATGCACCTGAATGCAGGTGGAAGTTCCAAGCTATCTGGGAGTGGCCAACCTAGAGAGCCATTCCTTGTCTATGAGAAACATCTGAGTCCCCAGCCCCTCTCATGGAACTCGCCACTACATTGAGGCCCTTTGGTTTTTTATCCTTTTTTTTTTTTTTTTTTTTGAGAC
Source organism: Pongo abelii (assembly GCF_028885655.2). Classification (NCBI taxonomy): domain Eukaryota; kingdom Metazoa; phylum Chordata; class Mammalia; order Primates; family Hominidae; genus Pongo; species Pongo abelii. The sequence goes on along the minus strand of NC_071996.2, from coordinate 72,281,644 downwards.
GGAGTCTCGCCCTGTCGCCCAGGCTGGAGTGCAGTGGCGCAATGGTCAGCTCACTGCAAGCTCCACCTCCCGGGTTCACGCCATTCTCCTGCCTCAGCCTCCCAAGTAGCTGGGACTACAGGCACCCGCCACCACACCCAGCTAATTTTTTTGCATTTTTAGTGGAGACGGGGTTTCACCGTGTTAGCCAGGATGATCTCGATCTCCTGACCTCGTGATCTGCCTGCCTCGGCCTCCCAAGGTGCTGAGATTACAGGCGTGAGCCATCGCGCCCGGCCACATTGAGGCCCTTTGTTTTGGGTTAAATGGAGGTTGCCAGGTGGAGGTTGTTAGGGGGAGGGTGCTAGGTGAAAATGGTATATAAACTGTATGTGTTTTGCAAGCAGTTGCAGTTCTTCTGCCCAGCCCGCCATCACTGGGCTATGCAGATATCCTGTCCAGCCTGCCGCCACTGGACTCTGTCCCCTGTAGGTAAGCCTCCAGTGAAACCCCATGTCTTGTTTGCTGGCTCTGGGTCTCTTCTTCTGTCTCCCAAACACAGTGCCATCACTATTAGGTTAATACGGGTCCAGTACAACACTCAGAATTCTGTGGATTGCTACTACTTAGGGTTGTGGGAAAGAGGTTATTTAAAAAACCTTTTTAACAAAGCACATTTCACTGGAATATACTATGCTACTGAATGTGTGGTTCAGGGAGTAGCATCAACATAACCTGTGGATATGTTAGAAAGGCAGAATCTCAAGTCCCACCCCAGGCTTATTGAAAGAGAACTGGCATTTTAACACGATTCCCAGAGAAATACCGTCCTAATACATTGATGGGAAATTAAAAAAAAAAGGAAGAGAGAAGAAAGATAATGCTTATAAGAGGAAAATGAAAAGGATAATCAGTGACTTGACCCTTGCATACAGTACTTTGTCTGGTTCAGGGACAATCTTGAAGGTCAGAGAGGACCTGTGAGTAGGTCAGAGGAGAGTTATGAAAATAAAAATAGGCCAGGCGTGGTGGGTCATGCCTGTAATCCCAGCAATTTGGGAGGCCTAGGCAGGTGGATCACTTCAGGTCGGGAGTTTGAGACCAGCCTGACCAACATGGAGAAAGCATGTCTCTACTAAAAATAAAAAAAATTAGCCAGGCATGGTGGTGCATGCCTGTAATCCCAGCTACTTGGGAGGTTGAGGCAGGATAATCATTTGAACCCCAGAGGCAGAGGTTGCGGTGAGCCAATATCGTGCCAGATAAGGAAATTACCTCAAAGACAAGAAAACTAAGCAATATGTAAAGTTCAAGTCTACAATCTAATATGATAAGAAATGGCAAACAAGGCTGTAAGAAATATGGCTGCATTTTGGTCAAGGATAGGCCAAAGTAAGATGTTTACATCCTGTGTGACTCAGTGAGTTTAGAGCACAGGCGTATAACCCCACTTGTTATCACAGCCATGTAGTCAAAACATGGGAAGGCCATCACTTGGCTCTACGCCACTATTGTCTGTAAAAGCTATAAATGCCCTGTTGACACTGTGCAGGCATGCTGGCACCCAGAGAAAGAGAGAGTCAGAGCTGTCTGTCTTTGCAGACGGCCATGCAGCTGCAGGTGTGGGGGCTGCTGAATAAAGCCATGTCTCATCTACCTGTTGTCTCTCTAGTGTTCTTCCAGTTCCCTGCCCCACATCCACCCACTCCCCTCAGCCCTCAGCTGGGGCTGGAACCTAACCCTGAGCATACTTGGTGTAGTCAGCAGGATGAGGTGAGTAGGTCTTCAGCCCCTGAGGCTCCCGGATTGGCTACGTGGCCACAGCATGGGCTGTGGTACCCCGTGGCAGAGATGCTGCTTGGGTGGGCCCCAGTGGAAACGTGGGAGACAGTGAATGGGTCTCCCATGAGTGTGGAGAAGCATCTGGAAGCTCACAGCACCAAGAAGGAATGACCTTTGCCGGCAGAGTCGGATGGGCATTTCTGACTTAATCAGAAACTGAGTTTCATGCTCAGTCCCTGCAGGACACAGCGCAGGTAAGGGACTTTCAGGCACAAGCTGAGTCCCTGGGAGCCCAAATGCACAGCTTGGAGCAAAACCTGGGGCGGGGCGGCGGGGGTTGGAGAGGGACCTCCATGTGCAAGCACGGAGCTTAGAGGCCCAGATAAGCAACTTGGAACAGGAGTTAGCAACAGCTGTCAGCGCGACCTTCAGCCAGTCCTCCTGGCCGGACACTCCCATTGGGTCTGATGCTGAGGAGGAGGAAGCTTCTCTGCTGCGGGCTCGCCCTGTGATCCATCAGAAGATAGACCATGAGCAGCTGATGGGACCCCAGGGGAGAGCCCAGGGACCCCGCCCCCTACCGCTATCCCCTGGCCACACAGTGGTGGAACACACCTCTTATAGTGTTTATACCCCCACTGAGTTGCAGGAATTAGGTAAACAGTGTCGGCAGTATCCTAGGGAACTGATAGCATTTCTTGCTCCGCCTCTGAGAGGGAGAAGCTGGATTCTATCACAACTCATCCCTCCCTTCATCAGCAGCGGCAGCTGTGTGGACAGTTAGCACAAGGGCAAGATGACCACACGTTAATCGAGTGGCTAATGGCAGCCATATGGACTGTTTGGAATAATGCCGGAAAGATACCAGAAACTGTGAGTAAATGGCAATCATATACTAATTTGGTGCAGATACTCTGAGAGCTGGGTATGCAGCAGGCTGTTTGATCTAAACACCCGGGGACCAGATGATGAACACTTTACCTCGCACATGAGGAGTCTTGTGCTGGGCTCAGTGCCCCCGAGTGCTTTTGACTCTCTAGCTGCTGTTCTCACCCCATATGTGGGGTGCCACATACATGAAGTGACTACTGTTATGGCAGCCCTGGGGGAGGCAGAAGGCATCGGCAGGACTGGGGAACCCGTGCCAGAAATAAGGGGAAGGTGCCCCCTCCGCAGATAACCATCCCATGTGATAAAAAGCAGCCCAGCCGGTGACCTGAATGCAGATGTGGATTGATTTACTTGCAGCTGGGGTTGCTCCGGAGAAAACTGACAGGCAACCCAATGGAATGCTCTTGCCTCTTTGGAGGCAACTGTCCCCGGAGCAGCAATTCCGGAGAATGCCTAAATGGGGGGCAAAGCAATGTTGTTCAACCCACTCCCGCCTGGACACCGCAACTCAAGGACTGTTTGCAGACAGGCGGAGATATGGAGCCTTTCTTGTTTGATTAGGGAACTGGCTGAGATACGCAGCTCAGTGTGGGGAACCAGACAACCAGAGGCTGTATGTGGTGCTAGTAATCTGCTTGTCCCCCACTAATGTACAGCAGGTCACAGCGGGTCCTAGCACTGGTTGATACTGGTGCAGACTGCAGCCTAGTTTATGGGAACCTGGATAAGTTTTCTGGCAGAGCTGCATTTATTACCAGCTATGAAAGCTGGTCAGTGAAAGTGAAACCTGTGTCTCTTTATCTTGGCATCAGCCACTTGGCTCGCTGCCTATACACTGTGTATGTCTCTCTCATACCTGAATATATTCTGGCAGTGGACATTTTGCATGGTCTGGACTTGCACACCATGGCTGGAGAATTCAGGCTCTGAGTTAGTGCAGTAAAGCTGATACTGCAGGGACATACATATCACCAGCCCCAAGCTCTGCCACAACCCCAACAGGTTACCTCCACTCATCAATACTGTTTGTCAGGGGGCCATACAGCCATAACTGAGACTATTCAGAAGTTAGAGGAGGTGCAAATAGTGCGTGGTACCCATAGCCCCTACAATTCCCTGGTATGGCCAGTCAGAAAGCCTGATGGAACTGGGCGAATAACAGTGGATTATCGGGAACTGAATAAAGTAACACCCTCTCAGCATGCAGCTGTACCCTCCATCATGGATTTGATGAACCGCTTGACAATGGAACTGGGACAGTACTACTCTGTGATGAATGTGAATAATGCATTCTTCTCCACTGACATTGCTCCAGAGAGCCACGAACAGCTTGCCTTCATGGGAGGATGACAATGGACTTTCACGGTGTTGCTGCAGGGCTATATGCATAGCCCCACCATGTGTCATGGTTTTATTGATAATGTCATATTAACCTCTGATTATCTTGCAGAGTTGAAAGCAACAACACCCCTCTTGCCTGGGATTGGATGATGCAGTTGAGACAGCCGTCCTGGCTATCTCAAGCAGGCTACTTAGCAGGCACAAGCCCTATGGGTAGTTGACCAGAGGTGCCCATTTAAGCTAGATGTGCATGTGACCACAGATAGTTTCAGTTAAGGCCTATAGCAGCGCATGGAGTGCTTGAGTATGCCAGTAGGCTTTTGGCCCCAACTATGGAGCTGAGCTTGTCTTTATTGATAGAGAAGCAGTTAGTAATAGCAGGATTGGTATGTTCATGGATAATGACCCCCTGGACTGGGAAGCAGTTAGTAACTGCATATGCTGCCCTTCAGGCTCATAAGAGCATGGCAGAACAGGCTACAGTCATCATGCAGATGACTTACCCAATAGCAGGATGGCTGCTACGTTCATGGGTAGTGACCCCTCCAGACTGGGACAGCACAGACTGGGACAGCACTTTATCAAAGTGGGGCACCTACTTAGAGCAGTGAAGTACACTGAGTACAAGTCCCTTAGCAGCAGAGTTACAAGAGGTCTCAGGGCCTGTAGTCCTCAGGCAAGATAAGGCCATGGGGCCTCAGGCACCCCCGGCCCCATTCCTGATGAGGCACAGTATATAGACAGGTCTAGCCAGAGTATTGCTGCTGCCTGGATTGCTGCTGCAGTCCAGCCTACTACTGACACTATATGGTTTGATACCAAGAGTGGGCAAAGTAGCTAATAAGTTGAGCTCAGGGCAACACGGATGAGGATCACCAAGGAGGTGACACCCATGGTATTCTACACCAATGCTGGGCAGTTTATCAAGGCTTAATCTTGTGGTTAATTACCTGAAAGTTACAGAATTAGTTAGTCACTAGCCCATGTAGGGCCAGGCCATGTGGCCAGATCTACAAGAGGAAGGATGACCCTCTCCAACCAGGTATGGGGACAAACGGCAATCTGTTATTACCTGCCCCAATGCCCCTAAAGGTAGGGAAACAAACAAACAAACAAAACCTGGTGTTAGCCATGGACCCTCCAAGCCCCTCACTGCAGATGGTTGGCTATCATAGCCCCCCTTGGGGGAGGGTCTGCAGTATGACTTATACGTTATTCCCTGGGTATTTAATGTGTGGCCTCCATGATTGGCTGTTTGTAGGGGAACGGCCAGGAGAGGAACCCTCCTCTGGTGGGGGGAACATATGTACTGTCTGTGTGGCCTATTATGAGCTCCCTTGTGACTTTGGCATGGGTACAGGACCCAAAAGAACCACAAGGAGCTGATAAGGTGTGGTACCATCACCCAGGGCAGAAGCCCTTGGCAGCTACATTGTTATCTAGAGATAAAAGTTGGCTTGCATTTGGCCTAAGGGACGCGATTTACCCTTGTTAGTATCTGTGCTTACTTTGTCGTTCTGGCCGTAGGTTGGCATGCTCCAACTGCATTGTGGACTGGGCCCACACCTATGCTGAAGTGACCAATGTCTCCAACTGTTGGATCTGTACTGCCCTTCCAGTGGCAGCTGTGGATGGCTTGCCCTGGCACATGCATCCAGCTTCTGTGAAAAATTGGACACGGCTAGAAACCTGTGGTTCCACAGATAATTGGCAGGATGCAACACGGCAGGCTTTGGACAGGGGGTGTCGCAAAACCCATAGCAAGCCTGCCCCCTGGCTGACTCGTAGTGTCCATGATGGGTGGGGCTGGCTAATGGGAGAACACGTGGTGCCCCCATTACAGGTACCATGATGCATAGAGCAGCACTGGGGTGAAGTCACTGTGGGATGGTGGCCTGCTGAGGTTTGTGCAAACATAACATGTCACCACACCAAGGGTGTTGTGGAACAAGTGGCCTTACCAAGGCTGGGCCCCAATGGACTTTGTGCCCCCTGGGAGTTTATGGGTCTGTGGGGACACCAAATGGTGATATCTACCAGCCAGTTGGACTGGATGTTTTACTTGGGGGTAGTTTTCTGTGCCTGCCACTGTGCTTCCCACATTGCCTAGTTGCCCGAATAACTGGGAGGCACTGTGTTCCCAGTTTTTGCCACCCTCTGGTGGCTCCACCCCTTAGCAATAACTATCCCTGGAGCAGGTGTCGTTACTGTAGAAATGCAAGTTACAGCCCTTGCAGAGCACACAGCTCCGGCCCTGAATTACACCTGAGTTGCTCTCCTTTTGCTAACTGATGAGGTTGATCAGATGAGGAAGGTGGTGCTGCAAAATCCGATGGCCTTAAACATAGTCACAGTTGCTCAGGGTGGCACCTGTGCCCTTGGAGGGACACAATGTTGTACATTTATCCCTGACATCCACTAGAACATAACGGTAGCTTTACAAGGGGTGTCACAGGAGATTAAGGCTATTGAGCACCTTACTGATGACCCCCTGCAGAGACAGTGGGTGTCTCTGGGCACTACCCTATGCTGGGCTCTAATAATCATAGGTAACATAACAGGAATATTTATAGTAGGTTGTTGTTCTCTGCATTGTTGTTGTGACCTATGAGTTCAGGGTGCTGCCCTATGTGCATGGATCTCCACTAAAAGAACTCCCTCATTCCAGGGGGTGGAATATAAGGCCTGTGTGCCAAGCCTGTTTATCAAACCCATGTGCCCAAAACTTATGTATAAGGCCTTGTGTGTGTATATCAAGCCTATGTACCCAAAGCTTATGCATATAACCTGTATCCAAGGCCTATGTCTCCCTTGGCCTAGGGGGTGGAGTGTAAGGAACATGGCTGTGCTTTGGTTAAGGATAGGCCCAGGTAGGATGTTTACATCCTGTGTGACTCAGCGGGTTTAGAGCGCAGGCGTATAACTCCACTTGTTATCACAGCCATGTAGCCATACATGGGAAGGCCATCACTTGGCTCTATGCCACTATTGTCTATAAAATGTATGATTGCCCTGTTGACATTGTGCTGGTGCACTGGGAGAGAGAGTCAGAGCCGTCCTTTGCAGATGGACGGGGGGAGCCAGGACACAGCTTGGCTCACTTGAGCCCAGAGAAACAGTTAAGCTACTGACCCTGAAGCCAAGGGAGAGCTGGCCATGCAGCTGCAGGTGTGGGGGCTGCTGAATAAGGCCATGTCTCATCTACCTGCTGTCTCTTGAGTGTTCTTCCAGCTCCCTGCCCCACATCCACCCAATCCCTCAGCCCTCAGTTGGGCTGGAACCTGACACTGAGCATGACAAAGGCTGACCCCCAAATGGTTTTAAATTACAGTAAAACAAAAACTTCCTTCTAAAGGCCTTAAAAATTGGATAATGACTTAGTTTCATTCAAAGGATAGATTTTAAAAGCCCCTTATAGCCATAGCCAGACCTAGAGACCACTCAAATCCATAATGATACTGGAATTACAGAATTTTAGAACTGGAAAGTATTTAGGGGGATAAAAATCCATTAATCTAGTCATTTTACAGAAAATAAAATGAGTTCCAGAAAAGTGAAATTATTTACAAAAGTCACACAGCTAATTAGCTGTTAAGAGCTAGGACTAGAATTTAGTTATCTTGACTCAAGATAACCTACTTTTGAAGTATCCTTTTATTACTTAGTTCTGTGACCTTGCTAAGATTTTCTTATGTAAAAAATTAGAAATATGTAAATATTTAAATTTTATTCTTAAATACTATTTATTAATACAGAGAAATACTCCTGCTATAATTTTAAGGGACACAATAGTATAACAATTGTTAAGAACAATCCACCTGTGTCAAAGAGACACATACACGAACACACATCCATATACACATACAAGCTTGGAGAAAATTCTGAAAGGATCTGATTGTCCTAGATGGTGGCATTATGGGCAATTATTTTGCAAATGTTACCCAGTGAAGAAGCAATGGGGCCTTTGGAAAGTATGTAGCTCTTAGTTAAGCTTTTATCTGGAAGGTACTGGAGAAGGTCTTGGCACAGAGCTGGTTGGCTCCATGGTTTTGTGACCTGTGCCATCACATAGGACCCCATGTTCAGAAGGACCCCACTCTTGGTTTAATGCTCTGCTGCCGTGTCTTGAAATTCTTAATCATTTTTTTGAACAAGGGATGCTGCATTTTCAGTGTGTTCTGGGCCTCATTATTATGTAGTCAATCTTGTCTGGCAACTCATCTCTGGCCCATTCACTGGTAGATGATTGTGGGGTGGTTATTTCTTTAAATTTTTCATTTTTTAAAAAATCATATTCATATTATTAAAAATTAAAAAATAGATTTGCAGAAAAATTAGATCACCCTTAGAACTCTCAAGGGCAGATATATTTTAACTAGCATCTCTTCACACATCACAATGATGCTTGGTGTTTAGTCTGAAGAATAAAAAACAATTCAGTATTTTATAGTATAAATTGCTAAACACATAATTACAAAAAAAGTGTGCTTGTGAAATTAGGCTATCTATTCCTTGAGAGATGGAATTAGGTATTAGTTTTCTATTGCCACAAATATAGCAATTTAAAGCAAGAGTTTATTATCTCCCAGTTTCTGTAGGTCATAAGTAAGGCCATAATGTGACTGGGCTCTCTGCTCAAAGGTCTCACCAAGCTATAATCAAGGTGTCAGCCTGGACTGTGTTTCTCATCTGAGGCTTGAGGTCCTCTTCCAAGATCAAGTGGTTGTTGGCAGAATTCATTTCCTTGCAGGACTGAGGTCCCAGTTTCCTTGCTGGCTGTCATCCAGGAACTGCTCTCAGCTCCTAGAGGTTGCCCACATTCCTTACTACATACCTGTGTCCATCTTTAAGCCAGCAATGGCATATGCTTCAACTCTCTGACTTTCTCTTCTGCAACCAGCCAAGAAAATTCTTTGCTTTTAAAAGGCTCATCTGATTAGGTCAGGTCCACCTGGATAATTAGGTCAACTGTGCCATAAAACATAACCTAGTCAAGGTAGTAGATACATCAAATTTACAGTAACAGGGTGTGTACAGCGGGGGTAAGTCTTGGGGACCATTTTAGAATTCTGCCTACTACAACTGTCCTAAAGAGACTCATGTGACAAACAAGAGGTTTCTATACTGTACTTCTCTATCCAACCCTATCATGACTTTAATAGTCTTTTCAGCCAGGCACAGTGATGCCCACCTGTAATCCCAGCACTTTGGGAGGCTGAGGCAGGAGGATTGCTTGAGGTTAGCAGTTTGAGATTAGCCTGGGCAACATAGTGAGACCCTTGTCTCTACTAAATAAATAAATAAATAAATTGGGCATGGTGGTGTGTCCCTGTATTCCCCTAGCTACTTGGGAGGCTGAGACTGGAAGATTGCTTAAGTACAGGAGTTTGAGGTTGCAGTGAGCTGTGATTGCATCACTGCACTCCAGCCTGGGCTACAGAGACCCTGTCTCCAAAAAAAAAAAAACAAGTCTTTGCAATTCACATTTAACTCTAACATCTCTATTTTTAAGTGCATGTTTAAGCATAATGAAAACTGGCCATGACAAATATGCTTATCTTTGGGGAAAACAGAGATCCTTTTGTTTGCAAAGAAAAAGATTTAAAGAAGAATCTTGCATTCAAAAAGCCTAGTTAGTGTATATCAGTGTATTTGTTTCATTAAGTTTAATACAACCTAATGAGATAATAAGCCACGTACTCAATTTAAATGTACATATTTAAAAATGAAGGTTAAGAACATATTATCTAGAGATATATAATCAAGCATAAGATTTAGAAAATATTAACACAATATAATGCAAACATTTGTCACAAATATGCCAATGTTAGCATCCTCCCTATATGAAGTACTCAGACAAATAGATAAGCAGAACACAAGACCCTACAAATAAATGACCAAAGAACATGCCCAGACATTTAAAAAGAAGTAGAAATGACTTAAGTCGGATCTCAATGAACTCATTTATTCAGTGTATAGGATGTGTGAGATGCTGGCATATGGCAAGTACGGGGCTGCTATTCAGCCAAAGGCACTGTTAGGGGGGTTTGTGGCCAGCATCCATTCTTATTAGTTGGTGATTATTATCTGATAGGTTGGTGCCTTGGTGCCTTGTAGTGTTTGTTAAATGTTTTGATTATTAGTGAATGTGTGTCAAATGCTTTATCACCTCGTTAGTAGGCTAAATAATGGCCACAGAAAGACATCATGTTCTAATCCCTGAAACTTGTAAATGTTGCCTTGTAAGAAAAATGGGTTGCAGATGTGATTAAGGATCTTAAAAATGAGGGGATTCTTGGTCGGGGGCTGTGACATTCATGAGTACTTGACCCAGGACGCAGCTTAACTGAGCCTTAATAGAGAAAACCATACTTTGTTTTAGTTTTTTATTTAATGTATTTGCACCCAGGCTGCTCTTGGCGGTAGTTTCTGTTTGGCGGGGATAGGACCTATTTGAGTTCTGTCAAGGGGGCCTGGAGGCTCCATGTCTAGGCTGGTGCCTATGGCTCCAGGGACAGGCAGTGGGAGTCGGGAAATGTCACAGGAGCCTTGGCCCTCTCTTCTGAAAGGAAGCTGGGAGCAGAGATCTGTTACAAGATGCTGGAGCCGCTGGCACCCCACATGGGAACTCCCAACCAGCTGTGGTTCTATCTGAGCACCGGAGGGGGTGAGGGAACCTGAGGGCCATGGGGAGGTGGACAGCCGGGTGGCGGGCCAGCTGAGTGGTCACGTCCAGGAGGCATGGGGCTAGCCGTGGTGTCCCTTCCAGTGGGGTGGTTTTCTGAATGAGCAGGACCAAGGGCCTCTGTGGCTTTGGCTCTGGCGGGTTTTTTTTTTTTTTTTTTTTTTTTGAGATGGGAGTCTGGCTCTGTCACCCAGGCTGGAATGCAGTGGCACGATCTTGGCTCACTACACCCTCTTCCTCCCAGGTTCAAGTGATTATCCTACCTCAGCCTCCCGAGTAGCTGGGATTACAGGCACGCACCACCACGTCTGGCTAGTTATTGTATTTTTAATAGAGACGGGATTTCGTCACGTTGCTCAGGCTGGTCTTGAACTCCTGAGTTAAATGATCCGCCTGCCTTGGCCTCCCAAGATGCTGGGATTACAGGCGTGAGCCACCACACCCAGCCAAGTTGTGCTGTTTCTGTGGTCAGAGGAGAAGGGATATTTTCTAGTCCTGGCGAAGTGCTCCCCGCTTCTCTGAGCTGAGTGGGACCCTCTGAGCCTTGGAAGCCCACCAGATGGAGAAGCTGTTCTTTAAAATCCTTGTGGGTGTTCGAGGCCCACCACATTAATTAGAAACCAACTTTTTTTTTTAAGTTAATTCATTTTGCACAAAACTCCAAAACAAAACTCGTACATTGCTGGTCCCAAAGGGGAGGTGGCCGAGTGGGGCAGGGCTGTGGTGGAAGCCCTGAGTCCCGTTTCTGACCTTGCAAGGCCTTGATTTTCCTTTCTGTCATTTCCCCCTGATGGTGTCACTTCTCTGCCTTTCCTTCCCGCCGTGCAAGTGTGTCGGCCCCGTGACCCCAGAGTCGTGTGTCCCCTAGACTTCCTAGGACGTATCTATTGTACACACCTATAAATACCTCTGTTTTATGTTGATAGAGATATATACTGTAAATAGCATATATACTTGAGCAATATATATGTTAATATAAAAAAAATGAGGGGATTATCCTAGATTATCTGAGTGGGTCCTAAATGCAATCCTTATAAGAAAGGGGCAGAGGGGAATTTGATACAGAGAGGAGAAAAGAATGTAACTATGAAGGCAGAGATTGGAGTGATGCAGTCACAAGCCAAAGGCCTGTGGCCACCAGAAGGTGGAAGAGGCAAGGAATGAATCCCCCCTAGGGCCTGCGAAGGGCTGTGGTCCTATTGACATCTTGATTTCAGCTCAGTGAAACTGTTTTGGACTTTTGGTCTCCAAAACTGTGTTTTAAGTCACCCAGTTTGTAGTAATTTGTTACAGCAGCCACAGTAAACTAATACAATGCCTAATTCAGTAAATCTTCACAATAATCTCAGGATATAGGGAATTTCATTATCCCCACTTAAAAGAAAACCACAATATTAAGAAGCTATTAATTTATTCAATTCAGAGCTAGAACTCAAATTCAGGTCTTTCTAATTCAGAGTGGAGGTCTTACCACTATGTTGCATTAGAAAATAAAAATGAGATTCCAGAATTACTCTTTCTGGAGGAAGTGGGACTGGACTAATCCTCCCACTGTAAATAATTTAAAAACTGGACAAAAGATACGAAATAACAGTTTTCAAGCATTGGTCAACAAGCAGTACAGAACTGTGGTCCCTGAGAGAGAAGAAACAAATGAGGAGAGCCTTATAATTGTCTGTACTTTTGCCTGGAGACACGTTCCAGCCCAAGGTGCGGGGAGGGCAGATCCCCCAAACAGACCACAGTAGTCTTGTTGAGTTGAAGGAATGGAGATCAGTTTGGGGAGGCAAAAGTGGCTGGAATTTGCAGGGCAGAGTACCAGAAAGGAAGAAGGTAAATCAGAAAGAGTTCCAGAAATCTGCAAGGGAGGATGTCCCCTTGAGTCTGTGGTTGAATACTAAGACATACTTGTGTAGGATGAAACCCCGTAAGTCTGTGCAGAGAATGACCCTCGGAACTATAAGCTAAACAATTCCCAGAGCTCACGCAAAGCTGGAAGACACTTGAGTCCCAATCAGCCCCAGAGAAACACTGGTTTAATCAACTGGGGAGCAAAGAAGAAAAGAGAAAAGACAATACTTATGTTAAAAAGGCAGAAGAAAAAAAGGATGGCTACATAGAAGAACAGATAGATACGTGACAAAAACAAGAAGAGGCAAATTTTAATGGTAGAATCTAGATAGTGGGCATATAGGCATATGCTATAAAATTAAAGGGTTAATAAAACAACATTATGAAAAACATGCTCATAAATTTCACTACTTTGATCAAATGAACAAAGTCCTCAAGTGACACTAGTGGTTTTTAAATGTCCACACATTTTTTTGACTTTCATTCACCCCAAGGTGGTGTCTAATTCTCCTCTTTTTCAGTGTGGGTTAGACTAGTGTTCTATTTTAACAAACAGAATATGTCAGAAGTAATGGTGTGCCACCTTTTCTTCTTTTCCTTTTTTGTTTTTTGAGACGGAGTCTCAAACTGTTGCCCAGGCTGGAGTGCAGTGGCGCGATCTCGGCTCACTGCAAGCTCCACCTCCCAGGTTCACGCCATTCTCCTGCCTCAGCCTCCCGAGCAGCTGGGACTACAGGTGCCCACCACCACGCCCGGCTCATTTTTTTGTATTTTTAGTAGAGAAGGTGTTTCACCGTGTTAAGTCAGGATGGTCGTGATCCGCCCGCCTCGGCCTCCCAAAGTGCTGGGATTACAGGCCTGAGCCACCGTGCCCGGCCTCTGCCACTTCTGATATAGGTAACAAAAGGCCTTGTAGTTTCTTTTTTTATTTTTATTATTATTTTTTAAGACGGAGTTTTGCCCTTGTCGCCCAGGATGGAGTGCAATGGCACAATCTCCGGCCACTGCAACCTCCGCCTCCCGGGTTCAAGTGATTCTCCTGCCTCAGCCTCCCAAGTAGCTGGGATTACTAGCGCCTGCCACCACGCCCGGCTACTTTTTGTATTTTTAGTAGAGATGGGGTTTCCATGTTGGCCAGGCTGGTCTTGAACTCCCGAGCTCAGGTGATCTGCCCACCTTGGCCTTCCAAAGTGCTGGGATTAAGGGCATCAGCCACCACACCTGGCCTGTAGTTTCTTCTTTGCCCTTTCTCTTGGCTCACTCACTTGGCAAGAAAACAGCTACCTTTTTTTTTTTAAGGATACTTGATCAGCACTATGGAAAGGCCCATGTAGTTGGAAAATGAAGCCTTCTGCCAATCAGCAATACCTTGAGCCTTTCTTTCGGTGAGAAACTGAGGCCTCTTGTCAATAGCCAATAAGGAAATGAGGCTTCTTGCCAAAAACCACGAGTGGGCCACTTTGGAAGCAGATACTCCAGCCCCAGTCAAGCTTTCATATGGCTTCAGCCTTAGTTAACATCTTGACCCATTTTTGATCCTGAGCCAGAACTACCCTGCTAAATGTTCCTGAATTCCTGACCCACAGAAACTGTGAGATAACTGTTTATTTTTCCAAGCTGTTAAGTTTTGCAATAATTTATTGTGTAGCAATAGATAATTAACACAATCAAACTACCAAAGCTTGCTCAAGAAAAGCTTCACAATGGAATAGTCCTATATAGTAAAAGAAATGGAATTCGTGGTTAAAACCTTTCAACAGAGAAAACTCCAGGTCTGGATAGTTTCACTGTTGTATTCTATCAAGCATTTAAGAAAGAAAGAAAAAATGCCAGTTATTAGCTTAACTGTTGCTCCTTTCAAAGTAATATTTCTTTTGGCTTCTTTATACTTTTTCCATCTTTGGTTATCAGCAGTTTTACAATGGTGTAATTTCATGTGGTTTCATTTTATTTATCCTGTTTGGAGTTTATAAGGGTTCTTGAATCTGAAATTTGATGTCTTTCAATTTTTTTACAAAGTTTTTAAATATATTTTTTGTATTCTTTTTTGTTTGTTTGACCCAAGTCCTGCCTCAGGATCTATCTTTCAATTTTGTAAAGTTTTTAATAATTATCTTTTTTTTTTCTTTTTTTTGAGACAGAGTCTCAATCTGTCCCCCAGGCTGGAGTGCAGTGGTGCAATCTCAGCTCACTGCAAGCAAGCTCCGCCTCCCGGGTTCACACCATTCTCCTGCCTCAGCCTCCCGAGTAGCTGGGACCACAGGCGCCCGCCACCACACCCGGCTGTTTTTTTTGTATTTTTAGTAGAGGTGGGGTTTCACCATGTTAGCCAGGATGGTCTCAATCTCCTGACCTCGTGATCCGCCCACCTAGGCCTCCCAAAGTGCTGAGATTACAGGCATGAGCCACCACACCTGGCCAATAATTATCTCTTAAACTATTGCTTATGTTTCATTTTCTTTCTTCTCTCTTGGGATATAAATTTCCTCCGTTAGATCTTCTTACTAAATCTATGTCTCAACTTTTGTATTTTTATTATTTTGTCTCTCTGCATCATTCTGGATTTTTTCTTCTAATTTGTGTTCATTCACCAATTCTTTCTTCAGCTATGCCTGTTCTGTCAATTCTATCCATCAAGCTCCTAATTTCAATCATGCTAATTTTCAGTTCTAGTGTTTCCTTTAAAATTTTTTTTAAATTGACACAAAATAATTGTCCATATTTATGGCATATATGGTGATATGTTGATACATTTACTGCATAGTGATTAGATCAGGGAAATCAGCATATTCTTCAACTCAAAACATTTCTCATTTGTGTTGGGAACATTCAATATCCTCTATTTGGAAATATATATTATTGTTAACTATAGTCATCCTACAGTGCAGAAGAATGCTAGAACTTATCCCCGCCATCTAGCTGTTTCATTTTGTTTTTAATATAATTTTCAATTCTTTGCCAAAATTCTTGTAAGTTTAATTTTCTTTTTCTTTTTTTTTTTAAGCTTGTCTCTGAAAACTCCAATATCTGGAGGTCCCTACAGATGTTTAAATAGAAGCTTCTGCTGGTATTCACTCATGTCTCTTTCTGTGGCTACTTTTTATTGTGTGTTCTACAGTGTACCTGCAAAACTGTTTATAGATTTATTTTGAGGCCTAGTTTGTTAGTTTTCTACACTGTGTAACAATATTACCACAAGTCTGGTGTCTTAAGAACAAGACACATTTATTATCTCACAGGTTCTGTGGGTCAGGAGTCCAAGCACAGATTAGCTGGCTTCTTTCTGTTTCCTGCAATCAAGACTGCAATCAAGGTGTTAGCCAGAGCTGAGGTCTCAGCTAGGTCTCCACTGAACCAGGATTCACTTCCAAAATAACAAGGTTGTTGGCAATCTTCAGTTCCTAGCACACTACTGGAACAAGGATCTGTTTTCTTGCTGACTACTGGCTAGAGGCCACCCTTAGTTTCTTGCCATGAGGCCCTCTCCAAAGGCTGGTTTACAGCATGGCAGCTTGCTTCTTCAAAGTCAACAAGTCTCTCTTAATAAGATGAACATTAGAATTTGCTGTAATCATGTCCATCTCATCATCTTCGTGGTAGTCTATGGATTAGAATCAAGTCATGGGAGTCTCCCTCCACACAAGGAATACCAGGGGACAGGAATCATAGTGGCCACCTTAGAGTCTGTCTGCCACACCTAGGATGTTAATTTCTTCCTGAAAAGCAAATGTAGATTTGCTTCTGCCATGCATCTGGGAGCTCTAAAAACCTTAGATAACCTCAATCTAATTTCAGAAACTGAGGGTATTTGAAGCTGAGCTGCCATCCCTTTGAAGGCCTGCTTACTTCTGGACCACTGTTAATCCTAATGAGTAGCCATCTGGGATCCTCACTCCAAGTAAGGGAAAGGGTTTACCAGTACAGGCCCCTTCTTCCTTGTCCCATAAGGTTGTCAAAACGGCCATTCAACATCTCAGCAATCGCTTACCACTTACAGAATTGGCCAACACAAGGGAAAACAGCTCCCCTAACAAAGTTTCTGTTTCCTTAGGAATTCTTCATTGTTGCCAGCTTGCTGATGTCTTCAACCAGGTGTTTTTAATTAATTTATTTTTAGTTTATCTTCTTTTTTTTTTTAAGAGATGGGGTCTCCCTATGTTGCTGAGGCTGTTCTCAAACTCCTGAGCTCAAGTGATCCCCTAGCCTTGCCTCCCAAAGTGCTGGGATTAAAGGTGTGAGCCACCGTGCCCAGCCCAGATGTTTTTAAAATTTTGTTCAGCTGCCAGCTTTTCTAGATGTTCTCAGTGAAGATCTAGGACAAATTTCTTGGTCTACCATCATTGTAAATGAAAGCCTTTATTTTTATTCATTGTAGAGATGGGGTCTCCCTATACTGCCCAGGCTAGTTTTGAACTCCTGGCCTCAAGCGATCCTCCTACTTTGGCTTCCCAAACTGCTGGGATTACAGGTGTGAGCCATAGTGCTCAGCCTACTTTTTTATGTCCAGCATTTGGAGAGGGCCACATGGCAAGAAACTCAGTCAGCAAGAAAACAGATTCTTGTTCCAGTAGTTTGCTAGGAACTGAATATTGGCAACAACTGTGTTATTTTGGAAGTGAATCCTGCTTCAGTGGAGCCTCAGCTGAGACCTCAGCTCTGAACACATCTGAAATCTGAACACATCAACATAATCTAACCCGAACACATCAACATAATCTAACCTAAAGCAAAACAAAGATTTTTCAACCTAGAAAAAAGATTAGAGAGTACTAATTATATTGAATATTTCTACTTCTGGAGCTTTCCATAATTTGGAAAATACAATATTATTAAATACTGCATTTTTATGGCTAAAACATCAATCTAGAAATTAGCATGGACTTATAAAACATTTTAGATCCGTTGATATTTTGCTAATATCTCTATATGGAAGTCTTAAATATTGAGTATTCCTGCAAATTACATACAGTATTGAATTGCTCAAAACTGCATTGCCAAATATAAACAACACACCGATTAAACTAGCTACTGTAGTTGTCTATGGTGCTATGATATAAAGTTAGAATATTTGAAGGACATTAATATGTACTTCATTTCAAACGGAAAGCCTGAAATTGATGAAAACTTCAACAATAGATACTGCATCCCTGTCTTTAAAATACACTGGTTTGGGAGGATATATAAATTTGGTAGCCTTTTATTCTTATGTGAATAAAGCATCAGACTTTATTTTTTAAGATCTGTAACTACTGGACATACTTTTAAAATAAATATCTGGCTGGCCACGGCGGCTCATGCCTGTAATCCCAGGACTTTGGGAAGCCAAGGCAGGAGGATCACTTGAATCCAAGATTTTGAGATCTGTGCAAAGTAGTGAGACCTCATCTCTAACAAAAAATAAGAAAACATTAGCTGGCATGATGGCACGAGCCTGTAGTCCTAGCTCCTCAGGAGGCTGAGGTGCGAGGATCACTTGAGCCCGGGGGGTTGGGGCTGCAATGTGTGGAGATCAAGTCACTGCAATCCAGGCTGGGTGACAGAGACCTTGTCTCAAAAAAGGAGGAATATCTAAGAGAATAAAATATGCTTACTTGCTCCAGGAATAAATTAAAAAATATAAACTATCAACCACCTTTAGTGGAGACCACTAGTGTACCTAACTCAATTCTGTACTTTTTTCCCCAACTTTTCCTGGGCACATGACTACCTGGGATGAAAGCTGTATTTTCCATCCTTCCTTGCTATTTACAAGTAAGGCACTATGACTAAGTTTGGCCAGTGACATTTAAATAGAAGTGTTGGGTACAACTTCTGGGAAATTTCTTTAGACAGGGGATGTAACTTTCTCACTGCCCTCTTTCTTGCTGGCCAGAGTGCTGCTGTGAGGGCTAGAGCTTCACCAGAAACCTTGGATCATGGGTTGAATACCAAGTGCTGCGGCTGGTAGACTAACACAGCAACCCTGAAATACTTACCTCTGGAATTCTTTTATGTGAGAGGAAAAAAAAATTCTGTCTTTTTTTTTTAGGCCTCTGGTATTTGGGGTTTTAGTTTTATGCTGCTGAACCTAATCTTAAGTGATACACTTTTCAATTGCTGACATATTAATCCTTTATTAGAAATTGTAAATGAGAAATTATATCAACACCTGAGGACCAAACTACAACAGAATATTCCATAGGCTCAAGATTTTGAGACATTCTGGAAAGAGTTTTCTGTAAGGTATATCCTTTCCGTGGCATGGCAACATCGTCATTCTTTAAAAAGGTGACTGGACAGACATCATTTCCACCATCACCAATATAAACAATTTGTGTATAATTCACTCCCTGTTGTAACTGTTTATCTACAAATTCTATCAAAACTACCTTTTTGCAAAGATTCTTTGGGCATCTATTGCAAGAATGAGTATGATAATTTTCGACAGTGAGATGACCATTGCTATTAAAAGCTGCTGGATTTGTAAACACTTTATCAAATACGTCATGAAAACTGGCAGCTTCTAAAACCCAATCTATGAAGACCGAATTTGAATCTGAAATAATAATGCAGTCAAATTTATCCTTATTCTTTCTTATAAAGTTGAAGAGTTCCACCATCCCTGGAGTGAAAGGCAATGATGTCACTGCTCTTTTCATTTCATGTTCTCTTACACCTTTATCTCCCAAATACTTAAAGACTCTGCCCATAAATTCTGTCCAAAATCCTTTTTGATAAGAATCACGTAGTTCAATAGGAAGCTTTTTGTTGGGAGCACATTGTACAATCCAAGTGTCACTATTGTCATCTATGATTGTATTGTCAAAGTCAAAAACTAGCAAAATTTTCATGGTTCCAGAAGTAGATTTGGATTACCCTGAAAAAGAAGAAATATTATTCCCTAAACAAACTCTGTTTACATATCTAGCTAAAATACTTATTTAATAAACATAACTAAATGTTAATCTGCTAAAAGAAGGAATATAAACAAAGTAATTAAGCACTTCAAGACCACTACCTAACCACTTTTCTCCAAGAAGCAAAGTTCATATTTGAGTATTTTAAGTGGAAAACAAAATATATAAAAAGGACATTCATAGTATTATTGTGTTCCTGGAGGTGTGTTTCTTATAGAAGTTATAAGAAAGAAAAAAAGGCATTTCTTACTATCATTAAATCATTAAACAAACCACACTTATTTTATTAGATTAAAATATTTACAATCCTCATATTAAATAACAGATCATGTATAAAGGACTCTCTGTGTACTAACCAAAATTCTGAACAAATTTAACATAGCATGAAATCTTGGAAGATATAAAATAACTTTTTAAGAAAAGGTATTTACTAACAAAAACAAGCAATGGGGAAAGGATTCCCTATTTAATAAATGGTGCTGGGATAACTGGCTAGCCATATGCAGAAAACTGAAACTGGACCCCTTCCTTACACCATATACAAAAATCAACTCAAGGTGGATTAAAGACTTAAGTGTAAAACTCAAAACTATAAAAAACCTAGAAGAAAATCTAGGCAATATAATTCAGGACACAGCAAAGGCAAAGGTTTCATGACAAAGATGCCAAAAGCAAATGCAACAACAGCAAAAATTGACAAATGGTATCTAATTAAACTAAAGAGCTTCTGCACAGCAAAAGAAACTATCAACAGAGTAAACAGACAACTTAGAGAATGGGAGAAAATTTTTGCAATTTATCCATCTGACAAAGGTCTAATATCCAGCAACTATTATAAAGTTGAAAAGTTCCACCATCCCTGAAGTGAAAGGCATCGATGTCACTGCTCTTTTCATTTTATCTTCTCTTACACCTTTAGCTCCCAAATAGTTAAAGACTCTGCCCATAAAATCTGTCCAAAATCCTTTTTGATAAGAATCATGTAGTTCCTTGATAAGGAACTTAAACAAATTTACAAGAAAAAACAAACAGCCCCATTAAGAAGTGGGCAAAGACACAAACAGACAATTCTTGAAAGAAGACAATACATGTGCCCAAGAAATATATGAAAAAAAAGCTCAACATCACTGATCATTAGAGAAATGCAAACTAAAGCCACAATGAGATACCATCTTATACTAGTCAGAATGGCTATTATTAAAAAGCCAAAAAATAACAGATGCTGGCAAGGTTGTGGAGAAAAAGGAACACTTTTACACTGTTGGTAGGAGTGTAAACTAGTTCAACCATCGTGGAAGACAGTGTGGTGACTCCTGAAAGTCGTAGAGGCAGAAATACCACTTGACCCAGTAATCTCATTACTGGGTATATACCCAAAGGAATATAAATCATTCTATTATAAAGATACATGCATGCGTATGTTCACTGCAGCACTGTTCACAATAGCAAAGACATGGGATCAACCTAAATGCCCATCAATGATAGATTGGATAAAGAAAATGTGGTACTTATACACCATGGAATATTATGCAGCTATAAAAAGGAATGAGAAGATGTCCTTTACAGGGACACGGATGGAGCTGGAAGCCATTATCCTCAGCAAACTAACACAGGAACAACAACAACAAAAAACAAACACCACGTGTTCTCACTTGTAAGTGGGAGCTGAATCATGAGAACACATGGAAGGGAATAACATACACTGGGACCTGTCAGAGGGTGGGGGGTGGGAGGAGGCAGAGCATCAGGAAAACAGCTAGTGGATGCTGGGCTCAATACCTAGGTGATGTGCAGCAAACCATCAGGGCAGACGCTTACCTATGTAACAAATCTACACATCCTGCACATGTACCCCTGAACTTAAAAGGTGGAAATCAAAAAAATTAAAAAAAGAACGTATTTAGCTTAAAATCAATTTCTAAATACCAACATTATAATTAAATGATTGCTGACACTCTATATGATATTCTAAACAAATTACCTGAGAACTGGAGGCCAATTTAATTCTTCCAAACTAGAAGTAACTTTTAGTTAAGAGTTTTCACATGTTTATTTATATCTGCTCTAGATAGTTTAGCTCTGGGGTGCCAAATAATTTGAATACACCTGAGTAATCATACTGTTTGTGGTGTGACAATTACTTATGTCTGTTTTCATTAGAATATAATGAAGGTGATTAATTATAAGTCTCAAGAGAAAAGGAAAGAATAAGCTGGTCAACTGATGGTAAGAATAAACATTATTTATAAAAAATAACTATATAGAATATCCAGAAAATGATATAATTAATGTGTGTAAACAGACAATAATAATAATTTTGAGAGTCATTATATGTCAGGCACTGGCCTAAAAACTTTGCAGTATCATACCATTTAATTGTCACAACCCTATTAAGTAAGAATCATTATTATCCTCATCTTAAAAATACATAAGCTGGATCTCGAAGTGGTTAGGTGTTAGTAAAGTGCCAGAGCTGGAATCTTAGGTTGATTTGATTCCAAACTTCATGCTTTTAAGTACCAAATTCTAGTGTTAAAAAATAGAATATTTAATGACTACTCATTAGTTTAAAAATATAACACTAAGTAGGCAATTTCAGCAGAAAGATATTTAATTACATAAAAACATTCATTACTTTCAAAGTACACACTAACCATAACACCACATCTGTGATACACTTTATAACCATTTTGAGGTTTTTACAAGAAATCCTAAAAAGGCAAAGAACCACAGCAATAAGAAAAAGATCAATTAAAAATGAAAAACATGGCATTTAACCACACATATTCTCCAGTTTATAACAGTAGACACCCAGTAGTGAAGACAGGATAGAGCTCTTGACTCACATAAGACTAAGTATTCTGTGTCTCTTAATTTAGAATATCTAGAGAATAATTAACCTACAGGGGTATCACCTGTTGTGTGAATGTGGCTGGTACATAATTTTTGTTATTCTGGATCGTTGTATCACTAAATGCCTAATCCAGATGCTTCTGACTGGTTCCCTGAGATTTAAATGCAGAATTCACTTTCCTACAGAAACAATGTAATAAATAATAAGGCATAATTGACAATCACATTAGTACTGTAACTAGGCACATTTTAAATTAAATATACTTTTTGAGAATTCTGAACTTATAATTAAAAGAAATTTCAAATGTGACTCACTGTTGTTTGAAAACTGCCTCAAGCCTAAACTTAATTAGCCACAAATTACTGAAATTCCTGAATTATTAGCCTCAAAATAGCATGAGACTAAGGTAACACAGTTCCCCTGCTGATCTGAAAGTGCACTTTTAAAATTTTCACATCTTTTTCTATTAGTATTTTCTCACCACTCAACATAAACCTTTAAAAAATACTTACCCAACTTAGTATTTCCAAGACAATCTTACTTCAGCATTGGGATTAGGATAAACAATCACGACAATCTTCAGTTTTAAACATCAGCCAGTTGTTTTCAAATATTACTCCTATTCTATATACAGGGAACACAGTCTTCTGGTTTGGAGCAAAATAATGGAAACTTCTTAACTCCTAAAATTAATAAAAGTATTTTAAAGGCTTTAACATTTGTATTTTCAGGCCGGGGGCAGTGGCTCAGGCCAGTAATCCCAGCACTTTGGGAGGCCGAGGCAGGGGGATCACGAGGTCAGGAGATGGAGACCATCCTGGCTAACACAGTGAAACCCCATCTCTACTAAAAATACAAAAAATTAGCTGGGCGTGGTGACGGGCACCTGTAGTCCCAGCTACTTGGGAGACTGAGGCAGGAGAATGGTATGAACCTGGGAGGCAGAGCTTGCAGTGAGCCGAGATCGCGCCACTGCACTCTAGCCTGGGCAACAGAGTGAGACTCCGTCTCAAAAAGAAAAAAAAAAATTTTGTATTTTCTAATTATGTTGTTTTTCTTATGTCAGAAAAGTATCTCTTGGCAATAGGAGAACAAAGTTTTGCTTTCCACTTGGTATCGACTTGGTGTCGAAAATAAGAAATGTTATGTGAAAATAAGTTTTTGTCCAGTGGATAAAATCACAGTGTTAAGCTGATTGAGTTTTTCAGAGTCCATTTTTTCTTTTTACTTGTTTAATAGAGGAGTTCCACATTCTGTTGTCAATAGACATTGAGATTTAGTGCTGTACTAGAAATTAAAATGTCTCCAAAAATTAAGGATATGCACAAAGATTTAGTTTTAAGAATGTGAATCTATTTTGAAACCAATTTGTTAAAATTCCAAAAAGTTAACTGTTCTCTTCAAAAGCACAATCTATGTCTATTTGGTATGTCTGCAATGTTCCCATAGTGTAACAATATCCTACATGCTTTACACAATAATGAAAATTAAAAACTACACAGATATCCAAGAATTGGGAAATAATTAAGTAAGATATGCATTGATAGCATATAACAGAATATCCAGCCAGTAAAAGCCAAGATATTCAGTTCAAATTAAATAAGCAAGTCACAAAATAGTGTGTACAGTATAAT
The DNA here is from genome assembly GCF_028885655.2 of Pongo abelii. Taxonomy (NCBI): domain Eukaryota; kingdom Metazoa; phylum Chordata; class Mammalia; order Primates; family Hominidae; genus Pongo; species Pongo abelii. The sequence continues at coordinate 72,257,731 of NC_071996.2, read as the reverse complement.
CCTGTTTTTGTTTTAGAAAATGTTTACATGTGCAGTGGGATGGTTATGGTTGGTTCAACCGTAGTTCACACTTTTTCCAAATTAATTTTGTAATAAAATTTTTTTTCTTCTCAGAATAATTTAAACTCTGTTTCAGATCAGAGTGCATATGCTACGTTATTAAATTCACAACAAAGAAATAAAAGAGTGGTGGGTATAGGACAAACAACTCTAGACTGACTTGTTGTGACAATCCACAGGTTGGAGCTGGAATCTCGAGTCTGAAGTCAAATTATATCTGACCACCATGTCAAATTGGCAAGTAACTGACATCAAATCATGAGATTCAATACTTTTGTAACCAATTTTGTTAAAATTCCAGAGAATTTTTGTTGGGAGACAATTTTCCCTGCGTCTCTGGTGGTTCTGCATGTCTTATTGACTGCCGTTTCCTCTGGACTATTGTCTCAAGGATGTTTGTACAGTGGACAGCCTTGAGAAACATGCTTATTTGTCCAAATGATAAAGATCTGGGTTCCCTAAGCTCAGGGCTCCTTTCCTGTAATTCAACACACACTACATCTAGGTGACTTCTTGCCCACTTTGCATTATCCTGTGGGAACTGGGGCTTTAGGGAACTCAGGCAAAATTGCTGATACACTGGCTACTGCTGGGAGTAATTCATTCCTGAAACGAATAGTCTTGTGTCTTCCATGAAACTGCCAGGCTAAGTTAGCCTGCAAACAGGGTAAAATCTCTGTTCCTTCCCAGTTCTTGACAATTTTTTTTTTTTTTTTTGAGATGGAGTCTCGCTCTGTTGCCCAGGCTGGAGTGCAGTGGCACGATGGTCGGCTCACTGCAAGCTCCGCCTCCCAGGTTCACGCCATTCTCCTGCCTCAGCCTCCAGAGTAGCTGGAACTACAGGCGCCCGCCACCGCGCCCGGCTAATTTTTTTGTATTTTTGGTAGAGACAGGGTTTCACCGTGTTAGCCAGGATGTTCTCAATCTCCTCACCTCGTGATCCGCCCGCCTCGGCCTCCCAAAGTGCTGGGATTACAGGCGTGAGCCACCACGCCTGGCCCCCAATTCTTGACACTTTTTAAGGTATAGTTCCAAAAACCTACCAACGCTGTATGTGCACAAATAATTTGTCTTCAAATATTTTCTTAATTATTCCATACTTACCAGCATTATTACGTGGAACATCTGATAGAAAACCTAAAGAAAAATAGCACGACTATGTGTTAGAACATTCGTTATTAAAAATCTTTTTGTTCTTTCATTTTGAGAGACTCCAATTTGGTGCATTATGTGTACACGTCAGAGCCAACTTGTTAGTAATGAAGTTATCTGTACATCAATGTGTTAGAAAAGGATCTTTTGAAACCAAACGCGCAGCTACTCCTAACAGATTTCTGTGGTCATGTATTTACCAAGAAATTTAAAATATCTCAAAGGTCCTAACGTAAATGTTCTAAGCATATCATTAAGTTTTAACATTCCTATTTTTAAAAAACTTGGCCCCATCTAGTCCTGACCATGCCTCAGAAACCAAAGGATTAAAAAAACAGCGTTTATGTCAGCGAATCCGCGGGTTTTTATAGTTAAGGGAGGGTTTTGCTCCTCACACTCCACCCGCGAGATCTGCGGACGCACACATCACGCCTAGGCCTTGCGCGCTCACACACCTGCCGGCTCCACCCCGAGGGTAGGCATCGGACCCAATCGGCGGTCGTTCCCCATGGGGAGAGCGCAGGTGGGGATGGGAGTAGCAGGCAGGGCGGGGGCCCACGGGCTTCTCACTGACCCAGGCCCGCCGTCGGCAGCCGCCCCGGCGCCCGTGACGCTCCTGCGGGTTCAGTCCTTTGGCCTCGCCCCACGCCTGCCCTCTGGGCAGCCCCACTCACAAGCCCAGCTCGCAGGCGCAGGCGCCTCTCTTCTCTAGCCCGACCGCCAACTGCAGCACCTTCCTTGTTCCTCGGCTACGGCTGGCGTCACTTCCGGCGGCGTTGCCAAGCAACCGCGTGGTTCGAGTAACAACTCCGCCGGCTGGCGTCCGCGGCGCTTGGCGCCACAGTCACTATTCCAGATCTAGGAGCACCATGGACACCTCGTCAGAGATGCTGGTACGGTTTGGACGGCGCTGTGGACGGGCGAAGGAAAGTACAGGTGAGCTAAACTGACCTATCCAGGGACAGGGATTGTTTCTGGACCCCCGGCATGGAGTGAGAGGAGAGGATGCCGAATGAGGGATTCAGTTGAATTTTGAAATGGACTCCACCAGGTCGAAAGCATCCTCAATAAGCATCTTTGGGCTCTGTGTGAAGTTAGGCCGTCTTGTCCTCAGGTGAATGGGTAAAGGAGGGAAACGGGGAGTGTAAGTGGGTGGGAGAATGTTTACAGAAATAGGGGTGTAGAAAAGATAGGAAATCAGAGACCGCCACCCCCAGCTGACCTAAAACTGCACAGTTGCAGCTCTGAGAGTCTGGGTTTTGTTAAATTTTCCGCACGCTTAAAGTTTGTTATTCACTGATTGAATTGGAATATCTCTTGGAAATATAAGTCACCTCTTTAGAGGCTTGGCTCTTCTGCAAACCTGCTGATTGATCTTTACTAAAAGTCTCTGAAGGAAATATCTCCATTTCCTCCTCTCTAAAGTAAATATAAGGTCTCCCTCTAAGTCAAATGCTTTTAGAGAGTTAAAAAAAATCGTGCGACATAAAGTACTGTAATTCAGGTGACCTGTTATAACAATTTGATTTTGGAATAGAAATAGACTTCTAAAGAACTCTGTGAATTCTAGCTACGACAGTTTCTTACGTCTGTAAATTAGCAATTAATGTTGTCATGGTGACAACTAGAACTTTGGCAATTTGAAGTATCTTCATGTCATTGCCCGAGCTTCTGTAGCAATAGTGCCCCCTGCACCAGATGCAGAGTGACAGCCAGTCATTCTTCACTAGTGGATATTTATGCAGTGGAGGTTTTATGAGGTTAGCAGCGGACTTTTGCCATGTAAAAGGAAAGAAACAGTACCAACATGGCCAGTATTGGAAAAGCACAATTACTCCCACACATTCATTTTCCTGCGTATGCATTTCTGCAGTACCTGGTTTAGATTTACCTAATAGTTGTTAAATAATGTTTTGTGGCAACTAGCTCAAAAGCTTCCATCTGAGCCTCATTGCTAAATTTTAATCTCCATTTTTAGGGGAAGGCTAAGTTGGAGAGAGGTTCAGAGACGTGTGCAGCTATTTGTAAAACAAATAATTTATAAAGATTTAGTGGGGTGACATCAGCCAGAATGGTGAAATTGGATCTATGCCTGAAATCCTCTCCTCCATAAAATCAACAAGAACAGTGGCAAAAATCATCAATATCGACTTTTTCAGAACTCTGGAAATTAACCAAAGGCTTGCAACAATCTGTAGAGTGTTTACTAAGGAAAAACAGCTGGATTTTTCTAACAACAGCAAGGTTTTTGGCATTTTAACTTGCCATAGTCCTATACTTTTCTCCCAGCCCCATGGCAGCCTAGATAACCACAGCAATCACAGTGAAAAACAGTGACTTAGCAACTTGTAGAGGGGACAAAACAGAATTTGACCCACTCCAAAGCCAGACAACTGTTATTATTCGACATGTCTGATAGTTCCTTGGAAAATCTCACTCATGAGGCTTATTGTTATTTAGTCTGACTTCAAACTCACCAAGTATGTTTGTCAAATGATCAGTGGCAATTTTAAATATCACAGCTATCAGAGGCAGTGCTGTAGTTTGAATGTGTCCTCTAAAAAGCATGTGTGGGAACTTAATCCGCAATGTAAAAATGTTGGAAGGTAGGAACTAATGACAGGTGATAGGCCGTGAGGGCAGAGTAAAGGGATTAATGCCATTATCTGGGGAGTGGGTTCATTATAAAAGTGGGAAAGTTGGCCCTCTTCTCTCTCTCTCTCTGTCTCTGTGTGTGATGTGTGTGTGTGTGTGTGTGTCTGTTGCCCTCTCTTTGCCCTTTTGCCATGTAATGCTGCCCTGTCTTTGCCCTTTTGCCATGTAATGCCTTCCATCATGTTATGATGCGGCAAGAAGGCCCCTGCCAGATGCTGGCACCTTGATACTGGCTTTCTCAGCCTCCAGAACCATGAGCCAATAAATTTCTATTCCTTATGAATTACCCAGTCTCAGGTATTCTGTTATAACAGCATGAAACAGGCAGGCAGTGATACAGTTGGGAGGCAAACAACAAGCTGACCGAAAATCTTAAAAGGATCAGTTGGGAAGTGATATGTCCATAGGGGGCTTTGGAAAGCTCCTGACATATTCCTGGGAATCTAGAAGGCCAAGTGCATGCATAGAGCTACGTACATGCCCAGGAAAGACCTGAAAATGCCTCTCACTTATGACTTACCTTGAGACTCTGTTTAAGAAAGAAGTAGACGCTAAGATGGAGTTGTAAATTGCCTGCCCGAGCATTGAAGGCATGCCTTAATACTCATAGACAGTCCTTTGGCAAAGACTGGGAGACTTGTTAGTTCCAGTCATCCAAAGATATGTCTTTCTAGTTATTAGCTGACCACTAAGCAAACTAGAGACTCCAGTGACTCCAGTGGCCACATGTGACAAAGAATACAGACTACAGAATTGGTTCAGAGAAGTCCTGAAACAAACAATAACAGCAGGAATGAGAAACTTTGGGTGTATGTGGAAATCTGATTTCCAGAGTTGACACATATATGTACAGTTTTTAATAAAAATTATGAAAGATGAAAAGAAATAAAGTATGACCCAAACACAAGAAAAAGGTTTCAATAGAAAGTGTCTTTGAAATGGACTCCACCAAGTTGAAGGCGTCCTCAATAATCGTCTTTTGGCTCAGTGGAAGTCTGGCCGTTTTGTGCTCGTTGAATGGGTGGAAGAGGGAAAGGGGGAGTGGAAGTGGTGGGGAGGATGTCTACAGAAGTAGGGGTGGAGAAAAGATAGGAAATCAGAGACCGCCCCCCAACTGACCTAAAACTGTGTAGTTGCAGTTGTTGTAAGCCCAGATGTTGGATTCACTAGATACAAACTTTTGTAAATTTATAGCTATTGTAAATATATTTAAAGAACTAAAACAAAAGTCTAAAGAACTATAGAAAAGTATTAAGAATGTTGTCTTACCAAATAGAGGAAATCAATGAATATTTTAAAAAATTATAAAAAGGAACTGAACAGAAATGTTGGAGTTGAAAAGCACAATAACTGAATTAAAAAATTCAATAGAGGGATCAATAGCAGATTTGAACTTGCAGAAGAAATAATCAGTGAACTTGAAGATAAGTCAATTGAGATTATTCAGTCTCAGAATAATGAGAAAGAAAAAAAGATAAAAGAATGAAGAAAAATAAGCAGATCTTCAGAGAAATGTAGGGCACCAGCAAATATGCCAACATAAATGTAACAAGTTCTGGAAGAAAAAGAGCAGAGAAAGGGGTAGAAAAATTTGAAGAATTAATGGCCGAAAGCTTTCCAAATTTGATGAAAAACATTACACAATCAAAAGGCTCAGTGATCCTCTAAGTATGGTAAACTCAACTCAAAGAGATCAACAGCTGTACACATCATGATAAAACTGTTGAAAGCTAAAGACAGAGAAAATCTTGAAAGCACAGAAGAGAAATGACATTACATAAAAGTAATCCTCAATAAGATTAACAACAAATTTCTTATAAGAAATTATGGAGTCCAGGGGCAGCAGGCTGATATATTCAAAGTACTGAAAGAAAAAGTCTTCAAGAATTCTTTTTTTTTTTTTTTTTTTTTTTGAGACAGAGTCTTGCTCTTGTCACCCAGGCTGGAGTGCAGTGGCATGATCTCGGCTCACTGCAACCTCCGCCTCCCAGGTTCAAGTGATTCTCCTGCCTCAGCCTCCTGAGTAGCTGGGATTACAGGCACCCGCCACCACACCTGGTTAGTAGAGACGAGGTTTTGTACTTTTAGTAGAGACGGGGTTTTGCCATGTTGGCCAGGCATGTCTCAAACTCCTGACCTCAGGTGATCCCACCTTCAATTATTAATTGAAAAAATTCTCACAAAGAAAAACTGGGTACCAGATGGCTTCATTGGCTAATTCTACTAAATGTTTAATGAAATGTTAACATAAATCCTTCAAAAACTTTTTAAAAAATAAGAGGAAGGAGCACTTTCCAACACATTCTATAAGGGCAGTATTACCCTGATACCAGCATCAGACAAAGATATCACAAGAAAACTATAGATCATTATCCTTTATGAATAGAGATGCAAAAATCTTCAACATAGTTTTAGCACATCAGCTAAATGTGGCACACACCTCCCAGCTACTTGGGATGCTGAAGTGGGAGGACCACTTGAGGCCAGGAATTTGAGGCTGTAATGTGCTATGGACACACTTGTAAATAGCCACTGCGCTCCAGCCTGGGCAACATAGCAAGACCCCATCTCAAAAAATAAGTTAATCAATTAAATAAAATACTAGCAAGCCAAATCCAACAACATATAAAAAATTATTATATACCATGACCAAGTGGTATTTATCCCAAGAATGCAAGGTTTGTTTAAAAACAATTAAGGTAGTACACTGTATAAATAGAATAAATAACAAAACTACATGATTATCCTAATAGAAAAAACATTTGACAAATCTAACATCCATTTATGATAAAAACAACAAACTAGGAATAGAAGGGAATTTTCTTAACCTGATGAAGGGGACCTATGAAAAGCCCATAGCTAACATCATAATTAATGGTGATAGACTGAAAGCCTGATCAGGAAAAGACAAGTATGCCTGCTTTCATCACTTCTGTTTAACACCATACTGGAAATTCTAGCCATGGCATTTAGGCAAGCAAAACAAAAGGCCATCCAGATTGGAAAGGAAGAAATAAAACTTTCTATATTCACAGATGACATGATATTCTATATTAAAAATCCTAAAGAATGTACTAAACATTTATAAGATCTAATAAAGTTTAGTGGCGTTGAAAGATGATCAATTTACAAAATTGTATTTCTGTACACTTGCAATGAACAATCTGATGATGAACTTAAGAAAACAATCCCATTTACAATAGCACCAAAATACTTAGGAAAAGTTTTTGTTTCTAAAGAAAAATACTTAGGAATAAGCAAAAATTTACCCTTTAAAAAACTACAAAACATTATTGAAAAAATTAAAGATATAAATAAATGGAAAGACATCTCGATATAGTTTGGATGTGTCCTGACCCAAATCTCAACTTGAATTGTATCTCCCAAAATTCCCATGAGTTGTGGGAGGGACCCAGGGGGAGATAATTGAATCATGGGGGCCAGTCTTTCCCGTGCTATTCTTGTGATAGTAATTAAGTCTTACGAGATCAATGGGTTTATCAGGGATTTCCACTTTTGCTTCTTCCTCATTTTCTCTTGCCACAACCATGTAAGAAGTGTCTTTCAACTCCTGCCATGATTCTGAGGCCTCCCCAGCCATGTGGAACTGTAGGTCTAACTAAACCTCTTTTTCCCAGTCTTGGGTATGTCTTTATCAGCAGTGTGAAAACGGACTAATACAGTAAATTGGTACCAGCAGAGTGGGGCACTGCTGAAAAGATAACTGAAAATGTGGAAGCGACTTTGGCACAGGGTAACAGGCAGAGTGGAACAGTTTGAAGAGCTCAGAAGAAGACAGGAAAATGTGGGAAAGTTTGGAACTTCCTAGAGACTTGTTGAATGGCTTTGACCAAAATGCTGATAGTGACATGGACAATAAAATCCAGGCTGAGATGGTCTCAGATGGAGATGAGGAACTTTTTGGAAACTGGAGTAAAGGTGATTCTTGCTATGTTTTAGCAAAAAGACTAGCGTCATTTTACCTCTGCCCTAGAGATTTGTGGAACTTTGAGAAAGATGATTTAGGGTATCTGGCAGAAGAAATTTCTAAGCAGCAAAGCATTCAAGAGGTGAGTTGGATACTGTTAAGGGCATTCAGTTTTAAAAGGGAAGCAGAGCATAAAAATTCAGAAAATTTGTAGCCTGATCTGGCAGAAGAAATTTCTAAGCAGCAAAGCATTCAAGAGGTGAGTTGGGTACTGTTAAGGGCATTCAGTTTCAAAAGGGAAACAGAGCATAAAAATTCAGAAAATTTGTAGCCTGACTATGCAATAGAAAAGAAAAACCAGTTTTCTGGGGAGAAATTCAAGCCAGCTGCAGAAATCTGCATAAGCATCAAGGAGCCTAATGTTAATCCCCAGGACCATGGGGAAAATGTCTCCAGGCCATGTCAGAGACCTTCACAGCAGCCCCTCCTGTCACAGGCCCAGAGATCCAGGAGGAAAAAATGGTTTTATGGGCCAGGCCCAGGGTCCCTGTGCTGTGTGCAGCCTATAGACTTGGTGCCCTGTGTCCCAGCTGCTCCAGCCATGGCTGAAAGGGGCCAATGTAGAGCTCATGCTGTGGCTTCAGAGGGTGGAGGCCCCAAGCCTTGGCAGCTTCCACATGGTATTGAGCCTGTGGGTGCACAGAAGTCAAGAACTGAGGTTTGGGAACCTCCACCTAGAGTTCAGAAGATGTATGGAAATGCCTGGCTGCCCAGGCAAAAGTTTGCTGCAGAGGCAGGGCCCTCATGGAGAACCTCTGCTAGGGCAATGCAGAAGGGAATTGTGGGGTCGGAGCTCCCATGTAGAGTCCCTAATGGGGCATTATCTAGTGGAGCTGTGAGAAGAGGGCTACCGTCCTTCAGACCCCAGCATGGTAGATCCACTGACAGCTTGCACCATGCACCTGGAAAAGCTGCAGACACTCAATGCCAGTCCGTGAAAGCAGCCAGGAGGGAGGCTGTACCCTGCAAGGCCACAGGGGCAGAACTGCCAAAGACCATGGGTACCCCCCTTTTGCATCAGCGTGACCTGAATGTGAGACCTAGAGTCAAAGGAGATCATTTTGGAGCTTTAAAATTTGATTGTCCTGCTGGATTTTGGACTTGCATGGGTCCTGTAGCCCCTTTGTTTTGGCCAATGTCTCCCATTTGGAATGGCTGTATTTACCCAATACCTGTACCCCTATCGGGTATTTACCCTATTGGGGTAAATACCTTTACCCCAATACTGTACCCCTAGTAAGTAACTGCTTGCTTTTGATTTTACAGGCTCGTAGGCAGAAGAGACTTGCCTTGTCTCAGATGAGACTTTGGACTATGGACTTTTGGGTTAATGCTGAAATGAGTTAAGACTTTGGGGGACTGTTGTGAAGGCATGATTGGTTTTGAAATGTGAGGACATGAGATTTAGAGGGGGCCAGGGACAGAATGATATGGTTTGGCTGTGTCCCCACCCAAATCTCAACTTGATTTCTCCCAGAATTCCTACATGTTGTGGGAGGGACCCAGGGAGAGGTAATTGAATCATGGGGGCTGGTCTTTACCATGCCATTCTTATAATAGTGAATACGTCTCATGAGATCTGATGGGATTATCAGGGCCTTCCGCTTTTGCTTCTTCCTCGTTTTCTCTTGCTGCCACCATGTAAGAAGTGCCTTTCGCCTCTCACCATGATTCTGAGGCCTCCCCAGCCATGTGGAACTGTTAAGTCCAACTAAACCTTTTTTTCTGTCCAGTCTCGGGTATGTCTTTATCAGCAGCATGAAAATAGACTAATACACATTTCGTGTTAATGGGCTGGGAAATTTAGTATTGTTAAGATGGTTTGAATATTTGTCCCCTTCAAAACTCATGTTGAAAATTAATTCCCAAAATGACAGTATTGAGAGGTGGGGCCTTTAAGAAGTGATTGGGTCATGAGGGATCTGCTCTCATGAATGGATTAGAAATGGGGTCTTGCTGTGAATGGATTAATGGCTTATGCTGGAAGTGGGACTGTTGGCTTCATAAGAAGAGGAAGAGAGATCTGAGCTAGCATCCTCAGCCCCTTTGCCATATGATGCCCTGCATTACTTCCAGACTGCAGAGAGACCTTACCAGCAAGAAAGCCCTCACCAAATGCAGCCCCTCAACCTTACACTTCTGAGCCTCTATAATTCTAAGAAATAAAATCGTTTTCTTTATAAATTATCTAGTTTCAGATATTCTGTTAAAGCAACAGAAAATGGACTAAGACAGATGGCAATACTTCCCAAATTGATCTACACATTCAACACAATTCCTATCAAAATTGTACTTGGCTTTTTTGTTGATATCGACAAGCTGATCTTAGAATTCATATGGAAATGAAAAAGACAATAGAATAGCTAAAACAATTTTGAATCAGAAGAAATATTAATAAGTAGGAGGACTCATACTTCATGATATTAAGACTTACTACAAAGCTACACTCATTGGCTGGACATGGGAATGTGCACCTATAGTCCCAGCTACTCAGGTGGTTGTGGCCAGAAGGATCACTTGAGACCAGGAGTTCGAGGGTGTAGTGCACAATGGTTGTGCTTATGAATAGCCGCTGCACTCCAGCCAGGGCTACATAGAGAGACCCTGTTTCTTTTTTTTTTTTTTTTTTATTATACTTTAAGTTTTAGGGTACATGTGCACAATGTGCAGGTTAGTTACATATGTATACATGTGCCATGCTGATGTGCTGCACCCATTAACTCGCCATTTAACATTAGGTATATCTCCTAATGCTATCTCTCCCCTCTCCCCCCACCCCACAACAGTCCCCAGAGTGTGATGTTCCCCTTCCTGTGTCCATGTGTTCTCATTGTTCAATTCCCATCTATGAGTGAGAATATGCAGTGTTTGGTTTTTTGTCCTTGCGATAGTTTACTGAGAATGATGATTTCCAATTTCATCTGTGTCCCTACAAAGGACATGAACTCATCATTTTTTATGGCTGCATAGTATTCCATGGTGTATATGTGCCACATTTTCTTAATCCAGTCTATCATTGTTGGACATTTGGGTTGGTTCCAAGTCTTTGCTATTGTGAATAGTGCCGCAGTAAACATACGTGTGCATGTGTCTTTATAGCAGCATGATTTATAGTCCTTTGGGTATATACCCAGTAATGGGATGGCTGGATCAAATGGTATTTCTAGTTCTAGATCCCTGAGGAATCGCCCCACTGACTTCTACAATGGTTGAACTAGTTTACAGTCCCACCAACAGTGTAAAAGTGTTCCTATTTCTCCACATCCTCTCCAGCACCTGTTGTTTCCTGACTTTTTAATGATCGCCATTCTAACTGTTGTGAGATGGTATCTCATTGTGGTTTTGATTTGCATTTCTCTGATGGCCAGTGATGATGAGCATTTTTTCATGTGTCTTTTGGCTGCATAAATGTCTTCTTTTGAGAAGTGGAGAGACCCTGTTTCTAAAAACAATAAAAAAAAAAAACTATAGTCACCAAGAGATTGTGGTGTTGGCTTAAGGAAAGACATATAGATGAGTGTAATGAAATAATAGAAATAATGAAATAAACCCATACATCTGTACTAAGTGGGTTTTGACAAGAATGTTAATGCAATGGGGAAAGAGTAGAATTTTTAACAAATGGTGCTGGGATAAGTGAATATCCATATGCAAAATAATGAATTTTGACTCCCAAATTTACAGACACCTCACACCACATACAAATATTAGTTTGAAATGAATCATATAACTAAATGTAAAAGCTAGAACTATAAAACTATTAGAAGAAAACTTACACATACATCTTTATTATCTTGGATTAGGCAACAATTTCTTAGATATGACACCAGAAGCACAATCAACCCAAGAAAAATAGATTTGGCCTTCCTCAAAATTGAAAACTTTAGTGTTAATACATCAAAGAACACTATCAAAAAGTGCAAATACATCCACCGAATGGGAGAAGATATTTGTAAATTATATATATGCTAAGGATCTATAATCCAGATTATAAAGAATTCTTACAACTCAACAATAAAAAGACAGCCCATTTTTAAAAAGGGACAAATGATTTGAACTGATATTTCTCCAAACAAGATGTACAAATAGCCAATAAGCACATGAAATGATGCTCAACTTCATTAGCTATTATAGAAATACAAATCAACACTACAGTGAGATACTACTTCCCACCCACTAGGATGAGTGAAAAAATAAAGGGACAGTAATAACTGTTGGGAAGGATGTGGAGAAATTGAAACCTTCATATGTTGTTAGTGGAAATGTAAAATAGTACAGCTACTTTGAAAAACAATTTGGTACTTTCTCAAAATGTTAAATATGGAGTTATAATTATGTTCCTAAGCATATACCAAAGATGATGAAAAACATATGTCCACACAAAAACCTGTGAATGTTCATAACAGAATTATTCATAATAGTCAAAAGGTGGAAACACCCCTAATGTCCATCAGCTGATGAATGGATAAACAAAATGTGGTACATCTATAGAATGGAATATTACTCAGCCATAAAAAGGAATTAGGGCCAGGCGTGGTTGCTCACACCTGTAATCGCAGCACTTTGGGGGGCCAAGGCAGGTGGATCACTTGAGGCCAAGAGTTTGAGACCAGCCTGGCCAACACAGTGAAACCCCATGTCTACTAAAAATACAAAAAAAATTAGCTGGGCGTGGTGGTGCACGACTGTAGTCCCAGCTACTTGGGAGGCTAGGCAGGAGAATTGCTTGAGCCCGAGAGATGGAGGTTGCAGTGAGCCGAGATTGTGCCACCGCTCTCCAGCCTGGGCGATGGAGACAGACTCATCTCAACAACAACAACAATAACAACAACAACAACAGCAACAACAACAACAACAAAAAGGAATCAAGTATTGATACATTCTACAATGTGAATGAACCTTGAAAATGTTATTTGAGTGAAATAAGCCAGATATAAAATGCCACATATTGTATGATTCCATGCACATGAAATGTCTCGAATGGGCAAATCCGTAGAGCCAGAAAGTAGATTAGTGGTTACCAGGAGCTATGAGGAGGAGAAGGCTGCTAATGCCTACAGAGTTTCCTTCTGGAGTGATGAAAATGTTCTGAATTAGATAGTAGTGATAGTTGCCCAGCTTTGACAGTAGAGTAAAAACCATTGAATGCTACTCTTCACAGTGACGGATTTTTATGTGTATTATAACTCAATAAAAAGTTTATCTAATCCATGGAAAATGTGTCAATATGGCAGGCACATGGACTGACTTTAGACACTTTTAGGTAACTTGCCACTGCTTTTGTCCCCTCTCTCCTGCTTGCGAGTCTGCCTATTTATATTCTCTCTCTGTCCATCTGTCTCTGTCTTTCATGTCCCTTCATTCAGCTGTGGCCTGCCCTTCTTCAACTTCTCTAACAGCCTCTACTGACATTGTATGAGAGCTACTGTGGGGTAGGAATCTTGGAAGTAAGATTGCCCTCTAAGAGCTAAATTTTACATCAACCAGTGGATTAAAGTGGGGATATATGAAATCATCTATAGCTCTGATCTCAACCAGGGCTCTCCTCATCTTCAAAGATATGGGGAACTTGCCCCAACTTCAGTGGCCCGAGATAGTAAAAAGCCTTTCCCAAGCTTTCTGTGGGCTTTTTTTTTCTTTGTGGTTACCCAACTCTATTCCCACATTTGTGGTTTTTCTCTGTTCCTGTATCAGAGTCCATGAAAAGATCTACTTGAATAAAACATCCTGTGAACAGTTACTCTACTAAAGATTTGAGATGTCAAAGAGGAGGGATCACACTTTGCAGTGCATAGCTTTCTAACATCCTGTTCTCCTGCCACCGCTGCCAAGGCCCACTTACCACTGTATACTTTGTAGAGAGCAGCTCCTGCCAAAATAGGCCATGTGCTATACTGACCCTCTTTAGAATTTTAGTGAATTAAGTTTAGAATGACTCTTGGGTCAGGCAAAGATATTAACGTGCCTAGCAATTTGTTAATCAAAAGAAGGATGGTTTAACTTAGAGGCCGTTGTTTGGTTAGCTTCTGATTGCAGGTAACACAAGCCAAGTTGAGCTGGTTTAGGCAAAATAAAAGAAATTTGTTACAAGGCTGTAAGGATGTATTGGTCATGACTCTAAGTAGAACAGTGTTCTGAATCAAGTTACACCGCAATCCCCAGATACGGGAGACACAGTATTCTCCTTTTTATTGTAACTACTGTGAGTTAGATTAGTCATTTGCAACTAAAGAGTCATGATGATACTCTTTGCAACTAAAGAGTCATGATAAAGTCAGCTTTGTTTGGCTTTATTCTGCATGCAGAGGTTTGGTATATGGTAGGCAAGATAGTGCCTGTGGTTGTAAACTCACACTTTAGTTTAGTCACCAAGTTCTCACCTCTACCTGCCTTAATTTAAACCCCAAGAAGACTTTATTTGGTCCTAATGGCTTTTCTTTCAGTATCTTTCTCTTTCTGGAACTATGTGATTTTCTTGCTTCTGCCTTTCTCTCTACTTGTTTCATTCTTCTCCTCATACTAATAGTAAAAATAATAATAGCTAATATTTGTTGAGAACATATTATATACCAGGCGCTAGTCTTAAATTCTTTACATACAGTAGATACTGTTAATGACCCCAGTTTGCAATTAAGGAAACAGATTCAGAAGGGTAAAATAATTTTATCTAGATTCATATAGTTAATATATGGTACGTTCAGAAAAAGTTCAGGTAGTCTGACTCCAGAATCCACACTCTTACCCACCCTGCTGTCCTACCTTTGTTATGCCTGTGGCCACCCATCATTGTTCAAACGCCTTTCCTATTTTGGTGAATTTCCTTCCTTTGATGTCTTACCTCCTTAAGATAGAAGGCAGAATTCACTTTTTCAGCCGCCCTTACAGTTAGAGTGCAAGCATGGGACAAAGACTCAGCCAATCAATTTTACATATGCCAGATTTATATCCTGAAGAGAGCAATATAACGAAGTAAACAGCATGTTGAATCAGCTTGTGTGTGTGTGTGTGTGTGTGTGTGTGTCTGTGTAGAAAATGGCAACAACAGAGTACCAATTTCAGAGGCAACAGTGGTGAAGATTCAAGTATTCAAGTATATGGTATCCAGTGGGGCAAGTTGTAAATGGGGCAAGTTGAGATGACCACACAAAGCCAGTTGCCATGGGCCCTCACTGGAACCTCATGATGTGGTTTGTATGATGTCTTGCATATATAGCTTATAAGGATGACTATGGCTTTCTAGGAGATTGAGTCCATTACTTTAATGCCCCTTAATTAATTCCTTTTCTGCCTAAACTAGTTAGAGTAAGTTTGGCTGTTAGTAATTAAGAACCTTGATCGATTAAAAGGGTAGGACCGTTTTTCCAAGGAGATCTGTTATGAGTTCCACTGTGTCATTTAGGATGCTTTGAATTCATATAACGGAACACCCAACTCAATCATCTTCAAAAATAAGAACATTTTTTAACTTTATAACAGGAACTCCAGGCTTCAGGTAGTTGATTAGCAGAATAATGAGATCATCATTGCCTCAGATTCTCTCGTTGTTTCTTCTTTGCAGTAACAGCTTCTTTGCAATAATAGCTTCATTCAAGGCTGGTTTCTCTTCTGGTCATAGCTGTTTATCTGTCTTTCTTTCTTCCTTGTTCGTACTTAGCTTGAGAGTCTTTTGGATATCTCTCCCAGAAGAACAAGGAAGAACTTTTCTAAAAGTTGCAAGTAAACCTTTTGTCCTGTTTCTTTGCTTTTTAAAGAAATAATGATTGACAATGGAGATACAAGTGTTCTTAAACCAATTAGGCCCACCCTGGGACTATAGTGAGTTCTCCAAATTACGTTGCTGCTGCTCAGTGGGAAGAGGTTGAATAGAGTCAGTCATAGTGCCTACAGCCCCAAAAGATGAACACCCACAAAGTTATCCATTTATAAACTGCCACTTTGTTAACTTTGAAAAATACTTTTATAACAAGCTGTTGGGATAGGTATTACTAGGAGATCTCTATTTTAAAGATGAGGATACTGAGATTCCAAAAAGTTAAATGACTTGCCCAAGTTTACACAGTAAGGAAGTGATTAAGCAAGGACTCAAATATATGCCTTCTGATTTCAAGGCTTTGTATTTTTTTTTTTCACTTAATCATAGCTGTTCTTAGGATAACAAGAGTAAATTAAGTATTTGAAATAATTTCCAGTTATCATGCCAATATCCGAACTTCTGAGACGAATATCACTTAAACTGTTCCTGTAAGTCTTTAATAATCATTTTTTACAATTTATTAGAAATAAGAAAGTCTGAAGAAGATCAAGTTCTCTATCTGCCTCTTCTACCTAGCAAAGTAGATCTCCAGCAGGTCACCATAATTCCACACAATGAGTGGAAAAGGATTCAAGATAGCCTTGACAGGTTGACAAGAGAAGCAGCATGCCTCCGTGCAGAAAGAAAGGCAAAGAAAGAAATGCATTTGCGATCTCAAGAAGTGGTAAAACATTGGACTAATACATATGCAGTAAGTATTAACCATCCAGGAGTACACATGCACTGAAGACTTACTCTTGTTTCTTAGTACTCTTATGCTTCTTTTTACAAATTTTTTTACATGTAAAATTTTATAAAAATGCATTGAAACACATTTTCAACAGTGTTATTTAGGTATAAGTGATATACAATGAATTGGACATATTTAAAATGTACAATCCTATAATTTTGACATATGTATAAACCCCCAAAACCATTATTACTATTAGGATAATGAACATGTTCTTCACCCCAAAATTTCCTCATGACCTGTTTTATTCCCTCTCATTCCTCCCTGCTCCTCCTCCGGATCCTTAGGTAACCACTGATCTGCTTCCTATTACAGATTTCATTCAACACAATTACTTTGAGATTCATTCATGTTGTGGGTATCAATTGTTAATTTTTATTGCTGAATCGTATTCCATTGTATGGATATACCACAGTTTGTTTATTTGGTCACTTTTTGATGGTTGACATCAATGAAACGTTGACATTTCAGCTGTTTCCCTTTTTGGCTATTACAAACAAAGCTGCTATGAACATTCACATATAAGTCTATGTATGGACATATGCTTCCATTTCTCTTAGTAAATATCTTCGTGTAGAATAGCTGTCTTTTATGATAGGTGTATATTTAACTTTGTAAGAAACTTCCAAACTGTTATCCAAAGTAGTTGTAATTTTGCATTCCCAATAGTAATCTTTGAGAGTTCTGTTTCCTCTCCATCCTCAACAACACTTGGTATAGTTGGCCTTTTTAATTATAAACATTCTAATAGGTGTGAAATATCTCATTATAGTTTTAATTTGAATTTCTCTAAGTAAAAATGATGTTGAATACCTCTTCCTGAACTTATTTTCTACCAGTATATCTTCTTTGGTGATGTATCCATTCAAATATTTTTCCCATTTTAAAATTAGTTTTATTGTTGAGCTTAGATAATTTTTAAACTATATTCCAAATACAAATTCATTATTAGGTATTTGACTTGAAAATATTTTCTCCCACTCTATGTCTTGACTTTTCATTTCCTTACTGTGTCTTTTGAAAAGCAAAAGTTTTTACTTTTAGTGAAGTATGGTTTATCAGTTTTTCTTGTATATATCATTCTTTTAGTGGCTTATCCAAGAAATCTTTACCTAATCTAATGTCATAAAGATTTTCTCCTATGTTTTCTTTTAGAAGTTTTAAAATTTTATATTTCATCAAATACCGCATGTTCTCATTTGTAAGTGGGAGGTAAATGCTGAGTACACATGGACACAAAGAAGGTAACAGTAGACACTGGCACCTTTTTTTTTTTTTTTTTTTTTGAGATGGAGTCTCGCTCTGTCGCCCAGGCTAGAGTGCAGTGGCGCAATCTCGGCTCACTGCAAGCTCCACCTCCAGGGTTCACGCCATTCTCCTGCCTCAGCCTCCTGAGCAGCTGGGACTACAGGCATCCGCAACCATGCCTGGGTAATTTTTTGTATTTTTTTTTTGTAGAGACGGGTTTTCACCGTGTTAGCTAGGATGGTCTTGATCTCCTGACCTCGTGATCCACCCACCTCGGCCTCCCAAAGTGCTGGGATTACAGGCCTGAGCCACTGCGCCCAGCCGACACTGGCACCTGCTTAAGGATGGAGGAGGGTGGGAGGAAGATGACGACTGGATATTATGCTGATTACCTGGGTGACAAAATTATCTGCACACCAAATCCTCGTGACATGCAATTTACCTGTGTAACAAACCTGCACATGTAACCTTTGAACCTAAAATAAAAGTTGGAGAGAAATATATATTTTTTGGTTTCCTGTATAGGTCTATGAACCATTTTAAATATATGCTTATATGCAGTGAGGTATTGATTTTTTTTGTTTTTGTGTATGAAGATCAATTTTTCTTGCATAATTTATTGAAAATAACATTCTTTATCCACTGCATTGCCTTTGAACTTTTTTTGAAAATCCACTTGCGTATATATATTCAGGCGACATTTCTGCACTATCTATTCTGTTTTATTGCTCTATTTATCTGTCTTCAATAATACACTGTCTTGATGACTGTAGATTTAATAATAGGTCTTGAAATCAGTTCTTTTTCAAAGTTATTTTCGCTATTCTAGGTCCTTTGCACATCCTTATGATTCTTTTAATTTTAATTTTTTATTTATTTTTTATTTATTTGAAACGGAGTCTCACTCTGTCGCCTAGTCTGGAGTGCAGTGGTGCGATCTCGGCTCACTGCAACCTCTACCTCCCGGGTTCAAGCAATTCTCCTGCCTCAGCCTCCTGAGTAGCTGGGACTACAGGCCCGCACCATCATGCCCGGCTAATTTTTGTATTTTTAGTACAGACGGGGTTTCACCATGTTGGCCAGGCTGGTCTCGAACTCCTGACTTCAAGTGATCTGCCAGCCTTGGCCTCCCAAAGTGCCAGGATTACAGGCGTGAGACACTGCACCTGGCCGTTATGAAATTTACAATTTGCTTGTCAATTCATGCAAAAAAGCCAGCTGGAATTTTTATTGGGATTGTGTTGAATCTCTAGATCAATTTGGAGATAGTTACATTTTGACAATATTGAATCTTCTGAACCATGAACATACTCTCTCCATTTGTTTAAGACTTAATTTCTTTCTTTCTTTTTTTTTTTTTTTTTGCGACGGAGTTTTGCTTTTGTTGCCCAGGCTGGAGTGTAATGGCAAGGTCTCGGCTCACTGCAACCTCCGCCTCCCAGGTTCAAGCAATTCTCCTGCCTCAGTCTCCTGGAGTAGCTGAGATTACAGGCATGTGCCACCATGCCTGGCTAATTTTGTATTTTTAGTAGAGACAGGGTTTCTTTATGTTGGTCAGGCTGGTCTCGAACTCCCGACCTCAGGTGATCCGCCCACCTCGGCCTCCAAAGTGCTGGGATTACAGGCGTGAGCCACCGCGCCCAGCCTAAGTCTTATTTTCCATCAGCAGTGTTTTATAGTTTTCAGTATATTGGTTTTATACATCTTTCGTTGGATTTATCCCTAAATATTTCATATTTTTAATATTATGGTAAATGATATTTTTAAAAGTGTCAATCTGCTATTGTTAGCTTTAGAAATACAGTAAATATTTCCTGTATTGATCTGGTTTCCTGCAACATGGCTAATCTCACTAATTAGTTCTAGTCCCTTCTTGGTAGATTCCATCAGATTTCCTACATAGACAATCATGGCATCAGAGAATAAAGACAGTTTTAATTCTTTTTTTTCCAATCTGGATGCCTATTTCTTTTTCTTGACTTACTGCGCTTGCTAGAAGCTCCAATATGATATTGAATAAATGTAGTGAAGGTAGATATTCTTGCCTTATTCCTGACTTTGGGGAAAAAGTACTCATTCTTTCATCTTTAAGTATGATGCTAAGTGTATGGTTTTTGTAGATGTCCCTAATCAAGTTGAAGTTGCCTTCTATATCGAAATTGTTGAGTGTTTTGGTTCTTTTAAAATCAGAAATGGATGTTAGATTTTTTAAAGTACTTTTTTTGATGTCTATTGAGATTATCACGAGGTTCTTATTTTCTAGTTTGTTAAAATTGTGAATTACATTGATTGATTTTTAAATATTCAACCAAGCTTGCATTCCTAAGATAAAACCCCATTGGTCTTAATGTATTATCCTTTTGATGGATTGAATTTGCTAAAATGTTATTAATTTCTGTATCTGTGTTCATGAGGGATATTGGTCCATAGTTTTCTTGAAATATCTTTATCTAGTTTGAGTATCAGAGTAGTGCTGTTTATTGTTACGATGCAGGATTGCGCAGAAAGCCAGAGTACTCGAAACTGTGAAGAATCAAGGCAGCTTCTCGTCATTGGCCTCTGATTTGTCTGTCTCGCCTGCCTCTTCCTCTCTCCGGAACTGCATAGTACTTTTGCTGTGCTCCTCTCTGTGCATCTGCTAGCCTCCCTCTACCTGAGGGTTACAGTAGCCCAGTTTAGCTCCTTATGCATGAATGGGAAACTTCTTTGAAATGGGGAGGTGTCCCCTGACTCCTTTTATTATCTCACCTGGGGAGAAATGCTGGGAAAAGGTAATCCCTCCCTCCACCCTACTTTTCTCCATTGTTTGAGGCACTGAGAGGCAGGGTTATTTTTGTTTTATGATAGAATTATTAAAACTACAGATAGGCATAAACTTAGTCTAGAGAGTTCTCACTTGTTATTTTTTCTTTTTAACATTGCCTGTTTCCTTACTTTGTTGCAGTATACATTATTTATCTTTGGGAAAGGACATAGAAAACTTATAGTACCTTGCTTTAGGAACAATGGTCATAATTTATTAATTATCTTTCTTTTCTCAAAGAGGGAAGAATTATATGATGGACTAATATATGTAACATATGACATTCTGAAAAAGGCAAAACTATAGGGAGAGGAAACAGATCAGTGGTTGCCAGGGCCTACAGGTAGGGGGAGTGGTTGACTGCAAGACATGACGGGATTTTTTGGGAGGATGGAACTATTTTGTAAGTGACTGTATGCATTTGTAAACTCTACACTATAAGGGCACATGTAAATTATAATATAGAAAACTTGATTTTAAAAAGGTCCCTGGTACATAAAGGGATAGGGGATGGGGATATATCCTTTTTTTTTTTTTTTTTAACACAGAAGTAGCACATGTAACGCTTTAACTCTCCATGGGTATTAAAGATGAATAATAAATGATGATTCATCTTACCAGCAAGACTGTCTGTAAACCCATAGTAGTAAAAACTATGATATAGACACGGAGAATGACAAAATAATAGGTCAGAAGAGAGAACCTAGAAACAAACCCATGTTATATATAGGAACTTGACATATGACAAAAATGTCATTGCAAATAGGAAAGGAAAGGGTGGGAATTCAACAACTGATACTGGGATAATTGGCATATGAAAGAGATTAAATTACATCTCAGTAGTACAGAATACAGAAAAATGGATTTCAGCCAGACTAAACACCAAAGTTTAAAAGGCAAAATACTAAAACTTTTAACATAAATAATAGAATATCTTCAGGATATCAGAGTAAACAAGGTTTTCTTAGGACATAGGAAATAGGACCAATAAGGAAAAGGAAGACCTCATATGACATGAGGAGTGGAGGCCTCAGAGTTATAGAAGAGCATATAAAATATACAACTGTTGATTTTTTAAAGGAGCAAAAGTAGTGAGATGTATATTTATTGTGTAACTGTGGAGAGGAACTTTGGAAGTAAACAAAAGAAACTAATAGCGGTTATCTTAGAATGAGAGGAGATTGCAGATGGGTTGGAAGGTGATATAGTTTGGATGTGTGTCCCCATTCAGATATCATATTGAAATGTAATTCCCAGTGTTGGAGGTGGGGCCTGCTGGGAGGTGAGGGGATCATGGGGGCAGATTTCTCATGAATGGTTTAGCACCATCCCCATTGGTACTATCCTTGAAATAGTGACTGTTCTCATGAGATGTGGTTATTTAAAAGTGTGTAGCACCTCCTCCTTTCACTTTCTTGTTTCTGCTCTGGCCATGACATGCCTGCTCCCCCTTTGCCTTCCACCACAATTGTAAGTTTCCTGAGGCCTCTCCAGAAGCTGAGCAGGTGCCAGCATCATCCTTCCTGTACAGCCTACAGAACTGTGAGATAATTAAATCTCTTTTCTTTATAAATTACCCAGTCTCTGATATTTCTTTATAGAAATGTGAGAACAGATTAATACAAAAGGAGAAGTTCATATACCTCTATAATATTTTGGGATTTTGAACCATGTAAATGTGTTATCTACCCAAAAAGGTCAGTCTAAAAAATAAGCTCATAAGTGTAGCCTCATATTTTATTTATTAATAAAATATTACAAATACAATAAAAACATAATAAAAGCTCAAATTATCATATTATTATGTTAAACTGTAGTACAATTAAATTGAAAAATGAAAACAAAAGATTGTGTTTGTCTTTTTACAGGGGATGAAAGAACAGAAACTTGAAGCCAAAAAGAAGCGTGATGAAGAAATAGAGGCAGAAAGACAAATTCTTGATCTGGAAGAAGAAATATACAAACAAGGAAAAAGAAAAAAGGCCATTGAAAATGCAAAGCAGTATCAATTTTACCAGACAGAAAGAGTGAAAAACTTTCATGTACTACTTGAGTTTTCTTGTATTTTTATATATATTTAACTTCTCTGTACATAATTAGGCATCATTTCCTTAAAGTACTATAATTTTTCTTTTGTAGTCGGGACTTCTTCTTAGTAGAGTTATGAAAGAACGTGATGCCCAGATTGAATTCCGAAAGAGTAAGATAAAATCAGATAAAAAATGGGAGGAGCAATTGAAACTCAACATTGAAAAAGCTTTTAAAGAAGAACAAGAAAAAGCAGAAAAACGACACAGAGAAAGGGTGGCTCTTGCCGAAGATCATCTAAAACAGTATGTATACATAAAATACCTTTTTGTACCTTTCTTGTTTTCTCATAATGGATGTAGCTTTCTTCTAATTATAAAAGTAATACATGCTAAAATAATTAGTCAGTAGAAAAAGTACAAAAAGGAGGTTAAAAATCACTATTACTTTCTTACCCAGAGATTGTATATTGGTTATTATTGTCATAATAATGCAACATAATACACAACCACACAATCTAGTGGCATGCGAAAAAACATGTTTACTTCTCATGCATCTGGGGGTTGGGTGATCTAGGCTGTAATCAGCTGGGCAGCTTTTCTTCAAGCTGTAGGACTGGCTGGGTTTGCTTATTGTTGGGGAGAGGATTCTGATCCGCTCCATGTGTATACATTCTGAGGTTCAGGATGAAGCAGCCACATGGGGAAACTTTTCACATGGTATTGATAGAGATGCAAGAGAGCAAGCCCAAGCATGCAAGAACACAGCGTAACCCAAAGTCAATGGACAAGGAAGTATACTTGGCCTTCCATCAGTCTAAAGCAACCACATGGCCAACCTCAACAACAATAATGGAACAGAGAAGTAGACTTCCATTAAAGTGAGGCAGGAAGGAGAAGGGAGTGAATCTTTTTTGAATAATAAATCTAAACTACCAAAGGAAGTTACTATTACTGTTTTAGTGTATAGCCATGCAGTTTTTTTTTTAATGAAGGAGGCATCAGGCTTATTGAAATAAAATTTGCATTCAGTAAAATTCACCTTTTAAAAAGTATAGCTGCATAACTACCACTCAAATGAAGATATGGAACATTTCCATCACTCCCAAAATTTCCCTCATGCCCCTTTGCTGTAAGTTCTATCTCCTGCTCCCAGCCTCTGGCAGTCATTGATCTGGCGACACAGACTTTTTTTCTGAACGTATATACTCACATTTTATAAAATGAAATTTGAATTAGCAGCATTGTCTTATTACATGCTTTTTTCACATACCTGTATGTCATATATATAATTTATCAAAATCACATTATGTCTAAATGACACAGACATCAGTTCTCAGAATACATATATATTACCAAATTGTGTATTTTTCAATTCAGTCCTTAGTAACAAGGGAGGAAAAACCTTTGGATTTATTGTAATGTTTTTCTTTGGCAGTGTAGAGATCTAAAGGTTTGTACAAGTTAGGGACAAAGCCATTGGCAGAGGAAGGCAAGTCTTTGACCAGTGAATCACTTGTGTTTGAGAAATCTCTTTTGTTATATTGCAGCTCAGAGGTGGCAGTCAGATTTCCAGCAAGCTACCTGGCAAGTGCTAACACCTTCACAGGCTGTCTATCCTCCTATAGCCTTTGTATCTGGGCTGCGTTTGGACCACAGCGTGTTTTTTCCTTGTAGTACGTGTCAGTAGGTTAGAGGTTCAAGCTGGTGTAGGATTTATTTTAGTTGTTTCTTTGGCATATCTTCAGTGCAGTCTTGGAAATGTTCATCAAGCTCTGACGTCAGCATAAATTCCTTTACTTACTTCTCATGGCGGGCTTTGTCCTTGTGCATGGTGACCAAGTGTTACCTATCCTCACTGTACTCTCAACTGTTCTCTTTTCTTTTGAAATCTCTTGAAAATTCAGTTATGTGGATAAAACCAGTGGTATAGAATTTCTCCTTTATATTGGTTGCATTTTGGGGAATTAGGAGAGGAAGGATGTTGTGATGGTTAATATTAGATGTCAACTTGATGGGATTGAAGGATGCCTAGATGGCTGGTCAAGTATCGTTTCTGGGTGTGTCTGCGAGGGTGTCACCAGAGGAGACAGACATTTGAGCCAATGGTCTGGGAGAAGAAGACCCACCCTCAAGGTGGGTGGGCACCATCCAGTCGGCCGCCGGCACAGCTAGAACAAAGCAGGTAGAAGAAGGTAGGCTAATCTTGCTTGCTGAGCCTTCTGGCTTCTTTATTTATTGGTGCCAGATGCTTCCTTCTGCTTTTCCTGCCCTTGGACATCAGATTCCAGGTTCTTCCATCATTAGACTCTGGGACTTGCACCAGCAGCTTGCTGGGGGCTCTCGGGCCTTTGGCCACAGACTGAAGGCTGCACTGTGAGCTTCCCTGGTTTTGAGGCTTTTGGACTCTGACTGAACACTACGGTTTTTGTCTTCCTCAGTTTGCAGACAGACTATTGTGGGACTTCGCCTTTGTAACAGTGTGAGCTAATTCTCCCAAATAAACTCACACATACACACACACCCTCGTGGTTCTGTTTCTCTGGAGAACCCCTGACTAATAGAGATGTTCAGCAGGTGAACCTGGGTTGCCAATTTGTTTCCAAAGTCCTACAGCTTAAATTTAATAAGAAACATTCAAATCTGTAATTGGAAACAACATAGGAAATTATAAATCTATTATTATATATTTGTTTAAGTATATGAGTTTACAAACTTATCGCCAAGCTGTATTCTGTTTAATGTTTATTCATGTATGGGTTTTATAGAATTCAGAATTCATGTTACTTTAAAATACTGTTAGGAATAGGGATGAACCTATAAAAAACCTCTTTAAACCAATAGAAATGGAATAGTAGCACTGGTATTAACCTGAGTTGGGAAGAGGAGCATGTAGCAGAAAAGAGATGGAAAGGAGAGTTACTTTCCCCTTTCTTGAATAAGAGTTTATTCAGGAGCAAAATTTCAAAATAGGGTATTTATTCATTCATTAGGATATTCCTTCATTCATTCATACAAACATTTATTGAACAACCTCCATTTGCCAGTCACTATTCTAGTCATTGAGAATACAAAGATGAATATGATGCACTCTTCTTAAGAAGTTCATGGCTGGGCGCGGAGGCTCACGCCTCCCAATCCCAGCACTTTGGTGGGCTGAGGTGGGTGGATCACTTGAGGTCAGGAGTTTGAGACCAGCTTGACCAACATGGTGAAACCCTGTCTCTACTAAAAAAATACAAAATTAGCCAAGCATGGTGGTGCATGCCTGTAATCTCAGCTACTCAGGAGGCTGAGGCAAGAGAATTGCTTGAACCTGGGAGGCAAAGGTTGCAGTGAGCCAAGATCGTGCCATTGTACTCCAGCCTGGGCAACAAGAGTGAAACTCCATCTCAAAAAAAAAAAAAAAAAAAAAAAAAGAAGTTCAGAATCTGGGAGTGGAGAGTACAGAAATGGAACAAATAATTAGAATGTAATGATAAATATTTTGGCAAATATGTGTAGAGGGTGTGTGGAAGCATGTAAAATGAGTATCTGACCCAGTCTAGAGAAGGCTTTGCAGAAGAAACTGATTCCTGCGCCTAATTTCAAAGAATGAATAGTAATAAGCCATGCTAAAAGTGGGCTGTAGAGGTATTTTAAGCACAAGTGAAGGCCCAGAGTGGGATAGAATATGGTGGATTTGGAGAACTCCAAGTAGTCAAGATGGATGTGGTATAAAAGACAAAGGGGGCATTGTGAAAGATAAGGATGGAGAGAGAGGCTAGGATCAGCTCATGGTGTCTTTTGTAGGTCATGTGCCTTAAGGGCTGCCAAAATTTGGAATGACTGTCTTCTTTGGGCAGAGACCATATTTTAATTATTTTAATCACAAAGAAATGGAAATTGCAGAATACCAAGGGGCAAGTCTCTTTTTGCATGCCCTATTAATTGTATTACCAAGTGCTACCTTGCGGTGATTTAAAATATTTCCACACGTTCTTTGATACTCCTTCCTTCAGAGGATGGAGCCCAATTTATCTCCCTCTTAAGTGTGGCTATACATAGTAACTCATTTCCAAGAAATAGAATGTGTCAGAAATAATGGTGTGTGACATCTAAGCTTAGGATACTAAAGTCAATGTGGCTTCCTCCTTGCTGTCTCCCATGGATTGCTCATTGGGGAACCTAACTGCTGTGGTGTAAAGATACTCAAGCAGATCAATGGAGAGGTCCATGTGGCAAGGACCTGAGGTATCCTGACACCAAATATGTGACAGTGGATTCTCCAGGCTCATTTAAGCCCTTGGATGACTACTGCTTCAACTGGCATCTTGACTACAACATTAGTTGAGAACCATCCAACTAAGTCACTCCCAGGTTTCTGACTCCCAGGAATGGTATGAGATAATAAGTGTTCATTGTTTTAAGCTATTAAGTTTTAGAATAATTAATTATTCAGCAATAGAAAACTGAAACACATTGCACAGCTGCTGGCCCTGTGCCTGAAAGTGAAAATTTTCACATGCTTTCTAAACAATCTATCCTATGCTACTGTGGGGCTTTGACTAGTATAAGAGTCTTTGTGTGACTCATAGCCCAGTGAGTGTGATGGGGATAAGACAAATAAGATACCACAGTGACACCAAAATCCCAAAATAGAGGGATTTTGACCAGGAATCTTATACGTAATTATTAAAAAGAAACTTAACACCGTAGCTATAGACACTGTATAGGTCTTCTTCTATGTATAGGTAAGGCTTTCTCTAGGAACAGACACATAGACTTTGCTTAAGAAAAAACTCACTAAATACTGTCTGTTAATCCCATCAGCTTCACACACAAAAAAAGAAAAAATGGTCATAGGATAGTTTGCATCACTTTTCCCTAGATAAAGATTATTTAGGGAAAGAGTAGAAAGAGAGAAGAGGGCTTAAGTGATCTCATCCATTTTACAGATGTAAGTGCCATCATAAATCTGATAACTCTAGTCTAGACCATCCCTTTGAACCCCAGCTTCACATATCCAGCTGCTTCCATGGTATCTCCATTTCAATGTCTCATAGTATCTCAAACTTAAAATGTCTACACAGAATTATTAATTTCCAGCGGCATTTTTTTTTTTTTTTAAGACGGAGTCTCGCTGTGTCGCCCAGACTGGAGTGCAGTGGTGCGATCTTGGCTCACTGCAAGCTCCGCCTCCTCCAGCGGCATCTTTATCCAACCAGTTTTTCAAACCAGAAACCTAAGAATTCACCTTGATTCCTCATTTTCCTTTATCTTCCACATCAGATCTCTCAGCAATTCATGTTGATTTTTTTCTCCAAAACAAATCATGAATTTACTGCCATCATCTAGTCCAGGCCACCCTCATATATTCACATGGGTTGTTGTATCAGTCTCTTAATTGGCCTCACATTATTTATTTGCCAAATTCTTCTTTACTTATCATCCAGAGATATTTTATCAAGATGAAAATTGATCATATTATTATTCTACCTTAAGCACTTCAATGGCTTTCCATTCAACTTAAAATAAAATGGAAATCTGACATCCCCTCCAAGGCTCTGTATGATCTGGCCTGCCTACTTCGCAACCTCCTCTCCTACCATTCCTTCCTCTTAGTTATGATGCCTCCATTATACCGATCTTCCAGGGCCTCGAACATCTACCAAACTCTTGCTTGCCTCATGTTTTCTCTACTGTCTGGAATTTTACCCTTCCATTCTTCATCTGTGGACCTCTTACCAGCTCAGAGAGGCCTTCCTGTCTTAGAGTTCAACTTTGGTGAAAGTTAGATCTAAGTACCTCAATTATTACTCTTTTACTTAGTCTCTTATTTTTTAAAAAACACTACAATTTGTAATTACATTGTCTATTTATAGACATACCTTGTTTGATTGTGCTTTGCTTTATTGCACTTTGCAGATATTGTGTTTTTTACAAATCGAAGATTTGTGGCAACCCTGCATTGAGCGAATTTATCAGCACCATTTGTTCAACAGCATGTCACTTTATGTCTCTGTGGCACATTTTGGTAACTCTCGCAGTATTTCAAATTCCTCAGTATTACTGTATCATGGTGATCTGTGATCAGTGATCTTTGATGTTACTATTGTAATGTTTTGGGATGCCACGAACTGTACCCATATAAGATGGGAAACTTAATTGAGGAATATTTTGTGTGTTCTGACTGCTCTGCCAAGCACTGTTCTCCTATCTCTCTCTCTTTCCTTGGGCCTCCTTCTTCCCTGAGACACAACAATATTGAAATCAGGCCAATTAATAACCTTATAATGGCCTCTAAGTATTCAAATGAAAGGAAGAGGTGCACGTCTCTCACTTGAAATCAAAGGCTAGAAATGATTAAACTTAGTGAGGAAGACATGTCAAAAGCCAAAATAGGCTGAAAGCTGAGTCTCTTCCACCAAACAGCCAAGCTGTGAATGCAAAGGAAAAGTTCTTGAAGCAAATTAAAAGTGCTCCTCTAGTGAACACACAAATGGTAAGAGAGCCAAAAAGCCTTATTGCTGATATGGAGAAAATTCTAGTGGTTTGGATAGAAGCTCAAACCAGCCCTGACATTCCCTTAAGCCAAAGCCTAATCCAGAATGAGGTCCTAACTCTCTTCAAGTCTGTGATGGCTGGAGAGGTATGGACACTGCAGAAGAAAAACTTGAAGCTAGCAGAAGTTGGTTCATGAGGTTTGAGGAAAGAAGCTGCCTGCATAACATAAATATACAAGGTGAAGCATCAAGTGCTAATGTAAAAGCTGCAGCAAGTTATCCAGAAGATCTGGCTAAAATCATTGATGAAGGTGACCACACTAAACAACAGATTTCCAGTGTAGATGAAGCAGTCTTACATTGGAAGAAAATGCCATCTAGGACTTTCATAGCTAGAAGAGAAATCAATGCCTGGCTTTAAAGCTTCAAAGGGCAGACTGACGCCCTTGTTAGCAGCTAATGTAGCTGGTGACTTTAAGTTGAAGCCAATGCTTATTTACCATTCTAAAAATCCTAGGATCCTTAAGAATTATGTTAAATCTTCTCTGCCTGGGCTCTGAAATGGAACTACAAAGCTAAGATGACATCAATGTGTTTACAGCAAGGCTTACTGAATATTTTAAGCCCACTATTGACATCTGCTGCTCAGAAAAAAATATTCCTTTCAAAATATTACTGCTCATTGACAATGCACCTGGTCATTGTCAATGAGCAGTAATAAGAGTTCTGATGGAGATATACAAGAGATTAATGTTGTTTTCATGGCTGTTAACATAACATCCATTCTGCAACCCATGGATCAAGGAGTAATTTAGACTTTCAAGTCTTACTATTAAAGAAATGCATTTCATAAGACTATAGCTGCCGTAGATAATGATTCCTCTAATGGATCTGGGGAAAGTAAATTGAAAACCTTCTGGAAAGGATTCACTATTCCAGTTGCCATTAAGAACATTTGGGCCAGGCGCAGTGGCTCATGCCTGTAATCCCAGCACTTTGGGAGGCTGAGGTGGTTGGATCACCTGAGGTCAGGAGTTCGAGACCAGCCTGGCCAACATGGTGAAACCCTGTCTCTACTAAAAATACAAAAATTAGCCAGGCATGGTGGTGGGCACCTGTAATCCCAGCTACTCAGGAGGCTGAGGCAGGAGAATCTCTTGAACCCGGGGGGCAGAGGTTGCAGTGAGCCGAGATTGCGCCATTGCACTCCAGCCTGGGCAACAAGAGTGAAACTCCATCTCAAAAAAAAAAAAACAAAAAACAAAAAACAAAGAAAATTTGTGATTCATGGGAGAAGGTTAAAATATCAACGTTAATAAGAGTTTGGAAGAAGTTGATTCCAACCTTCATGGATGACTTTGAGGGGTTCAAGACTTCAGTGGAGAAAGTAACTGCAGATGTGGTGTCAATTGCAAGATAACTAGAATTAGAAGTGGAGCCTGAAGATGTGAGTGAATTGCTGCAATCTCATGATAAAACTTGAATGGATGAGAAGCTGATTCTTACGGATGAGCAAAGAAAGTGGTTTCTTGAGATGGAATCTACTGTAGGTAAAGATGCTGTGAAAACCATTCAAATGGCAGCAAAGGATTTAGAATATTATATAAACTTAGTTGATAAAGCAGCAGCAGGTTGAGAGGATTAACTCTAATTTTGAAAGAAGTCCTACCGTGGGTTAAATGCCATCCAACAGCATTACATACTACAGAGAAATCTTCTGTGAAGAGTCAATGAATATGGCAAACTTCATTGTCTTATTTTAATAAATTGCCACAGCCACTTCAGCCTTCAAAAGCCACCACCCTGATCAGTCAGCACCCATCAACGTCAAGGCAAGACCCTCTACCAGCAGAAAGATTCTGACTTCTTGAAGGCTGAGATGGTTGTTAGCATGTTTTAGCAATAAAGTATTTTTAAATTAAGGTGCATACATTTTTTAGACATGATGCTATTCTACACTTAATAGACTACAGTATAGTGTAAACATAACTTTTATATGCAATGGGAAACCAAAACATTTGAGTGACTTACTTTATTGAGATATTCATTTTACTGCAGTAGTTTGGAACCAAGCCCACAATATCTCTGAGGTATGCCTGTACTTTATTTGTTTGTTTTTGCTTGTCTCCCTCACTAGAATTCGAGCTTCTTGAGTGATCCATGTCTGTTTTATCATTGTAGTAGAAATTCAATAAATACTAGGTAAATGAATGAGAGGTCTAAGGATTAGAGAAGAGTTAGGTATGATTCTTAAGTCCCTAGCATAGGTAACTGAAAAGATGGTGGTACTGTTCACCAAAATAAAGAAGAGAGACCAAAAGGATCAGTTTAGAAGAGGAGGATGATGAATTTGGTTTTAGACATAGAGAAGGTAAAGTACCTGTGTAATAGCCAGGTGATGATGCCTAGTGGGTTGTCTCTATAAGAATCAAGGTAGGCTGGGCATGGTGGCTCACGCCTATCATCCTAGCAGTTTGGGAGGTCAAGTGGGGAGGATCACTTGAGCCCAGGAGTTCAAAGACCATCCTGGGTAACATAGTGAGTCCCCTGTGGAGTCCTAATTAGGGAAAAGGAATCAGGCTGGTGGGAGCAAGAAAAAGCCAAAAGAAGATGCAGATAAGCTACAAGCCTGCCTTTCTTCCTGGTTCAGGACACACAGCCCTTCTGCACAAATAATTCACAATCTTCCTGTGCTCAACTACCACCAGCCACCTACAAGTAAGCTCACTGCAACCCTGATGTTATCAGTACTGCACAAAGCCCTCCTCAGCATGCAGCATAAACACTATCCTATAAAATCTCCAGCAAGCCTTGTTTCCTCGCAGTCAGCCTCTCTCTTGCAGGCTGCCCATTGCCTCACTGGCAACGTATTTTTATACTTTTTCTAATAAATCTGCCTTTCTTTATCTACAATTGTCTTGGCAAATTATTTTACCCTCATGCCAATAGCCCAGATAGCCATCCTTCCCCTGCAACAACTCTGTCTCTTTCTTAAAAAAAAAAAAAAAAAAATAGCTGGAATTAGCTGGGTGTGGTGGTGCATGCCTGTAGTTCCAGCTTGGGAGGCTGAGGCAGAAGGATCACTTGAACCCAGGAGTTTGAGGTTGCAGTGAGCTATAAGGTTGCAGTGAGCTGTGAGCTATGATTTCACCACTACACTCCAGCCTGGATGACAGAATGAGACCCTGTCTCAAAAAACAGTTTTTAAAAATGAAAGAATGAAACTTGTCTGTTGTAATAGAGAGAGAGAACTCAGTTTGGATGTTTGACTACTGACTTCTTTTTTAGGCCTCACCCTCCTAAAAAAGAAGGCCTACATCTGTACAGGCTAAGAAAGCTCCTGGAACTCTCCTCCTCCTCTTTTGGCACAAGTCCTTAGTTTAAATCCCCCCTGCTCAGAAACTTTTCCTCAGTCCCACTTCCCTCTGCTTTGTCCAAAGCAATCAAGACCTACTTGTGCCTGCCCAACTCTTCCCAGGAGTCCCTCATGTGAGTAATACTTTCTACCAAGTTTTCTTGGGATATAGTGTCATCAGTCTGGACATCTGAATCAAATTTTGGGTAGTGGTCTTTCTTGCTTTTACAGGAGAACTATACAACATCTATATAAGCCCAAGAATCAGATCTGTGCTAGATAAGTACAGATTTGGAAACTTCAGAATGTGAATCAAGGATAGCAAGGAGCTGACTCAAGGAGAGCAAGGCGTTGACATATTCAACTCTGATTGCCTGGTAGAGGCTGCCCAATGCATTGTTTGAGAAGGACCAAGAATCAGCAGGAAAGAGTTTTGTGCTGGTTGCTGACTCTGCTTTGGGAATGGGAGTTGGAAGTAATGGTATGAATGTTATGTGTTTCTTCCTTGAACTAGAGGATCTCAAATTTACTTCAACAAGTTAACTTTGCATTAAGGCAAATTAATGGCATATAGATGACAAGTCTATTCAAACTACCCAAACTAAGGAAAAAGTCTCTTTTGACAGCTAATTAAATTTTTAATTATTGTAAATTATTATGTAAGTCACTGGCAATATATTACATTTTAACTGACATTAGAGACATTTTTGTTATTATTCTTAGAATAGGTAAATTTTTTGCTGAAATGATGAATTATCCAATGGATGCATAGTTATAATGTTAGTGATTTCCAGATTTGCTAAGAAATGCTAAAGTTGAAAAATTTTAAAGTATCTTGTTGTTTTCCCTTAAAGTAGCAATTTAAAAACTTTGAAAGCTTCTGGTCTTAGAATTGGATAAATCTCTTTTTACAATGTTCTTCAAATCTTTTTTTTTTTTTTTTTGAGACAGGGTCTCGCTCTCACTCAGGCCAGAGTGCAGTGGCGTGATCTCAGCTCTTTGCAACCTCTGCCACCCAGGTTCAAGTGATTTCCTGCCTCAGCCTCCCAAGTAGCTGGGTCTACAGTTGGGCACCACCACATCCAGCTAATTTTTTTTTTTTTTTTTTTTTTTTTTTTTTTTTTTTTTAGTAGAGATGGGGTTTCATTATGTTGGCCAGGCTGGTCTCAAACTCCTGACCTCAGGTGATCTGCCCACGTTGGCCTCCCAAAGTGCTGGGATTACAGGCGTGAGCCACCACGCCCAGCCATGTTCTTCAAATCTTGATTGTTGACTTCTGAGTTTGCTTCTAGGAGATTGGTAGATATAAAATATTAAATAATTCTAACAAAATTCTGGAAGCTTGGTTTTGTTTTTTATTATTTTTAGGGCAATCATAAACCTGGTTTAGCATTGGCCAACAGTGATCTTTTTCTTACCTCCTCCTAAAGATAGTGACTCTGAATCTAAAGCTTATTATTCTGCACAGATGAATCAAGTAGGAATCTCCTGTCCTGAATTGGCTTAACAGTAACAAAGTGAACTTGTTGGCTCACTTAACTGTACAATCCTCCATGGCATAGGGGAAGGGAATTTTCCCTTCCTTGAACCTGAGTGAGGGGACTCCAGTAAAAAATGTTTTCTCGATTGGGTGCATATGAAAGAAAGATTGGCTGGATACATTGGCTCATGCCCGTAATCCCAACACTTTGGGAGGCTTAGGCGGGAGGATTGCTTCAGGCCAGGAGTTTGAGACCAGCCTGGGCAACATAGCAAGACCCCATTTCTATAGAAAAAAAATTTTTTAAAGAAAGAAAGGTTTATTCCTCAGACATTCATCTATTTAGGTGGATTGTCGACCTGCCCTATGCCTACCTTTTCAGGAAAAAAAAAAAAAGAGAGAGAGAGGGCAGATACAGTAGTGAGAAAGCCTGTATATTGTTGATTGGCTAGCAAGGATGCATGAGTTTTCCATGGGCAAGGAGACAACTTGGACTTTTGGGGTCTTGCCAGTATGCAGAGGTTTGGCTGCTGGATGAAGGGCCTTTGAGACCTGGAGTCTTTAATAAACTGCTTAGAGTGGGAGCTCCTGGTAGCGATGGTGGTGGGGTTTAGGGGTGAGTTGAAGAGATGGAGCTGGAGCTAAATCACTCAGATCAGGGCTCTGCAGTGAGGAGGACCCTCAGGGATCTCTGAGGAACTCACACATATGTTCTGACAGACAGCCAGGGAGGCTCACCACTCAGAAGAAATTATCAGCTAGTCAGTATTGGCTACAGAAAGAATTACAACCCAAGTGGCCAGTTGAGTAAGGAGACCTTTCTTCCTTTCATTCCATCAAACTGCATTCCTTGAGAGGCTAGGCCCATGGCTTATGTAGCATCATCTAGGGCTGAAGTTGGGAAGCACTAGGGATTAGGAACCTTTCTGTAAAATAATGTCACCATTTCTTCTTACTGTCATCCCATTAACTGGTTCTTTCTAAAGGAAAAGAACACTTACTTGGGTGAGTAATGAAATAAATTTTGAAGCAAGGAAAGTATTGCCAATTCTAGGTTAACCAAGATTGGATTAGTTTTAGTCACTGCTATTTAATGTCTGTTCTTTTCCCCCAAAGAAATTCACAAATTCTTCCTTGCAGCTTCAACTCATTCCAGGTTGGAATTGGATTCATTTCTTAAAAATATAACCTATTTTTCTGCTTTGTTCTCAATTATAATTATGTTTTTGCTTTAGAATAAAGGAACATGAGGAAGAAGAGGAAAGAAGGAAAAAATATGAAGAAAAAGATGCTGAGGAAATAAAGCGACAGAATGCATTATATGAAGTTGAAATGAGAAAAAAACTAGAAAAGAAAAGAGAAGAGATGCATGAAAGCAGGAGACGGTTTCTTGTAAGTTGAAAGTGCAAAAGTTCCAAAAAGGTTCAAAGTCAAATGCCCAACTTTTAAAATTGATACATAATATATTTGTACATGTTTATGGAGTACGTGTGGTATTTTGACCCATGCATACATTATGTAATGATCAAGTAAGGGAATTTAGGTTATCTGTCACCTTGAACATTTATCATTTCTTTGTGTTGGGAACATTTCAAATCTTCTAGTTATTTTGAAATGTACAATGTATTGTTGTTAACTATAGTCCCCCAGCTAGGCTATCAAACACTAGAACTTATTCCTTATATCTAACTGTAAGTTTGTACATCCCCACTGTGTCTCCACATCCTTACCAGCTTCTGATAGAATAACTGTCATTCTAGTCCCTGCCTCCACTAGATCACTTTTTAGCTCACACATAATGAGTGAGAACATAATATATTTGTCTTTCTGTGCCTGAAAATGCCTAACTTTTAATATTGAAAAAAAAGTGGAGTAGAAAACAAGTTGCTATTAAGTTGGGTTTCTAAGGGAGTGCATACTTTTGGGATAGCTATATTTGCTGTGGTTTTATGTGCATGTGCTCTCATGCATGAACAAGAAAGAGAGAAGAGAAAATGAGATTTTAAAACAATGAATTTATTTTCTTGAGAGTTGTGAGGAATGAATGGGGTAATTTATGTTTGGTGTCTGTTGTGCCATTAATATGTGCTCCACAAATGGTAATATTTTTGTCGCAATTCACCACAGGGGCATGTTTGGAGGGTCTCCTAGTCCCAGTGCCACTGCTCCCTAGCTCCAGGCCTGGGGCTTTCCCTAGCACTGCTAAGGAGCCATCTGTGCAGCTCAGCCCCTGGAGGGCAGAGGAGAGGGGCTGAGAGTGCTTGGAGGTTCAAGAGGAGGATAAAAGGATAAGGATAGAATTAGGAGCAGTGCCTGAAAATGCCCAGCCTACAGAATCTGAGAAGGAAATTTATAATTAATTAGGTGAATGTAGTATTGAAAGATGCAAACGGTATCTTGGAGGACTTGCAGTCATACAGAGGAGATGACCATGAAATACAAGAGGTAATCCAGCAGCCAGCAGATGAGAAGTTGCAAGAGAAGGCATGGGGTGCATTTGTTCCACTGGGAGGCAAATTAAAGAAATTTTATGAATTGTCTCAGCGGTTAGAAGCAGCATTAAAAGGTCTTCAGGGAGCCTTGACAAGTACCCCATATTCTCCCACCCAGCATCTAGTGCAAGAACAGGCTTCTGCTAAAGAGTTTGCAGAAGTTCTTCATTTCACACTCTGGTTTGATGAACTCAGGATGACAAATCCTGCTATACAGAATGATTTCAGCTATTATAGAAGAACATTGAGTTGTATAAGGATTAATAATGTACCATCAGGCCAGGCGTAGTGGCTCATGCCTATAATCCTAGCACTTTGGGAGGCTAAGGCAGGCAGATCTCTTTGAGCTCAGGATTTCGAGACCAGCCTGGCCAACATGATGAAACCCTGTCTCCACAAAAAATACAAAAATTAGCCAGGCATGGTGGTGCACGCCTGTGGCCCCAGCTACTCAGGAGGCTGAGGCTGGAGGATTGCTTGAGCCCAGAAGTGGAGGTTGCAGTGAGTCAAGATCATGCCACTGCACTGCAGCCTGGGCAATAGAGCAAGACTCTGTCTCAAAGAAAAAATATATATGTATATATAGATATATATATAGATATAAAATAAGCAACCTAATGAGGCATCTTAAAGAACTAGAAAAGCAAGAGCAAACCAAACCCAAAATCCCTAGACACAAACCAAGTGCAAAATTAGTAGAAGAAAATTAATAATAAAGATCAGAGCAGAAATAAATGAAATGGAAAGAAAACAAAACAAAAAAAACAGTGAAATGAAAAGTTGATTTTTTTTTTTTTTTTTTGAGAGAGAGTCTTGCTTTGTCAACCAGGTTGGAGTGCAATGGTGTGATCTCAGCTCACTGCAACCTCTGCCTCCTGGGTTCAAGCGATTCTTCTACCTCAGCCTCCTCAGTAGCTGGGATTACAGGCATGCACCACCACGCTCAGCTAATTTTTGTATTTTTTTTAGTAGAGACGAGATTTCACCATGTTGGCCAGGCTGGTCTTGAACTCCTGACCTTGTGATCTACTCGCCTTGGACTCCCAAAGTGCTAGGATTACAGGCATGAGCCAGCGTGCCCAGCCAGAAAAGTTGTCTTTTTTAAAAAAGATGAACAAAATTTACAAACCTCTAGCCAGATTAAGAAAAAAGGAGAAGACCTGAATAAAAAAACTCAGAGATGAAAAATGAGACATTACAACTGATGCTGCAGAAATTCAAAGGATCATTAGAGGCTAGTATGAGCAACTATATGTCAATAAATTGGACAATCAAGAATACATGGGTAAGTTCCTAGACACATACAACCTATCAAGATTGAACCATGAAGAAATCCAAAACCTGAACAGACCAATAACAAGGGATGAGATTGAAGCCATAATAAAAAGTCTTCCAGTAAAGAAAAGCCTGGGACCCAATGGCTTCACTGCTGTATTCTACCAAACCTCCAAAGAAGAACTAATGCCAATCCTACTCAGACTATTCTGAGAAATAGAGGAGGAATACTTTCACACTTAAAACATACTTTTAAAAGGAATAGTTTCACACTCATTCTGTGATGCCAGTATTACCCTGATACCAAAACCAGACAAAGACACATCAAAGAAAGAAAACTACAGGCCATTGTCTCTGATGAATGTTGATGCAGAAATTCTCAGCAAAATACTAGCAAACTAATTCAACAATACATTAGAAGGATAATTCATCATGACCAAGTGGGAATTATCCCTGGGATGCAAGGATGGTTCAACATATGGACATCAATCAATGTGATATATAAACAGAATGAAGGACAAAACCAAATGATGCTGAAAAAGCATTTGATAAAATTCAACAGTCTCATGATAGAAATCCTCACAAAACGGGATAGAAGGAACATACTTCAACATAATTAAAGCCATATATGACAGACCCACAGCTAAGAACCATGCTGAATGGGGAAAATTTGAAAGCCTTTTCTCTATAATCTGGAATACAACAAGGATGTTCAGTGTCACCACTGTTATTCAACAATGTACTGAAAGTCCTAGCTAGAGCAATCAGACAAGAGAATGAAACAAAGGGCATCCAAAATAGAAAGAAAGAAGTCAATTTATCCCTGTTTGCAGATGATATGATCTTATATTTGGAAGGCCCTAAAGACTGCCAAAAATGTATTAGAACTGATGAGCAAATTCAGTAAAGTTGCAGGACACAAAATCAACACATAAAAATCAGTAACATTTCTGTATGCCAACAGCAAACAATCTGAAAAAGAAATCAAGAAAGTAATCCCATTTACAAAGCTGCAAATAAAATACCTGGGAATTAACTTAAAGAAGTGAAAGATCTCTACCATGAAAACTATAAAATACTGATGCAAGAAATTGAAGAAGACACAAAAATGGAAAGATATTCCATGATCATGGATTGGAAGAATCACTACTATTCAAATGTCCATACTACTGAAAGCAAACTACAGAGTCAATGCAATCCCTGTCAAAATACTAACTGACATTCTTCACAGAAATAGAAAAAACAATCCTAAAGTTTATATGAAACCACAAAAGACCCAGAATAGCTAACGCTATCCTGAACAAAAGAATGAAACTGAAGAAACCACATTGCCTGACTTCAAATTATACTACAGAGATATAGTAACCAAAACAGCATGGTACCAGCATGAAAAAAGATACATAGACCAATGGAACAGAATACAGAGCCCAGAAATAAATTTACACACCTACAGTGAACTCATTTTCTTATTTTTAAATTTTTATTTATTTTAAAATTGTTTTTGAGATGGAGTCTTGCTCTGTTGCCCAGGCTGGAGTGCAGGGGTGTGATCTTGGCTTACTGAAACCTCTGCCTCCCAGGTTCAGGTGATTCTCCTGCCTCAGCCTCCTGAATAGCAGGGATTAAGGCACCTACCACTATGCCTGGCTAATTTTTGTATTTTTCAGTAGAGATGGGGTTTCACCATGTTGGCCATGGCTGGTCTGAAATTCCTACCTCAAGAGATCTGTCTGCCTTTGTCTCCCAAAGTGCTTGGAATACAAGTGTGAGCAGCTGTGCTCAATCCCTACAATGAACTCATTTTTGACAAAGGTGCCAAGAACATACATAGGGGAAAAGACAGTCTCTTCAATAAATGGTGCTGGGAAAACTGGATATCCATATGCAAAAGAATGAAACTAGACCGCCATTTCTCACCATATACAAAAATCAAATTAGGCTAGGCACAATGGGTCACACCTGTAATTCCAGCACTTTGGGAGGCTGAGGCAGGAGGATCACTGGAGGCCAGGAATTTGAGACCAGCCTGGGCAACATAGCAAGACCACACCTCTCTCTCTCTATATATATATATTTAAAAATAAAATCAAAGTGGATTAAAGACTTAAATCTAAGACCTCAAACTATGAAACTACTAGAAGAAAACCTTGAAGAATCTCTTTAGGACATTGAACTGGACAAAGATTTCTTGAGTAATACCCTATAAGCACAGACAACTAAAGCAAAAAGGGACAAACGGGATCATATCAAGTTAAAAAGCTTCTGCACAACAAAGGAAAAAAAAAACAGTGAAGAGACAGCCCACAGAATGGGAGACAGTATTTGCAAATTATCCATCTGACAAGAGATTAATAACCAGAATATATAAGGAGCTCAAACAACTCAATAGGAAAAAAAATCTAATAATCTGATTTAAAAATGGGCAAAGATCTGAACAGACATTTCTCGAAAGAAGACATATAAATGGCTAAGAGGTTGATATAGTTTGGCTCTGTGTCCCCACCCAAATCTCATGTTGAATTGTAATTCCCAGTGTTCAGGGAGGGACCTGGTGGGATGTGATTGGATCATAGGGGTGGATTTTCCCCTTGCTGTTCTCATGATAGTAAGTTCGCATGAGATCTGGTTGTTTAAAAGTGTGTATCACTTTTCCCTTTACTCTCTCTCCTGCTGCCATGTGAAGATGTGCCTTGCCTCCCCTTTGCCTTCTGCCATGATTGTAAGTTTCCTGAGCTCTCCCCAGCCAGGCTTTCTGTACAGCCTGTGGAACTGTGAGTCAATTAAACCTCTTTTCTTTATAAATTACCCAGTCTCAGGTAGTTCTTTGTAGCAGTGTGAGAATGGACTAATACAGAAAATTGGTACTGGGAGTGGGGCATTGCTATAAAGATACCTGAAAATATGGAAGTGACTTTGGAACTGGGTAAGAGAAAGAGGTTGAAACAGGAGCTCAGAAGAAGACAGGAAGATGAGAGAAAGTTTAGAACTTCCTAGAGACTTGTTGAATGGTTGTAACCAAAATGCTGATAGTGATATGGACAATGAAGTCCAGGCTAAGTTGGTATTAGATGCAGATGAGGAACTTATTGGGAAATGGAGTAAAGGTCACTCTTACTATGCTTTAGTAAGGAGACTAGCAGCCTTTAGTCCCTGCTTTAGAGATCTAGAGCAGGAATGCTTTTTACAGCACCCAAGTCACCCCTTGAATGCTTTGCTTCTTAGAATTTTTTCCTGCCAGATACCCTAAATCATCTCTCTCAAATTCAAAGTTCCACATATCTCTAGGGCAGGGGCAAAATGCCACTGGTCTCTTTGCTAAAACATAACAAGACTCACCTTTGCTCCAGTTCTCAACAAGTTCTTCATCTCCATCTGAGACCACCTCACCCTGGACCTTATTGTCCATTTTGCTATCAGGTTTTTGGTCAGAGCCATTCAACACGTCTCTAGGAAGTTCCAAACTTTCCCACATTTTCTTGCCTTCTTCTGAGCCCTGCAAACTGTTTCAGCCTCTGCCTGTTACTCAGTTCCGAAGTCACTTCCATATTTTTGAGTATCTTTTCAGCAACGCCCCACTCTGCTGGTACCAATTTACTGTATTAGTCAATTTTCACACAGCTGATAAAGACATACCTGAGACTGGACAATTTACAAAAGAAAGAGGTTTAATTGGATTTACAATTCCACATGGCTGGGGAAGCCTCACAATCATGGTGGAAGGCAAGGAGGAGCAAGTCATGTCTTACATGGATGGTGGAAGGCAAGGAGGAGCAAGTCATGTCTTACATGGATGGCAGCAGGCAGAGAGAGCTTGTGCAGGAGAACTCCTCTTTATAAAACCATCAGATCTCATGATACTTACTCATTATCATGAGAACAGTATAGAGGAAACTGCCCCCATGATTCAATTATCTCTCACCGGATCTCTCCCACAACATGTGGGAATTATGGAAGTACAATTCAAGAGAAGATTTGGGCGGGGACACAGAGCTAAACCATGTCAGCCACTGTCCTACAGACCCCAGAATGGTAGATCCATTGACATCTTGCACCGTACGCCTGGAAAAGCCTCAGGCACTCAACACCAGTCCATGAAAGCAGCAGAGGGGGCTGTATCCTGCAGAGACACAGGGGCGAAACTGCCCAAGGCCATGGGAGCCAACCTCTTGCATCAGCATGCCCTGGATATGAGACATGGAGTCAAAGAAGATTATTTAGGAACTTTAAGATTTAATAACTGCCCTGCTGGGTTTTGGACTTGCGTGGGGCCTATAGCCCCTTTGTTTTGGCCAATTTCTCCATTTTGGAACAGGAGCATTTACCCAATGCCTGAATCCCCATTGTATCTTGAAATTAACTAGCTTGTTTTTTATTTTATGGCCTCATAGGTGGGAAGGACTTGCTTGTCTCAGATGACACTTTGGACTTGAACTTTTGAGTTAATGCTGGAATGAGTTAAGACTTTGGAGACTGTTGGGAAGGCATAATTGGTTTTGAAATATGAGAGGGACATGAGATTTGTGAGGGGTTAAGAGCAGAATGATATGGTTTGGCTCTGTGTTGCCACCCAAATCCCTTGTTGAATTGTGATCCCGAATGTTGGAGGTGGGTCCTGATGGGAAGTGATTAGATCATGGGGGGTGGTTTCTAATGGTTTAACACCATCCTCCTAGGCTGTCTTGTGAGTGAACTCTCATGAGATTTTGTTGTTTAAAAGTGTGTAGCACTTCCCCCTTCACACTCTCTCTGTCTTACCATCATGTGAAGACATGCTTACTTCCTCTTTGCCTTATGCCATGATTGTTAAGTTTCCTGAGGCCTCCCAGCCATGCTTCCTGTACAACCTGTGGAACTGTGAGCCTATTTAAACCTCTTTTCTTCATAAATTACCCAGTTTCAGGTAGTTCTTTATAGTAATTTGAGAATGGACTAATACAGTAGGTATCATAAGACTCTATGATTAACTACATTCAGTGGGAGCATTTGACAAAACCTCCAAACTTGGTATGAAAGGTTGTACCAAGTTCTTTTTTTTAAAGCCCAATCTGGTAGACAAAGGTAACATATCTTCCTGATTTTTTATTTATTTTATTTTTTGAGATAGGGTCTTGCTCTGTTGCCCAGGCTGGAGTGCAGTGGCATGATCACAGCTCACTGAAGCCTTGACTTCCCAGGCTTAAGTGATTCTCCCACCTTAGCATTCTGAGTAGATGGGACTAGGCATACACCACTATGCCTGGCTACTTTTAAAAATTTTTTATAGAGATGGGGTGTGTTTCCTAGACTGGTCTCCAACTCCTGAGGTCAAGCAGTTCTCCTGCCTTGGCCTCCCATGGTTCTGGGATTATAGATGTGAGCTACCACAACTGGCCTGTATCAGAGTTCTTAAGGACCAACCTCCTAATAGTGTAAAATATCTTCTAAATGCTCTCCAGTACACAATAAAACATTTGAATGATCAGACTAACTCCAAGCAAATTAAATCCATGCTGCAGTAACAGTTCGGGAATAAGCACCTGTTGTAGAAAGAAGACAGTATTCTGCACTGACAGAGAATACAGTTTTTTACTATTGCAATTACCATGACATTTTTCTTGCTTTTATGTCTTCCTCTGTTCCTCTTCCCTCCTTTAAGATCATGTTCTTATTCCTAAGACTTCTTCTCTATACCCAAATTAGTAAAGTTATACTCTAAAGAGATATTGTCCTTTCAAACAGGTAACCTACAGCAGCTAATTATTGGGGTCTCTACTGAGAAAAATTCTGTGACTTTTGTCTAAATATTTTCAAATGTGAATTTTGGGGAAACTAATATTTATTTGCTTCTCCTATATGGCAAAACTGCCAATTCTGCTATTTGAAAACCCCCAATGACTTTATTTTCTATCACTTTTTTCATGTGCTGCCACAAAATGAAAATGTTTAAATATGTTGTACAAATGGTAGCCAACACAAACTTTTTAAAAAATTTTTAAGAGTTTAAAGTTTTAATTTTACATTTTGACCTTTTTTGTAAGGGTGTATGTTATGTCTTTAACCTTTATTAACATTAAAAACTGTGATGTGTGCATAGAATATTACTTTCTAGGGATAAATCTCTGATTTCCTGCAGCTTATGTCTTTTTCTTTCTTGATTTACTCCCTCATCTTGCTATAATACACCTTTGAGTAGCTTCCTTAAGAACGGTTGTATGAGAGGTAAAATTTTTTAATTATCTGAAAAGCTTATTTTATTTTTTACTCATTTTTATTTATTTTATTATTTTTTAAGGACCAGTATGATAGTATGAAAAGCTTATCTTTTAAAGTCATGCATGATTTATAGTTTGATTGGTTATAGAATTCTGGGTTCAGAATTCAGAATTTTGTATTAATTGTTTCATATTCCTCTGGCATCCAGTATTGCTACTGAAAAGTATGATGCCATTGATGATCTTCATCTGACATATGTAATCATTTTTACTTTTCTTTCTTATTTTTTTTTGTTTCGTTTTGTTTTGAGACAGTTTCACCCTGCCTCCCTGGCTGGAGTGCAGTGGCGTGATCTTGGCTCACTGCTGCAACCTCTGCCTCCCGGGCTTAAGCACTTCCTGTGCCTCAGCCTGCCGAGTAGCTGGGATTACAGGCATGTGCCACATACCCAGCTAATTTTTGTACTTTTAATAGAGACAGCGTTTCGCCATGTTGGCTAGGCTGGTCTCGAACTCTTGGCCTCAAGTGATCCGTCCGCCTTGGCCTCCTGAAGTGCTGTGATTACAAGCGTGAGCCACTGCGCCCGGCCATTTTTCTTCTTTTCTTTTTCTTTCTGTCTGAATGGTTTTAGGGTCCTGTCTTTATCTCTGGTGCTCCAAAATTTTACAGATGTGCCTTGAATTATGTGCCTTCATTCATTTTTCTGGGCATTCAGTTGATGCTTTTATTCTGTAAACATATTTCTTTCATCCTGAGAACTTTTATTATTTCTTAGATAATTTTGTCCCCTCCCATTTTATCTTTCTGTTGTTCTAGAATCCCTCTGATAGACATTGGATTTTTTGAAATAATGCTCTAATGTCTAAGAATCTTTTCTCATTAGTTAAGAGAAG
This sequence comes from Pongo abelii, assembly GCF_028885655.2. NCBI lineage: Eukaryota > Metazoa > Chordata > Mammalia > Primates > Hominidae > Pongo > Pongo abelii. The sequence goes on along the minus strand of NC_071996.2, from coordinate 72,213,083 downwards.
GCTTAAATGCATGTGATAGAAAACCCAAAATAATATACAGGTTTAAAGTGCAGGGGTGTCTGATAATGGCAGCTATAGAGTTAACAGGGACTAAGACACCTTCGACACCTTCTTCTCTTTTTTTTTACTCTGTTCTTTTTTTTTTTTTTTTTTTTGAGATGGAGTCTTATTCTGTCACCCAGGCTGGAGTGCAGCGGCATGATCTCAGCTCACTGCAACCTCTGCCTCCCGGGTTCAAGCAATTCTCCCTGCCTCAGCCTCCCAAATAGCTGGGATTACAGGCACCCACCGCCATACCCCACTAATTTTTGTGTTTTTAGTAGAGATGGGTTTTCACCATGTTGGCCAGGCTGGTCTTGAACTCCTGACCTCAGGTGATCTGCCTGCCTCAGCCTCCCAAAGTGCTGGGATTACAGGTGTGAGCCACCATGCCCGGTCTACTCTGTTATTCTTTGTACATAGATGGCATCTGTCCTCAGGTTTGCCTCATGGCCCTGAATAGCTGCTGGAGTTTTAGCCCTCATGTCCACATTGTGGATAGCAAGAAGGAAGAAAGGATAAAGATCAAAAGGGAGTACTCTATTTCCTGTCTCCTTCTCCTCCTCCTCCTCCTGCACCTCCTTCTCCACTACCTTCTCCTCTTCCTCCTTCTCTACTTCATCCTCCTCCTCCTCTTCTTCCTTATCCTCCTCCTCTACTTCATCCTCCTCCTCCTCCTCCTCCTCCTTTTCCTCCTCCTCTTCCTCCTCCTCTTCCTCCTCTTTCCTCTTTCTTCTTCCTTCTTTTTCCTCTTCTTCCTCTCTTCTCCTTCTCCGCCTCCTCCTCCTCATTCTTCTTCTTCCTCTTCTTCCTCTTTTTTTGAGACAGGGTCTCACCCAGGCTGGAGTGCAGTGGCATGATGTTGGCTCCCTGCAGCATTGACTTCCTGGGCTTAAGTGATCCTCCCACCTCAGCCTGCCTGATAGCTGGGACTACAGGCATGTGCTGCCATACCTGTCTAATTTTTGTGGTCTTTTTTGTAGAGATGGGTTCTGGTATGTTGCCCAGGCTGTTCTCCTTTTAAGGAATTTTCCAAGAAGTCCCACTTAACAGTTTTCCCTGAATCTCATTGGTCATAATTTTGTTACACCTGGCTGAAAAGAAAGCTGGACATGTAGTCTTTTAGCTGATCATATTTCTACCCTGAATAAAATCTGGGTCCTGCTGCTAATGAAGCTTAGGCAACTAATTGTTTCTGCCGTTTTCTTTTTGTTCTACTGAGTTTCAACTTTGTATTCTAAGTCTTCTATTAATTTTTTTATTTTAGATATGAAAATTTTAATTCCTAAGACTTTTACTTGAAATGTTGTTGTTGTTTTCATTAAAATCTAATTCTTGGTTAATGGGTGGAATAATTTTTATGTCTCCAAGTAGGCTTGGAGTAGGACAGACCTAGTTTTTAATGCTAACTCTGCCATTTACTGGCTATATGACCTTGAGCTTAAGCTTTCAATATTGAAAAATGAGAATTAACTGTGTTAATCAACTCTGTATTTTTTTGTATTATAAAAAGTCTTTGTGAATATTAGAATAAACTTGGAGAAAACAGCAAAATAAAACATGTAAGGAATTATCCAAAACAATCACTTTTAACAGTTTGCTGTTTGCTTTAGTTTTTCATATTGATCATATTGGCCAATATATTTCCTCACCAGATTACAGGCTTTTAAAATTAACCCATAAAATAGGAGATTAGTTAAGAGTGCTGGGCACATAGTAGACCCTGAGTTATAAATATATTGGAAGATTAAGTGATGCCCCTAACAACTTTTACCTTGAATTGGCTTCTACTTACATAATAACAGACTATGCCAGGCACGGTGGCTCGTGCCTGTAGCCCCAGCTATTCTGGAGGCTGAGGTGGGAGTTTCCCTTGAGCCCCAGAGTTCAAGGCTTTCACGAGCTATGATCATGCCACTGCACCCTGGGCAACAGACACCATGTCTAAATAACTAATATATTCAGGCTATTGTGCTCAATGGCATCTGTTTTTATGATGGCTAACTCAGGCTGAGATCATAGAACATACGCTAATATGAACAGATTTTACTTTTTGTTTTAAATACTAGTGACCTACTTTTACAATTTTTGTTAGAATACATATCTTTTTTCTTATATGTATGCAAAAGCAAAGTTTGGACAAGAAACTAGCAATAGTGATTTGAGTCTGGAGGGAGGATTAGGAAGAGACATAGTGGATGGAGTGGAAGGACGCTCGCTACACTGTGTATGTAAAAAACATTTTTGGTTTTTGAACCATATGACTATTCAAACATTAAATGAACTTTATATATATATATATATATATATATTTGGTGTATTTTTTCTTATTATACAATTATTTTAAATTACATACTTTAAAGACATGAGATACTTGAAGAGAAATACAGAAAAGCATTAAGAAGATATAAAAGTTACCTATTATCTCATACCCCAGGGATAACTACTGTTAACATTTGACACATTTCTTCCAGTCATTTATACATTATAAAGTTGTACTTACATGTATTTGTGAAATTGGAATATACTATGTAATGTTACATATTCTGCTTTCCCCTACCTACTTACTGATTATATTATTTGAATCACATCTCATGTAATTGAGTATGATTTATTTAACTATATTCTCAATGATTATTCTCTATGATTGAATATTTAGAGGTTGTTTCCATTTTTTTGCTATTATAAATAACTTTGAGATAAAGTACATGGCACATAAACCTTTATGCACTTCTCCTTCTCTGATCATCTCTTTGGGATAAAATTTCCAGGAGAGAAATAACTGGGTCAGAAGCTGTGACCCATTTGACAGGTTCTTGTTAGCTATTGATAGGTTGAAAGATATTTTTCTTTGTGATAAGTTAATATATACAGTTTTTCCCCCAAGGAACATATGCAGGATAAACATATTATCAAAGCTGTAGAACAGCAGCAGCAAGAGGAAGAAGATGAAAAGATTAGAAAATTCATCAAAGCAAAAAAGCGTCTTATACAAATGGGGAAAGAAAAAGAGGCTGAAACACACAGGTAGGCTTTAATAATGTGTATAATAAAGTACTATCTGAAATTATGATTTTATGATTATTATGAGAGTAGTCTTTAGGAACAGAGGTCTTATTTTATATATGACTAGAGCATTCAGTGACTTGATTTCAGTTTGGGATGTGAGTGTGAGGACATCATCTTGTAGATGGTCAGAAATGCTGATCTGCCGTCCCAGAGGAAGTATGAGCTGAAGACGGCTGTGTGAGTCATTGGTATGTAAGTGGTAGTTGGAGTTGTGGATACAGATGAGCTCACCTAGGGTGAGTAGGTAAGAAATGAAGGTGGCATAGTCCCTAGGGAACTCCATTTAAAAGTCAAATGGAAAAAGAAGATAACGTGAAGACCAGTGAATAGTTTCCAGAGACTGGAGGAAAACCAGGGAAACATCAGGGAGAAGAGTCTCAGTAAGAAGGGAGCAGTCATCAGTGTTAGGTCGTAATGGGATTAAGTACAATTTTTAAAATGTATTCATCAGATTTAGAGGACATTGCTTATATTAATGAGCAGTTTGGTATGGGGTGTACAGATAAGAGTAGGAGGCCAGATTGCAGTACAGGGGGTTTCTGTCTAAATCATGCTTTCCCCTTGTGCAAAATCCTCTGATGGCTTCACATCTCACTTAGTCTTTACAATGGCCCATAAGGCTCTCCACCTACCCAAATTTCCATCTTCCCAGCTCATCCCTCCCAGCCTTATCCCTCAGACCTCTTCTCTTACCATTCCCTCCTTTCCCTCTTCTCACCTGCACTGGACTGGCCTCTGCCTGCTCTAGGGAATGCTCACCTCCAGAGAGCACGTAACTTGCTTTCTTAACTCTTTCAGATCTGTACTTAAATATTACCTTCTCATTGAGGCTTTCTCTGACTACTTTATTTAAAATTATACCCCCTCCCCAATTGCTTATCACTTTACCTGCTTTCCTCGCCCTCGTTGCTTGATATATAGCACTATATATATATATATTTTTTTTTTTTTTTTTTTTTGAGACGGAGTCTTGCTCTGTCGCCCAGGCTGAAGTGCAGTGGTGTGATCTCGGCTCACTGCAAGCTCCGCCTCCCAGGTTCACGCCATTCTCCTGCCTCAGCCTCCCAAGTAGCTGGGACTACAGGAGCCCGCCACCAGGCCCGGCTAATTTTTTTTTTGTATTTTTTAGTAGAGACAGGGTTTCACTGTGTTAGCCAGGATGGTCTCGATCTCCTGACCTTGTTATCCGCCCGCCTCAGCTTCCCAAAGTGCTGGGATTACAGTCGTGAGCCACCGCGCCCGGCTATTTTTTAAAACTATTTATTTTGTTTACTGTCCCTCTCCTCCAGCAATCATGAAAGCCCCATGAGGGCAGAGATTTTTATTTTTATTAAAACTTTTTTTAGAGATGAGGTCTTGCTATGTTGCCCAGGGTGGAGGACAATGACCATTCACAGACGTGATCACAGTGCCCTGTAGCCTCAACCTCATAGCCTCAAGGGATCCTTCTATCTTAGCCTCTTGAGTAGTTGGGACTAAAGGTGCGCACCATCATGCCCAACTTCTAATGTTTTTGTTCACTGTTATGTCTGTCCCCAGCACTGGGAATAGTGTCAGGAGCATAGTAAGCAATCAATAAAACTGTTTAAAATACTATTTTTTGGAATTCTACCAGAAATGTCACCTTTTCTCTGAGGCTTTCTTTTTTTCTCATTTGTCCATATCATTTTCTAGCTTTCTCATGGCATTTATTATCTTTTCTCTTGTATAACTATAAAGACATTTGCATAAATGTCTTTTCTCCACTTTAAATTGTAATTTCCTTGGAGTATGCACTGTATCCTTTCTCATCATTTTTCACATGCTGCTTTGCCAATTTATTAAGTGTATTTGTCACAACAAAATTATTTTTTATGCAATTTCATAAATAAAAATGCCCTAATTTAACAAGATGTATTTATTCTTATGATGTACCAGGCACATGCTTAGCTCTTAACTAGAGAAAGGACCCATTCAATTTCTGACCTGAGGAATCTCATAGTGAATTTGAGAGGCCAAAGTAGGAGGATTGCTTGAGGCCAGTTTGAGACCAGCCTGGCCAGCATAGCAAGATCCTGTCTCTTAAAAAAAAAAAAAAAAAAAAAAAAGAGGAACCTTATAGTGTAAAGGGAGAAATTTAAACAGATCAAGTTAAAAAAGTGCTGTGAATAAATTCCAGACAGAGTATTGTGAGGGGATGGATATTTAGGATTTTGATAACTTTTATTAGATTATTTCCTTGATTTTATTTAAATAAAGGCCTTTTATAGCCTCAGCCTCCAATGATAGAGTAAGCAGGGTAGTCTGATAAAATATTGAAATATTTTCTGTGGCCAGGTGCAGTGGCTCACACCTGTAATCCCAGCATTTTGGGAGGCCGAGGCGGGCGGATCACTTGAGGTCAAGAGTTCAAGACCAGCCTGGGTACATGGTGAAACTCCCTGCTAAAAATACAAAAACTAGCTGGACTGAGGCAGGAGAATCGCTTGAACCCAGGAGGCGGAGGTTGCAGTGAGCCGAGATTGTGCCACTGCACTCCAGCCTGGGTGACAGTGAGACTCAGTCTCAAAAAAAATTTTTTTTTTTTTTTTAATAGAGTCTCACTCTGTCACTCAGGCTGGAGTACAGTGGTACACAGCTCACTGCCACCTTGAACCCCTGGGCTCAAGCAATCCTCCTGCCTCAGCCTCCTGAGTAGCTGGGACTACAGGTCCGTGCCATTGCGCTTGGCTAAATTTTTTTTTTTTTTTTTTGAGACAGAGTCTCGCTCTGTCGCCCAGGCTGGAGTGCAGTGGTGTGATCTCGGCTCACTGCAACCTACGCCTCCTGGGTTCAAGCGATTCTCCTGCCTCAGCCTCCTAAGTAGCTGATATTACAGGCGCCTGCCACCACGTTCGGCTAATTTTTGTATTTTTAGTGGAGACAGGGTTTCACCATATTGGTCAGGCTAGTCTCGAACTCCTGACCTCGTGATCTGCTCGCCTCGTCCTCCCAAAGTGCTGGGATTACAGGTATGAGCCACCACGCCCAGCTTAAAAAATTTGTGGAGATGGGGTCTTGCCATCTTGCCCAGGCTGGTCTCTTAACTCCTGGGCTCAAGCGATCCTACCACCTCAGCCTCCCAAAGTGTTGGGATTACAGGCATGAGCTACCACACGTGGCCTAAAATATTTTTCAATATAGATAATTTTAAGATCTTACTTCTTACACACACACACACAGATGTATTATACATATTACTGTCTTTGGATTTTAGAATATATGTTACTTTATAGTTAAAAAATAATTTCCACTTAAAATAATATATGTAAGGAGCAATGGGGCTCCTGTTAGTTTTGTAAGAGACTGCAAAATATCTCAGACTCCCTAATTAAATTATGTTGGCTCCACTGGACATCTGTTCATGAAGATTTGACGAGTATGGTTATCTTGTTATAGGCTTATGGAGAAACGAAGAGAAAGAATACATAACTTCCTAAGTGAACTATTGAAAGAGAAACTTGACAATGAAGATATGATTATTGCTAGAGATATTGCAGAAGCTGAGGCTGAATGGGAAAAAAGAGAAAGAGAAAAAGATGAAAAAAACAAAGCAGAATTAAAAACAATTGCAGAATATAGAGCCACTGTGGTAAACAATTCAATTATGAAAATAAAAATAGAAAGACAGAGTTAGGACCTTTCCACTGTGTTTTCCATCTCATCTGCCTCTCTAACCAAAAACTAGCCAAGATATTAAAAACAATGTATGAATTATCTTCCTATATTTTTGAAATTGGACAATGTTTACTTCCTAACAAAGATGACATGACAGTTACAAAAAAGATATTTATAGATGCAAAGTAATAATCTCTTCTGTTTCAGAACCATCTGAAACGCAAAGATTATTTGGTATACTTTTCATTTGTATGTTTTAAAGACAAACCATGTAAAAATTATACATTTCTGTTTCTTAATATTTCAAAACTTATATCTTACATGACTGTCATAACATTTAATTTGGATAGTTTATACACATTGGAGCAATCTTTTTTTTTTTTGAGACAGTTTTGCTCGTTGCCCAGGCTGGAGTGCAGTGGTGTGACCTCGGCTCACCACAACCTCCGCCTCCTGGGTTCAAGCAATTCTCCTGCCTCAGTCTCCAGAGTAGCTGAGATTATAGGCATGCACCACCATGCCTGGCTAATTTTGTATTTTTAGTAGAGACAGGGTTTCTCCATGTTGGTCAGGCTGGTCTCGAACTCCTGACCTCCTGACGTGATCCGCCCACCTCGGCCTCCCAAAGTGCTGAGATTACAGGTGTGAGCCACCACGTACGGCTGGAGCAATTAATTTTTTACTTACATATATTTCCCTTCCTTGAGAAGATCTTGCTTTGCTTTTCCTGTATTTTCTTTTTCAAGCCAATAAGGATTGTCCTATAGCACTTGGGTGTTTTCTGATATTCAGGAAATAGAACAAAACCAAAGTAAACTGGCCACATGGGAACCACCCCAGGTGCATGCACTTTTCTTCTCCTGCATTGCTCCTGGCTGACTTTCCTCTGCTTCAACTCTCTGACTCTGTGCCTTTTCAGACAAGACTGGTTGCTATAACTGGTTTTAATTTGTTTCCTTTGCCTTTAAACATCTAGATGAAAAATAAAGAGGAAGAAGAAAGACAAAGAAAAATAGAGGCTAAAGAACAATTGCTGGCTGTCATGAAAGCAGATCAGATTTTCTGGGAACATGAAAAGGAGAAAAAATGCAAAGCTGATAAAGAACATCAAGAGGTTCAAGATGCCCATATTCAGCAAATGGTAATTATTCCTGAATGTTTATGTTAGTAATAAGTATATAATACAGAATTCATGCTAGTTTTCTACTCCCAAGCAGTTTCGTCAGGTAAGAAAAAATGGTCATTATGGTTATGACACAATAAAATATATTAAAAATGTGAGGTTTCTATCTCCAGTGAAGTTCCCATGTGAGTTTTATCTTTTAAATGAATGTTTATCCTTCTTTAGTGTCTATTATACTTCAGTAAATATTAAAGAAAATACAAATGCATGTGGAGGCCATAATGTTCATCTTGTTTTACTTTTTTCCCGTATCTCAGAGACTATGTTGATTGGGATCTCATAGGTTTCAGATTTGAGGTGAATGGAGATATCAGATTTTAAAAGATGTGTAGAGGTCCTAGCATCCAATCAATCATTTGTAACTAAAACCTGTCTTTGAAATGGTTGTACCATTTTCCATTCCTACCAGCAATGTATGCGAGCACAACTTACTCCACATACTCATCAACACTTGATATTGTCATCCCTTAATTTTAACTATTCTAGTATAGTGATATCTTATGGCTTTATTTTACATTTCTCTAATGACCAAAGATAATGGACATTTTTTCACATCCTTGCTAGCCATCTGCATACCTTCTTTTGGGAAGTGTCTATTTAAGAGTGTTGCCAATTTTTAATTGGGTTGTTTTCTTAGTGCTGAGTTTTTTAAAATTGATTTTTATTGTGGTAAAATATACATAACATAAAAAGTACCATTTTAAGCATGGTTAAGTGTACAGTTCAGAGGCATTGAGTACATTCACATTGATCATCGCCACTATCCATCTCCAGGGTTTTTCATCATCCTGTACTAAAACTCTGTACATGTTAAACAGTAACTCACTATCCCCTCTTTTCTCCAGTTTGGGTAACCTCTGTTTTACTCTCTCAATGAATTTGATTATTCTAGGTACCTCATAAATGGAATCAGACAATATTTGTCCTTTTGTTTGGTTTTCACTTTTTTTTTTTTTTTTTTTTTTGAGATGGAGTTTTGCTCTGTTGCCTAGGCTGGAGTGCAGTGGCATGATACCGGCTCTCGGCTCACTGCAACCTCTGCCTCCAGGGTTCAAGCAATTCTCCTGCCTCAGCCTCCCAAGTAGCTGGGATTACAGGTCCCCACCACCACACTGGGCTAATTTTTGTTATTTTTAGTAGAGATGGGGTTTCACCACGTTGTCCAGGCTGGTCTCGAACTCGTGACCTGAAGTGCCCACCTTGGCCTTGGCCTCCCAAAGTGCTAGGACTACAAGCATGAGCCACTGTGCCCAGCCTCCATTTTTGAATTGGATTTTTTGTTGTTGGGTTTTAGAAGTTTTAAAAATATTCTGTGTATTAAATCTCTTACCAGATACATGATTTGGAAATGTCTTCTCCCATCCCATGTTACCTTTTCACTCCATTGATAATATCTTTGATGTATAAAAGTTTTAAATTTTTGGCCAGGTGCCAAAATAGTTTGTTGTTTCAATCACGATCAAATAAGATCAGTATTTGGAATCCTTCTGATTTGCTTGTTGAAGTCTTTAAGAAGTTTTCTTGATCAAATACTTGGTTCCTCTTAGGTACAATTTTTAAAGAAAAAACAGAATACTTAATTTTTTTTGCTTTTTTTTCCAGTTTTCAGATAGTTAATTAGCTATTATCTTCCAAATGTACTTCGAAGGTACTTTACCTTCATCTGTTAGCATTTTTTAGGATTTTAAACTTAATTTTTTGGAACTTTTTCCTTATAAATTTATATTTATGCTTAATGCATATCAAATGTGAGGTACCAATCATATGTTCCATCATAGTAATTCTTTCCTTCCACTGTCACTTTCTTTCTGTGCTTCAAATGGTTCTTTCTGTTCCCTCAATATTTTTCTACATTTACTAAACATATCCAAATTGCTTCTTATTAAGTTTCCAAATATTAGCATTTTACCTTTGATTAGAGATAGATTTTAGCCTTTTTTTGACTTTTTCTCCAATCTTATTGTCATTTTCTACTTTTTAAAACTCTGGTATTTTATCCCCAATTTCACAAATAGTATGTAAACTGAATTTTGAATTGTAGCACTCAATAATGAAAAATTTGATATTTCACACTAATATGGTTGCTCTATTCCATCAAAAATTTAAATTTATGGTAGATATCAGGTTTGGGCTACTGTTTTATGCCAACATTTTGGATTTTGAGAAATATTTTTATGACTATTAAATATATTCCTAAGTAGTCAAAGTAACTGTTATTTTAAAAAATAAACTCAACATTTCTTAAAATGCCACAGAGAATACAAAATGAAAAGTTGCCAACCAGAGCATCACAGAAAAGCTATAAAAAGAATCTCATCCAATGTAAATTAATATAAAGAATTAAAAGACAAAATTTGTATAAAATATTGGTAAATTGGCTTTTGGCAAATTGCCTACTTATTCCACTCAGTGCCTTCTCAACCTACATTGATAAATGTCACTCATTGTTCCAATTTTAAATTTTCGGGAAATAGATAATGTAAATGGTTTTAGTCCAGATATTCACTACTGATTTAATCTTATGTGGCTGGAGACATGGTATATTGGGCTGACCCAGCACAGTAGAGTTGAGTGAATTCCTCCAGAATAGTGGATGGTTAGAGACAATGGTGGGTGTGCATTCTAAACCACTGAAGTTCACATCTTGTAAGTGGTTGAAACAGGATTCTAAACTCAGTTACCTGAGTTTTATCTAAATTTCATAATTTTCACTATTTCACTGTGTTATTTGCAAATGTATCACATAAGGCTATTAATAAAGGTTTCATTGCACCACCACTTTGAGCATGATAGGAAAGATTCTGAAATAAATGATAGTATATAGTTGTTAAATCAGAACTTGTAAAGTATCAATGAGTTTAGAAAATTATACCTACATTTTCAAATGCTATGTATATTTAGAAAGTTCATGTTCTTAACCAATATTAAGTTATATTTCCTTTCTTTCCCAAATAGGCCAAAAATAAGTTTAATGCAAAGCAAGCAAAACAAGCAGAATTAGATTATTGCAGACTTACCGAAGCTCTTGTGGCTGAAAAGGAGAAAGAATTTCAGGACTATGCCAGAGAGGTAATTGAACTTGAATCGGAAACAACAAATAAATATATTTACCCTCTTGTAAAAGCTGTACAGGAAGGACCTGGAGGTGGCCGTGGACCAGTGTTTGTGGACAGAGGTGGATTAAGACCCAGCTATCAGGCAAATGATGTTACTGGAGTCCAGCTCCCTTTTTATAACTCTCAGGGACCAAAATATAATTTTCAAAAGTCAAAAAGGCGGCTAGGTTTTACATGGTAGAAAAAAATTATTTTTAACATTGAGAAGACTAAGTTGTAGCATGTATGAGCTTCAAATGTAAATGGATTTCTGTTAATAAAGTTGTTCTTCATCTAAGTACAATTATGTCTGATTTGATTGTTCTCAGTATTTCTTTTGGGTATATATAAAACCCCAATTTTGAGATTCCTGTTTTTTAACTGTGGTAAAATCACAAGTTTACTTTTTAAATGTACATTCAGTGGTATTAAGTACATTCAAAATATTGTGTAGCCATGACCATTGTGTAGTTCCAGAATTTTTCAGTGCTCTTACTAGAAACCGCATACCCATTAAGCAGTCACTCCCCATTCCCCTTCCCCACAGCCCCTGGTAACTTTATCTGCTTTGCCTATACTGGGTATTTTGAATAAACAGAATCATACTGTGGCCTTTTGTGTCTGGCTTATTTCACTTAGCATATTTTCAAGTTTCATCCATGTTGTGCCATTTATCAGTGCCTCATTTCGGTTTATGGCTGAATAATATTCTCCTTGATATATTTCTTTTCTCTTCAGCAGAAATTCATATGCTTATTTGCTTTGTCCTTCAGCAGTTAGTATCAGATAACATTACCAGCATTATTACACTAACAATAGGATTATTGAATGAAGACTTCTTTGTGGTTTATTTTATAGAGTATATCTTACTAGACATGTACACATTATCATGTTTTGAGGTCACAAAATAATTCTACATGTAGTTTTGCCAACTTTAGACAAGACAACAAAACTTGTCTTGTTTCCAAAGAGACAAAGCAGATAAGCAGTTACCAGGGGCTGTGGGGAAGGGGAATGGGGAGTGACTGCTTCGTGAGTAGGGGGTTTCCAGGTGGAGCACCAAAAACTTCTGGAACTAGATAATGGTCATGGCTACACAATACTGTGAATGTACTTAGTACCACTGAATTTTGTATGATTTTGTGAACTGCATTCCCCCATTGTTTAATTTTTTTTTCATTTCTTATTGAGGTAAAAAACACAGAACACCTAATTTAATGTCTTAACCATTTCTAAGTATATCGTTCAGTAGTGTTAAGTATCTTCATATTGCTGAACAATCTGCAGAATTTTTTCATCTTGCACAATTGGAACTCTGTATAAAACTAGTCTCCATTTCCCCTTCCCCTCAGCTACTGGGAAACACCATTCTACTTTCTGTGAATTTTGACCACTACAGTATAGGTCCTTTTGTGACTATTTCATTTAGTGTACGGTCCTCAAGGTTCATCCATGTTGTAGTTTGTCAGTTTTCTTCCTTTTTAAAGCTGAATACTCCATTGTATGTATATCACATTTTGTTTATTCATTCCTTCATGAATGCACACTTGGGTTGCTTCCACCTCTTGGCTATTGTGAATAATGCTGCTTTAAACGTGGACGTACAAATAGGTCTAAGATCCTTTCCATTCTTTTGGATATACACCCAGAAGTAGAATTGCTGAATCATGTAATTCTAAATTTTTAGGAACTCATACTTTTCTCCATAGCAGCTGAACCATTTTACATTTCCAACAGTGCACAAGGTGCACATCCTCACCAACATGTTTTTTTGACAGTAGACATCCTGAGTGGCTGTGAGTTTGATTTGCATTCCCTAAGGATTAGTGACGTTGAACGTTTTTTCATATGCTTGCTGGCCATTTGTCTATCATCATCTTTGGAGAAATATCTGTTCCAAGTCCTTTGCCCATTTTTTTCATGTTATTTGTTTTGTTGTTGAGTTGTAGTTATTATGTATTCTAGATTGATCCCTTATCAGATAAATGATTTGCAAATACTTTTCCTTCCTTAGGTTGCCATTTCACTGTTGTGTCCTTTGCTTATTTCTTTAAAAGCAAATACACTATATTTTACTCTTAAACAAAATAACTTCGTTCTTTTCACTTAATATAGCTTAGGGACACAACACAGCAGGTATAAATATCTTCATTTCTTTTCCAACTGACATAGTATTCTCTTGCAAGGGTGTACCCGTTTATTCAACCAGTGGCATACCAATAGATATTTGTGTGGTTTCCAGTCTTCTGCTATTATAAATTCTGTAATTAACAGCTGCCTTTTTTTTTTTCACATTTTTGTCAGTTAACCTTTGAGATAGATTCCTACAAAGGGGAATGCTGGGTAAAGGTGAAAATTGTTCAGTGTATCATTCTATAAGAGACCAAGTCTTAGAGCAAACATTACTTATGTCATGAGCCTCTTGGAATCTGATAAAACTTAGTGGCTTTTTCAGCAGTAAGGTACACACACACATATACTCTACAATTGTGCATACAGTTTTAAGGTCTTCCACAATGCCCTCTAATAGACTGCACAGCACAGTGACTAACATACATCTAAGATTGTGGCTTAGTATACCTGGGTTATACTTTTTTAAAATGGCAGATTCTGTAGGCAACCATCATTCTGAGTTAGTTTGTGGGTTTACGGACCTCAGGTTTTAAAAAATGAACTGTTTTAAAGGAGTAAAATAGCTGGTTATTTAAAACAACACTATCTACTGATTCCCAAATTGTGTGCCAAGGCATACTGAGGAACCACAGTGAACTCACAAATTTTTGAAACAAATTATTACCTGACATCTGTAAGACTAGCTTGAGGTAGTTCAACATATTAAATGCACTATGCCTTTTGATGACATCCTGTTTGTAAAGCTGGATTTTCAGCAATTGATGGGATAAAACTCATATATTGCACAAAATCAATGTATTATAGGAGAGGATGGTGTGTGTGATCTGATTTTGAGGTTTGAGAAGTTGTGCTGTGACCAACATTTGCACACATTCCATTAGTAACTAATTGTGGTTAAGAATGGAACTGTAAAAATATTTTTTAAAATTTCAAATGGCTAAGTTGTTAGATATACTTTCGCTATGTGAACTTTTAATTTATTTTTTATTAGAGACTGGGTCTCACTCTGTGGCCCTGGTTGGAGTGCAGTGGCACAATCACAACTCACTGCAGCCTCAAGCTCTTGGACTCAAGCAATCCTCCTGCCTCAGCCTCCCAAAGTTATGGGATTATAGGTGTGCTCCTGGCCTTTTAAACTATTTAATAAACCGATCTGTTAGGTATTTATTCTGGCGCAGGGATAACACCATGTTAAAATTACTGAGACACACAGGTAAAGTGAACCAAGAAAGTCTGGGAACTTCTGCCATATATCCTTTCCTTTAAATTACATAAATACAATATATAGTGGTAATTAGTAATTTTAGACAGCTATCTTTCCCCATATTATAAAACAGGAAATAAGTTTCTACAAAACGGTTGATTACATAAATATGTTATACAACCAACTTAGCTTGAGTAAGGATAACATAAAACACCAGACATTACTAGTTTTTCTGCCTTATATATACAATTTATTTTACTTTAAATTGGGCTGGGCTTTCTATTAGAGTATACTGAGAAGAAAGGTAAGGCTACACCATGTTAATCACAAAATAATTCAGTGAAAAGAACTGAATGGCACAGCAGTGGAAACTCAACTGCTCTAATCTGCTAATTTGATAAGAGAAACTCGTAGATAAAATCTGTGGCAAAGACATAAATTGGAACAAGGCATTCTGATTACCAAGAGGACTTTGATGGGAGTGGGGAAATGTAAAAATTATGAAACAAAATTATGATAACAAAAAGTTATCAGGTAAGGAAATATGTTTAGGAAAGAAACCTAGAAAGTAAATAGAAAAAGCAAATTGATGCCTGAAGTATTTTAATGCAGTTTGCAGTTCATTTGTTGCACTCACATTTTATACATTTTCTTGGATAAAGCTTTTAAGAATACTCCAGATTTTGGGAGTTTAATAATATTCACCTGTTAACACATACAAATTACTGAATGTTCAGAAGGTTTTTACCTAGGTATATACCTTTTTTTCATTGTCAATATTCAGTATAACTCGGCATATATTTTCAATGACTCACTCTCAAGTTAACTAAGTGCATTTTCCCTAAATATGTCTAATGTAAGAAAAAACAGCCCCCAAACTAGGTAATTGTTTTACAGAATTCAATTAACATTTATGTTTACATGACTTCACCACTGTAAGTGTTATAGGCACAGGATCTATTACAGCGATCCTAATGCTGAAAAAAATGCGGAGGACTTAAGAAGCAAATGGTAGTGATCTAGCAGACAGTAATACAAATTCCGAGCTTAACCTTAAAAGTTTGTTGGGGCAAAAGACACACTACAATCTGAAGTATTATGATTAAATATTTACATTAGAACTTATTCTCAAACCTGGAAATTGTCCCTGCTGGCTAAATTCTTAAAGCTCAGTATTGTTAAAACTTTGTTCAGTTTTTTCATAATGTAAGTACCTGTATATCTGAGAGTAAAAGTATGTTTTAATTGGTTTATTTTCATTATTTAGCTTTTAATTTTTAAAAGGCTGGATAATACAATTTAAGAAATACAAATCCAAACTGTTTATTATAGTATAGTTTATTTAATACAATGTTTAACTATAAAAGTTAATACAGCTTCCAAGTTTAAATTTTGTAAAATGCAGTTTGCAGAAAACAGTTCAACAATTACTAGACTAATGATAAGAGAAGCAGCATTTTGAAACTAATTTTACAATTAAGACAACAGCTTTATTTCTAAACTTCATTAAAAAAATATAATCACAGTGACTTTTGGGCTAGGAAAAGAAGTGCATTAACTTCATTTATGTTTTTTCCTTCCACAAAGAGAGCGGCCACAATTTTGTACATCCCACATACAAATACCCAATTCATTTATCTTTCAAAATACTATATACACACAAGAGGGGAAGAAAATATACAGCATGTGCTTTTGGTAACATATGGAATTTGCTTAAAGAAAAAAAGTCAGAAACACAAATCCACCCCACCACTCCCTCCCATACCTTTTAAAACAAACTAAACCCCTCAACAACTCCCTACTCCAACCTTGTTGACGGAATTTTCTTATTCATGTCATTTTTCTTTTCCTTTAATATATACCTCTTTGTCACACAACAGGCCAAAGACTTTGCACTTGCCTGAATCCACTGAAGGCAGTTAGTTGGGAAGCCCACTATGGGCAGTTGTGCCAGTCAATGGAGTACTTCCTGGGGGCTTATTAATTTTTAAAACAAGTATTTGTAACAAAACACATCTTTTCACAATTAACAGCTTATCAACCTATAATCCTTATTCAATTGTAAATGTATAAATGCAAAATGAAATAATTACAGTAAACATAATCAAAAGGAAACAGAAGAACACCCATTTTGTTTCTTTATAACAAATCAGCTATATGGTAGGTATTTAAAGTACCTTCTGGTGAAGGCAAACCCAACAAGCTTCTACAGAAATTTAGTATAAAAAGTTTAGTGTGATGAAAACTATATTACGAACTGGAATGAAGTACAATAAACTACTAAGAAACACACTAACTTGCTACATATACTAACTAAAATAAATTAGAATTGTCAAGTTAATACCACTACCCAAAATACCAGAGATCCAGTATGTGCCTATCCATAATGAAGAGTTCTTTAATTGTTTAGCTCCATACCTTCCACTAGGCACAAATATCAAAGGTCATTCAGCAAAGCCGTCCATGCATCAGTATCACATTTGTGCAAAGGCAGATTTATCAGATAAATTCTTTGCAACTTCTGAGGGCTTCAATTAAGTAACTTAAAACTATGAACTTACCAACTATGTAGTAATTTAATCAAAGAATGTTTTAAAGCAATCCAGTAGCTTCTCTACTGCTCATTTCATTAACATTAATCTCACCGTAGTGTCAATTTCTGTGGCAGATGGCTTACCCAGAAAAATAATTCATACAAAATAACCATGAAAATTCTACATATTGAAAAAATTTTCTCAGCTATCACCAATTGAGCAATAAATTATTTTTAAAACGATATTAAGTCAAAAATACTTTGACATGAACCATAAATTTAGACATAACTATAAAACCAACTTGATAGGAAAATAATAGTTGACTTTTAGGAAAACAATGTTCAAAGCAAAAACTAAAGATGCCACAACTACTAAATGTAACAAAAGGAAAGGACCATTTGAGCCGTGTGCTATTCAGATGCATGCGCAGATCCTGAGGTACAGTTAATGCTGTTTAATCATTTTTAAAATGTTCTTAATATTCTAAAAATAAAATCTAGTTGATTGTCCTTCTCTCAACTCCTTCACATCTGTTCTGTAAAGAGAGCTAATAAAACTTTAAAATAAGGACTATAAATAATGCGGAGCATGGAGTTGCTCTTTTGATAACCCAAACAGAATATTGCCTGTAGAAATTACTACAATTTTTTCCCTATGGTTACTTTTTGAAACTCTAAGATTTGGAAATCCTTATGTATAATTTTTAGTAGATAAAGCTCTGGGATCAGACAACAGGTAAGAATTTTTACTTAGCATGGACTTAAAAAAATATGTAACTGTTATTAGAAATCCTTTCTTAAATAGCACCTTTCTTAAAGCTCAAATAGTTTATAACAACAATTTTAAAATGCAGTTAACTGAAATTAAGACAAACAATAACTTGCTTAAAATACGTAACGTTATATAGCTTGGGCACTCAGACTCAATTATCCCTAATGTGGGTTTGTGGTCAGTCTCTAAGGAATCAATCACCTTGGATTATAATAAACATCTACTACTTTTGTCATCAGAAAAAAAAAATTTGGGAAGAATTCATTGTGGATATCTGTATTACAATTTTCCAAGCGATCTTATGGTCATTACACTATTCATTCTGCAACAGCTACCACAACGCCAAATATATCAATATTGCATTAATCAATAATGGGAAGTATCATGTTAATAATTGCTTTATTCAGTACAAATAGCATTGAGTAGCTACTGGATTTACCAAGAAGCTACCTTGGTAACAGAGTTGACACTACACTGACAAATATTAAAGTACAAAACTCTCTAGAGAATACCATTAATTGGAATTTTGAAATTTCTTTTCAAATGAGGCAGGTTTTATGTTTGCTGGATGTTCAATGTTTTATTTAGAAGAGAGATTACAGAATAAAAGGCCACACATCACAAAAATGGCAAAATACAACACCCAAAACTCTAAATGGACTTTGGATATGTTTAGTGTTTAACTCTGTAAACTATCAAAATTTGCAACTTTCTACTCTACTCTATATGGCAATGTTATACATGCCAAGTTAAAATAACATTAACAGTAACGGTATAAAACCACCTGAAGAGAAAGAAACCAGAATCATAAACATGCTATAGCCTATCGTGATACATATATAGAAAAGATGCATTTTCTTGCCATTTGGAACTCACAGCTATGAGAGTTAGAGAAGTCAGTTCAATTAAAACAAACAAACAAAATCCATGCAGAGTTAACACTCAATTCTATATAGGTTGGAGGCCAAAAAAGAGAAATCTTAGAAGTTAATGTCTCAATACTAACAATTTTTAGAATCTGTATAGCTTAAGGACCTGAACAAATGGTATGTTTTAATGAGAAAAGCGTTTTTTTTTTTTAATTTTAGAGAAGGGTAATTAATAATTAAAACGTTCCCAAAACTCTTCAAACCAAAAGCAACACAGAATTGAGAATCACAATCTGATTTTCCAAGGTATAGTTCCTGTCAAATGCTGTATAACAGCAACTCAAGCTCAATCAGTACATCAACTGAAAAAAATTACTCTTATGATTTTTATAGGCAGTTAAGTAAAATACAACTAGACAGGAAAAGCATTAATAGGAAACAAGCTATGGCTCGAACTATAAAGAATAGAATATGAAGTGCAATATAAATACATCTATTTTAAAGCACAAATTACTATAAAATCAAAAGTGATGATTTAAGATCTCAGGTTATTAGGACCCTGCTTCCGTGTAATTAAAAGAAACCACTGCAAACCTCTATTTATAACGCAATCAGAAAATCTATACAAGATGTCTTCTAGTGGCTTCTAAAGTTACTTTAATCATGAGAAACACAAGCTTTTGTAACAATGCACTGCAACCATTCCAAATGGCTGACTAAACAAATTAGGATGCTATTGGCTAATTGTTGCAACACAGTAATGCATACATAAAATAGTTAAACACAGCACACAGTACTACACCAAAGTGTTTTTCTCATTTCAAGTTTATTAAAACTTTAGCAGTACAAATTATCCAGATTGCAGATTATCAAAAAATCAACTCAATGAAATCCACATTAAGGAAAAAAAAAGGACAAACATACAACAACCCAAAAACAATGAAAAGGAAAACAACATAAAGGAGATTCATTAGCAAGTCTCTCAAACTTAAAATCCGAAACAGAATGGAAGTAAGTTTATATAACTCACTCATCCGCTTTTGTCTTCATCTGTTCCAGGGCTTGATTCATGATCAAATTTTTTATTTTTTTCATGTACATGGTCATTTTCTTGACCTTTTGATTTTTGGTTTTCTTTTTCCACTGAGGATCTGATCTTCTCATCCTCCTTATTTTTCAACATGGAGGACTTTAATTCATTGTCCTGACTGCTTTGTTTTATTTTTGAGAAGGGACTTTGATCTCTATCAGCCTTTTTTTCCCTGCTGTTATTTGAGCTATTATGATCACGACTTTTAGAGTACATTCTTTTCTCACTCTCAGAATTTTCTTTTCTGTGTGAGCTCTTACTCTCTTGGTTTCTGTATTTGTCTTTGTTTCTGCTTTGACTTTCTTCTCTCTCTGAGCTCCGTGAGTCTCTCCTCCTTCTCCTCCTATCTTTACTTCTTGATCTTCCTGGTGGTGTTCTTCTCTCTCGGCTTCGTGACCGTCCTCTTCTCCTGTATTCCTGTTCTCTGTATCTATGGTACTCCTTGCTTCTGCTGCGATCTCTGTCATGGGTTCTTGATCGCACTCTTCTGCTTCTGTCCCTACTTCTGCTTCGTTCTCTTGTTCTGCTGTTATAACTGTGTTTACCTTTAGTTATATCACATTCTCTACTCCTGGATTGTGCGCGTCTATCCTTTTCCTTACTTTTACTGTGATCATGCTCATTACTCTTTGATTCTAACTGTTTAGACTTCTCTTTACTTCTACTCCTTTCCTGATCTTTTCCTTTAGAATCAGACTGCTTTTCTTTTTCTTTAACATTCTCATGATCCCGTCCTTTACTCCTTGACCTCATCCTCTTTTCTTCATTTCTATTATGTTTTGAATCTCTTTCTTTACTCTTTGATTTCTCTTTGCTCTTACTCCTACTTTTAGATTTGGCCCTTTTCTTCACTTTGTTTTTATATTTATCATCTTTTTCTGAATTTCTTCTGATGTCTCTCTCTTTGCTGTTAGATTTATGGTCTTTAACTTTCTTCTCCTTTTCATTTTTTCTGTTTGGACTCTCAGATACATTCCTGTGATCTGTTATTTTTCTCTCTTTTACTCTAACTGGACTTCTCTGATTTTCTTTTATTTCATTCAACTCACTCCTAAAAAATAAGAAAAAGAATTGGGGAAATGTTATTAGGAAAAGAATTGTAGATATTATTAGCTAAAATGATATTCTACTTTTCTTAAGGTATTCAGCAATAATTAAAACGACAATAACTTTATGTATAATAGTAAAAACAAATACTTATCATTACATTTGAAATAATAATAGTTAAATCTTACTTATCCCCCTTGATCCATCTTTCACCACTTGATACCCTCATTCTTTGAGCTCTCTGCATCTCTTGCCTCCAATGTGGAGGAGTCTCACTACGTCTGAAACGATCCCTTGATCTGGATCTGGAAGGAGTTCGATAACGCTAAAGAAAATTAAAATGGGGAAAAATTAATGTATAAAAATATAGAGGGACTCGCATGGGTGCTGGGAGGGAGGGAAGTACTGGGGTGAGGGTCAGGAGGTAGTAAGGGGTACAAAATAAAAAAATATATAAAAAGCATTACAACAGTAGCTTAAAAGTATATGTTTCTAGGTTAAAATAAAACGTCTGATATTTCTATACCCTGAAAATTACTAAAATTTCCCAATTTTCATGTAGGAAATCAACGAGGCAGAGAAACTTAAGTTGTCATGTTGCAAATTCCAAGAAACATTAATCACAAAAACTTTAGCCGCTAGCCATACATGTCTTCTCCATGGAAGAGTCCTATCCAAGTAATGCTAGAGCAACTTATAAGTTGCCAAGTTCCAATCTAAATGTTATATATACTTAATGTTTCAAAGCACATATTTCTCATATTGTGGGGAAAACAGAGTAAATGTGTAGATGTTCACTTATTCAACCCTTAGGATGACCAAACACTCTACTACATACTGAGAGAACATTAGTGAGCCAAGATATATGAGTGTGCTTTCCTGGAACTTACATTCTACAGGACTTGGAGAGCATGTGAATGAACATATAATTACATATGTTAAACATACATGCAGCTACAATAGAATGGGTATAAAAGGAAAAGGGAAAAGATGCTGACAGGTAGGTTCTGAGTTAAGAAGAAACATAGCATGCTTTAGAAATGATGAGAAGACAGACCAAATATGGCCAAAGCTAAAAATTGCAAGGGAAAGTAGTACTATGTAACAATGATGAGGTAAGCAAGGACTAGGTTTTGTGAAGTGTCATAGGCCATCGTAGTTATTTTGGATTTACCCTAAGATCAATGGTAAAGGAGTGGCACAAAAATCAGACTTTCATTTTTAAATGACAATTCTGGCTACTATTTTAAAAAAAAGATTAGACAGTGAATCTCAAAGTGGGATCTAGGATCTAAAGACTCGGGGTCAAAACTATTTTCATAATAATATCACAATATTTGCCTTTTCCATTTTCATTATTTCATTATCATACAATAGTGTTATTCAGTTTACATGTTTTGATATCATTACTTTCACAGCTAATGGAATGTGTGCTTATATATTCTTATGTTTTAAGTATTTCTCAGTACTAATTCCTAAAAGAGTAAATATTGATAGATATAACCCACACCAACAAAAGTTCTTTTGGGTCCTCAGTATTTTTTAACATGAAAGAGGTACTGAGATTAAAAAAAATTCAGAACTATCAAAATTTACAGCTCAGACAATATGATGGAGTTGAATTAACATGGCAGGGGTAAAGCTTGAAACACATGAATTTCTGAATATTTAGGAGGCAGAAATGACAGTATTCGGTGATGGGTAAGATATATTCATGTATCTTACCATAGTTAAGTTACTTGCACAGTTAAGGTATAAACCGAAAGGGGAGAATCAGATTATTCTTGGGAAGGAACTGCACAGGTGGTGGTGCCAGTCACTAAAATCAGTAACCTAAACAAGGTTCAGATTTCAAGAAGAAGAGCTTGTGCTCAACTTTGTAAAAGCCAAGTTTGAGGTACTCATTAGTCAAATTGAGTCTTTGGAGCTGAAACATGCAGATAAAAATTTGACAGTTACCAGCCATGGGAGTCATGAGATTGCTCAAGAAGTATATGCAGTGTGAGAAGAGTTGAATGGGAACCCTGAGGTACTACAGTATTTAAAGGTTAGGTAAATGGCTGGACACGGTGGCTCATGCCTGTAATTCTAGGACTTTGGGAGGCTGAGGCAGGCAGATTGCTTGAGCTCAGGAGTTCAAGACCAGTCTGGGCAACATGACGAAACCCCATTTTTACAAAAAAATACAAAAATTAGCCAGATGTGGTGGTGCACACCTGTAGTCCCAGCTATTTGGGAGGTAGAGGTGGGAGGACTGCTTGAGACTGGAAGGTTGAGGCTGCAGTGATTCTTAATTGTACCACTGCACTCCAGCCTGGGTGAAAAGTGAGACCCTGTCTCAGGCAGGTGGATCATCTGAGGTCAGCAGTTTTGAGACCAGCCTGGCCAACATGGTGAAACCCCGTATCTACTAAAAATACAAAAATGAGCCGGGCATGGTGGCATGTACCTGTAATCCCAGCTACTAGGGGGAGCTGAGGCAGGAGGACTGCTTGAACCTGGGAGGTAGAGGTTGCAGTGAGCCGAGATCATGCCACTGCACTCCAGTCTGGGCAACAGACTGAGACTCCATCTCAAAAAAAAAAAAAAAAAAGTGGAAAGAATATTACAAGGAGCAAGATTAAGTAAGAGAAGACTGAAAAGAATCCACTGAAATTTGTGACATGGAGCTAATTACGTATCAAGTGCTGTTTTCAGCAGAACAATGTTAGTGGAAGACAACTAAAACGCTTGAGGAATAAGTAGGAAGTGAAGACATAAGACAGAAAAGTGTAGCCAAGTTTCTATAAAGTTTTGAAAGCTCAAGATATTTAAATTCTGATGAGGACACTCTAGTAAATAAAAAAAGAATAAAATACAAGAATAAGGTTAATTTTTATTTATTTTTAACAAGAATAGATACAGTGATTGCAAAGTAACAAGGGAGACAAGAAAGACCTCGATCCCGTTTTATACCATGTAAACGTAAAATCTATTCATATCTCATGGATTTTCTGTTGGGAAGTACCAACATACAGAATCTGCTTAAGAAAGAAAATATACAATTCAATGCCTGCATCTCCCCTAAATTTTAGTTACTTGCACATTAAAATAATATTTAAGAAACACCCTAAAATTATTTAAGGAAGACAAATGCAATATTGTGAAGATCTCTGGGGAAAGAATCACCTACCCTTGGTCCTCTTCCTTTAATTTTCCTGCCAGATCTAGTAACTAAAAGTCGTCTCTGGTACGAAGCAGGCTGGGAGTTAGGTGGATTACTAGAAGGAAGCAAAGAGAAAGTTAACACATTTTTTAAAAAACTTTTGTTAGCCAGACATGTTACTTTAGTAAAAATGAATCTGGGCCAGGCACGTTGGCTCATGCCTGTAATCCCAGCACTTTGGGAGGCCGAGGTGGGCGGATCATGAGGTCAGGAGATCGAGACCATCCTGGCTAACACAGTAAAACCCCGTCTCTACTAAAAATACAAAAAATTAGCTGGGCATGGTGGCTCAAGTGATCTGCCCACCTTGGCCTCCCAAAGTGCTGGGATTATAGGTGTGAGCCACTATGCCTGGCCAAGAATTTTATTACTTGTATTATGACAATGTATTTCTGATCATAACTAAGAGAAAGATTTCAATATTCTTTTTTCTACTTTTGGACATAGTTATTATTATTATTATTATTATTATTATTATTATTTTTGAGACAGAGTCTCACCCTGTCACCCAGGCTGGAGTGCAGTGCCGCGATCTCAGCTCACTGCAAGCTCCGCCTCCCAGGTTTACTTATGCCATTCTCCTGCCTCAGCCTCCTGAGTAGCTGGGACTACAGGCGCCCGCTACCACACCCGGCTAATTTTTTGTTAGAGACGGGGTTTCACCGTGTTAGCCAGGATGGTCTTCATCTCCTGACCTTGTGATCTGCCCACCTCAGCCTCCCAAAGTGCTGGGATTACAGGCGTGAGCCACTGCGCCCAGCCTGGACATAGTTATTAAAATGACTGATAAAGAACCATTAGCATTACAGATATTAATAATGTAGATTTATGTAGTAAACTTCAGGATTTGAACATGACATCAATTTTTATTACAATGTTATAAACCAAGTAAGGAAAACAGCAGTTTTTCCTATTAGACAAACTTAAAAACCAAGGTTCTTACTTGCTTAAGAGTTTAATGTACACAAATAACACTATAACACACTATCTTGTTTTACTGGTTAAACAGTATCTTGTTATTGGCTTGAAATGCTGCTTAACATCTCTTTTTTGTATTAGTGTTTATTATGTGTAACTTTACTTCCGAATCTACATGTAATTTAAGTCAATTTCCCTTTCTAGTTATGTGGTTAGCAAAAAAGAACTTTGCGGAAGAACATTTTATAAAAAAGATTTCAATCTTGGGACAAGGTCACCAATTAAATCTTGTTTAAAATAAATAACTTTTTAAAAAGAAAAGTTCTATGGTAAACCATGTAAGACAAAATATACACATTCACATACCACTCTCTTTCTCTTTCTCTCTCTCTGTTTTTCCTTTCCTTCTCATCAGCTTTAGGAGGACTTTTTCTCATTAGGAATCTATTTTCAGGTATAGGAGGGATCTCTTCTGGACGGACAGTAGACTGGGGTTGTGCTTCAAGATTTTCAGCTTCACTCTCACTAGATGCACTTAACAGACAGAAACACACAAAACAAGTTACAGTTGGTTATTATGTCCTTACAGAAGTATCCAATTGTTGGTATTTCTTTCCTTTATATCACTATAATATAAACATCCTGTCCTTACCAAAGATGTGATCGCATGGGAAAAATCTTCTATTCCTCTGACAAACCAACTAACCAATCAAAAAACAAACAAAACAAAACGTTTCGATTATCACACTCTCAAAAAATATTTTCCTACAAAATGGATAAAAAATATCAAACTATGTGAGCAATGCACTCTGATAAATTTAAAATACTTTAAAACATGGGTAAAGAAATTAATTGCATTTGAGGCATAGGCAGATGAAGACAAGTTTTAGTACAAACACAGATTATTTCAAACAAAATGGAAAAGAAAGTAAAATACACTGACATTATCTGCTTTCTACCCTTATGCTATCATAAGAGCAAAGGGGACTGCTACTGAAAATAGGAAAAACAATTGGTGGTTTTCTGCAATTTTCATAAATCCCATAATCCTCCTATAAAACACACAAATCTGTAACACCAAAGCCATCATTTCATTGAGTACACAAAGAAGTGAACTGATAGGTTTCAAAAGAAAATGAACGTACCCAAAATTTAATCTGTAGACTGTGGAATATCAAAAGTCTTACGCTCCATGCTATATTTCTCACTATTTTAACAGTTTCATATAATTGACTCAAAATCCTAACAGATTTACAAAAAGGAAATCAGAATATAAAGCTAGCATTAGAAAAGTAAAATTAAGACCTCTTCTTGCTTTTCTTTCGCTTCTTCTTTTCTTTCTTGTGTTTTCGGGAATTTTTCCGATGTTTCTTTTTTCTTTTCTTTGATTTCTCTTCAGAAGCACTTTCAGAATCAGAGGAATCAGAAGAGGACTGAGAATCACTTGAGCTATCTGAGTCACTAGATGAGGAGGAGGAAGATGATGATGATTTATGCCTTTTCTTTTCTTCTTTCTTAACTTTAATAAAAACAAAAAGGTTTTGATCAACAATTTTTAGACAAACTTTGTGGAAGGAGATTTAAATTTTCTGCAGATTCTCACTAAGTTCAGTATTTAGCACTTAGATCATCCAGCTATGTGAACTGGAAAGTACAGGAAAGGAGTCAAGACTCAGGATTAGAGTCCAGATCTCCAGAATTCATTGGTCAAAGTTTTATCTATTAATCAAAAGAACTTTAAAAAATAGGTGAGTCTAAAATGCTAAACTAATGTTAACAAACAGCTGAATAAGAAATTTTTTTAAAAGCACAGAATAACAATGAAGAGTCCCATGTTCTAATCTTGTAGTTTTCCACTTTCCCTCTTATTATCAAGATTGGCAGAACTAGTACAGGGAAATAGCAGAAAAACTGCTGTACAGAAACATGGAGAGATAAGAAATGGATTTCATTGGCATGGGCTTATATTTCAATGCCCAAGCAGTCTTCTAATAATTAAGAAATTTAGCTCAAGAGGAGACTCATAACAGAGAGAAGTCAATTGCCCATGATGAATAGAATGTTTTGGGGACTCTACAAAAAGTCATTTTAAATTGAAATTTTCTTTCAGTTAAGGAAGCAGTAACTTTAAAAAGGGTAAAAAATACTCAGAGTTTAAAGGATCAGTCAATTAATACAAATAAGTGAAGCTAGAAGGTGTAACATAACAAGAATCAGAAGAAGATACTACAAATTGGGAGGAGCCTGACCCATCTAAAGGTATACTCATTCAAATCATGGTGGATTTGAGGAGGCTAACCGGGGCCAAAGTTGGACAATATTGATATATAGATGAGAACTACAATAAATTGAGATATATCAGATTATATTAGAAATACATTAGTTCACAGTGATACTCATTAAGTATAAAGCATTTATCCTGCCTTTCTGGTACAAACTGCACCACTGGCTAATGAAATAGATGAAGGGAAATAGCTCTGTCAGAAGCATTCCAGGAATAAATGAAAAAGAAATTATAGTGTTAAAATATCATTGTTTTACAACTTCTTCTGAGGCACTGATAACCCATGGCTGCTGCAAAACACAGAGACAACTTGTCCTGTGTGACTCCTGTTTTCATTAAAAGGAATTTCTTCAAGTCACAACTGCATCTGCTCAACATTACATAACATAGTAAGGACTCAATTAGTAAAATCCAGTATGTTCAATTATAGAAAATGCTACATGACAAATGACCTACCTTTTTTGAGAAATACATTTCAAGGAAACATAAAACAAGATGGTGAGAGAATTTATTAAAAAACAAAACACAACTTACAAGACCAATTTCAATGTCTGAACTTTATTTGGATTGATTCACACAGCAAAACATTAATTAACATTAATGAAACAATTACAATCTGAACACTGTCAGGATTTTTTATATTTAGGAATGTGTATGTGTGTATCATTATGGTATTGTTTTTAAGAATCATCTTTTAGAAATAACATTTATTGATAAAATATTATGCCTGGAATTTGTTTCAAAATAATAGGAAAGGGAAAAGTAGCTAGTGGTGGGTAAAACAAGATTGGCCATAAATAAACTCCTAAAGCTAGGTAAAGAAAAAGTGTTTGTTATATTATTTTATTCACTTGTGTATAAATTAATGTTCCATAATAAAAAGTCAAGGAAAACAAAATGTATCTTTGGATTATCTGTTGGCTGTTTGGTTACAGAACCTTAGGTGAAAGGGTTAACAGCTGATTTGTGACCTTTCCTTTAGCCCCACCTTAGCCTCAGGAACATCTGAAGATTTGATATTTGGCAAATTTATCCTTGCCATATTTTTTTTTTTTTTTTTTTGGAGACAGGGTCTTGCTCTGTTGCCCGGGCTAGAGTGCAGGCCATAGCTCACTGCAGTCTTGACCTTCCGGGCTCAAGTGATACTTCTGTCTCAGCCTCCTGAGTAACTGGGAACACAGGTGTATGCCACCATGCCCTGCTAATTTTTTTAATTTTTATTTTTGTAGAGACAAGTTCTCCCCATGTTGCCTAGGCTAGTCTCGAACTCCTGGGCTCAAGGGATCCTCCTGCCTCAACCTCTGTAAGTGTTGGGATTACAGGTGTGGGCTACCATGCCTAGCCTTGTTTATTTATGAAGATGGGGTCTTGCTATGTTGCACAGGCTGGCCTCAAACTCCTGGGCTCAAGTAATCCTCTTTCTCTCAGCCTCCTGAGTAGCTAGGACTACAGGCACATGTGCTGCTGTGCCTGAATCGTCCTTGAAATTTGTAACTGATAATTTATAGGAATATACTAAACCCAAGATACATGAAAATCTGGCTGAAGTTACTTGTACTTGACCAAGGACTTCTGGTTCACTGTGCAGACTGCTTTTCCAGTACTGATGAGATGTTGCTGCACTTGAGAATGGGAATAAGGTATAAAAGCTGAAGAGACCGTAGATGTAATGGCTTCACTGAACTAAGATAATCCTTCCTTACCCAGTTGTGTTTCTAAGGAACATGTACATTATCAAGTGTGAGATGTTTGGGATATACCAAGCTGTGCCTGGAAATCATGAGAGCGCCTCTATGCTGTTGATGTACCAGCCATGCTGTTTCCTGCCCTATATCCTTTCTTAAGGGTAAGTAACCTTAGTGCCTGGTGAAGCTAATTTTGTCTCATGAGCCCAACTGTTAACCTGAATCCAATATCTATGCTGCTGGTGAGACAGAATGGGTATGAAAAAATATATAACCTGAAAAATCTACTTATATATGCTAAACTAATAAACCTGAGGGATATGCAGGGGGAAAATATCAAATTTTAAGGAAATCTAACAAAGAAAATAAATTCATAATGAAATAAAAACATAAAATTGTGCAAGCAAAATAAAAATACTACACTTAAACACAAAATATACTTGTTAAAATATGGTAACTCTTTACCCCACAATTAACAAAGCTTTAATCACCAGTCTGATTTCTATTTATTTTGCACTGAGATTCTCTCCTATGAGAAATACATCACAGTTGATTTACTTTAAAAGCAAGCCCATTTAGTGTTTGAAATTTAAAAAAAAAAAAAAAAAAAAGCAAGCCCACTGGCTAGGGGCATGGCTTCTCACGCCTGTAATCCCAGCACTTTGGGAGGCTGAGCAGGGAGAATCACTTGAGCCTGGAAGGTCGAGGCTGCAGTGAGCCATGATTGCACCACTGCATTCTAGCCTGGGGAACAGAGTGAGAACCTGTCTCCAAAACAACAACAACAACAAAAAACCATACCACACAACAGCAAGCCCACTTACCAAGTGTATTAAATACATTTCATAAACAATTATTTAATTTACATCTCACTTTTGAAGAAAACACTCTAGTGAAGCAAGATAACATGATAAAATGAAAAGTCCGGGTGCAGTGGCTCATGCCTGTAATCCCATCATTTTGGGAGGCCAAGGCTGGTGGATCAGTTGAGGTCAGGAGTTCGAGATCAGCCTGGCCAACATGGCAAAACTGTCTCTACTAAAAATACAAAAATTAGCCAGGTGTGGTGGTGCACACGCGTAATTTCAGCTACTAGGGAGGCTGAAGTACGAGAATCACTCGAACCCCGAAGGTGGAGATTGCAGTAAGCCAAGACTGAACCACTGCAATCCAGCCTGGGAGACAAAGCGAGACTCCTCCTCAAAGTAAACAAATGAAATGGAAGGCCAGAAAGAGATTTATAACTGTTTTTATAGGAATATAATCTGCCCGAGAATCAGAAAACATTAACTATAAGAGGAAAATAGGCCAGGCATGGTGGTGGCTCACACCTGTAATCCTAGCACTTTGGGACACCAAAGCAGGCAGATCACTTGAAGCCAGGAGTTAGAGACCAGCCTGGCCAACATGGTGAAACCCCGCCTCTACTAGAGATACAAAAGTTAACCAGGTATGGTGATGGGCGCCTGTAGTTCCAGCTACTCGGAAGGCTGAGGCACGAGAATCACTTGAACCTAGGAGGCAGAAGTTGCAGTGAGCCAAGATTGCACCACTGCACTCCAGCCTGGGCAACAGAGACTCCATCCCGATTTAACAAATAAAAAAGCTCTAAGATTAAAAAAGTTCAGTGGAGAGTGGTAGCTCACGCCTATAATCCCAGCACTTTGGAAGGCCAAAGCAGGCAGAACACCTAAAGTCAGGAGTTCGAGACCAGCCTGGCCCACATGGTGAACCCCTGTCTCTACTAAAAATATAAAAATTAGCTGAGTATGGTAGAGAGTACCTGTAATCCCAGCTACTCAGGAGGCTGAGGCAGAGAATCTCTTGAACCGGGAGGCGGAGACTGCAGTGAGCTGAGATTGCGTCACTGCACTCCAGCCTGGGACACAGACTGAGACTCCGTTCCAAAAAAATAAAAAATAAAAAGTTCCTCTCTTTTGATATTTGGCAAATTTAATTTACGTTCCTTTTTGTATAAGTCTGCTCAGAAAAAAAAGAGAGAAAATAATTGAGAAAGAGATGGTATTAAAGGACAGAACGGTAAAAAGGCAAAAATTTGGGAGATATCACAGTATCAATATTGATTCTGTAAGACTGTGGCTTGAGTTTCAGAATGTGTTAACCTAAATTTTAAAATATGAATAAGGCATATTGAGAATATGATTGAAACTGTATCCTTCTCAAAGTCACAAGTATTATTTAACTGAACAGTATACCGATATACATAGTCAACGTAATGTCAGAACATGGAGATGAAGAGCCATGGTCCCTGGTACTGATCTGTGGCCTGTTAGGAACCAGGTGACACAGCAGAAGGTGAGTGGCAGGCAAGCAAGCCTTACCACTGGAGCTCCACCTCCTGTCAGATCAGTGACAGCATTAGATTTTCAGAGAAGCACAAACCCTATTGTGAACTGTGCATACCAGGGATCTAGGCTGAGCACTCCTTATTAAACGCTTATGCCTGATGATCTGAGGTGGAACAGTTTCATCCTGAAACCATCCCCTAAACCCTGATGAAATAAAGACATTTTCAAAAAACTAGAATAATTTGTCACCACTAGACCTAACCTTAAAAAAAAAAATTGGTTAAAGGAAGTTCTCCAAAGACAAAGGAAATAGCAGGAGGAGGCTTGAACTTCAGAAAGGAAGAACAAAAGAATGGTAAATAATGGGGGGTAAAGGAATCAACAATCGGTTCATATAAAAAGAAACATAAATAACTCTTAAGGAGACACTAACATCACACTCCTCAGAGAAATGCTAATTGAAACTAGCATTTATTAAAAAAAAATCCATTAGGCTGGCAAAGGTGAGAGAGTTTATAATAATATCTAGTTTTATACAGGGTGTAGGGCAACTTATCCTCTTATATTCTGGTAGCAGTGTCTACCAAATTACAAATGCACGACCTCTGTAAACTGGCAATTCCATTTCTAGGAAATTCATTCTGCGTGATCAACATTCACACACACGTGGAATAATGTACAAAATGTGAGAATGGAAACTCATGGAAAGAGATTTTCACAGATTATCCTTTTATACTTTCTAAATTTCGAACCAAATAAATGTATTAAATTTTTAAAATTAGGGTACAAAGTTTCAGTTAAGACAGGAAGAATAAGTTTGTTGAGATCTATTTTCATAGCACGGTGAGAACAGTTAATAATAATGTATTGTACATTTCAAAATTCCTGGGATAATAAATTTCAAATTTCTGACCACAAAAATAGTATTTGAGGTGACAGCTATGTTAAATAGCTTGATTTAATCATTCTGCATTGTATACATGCATCATAACATCACGCTGTATACCATAAATATATACAATAATTTCTCAATTATAATATTTTCAAATTAAAATTTTAAATTCCAAATACGGCAACAGTTGTTTTCAGCTGACTCTTCAAAAAACCTACTTCTGGCTGGGCGCGGTGGCTCATGCCTGTAATCCCAGCACTCTGGGAGGCCGAGGTGGGCGGATCATGAGGTCAGAAGATCGAGACCATCCTGGCTAACATGGTGAAACCCCATCTCTACTAAAAATACAAAAAGAAATTAGCCGGGTGTGGTGGCAGGCGCCTGTAGTCCTAGCTACTTGGGAGGCTGAGGCAGGAGAATCGCGTGAACCAGGGAGGTGGAGCTTGCAGTGAGCCAAGAACGCACCACTGCACTCCAGCCTGGGCAACAGAGCGAGACTCCATCTCAAAAACAAACAAACAAACAAACAAAACCCTACTTCCTAACTACTTACACAAAATTGATTTCAGCGTTTCTTTTACAAGCATGTAAGTATCCTTAAGGTAAAATGAAATAGCACTAAAAGCAAAAACCACAATGCAAGTTAAGAATCATAGTGGATGAAAAGGAATTACAAAGAGTAATTAACACTTTCAACTTGGGCCATTTCTGGTTAATTAGTTTAGATTATGCAGTTTGCTTATTATTAAGTAGAATGATTTCCCAAACTTCTTCACTGACCTTTACTTGGGGGTATGGTGTGATGTAACCTTATCAATTAGTCATTTAACTTACTAGTATAATATTAAGGTTAAAAACCAAATTCCATAGCTCATACCTGTAATCCCAGCACTTTGGGAGGTCGAGTTAGAAGGATCGCTTGAACCAGGAATTTGAGACCCGCCTGGGCAACATAGCGAGACCTTGTCTCCACCAAAAATATAAAAATTAGCCAGGTGTGGCAATGCACACCTGTAGTCCCAGCTATTTGGAAGGCTGAGGTGACGGGATTGACTGAACCCAGGAGTTCGAGGTTGCAGTGAACTATGACTGCACCACTGCACTCCAGCCTGGCAACAGAGCAAGACACTGTCTCAAAAAAACAAAACAAAACCAGAAATAACTCCAGAATATTTTATTTGTAAAAACATAAGGGAAGAAAATGCTTTGTTTTTTATTTGAGACCCACAGATTTTACACCAATAAATTTCACTTGAAATCTTGAAAATGAAGGAAATTCTGAAATCACCATCAAAATAAGATTTGAAATAAAGAACAGAAGTATTCCTAAAATGGTCTTTAGACAATTTCATTTCACATTATGGGTCGCATCTCCTAAACTGTTTCTAAGTTTAGTATCTCACTATTTTCCAATAAAAGTGCCAAAATTACCTTCAGAATAAGGACACCGAAATGGGACCCTGTCACCACAGAAATGAATCTCTAGCGTTCCTCTTCACTTGTCTCCTGAGTACAAGATTCACCAGTTGCTTCCTCTATTGTGCTATTTGTTCTGTATTGCCAGGCAATCTGCCTCCTGCCATTTCTTCTTACACAACTACTTACCGCCATGTTGCCACAACTCTGTTCTTGTGTTTCTGTGTACTACGTAACATAGCAATCCTCTCATCTCTTAGTTTCATTATTGGTACGCTAAGCTTGTGGGAGTTATGTATATCCTACTTCTCAAGGTCATTGCCAAGATCTGATTTTTCACACAAAAAACTTGCAACCTCCGGCATAAATGGGTTAACAACTGCAGTGAACTCTGAAGAGAACAGCATGATCTGAGGTCACGTGAGCTCCTGAAAAACTAGGAAATATCTTAATCAAGGTACTGGTCTGTGTTCTATCCTCCACTCTGACTTCTGACAGCCCTTTGCTGAGCCTCTACAGGGGATGCAGCTTTTATTAGCTTCCAGTGTTCCATCTCTGCATCTGCTGGAAGGTTTTTCTCCTTGACTTTGAATTTTCTCTGGCACACTCAAATAGTCACAAAAAGAAGGATCTCCAATCTCAAAATTGCAAAGAGAGAAAGGCCCAGGAAGATTGATTGCCCAGACTCACCAAGACCATATATAGATGGACCAAGACTGTCAGATTTCTTCAGAAGTCTTTTTGTTTTCTTTCAGGAAGTTAAAAAAACAGGTGTAAATCTCTCACACAAGGTTTTAAATATAATGATGATAAATATCACAGTGTTACAACGCTTTTTGACTGTTCCCAATTAATTATTTTAAGGAGGCCATCAAACTTACTAAGTGGATGTAAGACACAGCTCTGCTTATATATAAAATGCATGACAAAATCCACTCTGACCAATGTTCTGAATGGTAACTGAAGGATTATGGAATAACAGGGGCCCAAGTGTGTGTTTTCAAACTAAAGATCTTTTCCTCTTTTCACAGTGTGGTGATCCAGAACAGAGTAGCCATTGGAAGTATGGCTCAAAACAAATCTGACCTTTTAGAAACTCCTGGGCAGATACATATTAATAAAGGGCCAAATCTCAGATTGCTGAAACTGATAAGGGCAAGGTATGCTAGGTTAGCATGAGTTTGAGGGACATACAGTTGGATGTTACATCAACTTTTGGCACAACTTCCTGGCCCCAATGGCATGGGCAAAACCATCATTTATTTCTTCAGATGACAATACATTATAAAGATGTAAGTAATATATAAAGAGCTACATTCATTTACTTCCTCCTTTAGGCAAATATTCAAGTACTGCCCTTTTAGTACCAAAAGAATCTTTACAACAAATTTATTAGAGAGTCTATGATTACTATTTATGGTTTAAAATGCAAACTTTTTTTTTTGTATTTTTAGTACAGACAGGGTTTCACCATGTTGGCCAGGCTGGTCTCGACCTCCTGACTTCAAGTGATCCGTCCCACCTCGGCCTCCCAAGGTGTTGGGATTACAGGCGTAAGCCAGCGCCTGGCCAAAAACTCTTTTATTACCTCAATCTCTTTCTGAATATATAAACCACGCAGCATCCTTAACTTTATTTATTTATATATTTTTTAGAGATGGGGCCTTGTTATGTCACCCAGGCTACAGCTTCGAACTCCTGGGCTCAAGTAATCCTCCTGCCTGAGTCTCCCAAGTAGCAGGGACTACAGACGGTTAATTTAAAAAAAAAAAATTTTTTTTTTTTTTTTTGGTAGAGAAGAGTCCCACAATGTTGCCCAGGCTGGTCTGAAACTCCTGGGCTCAATCGATCCTCCTGCTTCAGTCTCACAAAGTGCTGGGATTACAGGTGTCAGCCACCGTGCCTGGCCACTTAACTTTTATAAGCGAGGCAACAGATCCTAACACAAGTGTCCTAAAAGACTAAAATATTAAAAAAAAAAAAAAAAAAAAAAAATTAGTTGTCAAGTAGAGAATAAATGATGAGATTTTCTGGATGACTTGGGAAGAATAATGCCTTAACCTAAAATACTCCTACTGTATTAGAAACACTCTAAAGTTTAAACATCAGTACGTTAAGGGTTTAGAGTAACAAACATCAGTCCAGATTTTTTTTTTTTTTAGTATTTTTTAATGTAATTAATTGCACTTGTAGAATACTACTCAAAGATTCTCAACATCTTGTTTTTTACTGAATCTTCAAGAAAAAAGGCATACATTACACCTGTTGTTTGTAAATAAGGATAGCCAGTCTCATATACATCAAGAAATCCCATGAGCTGAAGCATACAACTGCAATAATTTATTGCAATAATTTACCTGCAAATATTTATTTGACATCACATGGAAGAAAATAAAATTAGCAGACTCAAAATGGAATGCAGACAAAAAAAATTTTTTTAAATAATCATTTTGCCTTCTCTATGCCCATCTCGGGTGTTTTAAAATTAAAACAAAACAAAATGTACCTGTTTCTAAATATTATAGAGGAAATCAGTGTACCTAAAAGGTGAGATGAGAATGATTTACTTAGGGCAATTCTTAAGAAATTTTAAGGACATTTAAACTTTAATGAGTCAGTAACATATAACAGAAAAAGCTCTAATTCTCGAACTTGGGTTTGAGGTCTCTTTTCCTGACACAGTAAAGAACTCAATCTTCTTGACTATCTTTGTCTGTAAAATAGGGATATGTAATACTACAGAGTTACTGTGAGAATCAGAAAGCATTATAGATGACTCTCACATGTGCTAACTCTAAGAAACTAATTACTGATATTATTATTCCCTAGATTAGTAAGAACAGAGTCAGTTTAAGGTTTTACTGCTTTCTATACAGGTTTGAAGGTAATCTCACTCCATTATTTTTAGAATGTCAAGCCCATTATCTGTAATAAAATAGTATCAGCCACATATTTCAAATATAAAGACTTAAAATATTTAAAGTTCTTACCATTTCAGACAATATATCAAATTAGTCATGTTAGCATCAAATGGTCTGGTCTAAATAAAAGAAGTTTCTCAAACATGTAGGATGCTTCTGAATCTAAGTAGTGCTTAAAGAAAAAATAATTTATTCCCTTAAAGTTTCCTAATCTATCTTCCTCTCTTGAATTGCCACCTAGCCCCAGAGTCTCTTCCTCTAGAGTATTTATTTACTAGGTTATTTAGACAACTACAGTTAAAAAACAAACAAAAAACAACAACAAAAAAACCTCAGTGGAAGCAAAAGGGCAAATTATTGCAAATTAATAATCAGAAAAAGTTAACTGACTTCATGGTAAATGAAGAAAATGAGAAGTAGGATAAAACAGTTAAAAAAACAAAATTGCCAAGAATACACAATGGGGAAAGGACAGTCTCTTCCATAAACAGTGTCGGAACAACTAGATATCCACATGTAAAAAAAGTAAAATCAGACCCTTATAATGCATATAAAAATCAACTAAAAATGGTTCAATGACTTAAACATAAGACTTGCAACTGTAAAACCACTAAAAGAAAACACATGGAAAAAGCTCCATGACATTGGTTTGGGCAATGATTTTTCTGGATATGACCCCAAAACCACAGGCAACAAAAAGCAAAAATAGACAAATGGGATTACATCAAACTAACAGGGTTCCGCACAGCCAAAGAAACAATCAACAGAGTGAAGATACAACCTCTGGAATGGGAGAAAATATCTGCAAACCATACATCTGACAATGGGTTAATATCCAAAATATATAAGGAATGCAAACAACTCATCAGCAAGAAAACCTGATTTAAAAATGGGAAAAGAACCTGAAGAGATATTTCTCAAACGAAGACATACAAATGGCCAACAGGTATATGGCAAAAATGCTCAATGTCACTATACATCAAAGGAATGCAAATTAAAACTACATTGAGATGGCACTTCACACCTGTTACAATGGCTATTATAAAAAAAAGAAAAAGAAAACAAGAGAGAGGATGTGAAGAAAAGGACACTCTTGTAAACTGTTGGTGGGAATGTAAACCAGTACAGCCATTATTAGAAAACCAAATGAAGTCTCCTCAAAAAATAAAAAAATAGAAAGAGGGCATTACATAATGGTAAAGGGATCAATGCAATAAGAAGAGCTAACTATCCTAAATATATATGCACCAATACAGGAGCACCCAGATTCATCAAGCAAGTTCTTAGAGACCTACAAAGAGACTTAGACTCCCACACAATAATAGTGGGAGACTTTAACACCCCACTGTCAATATTAGACAGATCAACGAGACAGAAAATTAGCAAGGATATTCAGGACTTCAACTCAGCTCTGGTCCAAGTGGACCCAATAGACATTTACAGAACTCTCCACCCCAAATCAACAGAATATACATTCTTCTCAGCACCACATTGCACTTATTCTAAAATTGACCACATAATTGGAAGTAAAACACTCCTCAGCAAGTGCAAAAGAAGGGAAATCCTAATAGTCAGTCTCTCAGACCACAGTGCAATCAAACTGGAACTCAAGATTAAGAAACTCACTCAAAACCACACAATTACATGGAAATCGAACAACCTGCTCCTAAATGACTACTGGGTAAATAACGAAATTATTATATAAGTTCTTTCAAACCAATGAGAACAAAGACACAACATACCAGAATCTCTGGGACACAGCTAAAGTAGTGTTTCGAGGGAAATTTATAGCACTAAATGCCCACAAGAGAAAGCAGGGAAGATCTAAAATTGACACCCTAACATCACAATTAAAAGAACTAGAGAAGCAAGAGCAAACAAACTTCAAAAGCTAGCAGAAGCTAGCAGAAGACGAGAAATACCTAAGATCAGAACAGAACCGAAGGAAATAAGAGAAACAAAAAACCCCTCAAAAAAAAAAAAAAAAAATCAATGAATCCAGGAGCTGGTTTTTTGAAAAGATTAACAAAATAGATTCTGGCTAGATGTCTGCTAGCCAGATGAAGAAAAGAGAAAAGAATCAAATAGACACAATAAAAAATGATAAAGGGGAAATCACCACTGATCCCACAGAAATACAGACTACCATCAGAGAATACTATAAACACCTCTACACAAATACACTAGAAAATCTAGAAGAAATGGATAAATTCCTAGACACACACACCCTCCAAGACTAAACCAGGAAGAAGTCAAATCCCTGAATAGACCAATAACGAGTGCTGAAATTGAGGCAGTAATTAATAGACTACCAACCAAAAAAAGCCCAGGACCAGATGGATTTACAGCCGAATTCTACCAGAGGTACAAAGAGGAGCTGGTACCATTCCTTCTGAAACTATTCCAAACAAAAGAAAAAGGGGGACTCCTCCCTAACTCATTTTATGAGGCCAGCATCATCCTGATACCAAAGCCTGGCAGAGACACAACAAAAAAAGAAAATTTCAGGCCAATATCCCTGATGAACATCGATGGGAAAATCCTCAATAAAATACTGGCAAATAGAATCCAGCAGCACATCAGAAAGCTTATCTACCACGATTAAGTCGGCTTCACCTCTGGGATGCAAGAATGGTTCAACATACATAAATCAATAAACATAATCTATCACATAAACAGAACCAGTGACCAAAACCACATGATTATCTCAATAGATGCGGAAAAGGCCTTCGATAAAATTCAACAGCTCTTCATGCTAAAAACTCTCAATAAACTAGGTATTGAGGAAACACATCTCAAAATAATAAGAACTATTTATGACAAACCCACAGCTAATACATACTGAATGGACAAAAGCTGGAAGCGTTCCCTTTGAAAAGTGGCACAAGACAAGGATGCTCTCTCTCACCTCTTCTATTCAACGTAGTATTGAAAGTTCTGGCCAGGGCAATCAGGCAAG
This sequence comes from Pongo abelii, assembly GCF_028885655.2. NCBI lineage: Eukaryota > Metazoa > Chordata > Mammalia > Primates > Hominidae > Pongo > Pongo abelii. Next base: position 72,173,824 of record NC_071996.2, on the reverse strand, counting down.
AGAAAGAAATAAAGGGTATTCACATAGGAAGAGAGAAAGTCAAATTTTCTCTGTTTGCAGATGACATGATTGTATATTTAGAAAACCCCATCGTCTCAGCCCAAAATCTCCTTAAGCTGATAAGCAACTTCAGCAAAGTCTCCGGATACAAAATCAATGTGCAAAAATCACAAGCATTCCTATACACCAATAACAGACAGAGAGTCAAATCATGAGTGAACTCCCATTCTCAATTGCTACAAAGAGAATAAAATACCTAGGAACACAACTTACATGGGATGTGAAGGACCTCTTCAAGGAGAACTACAAACCACTGCTCAAGGAAATAAGAGAGGACACAAATGGAAAAACGTTCCATGCTCATGGATAGGAAGAATCAATATCGTAAAAATGGCCATACTGCCCAAAGTAATTTATAGATTCAATGCTATCTCCATCAAGCTACAATTGACTTTCTTCACAGAATCAGAAAAAAACTGCTTTAAATTTCATATGGAACCAAAAAACAGCCTGTATAGCCAAGACAATCCTAAGGAAAAGGAACAAAGTTGGAGGCATCACGCTACCTGACTTCAAACTATACTACAAGGCTACAGTAACCAAAACAGCATGGTACTGGTACCAAAATGGATATATAGACCAATGGAACAGAACAGAGGCCTCAGAAATAACGCCACACATCTACAACCATCTGATCTTTGACAAAAACAAGAAATAGGGAAAGGATTCCTATTTAGTAAATGGTGTTGGGAAAACTGGCTAGACATATGCAGAAAACTGAAACTGGACCCCTTCCTTATACCTTATACAAAAATTAATACAAAAATTAACTCAAGAGATAGATTAAAGACTTAAACATAAGACCTAAAACCATAAAAACCCTAGAAGAAAACCTAGGCAATACCATTCAGGACATAGGCATGGGCAAAGACTTCATCACTAAAACACCAAAAACAATGGCAACAAAAGCCAAAATTGACAAATGGGATTTAATTAAACTAAAGAGCTTCTGCACAGCAAAAGAAACTATCATCAGAGTGAACAGGCAACCTATAGAATGGGAGAACATTTTTGCTATCTATCCATCTGACAAAGGGCTAATATCCAGAATCCACAAAGAACTTAAACAAATTTACAAGAGAAAAACAAACCACCCCATCAAAAAGTGGGCAAAGGATACGAACAGACACTTCTCAAAAGAAGACATTTATGTGGCCAACAAACATGAAAAGAAAAAAGCTCATCATCACTGGTCATTAGAGAAAAGCAAATCAAAACCACAATGAGATACCATCTCACGCCAGTTAGAATGGCGATTAAAAAGTCAGGAAACAACAGATGCCGGAGAGGATGTGGAGAAATAGGAACACTGTTATACTGTTGGTGGGAGTGTAAATTAGTTCAACCATTGTGGAAGACAGTGTGGCGATTCCTCAAGGATCTAGAACCAGAAATACCATTTGGCACAGCAATCCCATTACTAGGTATATACCCAAAAGATTATAAATCATTCTTCTATAAAGACACATGCACACATATGTTTACTGCAGCACTATTCAAAATAGCAAAGACTTGGAACCAACCCATATGCCCATCAATGATAGACAGGATAAAGAAAATGTGGCACATATACACCATGGAATACTATGCAGCCATAAAAAAGGATGAGTTCATGTCCTTTTCGGGGACATGGATTAAGCTGGAAACCATCATTCTCAGCAAACTAACACAGGAACAGAAAACCAAACACTGCATGTTCTCACTCAAAAGTGGAAGTTGAACAATGAGAACACATGTACACACAGAGAGGAACATCACACACCGGGGTCTGTCTGCAGGTGGGGGGATCTAGGGGAGGGATAGCATTAGGAGAAATACCTAATGTAGATGACGGGCTGATGGGTTCGGCAAATCACCATGGCACGTACATACCTATGTAATAAACCGGCATGTTCTGCACATGTATCTCAGAACTTAAAGTATAATAATAAAAATAAAATTAAAAATAGAACTTCCGTATGATCCAGAAATCCCACTACTGGGTATATATCCAAAGGAAATGAGTTAAGTGTGTTGAGGAGATACCTGCACTCTCATGTTCACTGCTGCATTATTCACAATAGCTAAGATACTGAATCGACCTGTTTCCACCAATAGATGAACGGATTTTTTAAAAATGTGGCTTATATACACAATGGAATACTATTCAGCCTGTCATCTGGAGCAACATGGATGAACCCAGAGGAAGTTATGTTATATGAAATAAGCCAGGCACAAAAGGACAAATACCATATGATCTCACTTACATATGGAATCTAAAAACGTTGAAGTCACAGAAGTAGAGAGAAGAATGGTGGTTCCCATGGGATTAGAGAAGGAAATGTGTTGGACAAATGTTGGTAAAGGATATAAAATTTCAGTTAGCTCAGAGGAATGAGTTCAAGAATTCTACTGTAAAACATGATGACTATAGCTAGTAACAACGTACTGTATTCTTGAAAATCACTGGCCAGGTGCAGTGGCTAACATCTGTAATCCCAGCACTTTGGGAGGCCGAGGCAGGCGAATCACAAGGTCAGGAGTTCGAGACCAGCCTGGCCAATATGGTGAAACCCCATCTCCACCAAAAATACAAAAGTTAGCTGGGTGTGGTGGTGGGCGCTTGTAGTCCCAGCTACTTGGGAGGCTAAGGCAGGAGAATTGCTTCAGCCCGGGAGATGGAGGTTGCAGTGAGCCAAGATCATGGCATTGCACTCCAGCCTGGGTGACAGAGTGAGACTCTGTCTCAAAACAAACAAACAAACAAACAAACAAAACCACTAAGATTTTAAGCATTCTTCTCACCACAAAAAGGGGTAATTATGTGAGGCAATAAATGTTACTTAGCTCAATTTAGCCATTCCACAACATATACGTACTTCAAAACATCATATTGTTCACAGTAAGTATACACAAGTTTTGTCAACTTAAAAAAGTAAAAAATAAAAGCAAAGAAATACATTTTTAAAACAAAAACCTCATTTTTCTATCAGCTTGAGTATGAATTTCATGTCAACTATTTACAGTGTCTCTGCTTATTTTGTATGTGTAAGTATTCTCAGAAATATGTATTTCATTTTTACCTTTAGATTTGGGAATCAGCTCTCCACAACTGAGTATCCGTACCTCCGCAAACGGTTTGCTAGCTGCATCTGTTTTCTGGTTTTCAATCTCTCTTACAACTTCTTGACCAGAGATTACTTGTCCAAAAACAACATGATGCCTAAAGTGTCAAGTAAAAAATTATTAAATAAAAGCTTCTTATTTCAAGGTTAATTTAAAACAGGTTGTAAAATAAATAAAATAATCTTTACCCATCTAAATGAGGAGTTGGTTTCGTTGTTCTTTTGGAAGTCATCAGATAGAAGAATAAAAACAAAGTCAGAGAAAAACAAAGTTAGCATCTCTAAAAAGAAAAAGAAAATAACTGTATTGGAAACAGTTGAAAACAAAGACATCAACTGCTATCTTAATATAATCATATTACCTCAATCTTAAGTAGAACAGAAGGCAAAATGCTTTCCACATAATGTATTTATCAAACTTGTTCTAATTATAAAAGCAATACCTACTTACTGCTGAAAACTTTTATGTAACTAAAATAGACATTTCGGTGTTATTTCTATCCATTCATGTTTCTTGCACTTGAGTTCTTACTGAATAGTCATAATTGTATAATGTTCTACATGTAGACATATCAAAATTTATGAAACAATTCCACCAGTGTTTGAGTTTAACAATAATGCTTTTCAATCTTAACATTTTAAACAGTTAAGCACGGGCTATATTCTTATGGTCCTCAGACATATACTGTTGGACTTGAACAGAAATGGTTCATATCGTGTTTACAAGTTTTTTTTGTTTTTATTTTTTTGATTTAGAGACAGGGTCTCACGCTGTTGTCCAGGCTGCAGTGCACTGGCACAACCTTGGTTCACTGCATCCTCAACATTCTGGGCTCAAGCTATCCTCCTGCCTCAGCATCCCGAGTAGCTGGGACTATAGGTGCATGCCAGCATGCCTGGCTAATTTTTGTATTTTTTGTAGAGACAGGTCTCACTATGTTGCCCAGGCTGGTCTCAAACCTGGGTTCAAGCGATCCTCCCACTTTGACCTTTCAAAGTGCTGGGATTACAAGTATGAGTTACTGCCCCGCTGAGAGTTTACAAGTTTTTTAATTAGCTGCAAGAGATCTGGATTAGGAGTTGGGAAAAAAATTAAAATAAGCATTTTTTGGCAAATAAAATTATTTTTTAAAAATCCCTCCCCCCACCATCAACCTTAAAGCTATGTAGGTAAAAAGGTTGCTACTTGAATACATACTAAAAACACTGGTATGAAAATTAAAGATTAGCATTTTATAAGATTTTTTATTTTTAAAAAACCTTATCAAAAAGCTATTAGAAATTTGAAAAAAGGAGCATAATTTATGCTAATCTTTGGTGAAAGCATGTACAATACTACCGAAAAAATTATAACATATAGCTGAATTTTTAGGTTTACCTAATTATAAAATTAATGACCTGCTATTGTTTCCTCATTGTAACACTATGCTCACTTCAACTCACTAAAATCACCTAGAAATGTAAAAACCTACGTGTACACTATGTGTATTCATATAACATGTTACAGTCATAATGCATATATACGATTTGCATTCAGATATAGTTGATCCTCACTTCACTGATAACTTTATTTGCAAGTCTGCCTGCTCACTAAAACTTATTTGTAATCCCAAAATTAAAAAATTACAGCTTGTGGTGCTTTCATGGTAATTTACAGATACACACAGTGTGGCAAATAAGTGTGCTGGGCAAGGATGTGGAAAAATAATAACTCCTGTACATTGCTAATGGGAATGTAGAATGGTGCAACCACTATGGAAAACAGTATGGAAGTTCCTCAAACAGCTAAACAGAGTATTACCATATAACCCACCAATTCACTCCTAGGGTATATATTTAAAAGAACTAAAAAAAGAAACTCAAATGCCAATGCTTACTGCAGCAGTATTCACAATAGCCAAAATGTGAAAACAAGTCAAATGTCCACTAACAGATGAATCAAAAAATGTGGTATATACATATAGTGGAATATCACACAGCCATAAAAAAAAATGGACTTCATGCCGGGTGCAGTGGCTCATGCCTGTAATCCCAGCACTTTGGGAGGCCAAGGCGGGCAGATCACGGGGTCAGGAGATCGAGACCATCCTGGCTAACACGGTGAAACCCCGTCTCTACTAAAAATACAAAAATTAGCCAGGCATGGTGACGGGCGCCTGTAGTCTCAGCTACTCGGGAGGCTGAGGCAGGAGAATGGCGCGAACCCGGGAGGTGGAGCTTGCAGTGAACCGAGATTCCGCCACTGCACTCCAGGCTGGGCAACAGAGCAAGACTGTCTCAAAAAAAAAAATAAATAAATAAATAAATAAATAAAAATGGAGTTCTGATACATGTTACAATATAAATAAACCTTGGAAACATTTTTAAGTGAAACAAGCCAGATACAAAAGGACAAAAATTGTGGGATTCCACTTAAATAAAATATCCTGAACAGGCAAATTCATAGAGGTTACCAGGGACTGGGGGAAAGGGGAAATGGTGCAGAGTCTCTGCAACAATGAAACAATTCTGGAAATAGTGGTGATGGTTGTACAACACTGTGAATACACGATTCACTAGGCCCAGCGGCTCACACCTATAATCCCAGCACTTTGGAAGGCTGAGGCGGTAGGATCACTTGAGCCTGAGTTTGAGGCCGCAGTGAGCTATGATTGTGCCACTGCACTCTAGCTTGGGCAACAGAGCAAGACTCTGTCTCAAATAAATAAATAAATAAATAAATAGCTATAAACAAGACTGAATTATACACTTACAAATGGTTAAAACGGCAAATCTTCTATATGTTATAGTACAAAAAAAAATTTTTTAAGACTGAAGCTCTCTAAAAATTGAAGTTACTTCCTTTAAAAAACAGAACACAGAAGAAGGGTTACCTATGAAATAGGAAGATATAAGGAGTAACAAACATTTAGAAGGAAGATGCTGAGAATATATATATATATGAAGGATTATATGAACTTAACATAGGAGTTTTGGTTAGCACAGGAAAGATTTTATTTAAAAGAGGAAAATAAATTATAATACTCTGTTGAGAATGTGGTGAAATTAGCATTTACATACTACTGGTGCTACAGTAAACTATCCTTTCCTTTTGAAAATCAACGTAACAATATATGTGAAAAGGCTTAAAAATGTGTAAATAGTTCATTAAGTAAACTTCTTAAATATTAAAACTGCATCAAATGATAGGCACAACAATGTTCACTGGAGCAGTTTGAAAACCAGGAAGCAAACCAAATGTTCCAAAATAAGATTAATAATGTATATACTTTCAAGCAAGAGATTAACATGTAGCCATTAAAAAGCTAATATTTAGTGATGTGCAGAGATTTACATTATAGCCAAAAGTTGACTATAGAACAACACTCTACAAACATTTTTAATGCACAGAAAGATGCTCTGGGGATGAGATTTTTGTGTGTGTGTGTCTTATCTGTGTTTTCTTTTTTTTTTTTTTACAATGAAGAGGTAATTATAAGTTGTTTTATTTGTTTGTTTCTGAGATGGGGTCTTGCTCTGTAGCCCAGGCTGGAGTGTAGTGGCACGACCCTGGCTCACTGCAACCTCCACCTTCCTGCCTCAGCCTCCCGAGTGGCTGGGATTACAGGCGCCCGCAACCACACCCAGCTAATTTTTGTATTTTAGTAGAGACTGGGTTTCACCATGTTGGCCAGGCTGGTCTCGAACACCTAACTTCAAGTGATCCACCCGCCTCGGCTTCCCAAAGTGCTGGGATTACAGGCATGAGCCACTGCACCCAGCCATAAGTTGTTTTGTTTAAAAAGAAAATCAGAGATCCACATTATGTGCAAGTGGTTGAATAAACTATGGTATACCCAAACAATAGAGTACTACGCAGCTGCAAAAAAGAATAAGAATGATCTCTATAAACTGTTATGGAGTGTTTTAAGGATATACTGTTAAGTGAAGAGTGAAACAGTATACATGGTATGCCATCTACGGTGTAAGAAAGGGAAAGTGAGAAAATGTATACATGTATTTGCTTATGTTTACAAACAGAAAAACAGGAAGATAAACTGGAAATTAGGTTGATTATTAACATGGATAGATGGAACTGGGGTGAAAAAACAAGGAAATGGGAATGGAGTGGAAGGGTTGGGTGGGAGAGACACTTCACAGTATTCTTTTTGTTTTGACTTTGGAAATGTTACTATTTCATAAACTTAAAAAAATGCAAAAAAATATCAAAACTACGTAGGAAGGAGAACAAAATGAAATATAACCAGAAAGGAACAAACCTAACACATTTTGAGTGAATCACAAAGCCAAACCAAAAAAGAACTAATTTAAGTCACTTTTAAACTTGGTGTTTACCTACACTCAGTCTAAAAACAAAAATAAGGATAAAGAAATAGTGAACTCTAGTTAGTTGGTCCTTCTTTACAGCAGTATGGGATGGCAACTGTTCATTCTAGGAATCAATAAAGAACAGAAATGTTGAAGATAATCAGGCACCAGATTTCTCACTGTTGAACAGTTAACAAATACAGAATAGGGAAATGACAGAATAATCCACATGGTGCTGACAGATTAAATTCCTCACAGACCAAGAGATTTCAAGGCTACTGAACAGAACAAACCTATACCCGTAAGACAGGATTTAAAAAATAGGCATTACTGACAACAGGCCTGGTTACAATTTTTTTTTGTAGTTGGAATTGGAAATCCTTAGCATTTGGAGGTTACAAATAAATTTTAGCGAGAAGGTGAATTCACAAATACAGAATCTATGAATAGTGAGAACTGACTGCATTTTATTCTTTGTAATTAATTTACGGAGAAATACTCTGTGTAAACATCTAGTTTCTCACTGAAATCACCCCTCTAAATTTAGCATCAATAGAAGATTCTTGCCTCAGTCATTACTGTGATGATTACAAAATGGTGACTTTTCTAACTCCACCATTCCTTTTAAATTTATTAGTTGACATTCTAATAAGGGAACAGCTTCCCTTCTCTTTCATTATTTAATCATTTATTTATATCAGTGTAGACTCCTGGTTCCTATTTGACCATAAACTGATATTACTGTTATTTATTTTGATGCTCAAATTATCCAAATTTGGTTAGTGGGAAACCTTTAACCTGGCTCCTGTGTTCTCTTGACAAGCCTCCATTATTTCAAAACATTAGCAGAACAATTTAACTTTCCTTCTATAACAATTTTCCCTCTTCAACAATTTTGGCCAGGTGCCATAGCTCACATGTGTAATCCCAGCCTGGAGTCCAGCCTGGGCAACACAGGGAGACCCCGTCTCTACAAAAAAATTAAAAAATAAGCCAGGTGTGGTGGCACACACCTGTAGTCCCATCTACTCGAAAGGCTGAGGTGGGGAGGACTGCTTGAGCCAGGGAGGTCAAGGCTGTGGTGAGCCATGATTGCACCACTGCACTCGCCTGGGTGACAGAGCAAGACCTTGTCTCAAAAACAACAACAAAAAAAACACAACAAAAAAATCAATTATTTGTTCCCCTTCCTTCAACAATTCCCTCCCTCATAGATTCCTCTCCTATTTATTAGTAATCAATGGCAGGCACACAGAGAAATGACAGACCAAAAATGGGGTTTTTTTTTTTTTTTTTTGAGACAGAATCTCACTCTGTCACCCAGGTTGGAGTGCAGTGGCGCAATCTCAGCTCACTGTAAGCTCCCCCTCCCGGGTTCATGCCATTCTCCTGCATCAGCCTCCCGAGTAGCTGGGACTACAGGCGTCTGACACCACGCCCAGCTAATTTTTTTGTATTTTTTAGTAGAGACGGGGTTTCACCGTGTTAGCCAGGATGGTCTCGATCTCCTGACCTCGTGATCCGCCCGCCTCAGCCTCCCAAAGTGCTGGGATTACAGGCATGAGCCACCGTGCCCGGCCCAAAAATGGGATGTTTTAAATGATCAGATAATAAATACTTACATGAAGAACTGTGAACCATTTGTATCCTTCCCTCTGTTGGCCATTGACAAGAGAAATTCTTTGTTGTGTTTAACAGCGAAACTCTCGTCTATACAGAAGTAAAGTTTTCAGTTACATTATAGGTATAACCTCCAAACAAATTTCATTTTCACTTCTATTCATATCTGATGTATTATTTAGTGCCATACAAAACTTACTTAGATAACAAAGTTAGGTTATGAAAGAAGAGAATCAAATATGAGTCAATTTCCCCTCTCACCTTTTGTTTTTTTTTTTTGAGACGGAGTCTCGCTCTGTCGCCTAGGCTGGAGTGCAGTGGCGCAATCTCGGCTCACTGTAAGCTCCGCCTCCCGGGTTCACCCCATTCTCCTGCCTCAGCCTCCCGAGTAGCTGGGACTACAGGCGCCCGTCACCACGCCCAGCTAATTTTTGTATTTTTAGTAGAGACGGGGTTTCACTGTGTTAGCCAGGATGGTCTCAATTTCCTGACCTCGTGATCCACCCGCCTCGGCCTCCCAAAGTGCTGGGATTACAGGCGTGAGCCACCGTGCCCGGCCTCCCCTCTCATCCTTTTAAGATTCAAATATTATTAATTTTCTATTATTTGCTTATAAAACCCAAATATTATCTCAATCCCCTTCCTTTCCATTTATATTTGTCCTTCACAATTTTTGGAAAAGATAACACCACTTTATTTAAATAAAAAAATGAAACTATCTTTAAAAAGCAAGAAACAGCTGAGCACAGTGGTATGTGGCTATAGTCCTAGCTACTCAGGAGGTTGAAGCAGGAGGATCACTGGAGCTCAGGAGCTTGAACCTAAAGTGCACTATGATCACACCCATGAAAAGCCACTGCATTCCAGCCTGGGCAACACAGTGAGATCCCATCTCTTAAAAAAAAAAGTGAGAGAGTCCAGATTAGATTCTTTTACATTTCATCTGTTTCATTTCTGAGCACACAAAGGCACACATAGTATTATTTAGTCTGGACTCATTAACTTAACCTCTGACATAGCATCACTTACCGCAAAAGGAGGAATTTGTTTTCCAATCTTGGGTTAGAATATTAAGAACAAATCATGTAGAATTTTTAACAAAATTTCACTAAATGTCAAAAGTGAAAGATGAAAAATATTAAATTATTTCCACATTAAATATGCTTATAGTTTTCCAAATGGTCTTCATATCAACAAAAAAATTCCAGCAAGAAAACTTAAATTTTTGGAAAATATTATAGTCAAATTTTAGAATATCTAAGATATTTTTAAAAATGTTCATAGAAAAAATGACCTAAAATTTGGATGTTGTAAGAAATATTGCTGAATCTCCTTTAATAAAAGTTAAGATTGACCTACGGAAGTTCCTATTCTAACATTAAAATTCTAAGAATTAAGTACAGATCATTGAAACCCTTTCAAATCATGCTGTAAAAATATCCTAAGAAGAAAAAACCCCCATCTTTATAAAAAGCAATTTTTTTTAACCAGAAAATTAACCTTCAGATTAGTTGAAGGCAGCTAGACATTAGTATACCCTTTAATGAATAATGTTATTGATTCCATAGAGAATAAAATAGAATAAAAGACAAAGTATTTAAAACATAATATAAATGTAAACATTTTTACCTTCAAAAAATCCTCCATAGATAGATTCCCCTCCTCGTCCATTTCCTAAAAATGAAAAACATACTCTTATAACTCAGTAAGCTCCTCAAAGGTGATACCTAAACAAAATACTTCTTGTAAAGTAGATTTTTAAATAATTTTGAATTAACAATATTCGAAGATTGCAGCAAATCATAAAAGATATTAATGTCAATAACGACAAGCTCCCAAATTACTTTCTTTCCCCTATGCTATGATAGTAAGAATGTGATGAAGACTATTAAAATATATTTAAAAAAAGAACTTTCAGATTCTAATTACGATTATGCAGGTCTTGCAACAGGTTAACATTTTTTCTAACTTTTTTAAAACTATAGTTTTGATATTTTTACAATAAAAAAGTAAAAATTTTATTGTAGTAAGGATTACCACTTGTGACAAAATCAAACAGATACACTTGACAGATTACTGAGATGAATGCAGTTCTGTTTTGTATCCAGAAACCTATTTCTGAAATTCATGTGTCAAAGGCAAAATTATTTTCTATGAGCTTCCTTCTACTTTTTTTTTTTTTTTTTTGAGACAGAGTCTTGTTCTGTCATTCAGGCCGGAGTGCAGTGGTGCAGTCTCAGCTCACCGCAACCTCCACCTTTCGGGTTCAAGCCATTCTCCTGCCTCAGCCTCTCGAGTAGGTGGGACTACAGGCACACGCCATCATGCCCGGCAAATTTTTGTATTTTTAGTAGAGGCAGGGTTTCACCATGTTGGCCAGGCTGGTCTCGAACTACTGACCTCATGATCCGCCCGCCTCGGCCTCCCAAAGTGCTGGGATTACAGGCGTGAGCCACCGTGCCCAGCCTATGAGCTTCCTTCTTTCACATATTTCTATGAGTACTTCTAATTGACCAAAGATTAATTGGAGTGAGAGTGACAAGAACATTGGACTAAAACTTCTAGGGACTTGTCTAACTCTGAGATCTGTGATATTTAACATAAAATAATACATGATTTTTCCAAGTCTCACCTTCACTGAAGTCACCACCTTGAACCATAAAATCCTTGACAACTCTGTGAAAGAGACAACTCTTATAATGTAATGGTTTCTGAGTTGATTTCCCGGTCCCCTTTTCACCTATAGAGATAAAAAATTAGGACATTTAATAGAAAGGAAATCAAAGTAGTATGAAAGCAAAATAAATGTAAAATATACCCCTCTTGAACCTTGCAGACTTAAAAAAAATCATATTTTCATTCCTTTCAGGAATTTTTTTAAAAAATTCATTTAAAAAATCACCCACGTATTTCTGGAGAATGTAGAAATCACTCTCAAATAATATACCATTACAACTAACATTTGGTTTTGGGTTTTTTTTGAGACAAAGTCTAGTTCTGTCACCTAGGCTACAGTGCGGTGGCACGATCTTGGCTCACTGCAACCTCCGCCTCCTGGGTTCAAGTGATTCTCCTGCCTCAACCTCCTGAGTGGCTGGGATTACAGGCACCTGCCACCACACCCAGCTAATTTCTTTTTAGTAGAGACCGAATTTCACCATGTTGGCCAGGCTGGTCTCAAAGTTCCTGACCTCAAGTGATCCACCCACCTCGGCCTCCCAAACTGCTGGGATTACAGGCATGGGCCACCACACTTGGCCTCTATTTTTTTAATTGAGACAGGGTCTCATTCTTGTCGCCCAGGCTGGAGTGCAGTGGAGTGATCTTGGCTCACTGCCACCTCTGCCTCCTAGGCTCAAGCGAATCTCCCACCTCAGCCTCCAGAGAAGATGGGACTACAGGCGCACACCACCATGCCCAGCTGATTTTTTGTTATTTATTTTTTTGAGACGGAGTTTCACTCTTGTTGCCCAGGCTGGAGAGCAATGGCGTGATCTCAGCTCACTGCAACCTCCATCTAGGGTTCAAGTGATTCTCCTGCCTCAGCCTCCCAAGTAGCTGGGATTACAGGCACCCACTACCACGCCTGGCTAATTTTTGTATTTTCAGTAGAGATGAGGTTTCACTATGTTTGCCGGGCTGGTCTCAAGCTCCTGACATCAGGTGATCTGCATGCCTTGGCCTTCCAAAGTGCTGCGATTACAGGCGTGAGCCACCACGCCTGGCCAATTATTTGCACTTTTAGTAGAGACGTGGTTTCACCATGTTGGCCAGGACTGTCTTGAACTCCTGACCTCAAGTGATCCACCCACCTTGGCCTCCCCAAGTGCTGGGATTACAGGTGTGAGCCACCATGCCCAGCCATAATATTTCTTTTTTTTTTTTTTTAGATGGAGTCTCGCTCTTGTAGCTCAGGCTGGAGTGCAATGGCACGATCCTGGCTCACCGCAATCTCTGCCTCTCGGGTTCAAGCGATTCTCCTGCCTCAGCCTCCCAAGTAGCTGGGACTACAGGTGTAAGCCACCACATTTGGCTAATTTGTATTTTTAGTAGAGACGGGGTTTCACCATCTTGGCCAGGCTCGTCTCGAACTCCTGACCTCGTGATCCACCTCCCCTCCCCCCACCCCCGGCCTCCCAGAGTGCTGGGATTACAGGCATGAGCCACCGCACCTGGCCACCCAGCCATAATATTTCTAAGAATTACTTTCACGCCCTAGTCACTGCTGTGTAATCTTCATGTTAAGAGAAAAGAAGTAATATGCGTGGAGAAATCTAAAATAGAGTAAATAAAAAATTAAAGCAAGCTATGCCAGGTGTGGTAGCTCACACCTGTATCCCAGCTGAGGACGCTTATGTGTAAGGATTGATGAGCCCAGGAGTTCTAGTCCAGTTGGACAACGTTGCAAGATCCTGTCTCTTTTTTTAAAAAAAAAAAACAAAACAAAAAAAAAACAAAAAAAAACAAGCAAGCAAGCAAGCAAGCCATAGTCAACTGAGACTACTATTACGGCAGTTGAAAATGTGAACAAACCTGTACAAAGACAACGAAAGTTCTCGCATGTTTTGGGGCACACATCAGAAAACAATTCAAAGACAACTCTTCCAGCTGAAAAAGAAGGTAGTTGGTTAAACTTCTTTACTAATTTAAAATATTAAACACCCATTTATAAATGTCAACTAATATTCTTACCAGGTTGATTGTTAATGGCAATGTCAAAAAAACATCGAGGACGTTGAACCTTTATTCCCATGGCTCCAATACTTAATCTGTGAGTAAAATACAGTTTCAGACAAGCAGACTAAAATAGCAAAGATCTTTCACAAATTTCTGGAAAAAAAATTATGTGAAACAAAATTAGAAATATAGTTTGAATTTATTTTGGTATTTATTTCTATGAGGTAAATCACATGGATTATTAGTGCTTTCTTTTTAGAGATTAGATTGCATTTTGTGAAGCAATTAGAAAAGACTTGAAAGTTAAGCCTTAACCATTATTATGTAACTAACTTTCTATTTATCAACTGGAATACAGATTAATAGCTCAAACAGAAAATTGTATTTACTCTGTATGATTAGTGAACTCAATAAGCAGATTACCTTCAAATGAAGAAAAGACCAAAAAAAAAACAAGGACAACTGATCCCTGTGCTCCTAGAAAACAAAAATGAGAGTTCTGATTAAAATGTGAGATTTTTAAGAAGCAAAAATCATATAAGAAGAAAAAGTGGGGTATTTTAACAACAGTATGGTATTGTTAAATAGTATATGTGGTAGATTCACATTTTGAGTAAAAGCACAACATTCAGTTTTACATATGAGGGTACTTTCTGATTATGAGCAACAGCCTTTACTGATATTTTAGTATAGACACAAAAAATACCAAAGAGATACTCTGTGTAACAGCTTTATTTCCATAACAGAAAGCTATTATTTAACAGACATTATTTTGATAAGGCATTTATTTTAAGGACTTAAAATGCTGAATCGTAATACTTGGTGGAAGATGATAGGGTAAGGTAAAGCGTAGAAGAAACAAAGACACTAAGTGTAAACAGTATCCAAAATGATGGACTCTAAAAATGACAGTTTCATATGCTATGTATGCTATGTCCTATTTCAATAAAAATTTACTTTATTAAAAATAATTAATATATCTAAGACAAAACTCTTTATTCTTCTACCTCCATTCCCTTGAATACTCAGTAAACATTATCATTCTCCAAGCCAGCTGCTGAGGCTGAAAATCTGGGGGTCATCTTCAGTTCCACTTTCCCTCATACCTCATTATCCAAACCATTAGGAAGGTAATTTGGCTCTAGCTTCAAAAATTATCCCAAAAGTTCTCATTACCTTTACCATTATCATTTCTTATCTACGCTATTCCAACAGCCTCCTAACTGGTTTCTCTTCTTTTACTCCTAATTCTGTACTGCCTCTTCTCCACAAAATAGCCAGAGTGGAATGATTCTTTTAAAACGCAAACCTTATCATATCCTTCCCCTGCCTAAAACTGTCTTACCATTCATCTGAAAAGTTTTAGCATGGATTTTAAGGCTCTAGACCAGCACTGCTCAATAAAAACATGAGCCACCCGGGTATAAAATTTTTCAGTAGCCACATTTTGACAAACAAAAACAGGCTAATTTTGGGCCGGGTGCAGTGGCTCACGCCTGTAATCCCAGCACTTTGTGGGGCTGAGGCGGGCGGATCAGGGTCAGGAGTTCAAGACAAGCCTGACCAACATAGTGAAACTTTATCTCTATTAAAAATACAAAAACTAGCCGGCTGTGGTGGCGGGTGCCTGTAATTCCAGCTACTCAGGAGGCTGAGGCAGGAGAATTGCTTGAGCCCAGGAAGTAGAGGTTGCAGTGAGCCAAGACTGCACCACTGCACTCCAGCCTGGGGGACAGAGTTAGACTCAGTCTCAAACAATCAAACAAAAAACAGGCTAATTTCAATATATTCTATTTAACTCAGTATGTACAGATTGAATATCCTTTATAGGAAATGCTTGGGACCAGAAGTGTTTCAGATTTTTTTTTGAATTTTGGAATATTTGCATACACGAGATATCCTGGGGATGGGACACACTTTAAACACAAAATTCATTTATATTTCAAACATACTTTATGGATATAGCCTGAATTGTATGTGTAATTTTATACAATTTAAAAAATAATTTTGTGCATGAAACAAAGTTTGTATTAAGTACTTACTTATGTGTGAAATTTTCAATTGTGATGCTCAGAAAGTTTACATTTTGGACCTCAGATTTTCAGATTAGTGATGTTCAACTTGTATGTCCAAACTATTACCACTTCAAAATATAATAAACAAAAATGTTACTGAGATTTTTTTTCTTTGGTACAAGTCTTTGGAAATTCAGTGTATATTTTATCCTTGAAGCATATCTCAATTTAGACTAGCCACATTTCAAGTGCTCAAAAAGCACATGTGACTTGTGGCTACTGTAATTTCAATTATACGGCTCTAAATATTTTAGCTCCTGTTCACCTCTAGGCATTTTCCTCAACTTTCATTTCCTAACATCTTCTAACACTTTCCTCAACTTTATTTCAGCTACATTGGTATCCTGCTTGCTCCCCCTGCCACCCAACAGCCTACTCTTTCATCAGGTCCTTTACATTTGCTGTTCCCTCCACCTGGAATGCTCTCAAACCATCTTCACATGGTTCATCCACTTGTTGCTCAAGTATCACCTTCTTATAGAGGCCCATTCCTAGTCTACTGTATTCAAGAAAGGAGCTCTCATCCTCCTAACACTTTACATCCTCTTATTCTGCTTTATTTTTCTTCCAAGCATTTATTGCTAATTGGTATTCAATTTTTATATCCATCTTCTCTCACTAGAATATAAGTTCCATGATGTGATAAACCTGAATTTTCAGTCTTATTCTCTTCTCAATTCTTACTGCTCAAACAGTGCTTGGCATATGACAAGAAATCAGTATTTATTAAATGAATGAATAAATGTGAGAGGATAGGCATAAGTGAGAATGCAAAATTGCAGTAACAACAAAAAATGGAAACACTCAAAATATCTTACAATAGGTGAGAAACTGAACAAATTACGGTATAAAACGCTATTTAATACTATATGGCAGTTTCATTGTAACACAAGCCAAGAAACCTACTGTTTAGTTCAAAAGAAACAAAAAAGTAAATTGTACATAAGTATTTCTTTTAACACCATAAAATAATACCCTATTTCTACAAAGAGAGATCTTGAGAATACTATATATACCAAACTCCTCACAGAATCTCTGCAAAAGGGACTGAGTCTAGGAATGGAAGTCACTGGGGTCCTTCAGCTTTACGTATAAGGTTTGAATTTTTGCAATAAGAATATGTTCATGTATTAGTTTTTCAACTTAAAATTGATAAAAGTTTAAAATGTATCTGCACAGTAAAACAAAATAGAAAATGAATGAAAATACTGAGTCTATCTCTAAGTAAATGAGTTATAGGTGATTTTTATTTAAGTTTTTGCATTTCCTAGGTTTTATACAACAGACTTATGAAAGAAACTCAGGTAAGCATGTAATTTAAATCTTCAATTATATATTCTTTTCTTTTTTCTTATTTTTGTTTTTGTTTTTCAATGACATTTTTAAAGTGTCTCACTGTCATGATTACTACATCATGATTGAGTATCCTAAATCTGAAAACCCCAAATCTGAAATTTTTTGAGTGCCAAAAAGACACCCAAAGGAAATGCTCATTGGAGCATTTTGGATTTTCAGAATTGGAAGGTTCAACTGGTAAGTATATTGCAAACATTCCAAAATCTGAAAAAATCAGAAATCCACAATAATATGGTCCAAAGCATTTTGGATAAGAGGTACTCAACTAGTGCTGCTGTTTAACATTTAAAGAGCTTAGGAGGCCAGGAGCAGTGGCTCACACCTGTAATCCTGGCACTTTGGGAGGCTGAAGCAGGCAGATTGCTTAAGTCCAGCAGTTCGAGACCAGCTTGGGCAACATGGCAAAACCCTGTCTCCACAAAAAATACAAAAATTAGACAGGCATGGTGGCACATGCCTGTAGTCCCAGCTACTGGAGATGCTGAGGTGGGAGGATCACTTGAGCCAGGAAGGTGGAGGTTGCAGTGAGCCAAGATCAAGCCACTGTACTCCAGCCTGGGTGACAGAGTGAGACCCCGTTTCAAAAAAAAAAAAAAATTTTTTTTTTTCCTCTCACAAAATGTGTACCTCCCACAAAATAGAAACTAAGAAAAGTACTTGCGAATATTTACCTGAACCCTGGATATGAAACAGCTTTTTAGATTCACTAATGAAGTAAATAATGGAGATAAACAGATTTGAACTTATGAAAAAAATTATTATTTCTATTTGTCTATGTGAAATTAAAAAGAAAAAAATTCGGGAAAATACATTGTCATAGTTGCTGAGAATATTAATTTTCTTAAGCAGTGCTTAGGAATGGGGGCACTAGGGCAATTCATTGAGTAGGGCTATCCAACTCACTGCAGAACCTTAAGCAACCCTTGCCCTATTAAATATCAGTCACTGTGACAACCAAAACCTTTCACTGTCCGTCTGTCAAATTAAAGCTCAAAGGACACCTAAGGGTATATGAGCAGAGAATTCACAATAAGTGAAATAACAAAAAAAACATAAAAGGCACCAGCAATTTTGATAAGAAATTTGGCATTACAGACCAAGAATCTTGAATATATTCATATTCATTGTATCTTTTAACATTTTACTAAGTCTATATACTGGAATATCTGTAAAGGCAACCATTTAAAATAAAATAGTCCTTGGGTTTTTTTTTTTTTAAATAACAGTAAGCACAAACAACTTAAATGTCTAACACAATAGTTAAGTAAATTAGTTTGTGATGGACTGCCTAAGAAAATAAGCTTTTAAAAATAACATGAAAAAGATGTGTTAAATGCCACACGAAAAAAGATAATTGTACACTAGTAAGAATTACTTAAAAAATACCCCCATGAAATGAAATACTATCTATGAGAAATCATAATCTTACATATTAAAATTACAAAGGTAACATTTTTTCACCAATTGGATTGACAAAAATAAAAAATGACCTCATTCATTGTTGCTGCTGGTAAAGGGATAAACTGATAGACCTACTTGATTGCCAATTTGACAACAAATATCCATATTACAAATGCATTTAAGACTCTGACTCAGTAATTCCACTTCTAGGAATTTACTTTATGTACATCCTTACACATTTGCAAAATAAGATATGTGCAAGGTTATTCAATGTACCATAATTTGTAGTAGTAAAAGGCTGTAAACCTAAATGTCCATCAAGGAGGGATAGGTTATATAAATATAAACCTGTATTTATACTTTAATAAATGTATATATAATTTGATATATAATACAAAATTTAATAAATATAAATCAGGTATACCATTGTATACCTGTAGAAAGTACAAAGCTATTAGAAAGAATGAGGAATCTGTTCATGTACTGCTGTCTCCAAGATAGGGAGAACTATTTCCTAAAATCTGTAAATGTTAAATTATTTTGTTAAATGAAAAAGAAAATTAGCCGGGCGCAGTGGCTCACGCCTGTAATCCCAACACTTTGGGAGGCCGCTTTGGGTGGATCATGAGGTCAGGAGATTGAGACCATCCTGGCTAACACAGTGAAACCCCGTCTCCACTAAAAATACAAAAAAATTAGCTGGGCGTGGTGGCGGGTGCCTGTAGTCCCAGCTACTTGAGAGGCTGAGGCAGGAGAAAGGCGTGAACTCGGGAGGCAGAGCTTGCAGTGGGCCAAGACCGCACCACTGCACTCCAGCCCGGGCGACAGAGCAAGACTACCTCTCCAAAAAAAAAAGAAAAAGAAAATAAAAGGCTAGATGTGGTGGCTTACACTTTAGAAGGCTGAGACAGGTGGACTGCTTGAGTCCAGGAGTTTGAGACCAGCCTGGGCAACATGGAAAAATCGTCTCTACAGAAAATATAAAAATTAGCTGGGCATAGTGGTGTGTGCCTGTAGTTCCAGCTACCTGGGAGGCTGAGGCAGGAGGATCATTTGGGCCCAGGATGCAGAGGTTGCAGTGAGCTGAGATTGTGCCATGGCACTCCAGGTTGGGCGACAGAGTGGGACCCTGTATCAAAAAAAAAAAAAAAAAAAAAAAAAGGTTGCCCAGGCATGGTGGCTCATGCTTATAATCCCAGCACTTAGGAAGGCTGAGGCAGGAGGATTGAAACACCAGCCTGGGAAACACAGGGAGAACTTTGTTTCTATTTCAAACAAACAAACAAGCAAGGTACAGAAGTGTGTATGATATACTGTCTTTGCATATTTTTAAAAGGAGAGAGAGCTGGGCGTGGTGGCTCATGCTTGTAATCCCAGCACTTTGGGAGGTCAAGGAAGGTGGATCACCTGAGATCAGGAGTTTGAGAGCAGCCTGGCCAACATGGCGAAACTGTGTCTTTACTAAAAATATAAATAATTAGCTGGGTGTGGTGGCGCACGCCTGTAGTCCCAGCTACTCGGGAGGTTGAGGCACAGAATTGCTTGAACTCAGGATGCGGAGGTTGTGGTGAGCCAAAACTGCACCACTGCACTCCAGCCTGGGTGACAGAGTGAGACTCTGTCTCAAAAAAAAAAAGAAAAAAAGAAAAAAGAGAGAAAAACGAAAGTGGGGCCAGGCATGGCGGCGTGCACCTGTAGTCCTAGCTACTCAAGAGGATCAGGTGGGAGGACTCTTTCAGCCCAGGATTTTGAGGCTGCAGTGAGCCATGGTAGCATCACTGCACTCCAGCCTCAGACCATCTCCAAAAACAAAATTAAATTAAATTTTACAAGTATGTATTTGCTTAACAAACAGGCATCTAGGGAGACAGAAAATGGGTAACTGGAAAAGAGGGCTAAGATTTTTCACTTTATAACCTCATATTTTCAATTTTATACCACATGAATATATTATCTATTAAAAATTATTATAACACATCCCACTCCTAGGTATATACTCAAAAGAAAGGAAATCATATATCGAGGAGATATCTTCACTCCTATGTTTATTGCAGCACTATTCACAATATCCAAGATTTGGAAATAACTTAAGTATCTATCAACAGATTACCAGATAAAGAATATGTGGGCTGGGTGTGGTGGCTCCCACCTGTAATCTCAGCACTTTGGGAGGCGAAAGTGGGCAGATTACCTGACGTCAGGAGTTCAAGACCACCCTGGCCAACATGGTGAAATCCTGTCTCTACTAAAAACACAAAAGTGAGCTGAGCATAATGGCGCATGCCTGTAGTCCCAGCTACTCTCAGGAGGCTGAGGCAGGAGAATCGCTTAAACCCGGGAAGCAGAGGTTGCAGTGAGCTGAGATTGTGCCACAACACTCCGGGCCTGGGCAACAGAGTAAGACTCCATCTCAGAAAAAAAAAATGGACCAGGAGAGATATTAGTGCTGGTTGGGTGGTTCCAAAGGCAGACACTGTTGGGCGACTGCTGTGTTAGGTGACTCCTGGAGCCTTCAAGTTTTCAATTTTCTTTAGGTTTCATGGGGAGTGAGGCCCTTCAGGCTGCTGAGTGTCACAAGAAAGTTATCCGCTTTCCTGCCTCACTGAGCAGTCTGAAGGAGGTGAGGTGAGCTTTCTGCTGGCATTACCTCTGGCACCATCTGCTTTTCCCTAAGGCCAAAGTTTCCCTGGGATCTAGGGGTTTAGGCCACTCAAAACACAATTTTCGGCCAGGTGCGAAGGCTCACGCCTGTAATCCCAGCACTTTGGGAGGCTGTGGCAGGGGGATCACTTGAGGTCAGGAGTTCCAGACCAGCCTGGCCAACATGGTGAAACCCCATCTCTACTAAAAATACAAAAATTCACAGGGCGTGGTGGCGTGTGCCTGTAATCCCAGCTACCTGGGAGGCTGAGGCAGGAAAATTTCTGCAACCCAGGGGGCAGACAGAGGTTGCAGTGAGCCAAGATCGCGCCACTGCACTCCAGCCTGGGAAAGAGTGAGACTCTGTCTCAAAAAAACAAACAAACAAAAAGGCCGGGCGCAGTGGCTCATGCCTGTAATCCCAGCACTTTGGGAGGCCGAGGCGGGTGGATCATCTGAGGTCAGGAGTTCAAGACCAGCCTGACCAACATGGAGAAATCCCACCTCTACTAAAAATACAAAATTAGCCAGGCGTAGTGGCACATGCCTGTAATCCCAGCTACTCGGGAAGGCTGAGGCAGGAGAATCGCTTGAACCCGTGAGGTGGAGCTTGCAGTGAGCCAAGATCGCGCCACTGCACTCCAGCCTGGGCAACAAGAGCGAAACTCAGTCTCAAAAACAAAAAACAAAACAAAACAAAAAACTGTGATACATATACACAACGGAGTACTATTTAACCATTAAAAAGAATAAGATCCTGTCATTTGTAACAACATGGATGGAACTGGAAGGTCATAGTAAGTAAAATAAGCCAGGCACAGAAGGACAAACTTCACATGTTCTCACTTATTTGTGGGAGCTAAAAATTTAAACAATTGAACTCTTGGAGATAAGAGAGTAGAGAGATGGTTACTAGACACTTGAGAGAGTAATGGGGGCTGGAAGTGAGGATGGTTAATGGGTGCAAAAAAACAGTTAAGAATAAATAAAATCTAGTGTTTGCTGGCACAATGGGGTGACTAACGATACTCAAAAAAAATTTAATTGTATATTTAAAAATAAAGAATATAACTGGATTCTTTGTAACAAAAAGGATAAATGCTTGAGAAGACGGATACTCCATTCAGTCTAATGTGATCATTATGCATTGCATGCCTGTATCAAAATATCTCACGTAACCCATAAATATACCTACTATGTACCCACAAAAATTAAAAATTAAGAAAAGGGTAACTTTTAAGACACTGAAAAAACTTACTATAAAAATGAATAGGCCAGGCGCAGTGGCTCACACCTATAATCCCAGCACTCTGAGGCGGGTGGACCACCTGAGGTCAAGAGTTCGAGACCAGCCTGGCCAACATGGCAAACTC
Organism: Pongo abelii; assembly: GCF_028885655.2. Lineage (NCBI taxonomy): Eukaryota > Metazoa > Chordata > Mammalia > Primates > Hominidae > Pongo > Pongo abelii. The sequence continues at coordinate 72,151,210 of NC_071996.2, read as the reverse complement.
CATCTCTACTAAAAATACAAAAATTAGCTGCATGAGGTGGTGGGCACCTGTAATCCCAGCTACTCAGGAGGCTGAGGCAGGAGAATCGCTTGAACCCAGGAGGCGGAGGTTGTAGTGAGCTGAGATCATGCCACTGCACTCCAGCTTGGGCAACAGAGTGAGACTCCATCTCAAAATAAAATAAAATAAAATAAAACTGCCAGGCATGGTGGTTCACGCCTGTAGTCCCAGCACTTTGGGAGGCCAAGGCATCACTTGAGGTCAGGAGTTCAAGACTAGCCAGCCCAACATGGTGAAACTCCGTCTCCACTAAAAATACAAAAAAATTAGCTGGGCGTAGTGATGTGCACCTGTAATTCCAGCTACTTGGGAGGCTGGGACAGGAGATTCTCTTAAACCCAGGAGGTGGAGATTGCAGTGAGCCGAGATTGTGCCACTGCACTCCAGCCTGGGTGACAGAGACCCTGTCTCAAAAAAAAAAAAAAAAGAAAGAAAAGAAAGAGTAAAACTGAAGAAGAAAAATTACCAGATTGTTCATGAATGACAAAATATTCATACCAGGTTAAAAAAAGCAAGTTAGTAAACAATATAGACTATAAAATCCCAATTTCACACATATCAGTAAGCACATTAAAAAGACAGGATTTACACCATAATGTTAACAATCATCATGTGTGGGCCATGGGTTTAAGGGTAATTTTTAATGTATTTCTGTTTTCCAATTTTTCTTCAATTTCATAATCAGGAAACAATTATTTTTTAAAAAGTAGGAATAAAATGTGTTTTTTTTTTTTTTTTTGCCTACCAACAGCAAAGATCTTTTAAAAGAATAACTCTCAACACATGTACAAATGGAGAGAAACAGGAATTTATACTACTACTAGTGATCATATACAACTCCTTTGAAACTTAAGAATACGAGAAATTCATAAGTGTTTATACTTTCAACCAGTAAAATTCAACTGTTGGAAAGCTATTATGAGGAACTACTCTAAATTCAGAAAGCCTTCAGGTATAAAGTTGGCTATCCTGGTGCTCTTTTTAGCAACATATAATCAAAAGCAACCTATCATAATATCACAAAAAAGTGAAATTCTCTCTGGTTCAACAATAATTAAAGCAATGCTTACGAAGATTAATAATTTGGAAAAATAATCAAGATATAAAACAGTGGGCCGGGCGTGGTGGCTCACACCTGTAATCCCAGCACTTTGAGAGGCCGAGGCAGCGGATCACAAGGTCAGGAGATCGACAGCATCCTGGCTGACATGGTGAAACCCCGTCTCTACTAAAAATACAAAAAAAAAAAAAATTAGCCAGGCATAGTGGCAGGTACCTGTAGTCCCACCTGGAGGCTGAGGCAGGAGAATGGCGTGAACCCGGGAGGTGGAGCTTGCAGTGAGCCGAGATCACGCCACTGCACTCCAGCCTGGGCGACAGAGCGAGACTCCGTCTCAAAAAAAAAAAAAAAAAAAAGATATAAAGCAGCATATGCAATATAATTATGGTTGTGTAAACTACTCCCGACCCTCAAGCTCAGGCAAAGACTTACAAGAAGAAAAAAAAAAGAGTGAAAGGAAATAAATCATTATTGTGTGTGTTTGTGACACTGGAGAGGGCTTTTGCCTCACTACTTTTTTCTAGTTTTCTTTAATAAATGTACTGCTACTTTGGGAGGCCAAGGCAGGTGGATCACCTGAGGTCATGAGTTCAAGACCAGCCTGACCAATGTGGTGAAACCCCATCTCTACTAAAAATACAAAAAAATAGCCGGGCATGGTGGTGGGTGCCTGTAATCCCAGTTACTCTGGAGGCTGAGGCAGGAGAATCACTTGAGCCCGGGAGGCAGAGGTTGCAGTGAGCTGAGATTGTGCCACTGCACTCCACCCTGGACGACAAGAGCAAGACTCTGTCTCAAAAAAATAAATAAATAAATAAAATAAATAAAATAAATAAATAATAAATGTACTGCTATCATAAAGATAAAATTCCTGATATATATATATACACACACACACATATACACATACACACTCTTCTAACATTATAATGTACATGTTTAGAAATGGCTATAAGATGTATTCAGAGTCTATCACTCAAGGATACACTTTTCATAGAAATTGATTAAAATTAGTTTTCCTGAAATGACAAATCACATATGCCTCAAATGCAAGAAAGATGAAAGGCAGCAAATTACTATTAAAATTACTACACAAATCCCTTGAATATGTAAATGTTTTAATATTAGTAGCTAATGAAGAACAATGGTGACAACAAAAGATGGCTCACATGCTGTGTCCCTAACATTACTGAAATGCTACTAATTACTAATCATTATAAAAAGTTACTAATTACTAATCAGAAACAGGATATTTTATTTCCTCTATGATTTCCTGGATTATTAAATAATATCTGAAATCACGGTGGTTCACGCCTGTAATCCCAGCACTTTGAGGGGCGAAGGCAGGAGGATCACTTGAGCCCAGGAGTTCAAGACCAGCCTGGTCAACATAATGAGAACCCATCTCTATTAGAAAAAAGAAATCTGAGCCAGGCACGGTGGCTCACGCCTATAATCCCAGCACTTTGGGAGGCCGAGGCGTGCGGATCACGAGGCCAGGAGATCGAGACCACCCTGGCTAACATGATGAAACCCTGTCTCCACTAAAAATACAAAAAATTAGCTGGGCGTGGTGGTGGGCGCCTGTAGTCCCAGCTACTCAGGAGGCTGAGGCAGGAGAATGGCGTGAATCCGGGAGGTGGAGCTTGCAGTGAGCAGAGTTCGCGCCACTGAGTTCCAGCCTGGGTGACAGAGCGAGACTCCATCTCAAAAAAAAAAAAAAAGAAAAAAGACATCTGAAACCAGATGCAGTAAGACAAGCATCTGGTCAATTTTTCATTTTTTTTCAAGTAAAAGTAAAGAGAAAACATAATGCTAGGAGACACCAAAAATACGATTCAGGGGAAAATTAAGCCCTTACAATTTTAAATAAAATATCCATGACCAGCCTGGGCAATAGCAAGACCCCATCTCTATTAAAAAAAAATGACAATTAGCTGGGTGTGATGACACAGGCCTGTGGTCCCAGCTACTTGGGAGGCTGTGGTGGGAGGATCATTTGAGCCCAGGAAGTTGAGGCTGCAGTGAGCAGTCATCATGCCACTACACTCCAGCCTGGCCAACAGAGTGAGACTCTTGTCAAAAAAAAAAAAAAAAAAAAAAAAAATCATGAATTGCCTAAAAATAATAGAATATAATCAAAATTTTCAGTGTAGTAGTAGTCTGTGGGTGATCTGTTTGCTGCAAATTTGTTTAGTATGAACTACAGCTAAAATCCAGACAAATTTTTCTTGAAAAAAAAAAAAAAATCACCATATCTGGCACTGTGCCCCATTTCTACACAGCAATCAGCATAGTCTGCTCCCAATAGATGACATATATATGTTCTAGTTTGACCTAGTTCTAGCTATTGCTTATTAGCTGTTAAAATTTACTGTCTACTTGATCTCATGTACTTACCTCACCTGCTTGACTCCTTCAGAAATTTAAGTATAATATACTGAATCTACTTTTTTCATCATAATGAAAACACATTTTTAATAAGATAAGCAATAAAGCTAATAAGCTCACTGAAAAAAATTAATCATACAAAATGCACAAAATTCTAAAACTTAGCTATAGCTTTTAATACTTTTATTATATTCGTTTTTTCTATGCAGGTGCTTAAATGTTATTTTTAATATTTATCAACAATATAGTCACTTTTGTATTTCAATAATAAGGTAATACAATTTAAAAATATCATGAAGTGCTGTCATTTATAAACTTCTGCAACAAACACATTTCATAAAAATATCAGTAAGAGGTAACCAGTTTATATGTAAAAAAATTTATTCTTGAAGTTTCATACATAAACTATTTTCCATATTAATCATAAAATAACATGACTAAATGAAAAACAGGACAAAAATATAGGCAACTAATTATTAAAATATAAACTAGCGGACATGGCATTTATAAGTAGGCATATGGTAACTTTATTATATTTAAAAGTTATTTGGAAGTTTCACACATTATGAGGAAGTCAGCATAGCACCGAGTTTCTAATCTAGAAAGAATAGAAAGTAAATTCTTTCTATTTTTAGAGACAGGGTCTCGCTATGCCGCTCAGGCTGGAGTGGTAAGTAAGATCACAGCTCACCGCAGCCTGGAATGCAGTGGCTCAAACAATCCTCCTACCTCAGCCTCCCGAGTAGCTGGGACTAGAGGCGTGAGCCACCACCTCCAGCTAATTTTTAAAAATTTTTTTGTAGATATATTGCCTAGTCTGGGTAAATTATTTTTAACGATTAAGATGCCAAACAAGTCTCTGCCCCCTAGGATTCTCCTCACTGATTCCCGTGTGTCCTTTAAGATGCAAATTAGCCAGATAATTAGTTAGCGAACTTCACGCTGACTCCCTAAGGTCTGTTTGTTTGTTTGTTTGTTTTTCTGAGAGGGAGTCTCGCTCTGTTGCCCAGGCTGGAGTGCAGTGGCGCGACCTCGGCTCACTGCAAGCTCTGCCTCCCGGGTTCACGCTATTCTTCTGCCTCAGCCTCCCGCGTAGCTGGGACTACAGGCACCCACCACCACGCCCGGCTAATTTTTTGTATTTTTTTAGTAGAGATGGGGTTTCACCGTGTTAGCCAGGATGGTCTCGATCTCCTGACCTGGTGATCCGCCTGCCTCGGCCTCCCAAAGTGCTGGGATTACAGGCGTGAGCCACTGCTCCAGGCCCTGACTTTCTAAGGTTTAAATGATCCTCCCTTGTTAAATGTTACTCTCTTATCATAAACTCTACCAATTCGAAATCTTTGTATCTTCAACACCAAACACAGTGATGTTATCAAATAAAAAGAATGTTAATTAAGGCATGAACAGAACTAGACTCTATTATAATCCAGTGCCTATCCTCTTAAACATCTACTGCTTGCTTCTTTTTTCTTTTCTTTTTTTTTTTTTTGGTTGTTGTCATTGTTGTTGAGACAGAGTTTCGCTCTTGTTGCCCAGGCTGGAGTGCAATGGTGCAATCTCAGCTCACCACAACTTCTGCCTCCCAGGTTCAAGAGATTCTCCTGCCTCAGCCTCCCGAGTACCTGGGATTACAGGAATGCGCCAGCACACCCGGCTAATTTTGTATTTTTAGTAGAGACAGGGTTTCTCCATGTTGGTCAGACTGGTCTCAAACTCCCAATCGCAGATGATCCGCCTGCCTCAGCCTCCCAAAGTCTTGGGATTACAGGCATGGGCCACTGCGTCCGGACTGCTTGCTTCTTAAATGGGGATATTGCTAACATATATCTGTAGTCAGTAAATTCTCCCAGAACCTACCACCAGTAATCATCCTCTCTGCCTCCTCCACAACTGAAACAGAACCCATTCCCTAGATCTACTAGGAAGTGTTTTGTTTCCCAAAAAAACAACCCCCCTCAAAAAAAAAAAACCAAAACCAGAATCCACTTCAGTTTACAACAAAAAAGAAAGGATTATTCTTATCTGCTAAATTTGATGAAACAGGAGACAATTTATATATAAGATTTCCATCTCTTAAGTGAAATCATGTAAGTTAAATTAATTAAAACTATAGGAGATCTTTAATATTACTTTCAAGGAAAGTAATTTAATATTCCTACCAGCCTCTTTAGCCTACTCTTAATGTAGTTCATATAGATCAAATGAGAAACGAAAATGCACCGCATCAAAAACATTTGAGTATATTTACAAATACCAAGTTGCTAATGAATAAAGTAGAAACAAGCTAACATTCTGAGGTGTCAGGAAAGACAATTATGCTATTTCATATAATGTCCCTTCCACTGATGTTTCTGATGGACACAAACCACCCTGATGGCAAACCACTGCACTGGTAGCAACATGATTAACAGTGTATAGACACTTCTGAAATTCTTAAATCCTCTAGAAAACTTACAGAGATAACCCATAACGTTGCCTAATTCAGTGTTAAATAAGGATATTATGCACTTACTATATATACTATCTGAGAGACATAAAAATATAATACATCTATGTCAGTACCAAACTACAAAAGCAAATACTAACTGGGAACTCACAGCTAATACTCTTAATGTTGTACTTGCAATTATCTAAATTTTTTTTTGTTTGTTTTTGAGAGGGAGTTTCGTTCTTGTGCCCTGGCTGAAGTACAATGGCGCGATCTTGGCTCACCGCAACTTCCGCCTCCTGGGTTCAAGTGATTCTCCTGCCTCAGCCTCCGAGTAGCTGGGATTACAGGCATGCGCCACCATGCCCGGCTAAATTTGTATTTTTAGTAGAGACAGGGTTTCTTCATGTTCCTCAGGCTGGTCTTGAGCTCCCGACCTCAGGTGATCCACCCACCTCGGCCTCCCAAAGTGTTGGGATTACAGGCGTGAGCCACCACACTCGGCTTTATCTAAGTTCTTATAATAATAAATTTACCAAAACCAAAAACAAAAAAGAAAAAAAATTTACCCCCAGTTTTCAAAGATATATACATATATACATACAGTTCTAACCCCATCATTCAATCCAGTAATTCCTACGTAAAAAAATAAGAACATTTGGAGTTTCAAGGAACTCTAAGACATAACCTGATCCAATCTTCTGATTTTATAGATCAAGAACAAGAGGACAAAAGAGATGAAATGAGTGGCTCAAGTTCACAAATGGAAAAAAGCAAAAGTTCTGATTTAGTACTTTCTACAACTTCATGGTAAAAACTAGTTTACTCACAAATATTCCACAAAATGGCTTAATATTACTTTTCACCATATAACCATGATTCAATGGTTTAATTATAAATAAACCTCAAGCTAAAATGTACACAATAATTAACAAGAGCTTAGTATATACACACGCACACACAAATACGCTTCCATTCATTTTTAAAACGAGTTAAGGAATCATTCATGTTTTTATTTTTATTTTCAATTTTTTGAGATGGAGTTTTGCTCGTTTCCCAGGCTGGAGTGCAATGGCGCGATCTTGACTCACTGCAACCTCCACCTCCTGGGTTCAAGCGATTCTCCTGCCTCAGCCTCCCGAGTAGTTGGGATTACAGGCATGCGCCACCAATACCCAGCTAATTTTTGTATTCTAAGTACAGACGCAGAGACGGGGTTTCTCCATGTTGGTGAGGCTGGTCTGGAACTCCCGACCTCAGGTGATCCACCCGCCTCGGCCTCCCAAAGTGCTGGGATTACAGGCGTGAGCCACCACCCCCGGCCATCATTCATGTTTTTAAAATAATCATTTTAATACAAAAGATTGATGTTTATATTTATAAGTGTTATATAATCAAATTTCAGTAAGTGTGTGATCATTTTAAGCCATTATTCTAAAACAAAGTTCAAAAGTTTTCTTGTCTGCTGCTAGAAGTACAAACTCCCAATAACAGCAGTTTTCTCTGAATACTGTCTGTAGTAAATTTCTAGATGCAAGTTTTGCCCTACAGAAATAAAAATACCGAGTTCTTATGGTGACCATTTATGCATTAAACCAGGGAAAATCACTGACACTTAAGCAACATGAAAATTGAAGTTTAGTCCTAACATTAAAAGCAAAAAGGGCTGGGCACGGTGGCTCACGCCTGTAATACCAGCACTTTGGGAGGCCAAGGCGGGCAGATCATGAGGTCAGGAGTTTGGGACCAGCCTAACCAACATGGTGAAACCCCATCTCTATAAAAAATACAAAAATTAGCTGGGTGTGGTGGCACATGCCTGTAATCCCAGCTACTCAGGAGGCTGAGGCAGAAGAATCGATTGAACCTGGGAGGTGGAGGTTGCAGTGAGCGAGATCAGGCCACTGCACTCCAGTCTGGGCAAGAGAGCGAGACTCTGTCTCAAAAAAACCACAAAAGGCAGGCTGGGCACAATGCACAGTGGCTCACGCCTGAATCCCAGCACTTTGGGAGGCGGAGGTGGATGGATTACTTGAGGTCAGGAATTTGAGACCAACATAGCCAACATGGTGAAACCCCTTCTCTACTAAAAATATAAAAATTACCCGGTGTGTTGGTGGGCGCCTGTACTCCCAGCTACTAGGGAGGCTGAGGCACGAGAATCGCTTGAGTTCAGGAGGTGGAGGTTGCAGGGAGCTGAGATCATGCCACTGCACTCCAGCCTGGGCGAAAGAACAAGACTCTGTCTGAAAAAAAATAAATAAATAAAAGCAAAAAGCATGCAATGCCACAATGCAACAGAAAGACTTGCAACAAACTCTTCAGGTCACTTGCATTAATTATCTATGTATTCCTTCATGACATCTTAGTACACTGGGATTCTAAAAATAGACAATATGTTATAATTATGTTTAAATACTCTATTTATAAACTAATAAGAAGGAAAAAAGCCTAACTAAAAGGGGCAACTACTATTTAAAGAATTAACCCCAGATAGTGTCCTAACAGAAGTACTTGATTATGAATGGCTTCCACTTTCCCTTTGTATAAAGAGGATGCTGCCTCACAGAAAATCTAATTTAAGGCAAAATATCAGAACTATGTAGAAGTCACCAATACTGCAAGACCACAATAACAAGCACCACAGTAAATCGACTATATGGTTAAAAATAAATGTAATGAACACTCTCCACCCATAAAGGAACCACTGAGTTAATGAAAGCCAATTTCACGCACAATTTTAACAAAGCTGAGTATTTAATTTTCAAGTCCATAGTTGATGGAAGGTGGAGATCAAAATGTCATTTTGCAGGTAGGTGAAGAAACTGAAGCTCAGAAAGATGATTGGGCCAGAAAGTCCAAATTTTTCTAACCTAAGAAGTTTACATACTTATACACTCCTGACAGCGGGGGAAGGCAACCCTGACAACTGCCTGCAGAGAAGAGAAAAGCCTTAAAAAGGAAACCAACAATTCAAATGCGCAGAAACCTACTACAAGACCCTATAGGATCTCAGAGCATCAATAATTCTGAATCATAAAGAAATAGTCAAACAATGTACAATGAACTCTTGTTTAAGACACAGAACCATGTAATTTGTTACAGAAATAATTCCGTCCCAATTGGTTAATGTAAAAAAAAGGGGAATGCTAAAACGGGTAAATTTTCAGGACATATTAAAAACAGGAGAGAAGCAGCCATTCTAAATGTATCTTTTCTGGATTTTATAGCACGATTTCAAAATTTATAAAATGTTCACCCCCCAACCCGTCATTGTTACGAAGTAGCAACTACCGGCCATCCTGTTACCAAATGGGAATACACAAAGACAAAAACGTGTGTGTAACCGACACACACACACACTCACTCTCTGTTTTCCTGGTTTTAGCTACTGAAAGTTAATATCAGGCCCCCCCTAATTTCTAAAACATCTAATTGTTCTTTGGACAACTATGTTAGTACCAAACTATAAAAGCAAATACTTTTGTATTTGTGTTCACTACTACAAAATGTTGGTTACACACAGAAAGGGCTATCGTGGGAAGAAATTAAAATCAATGCACAAAATGGTGCTTTTATAGAATTTCCAAAACGATTGTGCATACTCCTTGCCAGCACATCTAGACTTTGCTCCTTAAGACTAAACATGAGCTGGCCGGGCGCGGTGGCTCTCGCCTGTAATCCCAGCACTTTGGGAGGCCGAGGTGGGCGGATCACGAGGTCAGGAGATCGACCATCCTGGCTAACACGGTGAAAACCCGTCTCTACTAAAAACACAAAAAATTAGCCGGGCATGGTGGCACGTGCCTGTAGTCCCAGCTACTTGGGAGGCTGAGGCAGAAGAATCACTTGAACCCGGGAGGCGGAGGTTGCAGTGAGCCAAGATCGCGCCACTGCACTCCAGCCTAGGCGACAGAGCGAGACTCCGTCTCAAAAAAAAAGACTACCCAAGAGCCAAATTAGCATACTTCCCCTTCAGGCATACTGAGCTCCGAAATCATCATCTTCCTCCTAAAGAGTAATTATCTCCTCCTAAAAGGCCTGCGCAGCTCACAGCTCCTCCGAAACACGGGAGAACTTCGCGAGAGCTCAAGACCCTGGACTTGAGTTTTAGAAAAATGCTTAACAAAGTGGCCTCTGCCACTTAACTGCACGACAGCTACTGTGCTGTGAGAGGAAAAGGTCCAAAGAGGAGGAAAGCTAGTCTTCAATTTTAATCCCTTGTGATTCAGGCTCTTCGCCCGTCACTCTCCAACCCTAGCCTGACAGGACGTCAGGCTGTCTCCCCCTTCCCCACCAGTCCCGCCACCTACCCCGCAACAGTGCTCAGTCTTAGGATTTCGAAGCTTTAAAAATCAACCCGGCTCCCTAGAGTTCAGGCCGCAGTCGCTGCCGCCATGTTACAGCTTGTGCGGCAAAATGCGTCAGTGAGGGAGGTGTGCGCCTGAGTGGGGAGGGCGGGGGCTGGCAGAGGAAGGACCGTTCCCAGGCCCCGGGGCTCGACGGCAAGCCTTCTCCTACTGCAACAGCGGCAAAGGCACTGCTGCGGTCCTCAGGGACCTCCTCTGGGCCCAAGCAGCCCCGATACCTCGAGGGAAAGACGGTTAACCCAACCCGGTCAGCCGCGCCGGCTCCGCCCCTCTTCCCAGGCCCTTCCCGCTTTCCTACGCAGGGACTGCTGAAATGACGCCGCCAGAACAACATGAGCCTCACACCACTTACCTGCACCGGTAGAGTTTTCCTCTTCTCTGGGTCCGGTCCTTTGAAGCGCTTCAAATCTACCGCCGCCAGAAAAGGCGCTAAAGCCCGCTAACCGCCTCCCTTCCCCACAACTCAGTCCTGGCGTGGAGGGACAACGTCGCACCGGAAGCGCGTCAGGAGTGGGTTGTCAGCATCGGCCAGCGTTCACCTGCTTGCGTCACCACGCCCTCCTAGGACTTCTAGGATTTTGGTGCCTTTTAAATTCCTAGTTTATAGGTAGCCTAATGCTTTGTGGATGCGTTGACTGGGAACGCTTGTAACCGTTAAAATGCCATATCCTTCGTGAAGTAAAGTGCCTCATTTAATAAACATTTATTGATCTTACGCTGGGTTATCAGAAAGGAAGGCCTACCTTCATGGAGCTTCCAGTTAAGCTTCCACTTAACGCTAGGATATAAGTTCTAAAAACGCAGTAATGAGCAAAGTGTTATTTGAGGAAAGAGGAAGAAATTACAAAGAGCTTTGATGTTCTTTGTTGTTTTACAAATAAAGAAATTGAGGCTCAGGGAAGATAAATGCCTCCTCCTCAAACACACTGTTCTTGAATACCAAAGCAAGTCTTTTGATGCCAAATCTAGTGCCTTCTAGAGAAAATATGGCATATATTATTTAATTATTTTAAGGGGCAAGGGTCCCCGGATTATGTTAGAAATAAATAACCATTGCTGTTTGGGCGGGGGGGATGGGCAGTGATTCTGGTAGGGATGTGGGGTGTATTTTAAAGAAACTAGCTAACTAGAGAACTTAAATTGTTCTGTCGTTTAAAGGCAACGTAAATTATGATCATTAAATTTTTCACTCATTTGCATCAGGTAAATTAATTATCAGCAACAGTTAGGCATGTGGTGGTGCATCTAAGGGGCTTGACCAGTTTTACATAGCAGTAAAACAGAGGACATTTCTGCTTCTCCACCCCCACCCCTTTTAAGTCATTGCCCTTTATTGCAGGAGAGCAGCAGCATATTCCTCTTTAGACAGTTCAGAGATTAAACGGATTTACACTTTGCTGTGTGTGGAGGGGACAATTCTGCAATATCTTAAAACAGGGGTCCCCAACCTCTGGGCCACAGACTGGTTCGGCTAATTTTTTGTATTTTTAGTAGAGACAGGGTTTCTCCATGTTGGTCAGGCTGGTCTCAAACTCCCGACCTCAGGTGATCCGCCCTCCTTGGCCTCCCAAAGTGCCGGGATTACAGGCGTGAGCCACCACGCCCGGCCAACGCTTTTCAAAAGAAGACATACATGCAGCCAACAATCATAATGAAAAAGCTCAACACCACCAATCATCAGAAAAATGCAAATCAAAACCACAGTGAGATACTATCTCATACCGGTCAGAATGGCAATTACTAAAAAGTCAAAAAATAACAGGTGCTGGTGAGATTGTGGAGAAAAAGGAATATTTTACAGTGCTGGTGGGAGTTTAAATGAATTCAACTATTGTGGAAGACAGTGTGGTGATTCCTCAAAGACCTAGAAGCAGAAATACCATTTGACCCAGCAATCCCATTACTGGGTATATACCCAAAGGAATGTAAGTTGTTCTGTTATAAAGACATACACATATGTATGTTCATTGCCACACTATTCACAATAGCAAAGACATAGAATCAACCTAAATGTCCATCAATGGTAGACTTGATAAAGAAAATATGGTACATATACTCCATGGAATACTATGCAGCCATGAAAAAGAATGATCTCATGCCCTTTGCAGGAACATGGATGGAGCTGGAGACCATTATCCTTAGCAAACTAATGCAGAAACAGAAAACCAAGTACCGCATGTTCTCACTTATAAGTGGGAGCTAAATGATGAGAACACATGAAGACATAGAGGGGCATGATACACACTGGGGCCTATCAGAGTGTAGACAGTGAGAGGATGGAGAGGATCAGGAAAAATAACTAATGGGTCCTAGACTTAATACCTAGGTGATGAAATATTCTGTACAACAAACCCCCATTACACAAGTTTACCTCTGTAACAAACCTGCGCATGTGCCCCACAACTTAAAAGTTAAATAAAAATAAATAAATGGGAGGGTACTGTATGTATAGTATATATAATAAACAACATTTATTATCCTATAGTTTCCTTATATATATTTATATATATATTTATTATCCTAGTATGTGTATGTATACATATACTATATATGTGTGTATATACGTGTGTATATATATATATAAATAAGTGTTGTTTAAGCCACTAAGTTTTGGGATGATTTTGTCACACAGCAAGGGATAACTAACACGGAGAAGAAAGAATAGACTGATTATCACGGAACTTTTCACTTGTCTAATTCTATATAGCTTCATTTTTTTTTCTTTTTTTCTAGAGACAGGGTCTCACTATGTTGCTCAGGATGGACTTGAACTCCTGGAGTCAAGAGATTCTCCCACCTTAGTCTCCAGAGTACCTAGGACTACAGGTATGTACCACCTCACCCAGTGATGACCTCACATCATAAGGATCTGAGTTTCTGCCAGCCCGAATCATCAAATGCCAGAGAAGTATTTTATTAGCATAGCAGTAACAGCTCCAAAATTTGTACTCCCACTTACATAGTAAGGGGTGTCACTGGAAAGTGTCTGTTCTGCTAAGAACTACATTTTTTAACTGTCCCCTTGTATCTTAGTGGCTTGAAACAACATTTATTATCCCATAGGTAAGGATTTAAAAATGCTTTTTGGGGCCGGGCGTGGTGGCTCATGCCTGTAATCCCAGCACTTTTGGAGGCTGAGGTGGGTGGATCACGAGGTCAGGAGTTTGAGACCAGCCTGGCCAAGATGGTGAAACCCCAGCTCTACTAAAAATACAAAAATTAGCCGGGCACAATGGTGGGCGCCTGTAAATCCCAGCTACTCGGGAGGCTGAGGCAGGAGAATCGCTTCAACCCGGGAGGTGGAGGTTGCAGTGAGCCAAGATTGCGCCACTGCGCTGTAGCCTGGGTGACAGAGCAAGACTCCGTCTCAAAATAAAATAAAATAAAATAAAATAAAATAAAATAAAATAAAAAATACTTTGTGTCAGTGGAAAGTGAGCGGACACCCAGGCCAAAATGTTTGTGAAGTGCTATGCCTTCTCCATTCCCTCTCTTCCTGTTTTGTCAGCTGAACCAGAATGTTTTAAGGCCCTGGGGAAGGGCCTATGGAAGAGGTCTACTTCCCTGAATCTCTGTTTGGAGAAAAGTCCTCTTCCACTGACTAGGGTTATCCACATTGGAATGTGGTGTGACTGATAAATCAAATTATGTGGGTTAAATTACTGATGTTTGGCTTTATTTGTTACGCCAAATACCACTACCAATCTAATAGGCTGTGGGCCTAAAGTATTAGATTTGGCCTAGCCTGGATCATTTCAGTCATCGTAGTATGAGGAATGGGATTTGATACCAGAAGAAGGGAGGTAGGTTGGCTGGGCTACTGCAATTAACCTTTACTTTACCTGTGACTTTTACTTTAGAGTAATAAAACTTTTTGTTTCTACCCATAGATCAACAACAAACTATTGTTTGTTCTATTAATAGTTGTCTACTGTATCACCAATAATATGTTTAGTTTTTTTTAAAAGCATGCCATTCTCTGATTGTGATGGATCAAGGAAAAAACCAGACACTTCCATAATCTTGTTTCAGACAAAAACAAGAACACTGTACAAACTATAAAAATGACCAAACATCAGCTGAGCGCGGTGGCTCACGCCTGTAATCCCAGCACTTTGGGAGGCCAAGTCGGGTGGATCACAAGGTCAGAAGATTGAGACCATCGTGGCTAACACGGTGAAACCCTGTCTCTACTAAAAATACAAAAAATTAGCCAGGTGTGGTGGCGGGCGCCTGTAGTCCCAGCTACTTGGGAAGCTGAGGCAGGAGAATGGTGTGAACCTGGGAGGCGGAGCTTGCATTGAGCTGAGATCGTGCCATTGCACTCCAGCCTGGGCGACAGAGTGAGACTCTGTCTCAAAAAAAGAAAAAAAAAAAAAAGATGAAATATCCATCTATCCTTGCTAATATGAATGGCTGCTGTTTCTTTATCAATTACAGCTTTAACCTCAATTCATTCTTCCTGCCTTCTAGATCAAGATTATTAAAATAGAATTACCCTTGCTTACTCACAGCATCCAATCTAGAGAAACCACTCTAAAACTCTCCAAAATCACTTAACACAAGGCTAAAAAAAAATTTTTTTTTTCGACACAGAGTCTCACTCTGTTGCCCAGGCTGGAGCGCAGTGGTGCAATCTTGGCTCATTGCAACCTCTGCCTACCGGGTTCAAGTGATCCTCCCACCTCAGCCTCCCAAGTAGCTGGGATTATAAGCATGTGCCTCCATGCTCGGCTAATTTTTGTATTTTTAGTAGAGATGGGGTTTCACCATGTTGGCCAAGGTGGTCTCGAACTCCTGACCTCAAGTGATCTGCCTGTCTCAGTCTCCCAAAGTGCTGGGATTATGGGCATAAGCCACTGTGCTTGGCCAAGACTAAATGCTATAATGACATCTTTCTAACACCTTCTTATGGAGACACCTCTTAGGGTACAGCCTACTTCATTGCAACCAGTCAATAAACCCAACTTTGTTTAGCTATATGTGTTCCTGGTGTTTTTTGACTGGAAGGCAATGACTCGGATCATGCTGTTTCATCTCTATGTTTTTCTTACATTTGTTTGAAAACCCCTTCTATGCTGTGCATTCAGATTACCTTCATCTCAGATCTATTATCAGTTGATCTAGTTCCAAGCAACCCAAATTAGTGCTGTACAAAATTATTGTCTTGGATTAGTGGTTGTCTAGAGTATTGGAGGACAGGAGGGGGTGAGGGAGACATGGAGAGTGACTGCTAATGGTTACAGGGTTTCTTTTTGGAGTTATGAAAATGTTCTAAATGTGAGCGATAGTTTCTCAACTCTGTGAATATACTAAAAAGCCATTGAATTGTACACTTTAAATGGGTGAATTTTATGGAATGTAAATTAAATCTCAGTAAAGCTGTTTAAAAAAAAAAAGTGTGGGCTGCCAGCTGTCAGGAAGTGAGCATCCAGAAGCTAGATGTGTCCCAGCTGCCCAGTTGCGTTTGCTGCATTGACATCATTTGCTACAGGCATGAGGTTGGGTGCAGGCAGTTGTCTGAGCTCTGAGGCATGGACCACTGGAAGACTGACTGATAATGGTGGACTCCCACAGGCTCTGCCAATCATGCAGTCACCGCCGTGGAGCCCAACTCTGTTGGCGTTCTGGCCGTGATTTTCAAGATTTTTTTCCTTTTTGCAGGGTTTATGGTTAATGTTTCTGTGGGGTTACATTTTTCCTGTAGATTACTTCTCCAAAGTCTGATGTTAATGTCCCGTGAAGACAGTGCCATTTAGTGGCCATTATTGCAGTGGTCAGGCTTCACCTGGTGTTGGTAATTTATGTCTTCATAGTGTGGAAGGAGGGCTTACCTCAGTGGTGGGAAAACAAAACTGAATAGAGCAGCTTTTCCTTTGGAGCAGCAAACGTGGCGGGTAGGCAAGTACCTAAAGGGTTTTTCTTTTTGTCTCTTGTTCACATTAAATGTGATTTACCTCCCACCCCCTGAAAGGTGGATGGGGAGGACAATTAAGTATTTACTGCAGCTAAGATTTTAGAAAAAATGAGGGTGGGGAGGGTGACATTTTTCAACCATCTGTTAAGTGCCAAGTGCTTTTTGTTAATGACATATTTTTGACTAAGGATCATGTTTGATTGATGTAAATTTTTTTTTTTTTTTGAGACAGAGTCTCACTCTGTTGCCCAGGCTGAAGTGCAATGGCGCAATCTCGGCTCACTGCAACCTCCGCCTCCCAGGTTCAAGCGATTCTCCTGCGTCAGCCTCCCGAGTAGCTGGGACTACAGGTGCGTGCCACCACTCCCGGCTAATTTTTTTTTTTTCGTATTTTTCAGTAGAGACAGGGTTTTGCCGTGTTGGCCAGGCTGGTCTAGAACTCCCGACCTCAGGTGATCTGCCTGCTTTGGCCTCCCAAAGTGCTGGGATTACAGGTGTGAGCCATGGTTCCTGGCCTGGCTGATGTAAATATTAATGCCAAAATTGGAAGCTAAGATGAAAGTAACACTAATTAGTAGGAGTAGAATTTATTTCATATTAAAATGTATTGTGGTGTAATTTTTTTGTTGTCGTTGTTGAGACAGAGTCTTGCTCTGTCGCCCAGGCTGGAGTGCAATGGCGCGATTTCGGCTCACTGCAACCTCCGCCTCCTGGGTTCAAGTGATTCTTCTGCTTCAGCCTCCCGAGTAGCTGGGACTTCAGGCATGCATTACCATGCCCGGCTAATTTTTGTATTTTTTTTTTTTTTTTTTTTTTGGTAGAGACGGGGTTTCACCATATTGACCAGGCTGGTCTCGAACTCCTGGCCTCGTGATCCACCCACCTCAGCCTCCCAAAGTGCTGGGATTACAGGCGTGTGCCACCACTCCCAGCCTGTGTTGTAATTTTTATGGCTTGGCTAAAGCAATAGTTTTCAGAGTGCACCCTCCTTGGTGCTACTCACAGAGATGTGATGTCCTGTTGCTGCTTTCTAACTCTGCCTACTTTGTGACCTCTTAAGACGATGAAGTTGATAAAGTAAACCAATATCAGTGGCTAAGTCTAGAAGACCTAGAAAACATAGGAATAGGTCCTGAACCTATTGCTCTTGTGATTGCACTGCAGACATAAAGAAGCAAGTGGCTGTTTCCACACACTGAGATCTATAATTCACAATCCTGAAGATGATGGAAAAAATACCCCTTGGTGCATTGCAGAGATGCTACAAATCACCAAGCAAGCCGTGGGATTGGTTGTACCTGTAATTGAGAAAAAAACTTGAGAAGAAGGGCAATAAAACTCACGAGGACATCATTGGTATCAGATCTCAAAACCACGGCTCTTTGGTTGAGGGAAACAATTTTTTAATGGGTAAATGTTCATCTCCAAACCAAAAAGTGAAGTAGACCATATTCCCCAATGTAAATATTGGCAACTTAAGACAGCTAGGAAATTTTACAAGACTTGAAACGAAAGTTAACTTTTCTTTTTTTCTTTTTTCTTTTTTTTTTTTAAGACCCAGCTATCAGAGACTCTGTCTATGTCTTAGCAAGCTCGTGATAAAGGAAGTCAAATGACCAATCAAGTTTTTAATGAAGAAATCCAATCAGGCCAGGTGCAGTGGCTCATGCCTGTCATCCCAGCACTTTGAGAGGCCAAGGCTGGGGGATCACCTGAGGTCAGGAGTTTGAGACCAGCTTGACCAACATGGTGAAACACCTTCTCTACCAAAAATACAAAAATTAGCTGGGCATGGTGGTGCATGCCTGTAGTCCCAGCTACCTGGGAGGCTGAGGCAGAAGAATTGCTTGAACCCAGGAGGTGGAGATTGCAGTGTGCTGAGATTGGGCCACTGCCCTCCAGGCTGGGTGACAGACTGAGACTCCATCTCGAAAAAACAAACAAACAACTATTTTAGTTTTGATGGCTTAACCATTCATTCCCTATGTCTTCATGGTTAATTGAAGGTTACTGACAGTAGCCAAAAAATGTATTCTCATTTGACTGTAATTTTTCCCATATTCTACTTGAACAAATTTAAAATACTCTGCTGCCTATATACCCCAAAATCTAGGAGTATTAAGACTAGTCAGTCATAAAGTAAACCTGATACATCAGATGAATGCCAGCACCTATTCAATTTCATTTTGCTCTGTTTTCAGAAATGTCAGAATAAATGTATATTGGTTACTGGACATTCTAGAAGGAAGTCTTCAAGTTTTAATTTTTTTTCCAGTGTGGGCATGCCTCAACATTTTGCATAGACTGTCAGAACTATTGAAAATTTAGGCTGGGCAAGGTGGCTCATACCTCTAATCCCAAGCACTTTGGGAGGCTGAGGTGGGTGGATTGCTGGGCCCAGGAGTTCGAGACCACCCTGGGCAACGTGGGGAAACCCTGTCGCTACCAAAACTACAAAAGCTTAGCCAGCCATGGTGGTGTGCACCTGTAGTCCCAGGAGGTTGAGGCAGGAGAATCGCTTATACCTGAGAGGCGGAGGTTGTAGTGAGCGGAGATTGCATTACTGCATTCCAACCTGGGAGACAGAGTAAGACCCTGTCTCAAAAAAGAAAAGAAAAGAAAATTGTGCTAAAACTGGTTTTATGACAATAACCATGACCACATAAACCAAGAGCCTCCTCTGTAACCCACACAATAAGAAAGTTGCACAGCATATTACGACAAATATCAGTTTGGTACCTTTAGAGCCTTACTTTGTTGTAGTGATTATCAGCTGAAAATTATGTCTGTTGTAACTTTGGTAAGCATTCCACTTTGGTTATTTATTAGTGGTATTTTTTTTAAGTGTCAAAGAAGTGTCAAATCTTGGGACTATTAAAATACCATGGTAAGTAAAAAAAAATATGGTCTGAGAACTGGTACCTATCCACGACATAAGTGCAGAAACTGAGAGTAAGAGTTTGCATACTTTCAAAGCTACTCGACAGAGTTATTTTGTATACGCTAAAAAATAATAAGAAAAATCTGGACGTGTCTTTTCCATGTTTACATTTTTTAATTTCATTTTCCTAAGTATATTTTTGTGTATATTATAAAAGTAGTAGACTTCCAAGGAGTAGGAGAAAAACCTTAGATAGTAGAGAATCACCTAAACGACCTATATCTTCTTCAACAGCTTAAGCCATGTACTGCGCTAGAGCCTCCCTCAATGAGGAACTACAATGCCCAGAATTCCCCCAAAATGCGTGAGCGACGTCCATTTCACCCACCTCGCCGCGACCCACCCTGGGATATGTAGTGCCTGACTTCTGCAGTGCACGCTGCGCTTGCCGGGCATTTTTTCCTGGTTTGGGGGCAAGGTCTCATGGGAAAGGTCATGTCTCTCGAAGAAAGGCTATAAACCCTGGGATATAAGGGTTGGGCGAGACATCCGAGCCTGTTGCGTTCCGTGTTGGGACCAGGAATAACCCTGACTTCTGAGCTTTCATAACCCCAGGATCCTCCAGAAAATTTGCGGCGCGCTGAGGGAAAACCTTGCTGGCAAGTCGGGACCGTGTGGCAGCGGCTGTTTTTCTTTTCCCACTCAGCACGTTTTCGGGCCGGGGACAAAGGGTTCGGTTGAGATACAGAGACTCCCTTCGGGATATTGGGTTCTCTGAAGTGCGGATGGACTAGGGCAGGGCTGAGACCCCATTCATTC
The DNA here is from genome assembly GCF_028885655.2 of Pongo abelii. Lineage (NCBI taxonomy): Eukaryota > Metazoa > Chordata > Mammalia > Primates > Hominidae > Pongo > Pongo abelii. The sequence goes on along the minus strand of NC_071996.2, from coordinate 72,131,281 downwards.
ACTCATTTATTCAGCTCTCCTGTATGCCTGGCGCAGAAGATACCCCTTAGGGTCCCAAGGCCCCTCCTGTAGTTAAGTTCCTTCCTTAAGGTCATTCAGCTGGGGCAAAGCTGGGGACTCGACACCTTTCTATGCTAACCATTGAGCTGCCTTCACTTTGAGCAGCTAAGTGGATGGATAGTATCTTGACGATACCTTTGATTTGTGCAGGGTTTTCTTGTGCAGGTGTGTGACTCAGGTCAGCTTAGGTCAGGATGCTGTACTGCTTGCCACAAAATAGCCTGTATTGTCGCGTCGTTTTTTCTTGTGAACAGACTGTTTGGCATAGCCGTAGAGAGGGGTCTGAGACATGCTTTTAGTGATACAGTGTTGATTTGTTTGTGTAATGAGGCTGTTCAAGTGGAAAGAACTGAGTTGTAGTCCCTGCTTCACTAGTACTAGAAGAATTTTTTAAACCTTTTTGAACCTATTTTTCCTTATCTGTAAAATGGAAATAATATCGACCTGGAAGGTTAGCTGAGGGAATTTAATGAGATAATGTGTTTCAAACGTTCTTTGTAAATGGTAACATGTTGCAGAAGTATTAGATTATATGACTTTAGTCCCCGCTTTTCTAACCATTACTTCTCAATTATAGATGTAAACATTTATAGCATATTTTTAAAACAAATTATTCTTTTTTCATAATTATCTTTAGTTCTTTTATTGTTTCAGCATGACTTGAAACATTACTTAATTTCTTAGTATTTCTTGATTGGTGCTTTAATTGTGTCGTTTATTGGTTAAAACCTATCCAAGGCCGGTAATAATTAAATTATATGACTTCTTTTATTTATTTATTTTCTAAAGAAAGGAATTATTTGAGCTCTTTAAGGGCACAAGAAAAAGGGGCAAGAAATTATCCTGAAAGCAAATAAACCAGAGACCATACTTCTGAAAAATTAAAAAAAAAAGTACATATATATGTATATATAAATATATATGGCTCTGAATTAATGCCTACGCTTTTTAGAAACTTTGAAGGTGATTATTTATTTTAAACAATTTTCCTCTTTTTCGAAAAGACAGCTCTGAGTTTGTGGGCTTTTTTCCTTTTATGGTAAATTTGAAAACTTTATGTAAATGTCAGATTTAAAACACTTTTAAAATGGGGTGCAGAAAGAAGCCCCTTTTTCTGGACATTTATTTTTGGATCAAATTCTGCTATCTGGTTTAGACTAAGAAAAAGTCTTTAGTTAATGCAGAAAAAATGTATTACTTTAATTTGAATTTTGGACTCATTTTGATATTAATGATGTAAGCATAACCATGTTAAACCAATTCTTTTGTAGAAGCTGTACACTGGAATGGGTTTACAGTGGTTGTACTGGAAGCAAAATACATGAAGGAAAAACTGTTATTTGTATCCCTGCTTATTGCACCTGACGACTAGCTGCAGATGGTTTTGTTTACCTAAGAAAACTTGTGATATAAATGAAAAAAACACCTGTTTTCCTAGACTCATTGGTTACAAATATGCTTCGTCTAAGAGCTATTTGTCCATTCTCCTGGAGAGTGTTTCAATTTCGACCCATCAGTTGTGAACCACTAATTATTCAGATGAATAAGTGTACAGATGAGGAGCAAATATTTGATTTTATTGAAAGAAACAAAGCCATACTTTCAGAAAAGCAAGTGGGATGTGCATTTGATATGCTTTGGAAGCTTCAAAAGCAGAAGACCAGCCTGTTAAAAAATGTTGAGTATGTCAGAGACCATCCTCAATTTCTTACTCTTCATAATTTAGCTACAAATAAATTCAAATTAATGAATGACGATACCCTGGTGAATGTGTTATATGTCACACAACAGTAAGTAATTTACTTTTATATTTTATGGAATTATTATATAGTTTACGTTTTAATTTTCTAAAAATCTCTTTATTTTTATTTTATTTATTTTTTTTGAGGCGTCTCTGTGGCCCAGGCTGGAGTGCAGTGGCATGATCTCGGCTCACTGCAAGCTCTGCCTGCCAGGTTCAGCCATTCTCCTGCCTCAGCCTTCCGAGTCGCTGGGACTACAGGTGCCTGCCACCACGCCCAGCTAATTTTTTTGTATTTTTAGTAGAGACGGGGTTTCACCATGTTAGCCAGGATGGTCTCGATCTCCTGACCTTGTGATCCACACGCCTCGGCCTCCCAAAGTGCTGGGATTACAGGCGTGAGCCACCGCGCCAGGTCTAAAAATCTCTTCGAAATGAAAAATAATTTTTTTCGACAGTAGTTTTCCTGATAATCTAATTTTTTTGTTTTGTTTGTTTTGTTTTGAGACGGAGTCTTGCTCTGTCACCAGGCTGGAGTGCAGTGGCACAGTCTTGGCTCACTGCAACCTCTGCCTCCCAGGTTCAAGCAATTCTCCTTTAACAACTGTACTACTATTGTTAACTGTGGGCATTTGAAATTGGATTATTGTGGAATTTTGTGAAAATGTGGTTGGCTGCAGATGAGGCTATAGTAGGTAAGCAGTTAGATTTAAGATTAATGCCAGTCAGGTGTGGTGACTCACGCTTGTAATCCCAGCACTTTGGGAGGCTGAGGTGGGTGGATCACCTGAGGTCAGGAGTTCAAGACCAGCCTGGCCAACATAGTGAAACCCTGCCTCTACTAAAAATACAAAAATTAGCTGGGCGTGATGGCAGGCATCTGTAATCCCAGCTACTCCAGAGGCTGAGGCAGGAGAATCTCTTGAATCCACGTGGTAGAGGTTGCAGTGAGCCGAGATCATGCCACTCTACTCCATTCTGGGCAACAGAGCGAGACGCTGTCTCCAAAAAAAAAAAAAAAAAGTAATGCCTAATAACAATCAGCAATTAGTAAATTGTGTCTGTGATAACTTGTTTGCAATCTCGTTATTGTAATTTAATGGATGGCAGATATGTTTTCTAGGGGGTATTGGTACAATAGGTTGTTTCTCAATAATAGCCCTTAAAAGGAAAAAGAAATAAAATGATTTTGTAGATTCATTTATATTTGATAACAATGTTGTACAAATTATGTGGATGGTTGATAGGTGTTACGTAAAAAAGGGCTTCCTTGTTGTCAATGGAAAAACTCAGAGATAAATGTTAAGAAATATTACATTCCAGTTTTGGAATTTGTGAAGAAAAAACGAAGAGAGCAAAGAAAAAAGGAAAAAAATAAAAAATATGTTGTTTGCAAGGAAATCCAGCCTTCAAAAGAACTGGGTTCCCTGAATGAAGGCTTCAGCAGTTGTACAAGGGGGAAAAACACAAAAAAGTTACACCTAATCTGTTTATTAGTCTCATTGATGAAAAAGAGCAGTTTTCTCACATGATGACCCAACCTTCAAGGGTTATTTAAATGGCTGTAAATATCAGCATTACGTAAGTTAGAGACATGTAAGTTGTTTTTGTAAGAGAATTAGCATTTATAGGAAAGGGGCTTAGGGCTTATATTGGGGATTGATGTTAAACTAAAAGAGGATGATTCCATGTTTTTTGGTGGTCTTTCTCAGGTTACAAAGTTGTTATCTCTGAGGTACTTGAAGGGGATGCTTAAAGTTTTATGAATAAGGTGATTGGTGACTATTAGCTTTTTAATTTTTTTACAAACATTTTCTTATAAAAATATTTTATTTATTTATTTATGAGGTGGAGTCTCACTCTGTCACCGAGGCTGGAGTGCAGTGGTGCAGTCTCGGCTCTCTGCAACCTCTACCTCCAGGGTTCAAGCAATTCTCCTGCCTTAGCCTCCTGAATAGCTGGGATTAAAGGCACATGCCACCACGCCCGGCTAATTTTTGTATTTTTAGTAGAGACGGGGTTTCACCATATTGCCCAGGCTGGTCTCGAACTCCTGACCTTAAGTGATCCGCCCGCCTCAGCCTCCTGAAGTGCTGGCATTACAGGTGTGAGCCACCATGCCTGACCAAAAGTATTTAAATCAGAACAAAGACATATTATATGTACTTTTAACATAAATATATTGTTGAACATTATCATTGGTCAGTAGCATGGGTATTGAAATAAGCAGATAAAAGGGTGAGAGGGCATGGGATAAAGTATAAATGTTTATTAGGCTGTACCAAAAAATCAGAATACTGAAATAAGAGTGGACCAGAAATAAGGACTGCCTATATAAGAGGAAAATAACTTGAGTTTCACTTTTGCATTATAATTCATATTGCATATGTTTTTAATGATTTTAAAATGATTATGTATGGAGGATTCTTTCTTTTTTATTAAGGTTTGCTGGTGAGGCCCACGACCCGCTAGTTGAAGCACTAGTTACAGAAGCATGGAGAAGACTAGAAAGGCAAGTACCCTGGGTTCATTGTGAAGGTCAGGGTTATTCTTTTCAGGGCTAACAGAGTGAAATCTTGAAGGAAAAGAACAGGGAACTGATGCCTGTCAAGCTACACTGAAAAAAATGTATTTAAACTCAGTTTAGTTTTAAAGTTTTTGATTGTGTAATGTGTTTTTTTTTTTTTTTTTTGAGATGGAGTCTCACTCTGTCGCCCAGGCTGGAGTGCAGTGGCGTGGTCTCGGCTCACTGCAACCTCTGCCTCCTGAGTTCAAGCAATTCTCTGCCTCAGCCTCCTAAGTAGCTGGGATTATAGGCACCCACCACCACGCCGGGCTAATTGTTTGTATTTTTAGTAGAGATGGGGTTTCACCATCTTGGCCAGGCTGGTCTTGAACTCCTGACCTTGTGATGCAGCTGCCTCAGCCTCCCAAAGTACTGGGATTATAGGCGTGAGCCACCGCTTCCAGCCATGTCTTCTCTTTTTTCTTTTCTTTTCTTTCTTTTTTTTTTCTCTCTTTCTCTCTCTGTCTCCTTTTTTTTTTTTTTTTTAAGGGACAGGGTCTTGGCATGTTGCCCAGGCTGGTTTTGAACTCTTGGGCTCAAGCAATCCTTCCTCCTTGGCCTCACAAAGTGCTGGGGTTATATGCATGAGCCACCATGCCTGGCTGTGTATTCTTTAAGAGAGAAAAGAAAGTATTTCATATTTTTCCTCTTTAAGAGTGGGGAATAGTATACTTTTCCACATATGTAATTAGTTGAAATATAAATAAGATAGAGTCACAGCTATTCATGAACTAGCCTTTTTAAATCTTCTTTTCTAGAAGAATACTTCAGAAAGGAAAGATTCTTGATTAATTGGCTATCAATAAAAACCTAGAAGTGCAGGAGCCAGGAAAGGAGAAAAAAAAGAGACCCTAGTTTAGTAGAGAGGAAGGCCAATTAACACCGTTTAGGAGCATCTGTAGCTACTTGTCTGTTACTCCATTTTTATGGAGAGACAATGACCAGAGCTTATAGGTGACTCAGAAGCTTTTTAAAGAAAGTGAGTTTCAGGTCCACTGCTGTGGACAGTATTAATTCAGATATATTTCCTATATTGTACACAGCTCTATTTTTAGCATGTTGCCATACTTGATAATCATTCAGAAAAATGGGAAATCTTGTGAGTACAGAGAAATTTATTCTCTTATTATATATCAGAAGCTCTTTATTTATAAAAGGGCTGAGATAATAGCAGACTCATTTTGGGAAATCTTCATCTATTTCTGAAAACTTTGAATTTTTTAATCTAGGAATTCTGGATGATTGTAGTCTATTGTTAGTGGAATAAGGCAAATGTTAGGGAGGAAAGAAAAAAATCAGGGTGAGGAAGAGATAGGAGGATATTAAAAACTACAGAGCAACTCTCCCTCTAAATCAAATAGAAACCAGACAGGAAAGGCTTGACTAAGATGAAGAAGAAACAACAGGCTATTTATTTGTAGACAGAGAGGAGCGACCATTCTGATTTTTAAAATATTTTTAACATATTGCCTCTTAAAGCTTAAACTATAATAAATACTTATATATTGGTAAACTCTATAGGCCTTTATTACATGGGCTGGATTAAATTAAGGGACAGAACAGTTCTCCAGATTTAGAAATTCTGTATTAATCTACTAAGTTGTGATTTTAAGTTAATCTTATTAGCTAAACCCATCTGTCTTCTTTTATACTCTCTACCTATAACTTATTGAGGGTAAGCAGAGTAATCTTATTCCTTTTGCTAACAATACAAATTATCTATTTACTGGATCTTTGGGGTTAGATTTGTTGGTAATAGGTCACAACATTTTATTTCTCTTCAAAGCAAGGATACATTATGTGTATTATGCAGCTTGAACAAATCACTTGTAAAATAGGTGGTCTTTTGTGTTTTACAATTACTGTATTAATTAAATTACATGTATGATTGTATTTTATAGTGAATCAAGCATTTCTTTTAAATTTTTCTTTATTTCAAAATAACTCAGAAGTACAATGATCTTGCTAAAATATCTATGAACTTATGTTTTATACATATAATTTTTTTTTTTTTTTTGAGACAGAGTCTCACTCTGTTGCCCAGGCGACAGCGTAGTGGTGTGATCTCGGCTCACTGCAAGCTCCGCCTCCTGGGTTCAAGCGATTCTCCTGCCTCAACCTCCCAAGCAGCTGGGACTACAGGCACCTGCCACCACACCTAGCTGATTTTTGTATTTTTAGTAGAGACAGGGTTTCACTATGTTGGCCAGGCTGGTCTCAAACTCCTGACCTTGTGATCTGCCCACCTCGGCCTCCCAAAGTGCTGGGATTACAGGCGTGAGCCACTGCGCCCAGCCTGTTTTATAAATATAATTTGTAATGATTTAAATGGGGTAGATTATTCTGGATTAGTACTATATGATGAATCATGGCAAGGATAATTAGCATGTATTTGAAATCCATATATATTTTTTTCTTTTGAGATAGGGTCTGGCTCTGTTACCCAGGGTGGAGTACAGTGGTACAACCAGGGCTCACTGCAGCCTCAGACTTCCAGGCTCAAGCCATCCTCCTATCTCAGCCTCCCAAGTTTCTGGGACCACAGGTGCATGCCGCCACGCCCAGCTTATTTTTATATTTTTAGGAGAGATGGGGTTTCACCATGTTGCCAGGTTGGTCTTGAACTCCTGGGCTCAAGGAATCCTCCCACCTTGGCCTCCCAAGAAATCCAAGTTTTTTTTTTAAAAACGTTTTATTATAGAAGATTTTTAACATTTACAAAAGGAGAAAGAGTAGTACAACGAATTCCCATGTACCCATCCTCCGGATTCAACAATTGTCAACATATAGCCAGTCTTGTTTTATCTATATCCCCTCCCACTCTCAGTATACTTCAGTATATTTTAAATAATGATATCATTTCATCTTTAAATACCTCAGTATGTTTCTCTAAGGACTTTTTAAAAATATAGAACCAGCTGGGCATGGTGGCACATGCTTGTAGTTTCAGCTACTCAGAAGGCTGAGGTGGCACAGCAAAGGATACAATCAACAAAGTGAAGCGAGAGTACACAGAAGGGTAGAAAATATTGGCAAACTACCCATCTGACAAGGGATTAATAACCAGAATATATAAGGAGCTCAAACAACTCTAATTAGGAAAAAGTCTAATAATCCGATCAAAAAATGGGCAAAAGATTTGAGTAGAGATTTCTCAAAAGATGACATGCAAATGGCAAACAGGCATATGAAAAGGTGCTCAGCATCAGAAAAATGCAAATCAAAACTACAATGAGACATCATCTCACCACAGTTAAAATGGCTTATATCCAAAAGACATGCCATAACAAATGCTGGCAAGGATGTGGAGAAAAGGGAACCCTGCACACTGTTTTTGGGAATGTAAATTAGTATAAGCTCTATGGAGAACAGTTTGGAGGTTCCCCCAAAAACTAAAAATTGAGCTAGCATGTGATCCAGTAATCCCACTGCCTGGGTATATACCCAAAAGACAGGAAATCAGTATATTGCAGAGATAGCTGTACTCTTACGTTTATTGCAGCACTGTATACAATAGCTAAGATTTGAAAGCAACGTAAGTGTCCATCAACAGATGAATGGATAAAGAAAATGTGGTAGCTGGGCGCAGTGGCTCACGCCTGTAATCCCAGCACTTTGGGAGGCCAAGGCGGGTGGATCACGAGGTCGGGAGATCGAGACCATCCTGGCTAACAAGGTGAAACCCCGTCTCTACTACTAAAAATACAAAAAATTAGCTGGGTGTGGTGGCGAGCGCCTATAGTCCCAGCTACTCGGGAGGCTGAGGCAGGAGAATGGCGTGAACTCGGGAGGCGGAGCTTACAGTGAGCCGAGATCGCGCCACTGCACTCCAGCCTGGGTGACAGAGTGAGACTCTCTCTCAAAAAAAAAAAGACAAAAAAATAAAAAATAAAATAAGGCCGGGTGCGGTGGCTCACACCTGTAATCCCAACACTTTCGGAGGCCAAGGCGGGCGGATTACCTGAGGTCAGGAGTTCGAGACCAGCCTCAACATGGAGAAACCCTGTCTCTACTAAAAATACAAAATTAGCTGGGCGTGGTGGTGCATGCCTGTAATCCCAGCTACTCGGGAGGCTGAGGCAGGAGAATTGTTTGAACCTGGGAGGCGGAGGTTGCAGTGAACCGAGATCGCGCCATTGCACTCCAGCCTGGGGCAACAAGAGTGAAACTCCGTCTCAAAAAAAAAAAAGAAAAATGTGGTATATATACACAATGGGGTAATATTCAACCATAAAAAAAATGATATCCTGTCATTTGCAACATGGGTGGAACTGGAGATTATTATGTTAAGTGAAATAAGCCAGGCACAGAAAGATAAACGTCGCATGCTCTCACTCATTTGTGGGAGCTAAAAATCAAAACAGTTGAACTAATGGATGTAGAGAGCAGAACGATGGTTACCAGAGGCTGGGAAGGGTAACAGGCGATTGTGGGGGAGGTGGGGATAGTTAATGGGTAAAAAAAAAAATAGAATGAATAAGACCTACTGTTTGACAGCACAACAGAGTGACTATAGTCAATAATAACTTAATTGTACATTTTAAAGTAACTTAGAATGTAATTGGATTGTTTGTAACTCAAAGGATAAATGCCTGAGGGAATGGATACTCCATTTTTCATGATGTGTTTATTTTTCGTTGCATGCTTGTATCAAAATATCTCATGTACCCCATAAATATATGTACCTACTATGTACCCATAAAAAAAATTTTTTTTAATTTTAATAAAAACGCTGAGGTTGGAGGATCACTTGAGCCTAGATGTTCAAGTCCAGCCTGGGCAACATAGTGAGACACTGTGTCTTAAAAACATAATAAAATTGATAAAGTTAAATTTAAATTTTCGGTATTACCTAGTACCTTGTCTGTGTTCAAATTTTCTTGATTGTCTCATAAAGGTCTTTTTGTAGGCAGTTTGTTTAAATCAGTTTCTGAGTAAGGTTCACAATTACTGTGTCTCTTAAATTTTTTTGTTTCTTTTTAAGTAAACTTTACAGAAAAATAATGTATAAAAATTATACTAGTCATAAGCATACAGCATGATGAATTTTAATATACTGATCACTTCTATGTAACAGCACCAAGATCAGGAAACAACATCATTAGTTCTTTTCATGTTCTCTTCTAGTCCTCTCACCCAAAAAGGATCTTGACCTCTAACACCATAAATTGTTTCTATAGAAATGGAATCCTGTAGTATGTACCCTTATAGTTTAGTTTGCTCAGTATGTTTTAAGGATTTATCCATTATGTTGCATGATTCCATAATTTTATTCTATTGTATATGTGCAGTTTATCCATTGTACTCTTGATGGACATTCAGGTTTTTTGCAGGGTTTTGTTGTTACATATGTGTTGCTGTTACATATGTGTTGCTGTGAACTTTCTTATGCTTGTTTTTTAGTGAATTCAAAGTCATAAAATCTATAACAGTTCCTTTTTCCTTTCTTTTGTCTTGCCATTTTCTTGTGGAAGAAATTGGATCATTTCTCCTATTAAAAAAATTCTGGAGTTCTTCATAGCACTGTTGTAGTAGCAGCCATTATATTTGTTAATATGCAACCTTGAGTCAAAATTGTTCTGTCATCTAAAAAAATTAAGTAAATCATTCAAATAATTTTTAGTGATTTTCCCCCTTTCAAAACCTTTCTACAGTATCTGACTTTTTAACTGTTGCCATTTGTTACTTTTATAATAATAATCAACATTTTAGAAAAAATAATTTTATGTAATTTACTATTTTGATTGCTTTTAATTTTATAACTATGTATTATGTGTTTTAAGTGAAAGTAAATACTAATGTTCTCCTTTGTATATTTTCTTTAATAGGTTTGATATTAAACTGCTCTCAGAATTTTCCTCTTGCCTAGCAGATCAGCGTTTGTATTTTAGTCCATTAATGGGAAAAATAGCTGATATTGTTCATAGGAACTTGGAAACCACACAGGACTTAAGGTAAATTTATTTAGGGAATCTTGTGTTGTGGTGGAAAGATCCTGGGCTTTGGATGTGGATGCAGTCAGATTTGCTACTCTTAGTTTATGTGACTTAAGGGTAATTTACTTAAGCTCTTGGAAGTTCGTTATCCTCATCTGCAAAAGAGGGATAGTAATAGCTACTTTGCAATGTTGCTGTGGGCATTAGACATAAGGTACATAAAGTGTAATACAGTATTGTTGAGGTCTGTGGAGGATCTGAGATTTTACCTATTTGCAAGCTAAGTTTGTCTGCCACATTTTCCTATGTGCCGTAGGAAGGCCTGAGACTCCGAGGTCAGAGACAGAGGACTTTGTTTTTTATAGCAATAGCAGTAGCAGAGTACCAGCATTTTCTTGTGTTGATTCCCTGAGCTCTCGTTCCCATAATGAGTTGTGTTCCAGGAAAGGAGCTCTGAGCTTAGGAAACCTGGATCTTTTATAATAAAGCATGCCTACTCTGCTCCAACAGGAGACATTATCTCTATTCTCCTAGGCTGTTTGCTATGCAAACATCCTTGAAAAGATCTGAACAAAGGCAGTCAGAAACCCACTGAAAATGGTCTCTGAATAAGTATCTAGAACATAGAAGTTTCCCAGTAATGGATAGTAGATATTATTATTATATCATGAAGTAAACCCAAGAAGTATTTAAATTAAGTATGAATTCACTGGCCAGGCATGGTGGCTCACACCTGTAATCCCAGCACTTTGGGAGGCTGAAGTGGATGGATCACTTGCTGTCAGGAGTTCGAGACCAGCCTGGCCAACATGGCGAAAACCCCATCTCTACAAAAAATACAAAAATTAGCTGGGCATGGTGGCGGGCGCCTGTAATCTCAGCTACTCAGGAGGCTGAGGCACAAGAATTACTTGAACCTGGGAGGTGGAGGTTGCAGTGAGCTGAGGTTGTGCCACTGCACTCCAGCCTGGGCAACAGAGCAAGACTCTGTCTCAAAACAACAACAACAAAAAAAACAAAAACAAAAACAAAACCAGCAACAAAACTCAAAACAACAACAACAACAAAATCCAAAAAAAACCCAGCAACAAGGAATAAATAATTAATTTATAATAAATTAACAAATAATTAATTTATAATAAATTAACAAATAATTTATAATAAATTAACAAATAATTTATAATAAAGTAACAAGTAATTTATAATAAAGTAATTTATAATAAAGTAACAAGTAATTTATAATAAATTAACAAGTAATTAATTTATAATAAATTAATAAACAAATTCACAAATTTTACATACAATGATGTCTTTTTTATTCTTTCCATCTGGGAATACTTTCTTTTCAGTTTCTTTTTTTTTTTTTTTTTTTGAGATGGAGTCTTGCTCTGTCACCCAGGCTGGAGTGCAGTGGCGCGATCTTGGCTCACTGCAACCTCCGCCTCCCGGGTTCAAGCAATTCTCTGCCTCAGCCTCCCAAGTAGCTGGGATTACAGGCGCCTACCACCACGCCCGGCTAATTTTTGTATTTCTAGTAGAGACGGGATTTCACCATCTTGGCCAGGCTGGTCTTGAACTCCTGACCTCGTGATCCACCTGCCTCGGCCTCCCAAAGTGCTGGGATTACAGGCGTGAGCCACCACGCCCAGCTTCTTTTCAGTTTCATAAAGGAGAGTTAATAATTACATTTGCTGAATGTCAAGGAACTATTAATTTGAAAGTAACATTTGAGGAGTTTCTCTGGTTTTCATACCAGTGGTTTGAGGGTTTGTTTTGTTTTTAACATAAGATTACTTACTGTCAATGCTAACCTTCATAATCCAGTACTATGATTGTCTTTGGTGTTTCAGATACGACTTTTTCTCTCATATTTACAAAGTGATTAGCACTTTGGTAAAATTAAATTATAGTAGTTTCCTGCTTTTCTTGCCCCACTCCACCCTACTTTCCTGCCTTTTTTTTTTTTTTTTCTTTTGAGATGGAGTCTCCCTCTGTTTCCCTGTCTGGAGTGCAATGACGCAACCTCTGCCTCCTGGGTTCAAGCGATTTTCCTGCCTCAGCCTCCCGAGTAGCTGGGATTACAGGCGCTCACCACCACGTCCAGCTAATTTTTATATTTTTAGTGGAGATGGGGTTTCACCGTGTTGCCAGGCTGGTCTCGAACTCCTGACCACAAGTGATCTGCCCAGCTCGGCCTCCCAAAGTTCTGGGATTACAGGCATGAGCCACCATGCCCAGGCCCCTGCCTTTTTTTAAAAAAAATACACTTATGTGGCTGGGTGCAGTGGCTCATACCTGTAATCCCAGCACTTTGGAAGGCTGAGGTGGGAGGATTGCTTAAGCCCAGGAGTTTGAGACCAGCCCTGGCAATATAGCAAGACCCTGTTTCTACAAAAATGAATAAATAAATAAATAAAAATAAAAAAAGAATTGATCATTCTTAATTGATGTAAAAATCTTTGCATCTTTTTTCTTTTTCAGTTCCTTGTCTGTTTTGATGGTCAACATATCTTCTTTAATATCACGACATTTTCAACAACAACTGGTGAACAAAACAGAACTTCTTTTTGACACCATAGATTCTTCTGAGGTCAACGTTGCAAAAAGCATAGCAAAGTTTCTTCGAAATGTTAGATATCGTTATCAACCACTATTAGAAAGATGTAATAACGTATTTTTAAGTAATGTGGACCACCTTGATTTGGATTCCATCAGTAAAATACTTAGTGTATACAAATTTCTACAATTTAATAGTTTTGAATTTATTATAATGGCTAAAAAGAAGCTAACTGAAATGATTCCTCTGTGTAATCATCCTGCTAGCTTTGTAAAATTGTTTGTAGCATTGGGACCCATTGCAGGACCTGAAGAAAAGAAACAGTAAGTTCAGTTTAAAATGCATTACTTTTTTTGTTGTGAATACGTGGAGCCTTCAAGCTTAGGTCTCCTTGCAGCTCTGGAAGGTACAAATATCACCCCATTAGGTTGTGGAAGGGAAAATAATCTCTTATGCTCTGCTCCTTGATTCTTTTTCTGATTATTCTAATTTACATCTCAAACTCTTAGTCTGTTGCTGTGTTCTGAAAGGTAAACCTCTGATACTGGGCCAACAAGAAAAAAAATGAGGGGAAACGCCATGTGTTTTTATTCTCCCTTTCTGTGCTACGTGACTGGATTTACACACATAAGACTGCCCCACCCAGTGTAAGTCTGTGGAATATTTAGAATTATAGTAGTCATAGCAGAGGGCCATTTTATGCTTTGCTGTCTTCATCACAATAATCATCAAAGCGTTTATTATGCACTCGGCATATGTTCCCATGTCAGGTTTGAGCAAATATTATGTGGTGCCTCTCATTTAGGAATTTCCAGTTTTGCTAGATATTGATGTAGGTAGTAATATTTGAAATATAATGATGAACAAATATTAAATTAACTTACAAGTATGGTTAATAGTTAAGATTCTCTCTTCCTAGGTCATGTGACTGGATTTATACTAGACATAAACTTCCCCCACCCAGCATAATTGTATGAAATATTTAGAATTACAAGCTGGGCACGGTGTTGCTCGCCTTTAATCGCATCAGAATTTCCAGTTTTGCTAGATATTGATGTAGATAGTAATATTTGAAATATAATGATGAGCAAATCTTAAATTAACATACAAATATGGTTAATAGATAAGAGTCTCTCTTCCTAGGCCAGTGACTGGATTTATACTAGACATAAACTTCCCCCACCCAGCATAATTGTATGAAATATTTAGAATTACAAGCTGGGCACGGCATTGCACGCCTTTAATCCTATCACTTTGGGAGGCTGAGGCAGGTGGATCCCTGGATCCCAGGAATTTGAGACCAGCCTAGGCAAGATGGTGAAACTTTGTCTGTACAAAAAATACAAAATTAGCCGGATGTGGTGGTGCCCACCTAGAGTCCCAGCTACTCATGAGGATCACCTGAGCCCAAGGAGGTTGAGCCTGCAGTGAACTGACATCGCACCATTGAATTCCAGCCTGGGCACAGAATGAAACCTTGTCTCAAAAGAAAAAATAAAAGAAAAAAATAAGAATTTTATATAATAGTCCTAACACATAAGTATGATTAGTAGATTCACTTAAGCAGGAGTTCCAAGACTTGCACAATAGAGGAATCTGTATCATTACTCTGTTAGGGAAAACTTTACAGAGAAAGTTTTATTTTTTAAGAGTACTTTGTGGCTGGGCGCGGTGGATCATGCCTGTAATCCCAGCACTTTGGGAGGCCAAGGCAGGTGGAACACCTGAGGTCGGGAGTTCAAGACCACCCAGACCAACATGGAGGAACCCCGTCTCTACTAAAAATACAAGATAAGTTGGGCATGATGGCAGTGCCTGTAGTCCCAGCTACTTGGGAGGCTGAGGCAGGAGAATCGCTTGAACCCGGGAGGCGCAGGTTGCAGTAAGCCAAGATCGTGCCATTACACTCCAGCCTGGGCAACAAGAGCGAAACTCTGACTCAAAAAAAAAAAAAAAGTACTTTGAATTATATGAAAAAATTTAAGAGCACATCTTAAGACTATATCAAGATGGAGACAAGGTGATTATTAAAAAAACTATTGGGGCCCAGCACGGTGGTTCACACCTGTAATCCCAGCACTTTGGGAGGCCAATGCTGGCAGATCACTTGAGGTCAGGAGTTTGAGACCAGCCTGGCCAACATGGTGAAACCCCAACTCTACTAAAAATACAAAAAAAAAAGGGCCAGGTGTGGTGGCTCATGCCTGCTATTCCAGCACCTTGGGAGGCTAAGGCAGTTGGATCACTTGAGGTCAGGAGTTCGAGACCAGCCTGGCCAACATGGTGAAACCCCGTTTCTAGTAAAAATACAAAAAATTAGCCGGGCGTGGCGGTGGGCACCTGTAATCTCAGCTGCTTGGGAGGCTGAGGCAGGAGAATCGCTTGAACCTAGGAGGTGGAGGTTGTAGTGAGCTGAGATCATACCCCTGCACTCCAGCCTGGGCAACAGAGTGAGACTCCATCTCAAAACAGACGAAGAAACACACACACGAACAAACTTTATTGGAACCGTTTTTTGTCACCAAGTACTGTTAAAATCTCAGTGCTAAAGCAGTAAAAAAGTTGGGTTTAACTGAGTCTGTCTTCAAGGAATTTATATTGCAATTGAGAGGATAGATATAATTGAAATATGTAAATACAGTAACAACATAGTTTTTGAAGAAACAGTAAAATTAGTGGTATGGATAGTGCTGTGAGCAGACAGAAGTGAGAGAAAAATATAGACTGAAGTGGTTGGGAAAAGTTTGTGGAGAAACTGGTTTTGAAACCTTTGAAAAGGTTGGTGGAAAGGATGGCATGGAGTTATCCAGTGTGAATAGACAATTAGTTTATCCTATCCTCAGATGTCACGTTTCGAGCTTGCTTTCTAAATGATTCTAAAAAACACACGTATCATGGTACTTAACATTACTGCACTACTTTGGATAGTTCAAATGACAACTAATCATAGTCAAAATGGACCAGCTTTGTTAATTTTCAGTTTATACTGTTACATCAAGTGCTTAGTGTATGAGATTTCTGATAATATCCAGGTTTATTGACTCCTAGATGTTCCTATTCAGTTTTAAAACATTTGGGAAATTGTCAGAATATCAGTTGTTCATTTCTTAGCTCTCTAGTATTGAATAATTTCACTGAATCATAGTATTTTATAACCATTATAACCTTGTATTATTTGAAAATCTTAAAAGATCTTTTACTTGTATTTTTCAAACAGTTTAAGATTGGATTATAGTGAGGCCTGAATTTCATTGAAGAAGACAATATATTTTTCTTTATTCAGTAATATTTTATATTCGAGTAATGTGGGGAGAACACTAGAATTGTATATTGGATTCAGTTTTTGTTTATATTTTTTTTCCTATTTGTTACCCAAGAACTGTTATTTAAAAAAAAATTGCAAGCTAATTTTCAGTTTTTCAACCAAAAAGTTTTTTTTTTTTTTGCTTCTAGACTGAAATCAGCTATGTTATTGATGCCAGAGGACCTAACTGGCGAGCAAGCCCTGGCAGTCTTGGGAGCAATGGGAGATATGGAAAGCAGAAATGCACGTCTGATTAAAAGGTATCTTTTCTGAAATTTATGACGTTAAGTTTGTTGTCATTCACAAGCACCTATTTTTTTCTGAGGAAAAATGGTTTTCTTCTTTAATCTACCAGTTGTTTTGAAGAAATAAGGAATTAATGCTTAAGGCACTGTTTATGTTCTACTTTGTTTTTCTTCTCTTTTTTTTTTCTGAGACAGAGTCTCACTCTGTTGCCCAGGCTGGAGTGCAGTGGCACTATCTCTGCTTACTGCAACCTCTGCCTCCCTGGTTCAAGCGATTCTCCTGCCTCAGCCTCCTGAGTAGCTGGGACTACAGGTGCCCACCACCGTGCCCCAGCTAATTATTTTTATTTTTATTTATTTATTTTTTTTTTGAGACAGAGTCTTGCTCTGTTGCCCAGGCTTGAGTGCAGTGGTGCCATCTCGGCTCACTGCAACCTCTGCCCCAGACGGGTTCAAGCGATTCTCCTGTCTCAGCCTCCTGAGTAGCCTGGATTATAGGCGTCTGCCACCACGCCTGGCTAATTTTTGTATTTTTAGTAGAAGCGGGGTTTCACTGTGTTGGCCAGGCTGGTCTGGAGCTCCTGACCTCAAGTGATCCACCCACCTCGACCTCCCAGAGTGCTGGGATTACAGGCGTGAGCCACTGCACCCAGCCCTCCAGGCTGGTCTTGAACTCCTGACCTCAAGTGATCCGCTCACTTCGGCATCCCAAAGTGTTGAGCCACTGTGCCTGGCGGGTTTTTTTTTTTTTTGGAGACAGGGTATGGCTCTGTTGCTGAGGCTAGAGTGCAGTGGTGCCATCACAACTCATTGCACCCTCCACCTCCCAGGCTCAATTGATCCTCCCATCTCAGCCTCCTGAGTACCTGGGACTACAGGCACGTGTCGCCATGCCCACTAATTTTTGTATTTTTTGTAGAGATGGTGTTTTGCCATGTTACCCAGGCTGGTCTCCAACTCCTGGGCTCAAGGAATCCATCCGCCTCAGCCTCCCAAAGTGCTGGTTTGTTTTTCAAAGTAGAAATGACAATTGTTTATAGCTTTTTAAATTTTATTTGTGCTATTACACTCAAGCAGAGCATCATAACCTTGTAAAATAGAGAGCATAAAGACCCTCCTTTTATTTTTCTCTTTTCTTTTTGTTTTCTTACTTTTCTTTCTTAGTTTTAAAATTTTTTGTAGAGATAGGGTCTATTTTGCCCAGTCTGATCTCGAACTCCTGGGATCGAGCAATTCTCCCAAAATTACCACCAAGGCCGTAATTTTCAAAAGGAAAGTTTCTGCAGCACAGTCAGTGTCTATATGAACTTGAATTGTCTCACACCACAATGTTACCTTGAAGTCATACTGCCATTTGTTGGCTTTTTGGTAACTTGAGATTTCAGAAGAAAAAATATATACTTATATTTTTACATATGCTTAATTGTATATGCCTAATTTTTCATGACCTATTATATGTTCCTTTATTTTAATATTTCTTTGTCCCATTTTTTTCCAACTTATAGCCTCTTAGCATTTCCCTTTGCTTTTAAGCATCTTCATTTGAGGGCCAGTGGATTTAAGGAGGAAAATTAAATTAGTTTTGCTAATTATTGGTAACTCTTGGTAAAGATTTTGTTATGGGGAGGATGTGGAAGTTGATGCTGTGTGAGATTTGTTTAATTGAGGAAGAAAAACTATGCTTTTCTCTTCTTGTACTATTGATAATTGAATATTATTTCATTCACACTTAATTGATCGCTTTTACTTCATTCTGTTTTGGTTGTTTACATTTCTAGAGCCATCTTGAGACATTTCTTCAAGAATAGAAAATCTCATCTCATTCATTGCCGTTTCTCCAGCACAGAACAGAGTGTCTGGCGTGAAAGCACCACAGTAAATATGTAATAAATGAATGAACTGGTTATAATATATGCTCTATCCTTTTTAGAGTTACTTCAGTTCTGCATAAACATTTGGATAGCTATAAACCATTAGAGTTGTTGAAGATAACTCAAGAATTGACTTTTCTGCATTTCCAAAGGAAGGAGTTTTTTGCGAAACTTAGAGAATTACTGCTTAGGTAAGATTAAAATAGAAATTTTGTTTAGTGTTTCATTTTCTAGCCACAATATTTGTTTTGTTTAACTATGTACAGTGGTGCTAGAAGTTATGGAGGCAAAATTGTGAAGCTTATTAGTAAAAATGTTAAGACACTTTATCTCCCTCCGTGGCCATTCTGCCCCTGCCCATGCTGGGTATATTTTGAAATGGAAATGAGGCCAGCAGGGTGATGAGTTCCCTAGGGGAGGAATGGCAATAAACTGATGAATAGCAAAGCCATTCTCCTTTCCTGCAAAATGGAGTCACCATGAAAAGATTGGGACTGCTGACGAAAGTTAAACTCCATTTGGGAGCATTCATATTTAGGGCCTTTCAGTCTTGCATTCATGCCTATTTTAAGGCTTATTAAATTTTTGAGAATAAGATATAATGGTGATGTTGGTGAAAAAGTGTTTTATTTTCTTTTCCTTTTTTTTTTTTTTGAGATGGAGTCTCGCTTTGTTGCCCAGGCTGGAGTGCAGTGGAGCGATCTTGGCTCACTGCAACCTCTGCCTCCCCAGTTCAAGCAATTCTCCTGCCTCAGCCTCCCGAGTGGCTGAGAATACAGGCGCACGCCACCACACCTGGCTAATTTTTGTAATTTTAGTAGAGACGGGATTTCACTGTATTGGTCAGGCTGGTTTCGAACTCCTGACCTCAGGTGATCCACCTGCCTCAGCCTCCCAAAGTCTTGGGATTATAGGTATGAGCCACCGTGCCCAGCGAAAAAGTGTTTTCATGTAGAATTTTCCCTTTATAATTTAAAATCACCTTATTTTCTACAGATGTAACTTTTTTTTTTGTTAGAGACAGAGTCTCACTCTGTCCCCTGGGCTGGAGTGCAGTGGTGCAATCATAGCTCGCTGCAGCCAATCATAACTTGCTGTAGCCTCGAAGTCCTGGGCTGAAGTGATCCTCCCACCTCAGCCTCCCAAGTAGTAGTGCTACCAAACTTGGCTAATTTTTTTTGGTTTGTTTTTTGTAGAGATGGGGGTCTCACTTTGTTGCCCAAGCTGGAGTGCAGTGGCATGATCGTAGCTTACCACATCTTCAAACTCATGGGCTCAAGCAATCCTACCACCTCAGCCTCCTGAGTAGATGGTTTTACGGGCTTGAACCAGCATGCCCATCTAGTATGATTTCTTACCGTTATTTATTTATTTTTTTTTGAGATGGAGTCTCGCTCTGTCGCCCAGGCTGGAGCGCAGTGGCGCGATCTCGGCTCACTGCAAGCTCTGCCACCCGGGTTCACGCCATTCTCCTGCCTCAGCCTCCTGAGCAGCTGGGACTACAGGTGCCTGCTGCCACACCTGGGTAATTTTTTGTATTTTTTTTTTTTAGTAGAGATGGGGTTTCACCGTGTTAGCCAGATGGTCTCGATATTCTGAGCTCGTGGTCCGCCCGCCTTGGCCTCCCAAAGTGCTGGGATTACAGGCGTGAGCCACTGCGCCCGGCCTGATTTCTTACTGTGATTTCTGAAAGACCAAGCATATAGTTGAAAATGATTTTTATTATAATAAAGTGATATGCCATTATGGTTAAAAAGGTTTTGAACTGAGTAATATGAAATAACATGTTATCAGATGAGAATTTAGCATATTAGGATGTTATAAGAAAGTTTATCTTTTTCTTGAAAAATAACTTTCTTAAGATGGTAAGATGATAAAATGCTTATTGTTTCTTCACCCTTTCCATATTTAGTCTAGAATTTCCATAGACTACCTCTCAATTATGAATTTTATGTTCTAAATTAGAAATTAAACACTAGCCCAGGCATGATTTATGTCTGCACAGTGGGTTTGTTTTTTTTTTTTTGCATGCTTTAAAAAAATTTTCTATATTTTATTTTTATATTTTTATTTATTTTTATTTTTGTATTTGTTGTTTTTTGAGATGCAGTCTCGCCCTGTCACCCAGGCTGCAGTATAGTGGCATGATCTTGGCTCACTGCAACCTCCGCCTCCCAGGTTCAAGCGATTTTCCTGTCAGCCTCCCAAGTAGCTGAGATTACAGGCATGAGGCACCATGCCCGGCTAATTTTTGTATTTTTAGTAGAGACTAGGTTTCACCATGTTGGCCAGGCTTATCTTGAACTCCTGACCTCAAGTGATCCGCCTGCCTCGGCCTCCCAAAGTGCTGGGATTACAAGCATGAGCCACTGCACCTGGCCTATGTTTTATGTTTTTAAGAAATATTTCAGTAGCTTTTGGGGTATAAGTGGTTTTTTGTTACATGGATGAATTGTATAGTGGTGAATTCTGAGATGTTAAGGGCACCCATCACCTGAGTAATGTACTTAGTACCTAATGTGTTGTTTTTTTTGTCCCTAGCTTGCCTAGCAACCTCTTTTCTGAGTCTCTAACATCCATTATATCACTCTGTATGCCTTTGCATACTCATAGCTTAGCTCCCACTTGTAAGTGAAAGTATACAATTTTTTATTTTCCCCTCCTGTGTTACTTCACTTAGAATAATGGCCTTCAGCTCCACCCAAGTTGCTGAAAAGACATTATTTTGTTCCTTTTAATGGCTGATTAAAGGTGTATTAAATATACACCATGATATCCATGGTGTATATTTACCACATTTTCTTTATGCACTTATTAGTCAGTGGGCATTTAGGTTGGTTAACATCTTTGCAATTGTCAATTGTGCTGCTGTAAACATACATTGCACAGTGTTTTTTAAAAAAATTAAATTATTCAGTACTGATGAATACTTCTCGGTATGTTAACAGAAAAATAAGAGCAGGAGTGGGAGCATCAAAGAAGATTTCATTTTCCTGTAATGTTTTGTTGCTTTTATGAAAAGACTTGAAGCACATACGATAATGTTAAAGCTTATTAAGTTCTGAGTAAGGAGAGCCTTTATGTATCTCTTTAGTTTAAAATTATATCAAAAGTGTTTGAGTTACTAACATTTGAAAGTTTGGTGTTGTTATATAAAAATCATAGGTACTTAATATTTCAGAATTACCTTCTTCCACTTCAGTGCAGATAATCTCAAGTAGATATTAGAAGGAATGTAGTCTATTTGAACTAATAATTTACATAAATTCTTATGTAAATAGGTCCTGAAACAGCTCAAAGAACCCAGAGTTTTCATGTACTGGAATAATGTCTGTTGTTGTTTTTTAACTTATTGAAATATAATCTACATAAAATATACATATGCCTTCCTCATTACCCTGTCCTCACCTCCAAGATTAACTGTCTCTATTTGTAACTGCATGGACTGGTTTTGCCTTTATACTTTACATAAATGGAATCATTAGTATGATTTCCTTTATTTTTTGAGACAGGGTCTCATTCGTTTTCCCAGGCTGGAGTACAGTGGTGTGATCTTGGTTCACTGCAACCTCAAGTGACCCTCCTGCCTCAGCCTCCTGAGTAGCTGGGACTACAGGCACGTGCTACCACACCCAGCTACTTTTTGTATTTTTAGTAGAGATGGGGTTTTGCCATGTTGCCCAGGCTGGTCCCAAACTCCTGTGCTCAAGTAATCTGCCTGCCTTGGCCTCCCGAAGTGCTGGGGTTACAGGCATGAGCCACTGCGCCTGGTCAGTGTGATTTCTTTTGTGTCAGGCTTCTTTTGCTCAATACTAAGTTTATGAGATTTGTTTATGCTTTTGTCGTATAGTATTCTCTTGTAAGAATATAACAAAATTTATTTATTTATTCTATTGTTGATGGATATTTGATTTATTTCCAGTTTTTGGTTATTATCAGCAGTACTGTTTATGAACAAATTCATGTATATTTTTTAGTGAACATACATATTCATTTCTGTGTGCCAGCGAGGGTATGCATGTCCTCATCTTCAGTAGATGCTGCTGAACATTTTCTAAAGTGGTTATACCAGTCCCTACTCCCACTAACAGAATGTACACATTACTATTGTTCCATATCCTTGCCAACACTTGATTTTTTTTTACTTTTTTTCCCCTATAACCCAGGACAGTGCTCATGCTTTTTAATTTGAGCTGTTGTGGTGGGTATGTTGTAGTATTATAAATAAACATACACAAATATCTAAGCTTTGACAATTGAGGAGGTATCACAAGGAAAAACACCAAGTGGAGGTTGGAGAAATTGTATCTGTTGGGGGTTTAATTGTAGAAAAGTATCTCAACATTGGTAGCTCCACAATGATGCAGCTTTTTGAAGGTTTTCATTTCTTAATATAAAATAGTGTATTAATTTTTTGTGGTTATAAGAATAAAATATGCAGTACGAAGTGCCTGCTTGTGTCAGGCACTGGGCCAAATATATAAAAATCATTTTGAAAATTTTGGAAAACGGAAAAAAGTATATTTGAGAGGCTGAGGCAGGAGGATCATTTGAGGCCAGGAATTCAAGACCAGTGTGTTCAACATAGCAAGCCCCCATCTCTACAAAAAACTAAAGAATTAGCAGGGTGTAGTAGTTAATGCCTGTAGTCCTAGCTACTCAGGAGGCTGAGGCGGGAGGATCACTTGAGCCCAGGACCTCAAGCTTACAGTGAACTATGACCATGCCACAGCACTCCAGCCCGGGCTATAGAGTGAGATCCTGTCTCTAAAAAAGAAAAGAAAAGAAAAAAAAATATAAAGAAGAAAATGAAAATTATTCATAAACTCATTCATCCACTGTCAACAATATAGTTTATTTCCTTGTTGTATACTACATATATGTATTTTTTTTCCTAGTTGACCATACAATTTCGTTTGTTTTTGCCCATTTTACCTTGTAAGCATCTACATCATTAAGAACTTTTTGTAAATCTTTTATAATGGCTGGTTAATACCCATCATATGACTGTACCATAATTCACTTATTACTATTCCCCCTCATTATTTAGATTGTTTCACATTTTAGCCATGTAAAAAATATGATAAGGCATGGTGGTGTGCACCTGTATCCCAGGTGTAGGCCCAGCTATGTTTGGGAAGCCAAGGCAGGAGGATCA
The DNA here is from genome assembly GCF_028885655.2 of Pongo abelii. Taxonomy (NCBI): domain Eukaryota; kingdom Metazoa; phylum Chordata; class Mammalia; order Primates; family Hominidae; genus Pongo; species Pongo abelii. Next base: position 72,107,843 of record NC_071996.2, on the reverse strand, counting down.
CTTGAGCCTAGGAGTTGGAGATCAGCCTGGGAAACATCGTAAGTCTCCCTCTTAAAAGAAAAAAAAGATGAATAACAACACACATCTTTTACCTGGATTTTATATTAGTTTATTAGGTTAGTTTCCCAGACAGGGATTGACCATGTCAAATGATAAAATACTTTTAAAGTTTTCAAAGCCATACTGCTAAATTACTTTCCAGGAAGTTACACCAACTTTTTAAGTTTACTAATGGTGAATGAGAATGCCTGTATCAGTACACCCTTGCTAACACTGAGTATTAATATTACGATTATTTTAGTATGCTAATTTAAATATTTTAAATGGCTGGGCATAGTGGCTCATGCTTGTAATCCCAGGACTTTGGGAGACTGAGCTGGGAGGATTGTTTGAGCCCAGGAGTTCAAGACCAGCCTGGGCAATAAAGCAAGACCCTGTCTCAACAACAAAAAACAAAAAATTAGCTGGGTGTGGTAGCATGTACCTATATCCCCAGTGTGTAGGGAGGCTGAGGTAGGAGGAGTACTTGAGCCTAGGAGGTCAAGGCTGCAATGAGCTATATTGCGCCACTGCCCTCTAGCCTGGGCAATAGAGTGAGACCCTGTCTCCAGAAAAAAATTAATTAAAAAAATATTTTAAAAGTAACTCAATGTATTTATTTATTTATTTTTATTTTTTATTTTTTTTTGAGATGGAGTTTCGCTCTTGTTGCCCAGGCTGGAGTGCAGTGGCACAATCTCGGCTCACCGCAGCCTCCACCTCCCAGGTTCAAGCGATTTTCCTGCCTCAGCCGCCCAAGTAGCTGGGATTACAGCGCATTACATGCGCGACCCCACCCGGCTAACTTTTTTGTATTCTTAGTAGAGACGGGGTTTCTCCATGTTGGTTAGGTTGGTGTTGAACTCCCGACCTCAGGTAATCCGCCCACCTCGGCCTCCCAAAGGGCTGGGATTACAGGCGTGAGCCACCACGCCTAGCTATTTATTTAATTTTTTGAGATGGAGTCTCGCTCTGTCGGCCAGGCTGGAGTGCAGTGGCGCAATCTCGGCTCACTGCAAGCTCCGCCTCCTGGGTTCACGCCATTCTCCTGTCTCAGCCTCCTGAGTAGCTGGGACTACAGGCGCCCGCCACCACGCCCGGCTAATTTTTTTTTGTATTTTTAGTAGAGATGGTGTTTCACCATGTTAGTTTAGCCGGGATGGTCTCGATCTCCTAATCTCGTGATCTGCCCGCCTTGGCCTCCCAAAGTGCTGGGATTACAGGCGTGAGCTACCGCGCCCGGACTCAATTTGTTTTAATTTAGATTGTATTATTCCTTCCACTACTTCTATACCTAAAGTTTTTTTTTTTTTTTGAGGCGGAGTCTTGCGCTGTCACCCAGGCTGGAGTGCAGTGGCGTGATCTCGGCTCACTGCAACCTCCGCCTCCCGGGTTCAAGCGATTCTCATGCCTTAGCCTCCCCAGTAGCTAGGATTACAGGCATGTGCCACCACGCCCGGCTAATTTTTTCTATTTTCAGTAGAGATGGGGTTTCATTATTGTTGGCCAGGCTGGTCTTGAACTTCTGAGCTCAAGCTATCCCCTGCCTTGGCCTCTCAAAATGCTAGAATTAAAGGTGTGAGCCACCATGCCTGGCCCCAGTTTTTTAATTTTTTTTTTTTTTTTTTTAACAATTATTGTCCTGGTGGTGAGACTTTTGCCATGGGCATTTGGGAATGAAGTAGAGAATGGGGTCAACTATGTCCTGTTTCTTTTGTTGTTGTTTATTCGTTTGTTTTAAATGTTGGACTGTGTATCGGAGACAAAAAAGGAACCAATTTTATTACGTGATCACTGTATGCCAGGGCCTGACAGGTCGTATCAGAAATTGAACCCAAGTTCTTTCTTCAGTGACAGCACTGGAAACATTGTTCTGACATGGACCTTTTGTTTCCCTGGGACTGTGGTTTTATTTTTGAATAAAAAATTTTGGTCTGTGCTTCAGAACAGGTCTTCCTGTTTTATTCCTTTATTCCTTCCACTATTTCTATACTTAAAGATTTTTTTTCTTTTTTTCTTTTTTTTTTTTTTTTTTGAGACGGAGGGCATCAGGAAGTCTTAGGCTTTCCTGAATAATCCTTTATGGACCTGTCATCTTTGAATTTATCTTTTTTTTTTTTTTTTTTTGAGATGGAGTCTTCCTCTGTCGCCCAGGCTGGAGTGCAGTGGCATGATCTTGGCTCACTGCAACCTCCACCTCCCTGGTTCAAGAGATTCCCCTGCCTCAACCTCCTGAGTAGCTGGGATTACAGGCGCACGTCACCATGCCTGGCTAAGCTAATTTTTTTGTGTTTTTAGTAGAGACAGCATTTCACCATGTTGGCCAGACTGGTCTCGAACCCCTGTCCTCGGCCTCCCAAAGTGCTGGGATTACAGATGTGAGCCACCGTGCCTGGCCTATCTAACTCTTCTTAAATTAACTTGTATTATGCCCACCTGTGATGTTACATATATTGGCTTTTGTCCTAGTTACTAGTTCATAACTTCTATAGCTCTTGCTATAGCCTTTTGTTACAATGTTGGGTATGTTAGGCCTCTGGAAACAGAATCTCTCTCCTGCCCCAAAGCAGGTCTCTAATCTCCCTCCACCTTTCTGATCGTGGGTCTTAAGACGCTCCCCTGAGAGATCCCACCCTACACCCTGTGTGAAGAAATGCTGATGTCATGAAGCTCATAAAAACCCAAGAAGACTGGGTTCGGACTGCTTCCAGATAGCTGAACACGTGGAGGTTCCTGGAGGGTGGCATGGTCAGGGAGGGCATGGAAGCTCTGCACCCCTTCCCACATACCTCACCCTACTGTCCCTTCATCTGCATTCTTTATAATATCATTTATAATAAACCTGTAAACATAAACAACTATTTCCCTGAGTTCTGTGAACCACTCCAGCAAATTAATCAAACCCAAAGAGGAGGTCGTGGGAACCCCAACTTGAAGGCAGTTGCTCAGAAGTTCTGGAGGCCTGCTTTTGCAACTGGAGTCTGGGGTTTTTGTGGGAGAGGTTAGTCTTAGAGACCAAGTTCCCAACCTGTGGGATCTGACACTATCTCCAGGTAGATTGCGTCAGAACTGAATTGGACACCCAGCTGGTGTCCGCTGCTTGGAAGAACTCCCACACATTTGGTCACAGAAGTCTTCTGTGGTTGATGATTGTTGTGGTTTGAGATTAGAGGAGAAACACAGTTTGAAAGACGTTTTTTTGAATCATCATCTTACCTATTAATTGTAGTACTCATTATATGTGTTCATATTTTAATACATATATATTTTGGGTTTGTTGCTGATGTATTTTATTCTTTTTGTTTTTCATTTTGCAGTTATTTGAAAAATAGTTTCATACCAACTGAGGTGTCTGTTCTGGTCCGTGCTATTTCCCTGCTCCCTTCTCCTCACTTGGACGAAGTCGGGATATCCCGAATTGAAGCCGTTTTACCACAGTGTGACCTAAATAACCTGAGTAGTTTTGCCACATCTGTTTTAAAATGGATTTGGCATGATGACATGTATTTGGATAATATTACTGTGAAACAACTGAAACTACTTCAAAAATTAGATCACTATGGTCGTCAGAGACTACAACACGGCAACAGTTTGGATCTGTTATGGAAGGAACTTAAATCTCTCAAAGGAAACACGTTTCCTGAGTCACTTCTTGAAGAAATGATTGCTACTTTACAGCATTTCATGGATGATATTAATTACATAAATGTTGGGGAGATTGCATCTTTTATTTCTAGTACTGATTACCTCAGTACTTTGCTACTTGATAGGATAGCCTCAGTGGCTGTTCAGCAGATTGAAAAGGTGAAATTTAAATGTTAGCCATTAATTTTATAGAGTTGTCAACTTCTGCAAGCATAATTTTTATCATAGGCACTTTGAGAACTTGGATTGGAATTTGAGGTTTAAAAATTAAATAAATTCTGGGTCAGATGTGGTAGCTCAATCCTGTAATTCCAGTGGTTGGGAGGCTGAGGTGGGAGGATCGGTTGAGCCCAGGAATTAAGGCTCAGTGAGCTATGATTGCATCACTGCACTCCAGCCTGGGTGACAGAGTGAGACCCTGTCTCTTAAGAAAAACAAAGAAAACTCTGGTTTCTGTTTCAGCGATTTGTTGTTCCTCTCCTTAAAGTCACTTTCTTATTCCAGCATTGTAGATTTGGAAAGATCAGCAATCATTCTTTGGTTCATTACAGTATTAAGATTAGTAATCAATTCTTTGAGGATACTCGTATTAGGACAGTGGAGGATGAATGATTTTTGGTTTTACTTTTTCTTATTTCTATAATCGTGTGGTATTTTGCCATTTAAAAGCAATTATATTCAAAAGTGTGAGATAAGCTTGAAAACTGAGAAAATTATAAGGTATCCATTGGCAACTGTATTCTTAAATTGTCATTGCATCTTCTTGCAGATTTATTTCTAGGACTTACTTGTAAAATGCCCCTTTATGGATTATGTGAGAAGCAGCTCACTTACAAAATCCCTATCATAAATCTATCAGGGCAAAGCCTTTATTTAAAAGACAGTGTTTCTCACAAATGAAAATAAAAAGTTTGTCTTAACTTGCTTAGTATAGTGCCTGGAAGTCATTAAGTATTGGATGAATGAGTGAAAAATGAAATAAAAAAGCAAATGAAAGAAAAATAAATGCTAGTGATTATAATTTAAGAAACTTCTTTAATTACATTATGATTATTCTATAAAATGTACTGATTATCATGGAAATTGCTGATACTGTTTCCTATTTGATTTAGTGACTAATGAATTCTGAAACAGAATTTATTTACTTATTTTAAATTTAAATAAAGACAGGGTGTCACTATGTTGCCCTGACTAATCTCGAACTCCTGGCCTCAAGCAATCCTCCCACCTCAGCCATCCAAAGTGTTGGGATGACAGGCATGAGCCACCACTCCCAGCCAGAACAGAATTTTACACCTAACAAAAGAAATTGGTAAATTGTCTGATTTACTTCTTTTTTGTTACATTAACACTTTTGGGGTTATTAATAATTGTTGGTGGGGTTAAATAAATTATAGCAGGATGGAAAAATTAATAAGCAGAGTGATACATTTATTATTTAACTGTAGCGATGATAGGAAAAGATTTCTCCTAAAAAATAATTAGGTTAAAATTTTGTCTTATTTTCCTAAAGTTTAAACTATAAATTTTTTGTTCTTTTTATACAGATCCATCCTTTTACAATCCCTGCTATTATTCGTCCATTCAGCGTGTTGAACTATGATCCACCTCAAAGGGATGAATTTTTGGGAACTTGCGTGCAACGTCTTAATTCTTACTTAGGTAGGTATATTGTTTGGTAATACATTGAGTGAATAAGTCAGAGGATACTTGTTGCTGCTGAGCTAGGAGATGTCCCTCATTTAAAGGGTAACCATAATAAGCATGAATTATCTACCTAAAAAAAGTTTTTTTGTTTGTTTGTTTGTTTTTGAGACAGAGTCTTGCTCTGTCGCCCAGGCTGGAGTGTAGTGGCGTGATCTTGGCTCATTGCAACCTCTGTTTCCTGGGTTCAAGTGATTCTCCTGCCTCAGTCACCCCAGTAGCTTGGACTATAAGCATGCGCCACCACACCCGGCTAATTTTTTGCATTTTTAGTACAGACAGGGTTTCACCATGTTGACCAGGGTGGTCTGGAACTCCTGACCTCAGGTGATCTACCCGCCAAGGCCTCCCAAAGTGTTGGGATTACAGGTGTGAGCCACTGCGCCCGGCCCTAAAAAAACTTTGTATCCATTTTAATTATGAAAAATGTCAAACTTGTATAAAGAATTAAACAAAGAACACATATATACTCACTGTGTAGATTCAATAATATTAACATTTTACAGTATTTGCCTTATCCGTTTGTTTCTCTGACTCTCTTATTTTTTTCTGAGCCATTTCGAAGTTGTAGGCATTGTGACTCTCCATCCCTAATTACTTTAGCATACATCTCCTAAGAATAATGACATTCTTCTATACCACCACAATACTGTTGCCACACCTAAGAAACTTAATCATAGTCCCCTAATATCTAATACACAGTTCATGTTTCAGTCTCCCTAAGTGTTACCAAAATACATTTTAGAGTAGTTGTTTTGCACCCAGTATTCACTCATTGTGTTTGGTTGTTATCTCTTCAGTCTCTTATAGTTTAGAATTTTGTTTCCCTTTTTTCTTTTCTTGGCATTGACTTGTTTTTTTTTTCTTAACTTTTCGTTATCCAGGTTTTCAAATATACAGAAAAACTGAACAATATAACAAACATCTGTATAATAAACTGTAGACCCACAGTCGTGATTGAGTATTGATTAATATTTGCCACATTTGCTCTGTGTATGTGCACAAGCGCGTATGTGTACGATGAACCTTCCAGTTGTCAGCTCTATGTACTTCAGGTTATAAGGACATTCTCCTATGTAACTACAATACTGGTATCATTACCATTACCAAAGAAAATGAACAAGTACCATCTGCTACCTAGTCTGTAATCAAATTTTCCCGAGTCACCAAATTATCTTTTATAACTTTTTTTAATTGAGACAGAGTTTTGCTCTTGCTGGAGTGTAATGGTGCAATCTCAGCTCACTGCAACCTCCACCTCCCAGGTTCAAGCGATTCTCCTGCCTCAGTCTCCCGAGTAGCTGGGATTACAGGCATGCGCCAGCACGCCCGGCTAATTTTGTATTTTTAGTAGAGACGGGGTTTCTCCATGTTGGTCGGGCTGGTCTTGAACTCCCGACTTTAGATGATCCACCGACCTCAGCCTCCCAAAGTGCTGGGATTACAGACGTGAGCCACCTTGCCTGGCTATAACTTTTTTTTAAAACAATCAACATTGAGTAGTTATATCTTTTCCTCCATCCTTTTTGCTTGATATTTATTTTTATAAAATGATTGGCCATTTATTATAAATTGTGCCACATTCTGGATTTGTCTGATTGTTTAACTTGCTTCTCCATCTCCTGCATTTGTAGTAAACTAGAAATTAGGTATAGATGCTTGGTTAGGTTCAGATTAAACATTTGCAGCAAAAATAACTTGTATGTAGTGCTGTGTACCTTATATTTAGATCACATCTGGAGGCACATAATGTCTGATTGTTTGTGTCTATTTAGATTTTTGGTTTTTTTTGAGACGGAGTCTTGCCAGATTGTTTTTTAAAAGTAAAAAAATGTTTCTTAAGAACCTTAATAGATGTTTGTGAATTGTTTGAAGGGTTGCTGCTCTTATGCTGATTATTTTGCATCTCTTAAAAAGGTCTTTAAAAAAATTATCTTTTAAATTTAGAGATGGGGTCTTGCTACGTTGCCCAGGCTGATATCAAACTCCTGGGCTCAAGCGGTCCTCCCACCTTGGCCTCCCAAGTGCTGGAATTACAGGCATGTGCCACCACACCTGGCCAGAAAAGTCTTTTGGTAATATTTCAGTACTAGAAAAAAGTAGAATAGAAATAGTCCTTCCTGCTGTTAGCCTTAGCAGAAGCAATATGTGAGGACAGCAGAGACAGGAAATTACTTTTTCTTTTTCCTTTTCATTTTTATTTTGGGTCCTGAGTTGTGTTTGGAACAGTTTGACCTTGAAGGATTAGAGCTTTATGAGACTTTTCTTCTCAGACTCACACTATGTACTTGTCAGTATGATATAGAAGCTTTAGAGGAGAAATGCTCAGTAACCGTTCCTTTTCAGTCAACACTTTCCATGTACTTACTGTCAGGTATTCTTCTAGGCACTGGAGATACAGGAGAGAGTAAAAACAAATAAACTACCATCATCAAGTTTACTTTCTGTTAGGGGGAGATTGACATAAACAATAAACAAGGCTCTAAGGTCAGATGGTGATAAGTACCGTCAAGAACATTAGAGCAGGGTAAGTGTGTAGGCTGGAGCATCATGGTAAGTGTGAGATGGAGTGCTATTTTGGATAAGGGATTCAGGGACTGCCTCTCTGAGGAGATGTCATTTAACCATGGATTAAATGAATTGAGAGAGTGGTGCATGTCAATAGATAGGGAAGAGAGTCCCAGGATGAAAGAAAGGGAACTGGAAAGGGCCCTCAGGTGAGAGCATGTTTGGTTTTTTCCAGGAACAGTGGATTCAGTGTGGCAGGAGTGGATGAGGGAGACCGAGTTGGTAGGAGATAAAGTTGGAGAGACAGCCAGAGACTGGTTTCCTCAGATCTTTTTGCTCTGCCTGGAGAGTAAGAATTACCCAGTTATCTACCAAGCAACAGATACTGAGAGCTTCCATATCCAGCATAACATGTTAGGCTCTACATTAGGGATTTATATAGATCTTTAGACCTCTGGTGAAGCTGGTGTGAAACAAGTGTAAATATATTAATTGTGTCTGCATCATGCTAATGGACTTTGCTACATTTTTGTGGGATCTATGGGCCAGACATCATCTAACCATGTCTGGTACTACTGTGTCACAGCCTACAACATGAGGCTGGGATATGTATATGTATATGTGTATATGAATGTGTTGCATGTGTGGCACACATTTATACCCCTTTTTAGTAACACAACTATATGTAGAAAGATGAGACTTAGAGTGTATTCTCCTGGTTGTTCAGTCATGTGTTGACAACCAGAAAGAAATGAAAGTACATCTCTTCCCAGGTTCTCCAAATAGAGTCTTAGAAATTAGAAAATTTTGTTGCTAAAGTGTATAAGGAGAGAAAGATTGAGAAATACATCTTTGAGTTTTTAAAACTTAATCAGAGAAAGTTTTAAAAATTCCTAGGGAACTTTATAAGTAAAATTTTAAATAACTAATGGAGTAATAATTTTCATTGTTTTGAGTAAAGACAAATTTTGACAGATTAGTTTTGCTGGTAGAAATCATCACTATTAACTTCATTTATGACCTGGTCTTTCTTTATTAAATAAACTTAGAAAAAATTGAAAAGGAAAGATTTAATGTTGTCTCTTCTGTCCTTAGTAAGAATACTGATGCCAGTCAGGCATTTTAGGTGACCCTTTCCGCCACATTAGAACTGTCTCTTGGATGAGGCAAATCAGGTAAATAGCTGAAGCCTTATACTGTGGGGCATCTGCCATGCTGCTGGGTGACAAGTAAAGGAGGAGGTGCTAGGCAAGACCGCAGCCTCAAACATGTGTACACTCTGCTTGGAGATCTGAGATTCCCAGAGAGCAGCATAGTATAATAATCCAGGCTCCAGAGCTGGACATTCTGGGTTAAACCCTACTCTCCGCTGCCAACTCTGTGATCTTGGGCAAGTCATTTAACCTCTCTGCTTCCTAATGCTTATTTATAAAGTGGAGATAATTGTTTCTACTGATATAAGATATAAGTGAGTTAATATATCTAAAGTGTTTAGAATGGTATGTAACATATTCTGAACACTATTGTATTATTATCATCAACACTGGAATCACTTCTTTTTACATGCACCACTGTCCTTTTGTTTTGGATTCTTTTTCCAAGGCTATTTTTAAAACTTCTTACTAAAGTGTAATAACAAATGTTCGTATAACTTTAGTATAATACTGTGAATTTATTCAAATTGAATCACCTAGGGAATCAATACTGAGATCAAGACACAGAGTATTATCACAGTACCCTTCTCCTCTTGTCCCCTTTTCCTACTTGGCCCCCACCCAAAGGTAACCACTTAACCGTTATCCTGTCTTGTAACAGTGTAGATTAGTTTTGTCAAGGCTGTGTATCATTTTTTTTTAAAACCTGGCTTTGCCTGAATAAATTATAAGTGTATATATAAGTGAGGCAGCTATACCTTTAAAAAAATCTTAATTTTCTTTTAGGTATATTGGATCCTTTTATATTAGTGTTTCTTGGTTTCTCTTTGGCCACACTTGAATATTTTCCAGAAGATCTGCTAAAGACAATTTTTAACATCAAATTCTTAGCTAGATTGGATTCTCAACTTGAAAGTAGGTATCTATCTTTTAATTTATTTAATTATCTGTTGTACTTTATATTCAAGTCTCAGGTCTACCTATACTGAAGAATTTTAATGTTAATAACTTTTTTCTGTTACGAATAGTATTCGTGCTTATTGTAGAAATTTGGAAAACACAGGAATAAAATAGAAAATAAAAAATTACCCATCTTACTAACAAGTAAAACTACCACTTTTAATGTTTTGGAGTATTTCTTTTCTGTCTTTCTCCTTCTCCTGTGTGAATGTTTATATATCTGTGTTTTTTTGTTTTGTTTTGAGACAGGGTCTCACTCTGTTGCCCAGGCTGGAGTGCAGTGGTGCAGTCATAGCTCACTGAAGCCTTGGACTCCAGGATCAAGTGATCCTCCCACCTCAGCCTTCCAAGTAGCTGGGACCACAGGCGTGTGTCACCATACCCAGCTAATTTTTTTTTTTTTAAGAGCTGGGATCTTAAAAAAAGACCAGCCCAGGCTGGTCTGAAACTCTTGAGCTCAAGTGATTCTCCCTTCTTGGCCTCCCAGATGCTGAGATTATAGGTGTGAGCCCCCACACTCAGCCTGTATTTAATTTTAATTTGTTAAATTTTTTATTTTTATATTTTGAGACAGAGTTTTGCTTTGTTGCCCAGGCTGGTCTCTAACTCCTGGCCTCAAGCGATCCTCTTGCCTCGGCCTCCCAAAGTGTTGGGATAACAGGCATGAGCCACTGTACCCAGTCCCTATATGAATTTTATTTTATTTTACATTTGTTTCTTTTTCTTTTTCTTTTTTTCTTTTTTTTTTTTTGAGATGGAGTCTTGCTCTGTTTCCCAGGCTGGAGTGCAGTGGCTCAATCTTAGCTCACTGCAACCTCTGCCTTCCCATTTCAAGTGATTGATTCTCCTGCTTCAGCCTCTGGAGTAGCGGGGATTATAAGTATGTGCCACCATGCCCGGCTAATTTTTCTATTTTCAGTAGAGACGAGGTTTCACTATGTTGGCCAGGTTGGTGTTGAACTCCTGACCTCAAGTGATCTGCCCACCTCGGCCTCGCAAAGTGGTAGGATTACAGGCATGAGCCCCCACGCCTGGCCCCTATATGAATTTTAAAACAAAATTTGGTTTATTTATATATTCACTTTTGTATGCTGCCTTTTTCCATCTAACTATATTTTGAGCAATTTTCCATGTTATTAAATATTTTTTGATGTCTTTTTTTATTGGCTACATAATATCCTATTACATGGATATAATAAAATTAGTCACAGATTGTTTCCAATTCCTCATCATTGTAAGTAATGATTTGTTATACATGAATCATTGTTTCCTTAGGATAAAATCCTAAGTGTGGAATATTAGGTGAATGAAAATTCTTGGGAGTATTTTTTTTTTTTTTGAGACAGAGTTTTGCTCTTGTTGCCCAGGCTGGAGTGCAACGGCATGATCTTGGTTACCCAAAACCTCACCTTCCGGATTCAAGCGATTCTCCTGCCTTGGCCTCCTGAGTAGCTGGGATTACAGGCATGCGCCACCATGCCTGGCTAATTTTGTACTTTTAGTATAGACGGGGTTTGTCCATTTTGGTCAGGCTGGTCTTGAACTCCCGATCTCAGGTGATCCACCCACCTCAGCCCCCCAAAGTGTTGGGATTACAGGCGTGAGCCACCATGCCCTGCTGGGAGTATTTTTTAAATGTACTTTTAACATTCATGATTAATGAGAACAGTGCAGGAGTTGGTCCTAATCATGTCACTGAATGTAATAATTTAAAAATATAAAGCATACATTTGTAAATTAGAAATGTAAACAGTTCTAAATACTGTTAGAATAAAAGCATCTATTAATAGTGGGGATAAATGAATGTGAAAAAAATGGGTTGTCTTTTCTAGGTCTCAGCTATCAAAATTCATTAGTATTTTATTAATTTCAGTTTTATCTTCATCTCGAAGTGCAAGAGTCCAGTTTCATCTTATGGAGTTAAATAGATCAGTCTGCTTGGAATGCCCTGAGTTTCAGATTCCATGGTTTCATGACCGCTTCTGTCAACAATTTAATAAAGGTTTGAGTTTTCTTTTAATTCTAAAGTAAATTATTAGGTAGTACATTGTTAATCTTGTTACACTTAAACATGACACGAGCCTTCCCAAGAGTGCCATGACCTGTTTAATATTTTATATGAGATATTGTAGGTGAAACATTATAAGAATTTCTTCATATTTGGGACATAACTCTCTTAGTTGAGAGCAAAGAACTTGTATTGAATTTAGTGTCATTATATAAGATACTACATTGAAGCTCTTATTGAAAATATTAATCCTTATTTTTCAGTTTGTAGAATTGGGATGATTTTCATTAAAAAACTGATTAAGGCCGGGCGTGGTGGCTCACACCTGTAATCCCAGCACTTTGGGAGGCTGAAAGGCGGGCAGATCACCTCAGGTCAGGAGTTCGAGACCAGCCTGACCAACATGGAGAAACCCCATCTCTACTAAAAATACAAAACTCGCTGGGCATGGTGGTGCATGCCTGTAATCCCAGCTACTTGGGAGGCTGAGGCAGGAGAATCACTTGAACTGGGGAGGCGGAGGTTGCAGTGAGCCAAGATCGGGCCGTTGCATTCCAGCCTGGGCAACAGGAGCGAAAACTCTGTCTCAAAGGGAAAAAAAAAAGAAAAAAAATTAAGTAGGCTAATTATTTATTTTTTTATAAAGGTATTGGTGGCATGGATGGAGCACAACAGCAGATTTATAAAATGTTAGCAGAGGTACTAGGAGGAATCAATTGTGTAAAAGCCTCGGTTCTTACGCCTTATTACTACAAAGTAGGTAAGTTATTGGGTAGGTTATTAGTTACTTTCAGAAAATCAAACTAATTTGAATAGAATCATCTTATCAGTTGGAATTTTTTAAAGTTTTTTGAATTTTTTTCAAGTTGTTATTATTATTAAAATTTTCAAACAGAGGTAGAAAGAGCAATAGAATAAATCCTCAAGTTCCCGTGGCCCAGTGTTGATAACCAAGAGCGTTTTCTATTCTTTAGAAAAAAAAAAAAAAATTAAGGTCAGTCCTCCACCAATTCTAAGTAAAACCCAGATTCAGATTCACTGAACATTTCTGGATCTTCAAAAGATTCTGTCCTCTCCATTCAGTGTGTGAAAATAAGGGAAATGACTCTTTAATTTCTATTTCATTGTTTTAAGTTCATCTGAAAAACTAAGTTGGTTTATCAGCCTGGATGAAGATTTCCAAAGATACGGTGCTTGATGCTAACCTGATTAATCTTGTTTCTCAACTGGTCTAGTTGTAGAATGCATTCTGATTGAATTGTGGATCACATAAAGCTAGTGGACTAGCTTATGTTGATGGCAATATAAAATTTTCAAAGATATTGCCACATTCAAGTGGTGATCTTAAATGAAAAAGATAAAATTTTAAGATAATTAACGTAAACTTTCTAAATTTAGGTTTAGAAAACCTCTGCATATACAGGATATTTAAAAGGATTATCAACTTGGTATAAACTAACAGTGTAAATGGTAGCCAAAAATCAAATACTATTTAAACTATATTGTTAATAATAACAAAAAAGTTGGTAATCCCATTGTATTCTATTTTTTAGACACCTTAATATTGTATTTTTTTTTTTTTTGCATGTCCTTTTTAAGAGACAGTGACAAGTAGGGTCTAGAAACAAAGGAGGACAGATAGTGAAGGATCTTGTCTAATCATGTCATAGACAGAACTAGAGAGGACTAGGATTGCATGGATTTCAATCCTTGAGCAAGTTCTTCTGAACCTTGTTAACTTCTTCATCAGTGAAATGGGGATAATAATGCCTACTTGATAGGATTAACTGAGATATTGCATGTAAAGCATTTAACACTATCCTTGGAACATAGTAAGTGCTCAATAAATTTATTTTTATTTTAATTTTTTTATAGAGACAGGGTCTCACTATGTTGCTCGTCTCAAACTCCTGGGCTCAAGCGATCCTCCTGCCTCAGCTTAGCCTCCCAAAGTGTTGGGATTACAGGTGTGAGCCACTGTGCCCAGCCCAATAAATCTTATTTGGAAAAAAAAAAAAAAAAAAAAGGATGTTTAGTCTGAAAAATAGAAAGAAGTCTTATGGGGACCATAATGTTTTAAAATGTTTGAAGGATTGTTAAGTAGAAGAACTAGATATCTCTATCTCAAAGATGAACAAAATGGTAAAAATGAAAGGAAGCAGACTTTAACTTGGTATAAGGAGAATTATTGACTGCTTTCTGAAGAAGTAATGTTGAGGCAGAGGCTGAATATTCAGATGATAGATGTGTGTGATTTTTGCACTGGGCAGGAAGGTGAACTAGACAATCATTAATGCTCTCATCTTGTGCTACAAAACACAACTTTCCTTTGATTTTGTGTTAATCAGGATTGAGTTGGGTATGAGTGACAAAAATCCATAAATTGGCTGGGCACAGTGGCTCATGCTCATACACATAGTTTCAGCACTTTGGGAGGCTGAGGTGGAAGGATAGCTTGAGCTCAGGAGTTTGAGACCAGCCTGGGCAATATAGTGAGACCCTGTCTCTAAATAAATAAATAAATAAATAAATAAATGGCAAGCATGGTGGTATGCCCCTCTAGTCCCATTGCTCAGGAGTTTGAGACCAGCCTGGGCAATATAGTGAGACCCTGTCTCTAAATAAATAAATAAATAAATAAATGGCAGGCATGGTGGTATGCCCCTCTAGTCCCATTGCTCAGGAGTTTGAGACCAGCCTGGTGGCATGCCCCTGTAGTCCCATTAGGAGGCTGAGGTGGGAGAATCTCTTGAACCCAGGAGTTGAGTCTACAGTGAGTTACAGTCACGCTACTGCACTCTAGCCTCAGTGACAGAGCAAGACTTTGTCTCTAAAACAAAAACAAAACAAAACAAAAAACAAACATTGAAGCTGGGCATGGTAGTGCAAGCCTGTAATCCTAGCTACTTTGAGAGACAGAGGTAGGAGGATCACTTGAGCCCAGAAGTTTGATACCAGCCTGGGCAATATAGTGAGAAGCCATCTCTTTTTAATATTTTTCTTTTTTTCTTCAGAACAATATGAATATAACCCCATCTCTTAAAAAAAAATTACATGAGACATGCTTAACATAGAAAAACTAGAAAAGGAAGATAACAAAAAAGAAAAATTACCCATGATATAGCCACTGTTTGCTTTTGGTGTCTGTTTTCCTAACTTAAAAAAAAAAAGACAAAAATGGTTTTCTTCTGTAGTGTTTGTGTTTTAGTCCTTTTCTGCTGCTACAACAAAATACCTGAGACTGGTTAATTTATAAACAACAGAAATTTGGCCGGGCGCAGTGGCACACGCCTGTAATCCCAGCACTTTGGGAGACGGAGGCGGGCGGATTACCTGAGGTCGAGAGTTCAAGATCAGCCTGGCTAACACGGTGAAACCCCGTCTCTACTAAATATACAAAATTAGCTGGGCATGGTGGCGCATGCCTGTAATCCCAGCTACTCCGGAGGCTGAGGCAGGAGAATCGCTTGAACCCGGGAGATGGAGGTTGCATTGAGCCAGGAGTGTGCCACTGCACTCCAACCTGAGCGACAGTGAGACTCTGTATCAAAAAAAAAAGAAAAAAGAAAAACAACAGAAATTTATTTTTCACAGTTCTGGAGGCTAGGAAGTCCAAGCTCGAGGTACCAACAGGTTTGGTATTTAGTAAGGACCTGGCCTCTGCTTCCAAGATGGTACTTTGAATGCTGTGTCCTCCCATGGCAGAAGGGACAGGAAGGCAATAGAGGATGCTCTTTTATAGGGTCAGTAATCTTATTAATGAGGGCTCTGCCCTCATGACTTAATCATCTCCTAAAGTTCTGCCTCTTTTTTTTTTTTTTTTTTTTGAGAAAGGGTCTTGTTCTGTCACCCAGGTTGGAGTGCAGTGCAGGAGTGCAGTGGCATGATCACAGTTCATTGCAACCTCTGCCTCCAGAGCTCAAGTGATTCTCTCACCCCAGCCTCCTGGGCATCTGGGGCTACAGGCACACACCACCACACCAGGCTAATTTTTGTATTTTTTGTAGAGATGGGGTTTCACCATGTTGCACAGGCTGGTCTTAAACTACTGAGCTCGAGCAATCCTCCTGCCTCTGCCTCCTAAAGTGCTAGGATAACAGGTGTGAGCTACCACGACTGGCCTAAGGTCCCACTATTATTATTAACACATTGATGATTATGTTTCAACAGATGAATTTTGGGGGACACATTCAGATCATAGCAGTTTATAACTTTATATATTGTGAATATTTTTCTATGCCAACAGATATGCTTATACAACATCTTTTTTAGTTACTGCATATTTCATTGAGTATGCTATGATTTAATCAATCTGTAAGATTTTTTTGCTGGTATGTCCATCTGTCAAACAATGCTGCAATTTCATATAACAACAATAATAGATTTATCTTTATATATTGCTTATTATGTGTTAGACACCATTTTAAGTACTTCATAAGTACTTGTGTGTGTGTATGCGTATAGTAAACTTATATCCCTATGAAGTATGTAAATTATTTGCAGATGAGGAGACTAAAGCCCACAAACATTATTGATTGCCCAAGGTTATATACCTGGCAAATGACAGAGCCAGGATTTGAGCTTGGCATTCTGGCTCTAGAATTCATTCTCTTAATGAATTCTATATATTTCATCTTTCATAATTAACTTAAAGATGGTTCAGTGCCTTAGTTTTTCACCAGAGTTCCATCTGATTCTTTTCAAGTCACAGACATCATTTCAGGAAGTATATTTAAAAGATAAGAATGACTTTAAAAACATAACAACAATATCATCTTTATCATCCTATAACCATTAATAATAATTTCTTAATATCTTTTAAGAAATGTTCAGCAGTATGGGAAATTTAACATAAGTAGAGAGATAGGGGAAATTTTAGATAAAATTTAACATTTTATCGAAATGTTAGATTTGGCATACTATAATGAACTCAATTATCAAGGATTGAAGGTAGTAGAATTATGAGAAATATAACAAGTAGAGAGATATGGGAAATTTTAGATAAAATTTAACATTCATGGGAATTATGGGAAATGTAACATAAGTAGGGAGATATGGGAAATTTTAGATAAAATTTAACATTTATGGGAATTATGGGAAATGTAACATAAGTAGGGAGATATGCGAAATTTTAGATAAAATTTAACATTTTATCGAAATGTTAGATTTGGCCTACTATAATGAACTCAATGGTGACGGATTGAAGGCAGTGGAACCTATTCCTCATACGTCTCATGCACTGCACCCCTATACCTTTGCTTTTCCTGTTTTAAGTGTCTTTTATGTTTATTTTATAGTTTGTTTGTCCAAATTGGGATCTTAACATTCCACTTGGTTGGTTGGCAGTTTTTGGTTCAACTTTTTCTTTCGTACTTCTCCTTTTTTTAACTTAAAATTTGAGAATAAGTTTTTTTTCCCACATTTTGAACTTTTCTAATTGCAGCCCTGTGGTAACATTTAATATGTCATCTGATAGTTTTTAATGTTTTTACTGTAAACCTGGGTTTGCTGTAAACCATTAGTGATATCTAGAGATTTGATTAGATTTTAGGTTTTTTTTTTAGGTTTTTCTTTTTGGCTAAAAACTTCATAAGTGGCTTGTACTTCTTTTTGCATCCTCTCAGGAGGCACACAAGGCTGGTTGTCTTTTTCTTTTTCTTTCTTTTTTTTTTTTTTGTCTGGCTCTGTTGCCCAGGCTGAGGTGCAGTGGCACCAGCATGGCTTACTGCAGCCTTGACCTCCTAGGTTCAAGGGATCTGCCCACCTCAGCCTCCTCAGCCTGAGTAGCTACCACTACACCTGGCTTATTTTTTAAATTTTTTGTAGAGATTGTGTTTTGCCATGTTGCCCAGGCTGGTCTGGAACTCCTGAGCTCAAGCAATCTTCCTGCCTCGGCCTCCCAAAATGCTGGGATTACAGGTGTGAGCCACTGTGCCTGGCCTGGTTGTCTTTTATATATTAAGACTCATCAGTGGGTTCGTATGTTGTCAGCTGATTCATTCAACAGAAAGTTCCCCTGTCAGCTTTTCACCTGCTGATTTTAGCAGTTATTAATGATCACTCATTGCCTAAATCCATCATTCAGAGAGGTGGTAAAGTAGCGATATTCTACATCTATCATGCCTTCTACATTTATTAGCTGGAATTTGTCTAAAAAGGACTTTCCCATATCAACTGTTTAGTTACTCTTATGTACAATTCATGTAGAAAAGACAGGATAAATGCTTGAATCTTTTTCTTTATTAATTTTCAGATGAGTTGGTTTAGCTTTCTCCAAATGTAATCAAGAGCCTTAAAGAGATCGAAACTCTTTAATGTGATTTGACCTAGCCCAGTGCTAAATGTAGCCCAGTACTTAATATTGTTTTGTAATTCTTCTGGTTGATTTATTATTGATTGATTTCCAAAGAGAGGTGCCATTGGACCAGATCTTATAAAAATAACTTGGATAATTTGAGAGGTTCATCATTCTTTTGTGAGTGTGTATGTGTACAAATATATGCCTATATATTTCAAATATATCTTAAACTTTTATCTGTAAGACTTTACCTAATTCATACTACCAGTTTCTATGCTTCCTTAAGATTTTGAGTGTATCTTGGATAAAAGAAAAAAACCTCTTCCATATGGAAGCCATAATATAGCACTGGGACAACTACCAGAAATGCCCTGGGAATCAAATATCGAAATAGTTGGATCAAGGCTGCCACCAGGGGCTGAAAGGTAATTTGTTTCTTAGTTTTAGATTGTATTAATATCTAAATGTTAAATTTGGTGTACTATACTGAAGTCAATGATCAAGGATTGAAGGTAGTGGAATCTGTTCCTCATATGTCATACATTCCACCTTTGTAACTTTGCTTTTCCTCTCCTTTCTGCTTTAATGTTCTCCCTTCTTCTGTCCAAAGCCCAGCAATCTCCCTAACTAAAGTGGCAAAAGAATTGTCCTCAACTGGAAGTAAAATAGTATCTTCTTCTCCGCTCCCATACCTCTCTACTTTTCTCATAGCACTTAGCCACTTCCTACACTGCATTACAGTAACTTACTATACATCATGTGTTCTCTGTTAGACTATAAGCTGTGTTGCTTCATATATGTACCCCTCACAGTGGTTTACATATAGTAGGCGTGTGTAAATATATATCGGACCAAAAAAATGGATGAAAGCAGACAAATATTTACAATAATTTTGTGTAACTAAATAGGTTTGTCATCAATTACTGATTTCTTAGTAGAAACATAACTTGATATACTCATTTATATTCATTGGCTTTTGTTAGTTTATAAAGATGCAATCTTGTTTCTGAAAAGCTTGTAATTATTCAGTTTCTTATTTTGACTTTAGAGTAAATATTTTTTATCTTATGTAGGATTGCTTTGGAATTTTTGGAATCAAAAGCACTTTGTAGAAATATCCCTCACATGAAAGGAAAACCTGCTATGAAAAAACGACATTTGGAAATTCTGGGGTATCGTGTAATTCAGGTATGAAATACTCATGTAATTCAGCCTCTAAAAAGCCCAGAGACACTAGCTGTACATGTGCTTCCTTTTAATGTGAAAGTTCTAGAATTACCTTTTTAAATATATTTTTTCAAATGTATCACTCAAACAGGCCAGATACAATAGCTCATGCCTGTAGCTACTTGGGTGGCTGAGGTGGAAGGATTGCTTGATCCTAGGAGATTGAGGCTGCAGTGAGCCGTGTTCATCCCACTGCACTCCAGCCTGGGTGACAGAGCAAGACCCTGTCTCATAAAAATAAATAAATAAAAGTTGTCATTTATTTTATTGTCTTTAGAATATCTATATCTTATGATTTCTATATCTTACAAAGGAGAGAGGCACTGTAGAGATGGATAGAGTTATCAGAGGAAACAACTAGGTATGAATATAGAAGACTATGTAGGAAAAAATGTCCATCATTGGTATTGTAGGAAAAGGAGGATGAAAGGAACAGAAAAAAGTATTCTAGGCAATGT
This sequence comes from Pongo abelii, assembly GCF_028885655.2. Lineage (NCBI taxonomy): Eukaryota > Metazoa > Chordata > Mammalia > Primates > Hominidae > Pongo > Pongo abelii. The sequence goes on along the minus strand of NC_071996.2, from coordinate 72,087,842 downwards.
CAGAAGGATCCACTTGGCTTCCAATAAAGGTTCACAGGCTATCCTTATGTAAACTAATTTCACAGGATTCCTACAGCTTTGATCGGTAGTGCTTATATGTCTTCCTCTTCCTCAATGTTTTTTGTTGTTGCTTTAAAACTTTCATTCAAACTACATTACTTATTTTCAGATTTCTCAGTTTGAATGGAACTCTATGGCACTGTCAACAAAGGATGCTCGGATGGACTACCTGAGAGAACGTATATTTGGAGAAGTCAAGTCATGTTTGTAGTTTTTATTTAAAATGAATATTATCATGTGTTACATTTGGACTTATTTTAATAAAGTGGCCTGTCTGAATTAAAAAATAGGTGCAAATGTCCTAAGGTGGGAACATGCCTGGCATGTTTGAGAATAACAAAGGATCCAGTGTGGCTGGAGCAGAACAAGTGGGGAGTGGGGTGGGAGTGTATAAGAGAAAAGATAAGAGATAATAGAGTCAAATACAACCTCTTGGCTATTCTGAACGAGATGAGAAGCCATTGGAGGGTTTCAAGCAAGGAATGATGCGAACTCACATTTTAACTGCGTTACTTTGGCTACCTTGTTGAGATAAGAAAAGACTATGATGAGGCAAATGTGTAAGAAAGAAAACTCTTTATGAGGTCATTGCAATAATCCAGACAAGAGTGGATGGTGGCTTGGAGAGAGTGGTAGCAGTAGAGGTAATGAGAAGTAGTCAGATTTTTTGGATGTATTTTGAAGATAAAGGCAACAGAATTTGCTGACTGATTGGATATAAGGTATGAGAGAAATAGGAGTCAAGGATAATTCTAAGTTTTTGTCCTAAGCAACTAAGAGGATGTCATTAGCATTAACTAAGATGTCTACAGGAAGAGCAAGATTGGGGGGGGCAGGTGGTGGGGGTTGATCACAAGTTTGTTTTAGATATGTCGAGTTTGTGATGTCTTTTAAACATCTAAGTGGATATATTAAATAGAGAATTCAGTAAATGAGCTTGGAGGTCAGGGAAGAGGTCCAGGCCCCAGATATAAATGTATAAATGTCAGCAGTATTCAATGCCATGAGAGTAGATGAAATCACTTAAAATGAGATTAGAGAAGAGTGAATGGAGGAGAGGTCTGAGGACTGAGTTTTCAGGTGCTCCAACATTAAAAGATTAAGAGGAAGAGGAGGAATCAGGAAAGGAGACTGAGCAGGGATGGCCAATGAGGTAGGAGGAAGGAAGGTAGTAATACTTCCTAGAAGCCAAGTGGATAAAGCATTTCAAGGGGGAGGTGAGTAGTTGTATCAGATGCTGCTGATAGGTCAGGAAAGATGAGAAATGGGAAATGGCTATTAAATTTAGCAACATGAAAATCATTAGTACTTTGGAAATAGTCGTTTTGAAGTGGTGCATGTGAAAGCCTGACTGGTTCAAGAGAAAATGGGAGGAGATACGTTTTCTCCTAAATGGAAGCAAAGAAATGGGGTAGTAGCTGAGTGGACCAGTCTTGACCTGGTGTAATCCTACACATTGAGGGAATAATGGCTTTTCCCTGTCTTACAACACATTTATTCAATAAAATGGTTACTAAGGGCCTACTATGTGATATAATCCCCAACCCTTCCTCTAAGAGTGATGGTTTTGTGCTCAGCAGGCCACAGCCTAACTACTCTCACTTAGGCCACCTGGTGGTAGAGGTAATTGACCATCTGAAACGTGGCTATCTTCTGACTCCATGACCCTCTCAGTTCACACTATCTCAAAATAAGTTGGTAGCTGGAGTGCCTTCAATCGTAAGCATAGCTTTAAAATATGTGTCTTGCATGTAATTTGCTTCACTGATATTTGGCTTAGGCTTAGTTGAAGTACATGTTTAAAATATCCAATAACTTTGCATGATTTGAACTCCAATACTTAATGATTTTGTGGAATATTAACTTCACAAAACGTTTTGTGAAAAACAAAATCAGAATAGTAAGTGAAAGATGTCCCATTGTCTCTTCCTCTTTCTGAATTTCCTCATACTCATATTAGTGGAAATGCTAAATTCAGTGTTTAATTTCCATGAAATGTGTTTTATTTCTCAAGCAAGTGATAACAAGAACTAAACCCTTGAATAGGTTAAAATATTTTACTATGCAACTTTAGAATAAAATGATTAGGCTGATGAGGGTTATAAAGGGTTTCCTTTGGATATAAATAATTAAAAATTCAGTCATTATATACTTGTGGTACATGGAAATCTTGATTGAATAATCCTGGTATACTTTCACTAGTTGTTACACATGATCTAACTTTTTACCTGTCACATCTCCTACTCTCTCTAGGCCAGCAGTCCCCAACCTTTTTGGCATCAGGGACCATTTTTGCGGAAGACAGTTCTTCCACAGACAGCAGTTGGGGGATGGTATGATTTCAGGATGAAACTGTTCCACCTCAGATCATCAGGCATTAGTTAGATTCTAATAAGGAGCATGCAACTTAGTTCCCTCGCAGGTACAGTTCACAATAACGTTCGACCCCCTATGAGAATCTAACATAGCTGCTGATCTGACAGGAGGTGGAGCTCAAGTGGTAATGCTCACTTGCCTGCCCACCGCTCACCTCTTGCTGTGTGGCCCAGTTGGGGACCCTTGCTCTAGGCTATCTGATTCAAATGGTTTTCTTTATATAGATACTCTTATTTTTTGACTGATGATTTTTCTATCTAAATAACTTAGATTGTTATAAACAAAAGCATTTTTTATTGAGATATAAATCCCATACTATAAAATTCACCCTTTAAAAGTGTATAATTCAGTGGTTTTTAGTATATTTGTGCAACCATCACCCATATCTGATTCCAGAACATCATCATCCTCAAACCCTGCAAGAAGCATTATTTTTACAACTTAATTTTACATCTACGTAGATTGGCATTCTCTCCTCAAAAGTAACCTCAATCCTGATTTTATAGTAAGTACTTCTTACAGTTTTATCACCCAGATGTACATTTCTGGACACCATAATCCCTGTGGCCCCCTCTTCCTCCACCCTTTTGAGTCTGTCTTTATAAGTGCCCCTTCCTCTTCCTAACAGTTTATTTGTTGAAGAACCTGTAGGATTTTCCACTTTGGGAATTTCTTGATTCCGTATTCATGCTGTAATTAAGAAAAGTATTTTTCAATATAGAAAAGTAATCAGGATTCTACTTTAAATACCCAAAATAAAACTTGTTTCTGTTAAATATATTTCTCTATTTATGGTAGAGAAAAAAAGGTGTATGGACACTTAGATCTGTTCTTTGTGCAACTCCTTGACAAATAATCATGAATGTTCCAAATTAGTCCCAAGTCAGGTTTTTCAGAAAATAATATGGGTAAGGATAGAAGTCAAATATATGTCTATGAAAGCTATGTGAGACTTATAAGTTGGTGTGTGGCTAAAAGTGATGATTAATTGATGACTTGCACAGAGTTGAATGTGATGGTTATGAGCAGATTGAGGAGTCAACTTACTATATGCACTAAGAAGGAACAGTGAATGGAGGATATCACATCCCAGAAAATGAAATAATACAGTCACCTTCCTTGCTGTCAGAAATTTAGCAAATAGGTAGCCCTTTCATGGAGTGTAGCCAAAATTTAAACCAGTGAATATACTTCCTCCTCCACATCACCCACTCACCCCAACTTCTGCCCCAGCAGTTTAAAGAATCAATCCATTTCCTAAGGGTGCTCCCTCACCCTCCTGCCACAGATGCTGTAGTTTAGTTAATGGCTTGAAGACTGTGATTTACTGGTTTTAAATTAAAATTTTTAAAATTTGATTTGGAAACCACAAATACTATGCCAGTGTCGAAAAAAGAATGGAGAGAAAAGGCCATTTGAATTTGACTACTTTTACTTACAAGAGACTTTTCCCCATCAAATGATTTCCCCATCCATTTATTACACTTCTGAAGTAGCATTTCTGAAGTCATCTTATGGCATGTAATTCTTAGTATAATGCACAGGATTCCTGTCATTTTGAAGCACAAGGAGAGGTTTTTGATATTTTAAACATTTTTTTAGTGTAGATGCACATATTCTCCACTTCCAATTGTAATAGAAAATCAGTGTAAGGATACTCTAATGATGCAAATGAAATGATTAGCAAACAACTCAAATTTAGGAGCCTCCTTTACAATCCATCGAGTGAAACAGATTCACAAAATAATTTGTTCAACTGAATATTTAATTTATTATTAGAAAATGGTTTTAAGCTCTGATCATTACATTGAAGAGTCAGTGACTGAGGTTTTGTTACCTACTGCTCATCTCTTAGACAATAACTTCCTGAATAATTTCTACATGAGTGTCTGTACAAGCTTTTAAAAAACAGAATAAATTAAAGCCCCATTCACCAAACAAACCACCTCCCAATCTATTATGTTTTGTCACCTTGTTCACAGTTTAGACAGTTTGAAGAGATTTAAACGTGTTGCTAGGCAACTAGCTCCTGAAGCATAACGTATTTCCTTCAACATCCCAGCCCATTCTTTTTTATCATCTTCATACCTGATGGAGGAAAAAAAAGCAATCAATAAGCATCTTTAGTTCCATAGGTTTCCCTGTGTTCAGAATACAAATGTGGATCTTTGAAAAAACCCTAGTGGCTCTTACTCAGAAGAAGATGCACCTGCCTGGTAGAACAGAAATATCTCCCAAATATGCATTGTCTGGATGAACATGTGCCTGAACTACGGCCACAGTATTTAATCTGGATGCCTAGGCAGTTCAGCATTCTCTGGGAATCAAAGACTTCAGAGAAGAGGAATAAATAGCTAAGCAGTTAAACATTCACCTTTGAACTGATGAAGATGGCTGGTCTCTGAGTCAAAGTAAGCAGACTCTTAAGAGAAAGAACTGGGGAAGAGCAGGGACTATCGGTAGACTTAATTATGCCTTCAATTGTTCCTATACACTAGTGCCTAGCATGGCACCTGATACACAGCAGTCACTTTATGAAAATTTGTTCCCCTTCCCCTTTATTGTTCTGTTTGAGGACTACTCTTAGACTTTGCACTTGACTTAGGTAAGAACTGGTCTTCATCTCTGAATATTCAAGGTTATAAAGATACAGACAACTTGAATTCCCTTGTACGATGTGTGCTGAACATGTCTGCTCTGCTTGGTGCCTGGAATATGTTCTTTGTGTGGGAAGATTCTAAATGCTTCCTTCTCTCTGAAACCTTTCTCACCTTCCTTAAGCACAGTTTGTTGCTTTCTCTTTCTCATATCATCCTTTATATGGTATTATAGCAATTATCACTCCATTTTAATTCCCCCCCATATCAATGTCCTCAAGCCCCAAAGGCATCTGAGGACAAATAATATATTAATATCTCTCCACAAATTGTCAAGACCTGGCACAAGACAACCCCAGATCAGCCAGGTGTGGTGGCTCACACCTGTGATCCCAGCACTTTGGGAGGCCGAGGGGGGCGGATCACCTGAGGTTAGGAGTTTGAGACCAGCCTGGCCAACATGGCAAAACCCCATCTCTACTAAAAATATAAAAATTAGCCAGGCATGGTAGTGTGCGCCTATAATCCTAGCTACTCTGGAGGCTGAGGCAAGAGAATTGCTTGAACCCAGGAGGTGGAGGTTGCAGTGAGTCAAGATTGCACAGCAAGACTCCATCTCAAAAAAAAAAAAAAAAAAAAAAAAGATTGACCCCAAATCATTCTGTGATGAATGAAGGAGATTTAAAATAATTACTAAAATTAGCTTGTACCTACGTAAGATATGCACTGACTTAATTTCATCAACGTTCCAAATTAGTTCTCAACAACTGTACCATGCACTGATTTTTATGTAGAGGAAAGCAGACAAAAAATATTTTGCTACTAATAAAGGGAATAACCTTAATTACATAAAATTCAGGGCAACAAATTAAGAGATAAATAATAGTTTTAAATGACCTGAAGAAAGTGACCACATTTAAACAATATGAGGTTAAGGTTAAATGAGTTTTAAAAATGTTTGCTTCCTGGCAGTTATATTTACTTTCAGCTTGGTCAATCCTAAATAATGGAATGATTTCAAGAAAAAAATACAAGAATGGAATTTTTTTTTACATATCATAGTAAGAGGGTCTATGTTGAGAATGTGGTATACTGAGAGTTTTCACCTCTGCATGTATGGTTAGGGAGGTTCACTGGGAAATTGAGCGCAAATAGGCAGCCATGTTTCTCTAGATCGGCGGCCTTCAACTTTAACACACATATAAGTCACCTGGAGGGTTTGTGAAAACACAGATTGCTGGCCCTGTCACCCCCAGAGTTTCTAATTCAACAGATTTGAAGTGAGACCTGAGAATCTGCCTTTCTGATAAGTACCCAGGTGAGGCTGATGCTGCTTTGGGAACCACTGTAGTAGATTACAGGTTCTCAAACTTAATTGCCAATAGAACCATCTGGAGATGTTAAAGATACTGATGCCTAGGTCCTACTCTCAGAGATTGAGTTAATTGGTATGAAGGGTGGCCTGGGCATCAGGATATTTTAAAGCTCCCCAAGTGTTTCTAATATGCAGCAAAGTTTGAGAATCATGCTCCAGATCCTACCCCAAATTAGGAAATACCAGTCTCAAAATAGCCAAGCAGATAGTGATGAATGCCCCCCTCTTCTCTTTACCCAATCCAGTGGTTCCCAAACTTGTCTACACATATAGAAACATCCATGGATCTTTTAAAATTTCCAAAGCCCAGGCCATACTTCAGACCAATTAAATCACAGTCAATATGAGTGGGACAGAGGTGTTAGTATTTTTTGAAGCACCCTGGTGATTCAAATGTGCAGGCAACTTTGGGAACCACTGCTCTAATCGCAAAATAAACCACAATCAGAGAGGATCCCTCTTTTAGGTTCCCTAAACAATGTCAGGGCCACTTTTATAGCAGGAGATTCTGTACTTTCTTTTGCTGCCTGTAACTTTTCCCTGCAGGGGCAGCATGGCTTTTGATAACCCTTAGGAACCAGGAGGGCTTCAGGGAGGTCCCACTGATTGACAGCACGATTACTTAATATCAGTGTTTCTCAACCCTGGCTGCTGATTAGAATCATCTGGGGCTGGGCTCGGTGGCTGACGCCTGTAATCCCAGCACTGTGGAAGGCTGAGGTGGGTGGATCACCTGAGGTCAGGAGTTCAAGACCAGCCTGGCCAATATGGTGAAACCCCATCTCTACTAAAAATACAAAAATTAGCCGGGCATGGTGGCACACACCTGTAGTCCCAGCTACTCCAGAGGCTGAGGCAGGAGAATCGCTTGAACCCAGGAGCTGGAGATTGCAATGAGCCAAGATCACAAGACTGTACTACAGCCTGGGTGACAGAGTGAGAGTCTGTCTCACCAAAAAAAAAAAAAAAAAAAAAAAAAAAAAAAAAAAAAAAAATCATCTGGGAAGGTTTTAGGAACTAGGGATGCTCAACTCTACCTCCAGAAATTTTGATATAATTGGTCTGTGTTTAGGCCCAGACACTGGTATATTTTAAAAGCATCCCAGATGATTGTAACGTACAGCTAGGGTTGAGAATCACTGCCCATTTATATATTTGGTACCTGGCTCTGTTTTCCAAAAAACCCTAACCTTCCCAGCCTTCATTAGTTCATCCTTTTTTCCTACTGCTTCCAGCTTTTCCCCATCTCACTGTCTTGCTAATTTTAGCCTCTTTGCTCCGTGGAAATCTCATTTTTTTTCTCTTCCTCCCTCTTTTTTGGGGGGAGGAGGGATAATAGTTAATTTCCTTGCATAGCCACTTTTTTTCTTGCCCTCTACACAGCTAGTTAATATTACAACATGGGGAAATGATGTCTAATGCACAAATCATTGTTTGGTTAAGGTACCAGCTTTTCAGCCTTTTTAGTTCAGCATCTGGGAATAAAGCATCTGCTGGTTAAGGTATAGAACAAATAATACCCACTTTTCACTCTCAGGCTTAGTGGTATGCCTTCACTGATTAAGTATAAATGGCACTCTTCCAAAGCTGTACTTATAAACTTAAATGTGCAAACAATTCACCTGAGAATCTTGTTAAAAAATACAGATTCTCATTCAGTAGGGTCTGGGATTCTGTGTTTCCTTTTTTTTTTTTCTTTTAAGACTCGCTCTGTTGCTGAGGCTGGAGTGCAGTGGCGCGATCTCAGCTAAAAATAAAATAAAAACATACTTTTTTTTTTTGATAGCCTCACTAAAATGTTCAACTGAGTAACAATTTCAAGTGTCATACTTAGGAGAACTGCCTGGCACCTCCAGGCAGGTGAAATGGATTGCTATTTTGACTTTTTTCATTTTAAAAAAGCATTTATTAGCTGAATCCTCAAACAATTGGAAGGCTGTTTAAATTAGATTGAAAACAGAACTAATGAAGTAGTGGAAAGCTCAAGAGGTTAAATGTTTCTTTAGGCCGGGCACGTGGCTCACACCTGTAATCCTAGCACTTTGGGAGATTGAGGCGGGTGGATCACCTGAGGTCAGGAGTTCGAGACCAGCCTGGGCAACATGGCGAAAGGCCATCTCTACTAAAAATATAAAAATTAGCTGGGCGTGGTGGCATATGCCTGTAATCCCAGCTACTCGGGAGGCTGAGGCAGGAGAATCACTTGAACCCGGGAGGCCGAGGTTGCAGTGAGCTGAGATCCTGCCATTGTACTCCAGCCTGGGTGACAGGAACTCTGTCTCAAAAAAATAAAAATAAAAAAGTAAAAAACATAATTTTTTTTTTAGAACTCTTTTGTTAGGAAATAAACTACTCTGGAGCAAAGAGGCTTTCACTCTACTGGATGCCTACAGCATTATACTCTTAGAGGTGGAATGAAGCTGACAGTATCAAAGGTCCAACTCTCATTTTATAGTAAGAAACAGGCCCAGATAATTTCTTTCCCAGGCTCAGAGCTAACCAGAAGTAGATACTTGTTCAAGTAAGTGGCATGTACAAAAGTTCAATTAGGTTTGAAGTGTTTAGTCTACTACCAAGAAGTAGCTTGCACGTTGGGAAAATCTGGCTTATTATTTACCACAAAATAGTTTATCAGTCATCTGATTTAATATGTGATTCTGAAAATTGAAGTGATGAGAACTTACTTCCATATGTCATTGACTTCAGTGGGTGCAAATTCTTTAGACTCCAGTTGAATCATAGCAAAACCACCAACTGCATACAGAGATCCAGCCAGGCTGACCAAACTGATGGAGCTTCTTTCTTGGGGAAATTCAGTCATTACATCCCATCTAGGTATCATTAAAAATATAGTCAATGTAAAACTTAAAGAAATGCCAGATGTACTTACTGAACAATTATAGGAAATAATAATTTAAAAATTCAAGTAGTGGCCAGGCAGCCAGGCGCGGTGGGTCATGCCTGTAATCCCAGCACTTTGGGAGGCTGAGACGGGTAGATCACCTGAGGTCAGGAGTTTGAGACCAGCCTGACCAACGTGGTGAAACCCTACCTCTACCAAAAATACAAAAAATTAGCCAGGCACGGTGGCGTGCACTTGTAATCTCAGCTATTTGGGAGGCTGAGGCAGGAGAATCACTTGAACCTGGGAGATGGAGGTTGCAGTGAGCTGAGATTGTGCAACTGCACTCCACCCTGGGCAACAGAGCGAGACTCCATCTAAATAAATAAATAAATAAATATTCAAGTAGCGGCTGGGTGCGGTGGCTCATGCCCGTAATCCCAGCACTTTGGGAGACTGAGGCAGGAGGATTGCTTGAGCCCAAGGAGTATGAGACCAGCCTGGGCAACAAAATGGACTGTCTCCACACACACACACACACACACACACACACACACACCCAGGCCTGGGCAACAAAATGGGCTGTCTACACACACACACACACACACACACACACACACACACACACACACCCAGGCCTGGGCAACAAAATGGACTATCTACACACACACACACACACACACACACACACGCGCCTGGTGGTATGTCCCTATAGTCCCAGCTACTTGGGAGGATCTCTTGAGCCCTTGAGGTCAAGGCTGCGGTGAGCTATGATCGCATTGCTGCATTCCAGCCTGGGTGATAGAGCAAAACCCTGTCTTTAAGGGGGGAAAAAATTCAAGGAGCACAGGCATCCAAAAGTAAATGACTAAGTTTGCTACTAGAAAATATTTGAAAGATGTAACTTCATTAAATATAAAGCCTTCAATATGGCAACCCTAAGGCCGGGCACGGTGGCTCATGCCTGTAATCCTAGCACTTTGGCAGGCCTAGGTGGGTGGATCACCTGAGGTCAGGAGTTCGAGACCAGCCTGACCAACATGGTGAAACCCCATCTCTACTAAAAATACAAAAAATTAGCCGATTTTTTTCTAATTATAAAAATAATATATGTACATTATAGAAAATCTATACTCCAGCCTGTGTGACACAGTGAGACCCTGTTTCAAAAAAAAAAAAAAAAAAGTTTGAGAAAATCTGGAAAGTACAGAAAGGTATACAAGAAAGCAGATATCTCCATAATCACATCTTACAGACATAATCACAAGCAACAATTTGGTGTAATTTTGTCATCTTTTTAAAAAGCAGGTACATATAAGCTTCCATACATATAAATGAAGCTAAGAAGATATTTACAATTTTTGTGTGTTGCTTCTTAACTTACATCATGAGTGTTTACCCACATTACAGTCTTCAAAAACATTATTTTTAATGATAATTTAAATCGTGTTCCACAAAAGTTCCTTGTAATTTTCAGATACTAAAGTCTGTTTTGTAGTCAGGCATACATGTTTCTAAAAAAAGTAATAATAGTTCTCTTTTTTCTTCATTGCTAAACTAGGAATATAAAAGGTATATACTCATCCAGATGTGTGAGCTCAAAAATTTTAAAACGACCAATTTTATATGAAGAATAACTGTCAAATATCTTTTCACATTAAGTCAATAAAAGCTTAAAAATGAAAATTTTAATAAAATTATAAACAGCATAAAGGAATGAAAACTTCTGAAGCATTCATACTTTACAGATATCAATCATTAACAAGTTAAGTGAAGATCTTTTCATAAACTACATTTAAAATCAAATGATTCCACAGAGACATGTATATCCATCTACACATAGACAATTATTCAGGGCCAGGTGTGCTGGCTCACACCTATGATCCTAGCACTTCGGGAGGCCACAGTGGGAGGCCTCCCACTGTGGCCTCCATTTGAGGCCAGGAGTTTGAGACCAGTCTGGACAACATAGTGAGACCCTGTCTGTACCAAAAACAAAAACAAAAATTAGCTGGGCATAGTGGTAGTCCTAGCTACTCAGGAGCCTGAGGCGAGAGGATCACCTGAGCCCAGGAGTTTGAGGCAGCAGTGAGCTATGATTGTGCCACTGCACTCCAGCCTGGGTGACAGAGCCAGACCTTGTCTCTTAAAAATAAAAAAATCAAAATTATTCACAAGTATTACCTTTGCATTTCTAAATTCACAAAGTTAATAACAAGGACAAATAGAGCATGACAACACTGACTTAAGGGTCATATGTTCCAGATTACAAACATGTAATGCATCAGAATGTTAGACGAGATTTACATCCAGTAACAACAAAAGAAACCCAGATGAAAATACTTCCTTTGTAATCTGTGGCTCTGTACCCTCCCCTCCCCACATCCTAATTAGAAAGATTACTTTTTATCCAAAGTTAACAATTAAAATGTATAGTTGTTCACATGCTATATACTAAGATGTGGCAACTCACTTATTTGTTGTAAGGTCAAAAGCTTCAACTGAAGCTGAAAGACCATCTTCAGTGACACCTCCTGCAATCACAATTTTGCCTTTATGGACTGCTACTCCAAACATGGAACGAGGAATTTTCATTGGAGCCAGATCTTTCCAATCTCCTTTTTTGGGGTTGAAGATAAACACTCTGTTTGTACATTTTCTGTAAACAGAAAAACAAATGTTCCCTTTAGAACCTTCTTTTTTTGACAGCACCTTCACTAATAATTTGGCTTTGCTTGTCATGAGAAATATATAGTAAGGCAGAAGATCAGAAAACTCCAAAGAATTCTTAATTTGAACATAGGCCACTAAACAAAGGACAAGCCCAAATGTGGGGACCAAAACTATAACTTAATTATACTATTGGAAGACAGGGTACCTTTACTTCTGGATAGCTGCTTAGAACCCCAGGCACAGCTGATTTTAATCGTATCTACTAAATTCAATTGAAGTTTTTTTTACTCTATTTGAGTAAAAAATAAAATCATAAACGTTTTATTGCACCTCAATAACAAATGGTAAGTTTATTTATTATCTGAATACCCTAGGAATGAATCAGTTAACTTAAAAAATAATTAGGTGCAAATATACCTACTTTAAATTTTATATGATATATCATTTTATTTTATATTAGCACTAACATACCAGTGCATTTTAGGAAATCTGGGACTATGGATTAGACAACAAATCATCTGAGCTGATGAATCATGAGAACAGTTTTACATGCTAAATGCTACCAGAAAGACCTGGACTCATCTGAATTATTATTCACTCTGCCACCCAGGCTGGAGTGCAGTGGTGCAATCTTGGCTCACTGCAACCTCTGCATCCAGGACTCAAGTGATCCTCCCATCTCAGCTTCCCAGGTAGCTGGGAACACAGGCGTGCGCCATCGCACCCAGCTAGTGTTTTGTGTGCTTGGTAGAGACAGGGTTTCGCCATGTTGGCCAGGCTGGTCTTGAATTCCTGAGCTCAAGTGATCCTCCAGCCTCAGCCTCCCAAAGTGCTGGGATTACAGGTGTGAGCCACCATGCCCCGCCCTTAGTATGTTTTTTATGGTTCCTTGAAGTTCTCTATAATTTGATGGGAGTTCAGAATTCCAAATAATAATTGATTAACTGGATATATTTGGTGATGAAAAACACCTCAACTTTTTTGTGAGGACAATTTTTTTCTTAATTGTGTAAAAGACCAGTTATCTGGAGTAGAAGCATTTCCTCTAATATTTGACTATTGGTATCATTTGAACACTTCGTGATAAGAACATTATCCAAAATCATGTTCTTCAAATTCATTAGTGGGAACTGGTGCAATGCAGCACTTACTTTTGTTTATTTATTTATTTTTGGAGACGGAGTTTCGCTCTTGTTGCCCAGGCTGGAGTGCAGTGGCGTGATCTCGGCTCACTGTCTCCCGGGTTCAAGCGATTCTCCTGTCTCAGCCTCCCTAGTAGCTGGGATTACAGGCGAACGCCACCACGCCCGGTTAATTTTGTATTTTTAGTAGAGATGGGGTTTCTCCACGTTGGACAGGCTGGTCTCAAACTCCCGACCTCAGGTGATCCGCCTGCCTCGGTCTCCCAAAGTGCTGGGATTACAGGCATGAGCCACTGCACCCAGCCCAGCACTTACTTTTAGATAATGACTCATTTCAAAGTTCTTGACTTTGACATTTGTCAAGCAGTGTTGTGTTAATTAATCATATTCTGAAGATTGATATATTCCTACTGACAAGAACTGTATGCTTCTTACTGACGTATCAATTTCCTAGTTACTAATGCTGCTTGAAGGAAACAATTTAAATCATTTGGCAGGGTTCCTGTGTTTCCAAAGTCAGAATGCTCTTTAGTAGTGATTTTCCATTCAATTTACTCAGGAAAAATGCCCAAAATAAGATCTGGCACCAGCTGAGCATATAATATGCCTTCCTTTAAATCTGATACGAATAGCTGGGATTAGGGAGGATATAAAAATTTTATAATATGTTATCTTTGAATACAGGTAGACGTTTAAAAACCATTGCTTTTTAAAATCGCCTTTTCTGTGCTATATTTACCATTTAAATTGACTAATATCCAATAATCATTAACTCCAGAATAGAGTTCTTGACATCTAACACATTTCCATATTTTACTCTCCTTTCCTGCTTTGCCCTTACAATTCTTAATTTTGGTTCCCTTTTCAGGGTTGGACATCACTATTAATTCAATGGCCTGGGCAAATGATGATAAGCCAAATCAGGCAGATTTTTCGGGGGCAGAATATTAGTTCTCACCATCTAAACTGAAAATGCTTATTTTACTAGACAGGCTATACTGGTTTGACTGTCTCAGAAGCATTCGGAGCTCACTTCTCCTCTCTCTGGGTTATAAGATCTCTTTCCCGATTACAGGTTCCTTGAGAATTGACTAGAAATCAAGTTAGGTTTATATATGAAACCTCATCCTGGTTTTCTCACAAGATACTGGGTGCTACTGGGAGCTCAGTTTTGAACAGTTGGAAGCCATTTTGAATATTACCTCTGTCAGGGAGTAAATATGTAGAAGAACACTGCTGAAGAAATAACTGCCTTAATTTTTTGTTTTTATTTTGTCTTTTTTACTTCCCTCTTTTCAATCACCACGCTTTTCTTTCAAACTGACCTATCTAAAGTCCCTCTTATGGATGTAAAGTACAAATCCATGATATTTTTTATGCACAATTGTCTTAGAAGATATATTTTAAATACTACATTAAAGATACATTTCAATTTTTATCTACTTATGGCTAAATGAATAAGAAAACCCATTGGTTTTAATGTAGTAAAATACAATTATAAATCAGTGAAATACAGGACTTGATTATGCTCCTAGATGCTGCCTGGACTGTAAGGATGCTTATGATTGGGGTATTAGGCTCATTCCTAGCAGTATGCTGAGTATCTACATGTTTACTTCAGCGACTTGAAATTTTAAGATTTTCCCTCCACAGTATGATAGGTGAGAACCATGTCCCATTTTAGTGTGCAGATCCAAATGAAAAGAGGAAGAGACCGGGCGTGGTGGCTCACACCTATAATCCTAGCACTTTGGGAGGCTGAGGTGGGCAGATCACCTGAGGTCGGGAGTTCAAGACCAGCCTGACCAACATGGAGAAACCCTGTCTCTACTAAAAATACAAAATTAGCCAGGCGTGGTGGAGCATGCCTGTAATCCCAGCTACTGAGGAGGCTGAGACAGGAGAATCGCTTGAACCCATGAGGCGGCGGTTGCAGTGAGCCGAGATCACACCACTGCACTCCAGCCTGGGCAACAAGAGTGAAGCCCCATCTCAAAAAAAAAAGAAAAGAAAAGAGGAAGAAACCCTTCCAATAAAAAGTCATTTGGACATAAATCATGAGAGTTCAGGGTACTTACTTGTCATCTGTCTTTCCTCCTAGACAATATATCATCCCTTTATGTGAAATCACATTATGGCCATAGACTTTGATAGGGAGTTTTTTTACTTCGTTCCATTTTGCAGCCCTAAAATTAAACGAGACAGAATTTATATACTTTCAGTAAATTCCAGGTTCTGAAAATATGAATATGTTGTAGGCACACATATACTTGAATGCTTAGGGAACAGGAATATCATGCCAACTTACACAGGATCATAGCATAATACTGAATCCAGCGAAGCCTCTGTTTGAAGGTCTTTGCCTGCAACTACATAGATTTTATCATCTACCTCTCCCAGACCGAAGAGACACCTGGCTGAAGGCAGAGGTGGAAGTCCAACCCATTCAGATGCTATGCTATCGAGCTGAAAAAAATATATAGGAGAGATTGTGGAGTCTGTTAGAAAAAAATTACAAGTACACCAAAAAAAGTTATACTTTATGTGTTGTTTAGAAGTCATCGAGATAGTCAAATATCTCACAAGTAAATAAAACTACAACCCCAAAGTATCATATTGTAGCATAATTACCAAGAAGAATGAGTAAATCTACTTGGCCTACCAGATAAAGATATCAAAATCTTCAAGCCTTCAAGAAAAGAAAAAATAAAATAGAATCACCAGAGGTTAATTACAACCATGAGGTTTCTTGTCAAATTTTCTCCCATATTGCCTTGTTCAGCTTCGAAACAGGAGATCCTCATACTTTTAGGACACTGGGGAAAAAATGCTGTCAGAGCAGGGAAGGTCACAGACTGTGAATGACCCCTGCGTGCTATATTTAACATGCTCCCCATGCCGGCAGCGGGGACAGCTGGACCTGTCACTCAGTCCACAAACAACTGGGATGTTGGGCAATATCTTTTTTTCTTTCTTTAAAAACATTTTAGGTTCTCTGTGTTTTGCTTTATTATTCCTGATACAGGCAGGTGTTAAAGTGAATTTCCTAGTGTGTTGTTGGGAGTCACTTGAAATACTCTTCTCTTTTTTTTAATTTATATTAATAAGTAACTGCTCATTTTTGGTCACCACCACTTCTGCAAGCTTAAGATTTTCCCAAGGAGGAAAATCTCCTTGTGCCCATGCCCTGGGGTAGGTGATGGTGGCATCTGTTTCAGCACTTACTTTTGGTAATTTAAAGATTTTACACTTTGCATTTTAGCACACTAAGGCACAAGAAACCTGTTTTCTGCAAGAGTACAGTTGCAGATTTGTTGTTCTCTCTCGTATCACTTCTAGATTGCAAAAATAAAATGAATAAAACCCAGTTTCACTGGATACTAAGAATAGATGTGCATACAAATGGCTGTGGTATAGACAGGGGTGTCTGTGGAAGCCTATCTGTATGTGGTCTAGTAACCTCAGTTAAAGCACTAATTAAGACTAGATGACATGAGAAGTTTAATCTCCACATGTGCATTGTTAGCTTTGCATTCACTAATTTCAACAGCTAGATTTTGATCCCTTATGTTTTCACTTTTGAAAGAAATTCTTTGATCATGAAGGTGGTGTGTAATATAGTGGAAATAATAATGAACATTTATGGGGTTCTGACTGTTGTCACAGGCTTTGAACTAAATGCTTTACACAGGTAACCTCATTTAGTTCTCCAGGATAGGCATTTCTATCATCCCCATTTTCCAGATGAGGAAACTGAGGCACAGGAAGATTAAATCATTTTCCCAAATATACAGAACTTTTAGGTGATATTCAAATCCAAGCCATCTACATTCACAGTTGGTTTTAAAAAATGGAAACAGCAGCCATCATAATCCCATACCTGTGGTCTTAACTCTCATACTGTACAGTACTGCCTACCTTCCCATATTACCCGTTAGAGGGCACTTTCTCTAGCAGATGGAACAGTAGACTACCTGCCAGTCTCTTTTATAGAGGAGCTATCAAGCTATTTAACTTCTCTGAGTTCAACTTTCCTCATTGTTAAAATTAGGGTTTGGACCTAGATTACTTTAAGACCTCTTCAAAAATTTGATGAATCTATTAATTCAAATTAATGAGTGGGGGAAAAAAACCTCTCTTACCAAGGTAAAAAATTCTCATAATCTATTTACAGCATACAATCAAAGGTCAAATTACTCCTAAATTAATGCATTTTAAATAGATGTGACCAAGCAGAAAAATATAAAACCTGAAATTCTCATGTAAATATTGTCTGATGAGTCACAGCCCTCTTTTATGGTGAAGTGTTTTTATCCTGGCATACCATTCTATTAGTGCCTTTTAAAAGCAGCAAGGCATTTGCAGTGAGAGGGAGTTGACCTTCCAGCTTTGTATAACTGTTGTTAATGTTCTGTTATACAGAACATTAAGTAGGTTTCTTGAACCAAAAATAAGAAGCTGTGTCAGTACAAGTAAGGGTTTTATTAGGCTGGAAGAGAAGGATAAAGATTAAATTGAACACTTGAAAGTAAAAAGGACTGTGTTATAGATATATTCAGTAAATTAAATATGAAATGAAATTTAAAACTCCAGTAATTTTGGAGAATCGCTCCATGGCAACAACTATTCCGTGGATCTGTCATTTGTAGGTATCTACCTATATGTCTGTCATCTATCTATCTGTGTTTTCATAACATTCTTACTTCCTGGATGTATTTATAGCCTTTTTCATTGACTTTGCCCTTTTTGAAGTTTATTTGACTTTAAAATTAGGGCTTGGGAAATTTTCTGACCCACATTCAAATACTTATAACATTCTTCACTGGAACTTTGAAAATTAAGAAACATGATTAATATGTATTATTACAACTACATTTTTCAAGATTAGAAAAAGTTGATTAAAGGTATAATAGTATTTTGTGAATGCAAAGTATGTCACACACTTTGAGAGCATACTGTGACTGTGGTATGACATTGTATACTTGCTTTTCTTTGGCCTTTCCAACTAAAGTGCCCATAAGCCCCGGCCATGATTAGCTATGACCTAAACAAACTCTTTTGAGCCAGTTGTAAGCTATAAAGTTTCAGTACTGGCATTATTGAAGACAAAGGATAAGCCAACTCCTTCATAAACTGATAAAGTATAACACATTGATAATATAAGACAAATTCCTTTCAAACAACTAAGGGTATATTGGTTTAGGAGAATTAATTTTCTTGGAAAATTCTGTGGTTTCACAAAACAGATTGTTAAGTTCTACTAATGTCTAAGTATATTTCTGATCCAAATAAATGTGATATAATAAAAATTTCTAACTATAATTAATTCAAATTAGCAACTTTTGTGTAGACAGTTTTTCTTAGAAGATAATCCAAAGTGTGTGGAATATGTACACAAGTTTTTTTCATTTTCAACAAAATTATATTTTAGGCAGTAACCATAAATAAGAGATGAAGTGCTACCTCTAAGAACTTCAAATGAAGTTCGGGGAAACTTGGAAGAAGGTAGAAAATCTGACCAATTTAGAGCTGCCAGCAGATGAAGAAGAAAAAAAATTAAAAAAGAAAATCTGACCAATTATTACTTCTTTATAATGTATAAGAACTTTGATTTAGGGAAACTATTTGGGGAAAGACATTAACTATTTTTAATAGGTAACAGTATAAAAGATTAAATTTAGTTTTTACAGCAGGGGGCGGTGGCTCACACTGGTAATCCCAGCACTTTGGGAAGCCAAATTGGGAGGCTTGCTTGAGCCCAGGAGTTTGAGACCAGCCGGGGCAACGTAGTGACAGCCCATCTCTGCTAAGAAAAAATAAATTTAGTTTTTATTAAAATACTGGGCTTTGAGGGATTAGAGTCACGATCATCTATAAACAAGGCATTTTTGGTAAAATAGTATAAAGAACATCTTAAGTCATTAAACATGAATTAGAACCTCATTATTCACCAAACTTTTTATTACACATTAACAAAGCCGTCAAATATTTTTCTGTCAACCCTCTATACAGCAAAAGAGCAAGGGACTAGAATAGGACATCAATTAGAGTAAAATGCAAGCAGCCTCAATAATTCACAAATTGGCTAACTGGATGGTGAGTAACAGCCTTCCCTTTAAGCAACTACATATACAAAAAGTCTTTCTTACCTGGAAGAAGTATGACTGTAGAGGTTGATCCTTATTTTCTTCATCCACATATAGTCCTCCTACCACATATATCTGATTTTGCTGGGTAACAATGCTGGAATGATTTCTGGGAATCTGCTCAGCCAGTGCAGTAAGGTAGCATTCATTTTCTGTGGGGTCATAAGCCACTGCTGCTGTGTCATTAACCAAGAGGATGAGGTCTTTTACAAACATTCCGTGCCTGGGAATGTCATTCAGGTAACCAGGAAGTAAATCTTCATCACCAACATCACCATTCACCTCACCAGCCCCAGTCTTCGCGGCATTTTTGCTAGGTTCTGGGAGTTTGCCTGCGAAAGCATCTTTTAGAACTTTGATTTTTTTCTGGAGGTCTGGGTTGCTTTTAATTATATCATCTTTCTCAACATGATCCTTAAAATATTTTTCTGTCATAAGGCGAAAACGGATACAATCAAACACTTCACTAAGGTTTTTAACCCTGTTTTCCTTGTCTGTTCGCACCCATTTCATCACTGCCTCAAATACTGCTTCTTCTTTTTCTACATTTAGGCTGTCATTTGAAATGACTGAGATCAGTTCCTGTGGAGACAGTTGCATAAAGTCCTCCTCCTTACAAATCTGTACAAAGCGATCAGACACAAATTCACGGGCAGAAATGGCGAGCCTCGGGCAGTCAAGAAGAAGTCCTAATCTTAGGATGGCTAGACAGTTACCAGGAGCAAGTCTTTTCTGAAGATAAGAAACGCAGACAGTAAACACTGAGGGGATCTGAAAGCGGCTGGCCAATGCAAAAATATCTTGCACATTTCCGTCATTGAGATCAATACTGGCAGAGTACAGGTATTTGATGATTAAATCAAGTATGGCAGGATCCACATTGTCTAGCACTACCTCCTTTTTTTTTGCCTCATCAATTTCAGATAAAAAGTACTCACGGAAGTAAGGACTACAAGCTGACAAAATCAATCTGTGGCAAGGAAGACTTTTGTCACCTGCTTTTAGGGTGCAATCGATGAATTTTTTCTCATCCAGGAGATCTTTTAGACCATCCTGAAGAAGGGTGGATTGGTAAAGCCGCAGTTCCTCTGCAAGTTCCCGCTGGGAATCCATTCTGTGAGTAACCTGGGTAAGGAAGGGGACACTGAAGGCCTTAGCTCCTTGCAGCACACAGGTCTAGCTGTAAAAAGGCAGATCAGTGTGCTTTGCCCAGCTTGAAGCCTTTGCAACTTAATCCCACTAGCTAAATATAGATACCAACTCTAACAACGGGAATTTAGGAGAGCTGGCTTGGAAAGAAGAGTTGTTCTTGCAGCTGTTATAGATTGAAAGTAACAACTGGAACTTTTAATCACTAGGGAAACAGCTAAGCAACAAGACATTTAAGTGAAGTTGAAAGCTTAAAAATACATAACACATTAGAAGATATATTAATAAAGGCTACTACAAGAAAATGTTTATTGAATTAACAGAAAAATGAATCATAAAAATGAGTCACTCCTCTAAATATGTTCTAGTGTCAAGCTACTTGGCTCTCTGAATTAATGATGCAAAGGTCAAGAATATGAGATGTGTTCATTTGACTACTCATAAGCAAGATCCCATTTCCAATAATTGTTACATACAAATTTTTACTTCCTACGCAGAACAGTGGGATATAGATATTTCTTTTAGAAGTAGTAAACTTAAAGATGTTTACTTATATACTAGTTTTACAAAACCTTTAATGTTGCCATGATAATTGAAAAAAGAAATGCAGAGGAATTGCTAATTTTCTAAAACATTCCAAATTATTCTTACATGGAAAAATTGTAATTAATATTGAATTAAATTATAAAATTATTTATTCATATCCTGCCTTGTCGTACAAACGATCTAATGTGGCAAACGATAATAAGGTAAAATAAAAGCAAAAGGTTAAAAGGAATCACAGGGCCAGAAAAAATGATTAAAAGTCAATCTAGGGAACAAAAAAGTCCACACACATACAAATAAGATCACAAAAGATAATCTGTAAAGTATCAAAAATTATCTTTCATTAAATAAAAGGTTAAAAAATAGAACAAATATAACCCCATGAGAACAATGTTATCACTAGAACACAGCAAAATCAAGACGAAGTCCTACAACAGTCATAGAGAACAGCCCCCTCTTTTTTAAAAAAGAGTATATAACTGGGGACATAACGTAAGTTGTTGATTATAATAGAATACCATATTAATTATGGAGGTAGAAGTAATGATTTGAAAGAAAATTGGTCCTTTGTTTATAGATAGATGGTATAATATACTTCATTAAATACTTTTATTTATTTATTTATTTTTGAGACAGAGTGTCGCTCTGTCACCCAGGCTGGAGTACAATGGCGCGGTCTCAGCTCACTGCAGCTTCTGCCTCCCGGGTTCAAGCAATTCTCTTGCCTCAGCCTCCCGAGTAGCTGGGATTACAGGCACCCGCCACCATGCCTGGCTAATTTTTGTATTTTTAGTAGAGACAGGGTTTCACCATGTTGGCCAGGCTGGTCTTGGACTGCTGACCTCACGATCCGCCTGCCTCGGCCTCCCAAATTGCTGGGATTACAGGTGTGAGCCACCGTACTGGGCCCATTAAATACTTTATTACACAGTCATATTGTCACATTATCTGAACTCAAGTAGGGCTGTAGAAATACTGTAATTTCAAAAGTTGGTATTTTTACACATACCCCCAAAAACAAATTCCATGAAGACAGGGATTATGGGAGTGTCTGTTCTTTTCAAATGCTATAGCCTAGGGGTTTTGTGAGTGCTTTATAAGTATTTGTTGAATGAATGAATGCCCCAGATCAAGGAATTTGTATTTTTAAACTTCAAGGTCTGTATCCATGAGTAAAGGCCTTTTCTTTTATTTTACATCACAGTGAAGTCAATGGTACTGTCAGCTGCTAAAACAACAGCTGAAAGAAGAGCTCATTGACTCTTTTTCCATTTATAGATGCCACTAAAGGTTTTAACACACTAGAAAAAACTAACAGCTGCTTCCTTGTTTAAACAATAAATGACTCATTTCTCTCTACACGTAACATCTAACATTTGAAAAGATTAATGAGTCAGATGCAAACATCATATGACATCTGAGATTATTCCTCACTAGTCGGCAATTTTATAGTCTCTTTTGCTTGAAAAAAACAATATTTAAACAATAGTTATGGCAGCATTTTCTCTGTGACCAGTACAAATTTTTCATACACACTTTCCCCTCGTCTTAAAGGTGGTTTATTATAATTCCAATCCTTAAAATGTAGAAATCCTTTTCCATTTAAGTGAAGAAACCAATTTGTAGCTTTTGTTGATTTTTAATAAACTTAGGTTAGCACTTGGTTGTACTGTACGTCTACGGTTGTATACAGACTTGCATCTTATTTTAAATGTTTTTACATACTTTTCCCTCTGGAAGAAGAAGGCTCCTTTGGCTAATTTCAATTATTTGAAAAAGATTCCTTACAATGTGTTTTACACGGTAACAGTGGTCAAAAACACCGAATGATCCTAGAGAGGTCAACAAGTCTTACCTAACCAAGAAATGAGAAAAATAATATCCTATTTTTGAAAATTCAAAGAAGTTTCAATAAATACAAAGAGCAAGTTAATAAACAAAGTTATTTTCTTACAAAGTAAATGTATTCTTGCCAAAACTACATTGAAATTCTTACAAAATAGCATCCAAAACACTTTAAAGGGGGGTTGATGTATTCCAGAGTTAGTTGTAATTTTTAGTTTTTACAAAAATGACAGGTTTAAGGATTACAATTTGTATTAGAGTTGGTTTACATTTGGAGCTATGTGATTATTTATTTATTTATTGAGATGGAGTCTTGCTCTGTTGCCCAAGCTGGAGTGCAGTGGTGCGATCCTTGGCTCACCGCAGCCTCTACCTCCCAGGTCCAAGTGATTCTCGTGCCCCTCCCAGGTAGCTGGGACTACAGGTGCCCACCACACGCCCAGCTAATTTTTATATTTTTAGTAGAGACGGGTTTCACCATGTTGGCCACGCTAGTCTCAAACTTCTGACCTCAAGTGATCTGCCTACCTCGGCCTCCCAAAGTGTTGAGATTATAGGCATGAGCCACCACGCCTGGCCAGGAGCCATGGGATATTTAAACCAGATTTTCACAATTAAGAAAGCAGAATTTTGATTATTCCGTAAGAATAGTCTTTTTCTTTTAAATAATACTTTCAAAACGTTAAATGGTGCTGCATAAATTCTTTATTAAACCGAACATGATACAGTCACTTAATATCTGAAAACTAAGACTTTACAGGTATTAAGTACAAAATAAACATTTATAAACTAGGTACATTTTGATTACAATTTTAAATATAATTTTTAGAAAACTGAAGTTTTCTAAATGACTTTTTCCTCAATCATTAAAAAAACTCTTACAAGTTTTAAATATAAAAGCTGTAAATGTAAAAACTATTCCATGACTTATGGCAGGTGACTAGTATCTTTAAACTAGAGATATCTTTAACAGAAATCCATCTCAACTCAAGGTCAATCAACTCATTACTTCCCAAAGTCCCTGTAGGGTGAATCCATCCTTCAATTTCTCTATTGCAAGCCCCAGTTCTTCTGAAAATACAGGTTCACGATCTTGTTGCTTTTTGGGAGACAGGAGGATAAGATGGGAATAGAGAAGGTGGGCAAGGAAGAGGAAAAAAACAAAAAAATAGGTTTCACATAAGTTTGTGAATGCTAAATGTTGGAATTTAGAAACTTTTTTCATATACTGTAGGTAAAATAAATGTCCTTACCTTATTGCCATCAGCAAAATAAGCCTGTAAGACAAAGAAAATTCTATTTCACAAACTGGACATATAATATTTGAATAGATCAGTGGGCTAAGGAACTTAATTTGCAGAATGATTTTATAACTAAATGTATTTCACATTCTGTTACTGTGTAATGTTTTTTTCACCTATCTCTACAATGCTGGTAGCAGAATTCACTCTGTTCATGTCTACAAGAGTTATACCTTAAGTTGTAAAAAATGTGCTTTGTAATGTATGATTAGCACTGTTAACTTGAAAGGAGATAAAAAAGAATGACTTAATCATCATATGGCAAGAAACAGGTAAAAAAGAGAAAAAAAGAAAAGAATGACTTAGAAGTTATACAATTTCTTCCCTACATTTGGTTTAGAAGATGATACTGGCAAAACAAAACGAGTACTTCAATGGGTCAGCAAATGCATATAGTTTGAGGTAGTAGTGGTTTATAATTATTTTATACTAATTTCACACCTTTGTTTCAAAGTATTTGTTACCAGACAGGTATTCTAGTCAGATTCACAGCCATAGAATGGAGAAAGCACTATTATTTTGGCTATAAGTTAAATGATACCAATCTGGAAATAGGAAAGCTATTGTTCAAATACATGTCCTTTTCAAAACAAGATCCCTATAAATTAAGAGACGAACATTTCATAAAAATTAAGTATAGATTTTAAATTAATTTAATTAACAATATTTAACATGTTCTATTCACAGTAAGAAAAAACTTTAGATAGCTAAAATCCTAAAATCCTCTGAATAACTGTGTTTTCAAAGTATTTCTTTCCTTTTTTTTCTTTTTTTATAGAAATGGATTTTTGCCATGTTGGCCAGGCTGGTCTTGAACTCCTATCCTCAAGCGATCCGCCTACCTCGGCCTCCCAAAATACCGGACTTACAGGTGTGAGCCACTGCACCTGGCCTCAAAATATGTCTGATTTTGGTAATTTAAAAGTTATCGTCACAAAAGAAATCCCTCACTAAAAATATTATCTTCAAACTCAGGTTTAAGATACCATCAAAATCTCAAGTTATATGGTGTTTCACACACACCATTATTTTATTAAACAAGACTGAGATAAAATCCTTAAGAAATTTAATGCTGTCCTTTGTGATGCTCACCACAAAAGCATCCGTGTGACCATCAGAGTCTATTTCTACATCATCTTGAATTTGTTCGACTGTCAGAGCTTCGAGCGGCTGGGGCTGAAAATCAGATGTTAAAATGCATCAGAGACAATATTAAATGTACCATGAGAACTGCAAATACTTTTAAAATAACAATTACAAACTACTAAAGTCTTATAAAAATCACTGTATAATTTATGTTATTTTATTAAAAAACTAACTTGAGTAATAAAACTAATCAATTAAGCCTAAACTTTCATATCTGAAGTCAATATCACGAAAAGGACTAGAAAGAGAAATTTACACATACTTAAGATACTCAGATATCTTTAAAGAAAAAACTCTGACTTGACTTTCACATTTCTTTTGCATTGTTTAGAAAAACTAAGTTTTGCATAACAGCAAATGTTCAATTTTCCTCAGAATAGTCATTATATAGAATTTGTGAAAAGTAAACTAATATTTTTATGGAATATTCTAAAGGTAAAGAATAAAATGTAGAACTAACACTTATTTATTTGTTCATTTTTCAAATGTTTGAATATCCCCTTTGTTATATTAGGTACTATGCCAGTACTACCAAGGGTTATAAAATCCTACCCTTACTCACAAAGGGTTTATAATTTACTGAGTAGAGAAAAATATAAGACACAATGACCGATAACTAAATACTATGTTGAACCACAAGAAACTGCCATTTTTTATTAGTCAAAATGATAAAATATCAACACTACTATATGCCTCAACCTACAAAAAGCAGTTACAACAAAGCTGAGGATAGGTTTAGTGTTTCAACCATGCTCAGAGTTGTGTGACTATGTGTAAGTAAATTAACTAAGCCTCAGTCTCCTTAACTGTGGGATAAGGATAATAATAATACACCTCACAGTATTGTTGGGAAGATTAAATGTGATGGTGCATATAAAGTGCTTAGAGCAGTGAATGACAAACAGCAGATGTTTAATACAGTCATCCAACAACTATGAATATTCACTAAGAGCCTATCATGTGCTAGTTTTGACTGCTGGAGATATAGCCATTAAGCAGACAAAAATCGCTGACTTCAGGGAGATCACTTACAGTGGAGGAGGCTGATTAATTCTGAAAGGAAGGGAGGAAGGAGAGAGAGAGAAAGTAAGCAAGCAGAATAAAGTGATGGGAGTTGCTGTTTTAGAAGAATAGTCAGGGAAGATCCTGAAGAGATGGCATTTGAGTAGGGACTCACATGAGGTGAGACAGTGAGCTATTACGGCTAGCTGCTATTAAGTACTGGGGTCAAAGAACAGGAGAAGAGAACAAACGAAAATTAGAGAATGCGTAGGGGAACTAACCTATCAAGCATCTCCCATGTGCCAGGCATTTAATGGACATGATCAATAACTTTCTAAGAAAGATTATGTCTGTTTTTCTCTTTTATTTTTTTAAGAGATAAGGTCTTGCTTTAAGAGATAGGTCATTGCTGCAGTGCAGTGACATGATCATAGCTCACTGCAGCCTCAAACTCCTGACCTCAAGCAATCCTCCCATCTCAGCCTCCTGAGTAGTTAAGACTACAGGCCGGCACCACCACACCTGCTTAATTTTTAAAATTTTAAAAAAATTTAGTAGAGACCGGGTGTCACTATGTTGTCTTATTATGTTGAGGCTGGTCTCAAACTCCTGGCCTCACGTGATTCTCCCACCTCGGCTGCTCCAAAATGCTGGGATTACAAGCATAAGCCACCATGGCTAGCCCTATATCAATTTTGAGAAAACTGAAGCTCAGATTTGCCTAGGATCACAAATAAATGATGAAACTGGGATTGAAAGTCAGGTTCTAAGGACCATGCTTGTTCTGCAACATTATTCTACAAAGAAGAGTAATAACTAGAAACAGGGAAGAGACTGGTATGACTGAAAGTGTAAAATAAGATAATGGGAAAATGAAGGAATACTTCAAAGTTTTGAGTACAGCTGACTTTGACAGTGCCAAAAACATATAAGTAAACAAATCAATAAATCAGCAGGTTGCTGCTTTTGAGAAAAAGATGAGGAGGCCAGTTTTAGGTATGCCAAGTTTGAGATGCTCATCCAAGTCCTAGTGTATCTTATTGACCTGCATAATTATTTAAATTACTAAGATAAATCTGAAATAAGAAATTCAACTCATATCATTTGGGATGCTCATCTATATGAAAATATTCAAGGGTATTTGGAACCATAAGCTGAAATAATATGTCAAGGTCAGAAGGAAAGATCTACAGTCATCCACAAAAGTACAAGTTGAAGAAGCTGAATGAGCAGGTGATATTACCAAGGAATATACATAGAAGGCAGAGTGAAAGGGAGACTGCTGAAAGAAGAGCATATTGGGAAGAAAAAGAAAGGATAGTTCAGATGATGAAATACATACAGTGTATGTAATACAATGTCAGAAACCCAGATGCAAGTTTTAGCTAGAAGGAGAAATATATGGAATTCGACAGGGAGAGAAAAAATTAAGTACAAGGAGCACTACCAGGCAACAAGGGCCTCACTAAAGTCACATGCTGTAGTCCAAGAGCAGAAGAAGAGATATAAGTAATGGCTGTGATATGGCTCAGCATGCCAAGCCCCAGCAGGGGCACCGATTATAAAGTAAAAGGCAAGGGCACCAACAATAGAGTGCATAATGAGGGTACCAGTAAAAGAACAGACAGCAAGGGAGTCTACAATCGAGTGATCAGTGATGGGACCAGGACAGAGAGGACAGCAAGGGCAATGGCAGTGGAGCAAATGGCAAGGGCACCTCTGACAGAATGGACAGTGACTGTCCCAGTGATAGAGCAGACAGTGGGGGGCACCAACAATAGAGGGGACAGCAAGTACATCAGAGCTAGCGCCTCTAGCAAGGGTACTGGTGATAGAGTGGACAGTAAGGACACCTCTAATGGAGTAGGTAGTGAGGACACCACTGATAGACTGGATGATGAGGGTCCCAGCTGGAGAGACAAGTGAAGCCAAAAGAGAGCTCATGTACCTGGAGAGCGGGGAATAGTAGCAGCAACCAGGAAAGAAATCATGAAGAAGACAAAGAGCAGACATGTGGGCAGGATATGCAAAATATTTCATAACTGATATGGCAGAGGTACAGATCAACAGGAATGGATGCAGGCCGTGTTGATGTAGCCTACTCCTGGAGTTGCTATATTGTGGAGTACTAAGGAAGAAGACGGTATTCATGAGGACTATAAGGTTTGTCCATGCTCATAGGGGGCTGAAGTAAAATAAAAATCTGACAGAGTGAGAGACTCAAGTCTGTATCAGAGGAGCACGGCACATGGAAATTTACTCAGGTGGCTGCCCACCTACAAGGGCAGGTATGGAGGGCAGGCATGAATGATGAAGCAGCCAGTTAGAAGACAGGTGGTAGGTACAAATTAGTGATAATCCAGGAGCTGTGCCCACTTGAGCAGAATCTGTATATTCACCACTTTAAAAACAGTTCAAAATTAAATGGTGCACAGTGGTATTTACATCTGAATTTTATAGATTGCATAAAGCAATGCAAACTTTATTTCACATACTCAACAAATTACCTTTTCTTCCATCTCATAATCAACTCCAAATATGGGACTGGCAGAATAGAGTTTGTGAAGTGAATTGATTTCCTTAACTGATTCTTGTAGTTTTTCCACAGGATCTATTTTAAAGCCAAGAACATATCCACCACTCTACAAGAGAAAATAATAATTAAAAAAACCCAACAAGTCTGAAGAACAGTATTTATAGTATAAGATAAATTATAGCTCAAATTGTCCTTATTTTAGAGCATAATATGTAAGTTCATTTTTTCAATTAAACTTTTTATTATGAAAAATTTCAAGCATATACAAAAACAGAAGAGCACAAGGGAGCCTCCATGGAGCCATCATCCAGCTTCAAGAAGCAGCAACACGTGGCCAACCCTGTTTCATCTGTAACCTCGCCCTCACCTGAACACCCCTCCCCCAACGTAGGCTTATTTTGAAGTATATTCAAATATAAGTTCATCTGAAATATCAAAGGTAACCTTTCAAGATTTAAAAAATACACTGTAGACTGTGAAGGCCAAGGGAACTAAGTTTTTCTTGAACTAGGCCTTGAAAAGGAACAGACTACAGTATGAAAAGAAGAAAGGAAATGGGCCATCTGAGGCTATCTTATTGAAGAATTAGGAAAGAAACTGGGCCATGATACAGTGTTTTGAGAGGAGTGTGAAAAAACTAAGTAGCATACTGTAATAGGTGAGAGTATATGTTCTGGGTTAAGAGCACACACTTTTATGTTCAAATTCTGGTTCTATCACTAATTCACTGGCTGTAGGATACTTAGAAACTTTCCTTAACCTTTCTTTCTTTCTTTTTTTTTTTTTTTTTTTGAGACAGAGTCTCGCTCTGTTGCCCAGGCTGGAGTGCAGTGGCACGATCTCGGCTCACTGCAAGCTCCGCCTCCCGGGTTCACGCTATTCTCCTGCCTCAGCCTCTCCAGAGTAGCTGGGACTACAGGCGCCCGCCACCGCGCCCGGCTAATTTTTTGTACTTTTAGTAGAGACAGGGTTTCACCGTGGTCTTGATCTCTTGACCTCGTGCTCCGCCCACCGCGGCCTCCCAAAGTGCTGGGATTACAAGCGTGAGCCACTGCTCCTGGCCTCTTTCACCTTTCTAAGCCTCAATTTTCTAACCATAAAATGGTTATCAAGTTGTCATATTAAATAAGATAAACATATATATGACATTTGGTATAGTTCTTGGAACAGAGTAAATATTCAATAAATGGCAGCTGTAGGCCAGGGGAAAGGACTAAGCAGACATTCATGTTTAAATTTAGAATGTAGATGATAAGTAATTTTATAAATCACTTTTAAAAATGTATTTAAAATTTTTCTTAGCCAGTCAAACCTACTACCATGAGACCAGCATGTTTTATTTGAATGTATTTCTGCAAAAACCTGGCATAATGGAGCATAGCAGGTTATAATTAGCATATAATCTGTGTGTGAGAATATAAGACCTCAAACTGTGTGTGTACACAAATATATGTTTGTGTTTCTCAAAGACAGTCTTGGTAAATCAGTCAGACTTGAGATCAAAACTTAGCCCCATCACTTACTAGTTGTGAGATCATGGGCAAGGTTCCTAACTTCTCAAAGCCTCAGTTTCCTTGACTATAAAATGGGGGAAAAATAGTAGCTGTATCGTAGGATTGTGTAAAGATTGAGATAATGCATGAAAAGCCCTCAGCACAATGACTTGATTCTGTCATTAATAATAAGTGATGATCACAAATGATCATGTCTGTCCAACAAAAAAATATAAGCAGGATTCTTCCTCTGGGGACAATTTCTGTATGACTTCAAACACTTCATATATAACTTCATATTAAAGCTAATATTCTTCTCAAATGTAAACTGATTACTATATAAATAAAACTAAAAATCTAGACTGTCACATAGTTTTAAAAATCAAAGATTAATAAAAATACACAAGATCTTACCTGCTGAGAGCTTTCTATGACAAGAGCTAAACCAAATTTTGAATCTCTAATCTTTATTGAACGCTAGATACAAAATGAAAAAGAAAAAACATGCAAGTTTTTATTAACTGAATAGTGACTCTTTAACTGAGTTTTTAAACTTCACACAGTATTTACTTTTCATAGTCTAAAGAACAGAATTCTCCCTCCTTCCTTCATTAAACTCCCACAGAGATCAAGTAAAAGAAACAAGACTCATACTGAAAATAGGTGGCAAACTTTTAAGAGGCAATACAAGAAAGACATCTCTGAAATATGTACAAAATTCCCTGACTCAAATATTTCTCACTTCCAGGGAGTAAACATTTTTTAAAATTAGAGACAATTAAATTAATTAGGTCTCATTCAGCCACCCAGGCCAGACTACAATGGTGTGATCATAGCACACCACAGCCTCAAACTCCTGGGCTAAGAGATCCTCCTCCTGCCTCAGCCTCCTGATTAGCTAGGACTACAGGCATGTGCCACCATGCCCAGCTAATTTTTTCTTTTTTGTAGAGATAGGTGTCTCACTATGCTGCCCAGGCTGGTCTTGAACTCCTGGCTTCAAGCAATCCTCCTTTCTCGGTCTCCCAAAGTGCTGGGGTTACAGGCATAAGCCACAGTGCCCAGCCTGAACTTTTAAACAAAAGGCTAGCAATCTTTTAGTTTTGGTAAGCCAGTGCCTTTTGTAGCTCCTAAGCCTAGTTTAGTTTTTTAAAGTCACATGTGCCTTCTGTTTCTTACATCATAGGTGGCTACATTCTTAAAAGAACCTCTATTCTATTTAAGGTTTTTTTTTTTTTTTTTTGAGACAGAGTCTCGCTCTGTTGCCCAGGCTGGAGTGCAGTGGCGTGATCTCGGCTCACTGCAAGCTCTGCCTCCCGGGTTCATGCCATTCTCCTGCCTCAGCCTCCTGAGTAGCTAGGACTATAGGCGCCCGCCACTGCACCCGGCTAATTTTTTGTATTTTTGTAGAGACGGGATTTCACTGTGTTAGCCAGGATGGTCTCGATCTCCTGACCTCGTGATCCACCCACCTAGGCCTCCCAAAGTGCTGGGATTACAGGCATGAGCCACCATGCACAACTATAATCTAAGTTTTAAAAATAATTTTAATTATTTAAGTTTAATATAAAATATTTAAGTTTTAAAAATAAGTTTGAATATTTATCACTAGACATCAAGGAAGGTTGGGATAGATTAAGTGTAATTAACATCAACTGGTAAATGTGATGTGAGGACTAAGCTTGGTTAGCGGAAGATAGGTGGTGAAACCAGTGGCCTGGGAGAAGGGGAGAGTAGAGGCAGAATGGCAGGTGGGGCCTGTAGAAGTGACACAAAATGTACCTGCTGGCAGGGTAGGGGAGAATCACGGAGGACCTAACACTATGACCAGCAGCAGACCAAAAGCCCAGAGAAGGGTAATCTGGCAGGTGATGATGGGATACCATGCTTCTAGACAGATAGGCAACTTTGAGAAAGAGACTGAGAAAAAGAAGAAAGGCTTTGATGATAATTGTTACGAAAACCTGGCCTTTCATCTGGGCTACTTTACACCCCTCCAAGAGTATATACAATCCCAGTTAAGAATCATAGAACACTGGCCAGGGGCGGGGGCTCATGCCTATAATCCCAGCACTTTGGGAGGCGGAGGTGGGAAGATTGCCTAAGTCCAGGAATTTGAGACCAGCCTGGGAAACATGGTGAAACCCCGTCTCTTCAAAAATTACAAAAAAATTAGCTAGGTGTGGCGGTGCATGCCTGTGGTCCCAGCTGTTTGGGAGGCTGAGGTGAGAGGATCACCTGAGCCTGGGAGGCGGCGGTTGCAGTAAACCAAGACCATGCCACTGTACTCTAGCCTGGGTGACAGAGTGAGACCCCTGTCTAAAAAGGAAAAAAGAATCACAGAACACTGGCACTCTGGCTTTCAATAGGTAATCTAACCAGGTGTCTGTGGGTGACACAGGCTGGTAAGACAGAAACTGGCAAGAAGCTGATATAAATATCTATAGGAGTGGGGTCAGGGTAATGGCTGAGGTGTAGAGCTGAAGTTAGACTATGACTGCCGCAGTGACAGACTGTGATGATATCAGATTGCAAGTTGTTTGGGCCACTTGAATTAATTCCAGAGGCCATATTTGGCAACTCTATTCTTAAATAACAAAAAGAACAGAAAGCACAAGGTTGTTTACTACTCAGTAATTATTCAGCATAATAGAAGTTAGGTTAGGCAAGCTATAACACGTTAATGTAATGCAATATAAAAAAGCAATAGCAATACAAACACCAATTTGTCAAATACCTATGTAGATTTTGTTACATTGTCCCAGCCTTGATTACAAACTCTTATATTTCTTTTGATAGCCAGAAATAATTTTCTTCCTATGAGATTCTATGGCTTTCTGTTTAATATGTTGCTTTTCTCCAACAGACTGAAAGCCCCTCGATGGCAGGAACTATATACTGGTTCATGATTTTCATGATTGTATCTCTAGCACTTGGCACAGAGTAGGTACTCAAAATTTGGCATAAAAATGAATGAATTATCAGAAATTTTAAAGAAACTCCGAAATCAAACAATTTAGCCAAAGATAGGGTTGGGAATATTTTGCAAAGAATTATTCTTCTCATGGGCCAGGAATTCTTTCCTTAAAAACGGTATTTTCCAGGTATCACATACATTCTGTCTACTCAATAAATATTAATAAAACTCCTTAGTCTTAAGACTATACATCCTACAATAAGGGCAATTATCATAGGATAACCTC
The DNA here is from genome assembly GCF_028885655.2 of Pongo abelii. Taxonomy (NCBI): domain Eukaryota; kingdom Metazoa; phylum Chordata; class Mammalia; order Primates; family Hominidae; genus Pongo; species Pongo abelii. Next base: position 72,054,410 of record NC_071996.2, on the reverse strand, counting down.
ATGGGATTTTCATTAACTGTTTTTATGTTCCATCTAATTTGTTGTAGAGTTCCATAAGTAGTTTGTTTATATAAAACAAAATTATTTAGTGTATTGAAGTTTACAGTTTGTTTCACTGAGTCACTTATTTATCATAGCAGCAGCAGAGTACAAAGAACTATCTTTACCTACTCCCAAAACAAACTGGTCTCAGATATAGTCAGTTCTTATTTTGAATTTTAATAGTTTTGTTTTTTTAAAAAAATAGAGAAGGGGTCTAGCTATGTCACCCATGCTGGTCTCGAACTCCTGACCTCAAGCAATCCTCCCGCCTCTGCCTCTCAAAGTACTGAGATTACAGGAATAAGCCACCATGCCCAGCCTGATTTTAGCAGTTTTAATTGAACTTAAGCTGAAAGTATCATCACTAAAAATCATCTTGATTCCTTTCACTAAACTTGTGGTATGAATCTAGCTTGTATTACATTCTGTATCTAAATACAATGAAAGCAGTTCATTCGCAGAATTAATAAGTTCCTTCTGGCTTTTAAAAGCTTTAGAGCAGAAAATGACAAGACAGCCAAGAAAAACTGTGGATCAGTGCGCTAAACCTATGCCAAGGAAGCACCACATACCTGCTTCATGAAAAAGTTACAGAAAACTTTAATAGTTAAAGCCCTCTGGATGGAATCCAAGAGACACCTTACTCTGTATAACTATTTAAATTTTTAGAATCCAGTATATTTCTCTTCTAATAGCAAGTTGAAAATGGTGCTGCTTCTCTGGAATGCAGTACAATTGGATCTTTTCTACATTGAAATATTTCATAGTAAATTATCAGCATCTTTAAAATATGCTCTCAGCTAATAACTGCTACCACTTAAAAAAGGGAGAGAGAACTCATCTAAAAGTCCAATTAACTATTAAACAAAAAATATTTATTTTACATTAAAGTAAGGTCATCAAAATGTATGTACTTACAATTTGCAGATATGGTATACTGACATTAAAACTATCATTCATATTTGCATGCCACACAATTCTCACATTGGTAATAAAAAAGGTTCCTAAATTGCCCTGTAAAAAACAGTAATGAGATACAGAAATGATCATTTTTTTGGATACCTATTCTTTGTTTTCTAATCACCAGAATAACTTATTACAGCAGCAAATAATACCAAAATTGAGTATCAATGACTTCATCATTCATTGATGGCAGTACAATTAGAGGAGTGACAGCCTGGACTTTGGAGGCAGGCTGCCTAATCATTAAACCATTAGTACCTACCAACTGTCTGACCACAGGGAAATTTCTTCTTGATGTATTTTGTCAAATGTAAAATGGAGATCTGATTAAATATCCCATGTAAGTCAATCCCTTAACACAGTGCCTAAATGTTAGACCTTACTAAAATTATTATTCTAAACCTTGGATAGGTTAAGGCAAAGGAGTTGTAGCAAGAGAGAGAAAGAAAACATATGCAATAACCCCCATCAATCTACATTAGATTGTATTCTTTATAAGGATAGGAGTGGAGTTACTCTGTTCCATAGTTAGATCTTTACCACCTAGCATAGCACCGTGAATTTTTTATTCATTAAGGAGACATTCCAGGATTATCAGATATTTTATTGTATTGAAAGAAAATAGGGATGTTATCATCAACCTAACTTGTACTTATTGAAAAATAATACACTTTCCTATAATGCTAATTTTAACAATTAGAATTGACTATATAAATCCAATGATGAATGGAAAAATGATTACCAAAACACTGTCCCAAAAGGTTCACTAGCTCTTTGCACAATACCTGATCACTGGATAAATTCCATACTCCATTTATTTTATCATATACATGTTCTTGTGGCAACAGTCTTAGTTGCTTGTTCTGAATTAGTGCACTTCTTAATTTAAAATCACGATACATTTTAGAAGTTTCATACGCTCTGTGAAAAAGAACAAACAAAAGACAACCCAAACTGAAAATGTGATTTTCTTGGGTTATGTTTACTTACTTACTAAAATATGTTGTTGTTAGTATTTATGACTATTACTCAAATAATTATGATACATTTTAATATTTTTATGTTTTAAAAATTGTTCTCATAGAGACAAATTCTCAATACCTTGCCCAAGGTGGACACAAATTCCTGGGCTCAAGTGATACTCCTGGCTCAGCTTCCAGAGTAGCTGGGACTATAGGCATGTGCCACTGCACCCAGCTATATTTTTCTTTTTAATAAGGTCTGGCAATTACAGTTTTTTGTAGAATTTGTCATTTTAGTGTATTATTTACATATTTTATCTCAGTAACCTATTTTTTTTTTTTTTTTTGAGATGGAGTCTCACTCTGTCATCAGGCTGGAGTGCAGTGGTGCAATCTTGGCTCACTGCAACCTCTGCCTCCCAGGTTCAAGTGATTCTCCTGCCTCAGCCTCCCGAGTAGCTGGGACTATAGGCGCATGACATCACGCCTGGCTAATTTTTGTATTTTTAGTAGAGACAGGGTTTCACCATGTTGGCCAGGATGGCCTCGATCTCTTGACCTCGTGATCTGCCCGCCTCGGCCTCCCAAAGTGCTGGGATTACAGGTGTGAGCCACCACGCTCGGCCCCTATTTTTTAATACATATGGAAATTGTTTTTTCTATCAAAATGCTACCTTTTCTTCATTTCCTTGTTTTTCAAAGGACATAAACAGGCATCCAATTATTAATACTGTTTCTCGGCCAGGCACAGTGGTTCATACCTGTAATCCCAGCACTTTGGGAGGCCGAGGTGGGCAGATCACTTGAAGTCAGGAGTTTGAGAGCAGCCTGGCCAACATGGTGAAACCCTGTCTCTACTAAAAATACAAGAATTAGCCGGGCGTGGTGGTGTGCACTTGTAGTCTCATCTACTTGGGAGGCTGAGGCAGAAGAATTGCTTGAAACCAGGAGGCGGACGTTGCAGTGAGCTGAGATTGCACCACTGCACTCCAGCCTGGGCCACAGAGCGAGACTCTGTCTCAAAACAATAACAATTACTTTTTCTCACTGTAACCTGAAAACATGCTCATATCTACCTCTATACAGAAAACTAGAATGAATCTGTACTGATTCCAAAAGGGACCCTAAGGGAAGAAGGGGGAAGGAGGAAGAGAAGAACAGGGAGGGAGAGAGAGAGAAAGAGGGAGGAAAAAGGACAGGCGGAGGGAGAGAAAGAGAATTAAATCCTTATAATTTTGTCAATGTCTATTGATAATAAATACAAAAACCCTGATTAACTTTTGATTAATTTTAATATTTCGCATAAAACAGGCTAAGTTACCTATTTAACAAAAGTAAAGTTTTCTTAGCCTTAATAACAACAGATTCATATATTCATTGCTGAACTTCTAATTTTTATTTTAATTAATCTTCTAATATATAAATTGTGAAAGAGCAGAATTTTAGCACTCTGCTTGTAAATGTTAATTTTCTTTAGTGCTGTTATCATCAATACTTAACCAGTGGAAGAAATAGAAACTATTTATGCTATAAATTATTTTGGAGGAGAAGCACATAGTGTTTTTAATACTATTAAAGAAAAGCAGCTTCTGTTCCCTTCATATTCCATTTAGAACTTTTCATTTCACAGTACTTCTCTCAGTGAAATAAAGAGCCAAGGTTTAGGTATATGCCCAAGAGAACTGAAAACATATGTTGACACAAAACTTATACACAAATGTTCATAGTAACATTATTCATACTGGCTAAAAAGTAAAAAACCCAAATGTCCATCAACTCACGAATGGATAAACAAAATGTGGTATGCCCATACAATGGAATATTCTTTAGCTACAAAAAGGAATGAACTACTACTACTACTGATACATGCTATAACATGAATGGACCTTGAACACACTGTGTAAGTGAAAGAGGTCAGACATAAAAGGCCACATATTATATGATTGCATGTAAATAAAATTTCCAGTACAGGCAAATCCATGTAGACACAAAGTAAGAGGTTATCAGGGGCTTTGGAGTGGAGGGAATGGGAAATGACTGCTATGGGTAAGGGATTTATTTTGGGAGTGATGAAAATATTCTGGAATTGGATCTTGGCAATAGTTGAACAGTATTGTGAATATACTAAAACTATCGAACTGTATACTTTAAAATCATAAATTTTGTTATGTAAAATTTTATGTGAATTATATCTCAATTAAAAAATTAAGCCATTATATAGACTAAAACATCAATAAAATTAAAAATCAAATAACAAACTAGGAAACTAAAAATAATATATATGACAGCTAAGGGTATAATTAAGAAATTTAGCTTCCTGCCGGGCGCGGTGGCTCACGCCTGTAATCCCAGCACTTTGGGAGGCCAAGGTGGGTGGATCACAAGGTCAGGAGATGGAGACCATTCTGACTAACAGAGTGAAACCCCGTCTCTATAACACAGTGAAACCCCATCTCTACTAAAAATACAAAAAATTAGCCGGGCGTGGTAGCGGGCGCCTGTAGTCCCAGCTACTCGGGAGGCTGAGGCAGGAGAATGGCGTGAACCCGGGAGGCGGAGCTTGCAGTGAGCCGACCATCGTGCCACTGCACTACAGCCTGGGCGACAGAGCCAGACTCCGTCTCAAAAAAAAAAAAAAAAAAAAAGAAGGATAGCCTGGCCGGGCGCGGTGACTGATGCCTGTAATCCCAGCACTTTGGGAGGCCGAGGCAGGTGGATCACGAGGTCAGTAAATCGAGACCATCCTGGCTAACATGGTGAAACCCCGTCTCTACTAAAAATACAAAAAATTAGCCTGGCATGGTGGCGTGTGCCTGTAGTCCCAGCTACTCGGGAGGCTGAAGCAGGAGAATGGCGCAAGCCTGGGAGGTGGAGCTTACACTGAGCCGAGATCCGGCCGCTGCACTCCAGCCTGGGCGACAAAGCGAGACTCCGTCTCAAAAAAAAAATGCACATTTCATTGGCTGGGCTCGGTGGCTCACGCCTGTAATCCCAGCCCTTTGGGAGGCTGAGGCGGGCGGATCACGAGGTCAGGAGATCGAGACCATACTGGCTAACACGGTGAAACCCCGTCTCCACTAAAAATACAAAAAATTAGCCAGGCGTGGTAGTGGGCACCTGTAGTCCCAGCTACTCGGGAGGCTGAGGCAGGAGAATGGTGGGTGAACTCGGGAGGTGGAGCTTGCAGTGAGCCGAGATAGCGGCTGCACCCCAGCCTGGGCAACTGAGCAATATTCCGTCTCTACAAAAAAAAAAAAAGAAAAAAAGAAATTTATGAGAAGCCAAAAAATACAAAAAGTATATGAAAAATGTCAACTTCACTGGCAAATACAAGTTAAACAAGTTAAACAATTATATACACACATATATACACATACATGTATGTACATAATATGTACATATTACATGTATACATATAATATGTATGTATGTGTGTATATCCTGTCATCTTAGCAAAGCTTAAAAAAAAATCATAGCACTTAGGGCTGGTTTAAAAAAGAAAAAAACCCGAGGTAGTAAAAAGAGAAGAATTTAGTAAACAACAAGAAGAAAAAATATAAAAACAAAACAGGCTGGGTGAAGTGGCTCACATGTGTAATCCCAGCACTCTGGGAGGCTGAGGCAGGAGAATCACTTGAGCCCAGGAGTTGGAAACCAGCCTGGACAATAAAGTGAGACCCTGTCTCTAAAAAAAAAAAAAAATTTTTTTTTTTGAGACAGAGTCTTGCTCTGTTGCCCAGGCTGGAGTGCAGTGCGGCGATCTCAGCTCACTGCAACCTCCATCTCCCTGGTTCAAGTAATTTTCCTGCCTCAGCCTCCAGAGTAGCTGAGATTACAGGCATGCACCACCATGCCCAGCTAATTTTTTTGTATTTTTAGTAGAGGCAGGGTTTCACCACATTGGCCAGGCTGGTCTTGAACTCCTGACCTCAAATGATCCACCCGCCTCAGCCTCCCAAAGTGTTGGGATTACAGGCGTGCGCCACCACATCTGGCTCTACAAAAATATTTTAAAAATTAGCAGGACATGGTGGCGCACGCCTGTAGTTCTAGCTACTCAGGAGGCTAGGACAGGAAGATCATTTGAGCTCAGGAGTTTGAGGCTTCAGCGAGTTATGACTGCACCACTATACTCCAGCCTGGGTGACAAAGCAGGACCCTATCTCTATTTAAACATAAATAAATTAAAAAAGGCCACAAACCTAAAACAAACCAAAACACCAATAAAACTCTTCAGGGAAAACACTCAAACATGCCTTCTATCTACTAGAAAAATAACCTTTTAAATTAATTAATTATGCAACTTGTTTAGCTATATTGAATGAATTCTTTATTTCACTTTACCTACCTTGGTAGCTAATTTAATCTGGTCGTCAGTAGAAAGTTTTAATGAATCTTCAGTAGTTTTACGTGTTTTATAAACACCTTCAAAGTGTTTATTAAATAATAAAACATGTTCTTCTCAATATCTTCCTGATATTTACAATAGAGCTTGGAGGAAGACAGTACCACACTTCTAAGCTTTATTCTCTAAAACAGGGGTCCTGAACCCCCTGGCCACAGATAGATGGGTACTGGCCAGTGGCCTGTTAGGAACCAGGCTGCCCAGCAGAAGGTGAGTGGTTGGGGGGTGAGTGAGCAAGCAAAGCTGAGCTCTGCCTCCTGTCAGATCAGCAGCAGCATTAGATTTTCATAGGAATGCAAACCCTACTGTGAATTGCACATGCGAGGGATCTAGACTGTGCCCTCCTTATGAGAATTTAATGCCTGATGATCTGTCATTGTCTCCCATCACCCCAGATGGGACCATATAGTTGCAGGAAAACAAGCTCAGGGCTCCCACTGATTCTACATTATGGTGAGTATATAATAATAATAGAAATAAAGTGCACAATAAATGTAATACATTTGAATCATCTTGAAACCATACCCTCACCCAATTCGTGGAAAAACTGTCTTCCATGAAACTGGTCCCTGGTGCCAATAAGGTTGGGGACTGTTGCAGTCTAAAACCATAGAGTAAACGAAAAATATTCAATAATCCATAAAGTATTACTATACCTGTGTACTGCCATCACAGAAGTAAAAAGTCTAGGGCTTCCAGGAACCAAATTTGTAAATATAAATTCAAAACGAGTACTGTTACATTTTGTTAGTATATAAAGAGCTTCAGTTTGGCCTCGTAATTTCTGTAAGGACAAATTTATTTAAAAGTTCAGATTTTAAGAGCAATTTCTCCTTTATAGTGAAAACAAACATCAACCTCAAATATCTAGTTTCTTTACTATATATATATTTCAATAAGATTTTTTAGACTTACAGAGTTAGCAGTCCTTGTTGTAATATTCAATATGCAATTGTAACCGACAGCTAAAATCCAAAAGCAAAGAATGTAAAGAGCATGATATGGTACACTGAGAAAAAATACTTTTCTAAAAAAAAGTATATACAGAACTTTTAACAGTTTAAAAAATTAAACATATATAGAAATAAACTTTTAAAAGTTTTAAAGAAATAACTATAAATTAAGTAATTAAAAAAACTAGATGGTCAATTCTGTCTCCTTGAACAAACAAAAATATAACACAGGAAAAAGGAAATCTTCATCCCTGAAGCCTCTGCAGCATTATTTACTGAAAGTTTTGGCACTACTACTAAAAAAGAACAAGTCTAGCTGGATAATCTAAAATACTTTAAAAAAATAAGTGAAACAAAATTTAACACAATGAAAAGATTATACTTTTATTAGAGCTTCTTCCTTCTTTGTGATTAATCAAAACAGGGGATAGCATGTTCTCAAAAATAATCAAAAAACAAGAACCAAGGTTAAAGCCCTAATCTTCTATATGTCCAAGACACAAAATGGACAAACCAAAATAATAATGGATAATTTTGTTTGCATTATGATGTCTAGGATTTCTGAAGGTTTTTTATTTTTATTAACTTAAGATTTCTACATAATTCTTTGGTATCAAAGGCACCATGCAAATTCACCTGACAAAGGATTTTTTTTCTTCAGACTTATCTAACAAAGATACTTACAAACATTGACTCTTGATAATGCCAAAGAGTGCCAGAGAATTCTTAAATTTGTTACCAAGAGTCTACCTAAAAGCACACAGACAAAAAATAGGTTAACTTAAATAAGAACCCATTTTTGCAGCACTGAATCAGATGGATATGGAACTTCTGGCCCAGTATTAAAAGCAACACTCAGATATTTTTCATATATTAACTGAAAACATTGTGCATATCCAACCTATATAAGGTATACAATAGATGATTCAGAATCCCAGAGAAACAAAATTTGACAGTTATATAAGGGATACAGATGTTCTCTGCCAATAGCTTTGCTCTAACTCAAACTTACTGAGGAAAGAATTGTGTACTAGTTTTTTTGTCTTGGTAGAAGCTGTTCTGGGTCCCAGCAAGTCATATGTGTACAGCTGAGAATGAATATAGGATAATTACACAGCTATTCACTGAAATCACACTTTTCAAAGAACTCTCACATACACACTAATCCTTGCTATATGATTACTTTCATAGCAGTTCTCATTTAAATGAACCATATATTTATACACACAATTTTGCTGTGAGCAAACTATTTTGTTCCTAAGAAGTTATGGTCAGGCTGAAGTCTATTTAAGGCTTTATACTTTTTGATCTTAGCATCAGACTGATGTTCATACACTGAAATACAAAGTTAGATACTTCATTTCTCAAAATGTGTCCTGTACAATAGTGATCCCTTACTGATGCTCCAAGAAAAAAACAATAAATTTGAGAATGGTATACTAGGTGTATTAGAGATGTACAATACAATCAGCATATTATTACAGCTTTGAGATATTCTGAAATAATAAGACCTACTTTGTTTAAACACATTATTTCACCAACAAACTACAACCATAAAATTATTTTTATGAGTAATCTATAGCCAGCCAGGTCATACTATTTCTGAAAATCTCTACAATGTCTAAAATCAGAGAAACTAGGTCTGTATGAATACTGGAGTGAAACTGGATAGCAAACGTGGCTCTAAAAAAGATGAAAGCATTCTCAAGGGAGATTGTGGAAAATTACAGAATATGTTTGACAAATAATAAGTAATCCAGCATGGCTGGAGTGTAAAGTTCACACAAGATCATAGAAGACTAGGTATAGCATCCTTCAGTCATTGGTCCAACGGAAAACAGATGGCACACTCAAGTTAGGATAACTGACGTTTATTTACAAAAGAGGGAGCAGCAGTTCATGAAATCTGGAAGAAACAAGAGTCCTATGGAGCTGACTGCTTTGAGAGGAGAGACACAGCCAACGCTTCATTGGGAAGGAACCAGGGCAATAAATACCCAGACCTCATACTCCTGCCTCCCTTTGATCTTCTGCCATGGCTCTTCCACCTGGAAGCCAGAGTATAGAGGGAACCCTTAGATGTACTCTACACAAGTCATCTTTCCAGGGCAAGGGGAAAAGGGTGGAGAAGAATGCTGGACCTGGATGGACAAATGGAAGACAGCAGCACAGGTGATAAAAGTTGTCTTTGGACATACTAGAAGTTCTTTAACGCTAGACAAAGAAATTCAGACTCAGATCTGTTAGCAATGGAGGCAGCAGAGTTGGGGGTGGGGTTTAGGATTGGAATTGGGGAGGACTAAAAATCTTTGAGAAGAGAATAATGTGACCCTCCCAGTTTAGAAATCAACGTAGGCAGTTAGGTTCATCACCTAGCTACGTGACCTTGGAAAAGTAAACTAACTGCTCTATTCCTCAGTTTCCTCATTTGAAAATAAATATGACTGCATCTACTTTAAACTTTTTGTTTTACTGTTTTTATTATTGTTAAATGAAATTATATTTATGTAAAAGATTCAGAACAGTGACTGTCAATAAACATTCCCCAAATAACAGCTATTTAAAAAATAATCCTTTGCAAACTCATTTTTGATTTTTTTTTTGTTTTTATATAGATATACCTGTTTTCCTTATGCCATTTTACCTAGGCAACATTTTATCTCTACAAGTGGGCTATGGGCTCAGGACATCTACTGATTCTTTTATATTTTTCTGTCAGTCCCAGGAGAAATTATGGAGTGGGAAGGGTTTGCCATATAAAACCACCAACCACCTCTGTTTGCCTTTTTCTTTGCTCTTGGTATATCTCCTACAATCTGTAGGATTTTTAATGCTACCTCTTTTCTGCTGAAGAACCCCAGCCTACGGCTCCAAACCCAGTGTTCCAGGCATGGACTTTCCTCTCTACCCTGCCTAATACCAAAGTATAGTTGTCCCTGTTTCTACTAATCTCCCAAACACTGAAATATGGCTGTCCCTTTTATTCTCACACAGCTATTTAATACAATATTTTAATCCTTTACAAACTCATTCCTATGACTTACTTTCTGATTATAGATACATTGGTTATATTTTCCTTATGCCATTTTACACCTAAGCAACATTTTATCTCTATAACTGGGCTATGAGCTATGGGCAGTGTGCAAAGTTAATCTGATAATTTCAAGTCAGGGTACTAACAGTTGAAAATGGATTAAATATGCTAATCTTCTGGGATATAGTTTTAACATAAGGGGCTCTTGAACTTGGCAATGTCTTAACTTGGTCATTTTCAAACTGCTGAAAGGGAGGGGAGGGAGACGGCTAGAAAGCAGGATTCCCTTTACATTTTTTAACACCTTAATGACCAGAAGCGCTGTGTACTCCTGTAAAATTTCAAAAGGTTTTTGAGGTCTGTGCACACACACACAGTTATTTCTATTTTCATTTTGAGACAGGGTCTTGCACTGTCACCCAGGCTGGAGTGCAGTGGCATGAACATGGCTTACTGCAGCCTCAACCTTCTGGGCTCAAGTGATCCTCCCACCTCAGCCTCCCCAGTAGCTGGGGCCACAGGCACATACCACCACACACGGCTAATTCTTTTTATTTTCTTTAGAGACAGGGTCTTGTTATGTTGCCCAGGCTGGTCTCTAACTCCTGGCCTTACGCAGTCCTCCCACCTTGGCCTCCCAAAGTACTGGAATTATAGGCAAGAGCCATTGCAGTTGGCCTATTTTTATTAATAGTAGGATTTCAGGCACTGGAGATTTCTGTCAGGAAGGCTTTCTGCCCTTCCTACTCTAAAGTATTAGTACAGGATTCTGCACTCAATGAATATCTGAAGAATTGAAAAATGTTTTATGAAGAGTTCCTGCCAATCTGTATAATACTTTCTATTGGCTTTCTCAAGTTAATTCTGAGTTCGTCAAGATACAGCCATCTTGATAGTTGGGATTATTATTCCACCCTCAAAAGCACAAACTAAGACTTTTCGTTTGCTGCCAGATCTTCATACTCCACTCTCATCTGAGCCTGACGTACACCAGGAAGCATTTCAGAAGTGTGATCTAAGCACTACTTTAAGGTTGGGCCCTAGCCACTAAAAGTATCTGCCTGTAGGTGGTGGCAAATAGGCAGCAGGCCCCTTTGTAAGCCTTTCTTCTGAGGGGAACTGCCCTCACCTCTATCTCCATTATTTCCTCTGGTGTCTTCAATTGAATCTAAACAATGAATAAAGACATCGTCAGGTCTTGTTTTCATTTGCCTAAAATGAATATAAAGGTCTGAATTTTATAGCTACCACTATACCTACTTACCTTCTATTAGGGACATATTTACCATCTACTATGTCTCTATTAAGAGACATATGTACTTAGCCAGGAGCAGTGGCTCATGCCTATAATCTCAGCACTTTGGGAGGCCGAGGTAGGTGGATCACTTGAAGTCAGGAGTTCAAGACATATGTACATAAAAGAGCCAGCAGTATAAATAATACTGTACCAAAAGTTCATGCATTTAAAAATAAGGTCTCTGAGGGGAACCAACCTCAGAGAAGGCAGGCTTACAACAGGGCCTGCTGCCTACATGCCACCTCAGAGCAGGTCAGAAGAAAGTCTCAGGAAGCAAGCAGCCACTCAAAGGGCTACAGTAAGCATGTTCTGCTAATAAGGGTTACCGTTCCTTCTCTATGAGTTATTGATTCTCCCTTTCCTGAATGAAGTCTGCTCTATTTCCTCACTTACCCCTTTCCAATAAGAGGTTTACATCCCTCCCTCCTAAACTTCTTCTCCCACTAAAACATATTCTAAATACATTAAGCTGCCATTCCACATCTATTTTTTTTTCCTTGGAAGTAATGATGCTTCCAAGACCTACCAGTCACTGGCTCCACAGACAGCTGCTATGGGCAGCCTGGACTTTTAAAAGTTCCAACCTTGGGGAGATTTGGTTTGGGAGGGGATCTAGGGTCCAGCTGTGCTGGTCCTCGGTGACAGTCAGAGAAGACTCACAGGATTTTCTAGTACTTGACCTACAAATAGATTTCACAGTGAAGGACTAAATTTGCTCTCCACATATCCATGTCTAGGTGACAACCATAGGTGATTGATGGTGCGTTACTCCTGAATTTTTAAAAAGGAAGCATGGCTCCAGGTACTACAGCTATGACCTACTTATATTCCACTACCCCATATCCTTTTTTGGGAAGACAGATCTAATGGTCAGAACTAATGCCCCTTGCAAACAGGTCTACTTGAGTTTTAACAGTTACATTGGATAAAGGTGATGTTAGAACCAGGACTTACTGAAGGACCAAACTACATGTTTAATACCTATCCTTCTGTTTAAATCTGAGAAAAGTCTTATGTGAATTTAACTCTCCTATTCTCACAATTACACTGACAAATGATGCTGTTTCATATATTCTCTAGCTAATATGATTCAACATTTGTAAATTAAACCAGGAATATAAAATACATTTAAAAATATACTCACCTCTATCTCCATTATTTCCTTTGGTGTCTTCAATGGAATCTAAACAATCAATAAGGACTTCTCCAGGTCTTGTTTTCATTTGCCTAAAGTGAATATAAAGGTTTTAATTGTATAGCTACAACTATACCTGCTTACAATCTATTTAGGGAGAAAAGAGACATATGTACATAAAACAGCCAACAGCATAAATAATACTGTACCAAATGTTCATGCATTTAGAAATAAGGTCTTCAAGAACTTCAAGAAACTGAAGATCAGTGGGGCCTGGAGTGACCAGGACCATCTGGAGTAAGTCAGATTGGTAGGAGGTGTTGAATTTTGAAAAATAAAAGGAAAAGAAAAGAGAGTCCATGATTAAAGACCAGGAATAAGAAATGGTAAGGACATGGGAGAAGGCTGGCCAAGCTTGGAAAGAAGGACCATATTGGGAGGTAGTGAGAGAAATATTGTTGGATAACTAAGGAGGAACCAGACTATGGAGAACTCAGAATGCCAGTCTGACAGGTTTAGGCCTTATCCTGTGGACAGGAGAGAACCTTCAGGGGTTTCTGAGTAGAGGAAAGGACATCAGGAAATTATAGAAGGAATGGTTAAAGAAGAGCTGTATGAAAAGCATCTCTGGAACTTGACAAATAGATACAGGTGACAAAAGGAAATAAGAGCAGCTTGCTGACAGATAGAATACATTCTACAGTGTCAAAAAAAAAAAAAAACAACCTAGCAAAATATCTAAAAGAGCCTTCTAATACACTCTTCATAAAGCCAACTCAATTACCTATTGAAAATACAGATATGACCATATCATTTCCCTGCTTAAAAGCCTTCTATATCCTCCTGCTGCCTAGAAGTTGAAGTCCAAAATCCTGAGCTAAAAATGTTACAATCTGGCTAATTTATCTATCTGTACCTCCAACGTCTCTCTGCAGCAGACCCTGCCTTTAGCCAATGAGGTTACAGCTCCAAGACTCTGCTTCTAATGCTAAAGTCTTTTCTGGAATACTCTCCTCCTGTCTACCCTGACAAGGCTCTGCCCATTCTTCAGGGAACAACTCAAATACTATGAATATTTATTCTTCTTCAAGGACTTCACCAGGTAGAATAAATTGTTCTGTTTCTATGAGTCTCAGCTTTTCGTTCATTTTTTCAGAATGTTATTTACCACATTTATTATAGTGGTTGTCTATATGTATCTCCTGCACTAGAAAGGGGGGATATGAATATCATTTCCTATTATTTTCTGTCTCTAGCTATCGGCCCAGTAACTAGCACGTAGTAAACATTGATAAATGTTTACTAATGTTACCGAAACGGACTTTTGTTTGGATTAAGAACCCTACAAGAACGACAGAAAATGTCGCCCGGCGTGGTAGCTCACGCCTGTGGTCACGCACGTGGCTCACGTGGTGGCGGATCACCTGAGGTCAGGAGTTCGAGACCAGCCTCAACATGGAGAAACCTTGTCTCTACTAAAAATACAACATTAGCCGGGCGTGTTGGTGCATGCCTGTAATCCCAGCTACTCAGGAGGCTGAGGCAGGAGAATTGCTTGAACCTGGGAGGCGGAGGTTGTGGTGAGCCGAGATCGCGCCATTGCACTCCAGCCTGGGCAACAAGAGCGAAACTCTGTCTCAAAAAAATTAAAAAAGAAACTCTGTCTCAAAAAAAAAAAAAAAAAAAAAAAGTGACAGAAAATGTTGTAGAAGGTGCGCAATATGTTACTACAGTCCGTAATTTTACGAATTCCTTTCTCTTTCATCTTCTTAAAGGGTCTAACATGTTAGCATTAAATATCTAGCTATACGTAACCTGGGAAATGTATCAATATTTCATTTTTCCATCTAAGGAGGTGAGGTCCATGATAAGGAACGATTCCATCTAAGCAGGGGAGGTCCATGATAAGGAAAGATAAGTAGTAGCTAAGAAGCTCCATGCCATTAATCCAGGAATCTTAGCTTTAGTGTTTCTCAACACTTAGTATCCCAACCGGCATTTCCCGCCCTGGATTTTGGAGCAGGAGGTTTCTAACCACTTTTTCTTTACGATACTTTCCAAAAACATGGCTTCTATTTAAAGTATGATAATTTCCAAAAACAGGCTGCAAAAGAAGACTCCTTCTTGTTGGTGATTTATATGAATAACTAGATGAAAGCTTACCAAGAACATAAAGTTTGCGTGGTTAGTAATTTTTGAAGACTGCCTACTCCCACCTCCCTTATTTTACAGACATGAGAATTCTAGCTTGAATGATGAAGACATCTGTCCAAGGGCCCACACTGTGGGTCGATATTACATATCTACTTTTAGAACCCTAGTTTCCTGAGCCCCCGACCTACGTTCCTTCCATGAAACTGAAATCCCAGGCTCACGTGGGTGTATACGGGACGCCAAGCCCCAGGTGGTCCCGGTCGTGCTCAGGTTCACATTCCTGATCCGTCCCGCGGGCCAGGATGGGGGAACCGGACGTCGCATGGGACCAAAACTGTGTAATCTAGATGCGCTCTTGCCGCGGCGCCGGCCTCGGGAGGGCCAGAGTGGCCCAACCAGCCTGGGGTCTCTCGAGGCGCGGACGACCGGAGCAAGCCTCCCACCCTCACTAGGGCCGCGAGCTGCGGAGGTGCAGGCTACGCCCGCGGGTCCCTAACCCGCACGGCCGCGCCCTCTACAGGGTTGCAGGCCCCTCAGGAATCTTGGAAACTCACTGCGCGGACAGGTCGAAGCGGACATCCCGATCTTCCCAAAGCGCATCCAGCACCGACATGGTGAGCAAGGCCCGCGGCGGGCCCTCTCCGCAGCCGTGGAGGCCCAGCCGCGTCTCTCTGGCTCCAAGGCAACGGGCCGCCTCTGTCACGACGTCTACGGCGGGCGCCGAGACTCAAGCTTCCGCGAGAGTGCGCGCGCGTCGCCCAGCTCTTTCGCGTCGTTAAGCCGATTTGAGATGCGAGGCAGGGTTTAGGAGTCTCTGAGAAGCCCAGCTGTCTCCGCCGAGGGGAGCGTGCCTGACCTCTGGGCGACCTTCCTTGCCTCCAAACAGACATCCTTTAGCCATTTTACCCCTCTCCTTATTTCTCTTCACCGTCAAGAGATTTAGGTTTTTAGCCGGGCATGGTGGCTTTTGCCTGTAATCCCCGCACTTTGGGAGGCCGAGGCTGGAGGATCACTTGAGGCCAGGAATTCGAGACTAGCCTGGGCAACATAGCGAAACTTCATCTCTACAAACACAAACAAACAAACAAAACCAACCCCAAATTAGCCAGGGGTGGTGGTGCACGCCTGTAGTCTCAACTACTCGGGAGGCTGAGGCGGGAGTATCTCTTGAACCCAAGAGGTGGAGGCTGCGGGGAGCTATGATCGTGCCTCTGCCCTCCAGCCTAGGTGATAGAGATATAGGATCAACAGGTTCGTATGCCTGCTGTGCAGTAACAAACCCATTACACGAAGACAGCAGAGTTTGCAGCAGGGAAAGAGTTTAATGATTGCAGGGCACCTAGCAAAGAGATGGGAAGAAATCCTCAAATCTATCTTCCCAAGAGTTCTGGGCTGAGGTTTTTAAGAGGATCACAGAGGGCGAGCGGCTGGAAAATTGGGGTCGTTGATTGGTCGGAGTAAGGGAGATGAAATCATCAGGACAGGGAACCTGCATTCTTTGCTGAATCAGTTTCTCATGGGGTTCCTCAGACCAGCTGGCATCAGTGGGATCCTTCAGGCCAGCTGAGGCAGTAGTTTCATTGGTATGCAGGATCTGAAAGACTATCTCAAAGGGAAAACTTAGTATTTCATAATGTTCAAGTTGTTCCCTATAGAGCAATCGAAGAGAACTTTATAGTTCTCTTCCATTCACGTATAGTGGAGTTTTCCAGAGGCTATATGATTTTGTTGTTGTTGTTGTCTTACAGGGTCTCATTCTGTCACGCAGGCTGAAGTACAGTGGCACGATCACAGCTCACTGTAATCTCAAGCTCCTGGGCTTAAGTGATACTCCTGCCTCAGCCTCCCAAGTAGCTGGGACTACAGGCATAGTCCTGGCTAATTTTTTTATTTCATTTTATTTTATTTGTAGAGACAGGGTCTCTCTGTGTTTCCCCGGCTGGTCTCAAACTCACAGCCTCAAGTGATCCTCCTGCTTTAGCCTCCCAAAGCACTAGGATTATAGGTATGAGCCACCATACCCAGGCATGACGATTGAATGTGGAAGCAGGTATGAGAATCCTGGTGCCTTTTACTAAACCAGGCATTTAAAAAAATTGCAAAAATGTAAAGCAATGTTCTCACAAATTGTCTGGAAAATATAATTATTTTTAAAAAATGCTGTATATGTTAATACATAATACGTTATTGTTACTTTTGAATGAATGAGTTTTAAAACCCTCAGTATTAATAGATATAATGTATGTAAACAAAAGCTCTTTTACGTCCTCAATAATGTTTTTAAGAGGATAGTGGGGTCCCAAAACCAAAAGTTTGATAACTGCAGCTTTGAATTATTATTTAGAGCGCCTATATGTCAGGCTATATGCCAAATACTAGGGATACTAATGTGAAAGGCCATGAGGTGTTTTTCTCAGATTGAAGAGGGTGATGGAGACAAAGGAACGTGAGTGTACACACATTAAGGTGGACTCCAATGAGTCATGCCCTTGTATAATCTCTTCCCCATGAGTGTGGTTGGAACCTGTGAACTTGCTTCTAGTCAATAGAATATATCAAAGGTGATGAAATGTCATTCCCACGACTGTTATGTTATAAAAGACTTGGTCTCAGCCAACTGGGGTGAGAAAGACCCTCCCACTTGCCTTGAAGAAGCCAGCTGCTAGGCTAGGTGCGGTGGGTCATGCCTGTAATCCCAGCACTTTGGGAGGGCAAGGCAGGTGGATCACCTGAGGTCAGGAGTTCAAGACCAGCCTGGCCAAAATGGTGAAACCCTGTCTCCTCTAAAAATACAAAAATTAGCCAGGTGTGGTGGCAGGCGCCTGTAATCCCAGCTACTCAGGAGGCTAAGAGAGGATAATTGCTTGAACACGGGAGGTGAAGGTTGCAGTGAGTGGAGATTGCACCATTGCACTCCAGCCTGGGTGACGAGAGTGAAACTCTGTCTCAAAAAAAAAAAAAAAAAAGGAAGCCAGCTGCTATGTTATGAATTAGTACCAGAGACCTTCGTCCTATAGATCCAAAGAACTGAAATTTGCCAACAATCTAAATGAGCCTGGAAGTGGATCTTTCCCAGGTTGAGCTTCTGATGAGGCTGTAGCCTTAGGAAATATCTGAATTGCAGCCTGGTGAGACCCTGAAGCAGAGAACCCAGGTAAGCTGTGCCTGGACTTCTGGCCTACAGAAATGATAAGATAATAACTGTTTTGTTTTAAGCTGCTAAATTCGTGGTAATTTATTATGGAGCAATAAAACACTAATACAAATGTGGGCCAGATGTACTGGTGTGCACCTGTAGTCCCAGGTACTTGGGAGGCTGAGTCAGGAGGATCACTTGAGCACAGGAGTTTGAGGCTACAGTCAGCTATTGATTGCACCACCACAATCCAGCCTGGGTGACAGAGAGAGACCCTGTCTTTGGGGAGGACAAATTGTACAATTGTCTTTGGAACTTGTGAGCAAGCAGGAGCTTTTAGAGCTAGCAAAATCCTATTGGTAGGAAGCAGGCTGATAGATTAATCAAACATGTGCTAACTTCCATGAAAAAGCAAGGATGACTCACAGTGGAACCAAGAGCCCAAAGGGTAGGTTGAAAGTCAAGGAAGATTATTCCCAGATCTTAAAACTTAATCAATAAAAATCCAACATTTGTCCAGATGAATGATAGAATTGTTATATACCAGTAACTCATTTTTACCTTCCATTTCCTTATTCCCTTTCCCCATTTTTGTATTGGTATGTCTGTAACTGTTATTCTATGTCAGTCCCACCGTTGTGTGATGGAGTGTTGGGAGCAGACTTGTCTCTAGTTTCACAGGTCCACAGAAAGGAATTGTGCTTTGAAGAACTGAGCTTAATGGATCACACCCAGCCTCATCTTCACCAGATATAGATAATTCAGATGATGAGAGTTTGGACTTTGAGCTGATGCTGTAAGAAGATGGGGGAAACCTCGGGAGGGAGGAAGTTTTTTCCCCTTTGGAAGGAACACAAATTGTTGGAGGCCAAAGGGCCTACTGTGGTAGGCAGAATTCTACATTGCCCCTAAGATTCTTGCTTTCTTGGTGTACATGCCTTATATAATCCCCTCTTCTTGAGTGCAGAAGAATCTATGAATATGATAGGATATCAGTCCTCTGATTAGGTTATGTGATATGACAGGTGAAGTAGTTTTGCAGATATGATTAATGTCCTTTAAAGTAATCAAAAGAGAGATTATCCTTGCTGGCCTGATGTTATCAGGTGAGCCTTTAAAAGAGAGTCTCCTGCTGGCTTTGATGAAATAGAGGCCACGCTGTGAGAGAGCCACATGGCTAGGAACTGAGAGCAGCCTCTAGAAGCTGAGAGACAGCAAGAAAACGGAAACTCCAGTCATTTACCCACAAGGAACTGAATTCTGCCAGCAACCTGAATGGGTTTAATGACATCATGTTCTTGGCTGAATTTTGACTTTGGGTGAGACCTTGAGCAGAGACCCAGTCTGCACTCCTGACCCACGAAAACTGTGAGGTGATATATTTGTGTATTTTAAACTTCTAAGGTTGTGATAATTTACTGTGCAGCAGTATTAACATACTGGCATCACAGTAGAATCTTTGAAATGACTGGGGGAAGACATGACAACCTATTCATCAATATGCATATAACTGACTTTCACATACTTAGAAAAAAATTAATATACTTGGATGGGTGAGGTGGGTCACGCCTGTAATCCCAGCACTTTGGGAGGCCGAGGTGGGTGGATCATTTGAGGTCAGGAGTTCAAGACCAGCCTGGCCAACATGGCAAACCCCCGTCTCTACTAAAAATAATAATAAAAATAAATTTAGTCAGGCGTGGTGGTGCGTGCCTGTAATTCCAGCTACTTGGGAGGCTGAGGCACAAGAATCATTTGAACCTAGGAGACAGAGGTTGCAGAGAGCCGAGATCGTGTCACTGCACTCAAGCCTGGGTGAAAGGGTGAGATTCTGTCTCAAAATAAATAAATAAATAAACTTTATTTTTTAGGTAAGTGTTAGGTTTACATAAAAATTGAGTAGAAAGTACAGAGTCCCACGTATCCCCTCCGCTACCCCAGCTTCTCCTCTATGATTAGCATCTTGCATCTTGCAATGTGCGGTACATTTTTTATAGTTGATGAACTAATATAGATAAGTTATTAACTAAGATCCATAGTTTGCATTAGGGTTCACATTTTTCTCTCTTACAGTCTATGGATTTTGACAAATACATGATGACGTGACTTGTGTCCACCATCACTGCATTGTACAGAATAGTTTCATTGTCTTAAAATATCCCCTGTGCCCCACCTATTCATCCCTGTCTTCTGCCCCCTAGACTTCCGGAAATCACAGATCTTTTAACTGCTTCCATATTTTGCCTTCTACAGAATGTCATATGGTTGGAATCCTATAGTATGTTGCCTTTCCAGATGGGCTCCTTTCACTTAGCGATATGCATTTAAGGTTCTTCCATGTCTTTTCAAGGCTTGATAACGCATTTCTTTTTTTAAAAATTCATCTTTTATTTTAGATTTGGGGGTACGTGTGTAGATTTGTTACAAGGGTATATTGTGTGATGTTGAGGTTTGGGGTACAATTGAACCCATCACTTGGGCACTGAGCATGGTACCCATTGGTAGGTTTTCGACTCTCCCCTCACCAAGTACCTTTGCTGAGGTATAATTTACATACAATAAAATGTACCTATTTTAAGTGTACACTTTGATGAGTTTTGACAAGTGTATGCATCTATGTAATCAATCCCATAATCAAGATATAGAACAGTTCTGTCACCCCAAAAACTTTCCTCGTGTTCCTCTGCAGTCAGTTCTAGGCCCCAGGAGACCACTTGTTTGCTTGTTATTAATATCACTATAGATTTTTTCATATTTTAAATTGTGTTAAAACATATATAACATAAATTTGCCATACAATAGTTTTGAATGTTTTAGAATTTCATATAAGTGGTATAATAAATTATGTACTATATGTATTGTTTTGTATCTGACTTCTTTCATTTAGCAAGTTTTTGACATTTATACATATTGTTACGTGTATCGATAGTTCATTTCTTTTTATTGCTGTCTTGTATTGTATTCTATGTATACACCACAATTTGTTTCATCTTTTGGACATTTGGGTTGTTTCCAGTTTTCTGCTGGAGCTTGCCAAGGACATTCATACAAAACTTGATAAAATTATAAAATTGCCAAGAACATGAATGCATAAGTCTCTGTGGGATATAGATTTTCATTTCTTTTGAGTAAATACCTACAAGTGAAATTGCTGGGTCATGTGATAGGTATATATTTATCTTGTTAAAAACTACCAACTGTATTCCCAGTATCTAGCACAGCATCTGGGACCTAATGGAATATCAACAAATATTTGTTGAATTAGTGAATAAATGAATGACTTATGTGGGACTCATGAAGAAAGAATTTCAACAAGCAATTGGAAGATATTTGTTAAAAAAATTACTTCCCAAATTCTGCTTTGTTGTTAAGTGTTTAGTAACACTTTGCTCCTATCTCAGAACAATATTGGGGCTACAAAAATAAAAAGCTGTGGCATGATGCAGATCATTTAAACCTAATAAATGATCACTTTAAATCATCTGAATATTTTGATTGAGAATGGGTGGGAGATACAGTTTGATGGATGACATAAGGCTCAGTGTTTGATAGATCAGTAGGGTGACTATAGTTTACAATAACCCATTGTATATTTCTTCTTCTTTTTTTAAAATAGAGATGGGGTCTTTCTACGTTGGGCAGGTTGGTCTTGAACGTCTGGCCTCAAGTGATCCTCCCACCTCAGCCTCCCAAAGTGCTGGGATTATAAACATGAGGCACCATGCCTGGCCTATTGTATATTTCAGCAGCTAAAAGTAAAGAATTTGGATGGTTCTAACACAAAGAAAAGACAAATATTTAAGGTCATGGATATCCCAATTACAGTGATTTGGTCTCTACAAATAAAACAAACTTATTTCTTAAGATGTCTTGGGTCAATATATATAATATGTGTAAGGCAAAATTTTTACTTTCAAATTTCAAGGAAAACTACATTTTTAAATATCATTGAACAGCATGGTTCATTTAAATACTTCTGGAGATATTTATTGAAGGTCAGCTACATGCCTGGTTCTGTGCTCAGTGTTGGAGTAATGCTCCTGAACAAACCAGACATGGCATCTGCCCTGATGGAGTCTATATCTCAGTGAAAGACAGCGCATAGCCTGGATAGCAGAGAAGCACAATCAAGTCAAAACAAGAATAAAAGCTGGTTATTAGCCTTATGTCATTGAGTCATTTCTTCTTCTCCCTACTGCATCCACCTCCTTTAAAAAATGATCACCCTTGACAACACATACAGATAAGGGCTTAAAAAAATAGAAAAAGAAAAACAAAATAAAAATGATATCTTCTTTATTAATGTTGAGAGTTCATAGATAATAGTAACAACCTTTCCTCCAGGGTGTCAGCTTTCACCTTTCATTGGGTTCCCACAATATGTTGGATGCCCCAGTAATTGCTGTTCTTTCTTCCAAGCAGACATGCCTTATTAGAAGACATTCAGTAAGCCAAAATCTATTTTACAACCTTAAGACTAAAAATAATCTACAATCTAGAGTTTATATAACATAAAATGCCCTTTGGTGCAAATATTTTGTGCTTTGTTCAATAACTTGGCAGTCAACGTTGACTGAAATATATTTCTTTTTTCTAGTTTTATTGAAATATAATTGGTATACAAAAAACTGCACATAATGTATACAATTTGGTGAGTTTGGACATATGTATACACTTTTGTTACCAACATCACATCCAAGACAATAAACATATCCATCACTTCCAAAAGTTTCCTTGTGTCCCTTTGTAGTTTTTGTTTCTTTGTGGTGAGAACACTTAACAAGAGATCTATTTTTTTTTTTTTTTCGAATCAGGATCTCTCTATGTTGTCCAAGCTAGTTTTGAACTCCTGGGCTCAAGTGATCCTCCTATCTCAGCCTCCTAAGTAGCTGGGACTACAGGCATGTGCCACCATGCCCAGCTCTAACGCACAATACCTTATCGTTAACTATAAACACTATGTTGTACTGCACATCTCTGGAACTAGCTCATCTTGTTTAACTATAACTTCATACCCATTGAACAACTCCCCGTATGTTCTTCCTCACAGCCCTTGGTAACTACCATTCTATTGTCTGCCTCTATAGTCCATATAGTCCATGTTTGATTATTTTAGATGCCTTATGTAAGAGAAATCATGCAGTATTTGTCATTCTGTAACTTATTTCACTTAGCATAATGTCTTCCAGGTCCATCATGTTGTTGTAAATGGCAGGATTTTTTTTCTTTTTTAGGGCTGAATAATATTTCATTGTATGTACAGTCGTGTGCTACATAACAATGTTTTGGTCAACCACAGACTGCATATATGACTGTGGTCCCATAAGATTATATCATATTTTTACTGTATCTTTTCTATGTTTAGTTGTATAAATACTTACAGTTGCCTACATTATTTGGTACAGTCACATGCTGTACAGCTTTTTAATCCAGGAGCAATAGGCTATACCATTTACCCTAGATATATAGGAAGGTTGTATCATCTAGGTTTGTGTAAGTATACTCTGTGATGTTCACGTGACAAAATCACCTCACAATGCACTTCTCAAAATGTATCCCCATTAAGTGCCGTATGACTGTATATACATTTTCTTCATTTATCTGTTGATGAACAATTGGGTTGTTGCCATATCTTGGCTATTGTGAATAATGCTGCAATGAACATGGGAATGCAAATACCTCTTCAAGATCCTGATTTCAATTATTTTGAATATATACCAGAAGCGGGATTGCTGGATCATATGGCAGCTCTATTTTTTAATTTTTTGAGGACCCCCCATACTGTTTTTCATAGAGGCTGCACCATTTTACATTTCCACCAACAGTGTACAAGGGTTTCAATTTCTCCACAACCTCACCAACACTTGTCAGCTTTTGTTTTTTGAAATGTATTTCTATCTAAAGACAAAATTATTGCATTTAGGAACAACTTTCCAAGTCTAACTTTAGAAACTTGATACTAAACAAAAAGCCTTTAAAGGGAGAAGTATTTTAAGCTATTCCAGGCGTTTGATCTGAACCTTACCTCTGACCTATTCCTTAACTTCTATGTGAAGACAATCAATAAATACATGCCAGAAGTTCCTGAGTAGTGCTTATTGCAAATTGTTTTAAAATACAAAAAGGAGCTAATAGGGAGTTTAATGTAACTATACAAATTTTTATTTTGAAATATTTAATCTGTTTACTGAATTGTTGAATTTATTGAATCCTTTGTTCTTTTATTAAAAACCAAGTCTTTCTTACTATAAAGAAGTTGTGGAATCCGTTTAAAGACTTCAAGCTTATGCAAAATGTAATGAAACGTTATGGTTTATGTACAAGATGTTCTATGGGGTGTGTTCCTGGATATCATAGAGATCGTATCAATGAGAAATGTTTTATTTACTGAAAAGGAATGCAATACACACAAAATTCTCAACTTTTGACTAAATTGATCAGCAATTAATACATGCTGTTAAGAATTGTGTCCCATGCTGTAAAAGCATGTTCATTTTCTTAATGTGCCATATCCAAAGCAATGTATTCTTACTTGGGTAGATTGAGATGTTATTTAGTATAAAAGGTTGGCAGTGGCACAAGGGGAGGATGGAGAAGAGAGAAAGGCTCTGTGCTTATCACCTCCTATCTTCCTATTAAGATCCCCATTTCTCCTTATAGTAGCTGCAGTCCCTGTGTTTTGATGCTACTAGTAATGGGATAATTAGGCCTTTTCTCTTCCCAATGTCAACAGTCCCATTGACAACAGTCCCATTGACTTCCAATCTGGTAAACTGGAAACAAACCAACGACTCCTAGTTTCATTTATCATATTCAGTGACTCTTAACCTTTGAAAATTTCATTTCTCTTTATAATTATCATTATTGGCTGGGCACACTGGCTCATGTCTGTAATCCCAGCATTTTGGGAGGCTGAGGTGGGCAGATCACTTGAGGTCACGAGTTCGAGACCAGCCTGGCCAATATAGTGAAACTTCGTCTCTACTAAAAATACAAAAATTAGCCAAGCATGGTGGTGTGTGCCTGTAATCCCAGCTACTGGGGAGTCTGAGGCAGGAGAACTGCTTGAACCTGGGAGGTAGAGGTTGCAGTGAGTGGAGAGAGTGCCACTGCCCTCTAGCCTGGGTAACAGAGCAAGACTCCATCTAAAAAAATATATATATATAAATTATATATAAAAATATATATTTATATATAAAAATATATTTATATATAAATATATAAAAATATATTTATATATAAAATATATAAAAATATATTTATATATAAAAATATATAAATTATATAAAAATATATTTATATATAAAAATATATTTATATATAAAAATATATAAATATATAAAAATATATAAATATATAAAAATATATAAATATATAAAAATATATTTATATATAAAAATATATAAATATATAAAAATATATTTATATATAAAAATATATAAATATATAAAAATATATTTACATATAAAAATATATAAATATATAAAATATATTTACATATAAAAATATATATAAATATATAAAAATATATTTATACATAAAAATATATAAAAAATATATAAAAATATATTAAAAAAATATAAAATATATTTATATATAAAAATATAAAAATATATATATAAAATATATTTATATATAAAAATATATAAATATATTTATATATAAAAATATATAAATATATATAAAAATATATTTACATATAAAAATATATATAAATATATAAATATATACTTATATATTTATATATTTATATATAAATTTATATAAATTTATTTATATAAATATTTATATATAAATAAAATATATATATTTATATATGAATATATATAAATAAAAAAATAAATATATATGAATAAAATATATATATAAATATATATGAATAAAATATATATAAATATATATAAATAAAATATTTATATATAAATATATATAAATATATATAAATAAAATATATATTTATATATAAATATATATAAATATATATAAATAAAATATATAAATATATAAAAATATATATAAATAAAATATATATTTATATAT
This sequence comes from Pongo abelii, assembly GCF_028885655.2. Taxonomy (NCBI): domain Eukaryota; kingdom Metazoa; phylum Chordata; class Mammalia; order Primates; family Hominidae; genus Pongo; species Pongo abelii. Next base: position 72,028,289 of record NC_071996.2, on the reverse strand, counting down.
AAATATATATAAATAAAATATATATATAATATATAAAAATATAATATATATAATATATATAAATATAATATATATAATATATAAATATATATAAGAATATATTTATGTATAATATATATAAATATATATAAGAATATATTTATATATAATATATAAATATATATAAGAATATATTTATATATAAATATACATAAGAATATATTTATATATAAATATACATAAATATATATAAGAATATATTTATATATAAATATATATAAACATATATAAAAATATATTTATATACAAATATATATAAACATATATAAAAATATATTTATATACAAATATATATAAACATATATAAAAATATATTTATATACAAATATATAAATATATATAAAAATATATTTATATACAAATATATAAATATATATATAGTTATATATATAAACATATAAATATATATAAAAATTTATTTTTTATATATTATATATTTTATATATTATATATATTTATATATAGATATATATTTTATATATTTATATAAATATATAAATATATATAAATAAATATAAATATAATAAATAAATATATAAATATATAAATATTTATATATTGATATATTTATTTTATGAAATATATTTATATATTTATTTTATGAAATATAAATATATAAATATATAAATAAATCTATATACATAAATATAAATAAATATAAATATATAATATATAAATATATAAATTTATAAAAAAAATATATTATATATATTTATATATTATATATATTTATATATTTATATGTATATAAATATATATAAAAATATATAAAATTTATATATAAATATATATAAAATATATAAAATTTATATATCAATATATATTGATATATAAATATATAAAATTTATATATCAATATATTTATATATAAAATTTATATATCAATATATTGATATATAAATATATAAAATTTATATATCAATATATATTTATATATAAATTTATATATCTATATATTTATATATAAAATTTATAGATCAATATATATTTATATATAAAATTGATATAGAAATATATATTTATATATAAATATATAAAATTGATATATAAACATATATTTATATATAAATATATAAAATTGATATATAAATATATATTTATATATAAATATATAAAATTGATATAGAAATATATATTTATATATAAATATATAAAATTGATATATAAATATATATAATTTCTATATAAATATATAAAATTTATATATAAATATATATAATTATATATAAATATATATTTAAATATATAAAATTATACATAAATATATATTTATATATACATATATACAATTTATATGTAAATATATATTTATATATACATATGTAAAATTTATACATAAATATACATTTATATACACATATATAAAATTATATATAAATATATATTTTTATATATAAAATTATATATAAATATATATTTTACATATAAAAATATATAAATTATATATATTTTATATATAAAAATATATTTATATATAAAAAATATAAAATTTATATATATTATATATTTTATATATAAAATTTATATATAAATATATATATTACATATAAATATGTATTTATACATAAAATATATAAAATTTATATATAAAATTTATAAAAATAATATATAAATATGTATTTAATATAATATAAAATATGTTTAATTTATATAATATTTATATATTTATATATATTTATATATAAATATTATGTATTGATATATTAAATATAAATAAATAAATAAATAAATAAATAAATAAATATATATATATATAAAAAATTATCAAGCCAGGTTACCCCAGAATTCTAGCCTTGCATTTCACTATTTACCAATGGGCAGGTATCCTGAACTATTAAACCTGATTCCCAGTATGTGCCTTGTGCTTTCCTTATGCTCTTCTCTGCTGCATACATCCTCCTCCCCAATCTAAACCTATCAGACCATCAAGTTGTCTTTTAAATTCACATTTATAACGTTACCTCAAGCTCCACTTAAGAAATGAGCAGGCCTTCATGTGTTGACCTTCACTGACAAAAAAACATTTCCGTGGCAACCACTCTACCAAAACTAAGTACAGTCATTTATATCCATATCATAATACCACTGTATTATACACGTAGCATGACCTGATCTAAGTCAATCTACATCATAGTTTCTGTGTATCTTCTGTATAAAAAGAACAATGAAAATATCTGTAATTATTTACATTTCATGATTAATCATTTTAATAAAACATTTTATAAACATTTTCAGCCCATACCTCCAAAGTAGATTGATCTACTCTGATGCCCAAAGTTATTTTAATAGAATGCCATTAATAGTATGTAGCAATACACTTAAAAGGTTGTGATTTTGTCTGACAGTGTGGTCTGTACTCTAAAATTGAGCTTCAGTGCTCAATGGGCTGATAAAAAGTACAACTCCTCACAGTATTAAACATAAAGATTATGAATGGAATGGGTTTCATCATTATTTTTCTTTCATGCAAATCCAAAACACAAAAACAATCTGATGATGTTGGAACTATTTACAGTAGATTAACCATCAGGTTAAGTTTTAAAGATCAGAGAGGTTATAGAAAGAAGAAAAAAGTTTTTTATTTCTTGGAATTTTTAGTATCTACTGATTATAACATAACTAGTAAAGCTTAGAAAATCCATTTTGTAAGCTGTAATGTTATTACCTGTACTAATAAAAAATAAATAGCATGAAAAATGCTTTCTAGAAGGCCATCAGCTTTTATAGATAACTTTAAGATACTCACATTTTGAGGGGGGTGGGGGAAGGGAGAGGAGCGCTGAGAAACCTGGTGGGAGGTTCGAAAGTATTATAGAAATGACAACTTCAATACATGGCAGAAGGTCATTTCAATGGCATGGGCATCTAATTCTCAGTTTTAAATTACCTGTTGGATTGTGATGTAAACCCCATTTATCTCACAAGACTTTAGGTAAAATCTACTATAAACATGAAGGCTTTGTGTGACTGTTTCTTCTCAGGTAGAAATTAGAAGGAGGGACTAAATTTCATGACTCCTAATTTTAGATAATCTAGTAGAGGTGGCTTTACTGTGGCTTTGATTACCTTTGGGTCTAACTTGCCCTCCACAAAAATGTACATGGTGGTTGATAGAGATCAGTATTTTATATATGTGTATGTGTATGTGTATGTGTGTGTGTGTGTGTGTGTGTGTGTGTATATATATATATACATAAATTTCAAAATAAACCCTGCAGTAATACTTTTTAAAAAATCTATTGTGTGACTGTGTGGTCTCTACGCTCTATAAGAAGCTAGTCCGGACATCTCCCATTTAGCTTTTAGGACCAAGTTTGATAATAAATATGAGTGTCCATAAATCAGTGTGTGCCAAATAGATTATACAACTTAGAATTGACTCTGATATAAGTTCAAATAAAAACAAAGAAGTATTTTTTTTTCCAATTACAATTTGTGAGAACTAAAAGTATATTCTCCTCATAGGTCTTTTAAGGACGCTGATGCAGCTGCCTCACACAGTGAACAATAATAAGTAATTTGAACATATTTAGCAAACTCCTCTGTTTATATAACTGTAGATTCCAGAAAGCACACTGTGATAGGGAGCCAAAAATCACAGGATTCCCCCATCACTGTTTCCTCCTCTCCTGGCAAAGCCATCCTTCCTCTTAGATTAATGCAAAGGTAACAATAATAAAGCTGAGATTTTGATCTCTAGTTTGATCCCTAGCTGAGTCCACTTCTGAGCTGGTTCAGAACCTGGAGGAAGCTGGAGCATTCTTTAACTGAGGCTCTATCCCCTAAACACCGGTATTTCACTGCACGTGGATAACAATCTTTTAAAATATAGCAAAGACATTTCCTTCATTAGGTTTTCTTACCCCTTCACTATTCTCCTTTTTGAGGTCAGGGTTCCTGCTCTGTTGTTCCTTTCTAGTGGCTGATCACAGTATATTGAAACGATCTGTTCTCTCACTAGATGGTCAGCCCTAAACAATGCATTTTTGAATCTTGAGTCCTTAGCACAGTGCCAGCCACCTAGTAGATGCTTCATAAATGTCTGTGTGAAGTGGAAATAATTTAATGCTAAATTCAGTATTCTTTCTCATTGGTCCAATCATCTTATAAGATGTTCTTTTTTTGGTTGGTAGTTTCCATTTGATTTCAGTCTTCCTGTGACAGTAAAAAAAGGACACCACTTTACAGCTAAATTACAAACTTTAATCATACTATGTATTTCATACTATCCTGAAGTAACAATTCTAGCTTATTGTATACAGAAGAAAAACAACAGAATTGAACATAACATTATAATTTTTAAACAGGCACATTACCAGAACTAAGTTTTTTTTTGTAAGTTTATACTCAAACTATTTCTTCATTCAGCTAATCTCTGTTACTGGGTGTTATGACCAAATATTCCCCAAATGACCCCCCAACCAAATTCATATGTTGACATCTTAAACCTTAATGTGATGGCATTGGGAGGTGAGGTCTTTGAGAGGTAATTGCATCAAGGGATGGAGCCCTCATGGATGAGGTTAATGCTGTTATAAGGTGACGAAGGGACCAGAGCTTTCTCTCTCAGCATGTGAGGGTATAAGGAGAAAATGGCTGTCTGGAAACTGGGAAGTGAGACCTCACCAGACTTGGACTTCCCTGTCTTTAGGACTGTGAGAAATAAATCTTTGCTGTTTAAGCCATCCAGTCTATGGTAATTTGATGTAGTATGAACTGATACACTTGGGTATCTATCAGGGTTTATTTCTGTTGAGATTGTGAGAAAGGTAACTCTCACTAATTCATGTCCATTTAGGAGAACTGTCCTGAAGGCTCAGGTTGGCATAGTCTGACATTTATGGACCATGGGCCATACTGAAAATTAAAATTTACTTGGTAGTGAAGGGACCTCAAAGGAGACCTCAAAATGTAAGGAGCCATCCTCCAGAACCACTGAAACTAAGGAAGGACCAGAGACCCATGTGACTGCCAACTAAGTACCAACTTCCATATTTGGTTGTCTATAACTCTGGAGTCTTTGAAATTCCTGATGCCCAGGGGGCATTCCAGATCAATGGAATCAGAGTCTCTAGAGACATAACCTGGGGACTAATGGTTTTTAAAAACTCCGTATGTGATTCTACTGAATAGCAAAGGTTGACAATTTCTGCAATAAACAGACAGATGCCCTAGAAATTGGGAGAAACAACAGAGATTTCAAATACACAGGTGCTTCAAATTTTAGGTATTGGAATGTTAATGAGCTTCTACTTATGTGTTCAACCCACAGCTCCAAGGTCACAAATAGCAAGGATTTCTTTTATTGGCTATTGATTCTTCTCCAAAACAATTCAAAGGAGGCATACGGGAAGTTATGCAAATATAGAGACAGTATATTTTATTAAGAAAACTTGAAAGTGAAGTTTGTCCTTTCTTTGTTTTAGGGAACAGCTTTTTTTCCCCCTCCTGGAGTTCCTTCACCTAGAAATCTAGGCAGACTTGTAGGACTGAAAGGACTTAGTCTTTTAAAAACAAAGACATTGCTGACAAAGTCAGTTGTGATAGCAGTAGCATCATTATTATTGTTGCCATAAATCAGGGCATAATTGCCCTTATTGCCTTGGGATATGGGCAGGAAACACCTTCCTGGTCATTAGTTCTTGTTATCACTCCATTGACCTGGTTTTACTTTCCTTTTTAAGAAAATAGCAGAGAAACTTCCTTAGTCTGTATCTACAGTGACGTAATGGAGCTGTTGCAGGAGGCAGTAGCTCTTCAAACCCTTCTCCCCCATCCTTGTAATGCATGTATTACAACGCATGTGGGAGCTATGGTACTTGTGTTTACTGGATGGAGGAAACAAGATGCAGAAGACATTGCCTGAAGTGTGAACAGGGTGGCATCACCAATGTACTCACTGTCCTAGGCCTGCGTACTGACTGAGAGGCCACATTTTGCAGCACTGCGAGGTCAGCTCAGGCCACAGCCCTCCCCAGTCACCATTTTTATTTTTATTTTTATTTTTTGAGACAGAGTCTGGCTCTGTTGCCCAGGCTGGAGTGCCATGGTGCAATCTTGGCTCACTGCAACCTCCGCCTCCCGGGTTCAAGCGATTCTCCTGTCTCAGCCTCCAGAGTAGCTGGGATTACAGGTGCTGGCCACCATGCCTGGCTAATTTTTGTATTTTTAGTAGAGATGGAGTTTCACTATGTTGGCCAGGCTGGTCTCGAACTCCTCAAGTGATCTGCCTGCCTCAGCTTCCCAAAGTGCTGGGATTATAGGCTTGAGCCACCATGCCTGGCCCTGATTCTGTGCTTTTAATCATTACTTAACACTTCCACATGCCAGGGATGCAATCTCCCTTGGTTCAGTTATTGAATCCCCCTAAGTCTCTTTTTTTTTTTCTTTTTTTTTCATTTTAATAGTACCTACCTCATGGAATTGGTGGGAAGAAGACGGCTAGTCCAATGGCTGGTGTGGGTTCTCCCTGTAGATGTTATTCTCCAGCCCCAGGCTGGTTACTGGGTTATTGTCAGTTCACCTTACTCTGTATACCTGCGTGTAGGATTTGGATGTTTATTTAATGATTAATTAAGATAGACTAGCAGAGGCTTGTAGTTCATTTTTCTTGTCTCCTACTTTAGAATATAAAATAATAGATACAAGCACTGTACCCGGACTCCACAATCTTGCAGAATATACTTTAAAAATGATTTTAGAAGATGATTAATTTCAGCCACTTTTGTCCTGAGCAAAACCAACTTCACTTCAATTTGGCTGTATTGTTTAGCAAAGTTAAAAAAGAATCCCCCAAGGTAGTTCATGATTTATATTATAAGGATTTATAGATTTATATGTTAGATCCTACTCTGGAAGCCCTTTTCTGGAAGCAGAAACCCATCCTATCAAGCCATGGCAGTTATGACAGAATTCCTGAAATACGTGACAGAATTACTTTCCCTTGTCATTTAAAAACAGTTTATGCTGAGTCAAATGCAGTGGCTCATGCCTATAATCCTGACAGTTTGGGAGGCTGAGTTTGGGAGGCTGAGGCAGGAGGATCACTTGAGACCAGGAGTTCAAGATAAGCCTGGGCAACGTAGCAAGACCTCATCCCTGCAATAAATTTAAAACAACAATTGGTGGGTGCCTGTGGTCCTAGCTACTAGGGAGGCTGAAGTGGGAGGATCACTTGAGCCCAGGAGGCTGAGAGTGCAGTGAGCCATGATTGTGCCACTGCACTCCAGCCTGGGTGACAGAGCAAGACTCTATGTCAAAAATAAAATAAAGTAAAATAAGTACCAGTTTATGTTGTATGATTCCATTTATATCAGTCCAGAATAAGCACATCCACACAGACAGAAAGTAGACTGGTGGTAGTTAGGGGCTGGGTAAAGGGTGAGAATAGGCTATGGGGTTTCTTATTGGGATAGTGGGTATGGGGGTTCTTATTGGGGTAATGAAAATGTTCCGGATTTAGATAATGATAATGATTGTACAACTCTCTGAATATGCTAAAAACTACTGACTTCTCTACTTTTAAAGGGTGAATTTTAAGGTATGTGAATTATATCTCAAAAACATTGTTATGAAACAAAACTGATCATGTGAATCTTGATGTGACTTTGGTGGTGCCCAGAAGGGAGAAGCCACGGGGCCAGGTGGACATTTTACAGATGACTGCTGCCCACCTTAGCAGTGATGGATGAATATTACCCCAGGCAGCACTGTAAGACATAGGATTATTATGACATTTTTCAGGTCGAGTAACTACAAGAGTCTGTTTGGGGTGACCAGGTTCTCTCTAGGGACTCTGAACCAAATCCCTATGCTATTGCCACCATAAGCTGGGGACTAATTATGCAGAGCTATTGTGAGAGTGACGAGATATGGCTAAATCTCCTGGCAAACTGTGACATGCACAGTGCCTATCACATAGTGGGTATTCAAAACACCTTTAATGAATCAGTAAATGAATGATTGAGACTTACCGTGGATCTTCTGGGTTAGGAGGAGGTATTGGAACCCAAAGAGTGCTTTTTACATAAAGGGCATCTCTGAAAGATTATGTTGGTGCAGTATTTTTTGTAGAATATTCAGATGGAATGTATTATGTTACTATTACATTTATTATTATTATTTTGAGACAAGGTCTTGCCCTGTCATCGAGGCTGGAGTGTGGTGGAGGCCATCATGGCTCACTGCAGCCTTGATTTTGTGGGCTTAAGCTATCCTCCCATCTCAGCCTCCTGAGTAGCTGGGACTACAGGTGCATGCCACCACACCTGGCTAATGTTTAATTTTTTTGTACAGAGGATCTGACTATGTTGCTAGGGTGGTCTCCAACTCCTGGGTTCAAGTGATCCTCCCGCCTTGTCCTCCCAAAGAGCTGGGATTATAGGCATGAGCTACTGTGCCTGGCCTTTTTTTTTTCCCTAAAACAAAGCTCTTGGGATACAAAGGTAATGTTCTTATTCACTCCATTTCTCATCACGCAGGCGTTACTTAGTCCTTTTATATTAAGGAGGTTGGGAACCGTGGGTGGGGGTAGGCGTGGGAGGTGGGAGTTGTGGTGGGGGTGGTAGGCTGTTCAAGTTTTTCCTTAGAACAACAGTGACATCCTGTGGCCAATTTATAGAATAGAGGCTATTAAGCAGAGTGGGTATGGATTCTCTACTTGAAGACAAAAATTACTATGAACCAAATTAATCAGACTTTGCATTAAATTCAGAGAATTTATGGAATGCTCACTATTCACAGAAACTATGATGGTGCTTTTATAGATATTATTTTCTTACATTATTTTATATTTTCCCCAGATAACCCGGGGAACTAATTCTGCATATATTTTGTGTCGAAGAGCAGCCGTCACATTCAGAACCCCTAAAATTTTATGGAAAATGTTGTGTGTATGTATGTTTCTAGGGAAATGAGCTCTTGTTTTTATAATATGCTCCTCTGGTTCTCTGGACTCTCACAATCCTTAGCATTATACCTTAGAGCATGTTTCTAACAATGCTGTTATGATAGACTTTGGGTTAGCTTCATCAATGTCTTCTTCTCTGGAAGCTGCCATTTCTTCTAGCAAACCATGCTCATCCTATGTTAAAAACAACTTTGTGGCCAGGCGCGGTGGCTCACGCCTGTAATCCCAGCACTTAAGTCTCGCTCTGTCACCCAGGCTAGAGTGCAGTGGCGCAGTCTCGGCTCACTGCAACCCCTGACTCCCAGGTTCAAGCAATTCTCTGGTCTCAGCCTCCCGAGTAGCTGGGACTACAGGCACCGTCACCATGTGCTGGGCTAATTTTTTGTATTTTGGCTAATTTTTTTTGTAGTTTTAGTAGAGATGGGATTTCGCCATGTTGGCCAGGCTGGTCTTGAACACCTGACCTCAGGTGATTCTCCTGCCTCGGCCTCCCAAAGTGCTGAGATTATAGGCTTAAGCCACCACACTCGGCCAAAAACAACCTAAAAGAGAAAAGAAAAAATGAAAGAAAAGCAAAGAAAACAAAAGCAAGAATAATAGGATTAGATAGCATTGCAAAATTATATAGTGGAAAAAGCATTGGAATATAAATCAGTCCCAAATCTATTACTTGCTGCAGGTCTGAGCTAAGTCAAGTTAGTTAATCTTTGAGTCTTGGTTTCTTCATCTGACAAATGGAGATAAATAATATCAGAGAATTATTTCTCTGATATAAACAATTATATCAGAGAATAATATCAGAGAATCAATTGATGGTGATGAGTTTTTCAGTGCAACACCAAAAGTACAATCCATGAAAGAAAAAAGTGGTTTGTTGGATTTTATTAAAATTTAAAACTTCTGCTCTGCAAAAGATACTGTTTAGAGAATGGAAAGACAAGACACGGACTAAGAAAAAATATTTACAAAACACATATGATAAAGAACTTGTATTCAAAATATACAAAGAATCCACTTGGAAAATTTATGCTTATGTTCGAAAATAATAATGGCCTATACAAACATAAGAATTTTAACTATAGCTGGGCGCAGTGGCTCATGCCTGTAATCCCAACACTTTGGGAGGCTGAGGCGGGCAGATCACAAGGTCAGGAGTTCGAGACCAGCCTGGCCAACATAGTGAAACCCCATCTGTACTAAAAATACAAAAATTGGCCAGGCATGGTGGCACATGCCTGTAATCCCAGCTACTCGGGAGGCTGAGACAGGAGAATTGCTTGAACCTGGAGGCGGAGGTTGAAGTGAGCTGAGATCGCGCCACTGCACTCCAGCCTAGGCGATAGAGCAAGACTCTGTCTCAAAAAAAAAACCAAACAAACAAAAAAAGAATTTTAACTATAGCACTTACATGTTTTTTGAAAACAATACATGATCACATACAAAACATAAAAGTGAAATGAGAAAAGTCTAAAGAAAAAATTCAATTAATCCTATCACTCAGCAGAAGTAACTGTTGACATTTTAATGTATTTCTTTCCTTTTTGCTAGATATACACATATGTATTATTAGTTAACTGATGTTTAAAGTTGGCTTATTTCTCTGCCTCAGTGGACCTGGATTTCTCCTGAGAGAATGAGGACCGCCTTTCCAACACTGAGGAACAGAATATTAAATCCTGTTCTATAGCATGGTATCTGCCAACCCCTGGATTCTCACCTGGGTCAGAGTTGGGAAGAGAAGGCAGATATATCCCTTTGGAGCATCATTGCTGGCTTCTCCACCCTCTGAACAGATCTTGTTTGTGTCTGGGTGTGTGTAGATTTGAATGAGCCAGTGTGAGCCGTGCACACACACAGGAAAAGAAAGAAAGAAGGCTGAGGTCTACATATTGCATTGCTGGCTGCCCACTACCTAGATGGTGTCAGGAGGCCTCTGCCCAAGGCTTTTACTTTTTCTTTTCTTTTTTTTTTTTTTTGAGACAGAATTTGGCTCTTGTTGCCCAGGCTGGAGTGCAGTAGCATGACTTCGGCTCACTGCAACCTCCGCCTTCTGGGTTCAAGCAATTCTCCTGCCTCAGCCTCCATAGTAGCTGGGATTACAGGCATCCGCCACCATGCCCAGCTGATTTTTTGTATTTTTTTTTTTTTTTTAGTAGAGACGGGGTTTCACTATGTTGGCCAGGCTGGTCTCGAACTCCCGACCTCAGGCGATCCACCCGCCTCGGCCTCCCAAAGTGATGGGATTACAGGTGTAAGCCACCGTGCCCAGCCCAGCTTTTTCTTATCTTTGGAACATTTTTATTGAAGTATAACGTAAATACAGAAAAGTGTAAAAACCATAAAAGCCAGAATTTTCAAATTGAATGCAGCTAGATCAAGAAACATGACCAACAGCCCAGAAACCTCCTATGCTAGCTTGCAGTGATTACCTGCTGCAATAAGTAATCTGATTTCTAACACCGTAGACTACCTTTGTCTGCCAAACAGACTTAAATTCAATAATTGACTTGATAAAGGGAACTATAGTAACTTCATTAACACCCTGAACAGAGCAAAGTTGCATCTGATGATATAAATAATTTGTAATCGAATTTCAACAAGAGGATGAGGTCAACCAGGTAGGCCCATGGGCTCTGATGTGGAAAGGCATCATGATGGTCATGGACATGGGCAGTTCAACTCATCTCTCTTAGAATCATTGGGGTGACACATAACCTCTGATTGAAATCATGTCTAACCTGTGCCTGATCTACTGCTTTAAATATTGCCCTTACAAATTCAGATATCCAAATCCTTATCAGTTTCCTTGGCTCACGTACTGCCAGAGAAAACTAATCTTCATACCATCCCCTTGTTCCAATTTTTGTTAGCTTGAAGTTAACCCTCTTGACTGCCCTGATCCAGCCCACTGTAACCTTAACTAGTCCCTCTCATCCTAATTTGTAGTTAGACTTTTGAAAGATCCGGGCCTAGATAATTCACTGAGAAAACTAGAGAGGAAAATATAAAGAGTGATATTCAAAGAATTGAAAGAGTAGGAAAGAATACGGGAATTATTTTGCATATGGTAACTTTCAGGACGTGGGGCTTCCCAGTTCCTCGTCTAGACTAGAGCAGGGGCCAGATCAGGGAAGTTGAAATAGGTCTTAAGGCTCATAGTAGTTCATTTTGGATCTGATACAATAATTTATCAAACAGAGCAGGGTCAAAAATTCTCTATATTTCCTGGTTAAAAGTTATCTATCCATTCTCTACAGAAATTTTAGTTTTTTTCCCATGTTCTTCAGCATATCTTCTCTCCCATTGCTGGTTGGAAATCATTAAAGCAGCCTTGAAGGCTGTCTTGAGACAGTCAGCATTAGCAGGAGTCCATGGGGATTTTGTGAGCCCTGTGTACACTGTAATGAGGTGTAGGGAGTTGGAGATACACATAGGGTAAGGGTGATTTACAGCATCATTTATAACTTAGAATACAGGAGGTGGAGTTGCAAGAGACCTTAGAGGTTAAATAGATCATTCTCCTACTCAGTGAAATAATCCCTTTGACAATAACCTTGATAGATGGTTATTTAACATCTGCTTGAACATTTTCAGTGATTTCCAGCCAATGACAAGAGGCTCACTGCTTATCTAGGCAGGTCGTTTTATTTATTCTCAACTTGATACAAAGCTTTCCTGTATAGTGGTTTGAGATCTGCCTTCTTGTAACTACTCCCTGGGGCACACAGTTTTTTTCCTCAAGAGTAACACAGAATAGGGCTCAGTAAACTACTTGGACATTTTTCTAACATAGTAGGAGAGTTATCATGTCATTCCTTCTCTTCTTCAGGCTAATAGTCCTAATCCTTTCTATCATCCTCTAATCATCTTGGTCACCTTCCTTTAGATGCTGTTGATTTTTATCAATGTCCCAAATAAAATACAATATTATAGATGCAGTCTAGCTACTTTAGAGTCCAGTGGGTCTGTAGCTTTCTTTGTTCTGGATTGAATACTTCCATTAATGCATCTCAAGCTGTTTCTTTTGATGGTTAAGTCATACTTTTGGCATATACTGACCTGTATTCAACAAAGACTGTCCTATCTTTAAAATATTTACATAGTTAAAAAATTAACATATAGTAAAAGGGACATTGGTAGTGTGCAATTCTATGAGTCTTAACACATGTATAGATTTGTGTTAACTACTGCCATAATCAGCACCTAGAACAGTGCCATCACTTCAAAAACCTCCCTCCCGCTACACATTTGCTGTCATAGCCTCCAGGGACCCCCTAGCCCTGGAATCTATGAATCTGTTTTTTATCACTAAAAGTTTGTCTTTTCAGGAATGTTACATAAATGGAATCATTCAGCATGTAATTCTCAATTGTTTTTACTCACAACACTTCTGACACCTGATGTGCAGTTTTTTTTTCTCACACTAACCAATTCCCCAACTCTCTGGACACCAACTCAGTGTTCTACAATTCACTTCAGGCACTGATGCTTGGAGTTGGAAAAGATCCCATGCATTAAGGGCCTAATATCACAAGGCAGCCTCTGCTCTGGACCACCCATACTTAAGGCTGACAGAGGATAAAGTCAGTGAGTTCCCAAAACCCCCTCCTCAGGTTCAATAATTTGCTAGAATGGCTCACAGAACTCAGGAAAGTGCTCTACTTACTGTTGCCAGTTTATTCTAAAGGATACAACTCAGGGCCAGCCACATGGGAGAGATGTGCGGGGTGTGGTAAGGGCGAAGGGGTGCAGAGCTTCCAGGCCCTCTCAGGTGCACCACCCCTTCCAGCACCTCAATGTGTTCACCAACCTGGAGGCTCTCAGAACCCCATTGTTTAGTGTTTTTATGGAGGTTCCATTCTATAAACATAAACATAATTGATTAAATCATTGGCCATTGGTTATTAACTCAGTCTCCATTCCTTTTCCCCTCCCTAGAGGTCTGGGGATGTGGCCAAAAGTCCCAACCATATAATCACATAATTGGTTGCTCTGGCAACCAGTCCCCATCCTGAAGCTCACTAAGTCACTTTATTAATATAAACTCAAGTATGGTGGAAAGCGGCTTGTCATGAACGACAAAAGACATTCCTATCATCCCCATCACTGAAGAGGTTTTAGGAGCTCTGTGTCAGGAACAAGGGACAAAGACCAAATATGTATTTCTCACCATATCACAGTAACCTTGTGAAACTGGCTTCTTTCACTCAGCATAGTGCCTTTATGATTCACTCAAGTTTGGCATATATCAGTAGTTTGTTCCTTTTTATTGTTGAGTAGTATTCCATTGTGAAGAGGTACCAGAGTTTATTTACCCATTCACCAGTTTAATGACATTTGGCTGTTTCCAATTTTGGGCAATTATAAATATAACCGCTATAAATGGTCAAGTCCAATTTTTTGTGTGAATATGTCTTCATTTCTCTAAAGTAAATACTTAGAAGTGAAATTGTTGGGCTATACCTAACTTTATAAAAACTGTCAAATGATTTTTCAGAGTAGCTGTTTTCGAATTTCCACCAGCAACACATGAGTGTTTTAGTTGTTCTGCATCCTTGCCAGTACCTGGTATTGTCAGTAATTTTTATTTTAGCTAGGAGTTTAGTGATATTTCATCCTGGTTTTAATTGACATTTCCCTAATGGCTGAAGACGTTAGATGTTGTACTGTGCTAATTTGCTTTCTGTGTATCCTCTTTGGTGAAATATCTGTACACATCTTTTTCCATCTTTTATTTATTTATTTATTTTTTAAGAGACAAGGTCATGCTCTGTTGCCCAGGGTGGAGTGCAGGGTTATGATCATAGCTCACTGCACCCTCAAACTTGCGAGCTCAAGTGATCCTCCCACTTAGCCTCCTAGGTAGCTGGGACTACAGACATGCACCACCATGCCATACGGATTAAAAAAATTTTTTTTTTGTAGAGATGGGAGTCTCACTATATTGCCCAGGCTGGTCTTGAACTCCTAGGCTCAAGCAATCCTCCCCCGGGGTCTCCCAAAGTACTGGGATTACAGGCATAAGCCACTGCCTCAGGCCTTTTTCCATCTTTTAATTGAACTGTTTGTTTTTTTTTACTAATGAGTTTTGAGAGTTAAAAAAATTCTGGATAGAAGTCCTTTACCAGACATACGATTTACAAATAATTTCTCCCAGTTTGTAGCGTTTTTTCATTCTCTTAACAATGAACATCTTTTGCAGAGTAAAAGTTTTAAATTTGTATGAAGTCTAATTTATTAATATTTTCTTTTATAGATTATATTTTTAGTGTCCTATCTAAGAACTTTTTGCCTAAACCCAGGTCATGAAGTTCTATTTATATATATATTTCTAAAGATTGTATCATTTTGGGTTTTACATTTAGATCTATAACCCATTTTGAGTTAATTTTTATATATGGTGCAAGTTATGAGTCAAGTGGCATTGTCTTGCGCATGGATGCCCAATTGTTCCAACACTATTTGTTGAAAAGACTATCATTTTTCCACTGAAATGCTTTTGCATCTGTGTCAAAATTAATATGTGTGTGGTTTTTTTTCTGGACTCTATTATGTTTCATTGATTTATGTGTCTGTTCTTTTGCCAATACTACATTCTCTTGATTGTTGTACCTTTGTAGTACATCTTAAAATACAGTAGTGTGATTTCTCCAACTTTATTTGCCTTTTTCAAAATTATTCAGGCTATTTTAGTTCCTATGCTTTTGCATATAAATATTAGAATCAGATTGTCTATATCTGCCAAAAATGTTGCTGGGATTATGATTGGAAATGATTTAAACATATAGATCAATTGATATCTTTATTATGTTGAGTTTTTCAGTCCTTGAACATGGTATGTCTCTCTATTCATATAGATCTTGATATTTTAAAATCAGGGCTTTGAGGTTTACAGCATACAGATCCTGTAAAAATTTTGTTAGATTTATACCTAGGTATATCATTTTTTGGACATATTATAAGTGGCATTGTGTTTTAAACTTCAGTTTCCCATTGTTTATTGCTAGTAAATGAAAATATAATTGATATTTATGTGTTGACGTTGTAGCCTGCTATTTTGCTAAATTCACTTAGATCTAGGAAGGGTTTTTTTGGCAAATTCCTTGGGATTTTCTATACTTTGTTTATGAAACAGTTTTATTTCTTCCTTTCAATCTGTATGCATTTAATTTAATTTATTTTTTGTTTTATTCTACTGGCTAGGAGTTCTAGTAGAATCTTGAATTGGAATGGTAAAAGTCTGCTATGTTCTTGACTTTAGAGGGAAAGCATTCAGTCTTCATGATTAAGTATGATGTTAGCTGTAGTTTTGTTTTTTTTTTGAGAATGCTCTTTATCAGATTGAGAAAAAGCCCATCTATTCCTAGTTTGCTGAGATTTTTATCTAAGATGGACGTTAAGTTTTAGAAAATGCTTTTTTTCTGCAGCAATCGAGATCTGATCATATGGTTTTTCTTATTTAGGCTATTGATATGGTGGATTACACTGATTAATTTTAAAAGTATTGAACCAGCCTTGCTTTCCTAGGATAAATTCCACTTAGTTGTGGTATATTTTTCATGTTTTATACTTGCTGAATTAGATTCAATGATATTTTGTGCCTATGGTCATTAAGGCTGTTGTTCTATAGTTTTCAGGTACTATCATCATCTTCTGGTTTTGTTATAAGGATAATGCTAGTAGTCTAATAAACTTAGTTGAGAAGAATTCTCTTCTCTTTTCTTTCCTGGAAGAGATTGTGTGGAATTCATGTAATATCTTCTTTGAATGTTTTATAGACTCTGCCAGTGAAAACATCTGAGTCTAGAAATTTCTTTTTGGAAGGTTTTCAACTACATGTTCCATTTCTTTAATAGTTATAGAAAAATTCAGGTTGTCTATTTCATCTTGGTTGCATTTTGGTATTTTGAGGTTTTAAGGAACTGATTCATTTCATCTTTGTTGTTCCATTTATGTGCTTAGAATGGTAGCATTCCCTTATTATACCTTAAACATCTGTGGGGTCTGTAGTGATCCCATCTTTCTTTCCTGATATTGGTAAAGTGTGTCTTTTCTCCTTTTTTCTTTGTTGATCTTCACAGAAAATTTTAAATTTTACTGATCTTTTCAAAGTACTAGCTTTTGGTTTTAATTTGTCTAGTCCTCTTTCTTCCCGTCGCCCTTTTTTTGGTTTGGTTAGTTTTAATTTGATTGATTTCTGCTTTTACCATTATTATTTTCTTCCTTTTGTATGCTTTGAACATATTTTTTTCTTCTTTTTCTAGTTTTTAAAAATAGAATCTTAGCTAGTGGATCTGAGATCGTTCTTCTTCTTAATATGAGCACATAATGGTATAATTTCACCTTTAAACCCTGCTTTATCTGTATACCACAAATTTTTACACTTTATTTTAAGTTTCATTCAATTCAAAGTATTTTCTAATTTCTCCTGAGGATTCCTCGTTGATTTGTGGGTTGTTTAAAGATCTATTGTTTAATTTAAAAGTGTTTAAAACTTTTTTTGCTATTATTGATTTTTAGTTAAATTTTCTTATGGCCAAAGAACTTCATGTGATTTCAACTCTTTTACTTTTGGTAAGATTTATTTTATGACCTAGTATATGCTCTATCTTGATGAATATTCTGTTTGCATATCTAAAGACTATGATGTTGTTATTGGGTAAAATATTCTATAAATGTTGATTAGATACAGTTCTTTAATAGCATTGTTCAGTTCTGTGTCCTTGCTGATTTTCTGTCTACTTGTTCTAATGATTACTGAAAGAGGAGAGCTGAAGTTTTCAACTATAATTGTGGGTTTGTCCATTTTTCCTTCCAGCTTTGTTAGTTTTCGCTTCATGTATTTTAAACCTTTGTTGCTAGGTATGTTATCACTTAGGACTGTTACATATTCTTGGTTAATGGACAATGTCCCTTTTTATCCCTGGTAAATGTCTTTGCTCTGAATTCTTCTCTGCTATTAAATAGCCACTCTAGCTTTAAAGTTTTTTTTTTTTTTTTAATTAAGGCTACCATTTTTCCACCCATGTATTTTAAAAATATTTATTTATTTATTTATTAAGAGACAAGGTCTCTTAATAAATAAATAAAATAAATGTTGCCCTGGCTAGAGTGCAGTGGCGATTCACAGGCATGATCATGGTACACTATAGCCCCTGACTCTTGGGCTCAAGGGACTCTCCTGCCTCAGCCTCCCAGGTAGCTGGGACTATTGTGCATCACTGCATCCAGCTCCATCCATTTACTTTTAACCTACCTATATGTTATATTTGAAGTGAGTTTCTTGTAGATGTAATATAGTTGAGACTTGTTTTACATGCATTCTGACAGAGAGGGAGGGCATTACATAAAGAAAAAGGGGTCCATTCACCAAGAACACATAACAATTCTAAATGTGTACACACCTAACAACAAAGCTTGAAAATACATAAAGCAAAAACTTACAAAACCTGAAAAAGCCATAGAGAAATTTATAGTTAAAACTGGGAACTTCAATTTTCATCCCCCAAGAATCAATAGAATAAACAGCACACCATAACCTTTTTTTTTTTTTGAAATGGAGTCTTGCTCTGTCACCAGGCTGGAGTGCAGTGGCGTGATCTTAGCTCACTGCAACCTCTGCCTCCTGGGGTCAAGCGATTCTCCTGCCTCAGCCACTCGAGTAGCTGAGATTACAGGCACGCACCACCATGCCCAGCTAATTTTTGTATTTTTAGTAGAGACAGGGTTTCACCTTGTTGGCCAGGATGGTCTCGATCTCTTGACCTCATGATTCGCCTGCCTCGGCCTCCCAAAGTGCTGGGATTACAGGCGTGAGACACCGTGCCCGGCCCCATAACCTTTGAGAACATAAACAGTTACATACAGGCTGTGATTTCTGATCCACCCACTCGGTGGGTTCAGTTTTTAAAGCTTATGCAATGCTCCTTGTTTCTGTCCCTTGTATGTGCAACCCAATGTACAGTCTGGGAGCTGGGTTGCAGTCTGTCCCCTTTCAGTTCTCACAGTCTATGGTATGCTGTTAAGGGTCAGATTCATGCACACACCCCTCAGGAATAAGCTCCAGAGTCTAGAAATGACTTTATTGGGTCACACTTCCTAGCTCCTCCCTCTCTATGCTCTCCTCAGAATTTTCCAGTTTCCTTCATCTTTTTAGTTCTCCAGCCCAAAAACTGAGTTTTTAGTTAGCCCAGTCTGCTGCACACTTTCTGTGTGTATTCAGAGTCAAATAGTCGGAGGCTAGAGAGAGAAAAAACCAACAGGGATTTGCCCCACTTTGGGGGACCACAGCTCCTCTGATCAGAGAGGAACATTCTGTACTTCAGAGTTTTAGGGACCTGCAGCCTCTGCTGCCACCACTGTCTTTGCTGCAACTGTTGTCATGGGATTGTCTGGCTTCTGGGGCATGACAGAAAAATGAAGAAAGGAAAATGATGAATTGCCCCCATCTCGATGACTGTTAGAATTCTCCTTTCCCACTCCTGGACCCAAAACTAGAGGGCTTTTCTTGAAGCACTCTCTGTCTACATCTGGGTGCCCACTTCAGAATTTCAGGCTTCCTTGAGTCCTGGCCAGGAGGGAATAAAAGGGCAAACTCAGCACTGGCTCGGTGGTGCTTTGAATTCTGGTGTCCTTTCCAAATCTTCCTGCTATCATTTATTTTGCAGTGTTCCTAAATAGAGGCTCCATGCACTGTATCTAGGTTTTATAGCTGGATGGCTCACGGGGGTGATGGTATTGGTGACTGTCATAGCTTTTAAAAAGTAAGCTATTTCAAGCTGGAAGCCCTCCTATTCTTTGTGCATTTTTGAATATACATTTAGTGATATTAATTTTGTTTTACTGGTATTGACCTATGTCCCTTTCATTCATTGTATTTTTATCTATCCATAAGCACATTGTCTCAGTATGTGTGCAATTGCAATAACTGGCAATCTCCTTTTTTAAAAATATAGCTTCAATCAAGTCATCAATTAAAATGTTAAGACTAAGAAAATCTTATACGAATGTTGTAAAAGATCTATAGGTTTATTCATTTATTCATCACATTTAAAATTGATTAATTAATTAATTTTGAGACAGAGTCTCACTCACTTTGTTGTCCTGGCTGGAGTACAGTGGTGTGATCTTGGCTTAATGCAACCTCTGCCTCCTGGGTTCAAGTGATTCTCATGCCTCAGCCTCCCGAGTAGCTGGTATTACAGGCGTGTGCCACCACGCTTGGCTAATTTTTTTTTTTAAGTAGAGATGGGGTTTCACCATGTTGGCCAGGCTGGTCTTGAACTTCTGGCCTCAAGCTGTCTGCCCACCTTGGCATCCCAAAGCGCTGGGATTACAAAGGCATGAGCCACCGTGCCAAGCCTATTCATCAGATTTTATTAAGTGCCTACTCTATGCCCTAGAGATATGGAAGCAAATAAAACCAAGTCTGTTCACATGGATCCAGGAAACAATGTGCTTTGGGTATCACTCCTCAGTCATCAGTGAATGCACCTAACTATACCAAATCCGGACCCATTTTTGAGCCTGTGTCATGCTCTGTGCAACATAAAGGAGATATAGCAGTGAACAAGTCAGTCACATTTTCTGTCCTCATAACGTTGCCAGTCTTATCCATATTATGACTTTGCCCAGTTGTCTCCATTTTGCCTACCAGGCTATCACGAAAGATCTTGTCACATGACTTTCTGAAATTCCTAATTTACATCACTGACCTATCCCTGCTCTACAATGAAGACAGCCTAACATACAAAAGAAAAAAAAAAGTTTGTGAAAAAAGTTTGTGGAACTTGCTCTGAATTATCACCAGTTTTTCTAAGTATTAACCAATTTTACGTTCAAGTCAGTTATTTTTTCTAGAGCTTGATATCAGCTAATTGACAGAATCTAGAGTCTAGGTTTTTTTTGCTTTCAAAAAAGCAAGCTCTTTGTTTATCTTTGGTCTTAAATCTTCGCTGCCAATTTAAATTTTGTCATCCAACCCATTTTGCCTTTTTGCAGACCCCTCTGTCATCTTTGGCTATGTGTTCTCTCTTTTCAGACTTTAGCACCTTTTTCCTCTGGGTGTATTTTCACTTACCTCTCTTAGAAGCTCCCCCAGTGGGAGGAAGTGGGTAACTGCCATTAGAGAAATTGATCTTTGTGGGATAGGGGGAAAAGAGAACCACAGAGGTGATGAATTCCCTGTTGCTATTTGTGCTTAGGATTTATTTTGAATGTACATGTTTGGTATTAGACTGATATCCATCAGTGGTGTACACACCCTTGGTTTGACTGTTTCAAATCTAGGAGAGTGGATGCACATGGAGCTGTTGGCAGAAACGATTTATTTCAGGACACAGAATGAATTAAACAGAAAGTATTTACATTTTCAAGATGTGATGGTGCCTGTTCGTATTATGGGCACTTTCTCAGCTCCTGAAATCCTTGACTCTAAATATGGAAAAAGGAATTACTTTTAAAGGCAAAAGCTCCTCTTTCTTCTAATGATAGTGTGATCATCTTTATACAGTCAAAATTGACTAACACTGTCTTTCTTTGGATTCCAGTGCTAGTAACCTCAAAAGGTTCTGGTAAACCTTGTGGTCCAGCTACTCTTTCATGACAGCTATAACTATTGCCTTACTACAAGATACTTTTAAACAACGTAAACGACAACAATAAGAGCAATAGCAGCAACAACAAAACCCAGTCTCTGGCAAAATCCAGATTCCACATCTAAAGTGTGTAAACTCAAAAAGAAAAATAAAAAAAAAAAAAAAAGGAAAAAAACCAGATAAACTGTGCAAACTCAATATTTCCAATAATTGCCTTACGCTGTCCTCCCTTTCTCTCTCATTTCACAATACAGGACTTTCCCACTAAAATCCATCATTCTTTGTCTCAGCTCATGTTTTCTTATGTACAGGAGTTAGAATGGTTCTGGACAGTTAATTAGCCATCAATCCATCTCTAAAACACAGAACATGTCTGTTGCTTTTGTAAACCCCCGATGTTTCATTTTGCTTCAGTGCCTTTTTTATAAACCTAATTGTGTTTATGCACTGGCATATTTATTGCTCACCTTTCACCCTTTATGCTGATCCCTGGCTACCCACGGCGTCCTTTCAATTGATCAAAACCACAATCCCCTTGTGTAAGAAAGGTCACATTTACTCTAACAATGGAAACCCACAGCCATGTGTTGCCTCAGTGTGGGTCACCAAGGGGCACATCAAAGCAAAGGCATGTTGGATCTCTCTTGATTTTTTACT
Organism: Pongo abelii; assembly: GCF_028885655.2. Taxonomy (NCBI): domain Eukaryota; kingdom Metazoa; phylum Chordata; class Mammalia; order Primates; family Hominidae; genus Pongo; species Pongo abelii. Next base: position 72,006,089 of record NC_071996.2, on the reverse strand, counting down.
TTCCCAGTTTCAGACACTGAGGCACAGGGATTTTTTTTTTCTTTTGACGGCCACCTCATACTCATTGTGAGTTCTAAGGGGGAAAACAGGAAGTTTTTATTAAAAAGGAATATCTCTTTTCTCCGCTCAAGCTTTTGTTTTTTAAAAAATCTATCTTAATTTTTGTGGGTATAAAGTAGGTGTATATATTTATGGGGTACATGAGATGTTTCGATACAGGTATGTAATGTGTAGTAATCACATCATGTAAAATGGGGTTTCCATCCCCTCGAGCATTTATTCTTTGTATTACAAACAATTCAATTGTACTCTTTTAGTTATTTAAAAATATATAATTAGGCTGGGCATGGTGGCTCACGCCTGTAATCCCAGCACTTTGGGAGGCCGAGGTGGGTGGATCACTTGAGGTCAGGAGTTTGAGACCGGCCTGGCCAACATGGTGAAACCCCATCTCTACTACAAATACAAAAATTAGCTGGTGTGGTGGCACATGCCTGTAATCCTAGTTACTCGGGAGGCTGAGGCAGGAGAATCGCTTGTACTCAGGAGGCAGAGGTTGCAGTGAGCTGAGACTGTGCAACTGCACCCCAGCCTGGGCAACAGAGTGAGACTCCGTATCAAAAAAATATATAATTAAATTATTATTGACTATAGTCACCCTATTGTGCTATCAAATACTAGATTTTATTCGTTCTTTCTATTTTTTTGGTACTCATTAACCATCTCCACTTTCCTTCAGTCTCCTCCCCACTACCCTTTCCAGCCTCTGATAATCATTCTTCTACTATCTAAATGAGTTCAACTATTTTGATTTTTCGATCCCACAAATAAGTGAGAACATGTGATGTTTGTCTTCCTGTGCCTGACTTATTTTACTTAGCATAATGACCTCCAGTTCCATCCACTTTGTTGCAAGTGATAGGATATCATTCTTTTTTATGATTGAATAGTACTCCATTATGTATAAGCAGCACATTTTCTTTTTCCATTCATCTGTGGATGGACACTTAGGTTGCTTTCAAATTTTGGCTATTGTGAACAGTGCAATAAACATGAGAGTGCAGATATCGCTTTGATATACTGATTTCCTTTCTTTTGGGTATATACCCAGCAGTGGGACTGCTGGATCATGTGGTAGCTCAATTTTTAGTTTTTTGAGGAACCTCCAAACTGTTCTCCATAGGATTATGCTGATTTACCTCCCCACCAACAGTGTATGAGGGTTCCCTTTTCTCCACATTCTTGCCAGCATTTGTTATAGCCTGTCTTTTGGATATAAGCCATTTTAACTGTGGTGAGATGATATCTCATTGTAGTTTTGATTTGCATTTCTCTGATGATCAGCAACGTTGAGCACCTTTTCATATGCCTGTTTGCCATTTGTATGTCTTCTTTTGAGAAATGTCTATTCAAGTCATTTGCCCATGTTTTAATTGGATTAATAGATTTTTTTTCTATAGAGTTGAGCTCCTTATATATTCTGGTTATTAATCCCTTGTCAGATGGATAGTTTGCAAGTATTTTCTCCCATTTTGTGCATTGTTTCTTCATTTTGTTGACTATTTCCTTTGCTGTGCAGAAGCTTTTCAACTTGACGTGATCCCATCTGTCCATTTTTTGCTTTGGTTGCTTGTGCTTATGGGGTGTTACTCAAGAAATTTTTTCCAGACCAATGTCCTGGAGTTTTCCCGATGTTTTCTTGTAGAAGTTTAATAGTTTAACAGCTGTTTTGGTTACTATAGCTGTGTAGTATAATTTGAAGTCAGGTAATGTAATTTCTCCATTTTTGTTCTTTTTGCCTAGGATAGCTTTGGCTATTCTGGGTCTTTTGTGGTTCCATGTAAATTTTAGGGTTTTTTTTTCTATTTTTGTGAAGAACATCATTCGTATTTTGATAGGGATTGCATTGAATCTGTAGATTGCTTTGGGTAGTATGGACGTTTTAACAATATTGATTCTTCCAATCCATGAACATGGAATACATTTTCATTTTTTTGGTGTCTGCTTCAATTTTTTAAATCAGTGTTTTATAGGTTTTGTTATAAAGATCTTTCACTTTGGTTAATTCCTAAGCATTAAATTTTACTTGTGGCTATTGTAAATGAGATTACTTTTATAAATTTCTTTTTCAGATTGTTCACTGTTGGCATATTGAAATGCTACTGGTTTTTGTATGTTTGTTTTGTATACTGCAACTTTACTGAATTTGTTTATCAGTTCTAATCATTTTTTTCATGGAGTCTTTAGATTTTTCCAAATATAAGATCATATCATTTGCAAACAAGGATAATTTGACTTCTTACTTTGGATGACCTTTCTTTCTCTTGAATAATTGCTTTAGTTGGCACTTCCAGTACTATGTTGAATAATAGTGGTGAAAGTGGGCATCCTTTCTGTGTTCCAGATCTTAGAGGAAAGGCTTTCAGTTTTTCCCCATTCAGTATGATACTAGCTGTGGGTCTGTCATATATGGCTTTTATTACGTTGAGGTATATTTCTTCTCTGCCCAGTATTTTTTAGGGTTAGTATTTCATGAACGGGTGTTGAATTTTATCGAATGCTTTTTCAACATCAATTGAAATGATCAAATGGTTTTTATTCTTCATTCTGTTAATATGATGCATCACACTGTGTGTATGTTGACCAATATTCATCAGAGATATTGGCCTGTAGTTTTCTTTTTGTGATGTGTGTCTGTCTGGTTTCGATATCAGACTAATACTGGCCTCACAGAATGAGTTTGGAAGTATTCCCTTCTCTTCTATTTTTTTCAGAATAATTTGAGTAGAATTGGTATTAGTTCTTTTTTAAAAGTTTGGTAGAACTCAGTAGGGAATTCATTGGGTGCTGGGCTTTTCTTTACTGGGAGACTTTTTATTACGACTTTGATCTGGTTACTTGTTATTGGTCTGTACAGGTTTTGGATTTATTCATGGTTCAATTTGGCAGGTTGTCTGTGTCTAGGAATTCGTCCATTTCTTCTAGATTTTCCAATTTATTGGCATATTGTTGCTCATAGTAGCCACTGATGATCCTTTAAATTTCTGGGGTATCAGTTGTAATGTTGTCTTTTTCATCTCTGATTTTATTTATTTGGCTATTCTCTCTTTTTTAATTAGTCCGCTAAAAGTTTATCAATTTTGTTTAATTTTTAAAAATCCAACTTTTTGTGTTTGTTTTTCATTGATATATTTTGTTTTTGAGATGGAGTTTTGCTCTTGTTGCCCAGGCTAGAGTGCAATGGTGCAGTCTTGGCTCACTGTAACCTCTGCCTCCTGGGTTCTAGCAATTCTGCCTCAGCTTCCCGAGTAGCTGAGATTACAGGCATGCGCCACCACACCTGGCTAATTTTATATTTTTAGTAGAGACGAGGTTTCACTATGTTGGCCAGGATGGCCTCGAACTCCTGACCTCAGGTAATACACCTGCCTCGGCCTCCCAAAACGCTGAGACTACAGGTGTGAGCCTTCATTGATATTTTTATTTTCTTTTTTGTTTCAATTCCATTTATTTCTGCTCTGATCTTTATTATTTATTTTCTTCTACTAATTTTGGGTTTGGTTTGCTCTTGCTTGTCTAGTTTTTAAAGATCCATTATTAGATTGTTGATTTGAAGTTTTTCTTCGTTTTTGATGTAGGCACTGATCGCTATAAACTTCCCACTTAGTACTGCTTTCACTGTATCCCATAGGTTTTGGTATGTTGTGCTGCCATTATCATTTGTTTCAAAAAAATTTTCAATTTTCTTCTTAATTTCTTCATTGACCCACTGGTCATTCAGGAGCATATTATTAAATTTCCATTTATTTGTATAGTTTCCCAAATTCCTCTTGTTACTGATTTTTAGTCTTATTCCGTTGTGACTAGAGAAGCTTAATATTATTTCATTTTTTGAATGTCTTAAGACTTGTTTTAAGACCTAATATGTGGTCTATCCTTGAGAATGACCTATGTGCTGAGGAAAAGAATGTGTATTCTGCAGCCATTGGATGAAATGTTCTATAAACATCTATTAGGTCCGTTTGGTTTATAGTGCAGATTAAGTCTGATGTTTCTTCGTTGATTTTCTGTCTGGAAGATCTGTCCAATGCTGAAAGTGGAGTGTTGACCTTTCCAGCTCTTATTGTATTGGGGCTTATTTCTCTCTTTAGCTCTTATAATATTTGTTTTAGATATCTGGGTGCTCCAGTATTGTGTGGATAAATAATTAAAATTGTTATATCCCCTTGTTGAATCAACCCCTTTATCATTATATATCCACTCAAGCTTTGACCAGAATTTGTTTTTGCACATAATTCAAGACAAGAAAAGAACAGAGTAGGGGAGTGGGTAGTTATGAGAATTTAGCTATTGAGATCCCTGGCCAGCTGAAAATTTGGGAAAATGCAAATGTTGCCAAAAGCTAGGTTAGTTTGTTCATTTATCCTTCCTATAATTCTTTCATCCATTCACCTATCCCTTACTCTGTAGAGGTGTTAGAACCAGGGATCATAAACTCAGATGCCTCCAAGGTAAGAGCAAGGTTTAAAAACAGGAAGCAGGAACTTTAGTGAACTGGAGAAAGAGGCCCCACCTTCAGGAGTGGCCACTACTCAGCCTTAGCATATTCTAAGTAGAAGTGTAGGCCCAGTGTGGCAAGATATTCTGAATTTTCAAGAGAAGCAGGAAACCCAGAGTTTTATAAGAAATCTCCCAACTTTTAAATGTTGATAACAACTAACGGCAAGTTTTGAAATCACTGTGCAGAATGGACCTGCAGTCTGAATTTGGTCAGCTCTTCAAGGTCTCCAAGGAGCCACTGTCATCCTGAAATTGAGAGTGGAGCTGGGAAGCAGAAGTGATTATCCTACAAAGAAGGCAAAGGCAGAATGGCAGAGACAACAGCCATTGTTTCGAGGAGGCAGATTAATCTCAGCTGGGATAATCAAGGCTTCTTGGAAAGCTGAGATTTGACATAGGCCTTGAAGAATAGGTCTTGAGGACCTTGAAGAATGTTGATAGGCAGCAATGGAGGGAGAATTAGAGGCTAATTCTCTATTCTCTATGGGGGGAGAAGGCACAAATAGAACAGAAACAGGCAATCGTGGGGTACTGTATATAACCAAATGGGAATTTGTGCAAATCTGGAATGATAGATTGGGGCTAGATTATAGGGGGCTCTAAAATCAGATTTAGGCTCACGCCTGCAATCCCAGCACTTTGGAAGGTTGAGGCAGGAGGATCACTCGAGTCCAGGAGTTTAAGACCAGCCTAGGCAACACAGGGAGATGCGCCTCTACAAAAAAATTAAAAAATTAGGTGAGTGTGGTGGCACACACCTGTAGTCCAAGCTACTCAGGAGGCTGAGGTGGTAGGATTGCTTGAGCCCGGGAGGTTGAGGCTGCAGTGAGCCATGATTGCACCACTGCACTCCAGCCTGGCTGACAGAGTGAGACTGTCTCCAAAAATAAATAAAATAAAATAAAATAAAATAAAATAAAACCAAACCAAAACAAAAACAGATTTAAAAGTTGAATTTTATTAATATTTGGTTGGCAGTGGGGAGGTACTGAAGGATTTCAAACAAAGGAGTGACAAGGAGAGAATATTTTGGGCAGGTTATTTGATGTTTGTGTGTAGGATGATTAGAAATGGGAGAGACTATAAGCAGAAAATGAGACAATTACAACAATCCAGGCATAAACTGGGAAGAAGGCACTGGTAAAAGGAAAGAAGAGATGGATGGGGAAAACCCTAAGAAGAAAGCGTAAGAATAATGGTGTCTAAAGTATGCCAATTCTACATCTGAGATGTTCCTTCCTTCTACAGGTTTCTGGCCCTCCTCTAGTCAAGGCAGGATATAGGTTGAAGATTCTGTGGGCTGATGATAGCAGAATGTGGACTTCAACTAGGCCAGTTGAATAGATGGCCCATAACCTTACTAATTCATGTGCTGCTGTAGTCTGTCCTGGGGCTGGTGGGAGTCTCATAGGAGTATAGGACTGATGCAAAAATGCCACGTGGGGTATAAGAGGAGTCTGGTAGAAAGGTGAGTGTCCCTTCCCAGTCAGCAGGGGTCGCAGGTCACAGGGGCCAGGGACACAAAGGTTTATAGGTATCTGTCCTTGTATTCTTGGAATGGATGTGTGAACAAGAGGTTAATCATGACAGCTTTCTACGTACTATTTAAATGTTTCTTTGGGGGGCTTGGACAGTCAGTCAGTTTTTAATTTTTTATTATACTTTAAGTTCTGGGATACATGTGCAGAACATGCTGGCTTGTTACATAGGTGTACATGTGCCATGGTGGTTTGTTGCACCCATCAACCCGTCATCTACATTAGGTATTTCTCCTAATGCTATCCCTCCCCTAGCCCCCCCACCCCCTGACAGGCCCTGGTGTGTGATGTTCTCCTCCCTGTGTCCATGTGTTTTCATTGTTCAACTCCCACTTATGAGTGAGAATATGTGGTGTTTGGTTTTCTGTTCTTGTGTTAGTTTGCTGAGAATGATGGTTTCCAGCTTCATCCATGTCCCTTCAAAGGACATGAACTCATCCTTTTTGATGGCTGCATAGTATTCCATGGTGTATATGTGCCACATTTTCTTTATCCAGTCTATCATTGATGCGCATTTGGGTTGGTTCCAAGTCTTTGCTATTATGAACAGTGCCACAATAAACATACATGTGCATGTGTCTTTATAGTAGAATGATTTATAATCCTTTGGGTATGTACCCAGTAATGGGATTGCTGGGTCAAATGGTATTTCTAGTTCTAGATTCTTGAGGAATCACCACACTGTCTTCCACAATGGTTGTACTAATTTACACTCCCACCAACAGTGTAAAAGCATTCCTATTTCTCCACATCCTCTCCAGCATCTGTTGTTTCCTGAATTTTTCATGATTGCCATTCTAACTGGAGTGAGATGGTATCTCATTGTGGTTTTGATTTGCATTTCTCAAATGACCAATGATGATGAGCTTTTTTTCATGTTTGTTGGCTGCATAAATGGCTTCTTTTGAGAAGTGTCTGTTCATATCCTTTGCCCACTTTTTGATGGGGTTGCTTGTTTCTTCTTGTAAATTTGTTTCAGTTCTTTATAGATTCTGGATATTAGCCCTTTGTCAGATGGATAGATTGCAAAAATTTTCTCCCATTCTGTAGGTTGCCTGTTCACTGAGATGATAGTTTCTTTTGCTGTGCAGAAGCTCTTTAGTTTAATTAGATCCCATTTGTCAATTTTGGCTTTTGTTGCCACTGCTTTTGGTGTTTTAGTCATGAAGTCTTTGCCCATGCCTATGTCCTGAATGGTATTGCCTAGGTTTTCTTCTAGGGTTTTTATGGTATTAGGTCTTATGTTTAAGGCTCTAATCTGTCTTGAGTTAATTTTTGTATAAGGTGTAAGGAAGGGATCCAGTTTCAGCTTTCTACATATGGCTAGTCAGTTTTCCCAACACCATTTATTAAATAGGGAATCCTTTCCCCATCACTTGCTTTTGTCAGGTTTGTCAAAGATCAGATGGTTGTAGATGTGTGGCATTATTTCTGAGGCCTCTGTTGTGTTCCATCAGTCTATGTATCTGTTTGGGTACCAGTACCATGCTGTTTTTGTTACTGTAGCCTTGTAGTATAGTTTGAAGTCAGGTAGTGTGATGTCTCCAGCTTTGTTCTTTTGGCTTAGGATTGTCTTGGCTATGCAGGCTCTTTTTTGGTTCCATATGAAATTTAAAGTAGTTTTTTTCCAATTCTGTGAAGAAAGTCAATGGTAGCTTGATGGGGATAGCATTGAATCTATAAATTACTTTGGGCAGTGTGGCCGTTTTCATGATACTGATTTTTCCTATCCATGAGCATGGAATGTTTTTCCATTTGTTCGTGTCCTCTCTTATTTTGTTGAGCGGTGGTTTGTAGTTCTCCTTGAAGAGGTCCTTCACACCCCATGTAAGTTGTATTCCTAGGTATTTTATTCTCTTTGTAGCAACTGTGAATGGGAGTTCACTCATGATTTGGCTCTCTGTTTGTCTGTTAATGGTGTGTAGGAAAGCTTGTGATTTTTGCACATTGATTTTTTATCCTGAGACTTTGCTGGAGTTGCTTATCAGCTTAAGGAGATTTTGGGCTGAGACGATGGGGTTTTCTAAATATACAATCATGTCATCTGCAAACAGAGACAATTTCACTTCCTCTTTTCCTAATTGAATACCCCTTATTTTCTTTCTCTTACCTGATTTCCCTGGCCAGAACTTCCAATACTATGTTGAATAGGAGTGGTGAGAGAGGGCATCCTTGTCTTGTGCTGGTTTTCAAGGAGAATGCTTCCAGTTTTTGCCCATTCAGTATGATATTGGCTGTGGGTTTGTCATAAGTAGCTCTTATTATTTTGAGATACATTCCATCAATACCTAGTTTATTGGAATTTTTGGCATGAAGGGCTGTTGAATTTAGCCTACCAACCAAAAAAACTCCAGGACCAGACTGATTCACAGCCAAATTCTACCAGAGGTACAAGGAGGAGCTGGTACCATTCCTTCTGAAACTATTCCAAACAATAGAAAAGAGGGAATCCTCTCTAACTCATTTTATGAGGCCAGCATCATCCTGATACCAAAACCTGGCAGAGACACAACAAAAAAAGGAAATTTCAGGCACATATCCCTGAAGAACATCGATGTGAAAATCCTCAATAAAATACTGGCAAACAGAATCCAGTAGCACATCAAAAAGCTTATCTACCACTATCAAGTCGGCTTCATCCCTGGGATGCAAGGCTGTTTCAACATATGAAAATCAATAAATGTAATCCATCACATAAACAGAACCAATGACAAGAACCACACGATTATCTTAATAGAGTCAGTCAGATTTTGAATTGCAAGTCTCAAAGTCAAAATGTGGCTGGGCGTGGTGGCTCACACCTGTAATCCAAGCACTTTGGGAGGCTTAGGCGGGTGGATCACTTGATGTCAGGCATTCAAGACCAGCCTGGCCAACATGGTGAAGCCCTGTCTCTACTAAAAATACAAAAATTAGCTGGGCATGGTGGTAAGCACCTGTAATTCCAGCTACTGGGGAGGCTGAGGCACAAGAATCGCTTGAACCCGGGAGATGGAGGTTGCAGGGAGCCAAGATTGCACTACTGCACTCCAGCCTGGGTGACGGAGTGAGATTGTCTCAAAGAACAACAACAAAACAAAGTCAAAATGCACTTTGATATGGGATGGTATTGAATAGGATGTTCCAGAAACAGGAGACAAGCGTAAATACATGGTCTTTTATTATTTTGTCCAAAAACCTGTCCCTGTGTTTTATATAATTTTTCTTGTCTTTTCTCTCCCATTACTTAAAATTTTTAAAATGAGATATATGATACCCATACTATAAAATTTACTCTTTTAAAGTGTCAAATTTAGTGGCTTTTAGTGTATTCACAGATTGTGCAATGGTCACCACTAATTCCAAAACATTTTCAGAATCCCAATGGCTGGGTCATACATTAACTCTATAACTAACTTATTGAGAAACTGCCAAACTGTTTTCCATAGTGGATGCAGCCTTTTACAGCTTCACCAGCACATATATGAGGGTTCCAATTTCTCTACCTCTTCATCAATATTTATTATTGTCTTTTTTTTCTTTTATTAGGGTCATCTTAGTAAGTGTAGTGGCATCTCACTGTGGTTTTCCTTTGCATTTCCTTGATGGCAATGATATTGAATATCTTTCCACATGCTTTTTAGCCATTTGTATATCTTCTTTGGGGAAATGTCTCTTCACATCCTTTGCCCATTTTTAAATTTGGTTATTTGTCTTTTTGTTGTTGAGTTGTAAGTCTCCTGTCATTTTTGCAGGCTTTACGTTTGTGCAAAAAAAGGTCGTCTTCTTGCAGATATTGCCTGTGGATCCTTTCCTTTCTCATGGTGAATTGACCATAACTATAGTTTTTGACTATAGTCAAACCATAACTAGTGTATTATTTGGGACTTAACACCAAGAATACCAGTTGATTCCCATTTTCAGCATCTTTCTACATTCCCATACCCTTGGAAGTCCCAGCACTAGCTAGGCAACACCTTCTCAGAGAAGTGAGTCCCAGATATGTTGGGCCCCCTCCTCTGAGTTTTTAAGTTTGAATGACCCCTCCCTCTTTCTTTTGTTTCTCCAGCTTTAGAGGTGGCAGCTGCTTCTGCAGTTACTGTCTCTATGATACCTCAGACTTCCCTTTTTGCTGTTTCAACCTTCAAGATTTGTTTGACATTTTCCCTGTAGTAAATTATCTCTGTTGAAACAACTGATATGGTTTTTGGTTTCCTGACTAGATTTGACTGATATAATTGCTTAGATTTACTAACTTACTCTATAACTCTAGTTCAAGATTCTAATTTAGCTTCTGCTAAATTAAACTGGACTAAACCTCTGGCTTTAGTACAGAAGTTGATTTTTGACAAAGAAAGCCAGTTAAGATGGCCAAATAGGAACAGCTCCGGTCTACAGCTCCCAGCGTGAGCTACGCAGAAGATGGGTGATTTCTGCATTTCCATCTGAGGTAGCGGGTTCATCTCACTAGGGAGTGCCACACAGTGGGTGCAGGACGGTGGGGGCAGCGCACCGTGTGCCAGCCGAAGCAGGGCGAGGCATTGCCTCACTCGGGAAGCGCAAGGGGTCAGGGAGTTCCCTTTCCTGGTCAAGGAAAGGGGTGACAGACGGCACCTGGAAAATCGGGCCACTCCCACCCGAATACTGGGCTTTTCCTACGGGCTTAGGAAACGGCGCACCAGGAGATTATATCCCGCACCTGGCTAGGAGGGTCCTGTGCCCATGGAGTCTCGCTGATTGCTAGCACAGCAGTCTGAGATCAAACTGCAAGGCAGCAGCGAGGCTGGGGGAGGTGCGCCCGCCATTGCCCAGGCTCGATTAGGTAAACAAAGCAGCCGGGAAGCTCGAACTGGGTGGAGCCCACCACAGCTCAAGGAGGCCTGCCTGCCTCTGTAGGCTCCACCTCTGGGGGCAGGGCACAGACAAACAAAAAGATAGCAGTAACCTCTGCAGACTTAAATGTCCCTGTCTGACAGCTTTGAGGAGAGCAGTGGTTCTCCCAGCACGCAGCTGGAGATCTGAGAACAGGCAGACTGCCTCCTCAAGTGGGTCTCTGACCCCTGACCCCCGAGCAGGCTAACTGGGAGGCACCCCAGGTAGGGGCAGACTGACACCTCACACGGTGTACTCCTCTGTGACAAAACTTCCAGAGGAACGATCAGACAGCAGCATTCGCGGATCACGAAAATCCGCATTTCTGCAGACACCGCTGCTGATACCCAGGCAAACAGGGTCTGGAGTGGACCTCTAGCAAACTCCAACAGACCTGCAGCTGAGGGTCCTGTCTGTTAGAAGGAAAACTAGCAAACAGAAAGGACACCCACACCAAAAACCCATCTGTACATCACCATCATCAAAGACCAAAAGTAGATAAAACCACAAAGATGGGGAAAAAACAGAGCAGAAAAACTGGAAACTCTAAAAAGCAGAGCACCTCTCCTCCTCCAAAGGAACGCAGTTCCTCACCAGCAACGGAACAAAGCTGGACAGAGAATGACTTTGACAAGTTGAGAGAAGAAGGTTTCAGACGATCAAACTACTCCGAGCTACAGGAGGAAATTCAAACCAAAGGCAAAGAAGTTGAAAACTTTGAAAAAAATTTAGACGAATGTATAACCCGAATGACCAATACAGAGAAGTGCTTAAAGGAGCTGATGGAGCTGAAAGCCAAGGCTCGAGAACTACGTGAAGAATGCAGAAGCCTCAGGAACCGATGCGATCAACTGGAAGAAAGGGTATCAGTGATGGAAGATGAAATGAATGAAATGAAGCGAAAAGGGAAGTTTAGAGAAAAAAGAATAAAAAGAAACAAACAAAGCCTCCAAGAAATATGGGACTATGTGAAAAGACCAAATCTGCATCTGATTGGTGTACCTGAAAGTGACGGGGAGAATGGAACCAAGTTGGAAAACACTCTGCAGGATATTATCCAGGAGAACTTCCCCAATCTAGCAAGGCAGGCCAACATTCAGATTCAGGAAATACAGAGAACGCCACAAAGATACTCCTCGAGAAGAGCAACTCCAAGACACACAATTGTCAGATTCACCAAAGTTGAAATGAAGGAAAAAATGTTAAGGGCAGCCAGAGAGAAAGGTCGGGTTAACCACAAAGGGAAGCCCATCAGACTAACAGTGGATCTCTCAGCAGAAACTCTACAAGCCAGAAGAGAGTGGGGGCCAATATTCAACATTCTTAAAGAAAAGAATTTTCAACCCAGAATTTCATATCCAGCCAAACTAAGCTTCATAAGTGAAGGAGAAATAAAATCCTTTACAGACAAGCAAATGCTGAGAGATTTCGTCACCACCAGGCCTGCCCTAAAAGAGCTCCTGAAGGAAGCACTAAACATGGAAAGGCACAACCAGTACCAGCTGCTGCAAAATCATGCCAAAATGTAAACACCATCGAGACTAGGAAGAAACTGCATCAACTAACGAGCAAAATAACCAGCTAATGTCATAATGACAGAATCAAATTCACACATAACAATATCAACTTTAAATGTGAATGGACTAAATGCTCCATTTAAAAGACACAGACTGGCAAATTGGATAAAGAGTCAAGACCCATCAGTGTGCTGTATTCAGGAAACCCATCTCACGTGCAGAGACACACATAGGCTCAAAATAAAAGGATGGAGGAAGATCTACCAAGCAAATGGAAAACAAAAAAAGGCAGGGGTTGCAATCCTAGTCTCTGATAAAACAGACTTTAAACCAACAAAGATCAAAAGAGACAAAGAAGGCCATTACATAATGGTAAAGGGATCAATTCAACAAGAAGAGCTAACTATCCTAAATATATATGCACCCAATACAGGAGCACCCAGATTCATAAAGCAAGTCCTGAGTGACCTACAAAGAGACTTAGACTCCCACACAACAAAAATGGGAGACTTTAACACCCCATTGTCAACATTAGACAGATCAATGAGACAGAAAGTTAACAAGGATACCCAGGAATTGAACTCAGCTCTGCACCAAGCAGACCTAATAGACATCTACAGAACTCTCCACCCCAAATCAACAGAATATACATTTTTTTCAGCACCACACCACACCTATTCCAAAATTGACCACATAGTTGGAAGTAAAGCTCTCCTCAGCAAATGTAAAAGTACAGAAATTATAACAAACTGTCTCTCAGACCACAGTGCAATCAAACTAGAACTCAGGATTAAGAAACTCACCCAAATCACCCAACTACATGGAAACTGAACAACCTGCTCCTGAATGACTACTGGATACATAATGAAATGAAGGCAGAAATAAAGATGGTCTTTGAAACCAACAAGAACCAAGACACAACATACCAGAATCTCTGGGATATATTCAAAGCAGTGTGTAGAGGGAAATTTATAGCACTAAATGCCCACAAGAGAAAGCAGGAAAGATCCAAAATTGACACTCTAACATCACAATTAAAAGAACTAGAAAAGCAAGAGCAAACACATTCAAAAGCTAGCAGAAGGCAAGAAATAAGTAAAATCAGAGCAGAATTGAAGGAAATAGAGACACAAAAAACCCTTCAAAAAATCAATGAATCCAGGAGCTGGTTTTTTGAAAGGATCAACAAAATTGATAGACCACTAGCAAGACTAATAAAGAAAAAAAGAGAGAAGAATCAAATAGACACAATAAAAAATGATAAAGGGGATATCACCACCGATCCCACAGAAATACAAACTACCATCAGAGAATACTACAAACACCTCTATGCAAATAAACTAGAAAATCAAGAAGAAATGGATAAATTCCTCGACACATACACTCTCCCAAGACTAAACCAGGAAGAAGTTGAATCTCTGAATAGACCAATAACAGACTCTGAAATTGTGGCAATAATCAATAGCTTACCAACCAAAAAGAGTCCAGGACCAGATGGATTCACAGCTGAATTCTACCAGAGGTACAAGGAGGAACTGGTACCATTCCTTCTGAAACTATTCCAATCAATAGAAAAAGAGGGAATCCTCCCTAACTCATTTTATGAGGCCAGCATCATCCTGATACCAAAGCCGGGTAGAGACACAACCAAAAAAGAGAATTTTAAACCAATATCCCTGATGAACATTGATGCAAAAATCCTCAATAAAATACTGGCAAACCGAATCCAGCAGCACATCAAAAAGCTTATCCACCATGATCAAGTTGGTTTCATCCCTGGGATGCAAGGCTGGTTCAATATATGCAAATCAATAAATGGAATCCAGCATATAAACAGAACCAAAGACAAAAACCACATGATTATCTCAATAGATGCAGAAAAGGCCTTTGACAAAATTCAACAACCCTTCATGCTAAAAACTCTCAAGAAATTAGGTATTGATGGGATGTATCTCAAAATAATAAAAGCTATCTATGACAAACCCACAGCCAATATCATACTGAATGGGCAAAAACTGGAAGCATTCCCTTTGAAAACTGGCACCAGACAGGGATGCCCTCTCTCACCACTCCTATTCAACATAGTGTTGGAAGTTCTGGCCAGGGCAATCAGGCAGGAGAAGGAAATAAAGAGTATTCAATTAGGAAAAGAGGAAGTCAAATTGTCCCTGTTTGCAGATGACATGATAGTATATCTAGAAAACCCCATTGTCTCAGCCCAAAATCTCATTAAGCTGATAAGCAACTTCAGCAAAGTCTCAGGATACAAAATCAATGTACAAAAATCACAAGCATTCTTATACACCAATAACAGGCAAACAGAGAGCCAAATCATGAGTGAACTCCCATTCACAATTGCTTCAAAGAGAATAAAATACTTAGGAATCCAACTTACAAGGGACGTGAAGGACCTCTTCAAGGAGAACTGCAAACCACTGCTCAACGAAATAAAAGAGGATACAAACAAATGGAAGAACATTCCATGCTCATGGGTAGGAAGAATCAATATCGTGAAAATGGCCATACTGCCCAAGGTAATTTATAGCTTCAATGCCATCCCCATCAAGCTACCAATGACTTTCTTCACAGAATTGGAAAAAACTACTTTAAAGTTCATATGGAACCAAAAAAGAGCCCGCATCACCAAGTCAATCCTAAGCCAAAAGAACAAAGCTGGAGGCATCACGCTACCTGACTTCAAACTATACTACAAGGCTACAGTAACCAAAACAGCATGGTACTGGTACCAAAACAGAGATATAGATCAATGGAACAGAACAGAGCCGTCAGAAATAATGCCACATATCTACAACTATCTGATGTTTGACAAACCTGACAAAAACAAGAAATGGGGAAAGGATTCCCTATTTAATAAATGGTGCTGGGAAAACTGGCTAGCCATATGTAGAAAGCTGAAACTGGATCCCTTCCTTACACCTTATACAAAAATTAATTCAAGATGGATTAAAGACTTAAACGTTAGACCTAAAACCATAAAAACCCTAGAAGAAAACCTAGGCATTACCATTCAGGACATAGGCATGGGCAAGGACTTCATGTCTAAAACACCAAAAGCAATGGCAACAAAAGCCAAAATGGACAAATGGGATCTAATTAAACTAAAGAGCTTCTGCACAGCAAAAGAAACTACCATCAGAGTGAACAGGCAACCTACAAAATGGGAGAAAATGTTTGCAATCTACTCATCTGACAAAGGGCTAATATCCAGAATCTACAATGAACTCAAACCAATTTACAAGAAAAAAACAAACAACCCCATCAAAAAGTGGGCAAAGGATATGAACAGACACTTCTCAAAAGAAGACATTTATGCAGCCAAAAGACACATGAAAAAATGCTCACCATCACTGGCCATCAGAGAAATGCAAATCAAAACCACAATGAGATACCATCTCACTCCAGTTAGAATGGCAATCATTAAAAAGGAAACAACAGGTGCTGGAGAGGATGTGGAGAAATAGGAACACTTTTACACTGTTGGTGGGACTGTAAACTAGTTCAACCCTTGTGGAAGTCAGTGTGGCGATTCCTCAGGGATGTAGAATTAGAAATACCATTTGACCCAGCCATCCCATTACTGGGTATATACCCAAAGGACTATAAATCATGCTGCTATAAAGACACATGCACACGTATGTTTATTGCCGCACTATTCACAATAGCAAAGACTTGGAACCAACCCAAATGTCCAACAATGATAGACTGGATTAAGAAAATGTGGCATATATACACCATGGAATACTATGCAGCCATAAAAAATGATGAGTTCGTGTCCTTTGTAGGGACATGGATGAAACTGGAAATCATCATTCTCAGTAAACTATCGCAAGGACAAAAAACCAAACACCACATGTTCTCACTCATAGATGGGAATTGAACAATGAGAACACATGGACACAGGAAGGGGAACATCACACTCTAGGGACTGTTGTGGGGTGGGGGGAAGGGGGAGGGATAGCATTAGGAGATATACCTAATGCTAAATGACGAGTTAATGGGTGCAGCACACCAGTATGGCACATGTATACATATGTAACTAACCTGCACATTGTGCACATGTACCCTAAAACTTAAAGTATAATAATAATAAAAAAAAAAGAAAAAAAAAAAGAAAGCCAGTTGATTGCTATACCCCTCTTGCTGACTAAAACAAAATACGTCTGTTTACATCTATTTTGGACAGGAAAGTACCTTAAAGTAAAGAATGTCATTATCTAACATGTTACTCAATATTACTTTCTTATTAGGCATCCGAAATGGGCTCTGCTTGGAATGAAATAAGCACAGAAAGAGTTGAACCCACTTTCAATATGAGGCTGTCACAGTTGTGAAGAAGAATTCCTCAAAGAACCTGAAAGTTTCCCCGACCAAGAAAATTCTGGCCTCGGGCTGTTGCAGATTAGGAATTATGAGCCTAAGACCCAACACAAAAGAATTCTGAACACTAGTCATTTGCTGGCATCAGTCTTGTTGACTGGTGATCCCGTTAAATCCAGCATGTGAAGGTATCTTTCATATGGTTGTATCCTTGAGAAGCCAATAAGAGCCTCGGTATGCCCCATGTTCTCTTGGACCCTGGGAGGATATTTAAGTTGTGATAAACAGGCTCACTCCACCCTGACGGGGTCCTCATCACCTTCACCCTGATGCTTCTGTTCAGGCACAGCCCTCTCTCTGCTTGCAAAAATCCTTGCCTTCCCTTTTCCTGCAGCCACCTCCCTCCCTAACTCCTAGTGGCTATTCCGACTCACTGGCGTGTAGTGTGTAAAAGTTTAAGTTATATACCCATCACTAAATTGAAAAAGGTGGCCTAGTTTATTCAGAACTACAGGTTCGCTGCAGCAAATGTGCTGGAATAAACAGCTTTTCTGGAGGATAATGATGTTTCAGACATCCCCGGATAACCATGTTTACTGTCTGTACCTCACACATAAACCCAATAGGAAGGATTCCTCTGTGCATTAGGAAAGCACAGAACTTGGACTCTCTGGTAGGAGGGACCAGCTTCCCATTCACAGCCTAGAACCCCCAGTGCTAACCCAGTGGGTGCAGAAGGATGTCTAGGGATGAGGGGTCAGCAACCTCGGGTGGGGTCTCTTTTGGTTTCCACCTCCAGTTTCAGGGCTATCATCTGGCCCCAGGGCATGACTCCTTTTAGGTGCAGGAGGTACTCTACTGCCCTCCACCTCCGCTTTCTCTGGCCTTTTCCCTCCTTTCTGGGGGTTGCTCCAGGTTTATCCCCCTGCGCTCCCATGCCCCAGTGTGTCCTGGTAGATGGCCCCAGCTTTCCCAGCTTTCATGGGAAGCCCCTTCCCTGAGCCCGGCAGTCGGATGTGGGAGGTGTCCGGGGCCAGACACGAGACTGACCTGAAAATACCGCCAAGCCCTTCAGCAAACCCTGTTCTTCTGGAGGGAGGAACCCTGGGGGGTGGGCAGGTGGCAGAGTGAGAAAAGCTGGGGATGAGAACAGAATTGGGTCGCAGGGGCCCTATGGCGGAGGGAGAGTCCTGGCTTGCATTTCCACAAAAGAAACTCTTCCTCGGTTGACTTTCCAGAAAAACTGTGAGTCTTCTGACATTTCAGCAGACACCAGTTCTTCCTGCTGTGACTTTTGGTGAGAGGGCTGGGGAAGGATTGGTTCTTTCAGGGATCCTCTGGCCAGTTCTGCGTTTGCTGGGTTTGTCGGGCCGCTGTTTACAGGGCGCGGTACTGACGCTTCCGCCTGGCTCTGGGCCACTCCACAAACTCAACTCACCAAAAAGCTTCCTCTGCGGTTCACTGCACACTCACGGGCCTCACACTGGCAACTTCAGGTTCGTCCTTTTTCACTGGATTTATATGTGTGGCCATCCTTGGAGTCCATTTGAAAAATCTGTAGAATTTGGTGTCATGTGGACGTGAGATGGCTTTTAGCAGCCTCCGCTCCGCCTCCAGCTGGTTTCAGTATGAGGTTCCTGGTTGTGCAACTGAGAACTGTCTGGTGACCTCTTAATTTATTTCATCTGATCTAAGATTTGTTTTTTAGAAGTATCAGGTTTGAGTTGAAAAATTGTCAGACTATGCCTTAATGGTTTTCAGAAAGAATGTGGATATTTTCAAGAAGATTTTTGAAAAAAATACCTAATTGCAGCCAGGCGCGGTGGCTCACGCCTGTAATCCCAGCACTTTGGGAGGCCGAGGCGAGCGGATCACCTGAGGTCAGGAATTCGAGACCAGCCTGGCCAACATGGTGAAACCCTGTCTCTACTAAAATACAAAAATTAGCCGGGCTTGGTGGCGGGCGCCCGTAATCCCAGCTACTTCGGGAGGCTGAGGCAGGAGAATCGCTTGAACCTGGGAGGCGGAGGTTGCAGTGAGCCGAGATGGTGCCACTGCACTCCAGCCTGGGCGACCCAGTCCCACCCCCCACCCGCCCACACACACACAACATCCCTAATTGCTTAAAATGATAACTGATCTACTCATTTATGTAGCTGAACACCATTATTTCAGTTCTACTTTAAAAACTTGTCTATCTAAAATGAATTAATTTAGGCAGACAGTAAGACATTTTAAAGCAGTTTTTTAAGGTGAAACAATTATGTGTGTATATATATATATAATTTTGTTTGTTTTTGAGAGGAGTCTCGCTCTGTCACCCAGGCTGGAGTGCAGTGGTGCGATCTCGGCTCACTGCAAGCTCCGCCTCCCGGGTTCACGCCATTCTCCTGCCTCAGCCTCCCCAGTAGCTGGGGCCACAGTCGCCTGCCACCACGCCCGGCTAATTTTTTGTATTTTTAGTAGAGACTGGGTTTCACCGTGTTAGCCAGGATGGTCTTGATCCCCTGACCTCGTGATCCGCCCTCTTCGGCCTCCCAAAGTGCTGGGATTACAAGCGTGAGCCACCGCGCCCGGCCAACAATTATATATTTTTTATAACTAATGTCAATATAAGGTTATAAATAGTCCAATAGTACATTTATATAGAAATTACAATGTTAATATTATTTAAGGGAAAATTACAATCTAAAAGTAAAATCCTACAGCACCTTATAAATCAAACTAGGTAAAAGCATTCCTCTTGCAAAATTAGTGGTATTGTTAAAATACTGATGACCTTTTAACTTCTATTTAAAAATTAATTATTTGAAATGTAGTTAACTGGAAAAGTCTTAATGAGTTGACTTTTTCTTACTCCGTAACAGATTCTTGATGCCAGGTTATGTTAATTTGGTAACAAGTGACCGTATTCTTTAGGACAGTGGTGTGGCTCAGATATAATTATATTCTGAAAGGCTTGTTCAATTTGGCAGAATTTTAGTTAAATGCCCATGATGTTTAGCAGTCCTCTCACTAGGATTCCAGGCATATGAGATATTCTCTTTCGTGTTATGCACATTTTGACTTGTAGTCTGATAAAATTATATTATCTTCAGCTATGACAGTGTGTTAATTGGATAATAGTGGCAACTGTCTCGTGTAAGTCTTATTTTTCTTAATAACATTTAAGGATAAAACTCTGGAATTTATTTGAGAAAATATACAATCCTAATAAAATGTATGGTCATGGAAATTAAATTACATTCATTGTTATGAATAAATGAATTAATAAATAAATGAATGAGTAAATATTGGCTTCCACTAGGAAGAAAAATTTAGATTGTACATTAAATCAAGGCAGTTAGCAGCATATAGCTACTTTAGCGAGATTCTCCTTAGCAGACGTTTGCTACATTTCTGTTTAGAAAAAGTTGTTAGCTATATATATTTTTATTTGTTATATTTAAAAAATATTTCTTCTAAACAGAAATATAATAAATGTACATTAAGGAGATCATCTCCAAAATAATCTGAATCAGAATTCAGTCATCTTATGTATTTATAATTACAAATTGATAAAAAGAAACGATATAAGTGGAAAGTCTGTTCGTGTAGCCTAGAAAAATATTCCTTCAAGAACTGTATTTTTAAATAATATGTTGTATTTAAAAATGTACTAGGCTGGGCACGGTGGCTTACGCCTGTAATCCCAGCACTTTGGGAGGCCGAGGTGGGCAGATCACGAGGTCAGGAGATCGAGACCATCCTGACTAACACGGTGAAACCCCATCTCTACTAAAAATACAAAAAATTAGCTGGGCGTGGTGGCGGGCGCCTGCAGTCCCAGCTACTGGGGAGGCTGAGGCAGGAGAATGGCGTGAACCCAGGAGGCGGAGCTTGCAGTGGGCCGAGATGGCGCCACTGCACTCCAGCCTGGGCGACAGAGCAAGACTCCGTCTCAAAAATAAATAAATAAATAAAATTTCAGAAATGTACTAATGCATGTGTTAAAAACTTCTAACAGTACAAAAAGGTAGAAGAATGTTGTAAAGAAAAGTCTTTCTTCTGTCCCAGATCTCAATTTCCCAGTCTTTCCCATCCAGAGGCAACTTCTGATACCAGTTTCTTATTTATATATGTTCCCAAATATATCCTATATGCACATATATATTCTTTAAAAACAACAAATGGGAATATAATATGAATATTGTTTTGCATTTTATTTTCTTCGCTGCTCTCTTGGATATCATCCTTTCTCAGTACATATATATCTAACTCATTGTTTTACTGATGTATGATATTTTACTGCATGATTTTGGACCATAATTTATGTCTCTATTGTATAATTTTAGGATTCTTTTCAGTTCAAAAAAATTATGAACACCTTTTTACAGGTGTATTTACATGTAAATGAAAGAATAATTGTAGAATAAAATGTTGGATGTGAAATTGTTGGGTGGAAGGGTATATGCATTTATTTATTTATTTATTTTGAGATATTCTCACTCTGTCATCTAGGCTGGAGTGCAGTGGTGGGATCTCAGCTCACTGCAACCTCTGCCTCCCAGAGGAGGCGGGTTCAAGCAGTTCTCCTGCCTCAGTCTTCTGAGTAGCTGGGATTACAGGCTTGGGCCACCATGCCTGACTAACTTTTGTATTTTTAGTAGAGACGGGATTTAACCATTGAGACCACTTTGGTTTAATCAAGCTGATCTCAAACTCCTGGCCTCAAGTGATCTGCCCGCCTTGGCCTCCCAAAGTGCTGGGTTTACAGGCGTGAGCCACCAGGCACCTGGCCACATTTAAATTTTGAAATATTATTGCTAAGTTTCTTGCAGAGACTGCCAGCCTCTTACACCCAACAGTGCTGCCTGTCACATCTCAGTTTTGCCAACACAGTGTATTATCAAATTTTTAGAACTTTTCAAAAATAGTATTTCATCGATGTTTTCGTTTTTATTTTTTTGTTTGAGTGAGGCTACACATCTTTTATTGTGTTTAATAATCATTTGTTTCCATTTTTTCTAATATTCACTCTTTATTGACCAGGTACAATATACCAGGCATTGTGCTAGGTACTATCAAATTGAATCAAATATACACAATCTGTGTATTTATGGAATTTATTGTTTAGTGAAGGGAAACAAAACAATCACAGAAATAATTATTTGATTCCTATTGTGTTTTAAGAGTGTGTAACATGGAGACTTTTCAGTCTAGGAGGAGATGGAGCAGTTTCTGGAGAAGAAAACTGAGATCTGAAGGAGAACTGAAATTAAAAAAAGGGGAAAATGAGTGGGAGGTGGGACGAGGGGTAAGCTTTCCTGGCAGCTGAAAGAACTTGTGTGAAGATGTTGAGATAAAAAGCAGCTCCAGGGCCTTCTTGACTGGAAAGAAAGATAGTAACTAAGGAATGGACTGCCTTAGATGAGCTATACTTGAAAGCAACTTCCCAAAATAAGTAT
Organism: Pongo abelii; assembly: GCF_028885655.2. Taxonomy (NCBI): domain Eukaryota; kingdom Metazoa; phylum Chordata; class Mammalia; order Primates; family Hominidae; genus Pongo; species Pongo abelii. Next base: position 71,983,838 of record NC_071996.2, on the reverse strand, counting down.
ACTTCTTGTGGTCTGTTGCTCACATGAGAAGCATTGGCTTTAAAAGAAATCTTTTTGCCAGGTGCAGTGGCGGCATGCCTGTAATCAGTCCCAGCTCCTGGGGAAGGTGAGGTGGGAGGATCGCTTGAGCTCAGGAGTTTGAGGCTAGCCTGGGCAACATAGCAAAACCCCACTTCTAAAAAAAGGAAATAAATTCTTTTATTTTTGTCTGTGACATATTTAAATACAGAAGAAGTTACTAACTTTAAGTCATTGTTGTATGCTTAATCTTCCAAAGTAAAAATAAATGGTTTTTAACAGTTTAGTGTTCTGCAGGGAAAAGAATACTTTGAAAATATTCAAATTTTCTTTTTCACTTTAAAACTAACATATAATAAAGTGAACACCTGAGCACTTTCTATTACAATTTGCTCATTAAGTATCCTTCATCTTTAATTTTCTCATTGCAAGAAAATAAACTGTTGTATCAACTACTCTTTTTTGTACTGAGGAATACAAATAATGACATTCACATAAACAATCAAATCACAAATATATTCTGGAATTTATGACGGATTCCATAGGGAATACCAAGCTGTGTATCATTGAGCTCTTAGGGATCCATTTTTAGTGTTTTAGGAATTGATCTTTATAAATTTAATCTAAATAAATAGGAAATAATTTACAGACTACTATAGACTCAGACCCTGCTATAAATACTGAATCGGCTGAAGAGACCAGGGTGTCAACGGACCCCAGACAGATCTACAGTCTTCCTCTGTGGACAGAAAGCATCTCCTTACAAGATAGTCTTGTGACTCTTGAAATTTTGAAAGATAATGAAGAAATCTTCAAGAGGCTGCATTAGAATTTGAAAGCCAAGAATAAGAACATAATTTTCAAGACAATATGGTGACATAAGACTTGGAGAACCATTCTGACGTAAAGCCATTTTCAGACTGGGGTGTTGGGGCCCAGGCAAACTTGTACAAAACTGCACATGAAGCAGAGTGACTAAAAAAAGGTAGACTTTTTTTTTTTTTTTTTTCCCTTAAGACCATTTTTTTCCCCAATTTGTCCTTATTTTCTAAGCCTGGAACTTAAGATGCAGAGGAGTTTAATCTGGGTTTTCTTTCCCATTTTCTATTCCAAAAGGATTTACATTTAGATCCTACCCTACAGAATCCCTCTACATGGAAATATTTTTGCTATCTTATTGAAAAGAAAACCAAACAGGTCTATTTCCAATTTGACTTAAAAGTTCCCAAATTATAAAATGTCACACAATTATTAAATATTATATTTGAAAATTGGATGTCAGAAGTGATTGCCTCTAGTTTTATTGATGGGGACACTGAGGCATGGAAAGGTAAAGTGTTATTAATCAACGGTTGGTCCAGGATCTGTTAACATCATAGTGCCTTGGTTCTCTCCCACCCTAGGGAGTGACTGTACTTCCTTCCTACAGTAGATCCAGGCTCACCTCACCAAGAGGTGATTAGGGAACAAGAAGGGAGCCAATTTTAATCAGTCATTTTCATTGTTTAATTTAGTGAAAAGTTTGGTGTTCCAATGGCTGAAATCAATGACTAAATTTTGTTTTGAAATATATGTTAATTTTAATATTTGATTGTTAATTTGTCAAAAATCAAAAGATGAATAAATTGAAGTCATTTGGAATATCTGACAGAATGACAGTCCACCTTCATTACCCAGGCCCCACCTACAAAATCTAATATTTCCATTTTCTTTGACCACCAAAAATCAGCTTCCTTCATGTTACTGTAATGTTGTTCAATAGGTGTAAAATCATAAAAGTTTGTCAAAAATATTTTCCTTCCTTCCTTCCTCCCTCCCTTCCTCCCTCCGTCCCTCCCTCTTTCTCCCTTCCCTTCCCCTTCCTTCCTTCCTTCCTTCCTTCCTTCCTTCCTTCTTTCTTTCTTTCTTTCTTTCTTTCTTTCTTTCTTTCTTCTTGAGTTGGGGTCTCGCTCTATTGCTTAGGCTGGAATGCAATGTCATGATCATAGCTCACTGTAGCCTCAAACTCCTGGGCTCCAGTGATTCTCCTGACTCAGCCTCCTGAGGAGCTGGGACTTCAGGCACAAGCCACCACACCCAGCTAATTAAAATTTTTTTTAGAGACAAGGTCTCCTTATGTTGCCCAGGATGGTAAAGATCTTTTTTTCATTTGCAGGTAGCCCTTTACCATATTGAGACCTTGATAGTAAACTTTCATATTTGAATTATAGAGAAATGAGAGCTGGAAGATATTTTTCTTGATTAAAAAAAAAAAGAATGAACTTGACACCAAATAACTTGAAAAAAGAATCATGTGACTTCAGCCTAGACCTCCTCACGTCACCTAGTGCTCATGTCACCTTGTTCTAATCTTGTCTGAAATTATCTGAGGGTTCCATTACACAGGTAAAAAGATTGAAGGTGCTCCCCAGTTTAAGCCATGGGTAACCGACACTGTAAGATCAATATGGTTATGATGAGGCTGTTAGCTTTTTGAAGCCTAGCTGGTTTGTTTTTTGAGAGATGTCAGTAGCTATTTTGATAGCCACATGGAGAACCTTTCTTTAGAGTGACCTTGGAAAATTACTTTTTGTGTTTTTATTTGCTTGCTTATTTATCTTAATCAAAGTAATCACTCCCATAACTAAAACAATCAATTATTACCTCACCTCTCTGCAACTCTTAGTCCTGCTACTTAAAAGCACCCACTCCCTACTGTTTTAGCTGTTTCTGTAAGTATGTAACTCTGTGTTTCTAAATGTAGGATTTATATTGCTCTTTACAGTATAGATTTAACACTTTTAGATAGTACATTATATATTTTCTGTTATGATAGATATGTATTTAGCACTCTCACTACCTGACTACACCCGGCAATTAGAATGTTAGAATACTTTTAAGTGAGGATTTTAGAAAACTCTGACTGTACTGGTTTAATAAGGAAATTTATTATCTCCCCTTAACATTAGTCTGAAGACAGTGCCTCTCAAGGTTGGATAATTCAGTGGCATCATCAAGACCCAGGTACTTTTGACCTTCACTCTGCTACCCTTGGGGTGCTGACTTTGTCTTCAGGTCAACTGCCCTCATGATTGCTAGAGGGTGGCAGCAAATTTAGTTGTCTTTTCCGCATATGACAGTATCCAGAGGAAGAAGAGGGGAATGACTCTTCTTGCATTTATATTTAAGAAGAAGCCCCTGAACCGACTTGGGTCATTTGCCTTTTCCTAAAACAATCACAAGTAAAGGGAATGGGATTGCCATGACTGGGACTAATTGGACTTACCCTAATCTAGCACGCTAACTAATCGGTTGAGGTTGCGATCAGTCTCCCCTAAAGCACATTGGGAGGCAGCAAATGGTAGATACTTGAATAAAATCTAGCTAGAGGAAGGTAGGAGAGGGAAGGCAGGAAACAACATTCCATCCTTATGGTAGAATTATGTCACGATTTTTGGTTCAATTGATAGTCACGGATAACATTATCAGAATATATAAATGTTGTTCACGTCTGAGCCAAATAATTTAACTTCTTTGCTTTAACATTTCTTGTCCTTGTTTTTTTTTTTTTTTTTTTTTTGAGATGGAGTCTAAGTCTGTCACCTAGGCTGGAGTGCAGTGGTGCAATCTCGGCTCACTGCAACCTCTGCCGCCCAGGGTTCAAGTGATTCTCCTGCCTCAGTCCCCTGAGTAGCTGGGATTACAGGTGCCTGCCACAGCACCTGGCTAATTTTTGTATTTTTAGTAGAGATGGGGTTTCACCATCTTGGCCAGGCTGGTCTTGATCTTCTGACCTCGTGATCCACCCTCCTGGGCCTCCCAAAGTGCTGGGATTACAGGCGTGAGCCAACGCACCCAGCCTGTCCTTATTTTTACTGGTCTTGATAATTGCAACATTTGTTTCACTTGTATACTTTCCAGTACTTAACCTTAATTTTTTCCAGGAGATTTGTCAAATTTCTCTCACTTGTTTTCCAAATGCTGAGCATGTCAGATAATCTAACTTGATTCGTTTTTCTGGGAACCTTTTTCCTGGAGCCCTCCGGGGCTTACTCTGAACCAGTTGCTCTCTAGGTCAGCTGTCATCCTGAAACTATTCTTGGACTCATTCCTAAATTAGATAACCTGTCTTGGGGGATGCACGATTTCTCTTTTTCTTGATCCATTTGCTTATTTTGCTGGACAATATTAGCTTTCTCTGTGGTTAGTCTTTGTGCATCTGCAAATGCTTTTAGTCTATTCTAAAGCTTGATGAAGTATAAAATTCTAGATTGAAATTCTAGGTTGAAAGTCTTTATCTTTCAAAATTTTTAAGACTTCTGATCTTTTGTCTTCTATATATAAGGTCATTATTGAGAAGTTCAAGGCTCTTCTCATGTCTGTCCATTTGTATGTGACCTTCTCTTTTCTGGAGACTTAAAGGATTTTCACTTTATCCTCAGTAGTCAGTCATTGTGTGAAACTATTGGAATGAAACTTTTGAAATTAATTGTGCTGCTTGCTTGGTGAGTCCTGTTAGTTTACAGAGTTGTGTCCTTCAGCTTCACTAGTTTTCTTGAAATATTTCTTAGATTATCACTTTTTTCCTTTCATTTAATCTTTTTTTTCCTTTCCTGGCTCTCAGAAAATACTCATATGTTCAATAACCAGGATAGATCTTCTAATCTAGTTATCTTTTGTATTTTTCATCTTCCATCCATTCCCCTGTTCTCTCTTTCTACATGCTGGGAAGACTTTATTTTCTAACCCTTCTATTTTATTTTTAAAATTTGAATGCATACTTTTTGTTGTTGTTGTTTGTTTTAGAGGTGGGATCTCATTCTGTCACCCAGGGCACTTGATGCCTCTGTCATAGCTCACTGCAAGCTCGAACTCCTGGGCTCAAGCAATCCTCCTGCCTCAGCCTCCCAAAGCACTGGGGTTACAGGTGTGAGCCACTGCACCTCGCCTTGAATGCATAGATTTTTTAATTGCCAAGAGCTCTTTCTTATTCTTGGATTATCTGTTTTCATAGCCCCTATTCTTTTTTTCAGGACACATCCTTTCTTATTTCTCTGAGGTTATTCTTTGTAAGTTTTTCTTTCTTTGTAAATTTTCTTTCATGCATCAGGTCCCCCCTCCTCCTCCCTCCCTCTGAATTTTCTGTGATTTTTTCCTTTCATATGGTTTGCTTGTTTTGTTCTCTCTCTTCCATGTTGTTATCTGCCAGAAATATCTGATAAATCTTCAGCATTCATTTCTATTTAAGGGTAGAACCCTAAGCAGTTGTTTTTAAGTCTGTGTGTAGCCACTTCCATGAAGCTTTTTATGATTCCCCTAATCTATGTGCTTTTAGGTTTTTAAACCCCAGAGCATGTGCAATCTCTCATAGCCATCACATTCTGCTTTATATCATAGCTATTTTTTTTTTTTTTTTAGACAGAGTCTCATGCTATCACCCAGGCTGGAGTGCAGTGCCTCACTGCAACCTCCGCCTTTTGGGTTAAAGCGATTCTCCTGCCTCAGCCTCCTGAGTAGCTGGAATTATAGGCATGCACCACCATGCGCAGTTACTTTTTGTATTTTTAGTAGAGACAGTGTTTTGCCATATTGGCCAGGCTGGTCTCAAACTCCTAACCTCAAGTGATTCACCTGCCTTGGCCTCCCAAAGTTCTGGGATTATAGAAATGAGCCACCTCGCCCAGCCTTATAGTTATTTATAAACCAGCCTTATAAATGTAAACTCTCCTATGAGATATCAATTTATACCCCTGGGATAAATGACCCCAAATCAGCCTTGATAACCTTGGAGCATTTTATGTTTCTTCTTTTTCACTGTCAATGCTGTTTAGCATTGTTACTTAGTGTTAATCAAGAACATGTTTGAAATTCCTGGATAATACTTGTATAATCTGATAGAAGCAACCACAGAAGAGTTTATTGAATTTACTAAATAAATGTTCTGGGTGTTTTCTTATTGCCTTTCTCGTGGCTGTGCGGGTGGGGTAGTTATCCTACACGGCGTTCAGTCCTTTCCTCTGTTACAAGAAGACAGAGTTTTAAAAGGTTCAGGGTCTACCGATAATTAGGGAGCAGCAAATGATATACCTCAAGACGCCACAAAAGAGGGCTTGTTAAAAACTAGAGTGATTTGTATGCATCCATTATATCAAAGAGAGATGTAGGATAAATGCCTCTCAACCCAAACAAATATAGGATCAGAAAAATATTTTTTCTTTTAAGGTTGGTGAAGAGCTTCTACACAATCTGGTGTTTCCTTCCTAGCAAAGATTAAAGAAAAAATGTCTCAGAGTGAATACATGTTTCTCAGCTTCTTTAGCAATAGTCATTATTCACTTGGCTATTAACAATATATTTTTTTAAAGAAGAAAATAATTCTTTTGGTGCTAATCAATTAGGTATTTTACTTTTCTGTTATGGACTGTAAAGAACACCGACCTTGAAACATTGCTTATATAACTGTATGACATGAAACAATGGCTAGTGTAAAAATTAATGGTGTTTAAAAAAAATGGAATCAATTGATGTAAAAGAGTTGATAGAAAGCTTGCTAAGTTATTCTGAAAGGTGAAGAAACCAAAAGCTTAAATTTGTTGAATAATTCAAGATTTCCCTCCCTTTGCAGCCAAAGATAAAATTGACTCTGACAGTTTTCCCGTATCTTAAGCACAACAAAAAAGCTGATTTGCTTAATTAAAACTGTGAAAATTGTGGTGTGTGGAACTGTACGTGTGTGTGCTTGTGTGTGTACCTGGCCAAGTGAGATGACAGAAGAGGAGGAAAGCAGACGGCTCAGTGTCAGAGAAGCCTTCCCTTTTTCTGGCCTGATAAACTCAAATGTGGAAGTGATGACAAAAACATAGCTGTGCACTTAAGTCAGTGTTGTATGTATTCAAGTGATGTCAAGGACGGAGTAATGGTTTTTGAAAGCTGGCTGCGATTCCTTTGATACCATGTGATACTGTGTGTGCTGTGCAATTTCTGAGGCTAGGTAAGAAGGGTGATGTCAATTCAGCTTTTGGAACCTGGAGCCATCATGCAAATTCCCAACTGCCATGCTGTGGGAGAATTCAGGTCATGTGAAGAGGCCACCTCTAGTATTCAGTCCTAGCTAACGTCCTGAATGACAGCCAGCATCACCTGCCGGACGTGAATGAAGACACCTCCAGATGATGATTCCAGCCCCTCCCACCATAGCCTCATTCCCAGCAACTGAGTCTTCCCATCTGAGATCCCAGATACTGTGGAGCAGAGACCAGCCATTTTTGCTGTGCTCTACTTGTTGCCAACTTGTTTGTTATTTGTCCCTTCACTCTATTACTTTTTCTCTCTCAGTCAGAGTTGATTTCTGTTTCTCCTGGGTTCTTCGAGGCCCCCCATGTTTCAGGGCTCTGTTCTACTACATGTATGTACAGTGCCCAGGGTAAATAATAATAAAGCTGGGTCAAAATTTAGTCATAAGCCGTGTGTGGTGGCACACACCTATAGTCTCAACTGCTCAGGAGGCTGAGGTGGGAGGATCACTGGAGCCCAGGAGTTGGAGATCAGCATGGGCAACATAGTGAGACTCCATCCCTAAAAAAAAAAAAAAAAAAAGCAAAAACAAAAACAAAATTTAGTCATAACATAGATGTGTTAATATTTAACTTTCTTTCCTTCTCTGTAACTGAACTTATTTTGTTAATTGGTCCTTGTTTCCTCTAATAGTAGAAAACACTTGTAGTAGGATCTGTAAATGGAAGTTTAAGCTGAGATCCTAAAATGACAAATGCCAGATGCCAGAGTGAATTATGTGATCACCGAGCAGGATTTGTAAAATTTCAAGGGAAATTTCTAGACCTTTCTCATATGGAAATTCTAAAGGATAGGGTTGGACATGGGAAGAGAGGATTGGATAGAGGATGTCTTTGAAGAGAACTCTGTTGTATGCTCTCCCTGCCTTCCTTTCCCTCATTTTAAACCTGATAAGAAGAACTCCTCAGGAATCTTGACATGTGGCTTATGCGATTGGGGGATATGGAGTGTGAACTGGTGACTTTTGACTGGAAGATGTAAAAGGCAGAAATGTGGGCCCTTCAGCTGATCTGAGGGGGAGGCAACAGATGTATGCATGCTTCCTTGACCAGATGCAACCACTTGGGAGAGAGCACACCTGGAGCTCTTTAAACAAACAAACAACTTTTAAATTGTAATTAATATTTATTTATTTATTTTGAGACAGGACCTTGCTCTGTGACACAGGCTGGAATGTAGTGGTGCTATCTTGGCTCATTGCAGCCTCAACTTCTTCGGCTCAGGCATAAGTGACTCTCCCATCTCAGCCTCTAGAGTAGCTGGGACTACAGGCAGGCACCACCATGCTCGCCTATTTTTATTTTTTTTTAGGGTGAGGTCTCACTATGTTGCCCTGGCTGGTCTTGAACTCCTGAGCTCAAGCGATTCTCCTGCTTTAACCCCGCTAAGTGCTGGGATTATAAATGTGAGCCACTATGCCTGGCCTATTTATTTATTTTTATCGAATGAAGCTCTTTTAAATCTTGTTCAAGCCTGGACTGGGCGATGGAAATCCAAGACAGAGAATGGACTGTGCAATGCTGAGGGCTGAGCAGCTAGCCAGAGGAAAATGTGTCCTCCACAACTAGAATCACAACTAAATGTTCCTGGTAAGGACTTCTGAAGACAATCATGAAAGAGACCACAAGTTTAAGGGGAAGCTTTAGGCATCTTCCAGACCAGAGAGCAAAGACCATCTTATTACATTCCCAATCAAGTAAAAGCTTTCTTTCTCCTTTTCCCACTCCCCCTTTTCTTCTTTCCTCCTTCTGCTTTGGCCCTTGAAGAGTCAGAAAACACAGCTAGCAAGATAGCAAATAGAAGAGAAAGAGCAGAAATCTAGGCTGGGAATATAGCATTGTGTTCCATTCTTTGGTTACCTACCTACAAAGACCACAATTGAAAGGGGGTGAAATTTAACTGTGAAATCAGATCCAATGATTTGGTAATTGTTGATACCTGAGATTGAACACATTCATTTCCCAAACTGAGACTTTGTTTGCAACTTGATGTGACCATTTGGGCTTTTTATTATTTAGAAATGGCCAGAAAAGTCTGGAACTTCCTGGGTTTCATCCAGGGTGAAAGGAAGAGGGAGCTGGGAAGCAGACCTTTTACTTACATTTGAACTTCCCTTCTTCCTCCAACCTAGGAAGGTCTTTTACCCTCCTTAAAGGAGGGTAAAACTACTGTGGGATCCCTCAGCGACTCCCTCAGCCCACCCGTCTGTCACTGAACCAGAGGACAACAGGAGCTCAAAAGAACCAAAGTTGCAACATCAAATTACAACAGGCAATGCCACCTGTGCATACCTGGGCCCCAGTGCATCCAGAATGAGTCCGTTTATAATGACATCAAGGAGAGATCATCTCCATTAGAGGCTTAGGAAAGTGTAAGGGCCAGTTTCTATATTTAACTGGAAGACCCCTGATGTTTCTTGGTTGCAAATTAAGAAGAATCCAAGTGGTTCTTTGGCATGAAAATCTCTAAACACACAATATTATAGCAGTAAGTCATGAACAAGGCCTGACACAAGGTGACATCCATGGCCCTGTCAACATTGATGGGAACTTGTGTGGAAACCAACTTCTGTCCTCTTTGAAGTCTGAAGTTTTGAGTAGGTTCTAGCTGTTTTGCTAGGGCACTGACACTAATTAGTTCTGATCTCTACCCTTTAAGACTCTCTTAGCAATTTGGCTGTTGCACAAGTGCTGCCATGGGCATTTACTACCATTCCTCATGAATATGGTGAAGTATTTGGCTTCAGTTTCCTTTCTTCATCAGCTCTATTGAGGTGTAATTAGCAAATAAAAATAACATATATTCAAGATGTACAAGGCAATGTTTCAGAATACCCTTTTTTTTTTTTGAGATGGAGTTTTGTTCTTGTTGCCTAGGCTGGAGTACAATGGCGTGATCTTGGCTCACCACAACCTCCGCCTCCTGGGTTCAACTGATTCTCCTGCCTCAGCCTCCCGAGCAGCTGGGATTACAGGCATGCGCCACCACGCCTGGCAAATTTTTTGTATTTTTAGTAGAGACAGGGTTTCTCCATGTTGGTCAGGTTGGTCTCAAACTCCTGACCTCAGGTGATCCGCCCGCCTCGGCCTCCCAAAGTGCTGGGATTACAGGTGTGAGCCACCACACCTGGACTCAGTATACGTTTATATTCTGAAATTATTTCCACAATGAAGCTAATTAACATATCCATCACCTCACATAGTTTTGTTTGTATATGTGTGTGGTAAGAATACTTAAGATCTGCTCTCTTAGCAAATTTCAAGTATACAATGCAGCATTGCTGACTATTGTCACCGTGTTTTACATGAGGTCTCCAGGATGGACACATCTGATAACTCAAGGTTTTTACCTTTGACCACCGGCTCCTCATTTCCCCACCATAGTTTTTGACACAGAAGAAAACAATGCCAAACATGTGAAGCATGGTTACTTGTTGAAGGATAACCGTACCCCATCCGTCTTGCCTTGCTGAATCACTTTGCAGCAAACTAAGTCCGCTTTTGATATTTGTTCAATTCTCAGACAGGAAGGGAGAGAGAAATGTGGTGTGTGATCACGTGTTAAAGTCTAATGAGAGCAAAGGTGTTACAAGAGTCTGGCACATTTCTCTGGACACTCTCTTGGTGATGGGGACAGAGTTACCCCCCATCTAACCTTGATAATAGTTGTTTAAATAGTTGCTGCACAGATGCCTCATAGAAAACACAGTCACATTTTTTTTTTTTTGAGACAGGGTCTTGCTGTGTCACTCAGGCTGGAGTGCAGTGGTGTGATAGCTCACTGCAACCTCTGCCTCCTGTGTTCAAGTGATTCTCGTGCCCTAGCCTTCCGAGTAGCTGGGTTGACAGGCACGTGCCACCATACCCAGCTAATTTTTTTGTATTTGTAGTAGAGATGGGGTTTCTCCATGTTGGCCAGGCTGGTCTTGAACTCCTGACCTCAAGTGATCCACCCACCTTGGCCTCCCAAAGTGCTGAGATTGCAGATGTGAACCACCATGACTGGCCCATACTTTATTTTTTAATCCAGGAGTTGAAGCCACTTTGCTAGACCCTGTGCTTGCCTTGGCTATTGGTCCTAATTTTGCTAAATTGATTCATAGATTTGTATAATTGGAACTATAGCTAAAGATAACTATGTTCACCAGCACATGAGAAGCACAGGGCATTTATTTTAAAGTCAGGGCTTTAAGTCTATAGCAAAGCGACCTGTAACAAAATGTATGGCATCATTCCCATTCTGTGAGATCCACAAAACTCCCTCTTATGATATCATAGTTAATTTGTGCTTTCTAAATATCTTTTCCAAATGCCTATAAAAACTTGATTTTGGAGCTTTTTCCATTTCTCAGAACTTGGAGAATTAGGGTGAACTCATTAAAAGTTCATGTGGATTATTGCCCTCTACTGGGATTTCATATCAATGTCCCTGAGTTTAAAGTGGGCTTGGTTATACCCTCCCACACTGATTCCTTTAAATCTATGGAGATTAAAAAGACTTCTGCTACTCACAGATGTTTTCCATCTAAATGACTGCTTTGTCTCTAAAGACAAGCCTAGATGTCTACTGTGGTTTTTCTTTTTCCCCCTTAATGGTGAATCCCAGTTATCCATCTGGATGAAATATGGCATTTTCCAAGGTAATAAATAATTTGTCAATTCCTTAAATCATCATTCTGGGGTAATAGGCTTTGCTGTGAAGCATGCTGGATCCTCAGAACACTGGCTGGCATGAAACAGGAGGACACCGAGATTGAGTCGAGAGAGAAATAGAAGTGTGCATGTGGGAGGGCTGTGCAACACGATGCCCTGGGCCTGAAGAGTGTAGCAATATGGGATTGCCAGGCAATTAGTAAATCCGGGTACATGCAGGCGTCATACTGAACACTCCAGTAAGCTCTAATGTGCTCCATTTAGTAGGTGAGTCTCGAAGCAGAATACAGGAATGGATGCCAGTACAGCGCTTCCTGGCAACACCCCTGCAAGGGTAAAGGAGATAGGGTCCAGAATCTGAGGGTAGATCAGGCAGGAATCAGACAGGGAATCAAGGTGGGAAATGTTTTAGAAAGAGCATGTGATTTGGAGCCAGATTAGCATTTCCTTTCCTAGCAGTCTGACTTTGGGGAGCTATTTAACCTCTGGCTCTCAGTTTCCATAGCTGTAAAATGAAATAATAATCACCACTTCACAGGTTGTTGTAAGGAATGGAAATAACATATACAAAATACCCAGGACAGCAGTAGGCCCAAAATATGGCACCTATTTTTAGCTAACAGGGCGTCTGTCCTAGTAAAGGACTAGAGCTCCAAACAAGTGAGCCAAAGCAGACGCTGTCTTAGTCAGGTAGGAAATGCTGCAATCTGGCCACCTGAAATTCCAAAGGTGGATGGAGCAAACCATCCACCTGGTCTACAGGTCAGAGGTCCTAAGGCTGCTGATAAAGAATAGCTTAGAGTGGATCCATGCCTGGGAACATTCTGTCTTTGGATCAGAGACAACAGCAAATGTCCATGCTTTTTGTTGTTGAGACCACCTGTGGCCTAGCAGTGTGGGCCTTGGTCTCCTCTCTAAAGGGACCAGCCTTTGGGCTGGGAGGATACTGGTTCTCAAGTGTATATGTGTGTGTGAGATAATTTTATCGTTGTTGGGGAGACAATAGTGATAATGATAGTTATTTGTAGAATCCTTTCCCTAACCTATATTATTGCATGCTAATCTTGCAACAAGTGTAAGTAATATCATTCTTGCTTAATGTATGAGGAAAATAAGATATAGGGTTGTCAAGTGACATGTCCATGTCACAGTTGGGGCTAGGATCTAGGTAGCATTCCTTTTGGACCAGGGCTTTGCCCACTGTATAGATTTTAAAGTAAAATATATTTAATTCTTGATACTGGTAATAGGATATATTTTTCTCTGTGGTTTGTGGTTTTTAAAAACCATTTAGTAACAACTATACATGTGTAACTATTAATTGTTTCTCTATGTAGGCTACACATGGAGTAACCATGTGTGTGGAAAATTTCATTATGGAATTTATATTTCCAGTGCCAGGGAAACCTTGTCTGACAGTACATTTTTTGAGGCCACCCATCAGCTCAGTAAAGAGAGCAGGGTGGTCCTAGATTTGTCAGTAGCCAGCTGTGTGGCTTTAAAAATCCAGGAGACTGGATATTTCTAGTCCTAGTTCCCTAAGTGAACTTTGAAAGCTTCTTTCAGCTCTAAGTAATAATAATACCATGCCAAGCACTGCGTTTTATGGACAATATCATTTGTATGTATTATCACCCTCCTTTGACAGAAAAGGACCCTGAGGTTCAACAAGATTAGGACTCTTGCCAAGGTCACACCAGCACTAATGAAACCACAGTTTTCCAATGCAGGATTGGGTTCATCAAAGCCCTTGCTCTTTCCACTGTGCCAGATCACCAGTTTGTCTCTCTCTCCTTTACTGGTGAGAGTCAGAGAACTGTTAGGGTAACAGCTTCCAGAATAGGCGGTACCCACCTCAGGCATGTGCAAGATTCTCCATTGAGGGGGAGAAGGGAATTGCCTCCATTTTGATTTATATGTATCTTATACTGAAAAATTTCTATTTGGGGACATATTTTACAATGTACATAATATGTAGTAAAATAGCATGTGTACGTGATTTATAAATAAGTTAATTTACACACATCATATATGGAGGTTTGTAGGGTATGTACTAAGTGTCTTTTTCTTTCCTGAAAGGCGAAGAGTGTGGAGAGCTTTGAGTTTTAATCTAATTTTAATTTTTGATAAAAAAGTGATTGTGGCAGTAAATAGGCCATTAAAAATGTATAATAGGCCAGGCTCAGTGCCTTACGCCCATAATCCCAGCATTTTGGGAGGTCAAGGTGGGTGGATCACCTGAGCCCAGGAGTTTGAGACCAGCCTGGGCAACATGGTGAACCCCCTTCTCTGCAAAAAATACAAAAACTAGCTGGGTATAGTGGCACATACCTGTAATCCCAACTACTAAGGAGGCTGAAGTGGGAGGATTGCTTGAGCCCAGGAGGTCTAGGCTGCAGTGAGCCATGAGCTTGCTACTGCACTCCAGCCTGGATGACAGAGTGAGAGCCCATCTCAAAAACAAAACAAAACGAAACAAAAACATAATACAAATCCAGTGTAAATGACTCTATTTAGATTGTTTGATTTTTTTTATTTATTTATTATACTTTAAGTTTTAGGGTACATGTGCACAATGTGCAGGTTGGTTACATATGTATACATGTGCCATGTTGGTGTGCTGCACCCATTAACTCGTCATTTAGCATTAGGTATATCTCCTAAAGCTATCCCTCCCCCCTACCCGCTTCCCACAACAGGCCCCAGTGTGTGATGTTCCCCTTCCTGTGTCCACGTGTTCTCATTGTTCAATTCCCACCTATGAGTGAGAACATGCGGTGTTTGGTTTTTTGTCCTTGCGAAAGTTTGCTGAGAATGATGGTTTCCAGCTTCATCCATGTCCCTAGAAAGGACATGAACTCATCATTTTTTATGGCTGCATAGTACTTCATGGTGTATATGTGCCACATTTTCTTAAGCCAGTCTATCACTGATGGACATTTGGGTTGGTTCCAAGTCTTTGCTATTGTGAATAGTGTGGCAATAAACATACGTGTGCATGTGTCTTTATGGCAGCATGATTTATAGTCCTTTGGGTATATACCCAGTAATGGGATGGCTGGGTCAAATGGTATTTCTAGTTCTACATCCCTGAGGAATCGCCACATTGATTTCCACAATGGTTGAACTAGTTTACAGTCCCACCAGCAGTGTAAAAGTGTTCCTATTTCTCCACATCCTCTCCAGCACCTGTTGTTTACTGACTTTTTAATGATCACCATTCTAACTGGTGTGAGATGGTATCTCATTGTGGTTTTGATTTGCATTTCTCTGATGGCCAGTGATGATCAGCATTTTTTCATGTGTCTTTTGGCTGCATAAATGTCTTCTTTTGAGAAGTGTCTGCTCATATCCTTCGCCCACTTGTTGATAGGATTGTTTGTTTTTTTCTTGTAAATTTGTTTGAGTTCATTATAGATTC
The DNA here is from genome assembly GCF_028885655.2 of Pongo abelii. Classification (NCBI taxonomy): domain Eukaryota; kingdom Metazoa; phylum Chordata; class Mammalia; order Primates; family Hominidae; genus Pongo; species Pongo abelii. Next base: position 71,968,694 of record NC_071996.2, on the reverse strand, counting down.
TGGATATTAGCCCTTTGTCAGATGAGTAGATTGCAAAAATTTTCTCCCATTCTGTAGGTTGCCTGTTCACTCAGATTGTAGTTTCTTTTGATATGCAGAAGCTCTTTAGTTTAATTAGATCCCATTTGTCAATTTTGGCTTTTGTTGCCATTGCTTTTGGTGTTTTAGACATGAAGTCCTTGCCCATGCCTATGTCCTGAATGGTATTGCCTAGGTTTTCTTCTAGGGTTTTTATGGTTTTAGGTCTAACCTTTAAGTCTTTAATCCATCTTGAATTAATTTTTGTATAAGGTGTAAGGAAGGGATCCAGTTTCAGCTTTCTACATATGGCTAGCCAGTTTTCCCAGTACCATTTATTAAATAGGGAATCCTTTCCCCATTTCTTGTTTTTGTCAGGTTTGTCAAAGATCAGATGGTTGTAGATATGTGGGATTATTTCTGAGGGCTCTGTTCTGTTCCATTGGTCTATCTCTCTGTTTTGGTACCAGTACCATGCTGTTTTGGTTACCGTAGCCTTGTAGTATAGTTTGAAGTCAGGTAGTGTGATGCCTCCACCTTTGTTCTTTTGGCTTAGGATTGTCTTGGCAATGTGGCCTCTTTTTTTGGTTCCATATGAACTTTAAAGTAGTTTTTTCTAATTCTGTGAAGAAAGTCATTGGTAGCTTGATGGGGATGGCATTGAATCTATAAATTACCTTGGGCAGTATGGCCATTTTCACGATATTGATTCTTCCTACCCATGAGCATGGAATGTTCTTCCATTTGTTTGTATCCTCTTTTATTTCATTGAGCAGCGGTTTGTAGTTCTCCTTGAAGAGGTCCTTCACATCCCTTGTAAGTTGGATTCCTAGGTATTTTATTCTCTTTGAAGCAATTGCAAATGGGAGTTCACTCATGATTTGGCTCTCTGTTTGTCTGTTATTGGTGTATAAGACTGCTTGTGATTTTTGCACATTGATTTTGTATCCTGAGACTTTGCTGAAGTTGCTTATCAGCTTACGGAGATTTTGGGCTGAGATGATGGGGTTTTCTAGATATACAATCATGTCATCTGCAAACAGGGACAATTTGACTTCCTCTTTTCCTAATTGAATACCCTTTATTTCCTTCTCCTGCCTGATTGCCAACACAGTGTTCAACATAGTGTTGAACATCCAACACTATGTTGAATAGGAATGGTGAGAGAGGGCATCCCTGTCTTGTGCCCGTTTTCGAAGGGAATGCTTCCAGTTTTTGCCCATTCAGTATGATATTGGCTGTGGGTCTGTCATAGATAACTCTTATTATTTTGAGATACATCCCATCAATACCTAATTTCTTGAGAGTTTTTAGCATGAAGGGTTGTTGAATTTTGTCAAAGGCCTTTTCTGCATCTATTGAGATAATCATGTGGTTTTTGTCGTTGGTTCTGTTTATATGTTGGATTACATTTATTTATTCGTGTATGTTGAACCAGCCTTGCATCCCAGGGATGAAACCAACTTGATCATGGTGGATAAAGTTTTTGATGTGCAGCTGGATTCGGTTTGCCAGTATTTTATTGAGGATTTTTGCATCGATGTTCATCAGGGATATTGGTCTAAAATTCTCTTTTTTTGTGTGTCTCTGCCAGGCTTTGGTATCAGGATGATGCTGGCCTCATAAAATGAGTTAGGGAGGATTCCCTCTTTCTCCGTTGATTGGAATAGTTTCAGAAGGAATGGTACCAGCTCCTCCTTGTACCTCTGGTAGAATTTGGCTGTGAATCCATCTGGTCCTGGACTCTTTTTGGTTGGTAAGCTATTGATTATTGCCTCAATTTCAGAGCCTGTTATTGGTCTATTCAGAGATTCAACTTCTTCCTGGTTTAGTATTGGGTGGGTGTATGTGTCGAGGAATTTATCCATTTCTTCTAGATTTTCTAGTTTATTTGCATAGAGGTGTTTATCGTATTCTCTGATGGTAGTTTGTATTTCTGTGGGATCGGTGGTGATATCCCCTTTATCATTTTTTATTGTGTCTACTTGATTCTTTTCCCTTTTATTCTTTATTAGTCTTTCTAGTGGTCTATCAATTTTGTTGATCCTATCAAAAAACCAGCTCCTGGATTCATTGATTTTTTGAAGGGTTTTTTTGTGTCTCTATTTCCTTCAGTTCTGCTCTCATCTTAGTTATTTCTTGCCTTCTGCTAGCTTTTGAATGTGTTTGCTCTTGCTTCTGTAGTTTTTTTAATTGTGATGTTAGGGTGTCAATTTTAGATCTTTCCTGCTTTCTCTTGTGGGCATTTAGTGCTATAAATTTCCCTCTACACACTGCTTTGAATGTGTCCCAGAGATTCTGGTATGTTGTGTCTTGGTTCTCGTTGGTTTCAAAGAACATCTTTATTTCTGCCTTCATTTCATTATGTACCCAGTAGTCATTCAGGAGCAGGTTGTTCAGTTTCCATGTAGTTGAGCGGGTTTGAATGAGTTTCTTAATCCTGAGTTCTAGCTTGATTGCACTGTGGTCTGAGAGACAGTTTGTTATAATTTCTGTTCTTTTACATTTGCTGAGGAGAGCTTTACTTCCAAGTATGTGGTCAATTTTGGAATAGGTGTAGTGTGGTGCTGAAAAGAATGTATATTCTGTTGATTTGGGGTGGAGAGTTCTGTAGATGTCTATTAGGTCCGCTTGGTGCAGAGCTGAGTTCAATTCCTGGGTATCCTTGTTAACTTTCTGTCTTGTTGATCTGTCTAATGTTGACAATGGGGTGTTAAAGTCTCCCATTTTTATTGTGTGGGAGTCTAAGTCTCTTTGTGGGTCTCTAAGGACTTGCTTTATGAATCTGGGTGCTCCTGTATTGGGTGCATATATATTTAGGATAGTTAGCTCTTCTTGTTGAATTGATCCCTTTACCATTATGTAATGTCCTTCTTTGTCTCTTTTGATCTTTGTTGGTTTAATGTCTGTTTTATCAGAGAGTAGGATTGCAACCCCTGACTTTTTTGTTTTCCATTTGCTTGGTAGATCTTCCTCCATCCCTTTATTTTGAGCCTATGTGTGTCTCTGCACATGAAATGGGTTTCCAGAATACAGCACACTGATGGGTCTTGACTCTTTATCCAATTTGCCAGTCTGTGTCTTTTAATTGGAGCATTTGGCCTATTTACATTTAAGGTTAATATTATTATGTGTGAATTTGATCCTGTCATTATGATGTTAGCTGGTTATTTTGCTTGTTAGTTGATGCAGTTTCTTCCTAGCCTCGATGGTCTTTACAATTTGGCATGTTTTTGCAGCGGCTGGTACCGGTTGTTCCTTTCCATGTTTAGTGCTTCCTTCAGGAGCTCTTTTAGGGCAGACCTGGTGGTGACAAAATCTCTCAGCATTTGCTTGTCTGTAAAGGATTTTATTTCTCCTTCACTTATGAAGCTTAGTTTGGCTGGATATGAAATTCTGGGCTGAAAATTCTTTTCTTTAAGAATGTTGAATATTGGCTCCCACTCTCTTCTGGCTTGTAGAGTTTCTGCCGAGAGATCCGCTGTTAGTCTGATGGGCTTCCCTTTGTGGTTAACCTGACCTTTCTCTCTGGCTGCCCTTAACATTTTTTCCTTCATTTCAACTTTGGTGAATCTGACAATTATGTGTGTTGGAGTTGCTGTTCTCGAGGAGTATCTTTGTGGCGTTCTCTGTATTTCCTGAATCTGAATGTTGGCTTGCCTTGCTAGATTGGGGAAGTTCTCCTGGATAATATCCTGCAGAGTGTTTTCCAACTTGGTTCCATTTTCCCCGTCACTTTCAGGTACACCAATCAGATGTAGATTTGGTCTTTTCACATAGTCCCATATTTCTTGGAGGCTTTGTTCATTTCTTTTTATTCTTTTTTCTCTAAACTTCTCTTCTCCCTTCATTTCATTCATTTCATCTTCCATCACTGATACCCTTTCTTCCAGTTGATCGAATTGGCTACTGAGGCTTGTGCATTTGTCACGTAGTTCTCGCGCCATGATTTTCAGCTCCATCAGGTCATTTAAGGTCTTCTCTATGCTGGTTATTCTAGTTAGCCATTCGTCTAATCTTTTTTCAAGATTTTTAGCTTCTTTGCGATGGGTTTGAACATCCTCCTTTACTTGGGGAAGTTTGTTATTGCCGATCGTCTGAAGCCTTCTTCTCTCAACTCGTCAAAGTCACTCTCCATCCAGCTTTGTTCTGTTGCTGGTGAGGAGCTGCGTTCCTTTGGAGGAGAAGAGGTGCTCTGATTTTTAGAATTTTCAGCTTTTCTGCTCTGGTTTCTCCCCATCTTTGTGATTTTATCTACCTTTGGTCTTTGATGATGGTGATGTACAGATGGGGTTTTGGTGTGGATGTCCTTTCTGTTTGTTAGTTTTCCTTCTAACAGTCAGGACCCTCAGCTGCAGATCTGTTGGAGGTTGCTGGAGGTCCACTCCAGACCCTGTTTTCCTGGGTATCAGCAGCGGAGGCTGCAGAACAGTGGATATTGGTGAGCAGCAAATGTTGCCGCCTGATCGTTCCTCTGGAAGTTTTGTCTCAGAGGAGTACCTGGCCGTGTGAGGTGTCAGTCTGCCCCCACTGGGGGGTGCCTCCCAGTTAGGCTACTTGGGGGTCAGGGACCCACTTGAGGAGGCAGTCTGTCCGTTCTCAGATCTCAAGCTGCACGCTGAGAGAACCGCTACTCTCTTCAAAGTTGTCAGACAGGGACATTTAAGTCTGCAGAGGTTTCTGCTGCCTTTTGTTTGGCTATGCCCTGCCCCCAGAGGTGGAGTCTATAGAGGCAGACAGGCCTCCTTGAGCTGTGGTGGGCTCCACCCAGTTCCAGCTTCCCGGCCGCTTTGTTTACCTACTCAAGCCTTGGCAATGGCGAGTGCCTCTCCCCCAGCCTCGCTGCCGCCTTGCAGTTTGATCTCAGACTGCTGTGCTAGCAATGAGCAAGGCTCCATGGGTGTAGGACCCTCTGAGCCAGGCGTGGGATATAATCTCCTGGTGTGCCATTTACTAAGACCGTCAGAAAAGCGCAGTTTTAGGGTGGGAGTGACCTGATTTTCCAGGTGCCGTCTGTCACCCCTTTCCTTGGCTAGGAAAGGGAATTCCCTGACCCCTTGTGCTTCCTGGGTGAGGCGATGCCTCGCCCTGCTTCAGCTCACGCTCAGTGCACTGCACCCACTCTCCTGTACCCACTGTCTGACAATCCCCAGTGAGATGAACCCAGTACCTCAGTTGGAAATGCAGAAATCATACGTCTTCTGTGTTGCTCACACTGGAAGCTGTAGACTGGAGCTGTTCCTATTTGGCCATCTTCTTGATCTTTTCAATTATTTATACGTTTAGATGATCTGGGGTCACTGTTCTTCTGCATCAAACTAGGTACTATAAAGTTGATTCAAGGAGAGATGTGTTCTTCATGTGGGTTTGACTTTCACAAACTTGCTTTTTCTGGTAGTAACTACCAGAAAATAGCTACCACGTGTACATATGTGTGTGTGTGTGTGTGTGTGCATGTGTGTGTATTTCATAACATACATGCAAGTACCAAGATAAGCATTTTAAATTTGCATCTCATTTAATCCTCACAATAGGGAGGAAATGGAAATTTAGCAAAATTCAGAGACTTCCTCAAGATTACCCAGCTAGAATTTGGACTTTGATGTGTCTAATTCTTAAATTCACTACTTTTCTCTTTGGTAATCTGTGTTAAACATGTTAGTTTTATTTGCTAAAATATTAACTTCATCATGGCTGGGTGCAGTAGCTCACACCTGTAATCCCAGTACTTTGGGAGGCCGAGGCGGGCAGATCACCTGAGGTCAAGAGTTCGAGACCAGTCTGGCCAACATGGTGAAACCCCGTCTCTAGTAAAAATACAAAAATTAGCTGGGCATGGTGGTGCATGCCTGTAGTCCCAGCTACTTGGAAGGCTGAGGCAGGAGAATTGCTTGAACCTGGGAGGCACAGATTGCAGTGAGCTGAGATCATGCCACTGTACTCCAGCCTGGGCGACAGTGAGACTTTGTCTCAAAAGAAAAAAAAAAATGAATACATTAAGTCCTCAATGTCATCAATAGGTTCTTGGAAATGGCAACTTTAAGCAAAATAAGATATAACAAAACCGATTTTATTTTTCTTATTGACATAACTAAGTCAGCCATGGTGGCTCATGCCGATAATCTTGGTTTCTCAGGAGGCTGAGGCAAGAGGATGGCTTGAGGCCAGGAGATCAAGATCAGCCTGGGCAACTTAGTGAGACTCCCATCTCAAAAAAAAAAAAAAAGACATTATTCAAAGACCTGTTGTACCTCATTTTGCTTAAAGTTGCATTTCCACAGGACTAAGTGTACATTGTTTTGTCAACCAAATGAAAATTGCTTCTTAATGTTAGGAAAAAATGCAAACAGAGAGGATACAGAAATAAACCTGTTAATTATGTATGAAACAAGACCTACTAATTTAACCTGGCTGTCTAAGATACAGTTCGCTTTCAGTAAACATCACAGATTTAAATGATTTTTTCCTCTAAAACATAAAGGGAAATTTTAGAAATGTCAAATTATATAGCAAGAATGTCAGTGAAAAAAAGGATTGTATCTGGCCACTGGGTGTCAATCTTGATCCACAGTCACAGGGAAACAACACTCTCTTATGACTCCAGCTTTTCTTTCTCATTCTCTCCCCAGAGAGTTAGGAGAGTGATTTTATTTTATTTTATTTATAGCTAATAGGACACATTTTCTCTCTTAAAATCATTGTGATTTCTAGTCCACTACCATGAAGATTATAATCTTCAGAGAATCTGAGGAGGAAAAAAAGACTAAAAATAGCAGCCAAAGGAACATCTTTAACAAAAATGCACTGACATTTGCAGTTCTAAAATTATTCTGGGCTGGGTGTGGTGGTTCATGCCTATAATCCCAGCACTTTGGGAGACTGAGGGAGGAGGATCACTTGAGCCCAGGAGTTCAAGACCAGCCCGGGCAACATAGTGAGACCCCCTCTCTAGAAAAAAAAAAAAATTAGCCGGGCATGGTGGCACGTGGGCCTATCGATCCCAGCTACTCAGGAGGTTGAGGTGGGAGGATCACTTGAGTCTAGGAGATTGAGGCTGCAGTGAACCATGATCACACCACTGCACTCCAGCCTGGTGACAAGAGTGAGACCTTATCTCAAAAAAAAAAAAAAAAAAAATCATTCTGGGATAAGCTTGGCCAGCTGTGTAAGACATTATTTTGTGACTTGATTTCTGTACAGTTCTGACTATGTAAAATTTCAAAGTTCCATATGTCAAATATTTGTCTGGAAAATCTAGCTCTTTTAGTGAAATGGTATGTTTTATTATATGATTACCATTTTAAACTAGGAAAAAGGTGAAACTTCAGAAGGTTATATAATATAGGGGGATTTCTCAGCCTCACAGTTCCCTTACCATTACCTCCCTCTAGTGCATCCTTCCAGAATCTAGATATACTCTATACATACATAAGCATTTATGTCTACATAGCTCCTTTGTTTTTAAATACACAAATGGCATAGTCAACATGCCATTCTGAAACTTTTTTTTTTTACATTTAATAAAGTATCTTGGACATTGCTTTGAATCAGTTAATGTAGATCTGCCTTATTCTGAATTGAGGCCATACTTTAAAAAAGACATTTAAATAGTGCTCTGATGTTCTCATCTTTTAGGATTTTACAAGTGGCACCAAAGGCAAGAATTTGGTCAGACATGCCAATCCAGATTAGAGGAAATGGAACGCAGAGGAGCTGGACGTCCTCACCTCTCATGGTCTGCAAGTCTTTGATTCCCCTTCTCCTCCTCCTCCTTCCAAACCCCTCCAACAATCTTGAACATACCTCTGACTTCTGTTTATCTTACACTTGCTGACAAATCTCCTTGGAAGCTGGTGGTCCATTTAGCCATGCCACAGCCATATCATGGCCCCCAAGACACACCACAGCATTGTAAGGGCCCCGAAGAAAACATACCATAAAATTAGACAAAGCTGGATATTTGTAAGTAAAATTTAAAAAAACCCTTGTTCGGTTAAAACAATGCAATTTGATTTCCTTTACTTCTAAGCTCTTTAACTGAATTGAGCATATTTGTATTTTCCCAAATTCAGTAGATTAGACATGAATCTCTCATCTCATAAACAGGGATGCCCCAAATGAGTCTCAATGATTATTGTATGTGGCTGTGGCTGCAAATTCACCTTCCATTATGTTGGACTGACATTCAAACTGTTCTGGACAAAATGCCAGTACTCTTTCTAAAACCAGTGTAATCATGATGTGTTGAGATATACCTTCAACAGGTAGCTGATGAGTCCTAGCTTTCTGGAGTTGTTGCACTCTGCTGCTGGCTTTCAACTTCCCCTCCCATCCCGGGCACTGCGGGTGGTTTTACCTCGGTTTTGAATTCATTTGGTTTTGAGCACTTGTGGAGTCTTGCTTCATGTCTCTGGGGATCGTTAGTGACATCCTGGGTGTGAAGTGCTGGGGGATACCTGTTACCAAGCTGTGGTCTCTTTCTCGGCATAGTAGTTAGAACCGTTGGTCAGTAAATGGGCTTTCAAAAAGCCTCAGGGCTTTGTAATCCTACAAATGGTATAAAACAGGCCCCTTTGGAGCAATTCTGCAGCACTGCCCCCTAAGAGTTAAGGGAAATGACTGGCTCTGGGTCCAGAAGGGAATGAATGTTGGATGTTTTATCCCCTGATTGGATGTACAGAAGCTGGCCTTGATCTGCAGCTGAGGTCCCTGTTGGCCTCAGAAGCTCCAAAAACATCTTAGCTAGGAATGACGTTAAGTCAGGGCTGCTAGCGGGGTGCTCCCTAGGCCTTCTGGCGCAGTGTTTCAATGGGCCTTTATAGTCTGGCTGCCATGTAATCTATTGAGGACTTGAAAACATTAACGCAGCATCTGAAAGGCTCCAGCACAAAGGAGGGGTGGAGGTGCCACCAACAGGAAAAAAAGGGGCTGCTTCCTTGCTTCTCAGACCTCCATCACCAGTGATCCAGAAGAGTGAGTTTCTTTCCTGGGACTGTGCTGGCAAGCTTTGGCCTCTAATTTCTATTTTTGCTTTTAGTGGGTAACTGCTGCTAAACCCAGTGTCAAATAGGCCTTTCAGAATTGCAAAGAAGGATTTAGTGCTATTTGTTGTGTTCCCTTGGGCTGGATACTAACAGTTTCTTTATTTGTGAAATAAAAACAACAATAATGATACTGCCTGTGGAAATAAACGAGATAATGTGTGTAAAAGGCTTGGCACAAAGCTGGCCCATAGTAAGTGCTCAATTAATAGGGACACCAACATTAGGAGAAAAGGTTGCTTTCATAGTTACCTGTGTGGGTTGACTTTAGTTATTCCTTGTCTAAAAGCAGACCTACTCCCCTGACTCTGATATGTGAAATTCTGTAACTAGAGATTCACTTCTAAAAATCAAAATGTCTTGGTAAGTGTAAACACTTCTGTGAAAGAGAACATTCAGGCTTGGCAACCATCTACACATTAATGAGAATAAACTTAACAGATTTTGTTAGGGAGAGATAAGGTCAGTGAGTGCTTTGGGAAGAGAAAGAGTTCCCACTGAGTAGAGGAAAAGTGAAGAGATACTCCAAATCTAGAGATAGGGCAGGCTGCCCTGTTAAGTAAGCGCCTCTATTTCCTTGGGTTTGTGTCCTTTTGAGACAGGTCATCTGATGACCCAGAAATATTCAGTCCCATGGTTCCCTCGCTCCATTATTAACCATTTATTAATTCTTTGCTTGAATTAGTACAAGACTGGAAACAGAATGAGGGCAAGAACCCCAATATGCTTGTACTACTGCATGTGCAATGCCTTCATAAATATTTGTCTTTGAAGAATGGTATATAGGTACAGTGTTATATAAATATAATTGAAAGTGACATATGATTGAAAGAATATGTCCTCGATATTTCCATTCTGAAGAGTATATTCTTTCAGAAGAGAGCTTATAGCTTTTCTAGTTAAATGTACTTATTTTACAAAGAGGAATTTAAGGGCCGAAATGGGGAAGTGATTCTTCCCAGATCTCCCAACTAATTAGTGGCAGAACAGGACTAAATCTGGGGTCTTTTGTTCCAAAATGGTATTTACAATGCAGAATTCAGCATAGCCAAGTAGTCAAATAATAAATGTCTGGGACAACTAAGTTGGTCCAATACATATCTGCAGATTTTATCTGGAGTCAAGTATGCAAAAATATACAATTCAATTGCATTAAAACTATATTTCCTAAAATGAATCTCTGTGGTTAGAAGTCGGAATATTAGCTTCCCTCGTAGGATGGGAGTGACCAAAAGGGTCGTGAAGAGAGTTTCTGGGCATGTTCTCACTCACAGGTGGGAATTCAACAATGAGAACACTTGGACACAGGAAGGGGAACATCACACACCAGGGCCTGTTGTGGGGTCGGGGGATGGGGGAGGGATAACATTAGGAGATATACCTAATGTAAATGACGAGTTAATGGGTGCAGCACACCAACATGGCACATGTATACATATGTAACAAACCTGCACATTGTGCACATGTACCCTATAACTTAAACTACAATAATAAAAAAATAATTACTTAAAAAAAGAGAGTTTCTGGGATGCTGATCATGGTCTGTTTCTTGATCTGGTGCTGGCTAAATGGATTAATTTATGAAAAATTTGTTTAACTCTATACTTGATGATTTGTGTATATGCTTTACTCTTTAATTTTAAAAGCTCACTTAGAAGTATATCTACTGGCTAAGTGACGCCTATGCAAGACCTTGAGATGCTATGTTTTACCCACATTAAAGGAAGGATTGAAACAAATAGTGGGAGGACAGAGGCTCATGTTTTAGAAAGGTCATAATTATGCCCCTCGGTCCTTTCACTCCTTCCTGGAAATCGGTTCTCCCAAATCAGCAAATTTATTTCAGAAATGTAACAGATAAAAATCTGCCCCACGGGACTCTTTCGTTCAAACCATATGGAAAAATACAGGGACCTGTAGGTTTCTGGTTATTGCCATGAGCTGAGGGTTAGAAATGCTTGTCCCCTGTTTGGCCACTGTATAACCTTTTATGTGCCGTTATCTGATCTTCTTTTCACCCCAGGCAGTAAAGGGAGTGATAAGTCCTCCTCAAGGTCTTGCAAAGACCTCATAGGTGGATGGAGGAGGGGCAGAGGTGCCAGATGCACAGCTGAATTGAGCAGAGCTATTTCAGATGTTCTGTCTGTTCCTACACTTCTGCTCCTCACAGTGTGAATGGCATGTGTGTGCGAGGCAGGTCCAAATGTATTTTTCTTGAAATGAATGTTAGCACAGAAGGGAGTGGAAATTAATGGGTTTTTATCTAGAAATAGAAGGAGGAGGCGGCTGCATGCTATTAATGTGGAACTGACCACAGCCTACCACCAATTTCTCATTCTTTGATCTTCTGCCATGATTTCTACTTTTAAAAATTTCAATTAATGCTTCACCATGGAAAATATGGCATCCTTAATGGCCCACCAGAGTAAATGCAGCTCTTTCAGTTTTATAGATTTTTAAAACCGAAATTAATTATGGAAAATCTGAAAATAGCTATCAGCTTTCTAGAAATATTGTGATAGTTGTCTCAGGGTTCTGTATTCCCATTCATTTGGCGCTTTTTTCTTTTTTTAATATGACAACTCACTATATGAAGTTACTTTTTTTCTTTGCATCCAGAGTTGCTCAAAAATTTTTTTGAAGTGTATTAACAATTCCTTCAATTTCACTTTTCCTTTTCTGGTTGGAATAAGAAAAATATTTATTATTTTTAATATGTAGGTCAATTTTAGGAATGAAAAATGTTCTCCTTATATAGTTGAAACATTAAGAAGTGGCAACAGTCCTAGTCAACACTTTAATTGGGTTCATATAATCATTTACTGCTGTTGGCTCCCTATTTAAAGTGTGCAAAAATGCCTAGGTCCCAGCTCTGTGCATTTCAAGGCAGACCAAAAAACACCTATGAATAAATAAAACTAGACAAAAATTCAAAGAGCAAATATTTAGACCTAAAATTTTTTAAAATTTAGATTTTAGAAAATCTTTGCCATACAGTTCAGCAATTCCTTCTCACACTCTACTCATTGTGTATCAAGCTTCATATTGGGCATTACACAAAATAATGACTTTCAAAGTTGCATTTGGATAGAAGGGGTATGATTCTTCCTTAACTTGAAAATGAAGTAATTGTATTAGACATAAATCCAAAGTGAAAATGAATCTCTAACACATTTTTGTTCTTTACTTTCACTCTTTTGATCTTTTAGTGTATATTATTTGAAAGCCATGCCTTTACAAATGTAGCTATGTATCTAAAAGAGTTTAAGTTACAAAGTTTCAAAGGTAACTATGGTTTTAAAAATTGTATGTAGCTGGCCGGGCGCAGTGGCTCACATCTGTAATTCCAGCACTTTGAGAGGCCGAGGTGGGCAGCTTACGAGGTCAGGAGATCGAGACCATCCTGGCTAACATGGTGAAACCCAGTCTCTACTAAAAATACAAAAAATAGCCAGGCATGGTGGTGGGCACCTGTAGTCCCAGCTACTCGGGAGGCTGAGGCAGGAGAATTGCTTGAACCCAGGAGGCAGAGGTTGCAGTGAATCGAGATCGTGCCATTGCACTCCAGCCTGGGTGACAGAGCAACACTCTGTCTAAAAAAAACCCAAAAAACAAAAAACAAACAAACAAACAAAAATTGTATGTAGCTTACAGGAGAAAACAAAAAGAGACTAATTAAAATACTATAGTTACTAATGTGAGTGGCTGGTATAAATGAAATAGAGACACAAATATTGGCTTAGTATTATTTTGAGGTCCCGAAGTTAAATAATAAATCTTTTTTTCCATTGAGTGATATTGGGAAATTTCTTTTTAAAAGTCATCTGCCTAGAAGCACATCCATTGAATAGATTCTGGCACTGTTACTCCCAGCCTGCCTCTACATTCCAGCCCTATCTGTAGTTCAGAGATTTGAGAGCCAAAGTTAAAGAGATTGTAGGAAATAGGAATTTTTTCCTTTTTGCTGTAACTCAACTGGAAAGCTTTTCATTTACATTGTCATTCCTGTGGGAAAAACAAAAACCTGCCTCCAAACCTGATAATGCTTCCTTGGTCCACTGCAGATAAGAGAGCTTTTGTCATAAATAAAGGAGTTGATTCGGATTTAGTTTTAAATCACTCTAGTGAATTTGTTGCCAAAGGAGATATTAGCAGTAATTAGTACAAAGTATTTTTATATGCTAACCCTTGTCATCAAGGCATACAATCTGATTTAAGATCATTAAAGGTTATCTTTCATGGTATATGTATAACTAAGACTGATTAGTCAATGAGCTGACCTTTTTTTCCAGGAAGGACTTGTGGACATTGCCCCTTTCCCTTACTGTGTTTTCTAGAAAGTCACTTACTTGCATCTAAACCAACTGATATCTATCAGAAACCAAAAGATATTCAATGTGTCTCCTTTTTTTTCTCCCAGAAGATACTGAATGCATTTCCTTTTTTCTCTCAAATTATGGCTCACATAGTTTAGCCTGCTCAGTGTTGTACCATGTAATGTTTAAAAAGCAAGTAAATTTATTGCCAACATTTAAAAGTTGGGACGTTTTTCACAAAAATCCAGATGTCTGCCTCTGTTGCAAAATTAGGGGAACTAGTAATTCTAGGATTAATTTCTTCCAGGACAACAATTGGCTGAAGCTGAGCAGTAGCTAAGTTACACACATAGAACAATGTGAGTTTTTTTCTTAAGTATGACCCATATTAACTCATTTGTGTTATCATCCTGGCCCCCAGTAAGTTGTTGAGTTTCAGACTCCTCTATGAAGCAGGGATTAGGTTGGGTGAGATAAGACTTTGAAGGAAGCAAAAGATTTTTGGTACAGTTGTTCAAAAAGCTAGAATGACCCTAGAGCTTCATAGTCAAGAGTCTAGACTTTGGATCAGACAGATCTGGGCTTCAATCCCTGTTCTGCCATTTCCTATGTTCTTGGAACTTGAGGCAAATTGCTTAAATGTTCTTAAACTGCTTCCTCTTTGGTAATAGAAGCCAATAACGGCTCCCATAGCGGGCTGTTGTGAGGAGTATCACAGAGGAATTATTTCTGGTACAAAAAGTTTTATTAATCAAGAAATCTCCTAGTTACTTTTAAGAAATTGTTACAGAACATTTACTAAATTCTTAAAAGAGAAGTACATTTACATATTTTAGATACATCTAAATTTATCTGTATTATCTGATTAGCTACAATCAATTAATTAATTCAGAATTGTCCCTCTTAGTCTTGGAGTCAGAATTTCCTTTTTCTTTTTTTCTTGAGATAGAGTCTCACTCTGTTGCCCAGGCTGCAGTGCAGTGGTGCTATCTCAGCTCACTGCAACCTTCGCCTCCCGGGCTTGAATGATTCTCCTGCCTCAGCCTCCTGCCCGGCTTATTTTTGTATTTTTAGTAGAGACAGGGTTTCACCATGTCGGCCAGGCTGGTCTCGAACTCCTGACCTCAGGTTATTCACCTTTTTTGGCCTCCCAAAGGGTTAGGATTACAGGTGTGAGCCACTGTGCCTAATTAAGAAGTCAGAATTTCAAACCATTTCCCCTTCAATATATTTTTTCCAAGAGTCATAGTGGTGGCTTTCAGGCTGAATAAAGCTTCCTACATTGTTTGGCTAGATTTCTGCATTCACTATAATCATACTTAAAAGTCACCGTAACTTCAGAAGCCATTCCTAGAGTGGATAATAAGAGAAATGTTAAAAACAAGCAAGAAGTCACAGGAAAGGATTAAGAATCCTTTTTTTGGTGGGTGTAGGGGCAGTTGTTGCAAGAAGAGATAAGTCAACTTCCCTGGACTAGAAAAATAGACTTGACCTAGAAAACTCTTTTATAGGCACACATTTCACAAATGAAATTTATAACAAAGCCAATAGGAATCTTACAATTGCCTGAAAATTCAACTTGCTTCAAGTTCTTCTTTTAATTATCCGGTCTGCCCAGGTCTATAAAGTTTTTAACATTGTCTAAACAATAGCATCCCCAAGGTCAGGGTTCTCCATCTGGCTGCACATTGGAATCACCTGGAAGATCTTAAACGTTATTACTGCTCAGGCCCTACTCCCAGAGACTCTGATTTAATTGGTCTAGGGTGCCTAGACATCAATATGGCCTTCTGCTCTATAGCCTTAGGTTAGCACTGGCCGTTGGTATGGGGGAGAAATGTAAATCTCAGGAGAGCAGAAGCCTGGCCATTGGTTTGTCTCCTTTTCCTGACATTCATAGAACTACTCTTGCTGGCTGCAATAATCTGAACCTTCACTTATTTGAGTGCAAAGGAGAGAGAGATGGCAAATGGTTAGTCAGCACTCCAGCAAGGGAAGGAAGGTCTGTGCTAACCATGTCTAAGGGTATCTATAACAGTACAAGAAATCTCTGAAGTGCACTTTTTACTCTACACAGTATATCCCATTTTGCCATACCAGTAACTTTTGAGATGGATATTGTTATTATTATTATTCCCCCTTTGTGGAGGAGAAAAAAAAATCTAAAACAGGCATGGATTTTTCCATCATGATTCATCACTTCGTTTTGATTTTTTGAAATAAAATTGAATCTATTTCTGAATTCCAATTTGCCAAGGTTGACAAACAGTTCAATTTAAATCATTTGTCTGCCATTGGCTTGTGCAAGAACCCTACCCTTAGAAACATGATGAGGAGAACTGGGTCTTTGAACCATAGTGGTCACCATTACCAGTTTATTCCTCCCACTACTTGGTGCCTTTTCATGTCCTGGCCCTTCACTGTTCACCTCCAGGTGTCCTTCACTGAGAACATCTCTAATTTCTACAAGTTTGGCCATGGAGAGCCTCATTGCTATTTCCAAGGGTCTGGTCCTTCTCAAGCATCCATGTGCCCAGCCCCCTTCAACATATAGGGAATTTTGAGGAAGGTGGTGTAGGCTTACCTTCTAATAGAATCCCATTCCTCTCCTCTGCCAGTCTTTCAGGGACTCAACAATACTTGAGCGTCTAGGCAAAGCCTCTCCTTTCCTTGGATGCACAGAAGCTTTAATATCATTTCCTTGGATGGGCTGAGCCTTCCCAAAAGGCAGCTTGGGAAACACACAGAACATTGTTATCTCTCTCTTCTGAGCAAAGGAACCCAAAACTCAAAACACAAAGACCTGGCTGTATTTTTTAGATTGGAACAGAGAAATAGCATTCTTTTTCTTTTTTGTTGATAAGTCTACAGCAGCCCCAAAGACACAAATCAGTTATTTATTATCTACTCTGATGTAGTGCTATAAAGCTTCTAAAGCAAGTAAGAGAACTTTCTCTTTTCATCAGAATTAACCCATTGACCCAAATGGATCTTTGACACTTCATAAGTCCAGAAAAACCCCCACAAAAAAACCAAAAAACATCTTTACTGAAGAGGTTTGAAATTAGACACTATATTAGGTCTCTGATAAGTACAAAACCTCAATCTTTAATGAAGTTCCTCTGAAACAGTTTATTTTTCATAAACTATTCTTCAACAAATCTTCCATACCATTTTAGGTTTGTTTTTATGAGACTTCTTGAGTATTAACAGTTAGTGGTCTTGGTCACTGATTCTTATTCTAGTCACCTATCTAGTTCTTGGGCCAGAGGAATATCAGCTTAGTCAACAAGTGCTTCCAGGTCTTGGGACCCTTGGAAGATGTAAGGGAATCTATGGTCCCACTCTCAACTGTGGAGACCTCAGCTGTAAATATAATACCATTCAGAGGGTCTCCATTTAGACCATCCAATAACAGATAGCTATCTATAATAATAAGAGTTCTTGTTTGTTCCTCCATTTTGCAAATCAAAAGTGCAGACCTTTTCTGAAGCTGAAGTTATTACATCTCACAAAGGACTTCATGGGAATGGATGAAGGGTGGTAAGGAAAGAAATTGCACAGAAATGGAAGCTTATACTATATGGTGAGTTACATGGGGTCACTAATAAAATGGGCCTTGGGGAACACAAAGGACTCCTTGACAGGAACAAAGAGTGGGTACCCTGATTTCCTAGGTCACTCATGTTGGAGCTACAATAATAATAAATGATGGTTACTGAATATGAATTCTCATCAAAACCATGTGGGGTAAACACTATTGTTATTCCCATTTAATAGATGAAGAGACTGAATCACAGGGAGGTTACAAACCAAGGTTGTGTTGCCAAGGTTATACGGCTGGGGGAAAAGAACTGGGATTTAAACTCAGGCAGTGTAGCTCTTATTGGTGGTTGTCTGTGGTAGGCTCATCAGCTCCATTATTGGGAGGATTTGGAGGAACTTGTTGAAAACATCGTCTTTGTATAACACCAGCAAGGCTCCCTTGGGAAGTGCTGCCTGGCCCCAGCTTTGGCAAAGCAGCACAGTCAAGCTTGTCCATGAAGCCCTCTACATTTTTAATGTGTACAAAGGCAGCAGCAAGAGCTAAACATTTCCTTTTCTAACCTCCTTCACGGTTTATCAAGTAAAACAGTTACCTTAATCATCTCAGGGTCCAAGGGTTGGATGGAACCTTGCTTTCTCCTAAGAGAGATTTTCTGGGAAGGTTCTAAACTAAGAAAACACCTTGGCAAAGGGATAAAAAATTGACTACTTAGTGACCATCAAGCTGCAGGGCTTATGAACTTTGGATTACTGACACAGTTCATCTACTTTGGCAGTCATACAGGATTTCTGGGAATTGACACATTTTTATTAATGACCTTTTAAGCCACCACACTTACAGGTATAGACTTGACATACTAATCTACACGTACAATGTTGGGCATTTTTTGGGGTGGAATGGCACATCTACCCAAACAGAAATAAATCATAGATGTTCATATTCATTTTATTCAAATTGCAATAGTATGGCTATTGATCAATTCAATCCAAGTGCACCCTATTTCTCAGATTATACAATTTTTTAATGCACTTGGCTCTAATAATTCTTAGAATGCACTGAATTCCAGATGATAGTGTTGAGTGAGAATTAAAGTGCTACTGTATTTAAAATTTGTTGCTTGTGACTATTCATGACTTTTAGCATGCAATAAAGAGCAGGTAACAAATGTGAGCAAATTATTCTTTGCTCCCAATAATTCTTTTTAACTGTAGAGTTGGGGTGTCTTATACTGACAGGCTTTTCTGGCTTATATTTTTCCTTCTCCTTTCTCTGTGCAAACCCTCCCCTTTATTTAGAATCTTCTTTTCTGATTTCTTTTTTTTTTTTTTGAGACAAGGTCTCGCTCTGTTGCCCAGTTTGGAGTGCAGTGGCATGATCTCGGCTCACTGCAACATCCGCCTCCTGGGTTCATGCAATTCTCATGCCTCAGCCTTTGAAGTAGCTGGGATTACAAGCTTGCACCACTATGCCTGGCTAACTTTTGTGTTTTTAGTAGAGACATGGTTTTGCCATGTTGGCCAGGCTGGTCTGAAACTCCTAGCCTCAAGTGATCCGCCCGCCTTGGCCTTTCTTTTTCTTGTGTGTGTGTGTGTGTGTGTGTGTGTGTGTGTGTGTGTGTTTGGTGCTTATCACCTCTTTTTTTTTTTTTTTCCTTAATAATACTTTCAAAGTACTGGGATTTACAGGCTTGAGCCACTGCTCCCAGCACCTGAATTGTCTCTTGTTGAAACTCTTTATCCTCCAAGGCCAGCCTCATGATGCCTTCTTTGATCATCCTGTTCTCTGTGGTCACCCAACACTCAGCACAGGGTGGGTGTCACTCACATGGTGTTTAACCCGTTCTCCCTGAATTTGCTGTTATTTGCTATTTATTTCACTTTGCCTTTTGGATTATGTATTGGTAAAATTTTCTGTAAGTGGTCTGGTGGTAAATATTTCAAGCTGTGTGGTCTCTGTATGGTCTCTGTCATAACTCTCAATTCTGCTGTTGCAGTGTGAAAACAGCCACAGTCAATGCATAAATGAACTGGTGTAGCTGTGCTCAATAAAACCTGATTTTTAGACACTAAAATTTGAATTTCACACAATTTTCACATGTCACGAAATATCATTCTTTTGATTTTTTTCTATCATACAAAACCGTAAAAACTATCTTTAGCTTGTGGGCTGTACTAAAACCAGAAGTTGGTGGATTTGGCCTATAGTTTGCTGAATTCTATTTAAAATTATTAGTTCCTGCAAGGCAAGAATGACATATTAGACAATGTTGTGTCTACCCCTTACAATGCCTGCCACAAAACCTTTCATGTCATAGCTAAGTCAATTGTTATTTGTTGAATTGATGTGCAATAAAAAGAAAACATACCTGCTGGTTGAGCGCGGGTGGCTTATACCTCTAATCCCAGCATTTTGGGAGGCCAGGGTGGGAAGATTGCTTGAGGCTAGGAGTTTGAGACCAGCCTGAACAGCATGGCAAGACCCTTGGCTCTAAAAAAAAAAAAAAAAAAAAAATTAGCCAGGCATGGTCGTGTGTACCTTTGGTCCCAGCTACCCAGGAGGCTGAGGCAGGAGGATCACTTGAGCCCAGGATGTCAAGGCTACAGTAAGCTATGATTGTGCCACTGTACTTCAGCCTGGACAATGGAGCAAGACCCTGTTCCAAAACAAAACAAAGCCATACCTTCATCACTGAAAAATCAGAAAACTTGAGTGTTTATTATTCATTTCATTTATTCTTTTATTTTTTCAACTACATACAAAGAAGTTTGCAGAAGTGAAAACAAATAATGGATTTTGCTTGTGCCTCTTTATATGAAGAGTTAACCCATTGAAATACTATTGCCATTGAAGAGCCAAATGAGTAAGGTAGTCATCCCTGCACCTGGAGGTTGACCAAAAAACCTCCTGAGTTCATTTGGAGTAGAAATGTTTCAAATTACACTTTTGCTTTTGAAAAGTAAGTGAGTAGGGGTTTGTCTTAGTTTGCAGAAAAGGAGCAAGAAATTCGGAATTTGTCCCTAAGGAAGACAAAAAACATGAGAAGGTTTGAAGATATTTTTTAGTCTATGTTGATTGCCAAATAGAGAGATCTTCTACAAAAAGAAAGTGCAGTGAAGCTGCCTATCTATTGTTGACTTCTATTTTATTGCTGTTGTTTGAATTTTTTTGATTGTGTTCATTTTAACAATTTTAAAATATACAATTCAGTGGCATTAAGCATATTCCCAAGGTGCAATCATCACCACTATCTCCAGAATTTCTCATCATCAAAACTATGTACCCATTGACCAATAATTTCCCATTTTCCCTTCCTCATGGACCCTGGTAACCACCATTCTATTTTCTGTGTCTGTGAATTTGCCTATTCTATTTTTTTTTTTTTGAGACAGTCTTGCTCCATCACCCAGGCTGGAGTGCAGTGGTGTGATCATAGCTCACAGCAGCCTTGACCTCCCGGGCTCAAGTGATCCTCTCACTTCAGCCTCCTGAGTCCTCCCCTGGACTAGAGGCACACACCACCATACCTGGCTAATTTTTAATTTTTATTTTTTGTAGAGACAGGGTCTTACCATGTTGCCCAGGCTGGTCTAGAACTCCTGGGCTCATGTGATCCTCCTGCCTCAGCCTCCTGAAGTGTTGGGATTACAGCCTGAGCCACTGCACCCGGCCTGCCTATTCTAGATATCTCACATAAGTACAGCCATTTAATATTTCTCCTTTTGTGTCTGACTTAGCATAATGTTTTCTGCTTAGCATAGTTCACTTAGCACAATGTCTTACAAATTTATTCATGTTGTAGCATATGTCAGAGCTTCATTCCTTTTTATGGCTGAATAATATTCCATTGCATGTACATACAACATTTTGTTTATTCATCTGTTAATTGACATGGGATGTTTCCACCTTTTGGCAATTGTGAATAATACTAAAATGAACTTCAGTGTATAAGTATCTGCCTGAGTCTCTGTTTTCAATTATTTTGCTTATATTCCTAGAAGTGAAATTGCTGGGTAATATCATAATTCCATGTTTAACATTTTGAGAAATCATCAAGTAGTTTTTGACAGTGCCTGTACAGCAATGTACAAAAATTCCAGTTTCTCCACATCCAGTCTAAACTTATTATTTTCTGGTTTTAATTTACTATGATCATCCTAATGTGTGTGAAGTTGTATCTCATTTTAGTTTTGAGTTGCATTCCACTAATGACTAATGACATTGAGTATATTTTCATGTACTTTTTGGCTATTTATATACCTTCTTTGGATAAATGTCTATTCAAATTTTTTGTCTTTTTTTTTTTTTTTTTGAGTTGGAGCTTCACTCTTGTTGCCCAGGCTGGAGTGCAGTGGTGTGATCTCGGCTCACTGCAACCTCCACCTCCTGGGTTCAAGTGATTCTTCTGCCTCAGCCTCCTGAGTAACTGAGACTACAGGTGTGCGCCACCACGCCTGGCTAATTTTGTGTATTTTTAATAGAGACAGGGATTCCCCATGTTGGCGAGGCTGGTCTCGAACTCCTGACCTCAGGTGATCTACCCACTTCAACCTCCCAAAGTGTTGGGATTACAGGTGTGAGCCACTATGCCCAGCTTCCTCGTCCACTTTTAAATTGGGTTTTGTCTTTTTGTTGTCAGGTTGTAGGAGTTCTTTATATTTTCTGGATACTAGACCTTTATCGCATATATGATTTACAAATATTTTCTCCCATTCTGTGGGTTGACTGTTCATTCTGTTGAGTGTGCCCTTAGATGCACAAAAGTTTTAAAATTTTGATGAAGTCCAGTTTATCTATTTTTTCTTTTGTTGCCTGTGCTCTTGGTGTCATATTTTAGAAACCATTGCCAAATTTAAAGTAATAGAGATTTGCCCCTCTGTTTTTTCCTAGGAGTTTTATAGTTTTATTTCTTAGGTCTTTGATCAATTTTTAATTTTCATATATGGTGCGAAGTCATGAAGTAAGGATCCAACTTTATTCTTTTGTATATAGATATATTATTGTTTCATCATCATTTGTTGAGAAGACTTTTCTTTCTTCATTGGATTGTCGTGGTACCCTTGTTGAAAACTAATTGACCATAGATGCATGGGTTTATTTCTGAACTCCCAATGCTTTTCCATGGATCTGTATGTCTATACTTATGCCAAACGCAGTTTGGATTACTGTAGCTTTGTAGTAAATTCTGAAATCAGGAAATGTGAGTCCTCCAATTTTGTTCTTTTCCAAGATTGTTTTGGCTATTTGGGGTCCCTTTGCAATATGAAATTTAAGATTGGCTTTTGTATTTCTGCAAAACAAAAAATGTCATTTGATAGGGTTTACGTGGAATCTGAGGATTGCTTTGGGAAGTGTTATCATCTTAACCATATTGTCTTTTTTTTTGAGATGGAATCTTGCTCTGTTATCCAGACTGGAGTGCAGTGGTAAGATCAGAGCTCACTGCAGACTCAAACTTCCGGGCTCAAGTGGTCCTTCTGCCTCAGCCTTCCAAGTAGCTGGGATTATAGGTGAAAGCCACCTTGCCTGGCTCCATATTAAGTCTTAGATAGGGTCTCACTCTGTCACCCAGTTTGGAGTGCAGTGGCACAATCTTGGCTCACTGCATCTTCACCCACCAGGCTCAAGCAGTCCTCCCACCTCAACCTCCTGAGTAGTGCACACCATCACACTTGGCTTTTTTTTTTTATTAAAATTTTTTTTTTTGTGTGTGTAGCGATGCAGTCTCACTATATTGCCCAGGCTTGTCTTGAACTCTTCAGCACAAATCATCCTCCCACCTCGGCCTCCCACAGTGTTGGGATTACAGGCATGAGCCACCACACCTGGCCATATATTAAGTCTTGTAATCTGTGAACACAGAATGTTTTTCCATTTATTTGTGTCTTCTTTAATTTTTTTTTCAGCAATGTTTTGTAGTTTCCAGCATAAAAGGCTTTTGCCTCCTTGGTTAAATTTATTCCTAGGTACTTTATTCTTTTTGATGCAATTGTAACTATAATTTTTTTCTTAATTTCCTTTTAGATTAATTTCTTAATTTCCTTTTCTATACATTGCTAGTGTATAGAAATACAAAAAATTTTTGTGTGTTGATTTTGTGTTCTGCAACTTTGCTGATTTAGTTTATTAGCTCTAACAGTGTGTGTATGTTGGGGGCCGGTGGAGAGTGTGTATTCTTTGTGGGTTTCTACATAAAAATTATATCATCTTTGAATAGAGATTGTTTTATGTCTTCCTTTCCCATTGGGATGCCTCTTGTTTCTTTTTCTTGCCTTATTGTTCTGGTGAGAACTTCTAGTACTATGTTGAATAGAAATGGTGAAAGTGGGCATTTTTCTCTTGTTCTTGACCTTAGGGGAAAAGCTTTTATTTTTATCACCATTGAGTATGATGATAGCTGTGAGTTTTTCCTATATCAGTTTTATTGTGTTGAGGAAGTTCTTTTCTATTCCTAGTTTCTTGAGTGTTTTGTCATGGAACATTGTTGAATTTTGTCAAATGCTTCTTTTGCAGCCACTGAGATCATCACGCTGTTTTTTTCCCTCCCTTCCTTTTTTTAACGTGGTGTATTACATTGATCGATTTTTGAATGTTAAGCCACCCTTGCATTCTGGGGATAAATTCCACCTGGTCATATTATGTAATCCTTTTAATAAGCTACCAAATTTGGCTTCCTAGTATTTCGTGGATAATTTTTATATC
Organism: Pongo abelii; assembly: GCF_028885655.2. NCBI lineage: Eukaryota > Metazoa > Chordata > Mammalia > Primates > Hominidae > Pongo > Pongo abelii. The sequence continues at coordinate 71,945,073 of NC_071996.2, read as the reverse complement.
TATATTCATAAGGGACGTTCTAGTCTATAATTTTCTTTTTTTTAATAGTATTTTTTTCTTATCTGGCTCATGTCTCATGACAATTCTAGCCTCACAGAATGAGTTAGGAGATGTTTTCTCCTCTTTAATTTTTTGGGAGCGTTTGAGAATGATTGGTGTTAATTTTTCTGTAAATGTTTCTTAGAATTCACAAGTAAAGTATTGAATTTTCTCTGTTGGCAGGCTGTTAATTACTGATTCACCCTCCTAACTTGTTACAGGTTTATTCAGATTTTCTATTTCTGTTTGAGTCAGTTTTGGTAGTTAGTGTCCTTGTAGGAATTTGTCCATTTCATTCATTGCATTTTGTTTTATCCAGGTTTAGAAAATCTACCAAATTTAGTAAGAAGCTAAAATCATCATAATATATTAAAGCCATCACTTTATGAGTCTCAAATTTTCCAATAATGTTAAAAAATATTTATCAAATAGGTGGGGGAATTTTGAACTGAATAATATGCCTATTGCATACATATTTAGAGGGTGTTTCTAAACTGACTTTTTGCAGAGCTACCATTTTCTAAGACTCCTAACTTTTTAGGGCCTGTTATGTATCTAATAAGTATCAATGAAATTTTTTTTTAGCGTCTGTAACATTGGCCTCCAAAAACATATAAAAGATAAGAACTTTGACATAAATGATATGTGATAAGGATATCATAGATAGATAAAAAATCTATTAAATAAAGTTGTCGAGAACTATAATGCACTAAATAAATGACTTTTATTATATTCATTGTTCCTCTGTCAGCCATATTAACTATTTACCTTTCAATATTCAGTTTATAGATAACTTTTTTCCCCAATCCTTCCTTTTTCCTCCCGAAGGAGAGTTAAGTGTTCCCTCTTTATGCTCCTTTAACAATCTGTGGATACATTGATTATATTTATCAGGCTGTGTTGTATTATTAGGTCATAAATCCTTAAAAACATAGGCAAATTTCTCCAACCTCTGTGTCTGTCACATAAATATTTGGTAAATGTATACAGGCTATATGCAGGGCATCACAACTTTAACCATCTGAAAAGTCCTTTCTAGCTTGTCTTCAGGATTTTACGTATTCAGGATTTTCACTGTAAAGAGTCACAAAACTAAGTCTTTGTGCCTTACGAAAGTTTTAAGAAGTTTTTTTTTCTGAAAGAAATAAATTATTTCTCATAAAGAATACATAAGATGCACACACAGGTAGAATGAAAGATATTAATACCTAAGCAAATGTATTAGAAACCTCAGATTCTGTACTTATTCTGACATTACTCATACAGAAAGTCTTTGCTCTTCCCGTTGAAAGTATGTTTCTGAAGAATCATAAGCTGGATCATGTTGATGAGGGCCTTTGCTGACTAACATTTGCTATTGCTGTGAATTATGGAGTCAGGACAGTCATAAACTAGGGGAAGAGAAGAAAGGGGATTTTGAGGCCAAGATCAGTTGTAGTCTGTTGAGAACTAAATGGAGAACTTCATGGTTTTGTCATTTACATTTTTTTGCATTCACCATTGCTGAAGACTAGTGCCAATCTGTTATCTAATGGGAAAAAGAATTAATACTCTCACTCTTTCCTTCCATTAAGGTGCCCAATTTTTTTTTCATTATAGGCTAGATTCAAATGAGGGATCTTGTGGTTTCAGAAAATGACAACAAATTAGCAAACTTAGGGTGTTATCTTAAGGGGAAAATGTCCATCCTACAGGTCTTTCAAGAGAAGCTTGATGGTGTCATGAGATGTCAACCCAGCGACTTTGGGGAAAGGGCTTGTTTTAGCTTCCTTAAACGTCCTGGAAAAGTCAGTCTCTACTGTGATTTCTGTTGGAGTGAAAAAAACAAACTCAAAACAAATACCACAAACAAACAAATAAACAAAACCCAGTAGGAACACAGTATGAGCCCTAGTTTAGAATATCTGTGTTTGGGTCCTGACTGTGTTACCAGCTTATTGGTGACTTTGAAAATTCCCTAAATATTGGAAATTGGAAACTCCCTAAATGTTCTTGAGCTGTGAAGAGTAGTATAGGTGATCAAACAAACTTTGGAAACTAGTTGATGGACAGTAAATGTAACTTAATTGTTTTTTCTCTTTTCATAAAGAAAACACATTTGCTGCAGATAATTTAAACAATAGAGAAAAGTTTTTAAAAAAATCATCCCAAAGTCTACCATTTGGAGCAAACCTCTTACTGTTTCAGTAACATTCTTTGAGCGTAGAGCACAATTTTGGCCTTGATTCCACGCACCTTTCTCACCCTCTACAGACCCCCAACACGTATGTGCTTTAACAGAATAGTACATATAATATATGCTACTTTGTAAACTGATTTTTAAAACATTATGAAGAGAAAAATAATGTTTAATGTTTATAATAAGCCGACCTTTTAGATTTCTAATAACTGAAATGACCTGGCAAGTAAGTTAGAGCCAATTTACAAATAAGGGTTGTATGAAAGGCAAATAAAGTTGTTTTTTAAACAGTGTTAAATTGTAAGGTTCTAGTTCTAATACTCTTTCTCTTCCTCTGTAGCTGCAGCCATTCTCTACTTACAATAGAAAGTGAAAACCAGTTGACTGGTTTTCATCTGGGTTCCTGTCTTCACTCACTAGCCATGGGAAGCCTTTTCTCTATTGTTCCTTCTTGTTCATATATGAATAGTTAACGAACTTTTTTATTTAGCATAATTTGCCTTTCAGGTTGAGGTATTTCTAGGGTTAAATATTACTTTAAAGTTGTCATTTTTATGCTGACAGAATGTACACATTTTGAAGAGTATAGGTAAATGCTATTTATTTATTTATTTAGAGACAGGATCTCACTCTGTCAGCCAGGCTGAAGTGCAGTGGTGTCATCATAGGTGACTGCAGCTTCCAACTCCTGGGCCTATTTAGCATAATTTGCCTTTCAGGTTCTGGTATTTCTAGGGTTAAATATTACTTTAAAGTTGTAATTTTTTATGCTGACAGAATGTACACATTTTGAAGAGTATAGGTAAATTTTATTTATTTATTTATTTAGAGACAGGGTCTCACTCTGTTGCCTAGGCTGAAGTGCAGTGGTGTGATCATAGCTCACTGCAGCCTCCAACTCTTGGGCTCAAGCAAGCCTCCCCCCTCAGCCTCCTGAGTGGCTGGGATTATAGATGTGAGCCACTGTGCCTACTTTAGGTAAATTTTTATTTACAGCTTTTATGACATATTATCCAAATGTTGTCTTGCAATATATTCAAATACAGTAGGGTTTTGTTTTTGGCATATTTGTTACTAAAGAGGTTCCTGTAACAACAGAATGTATTGAAATCATTAGGCAGAACATATTATGCTTTCAATTGATAAATTAGCATTTTGGAAAACTTGTATCTGCTTCTTGAAGTGTGATAGCTTCACAATACTTAAATAATTTTTTGTTGCATTTGGTGATGATATTAACAAATGTGATTTCAAAAATATTCTATAATGAAATATATCAACATTTAGAAGAACTGGCTAACAGTAAACTAATAGTTTTCAAGTGACCAATGCATAATGTTATGAAACCATTTAAAATGAAAGATAGATCCATGGGCTTTAATATACCTGAGGATAAAAAGTTCATTGATATGGATTCAGATTCTATATTGCAATGAACCTTTAAGAAACTACCACTTATCAAGTTTTGCTGTAGTATCAGAGAATAGCCACAATTATCTGAAAAAATCTTTACTAATTTAAAATATAAAAGAACTGTTTGAAGGTATTGGAGGCTGGGCACGGTGGCTCACACCTGTAATCCCAGCACTTTGGGAGGCCAAGGTGGGTGGATCATCTAAGGTCAGGAGTTTGAGACCAGCCTGGCCAACATGGTGAAACCTTGTCTTTACTAAAAATACAAAAATTAGCCAGGCGTGGTGGCAGGCACCTGTAATCCCAGCTACTCGGGAGGCTGAGGCAGGAGAATTGCTTGAACCTGGGAGGCAGAGTACAGTCAACTGAGATTGTGCCACTGCATTCCAGCCTAGGTGACAGAGTGAGACTCCATATCAAAAAAAAATAAATAAATAAATAAAAAAAAAATAAAGGCATCGGAAAGCAACAAGACATCCTGCACTTGAGAGACCAAGATTTAGGAGAGAGACAAGAAAGTTAAGCCTAAAATTCTCTGCTACTTTTTTCCTCAAGGAAGTTAAAATGTGTAAGCAACATTACTAATATAATGTGCAAATCAAGATGTTAAAAGATTAATCAGAGCTTTCGAAAGTATCATGGTGCTGGTGAGCTAAACACTGGAATTCAGAGCCTGACGAGCAAGAGACACAATCCTGGGCCACACTGCATGTTTCCACTGAGATACCTGAATACCTGTTTCCTAGGAGTAAGGATAAACCAGAAGTAGTTCAGCTGTCAAAAAGACTGGAACCCAGCCCTGAGACAACTCATTCTGACTGGATCAAGGATTTACCTCTATTCTAACTGCCTGCTTGAAGAAAAAGTAATCCTCTTTGGAGAAGATAGTATCAACCAAAGCTTATATAACTTTTCATATCCAATGGAAATTATTCAATTAAAATTTGCCAGACATGCCAGAACCTTGGATGAAAGGACCAGAAACAAAAACAACAGACAGTAACAATCCATATCCAAGAGTTATCAGGTATAGACTTTAAAATAATCATAATAGGCCAGCGGTGGTGACTCATGGCTTTAATCCCAATGCTTTGGGAGGCTGACATGGGAGGATCATTGAGTTTGAGACAAGCCTGGGCAACATAGAGAGACCTCATCTCTACAATATGTTAAAAAATTAGCCAGGTTTGGTGGTGCTTGCCTGTATTCCTAGCTATGCAGGAGACTGAGGTGGTAGGATCGCCTAAGACCAGGAGTTCAAGCTTACAATGAGCTATGATTGCACCACTGCATTCAAGCCTGGGTAACAGAATGAGAACTCACCTCTTAAGAAACAAACAAAAAACCCCATAAAAGTAAAATAATCATGATTGCCATGTTCAAGAAAATAGATGACAAAAGGGAGAATTTCACAAGAGAACTGCACTGTCTAAAAATAATTCAAATAGAAATTTTGGACCTGAAAATGTAATGATTGAAATGAAAATTTAATAGATAGGGTTGACAGTATATAAATCCCAAGTAAGTAGGAAGAAAGAAAAAATAAAACAAAAGGTATAAATGAAATATAAAGCAAAAATAGGGCTGGGTGCTGTGGCTTATGACTGTAATCTCAAAACTTTGGGAGGCCAAGGTGGGAGGATCACTTGAGCCCAGGAGTTCAAGACCAGCCTGGGCAACATAGTGAGACTGTGTCTCTACCAAAAATAATTTAAAAATTAGCCGAGTGTGGTGGCATGCACCTGTGGTCCCTGCTACTCTGGAGGCTGAGGAGGGAGGATTGCTTGAGCCTTGGGAAGCCAAGGCTGTAGTGAGCTGCGATCATGCCACTGCACTACAGCCTGGGCAACAGAGCAAGACCCTGTCTCAAAAAACAAAAAACAAAAATATAATTGAATGAAAACAATGGTTCTTTGAAAAGACTGACAAAATTGACAATACCCTAAGGAAAAGAGAGAAAAGATAGCAAATAGCCAATAAACCAATGAAAAGAGAGATAATACTACAAATCGTACAGATCCCCAAAAGATAATAAGAGAATATAATGAACAAATTGATGACAATATATTTGAAAATTTTGGTGAAATGGAAAAATTCCCAGGAAAGGACAAATTTCCAACGCAGACATGAGAAGAAACAGGAAAATCAGCTTTTTGGTCGAATGTGGATTACATCAGACCCTTTCCATATGAAGGGAGAAGTGAATTGTCCTTACTAGAAATGACAGATACTCTGAATATGAGTTTGCTTTCACAAGCAACACATTTACAGTGAAGGAAGTGTAACATCAGTATATGATCTCGGAATGCGTTGGTGTTACTTATACCTCATTCCTAGAAACAGCCACCTAAATAGAGCGATGGAATGATAAATTCTCATTTAAATCGCCAGTTCAAGGACAAAACTGGTGAGATTGGAGTGTTGTCCTCTAGGATGTGGCATATGATAGATATATGATACGTTGTCCCCAAAAGTGGAAGAAAGATTGGTGCCTCCCACCATCAGGTCAAGAATTTGCTTCTCATTCCTGACATCTTAGGCTCTGCTGCATTTGAAATCCTGATTCCTATGTGGAATGATTCCACCAGTGAGTACCACAGAACATTAAAGTATCACAACTGCTGGTCACTTGGCTCCTCAATGGGGCTTCAACTCACTTTATACTGGAAGCATTATGCTCCAGGTACCCATGGGATGTGCTGTCACTTTTTGCCCTAGAGCTTCCCTGGTGCTGTAAACACTGGTGGGCTGAGCAAGCCCACATGCATGCTCCAGGATACAGAGAAATTGATGCCCCGAGGAGAACTCCTAACCAGTAGGGGATGGGAGCTGGTGAATAAATACTACTCCTGGTTGATCCTGAAGTGGACGATTTTGAGAAGCATTTTAAAAATTAAATGATGAGTTAATGGGTGCAGCACACCAGCATGGCACATGTATACGTATGTAACTAACCTGCACATTGTGCACATGTACCCGAAAACTTAAAGTATAATTAAAAAAAAATTAAAGAAAAAAGAAGTTAAAAAAAATTAACTGTCATGAATATGGCACTCCTACCTAGTTTTTCCTCTTCCCCATCTCACTCTATCTGGTCCTTCATTATTGCTCCTTGGAATTATTTCTCAATAAATTATATACATCCAAGTCTTTGTACCATGGATCTGCTTTCAAGGATAGTACAAGCTTAGATAATCTGGAGCTGATCAGATTGGGTTCAAATTCCAGGGCTGCTGCTAACAGGCTATGTGATCTTGGGAAAAATCACAACCGACATTTCTGGGCTCAGTTTCCTTATCTGTAAAATAGGAATAATTACGGTGCCTACTTCGTAGGGTTGCTGTGAGGATTAAATAAGTTTATGTTCATAAAGTACTTTGAATTGTGTCTAGCACCTAATAAGCACCACATAAATGTTAGCTCCTACTGTGTTTGCAGATCATTTTTCTAGTGGAATACTCAACTTTTTATTGGTTTCTAAGAACTTATTTATATTAGTAAATATTAACCTTTTTTTGGTCATAGATGTAAAAATATTTTCTCAGTTTGTCCTTGAACATTGTTCATGGTGTTTTTTGCCTTACATAATCATTTGATTTTTATATAGACAAAATTAGCAATCCTTTCCATTTTGGATTGTAGCATTCATGCCTTACTTAGGCAGGCTTTCCCATCCTAAAATTAAAAGATAAAATATTTCCCCAGGCAATATATTTCCCCAGACAATTCATTACAAACAAGGTCTGTAGATTACATACCAATTAGTTGGAATTTTGTTTAATGTCAGATAGTATATGCATGCCAGATTCTTAGCTTATATTTGGCACATAGTGAATGTTCAGTAAATTTTGGTTATTATTTTCATTCTTCATGAAATGAAGAATAAAAAGAAGATCTTGACTTTATGACTGGTGCAGGGAATACAGAAGATGAGCCTGGGGCAACTTGCTGTGCTGGAAAGCAAGCAAGTGCTAAAACACAAAATAAAACAACAATGAAACAAATAAAATGCCCCCAAACACCACAATAATGAGGGTATGTCAAAGGGACACAGGAGCCAACTGAGAGAGCTCACAACGGCCAATGCTAGAGCAATTTGAGCAATAAAATAATGTAGTATTGGGTTATAATTCAAACTATATAATAAATATCCATGATTCTACGTTGATATAAATATATGATTGAATAAATAAATAAATGGGAACAAACAGACAAATCTATCCATGCAGAAGAATTCCTTCACTGTGTCTGCAAGGAGGAGGAGCGCAGCTCTCCAGTTCTTAACTGTGGGCTGCGCATAGTGGCTTCCTTCTGAAGAGTACAGAATGAAAAGGAAGAAAAAGGAGTGACTGTTCAACGGAGAAAACTGACAAACACAACTTCAGCCAGGTGATCAAGGTTGATATAAATTTATCCTGAATCATGACTTAAGTCATATTGATAATATCTACCATTGATTTAATATGAGGAGAATGGCTCTTACCGGTTTTGTCCCAAAGCCCCGTAACTCCAATATAATCTCGAGAAAAACGTCAGACAAATCCCAAGTAAGGGTCATAATGCAAAATATCTGACCAGTACTCCTCAAAACTGTCAAGATCATCAAAAACAAGCAATGCCCAAGAAACTGTCACAGCCCAAGAGAAGCTTAAGGAGACAGGCTGACTAAATATATGTGGTACCCTGGATGGGATCCTGGAACAGTAGAAGTACATTAGGTAAAAAACTAAGGAAATCTGAACACACCATGTGCTCTGATTCATAATAATGGCTCATTAATTGTGACAAATGTACCATACTCATTTAAAATGTTAATAATAGGCTAAATTGCACGTGGGATATATGGGAATTCTCTGGGCTATCTTTGTAATTTTCAGTCAATCTATTCTACAATTAAAAAGTTTATTTTAAAAAAGAAGACCATGAAGTACAAAGTTTATTGGGGGACACAGAAAAATAATCAAAGAATTTATTTCACATGTTGAAAATCCTAATGAAAGTAAGTGTTTGGTGGGATAGGATTATAGAAAAGAAAGAGGTGCTCTGGGAGAGCTGGAGGAGGTTTCGCCACCAAAGAGGAAACATTCGAGGTGGGGCTTGAGGAAGAAATAGCAGTTGTTCAACCAGAGAGGAGAGGGGGGAAAGAAATACTTTTCTTGTTTAGTTTGCATTTTAACATCACTGAAGCGTAGGAACCAATATGCAGCTTCTCTATTTTGAAATGCTTCTTGGCATGCTGCATCTTATATCTGTTTCTTTTTTATTTTGTTTTAAGTTCCGGGATACATGTGCAGGATGTGCAGGTTTGTTACATGGGTAAACGTGTACCATGGTGGTTTGCTGCACCTATCAACCCATCATCTAGGTATTAAGCCCAGCTTGCATTAACTATTTATCCTGATGCCCTCCCTCCTCCTGCCCCCCCACCACCCACCAGGCCCCCGTGTGTGTTGTTCCCCTCCCTAGGTCCATGTGTTCTCATTGTTCAGCTCCCACTTGAAAGCGAGATATGTCTGTTTCTTTTGACTGGACTTTGATCTACAGAATTATAGTCCTTTGCCCACTGTATTGTCCAGTTCTGGAAAAAGGAAATTAGCAGAAGTGGTTTCTAAATGCATTTTATGATTTCATTCTTGAGCTCTAGGTCTGAAATCCAACTTAAATACTTTGTTGTCAAAACATTTAAAATTCAATTGTTCTATTTCAGGGATTCTTAACCTTGCACTATTGAAATTTGAGGGCAGATAATTCTTTGTTCTGGGGTCAGTTCTGTGCATTGCAGGATGTTTTATCAGCATCCCTGGCCTCTACCCACTAGTTGACAGCAGGACTCCTCAGTTGTGGTAATTAAAAATGTCTCCAAATATTGCCAAATGTCCTCTACGGACATTAGAGAAATACTGCTCTATTTCAACTCACGTTGCAAAGTTAACTGTAGGTCCTGAAGGCAAGTATGACTAAGGAGAAGTTCAAACTGAAACACCCTGAGGATGTTTTTCCATGGTACTCAAGATCTCAAGATCACTTCAGCATAAATTGTATCCTGTGAAGTCTGTTCAATATCTGGATTCTGATTTGGTTGAAATACCAGAAGCCAAATGTAGACTTTGTGCTGTCTTATTTCATTTATTCGTTCACCAAACATTTACTGAGGGCCTGCCATGTATTGGGTCTTGTGCCAGGTTCTGGGGATTTGGTGGTGAACAAGATAGACCTGACTCCTTTGATAGGGAGCTTGGCTGAATTCTGGTGCACGTTCCCAAACCTGTGAACACCAAAGACTGGATTTACAAGTAATGGTGACCTTGAAGTAATTGTCCTCATTGATTTCACTTGAAGGTTCCTATGTGCATTCTGACTAAATAAAGGTGTTTTCTTCCTGCATATACTACTCCTTATCATATGCCTTTCTATACCTTCAGCACTTTTTCAGTCTCTGAGATAAAAGAGAAACAGTGAGACTGATGTAATCATCTTGGTCTCTGGCCATCAAGACTCATCTAGCCAGATGTTTTCACTGATCTTTACTGGCATAAACTGCTCTTGAGAGAGAAGAATTTAAACGTGGTGTGGTTAACAATTTTGACTTTCTTAACTGTATTCCTAGGCTTCCTTACTGTGTACTCTGAAGTCTCCCTGCACAGGGTCTTGACTCTGGTGCTAGTGATCCTGGACTGATGGGAGCATTTGTGATGGCCTTAGCCCCAGGTAACTGAACCCCAGGTCTTCCTGCAATGGTGTCTTTATATCCTGGATTTTTTTTTTTTTTTTGGAAAGCCTTAATTTTATTTAACTTTTTTTCAATCAGTGAGACTTGTTAGAGTCTCTGCTGTTTCTTTAAACCTTTGCCAAGACTTGTCATATAACTTTATTTGCAAACCAAGAGGATTCCCTTGTGATATTATACCTGGTGTCTTCATTTTTGTTTGTGGAAAATATGTCTGTTGCACTGGCTGTCCCTTTAGATCTTGCTGTGGCTTTCCTGGCCCTGGCTACACACCAGAGATATGGTGTTAATTTATGTCTCAGAACCTGGTCCTCAGGCTGGTGAGTCCAAAGTTATTATTGCTATTTTTAAAAAAGCTTCAAGAAAAAAGTATTATAAATACTGGAGCTGACTAGTAGGTGAGATGCCTTATGATGTCTTTTTAGCAATTGTTGATCATTTCAGTCTCGCTCTGTTTTACAAAGGGCAGAGGTCAATTCAAGCTTATTCAAGCAAAAGAGGGAATTTTTGTAAGGATACGCTAGGTTAGGATCTAGATCTAGAGAGCTGTAAGGAACTGAGGCAACTCCATGACCTCTGCCTCTCTGACCTATGTATCTTTTTTTTTATTATTATACTTTAAGTTCTAGGGTACATGTGCACAACGTGCAGGATTGTTACATATGTATACATGTGCCATGTTGGTGTGCTGCACCCATTAACTCGTCATTTACATTAGGTATATCTCCTAATGCTGTCCCTCCCCACTCCCCCCACCCCACGACAAGACCCATTGTGTGATGTTCCCCTTCCTGTGTCCATGTGTTCTCATTGTTCAATTCCCACCTATGAAGGAGAACATGCGGTGTTTGGTTTTTTGTCCTTGCGATAGTTTGCTGAGAATGATGGTTTCCAGCTTCATCCATGTCCCTAGAAAGGACATGAACTCATCCTTTTTTATGGCTGCATAGTATTCCATGGTGTATATGTGCCACATTTTCTTAATCCAGTCTATCATTGATGGACATTTGGGTTGGTTCCAAGTCTTTGCTATTGTGAATAGTGCTGCAGTAAACATACATGTGCATGTGTCTTTATAGCAGCATGATTTATAATCCTTTGGGTATATACCCAGTAATGGGACGGCTGGGTCAAATGGTATTTCTAGTTCTAGATCCTTGAGGAATCTCCACACTGTCTTCCACCAGGGTTGAACTAGTTTACAGTCCCACCAACAGTGTAACAGTGTTCCTATTTCTCCACATCCTCTCCAGCACCTGTTGTTTACTGACTTTTTAATGATCACCATTCTAACTGGTGTGAGATGGTATCTCATTGTGGTTTTGATTTGCATTCCTCTGATGGCCAGTGATGATCAGCATTTTTTCATGTGTCTTTTGGCTGCATAAATGTCTTCTTTTGAGAAGTGTCTGTTCATGTCCTTCGCCAACTTTTTGATGGGGTTGTTTGTTTTTTTCTTGTAAGTTTGTTTGAGTTCTTTGTAGATTCTGGATATTAGCCCTTTGTCAGATGGGTAGATCGCAAAAATTTTCTCCCATTCTGTAGGTTGCCTGTTCACTCTGATGGCAGTTTATTTTGCTGTGCAGAAACTCTTTAGTTTAATTAGATCCCATTTGTCAATTTTGGCTTTTGTTGCCATTGCTTTTGGTGTTTTAGACATGAAGTCCTTGCCCATGCCTATGTCCTGAATGGTATTGCCTAGGTTTTCTTCTAGGATTTTTATGGTTTTAGGTCTGACATTTAAGTCTTTAATCCATCTTGAATTAATTTTTGTATAAAGTGTAAGGAAGGGATCCAGTTTCAGCTTTCTACATATAGCTAGCCAGTTTTCCCAGCACCATTTATTAAATAGGGAATCCTTTCCCCATTTCTTGTTTTTGTCAGGTTTGTCAAAGATCAGATGGTTGTAGATGTGTGGTATTATTTCTGAGGGCTCTGTTCTGTTCTATTGATCTGTATGTCTATTTTGGTACCAGTACCATGCTGTTTTGGTTACTGTAGCCTTGTAATATAGTTTGAAGTCAGGTAGTGTGATGCCTCCAGCTTTGTTCTTTTGGCTTAGGATTGTCTTGGCAATGCAGGCTCTTTTTTGGTTCCATATGAACTTTAAAGTAGTTTTTTCTAATTCTGTGAAGAAAGTCATTGGTAGCTTGATGGGGATGGCATTGAATCTATAAATTACTTTGGGCAGTATGACCATTTTATCGATATTGACTCTTCCTATGTATGAGCATGGAATATTCTTCCATTTGTTTATGTCCTCTTTTATTTTGTTGAGCAGTGGTTTGTAGTTCTCCTTGAAGAGGTCCTTCACTTTCTTTGTAAGTTGGATTCCTAGATATTTTATTCTCTTTGAAGCAATGAAGTGAATGGGAGTTCACTCATGATTTGGTTCTCTGTTTGTCTGTTATTGGTGTATAGGAATGCTTGTGATTTTTGCACATTGATTTTTTATCCTGAGACTTTGCTGAAGTTGCTTATCAGCTCAAGGAGATTTTGGGCTGAGACGATGGGGCTTTCTAAATATACAATCATATCATCTGCAAACAGGGACAATTTGACTTCCTGTTTTCCTAATTGAATACCCTTTATTTCTTTCTCCTGCCTGATTTCCCTGGCCAGAACTTCCAACACTATGTTGAATAGGAGTGGTGAGAGAGGGCATTCCTGTCTTGTGCCAGTTTTGAAAGGGAATGCTTCCAGCTTTTGCCCATTCAGTATGATATTGGCTGTGGGTTTGTCATAAATAGCTCTTATTGTTTTGAGATGCGTCCCATTAATACCTAATTTATTGAGATTTTTTAGCATGAAGAGTTGTTGAATTTTGTCAAAGGCCTTTTCTGCATCTATTGAGATAATCATGTGGTTTTTGTCATTGGTTCTGTTTATATGCTGGATTCCATTTATTGATTTGTGTATGTTGAACCAGCCTTGCATCCCAGGGATGAAGCCCACTTGATCATGGTGGATAAGCTTTTTGATGTGCTGCTGGATTCGGTTTGCCAGTATTTTATTGAGGATTTTTGCATCAATGTTCCTCAAGGATATTGGTCTAAAATTCTCTTTTTTTGTTGTGTCTCTGCCAGGTTTTGGTATCAGGATGATGCTGGCCTCATAAAATGAGTTAGGGAGGATTCCCTCTTTTTCTATTGATTGGAATAGTTTCAGAAGGAATGGTACCAGCTCCTCCTTGTACCTCTGGTAGAATTCGGCTGTGAATCAGTCTGGTCCTGGACTTTTTTGGTTGGTAGGCTATTAATTGTCGCCTCAATTTCAGAGCCTGTTATTGGTCTATTCAGGGATTCAACTTCTTCCTGGTTTAGTCTTGGGAGGGTGACCTACGTATCTTAATCTCACCTTCAAGGCTGCGAAAGCACATAGTGCATGTTTGAGGAACAAAGTGGAGGCCAGTGTGGCTGAACTGTCAAGTAAAGTTTGAGAGATTGTCAAAGGCCCGATCATGCAAGGGTTTGTAGGCGATGCTAAAAATTTTGCATTTTATTGTGGAATAATGGAAAAGTGATTGAAAGGTTGTAATCAGGCAAGTGTATAGTTGGCATAATGACTAAAAAAGATTATTCTGGTTGCAGAGGGAGAAGAGTTTTGAGAAGGCCATGGGAACACAACAAATGTGACAAGTGCTGGGCCGAGGGAAGTAAAGAGAGTTCTGAGGGCATGCATATCTGATTTTCCCAATAACATCCTCTAGAGATACTTTTTTCCTAGTCCAAGATCCACCCTAGGGTCATGCACTGCATATTTCTAAACTGCATATCTCAGCCTTTCTTTGTCTTTTATGACCTTGCCGTTTTTGAAGTATACAAAATATACCACAAATACTATATTTTAGTACTTAAATGTCCCTGAGTTTGGACATTCTAAAAAATGAGAAAACATTGGTTTGACTAATGTTTTCTCATGCTTAGATTTGGGGCATGCACAGTGATACCACAGAAGCGCTGCTGTATCCTTCAGAGTGTGTCATACCAGGAGGAACGCGATGTCAGTTTGCCTTATATTAGTTTTGATTGTTGTGTTGACTTTGATTCCTTGGTTCAATGTAGAGCCTATTGTATTTACCACATTTCTAGCTTCTATAAATATCATCCCTTAATATATATAGGCGAGAGAGAGAGAGAGAGACAGGTTCTCATTGGAGTGCAGTGATGTGATCACAGCTCACTGTAGCCTCCAACTCTGAGGCTCAAGCCTCAAGTGATTCTCTTGCCTCAACCTCCCAGTGTGCTGGGATTACAGGCATAAACCACTGTGCTGGGCCTAAACTTCATGTTTAACATCTGTCCTGCATGCATATGCCATATACACTTTGTTCTAGATAATCTGTTAATATGCCTGACTGATTAGTCATCTTGCTTTGACCTCCTGCTTGTTTTATAAATACAAATTAGTCAATCCTAAACCTGCTTACTCTGCCTTGTCTGTTCCTTTAGGTGGAAACCATAGTAAAGGAGCTTGCCCACACTTCTCCCCTTGCCCTCTGCCTCCCTGTGTGGTCCCTTGAGGCAAGATGTGTATTCCTTCTCTTGGGATCTGTGAATATAACAAACTATATTTTCAATGGCAGTTGTCTTTTGGTCTGTTGACTTTATCATATTTAAATAATAATGAAACATATTAAAATATCTGCCATATTTTTCTGCTTAAAGTCGCTTTTTCCCTTTTTAATGAATAAGTAATTTGTGGGGAAATACCTTAAACTTTTTTGGCTGAGATGCATATGAGAAATATATTTTACATGGTGACACAGTGTATATGTGTGTGTGTGTGTGTGTGTGTGTGTGTGTGTGTGTGTGTATTGGTTTGGGCTCCATCCTGCTGAGTTTGAGGTCTTAGGACATTGGATTGGAGCTGTTCATGGGGCAGTTGGCTCTCAGGAGGAAACTCAGGAGGCACTCAGGAGGAAACACACACACACAGAAACAGTAGTGTTATAAAGTTATACATATCTTTTCCACGTGAAAGTTATTTTAGTTTCTATGTTGTTATATTTCATTTGAATATATATAATTCTTGCCTTGATCTGCTAAATTGATTTCATTATCCTCTAAAGAGTAATTACCTCTGTTTGCAAGCACTAGTCTGATAGAACTACCAAGTTGAATTGTCTGGTTGCCAAATGGAAAATAGATGGGAGGGAGCAAAACTGATAGCAAGGAGCTCATTCTAAGGCTCTCCCTATAATTCAGATTGATGAGTGGATTGATGAATTTGAGTTAACAGAATTTCATGATTGATTGGGAATGGGGGTGGAAAAAAGAAGGAGGAGTCAAGAATGATGTAAATTTCAGCTTGGTTTCTGGGGCAATGGTGGTGCTGAAGCTTCTTGGTTTCACTTTCCCCTATCTCTTTCGGTTGACTGCTCTGAAAAGTCCTATATACCTACATGGAGAGAGAAACGTGAAAACTAAAGAAATTATCTTTTTGCATTATAGAGAAACACTGCTGGCTTAAATTGCAACTGAATTGACCTGGGCTTTCCCAGATACTAGTCCATAGATTTAATCTCCCCAATCTAGTAACAGGCATTCTCAGGTATGGATGCCAGAGATAAACACGTGCATGGTGCAGGCTGTTTTCAAACGTCACGAATTGGGATTGCACTGAGAAAATGGGTTGTTCTAGTGGAAAAGTGTGTGGGTCCACATACAGAGTGCTGCGAATGATGGGCTGTGCTCCGCTAGGTGGTCCCCCATCCCTACCCCTTTTCTGCTCTCCTACCTCCCGTTCTCCCTCCCTCCTTTCCCCTCTTCTGCGTTATTCTGGGATTAACGGCGGGGTCGGCCCCATACACAAACGCAGCTGGCTAGTACGGTCAGCCTGAGCCCTGCTGTGCAACCACGTCAGGAATTCCAGTAAGTTGGCAACACTGGAGCACAAAGACAACAACAATTGAGGAACTCTTCAGTACAGAAAGGAATGTTTGGAGCCCTGGCTGCTACAGTGAAAGGGCACACACACACACACACACACACACACACACACACACACACACACGCTCGCGCCTGCGCGCCCACGGGCGCACTGGAGGGAGCCCAGCCCCTCCCGCACGGGCAGTCCTCCCTCCCGCCAGCCGGCGGCCGCTCTTTGTAAGTCGGAGGTGCGGGGACGCTCATTGACTATGCAGCGCGGCCCCAGCGGGCGTCGGACCGGCTTGACCCCGGCGCGGTCTCGTACCATCGCCTCGGCCGCCCGGAACCGGCATAAATCACCCGCGAAGACTGGAGTGCAGCATCAAGCCCCCTCGCCGCCTCCCTCCTCCTGCTCCGGTCGGGTCGCCCCCTCCCTCCCCAGCCCCCAGCTCTCCTGTCCCCCGTCCTGTCTCCTCCGCGCCGCACAGCGCCCAACACTGTGCAGGGAGGCAAATAGAGAACCAGTGACTTTGGCCAGAGCACAGACCCCTGGATTTCCCAATCCAGGAATCTCTCCCACTCTTTCCCACAACGCTGCCCGCTCCACCTTTTTTTCTTTAAGCCTAAGTTTTCTCTTTTTGTGTCTATTTATCTCTTTTTGTCTTTCCAAAGTAACACCTATCCTTTCCCTCCCCTAGCCCCCATACCTAAAGCTGCGCCTACCACTGCAGCCCACGGAAGCTACGCGATCCGGACTGTTGGGGTCAGCAGAGCCCCAGACGACTGGTGCCCCGGGGAAAGGGACTGGCAGTAATTGGCAGGTTCTCGCCCCCGGGGAAGGGAGGCAGCGGGAACTTGTCCAGCGACCACGTGCGTTCAGGGCTGTCTCCTCCATGCGTCACGGCCCCCTCGCTGGAGGGAAAGGGCTCCTGACTTCTTGGACCAGGATCCGGAGCCTGGGACTAGCTGCCGCGCTGGTTCAGGGGCTGGAGCTGGAGATGATGGGATGGCCTCAGGCCCGCAAACAGCCCCTCCTCACACAGCGTTCCCACCACCGGGAAATAACTTGCATCAACCCTCCTTTTTATCCCCCTCCCTGTGGGCTCTGATGTCACGTACAGGCTGAGGACGTGCGCTGAGGGCGGGTGTAAGGCCACTTGTGCTTTTGGGGTCCGGGCCCCTTGCCAGCCTGTCCAAAGCGGCCCCAAAGAAGGGAAGCGCGGGGTTCCCCGAACCTCTCGTGTTTCTCCCTCTTATAAAAGGGTACCGGAACCATGGAGAAGACGTTCGCTCTTCTTCAATTTTGCTTCAAAATGACAGACTTGTAAGAAGTACGATCTGGCCATGACACCTGTAGATGTGGTGCTGAATAATTGCTAAATAAGGATCCAACCTCCCCAACAAAGATTCACCTCCCTCTCTAATTTGTAAAAACACAAAGCACCCCATCTCAGCAGCCTGTATCCTATCAGGTGAAACCAAGATATCCGAAGGAGCCTAGAGAGATCAGGCCAGGAATGAAGGTCACAGATCTCCATCTAGCAGGCTCTTTACTCCTTCCCTTCCCTACCCCCGCCTCTTTCCCTTTCTTTCTCTTTCCTTCATTTCTACTTGTCTGGTTTTGCTTTCCTTTTCCATTTCTTATTTTTTCTTTCTCTTCTCTATTCTTGACTTTCCTCCTCGTCCATTCCTTTCCATTGCTCATTTAGTAAAACTGCGTCCGTGCAAATTTCCCCGTGAGCCGCCTCGCCGGCTTCTGTGCGGGGCAAACCCTGCAGAGAGGCGAGGGCAGAGCGTGTGCACGTGTGAGTGTGCCTGTGAGAGTGTGCGCACAGGAGTGTGCTCTTGTATGCACGCGTAAAGGGGACTGTGTATGTCGGCGTTGAAATGTGACTGTGGAATGTGCGCGCGTGTGTGACTGGCGTGTATGAGTGAATCTGTGTCAGTTGGTGTGACACTTAGGAGTGCATGCGCCTGTATTAGTGCGTGTGTGAGTGTGCACACGCCTGTGTGAGTGTCCATGTGTGAGCGCGCGTGTGTTCGAGTGCCCACTCCTCCCCGCGCTGCAAAGTGCAGGGGGAGGGCCGGGCGGCAGGGGGCCTGCCCGCTGGATTCCCGCATGCTTGTTCCGGGGCGGTCGGGTCTAAAGGGCTTTATGCACTGTCTGGAGGGTGGGGACTGGCGCGGGTAGAAAACGGGATGCCTCGGGCGTGGGGGCAGGCTTTTGGCCACTAGGAGCTGGCGGAGGTACAGACTTAAAGGAGCGTTCGCTAGCAGAGGCGCTGCCGGTGCGGTGTGCTACGCGCGCCCACCTCCCGGGGAAGGAACGGCGAGGCCGGGGACCGTCGCGGGGATGGATCGCGGGTGGGCAGCAGTGGCGTGCACGCTGCTCCTGGCTCTCGTCGCCTGCCTAGCGCCGGCCAGTGGCCAAGGTAAGCGCCCGGCCGGAGCCTCTCGTGGAGCGCTCACTTCCCCGGCTGTGGCAGGGTCGGGTCCGCGGGAGGCCGGAGGGGAGAGCGACCGGGCAGGGGCTAGGGCCGGGCGGCGGCGCGGGAGCTGCTCCCGGTGGGGCGCTCAGGTTGCTTCGCGAACCCGGAGCGGGAGCGCCCCTCTTCGCTCGCCAGGAACTGAGCGGCAGCAAACTTTAGAAAGCAGCCCCGCCAGTTTCGGTGACAGCGCACCCCACGGAGACCCTGTCTTTGTTCCCACGGGCGTTTGTCCGATGCTCCTGGAAAGCACTTTGCGGGAGAACGAGGTTCTCTGCCGTTTGCAGCCTGCCCTCCCGAGCGGAGTTCTCTGCTGGGCGGCGCGGTCCGGGGCTCTGCTCCGAGCGCAGCTTTCCACCTGCAGCGCCCCTCCCGGGATCCCTTCGCGCGCCCAGGGCCGCGAGCCAGAGCACTCCTCCCACCACCGGCGAAACTTGGTCCCGCGGTGACCCCCAGAGACCGCTCTCACCATACAGATCATTTACGAGCCAAGATAAGGCCGGGAGGTGGGATTGGCCGAGAGAGTGGCCGAGGGACTGGAGTCTTTTCTTGAAGTTTTCCTTTCCAGCTGGGAGCTGGGGGCTTTTGTGTTGATGAATGGGGCCCGTCTGCATGGCCAGAGTTTTGGGGATCGAATGCAGAAAGTTTCTAGTATGAAGTGCTTTAAACTTCTCTCAAGTTGTCCGATAGTTTATGTTTTAATAGAAACAGAGAAGAGGGAAAGAGAGGGAGAAAGAAGCGGAGAGAATAAAAATAGTAAGAAGGGAAGAGGAGACAGGGTAAGAGAAGCAAATAGGAATAAGGAAAGAAGGAGGGAAGAGAGAACGACTGGGGCGGGGGAAGAGAGAGAGAGAGGACAGAGAGGAGAGAGACAGAGGGAGAAGGAGAGAGAGAGAGAGAGACCGAGACCCGGCCGAGGATGAATGGGAAGGGCGAGGAGGAGGCTGGAACCGGCGAGCTCTCCCCCTGGCTTTGCGTTGCTAGGTAGCAGCCGGGAGCTGCGTGTGACCGACCACCAGACAGACAGAGGGGACGCTGCTGCCACCGCGGGGACTAATCTGTCTGTGGGGATGGGAGAGTCCCCCCTTTCCCCTCCTGCTCCTTCCCTCCCGTCGGACAACTTAATTGCCCTACAATGAAAATGAAACCCCTATTGTTGTAGGATTAGTCAAAGCAATAAATTGATTTTCCTGGATCACATATTGGGGTTGACGGGTGGGGAATGTGGAAGCCCCCATTTACGGAGGAGTGAGGGGAGGGCTTGTGGATGGGCCGTGGCATGTATTCAAATGGTTAATCTGCTTTCTTTCCTCAATTCTTAGCGTAAGCTCCTTAGAGGGAATCAAGTAAGTAATTATACAGCAACTCCTAGCAGCACCCATTTCAGACTTCCTGGGAAGAAGTTTGGAAACCCTAACAAACCCCACAGGTCTTGCAAAAGTCTTCAGAAAGGCAGCAGAGGCAGGGAGAGATCATTAATAATCTTCCTTTGAACACCCTTTCTCAGTGTTGGTAATGCAGAAAGAGGGTTTATTATTATTGTGCAGAGTTTGCACAATGCTTAGGGTTATATCCCATGTCCTAAATATAGCTATAGGATTTACTACACGTTCCTGTCAGTGCCTGGCAAAAGGAAATCTTACCTTGATTCATCTATGTCCTTGTACAACCAAAACAGATATTCTTTTTCCTGGGTTGATGGTTTAGTCACTAAATAACCAATACCTACTCTTCTGGATAGTTTTTTGCACCTATCCATCTTCCATTCTATGATAATAATATATAATAATAATGTGTATAGTAATAGTAACCCAGCATACACATATATGTGGCAGGCTTTGTTCTAAGCACTTTATACTTATTGACTCAATTAATCTTCATAATATCCCTTGGAAGTAAGTACTCTTATTATCACTGTTTTACAGATGAGAAAGTGGAGGCACAGAACAATTCAGTAATTTGTCTCAGTTCATACTGCTAGAAAATGGCAAACTCAAGGGATTCTGAATTCAGAATCTATAATTGCTACAGTATACAGTATCTGGTTCTCTCTCTCTCTCTTTTTTTTTTTTTTTTTTTTTTTGAGAGAGACAGAGTCTTGCTCTGTCACCCAGGCTGGAGTGCAGTGGTGCAATCTCGGCTCACTGCAACCTCTGCCTCCCAGGTTCAAGCGATCCTCACACCTCAGCCTCCCAAGTAGCTGGGACTATAAGCCCGGGGCACCATGCTCAGCTAATATTTTGTATTTTTAGTATTGCTAAAATTTTTTGTATTTTGTATTTTGTATTGCTATGTTGGCCAGGCCGGTCTTGAACTCCTGACCTCAAGTGATCTGCCCGCCTAGGCCTCCCAAAGTGCTAGGATTACAGGTGTGAGCCACTGCGCCTGGCCCAATTTCTCTTTTTTCTTTTGTACAAAAAATGTCATGCTCCCTAACTTACTGTCCATGTGTGAGGTTCCTAAAGAAGCTGAGGGGCAATATGCAACTCCTTGCCACCTGCTGCTTCATAACTGTGGATCTTTTTCCAGAATCTCTCCTCAGGTTTCTAAGACCAGAACCCAAGTCTCCCCATTCCCAGTCCTCCTACTTGATCATTTTGAGTTGCATTTCCTCTGAATGTCCTCAGCCTGATACGTTGAGATTTCTAGAATCCTGTTTTAATGATCCTAACTTAATATATGAAGTAAAATCCAATGAGATTGTAAGAGCCTTTATTTAAGCACTACCTTTTAGGTAGGCTATCACTGCAAACTTCGCATCACTAAAAATTGGAGGGGGAAAAAAAGAGCTCTGAGTATTCTAGGTTTAGTCTTTGAAAAAAATCATACCACATCTGTTGTTAAAAATTATTTGCATTTTCCTTATCTTTTTGTAATGCTTTTCAAGAAAAAACATTTTGGAGAGCCTGAACTCGAGTCAAGCTGTTGGGTTCCAACAATGGCTTTACCACTTTCTAGCTGTGTGACCTAGGGAAAGTCAACCAACTTTGCATAGCTCAGATGGCTTATCTGCAAAATTGACAAGATAATAAGAGAATTTACCCAATGACATCTTGTGAGCATAAAGAGATAAAATATGCCAAGTGCTTAGCATGGTGTAAAGCATATAGACAGTGAAAATAAACTAGAAAGTAATCCAAAAATATAATATTTTTATTATATTTATCAACCCTTAAAGTAACATATTGTTTTGCTTCCTATTCATATTTCCAATTTTCAAATATACAAAGGAAAGTCTTCTTTAAGCATTTTTCACTAACAGTTCTCTGAAGACTTCTCAGACCCTAGCATGTGATTGGAAGTTTTTTCTTTTTTTTTTTTTTTGAGAAAATAGTATTGGCCTTAAACAAAGTTGTTTTCTGTTTACTAATTTAAAAAACTTATTTTTCAAAAATAGAAATGGGGTCTCACTGTGTTGCCCAGGCTGGTCTCGAACTCTTGGCCTCAAATGATCCTCCTACCTCTGCTTCCCAAAGTGCTGAGATTATAGGCAGGAGCCACCTTACCTGGTCCAACATTATATTCTTTAATCCAATACAAATGCGGTAATGTTTTTAAGAGTTAATATCAGCTTTTATGACAATTACATCTTCACACGAAGTTTATATGTTTAAAAGGATTGTGGGGGCAATAGCAAACTTGTATTGTTTTTATTCCATCACAATTCTGGAACCTCACTGCTGCTTTAATTTCACAGTTGTTGGCTTCTCTTTCTCTACTTGAAAAAGTTTCTCTTTACCAGTCTTCATAAGACTTCTGCCTGAACTCCCTTCAGTCATGCACCTGTCTCATTTTAATAGAAACTCAGACTTTTTACAGCTAGAGGGAACCTTAGATATCAACTGGTCCGCTTGCATTTTTTTTTTCTTACAGAAAAGCAATTAGCCCAGGAGGGAGAAGAAAGGGGCTGAGAGGATGAAAGGGAAGGTGGTTAATAGGTTTCTTGCCTAAGGACATCTAGCCTGTGATAGAGCTAAGATATAAATTTGCAGTGGACCATTTTTTAGATTCATGCCTTCTGAATGTCCCCAGCCTGTTTGGTTGGTTGAGATTTCTAGATTCCTTTTGGAATCCTGACTTGCCAGATAAGGCACAGTCTGATGAGCAGATGAGTCTTAAAAAACAATTGGATGAGTTACCTGTCCCAGGCCAAAGAGGAATCCTGTGATAGGTTATTACAACCATGTACCATGTGCTTTCAGCCTGGTCCAGAACTGATGCCATGTCAGTGCCCCTACTCCCAAAGACCATACCTCCAGATCCATTTTTCAAATTCTTGAGCCATCAAAGCACATTCCTGAAGATCTTTGGTTTTGTAGTGCAGGCTGCTGTAAGACTAGGTTTTCAGTCTTACTAAAGGTAATTATTAGGTCATAATCATTGTTCATGATCTCTAGTCAGGCACTGTAAGAACGCTGACAGGTTTTTAAAATTTTTAAATTAAAATTTTAAATTATCATTTTAAAATAATTATACCAGGAACCTAGATGTATTTCCTGTGTAATCAGAAGCAAGTGCATTGTCATATTGGCTTTGGAGTTTCTGTTAAGTCCTAGTAGCTAGAACAAGGTAAGTAGAAAGTAGAAGGTGGTGGGCTGGGCATGGTGGCTTATGCCTGTAATCTTAGCACTTTGGGATGCTGAGGTGGGAAGATCATGAGGTCAGGAGATCGAGACCAGCCTGTCCAACATGGTGAAACCCTGTTTCTATTTAAAACACAAAAATTAGCTGGGCGTGATGATGCACACCTGTAATCCAAGCTACTCGGGAGGCTGAGGCAGGAGAACTGCTAGAACACGGGAGGCAGAGGTTGCAGTGAGCTGAGATTGTGCCACTGCACTCCAGCCTGGGCGACAGAGCAAGAATCCATCTCAAAATAAATAAATAAAAAAATAAAATAAAATAAAATAAAATAAAAATAAATAAAAAAGAAAAAAAGAAAAGAAAGTAGAAGGTGCTTACGAAAGAGTGTTGAATGGATAGGAAAGGGGTTCTCAAGGTTGATTGCATGAATCTAGAGCAACTAAAAAAGTACTAATTGTGAAGCACTATTCTAGCATGGAAAAAATAAGCTTGATGGAACCTTTGGTATAAATCAAATGGTTCTATCGTATCCTATTAACTTTATAGTCTTGAGTAATTAAAAAAGTTTTACCACTATTGTGTACTCTGTGAATGTTTATTTTATTTTTTCCATGAATATTTATTAAATATCAACAGTGTGCTGATGAGTCGACAGTATCAATACTACAGAAAGATTAAGGAAGATGAGAACTGAAAAGAGGTGTCTACATATCTTACAATTAAAATGGACTGCAGTTTTGCATTTAAGATTCTGAAATAGTCATTGACTCATTCCTAATAACCCTGCCCAGTATCTCACCAGCATTAGAAAGACTGGAGATGTTTCAGCATCAGAGTTTTGGGATGCTTCTTGATAATGATCAGATAGTAGTTGTTTTGAAATGTCAAGAGCATTTCTGTGGTTCTTCATATGTTCCTAATGCAAATGTTTCCTAAGTAATTTCTTGACAGTTACAGCGTTTTGAGATGAAGTGGGAAGGACTTGTGATTTTGAAGTTAGAGGATCTTGGTTTGATTCCTAGCTCTGCCATTTATTATCTGGGAAATCCAGTACCACACACGCTGGGTGCTCTGGGGCAGTTTTCTTACCTGTAAAATGGGCGTATATCTACCTCACGGGGTGGTTATGCAGAGGCAATGAACGTGAAATATTTAATAAACTGTGAAGTCTCATATAGATCTCCATTCATCATTATTACCCTCTACGAGAATTTTACCTTTTCCAAACTTGAGAGGAGAAAGATATTGCAGTATTTTGGTATCTTCTTTACAGTGGATCTGTGAATGATGCACCTGTGCATGTTGTTACATCCTTATAGTGGCTACCACGACTTCACATGTTATTCAGTATTGTTATGTTTGTGAATGTCACAAAACTAAGTTAAACTGCCTGAGGCAAAAAAGGAAAGTTATTGAAATACATAGTTGAGGCTGGGTATGGTGGCTTATGCCTATAAATCTCAGCACTTTGGGAGTCTGAGGTGAGCGGATTGCTTGAGCCCAGGAGTTTGAGACCAGCCTGGGCAACATAGTGAGACTCCATCTCTACAAAAAATACAAAAAATTAGCCAGGCATGGTGGTGTGTCCTTGTGGTCCCAGCTACTTGGCAGGCTGAGGTGAGATGATTGCTTGAGCCCAGGAGGTCAAGGCTACAGTGAGCTGTGATCGCGCCACTGCACTCCAGCCTCAGCGATAGAGCGAGACCCTGTCTCAAAGAAAATAAATACATAGTTGAAAAGATACAGATAATTAGGTTGATCCATTTGAGACTGATTTTTTTCCTATGCAGAAATAGTCAAATATTGGCAATTTCATTTGGTTCAACTTAATATAAAATGGAGGCTCAAACTATGTCACGCCAATCTTGTTTTTCTTTCCATCTCCTGGCTCTGAGATGACTCCATTCTTAAACATGTTCTCCTTTGATGTAAAGTGGCTGTCAGTGGCTCTGGAGCCACCTCCTATCAGATCACGTCCACTGGGAAAGAATAAGAGTTTTTATCTTAACTATTCCCAGCAAAAGTTTCAGTTGCATCTCAGGGGCTCTGCTTAGGTCATAAACTCATTGGAGAACCAACCACTGAATCCCGGGTCATGATGTGTTCCCATGGCTTAGGCTTGGGCTATATACTCAGTCTTTGAGATCATGTACGAAGGGGTGGAGTCCAGAGAGAAACGGGGGTAATTATTGGTAGAATGGTGAACAGATGCTGGGATGCAAAAATAACAAGTGTCCAGTATACCTTATCAGATAAAATTGACTGACGATGTTATTTTCATTTTATATGTGAAGACACACTTGAAAAAGCTACAGAAATTTCTCAAGAGCTGGCAGCCCTGGGGTAACTTACAGAATTGAAAGGAAAAAAGTATTGGAAACATTAAGAAAAAAGACATGGTGATCTCTGCCCATGTGACCGTGTTGCAAATTTAAGTTTAGAAGGAGAACAGGAGAAAGAAGGACTTTTAGAAGGTTTATTTGGATCCTAAAGTTTTCTTATTTGGAGCAGAGCTTTGTGATAGACAGGAAAGTTCTGGTAAATGAGCTGAGCGATCAGACTACAGGATCCCTTGAGTCCAGTGCAGTATTTCATTTTTCTGTGAATCTTAGGCTCCTACTCCTTTTCCAATTTACTTCACTCCAATGTTTATGTTCCTAAGACTTTGTCCGTTTTCCAAGCACTAGTCCTCGGCTATAAGGATGGGGTAGAGAGAAAGAAGCTTAAAGAGAGTTTGGAGACAGGCTAAGATGCTTCTGTGGAGACAGAATACATCTTGGTGCACATCTGAGTGTCCTTAGCACTTCATCTATGGACTTCTTTCATAAATGGTAGAACACGTATCTATCACACCTTATTGGATTAATTCAGAAATGCCAGATACATGTACTCTTTGCTGATGGTTACTTTGTTGGTCTCTAATTTAAGTCTTATCTCTAATCACATTAGCTGAGAAAATGGAGACATTATCATTCTAAAAGTAAGATGGTTAACTTTTATATTAGGACACTTCTGATTTAGGATAGCACTGAAATTCAGTGCAAAGAAATGTAAGTCTTTCCTAGATAATGACAGATTAGACAATTTGAAGTTTCACTTTTGGTCATTAGCCCTCAGGTCATGCCTGACCTCAAGGTTACTGGAAACAGTGAGAAATGAATGAAAGGAGGAAATGTAATTACCATTCTGTGCATTGAATAGTTGAGCCACTGTTACCATGGATACAATGGCGCATTTATTGTCCAGATCTTGAGATCCAAGTTTGTAAGCAATATCCAAGGTCTCCTTTAAATTTATGTACTATCAGCCAATAACACATGAAGATTCCTAGTAACTTTGAAAATAAGTCTTTCCTCACTGATCTACTGATTCACATTAAGTAAGAGCATATGTACTTTTGAAGGTGTTGAGGAAACCTGAAAAAGACGAAAAGGAAAGTAGCTACACTTCTGTTATGCTGGACATTCTTGGATTCCTCTATAAAAATATTCTGTCTTATAGTGTCAGTGATTTTCATGTCACTTTGGGCCCAGTTCTTTGGTTTTTATGTCATTAACAAGGAGAAAGTTTCCTGAGTGAAGGTTGAAAAAAATCAAAATCGTTTATTTTTATTTTTTGAGACAAGGTCTCATTTTATCACCCAGGCTGGACGGGGTCTCACTTTATCACTCAGGCTAGACTGCAGTGATGTGAACATGGCTCCCTGCAGCCTCAACTTCCCAGGCTGAAGCGATCCTCTCGGCTTAGCCCCCCAAGAAGCTGGGACTACAGACACATACTACCACGCACAGTTAATTTTTATATTTTTTGTAGAGATGAGGTTTCTCCATGTTGTTCATGCTGGGCTCAAACCCCTGAGCTCAAGTGATCCTCCCGCCTCAGCTTCCCAAAGTGCTGGGATTATAGGCACTAGCCACCATGCCTGGCTGAAATCATTTATTTTATCAGGAAATTCTTAAAGTTGAATTTAAGAATGAAAGTATTTTATCAGAAATATGGCAATCCTACCCACATTTTAATCTCACTAGAAGGGGGGTGATACATGCTAGCATGTACTTCCACACTGGTTTAATTTTGATGTGGGGAAGGGTGTGGAGGATACTTTTTGTTGCAAGAAACAGAAAACCCAACTCAAAATGGCCTACACAATAAAGGGTATTTCTTGGCTTATTTGAGTAAAAAATACTGAGGCAGAGTGGGGTTCAGGCGAGGTGCAGTCAGGGCTCCAGTTCTCTTTCTTTGTGTTTTCCTTGACCCTACTCCCCTCTAAGTTTCATCTTTGTGTGCAGTCTGGCTTCCCATATGATTCTGATATGGCTGCCAGGGCAAATGGGGCTACGTGTTTCCTTGATCCTATCTAGGGGGAATCCAACTTTGAGAAGGTTTTAGTTATGTTCTCAGAAGTATTATTTTATCACAATAACTTACAGATTGTTAGAATTTCTAAGGACCCTAGATAAAGTCAGCTAGCTCCCCAAACTTGGCATATCATCAAAATCACCTGAGGAACTTAAAAAAGTATAGAGATTCTTAAATCAAAACTCACCCTTACTAAAGCAGGGGTATGAAAATC
Organism: Pongo abelii; assembly: GCF_028885655.2. NCBI lineage: Eukaryota > Metazoa > Chordata > Mammalia > Primates > Hominidae > Pongo > Pongo abelii. Next base: position 71,917,202 of record NC_071996.2, on the reverse strand, counting down.
TGTGTTTTTAAAAAATTTTATTTTATTTTACTTTCAGTTCTGGGATACACGTGCAGAACGTGCAGGTTTGTTACATAGGTATATATGTGCCATGGTGGTTTGCTGTACCTATCAACCTTTCATCTAGGTTTTAAGGCCCACATGCATTAGGTATTTGTCCTAATGCTCTCCCTTCCCTTGGCCCCAACCCCCTGACAGGCCCCGGTGTGTGATGTTCCCCTTTCTGTGTGTGATGTTCCCCTCCCTGTGACCATGTGTTCTCATTGTTCATCTCCCACTTATGAGAACATGCGGTGTTTGGTTTTCTGTTCCTATGTTAGTTTGCTGAGAATGATGGCTTCCAGCATCATTCATGTCCCTGCAAAGGACATGAACTCATTCCTTTTTATGGCTGCATATTATTCCATGGTGTATATGTGCCACAACCAACCCAAATGCCCATCAGTAATAGACTAGATAAAGAAAATGTGGAAAATCTGTATTTTTAAAAGTTTCGAGGTGATTCTGAGGGCTGGGCCAATTTTGAGAACGTCTGATCTAGGTACCCTCTCATTTTTCAGTTTTGTAAACAGACTTAGAGATGAACTGACTTGCCACTGCAGATTTCTTCAGTGGCAGTTAAATATACTCTGTTAAATCTCTTTCTTTTGGATGGGAATGTTACAAGCTAGCTACAACAAGAAGGACAGAACTCTTTTAAGTCTGAGTGTGACATGAAGTACTACCCTCATTCCTGGCCACCTCCTTTTTTGGCCAGCGTGGCAGGTCCTGAACCTCTCCCTAAATATGCCACTGTTTGTGTCTTAATTGTATGTTTTGCTCTTACCTTGGTCACCTTTGAAGTTCCCTCCAGATCCTCCTAAGAACGTTAGATTCATTGAGGTAAATAACTGTTGCAGGTCTTCTAATCTTTTCTCACCTATGTCAGGAATTCATCTCAGAACACCCCTGACACAGCCCACTGGCTTCTAGAGAAGCTGTCTGTTCCATGCTTGGAATGGGAGTATTGAGAAACTTCTTAGCTCATTTCCTTTGTATCCTAGCCTCAACTCTTTGTTGACCTCATTGGGACTTACAGTTTGTTGATCCTACTGCCTCTTCACTGTCCCTCAAATCCTTCACCTATTTACTTCCTCAGCTTATATTTTATGGCCATCATTAATTTCACTTCCCTGCACACATACGCCCTCAGAAGCTTGGCCCCTTTATCTGGCTCTTTTGTGCTTGGCAAGACGCTGATCCTGGTTAAATCCAGTTCTCCACATCTGCATCTCTGTAGCTAAACATGGCAGGAGAAAAACATAACTATACTGCCTAGCCTCGCTTGACATTCATGAAACCAATCTCAAGCTTAGGACTTGCTTCCTAGCCTGTCTATTGCCTCTCTTGCTTCCTTATATCTTCTCCTCTTTCCTCAAACCTCTGACATCACCTTCTCATATGTAGAGTGAGCTTTTTAAAACTGTGAAAATGGAAGCAACCAGAAGAGAATTCCATAAACTTCTATAACTCAACCATCATCATTTGAACTTCAGCTTATGTCTTCTGTCTTTCCTCCTATTACTCTGGAAGAATTTTCCATGCTCTTAAGTCCAACCATTTCATTCATGTTCTAGATCTCATTCCCTCTCACCTCTCTGCAACTGTCCCCTCTTTCTTTTATGAAATCCTCTGTTCCACATTACCTTCTAACTATCACTCTATTTTTTCGGTTCCACTTTACAGTAAAATTCTTGTACAGAGTGCCTATATCCACTGTAATTACCTTTCAATTTTTTCTCAAATCCATGCCATTTTGCTTTAGCCCTCATCCTTGATAGATATTTTTTTGGTCAAAGTCACTCATGACTTCCATGTTGTTAAATCCAATGATCTATTTTCAGCTCTGGTCTTATTTAACTGGTTAGCAGCATCACACACAGTGTATGCTGACTTCCTCCTTGAAACACTTAGTTAGATTTTCAAAAAACCATTCTCCTGGTTTCTTTTCTTCGTTGCTGGCCTTCCCTTGGTATCTCATGCTTGTTCCTGTCTATATCCCTGACCTGTTTTCATCTGTAGCTACACTGCCTCCTTGGTGGCCTCATCCTGTCTTATGGCCCTCTTTGAAGCAGGGAGTGGTTTCCCAATTCAGGGAGGCAGCATGGACTGTGGTGGAAAGAACATCACATGTCAAGTCAGGACATTCATGGATCTTGTTCCTGAAGAAAGAAGGAAAAATAGGCACAACCAAAGAGGGCCCCAGGCTGCTGAAAAGCACCCAGGGCCACTTGTCCTCTGGGGATAGTCTCTGTCATCTCAGTCCCCACTTTTTTTTTTTGTTGTTGCGATGGAGTCTCGCTCTGTCACCCAGGCCGGAGTGCAGAGGTGTGATCTTGGCTCACTGCAACCTCTGCCTCACAGGTTCAAGCGATTCTCCTGCCTCAGCCTCCCACATAAGCTGGGATTACAGGCACACACCACCATGCCAGCTAATTTTTGTATTTTTGTAGAGATGGGGTTTTGCCATGCTGGTCAGGCTGGTCTCAAACTCCTGACCTCAAGTCATCCTTCTCCCTCGGCCTCTCAAATTACAGGCATTAACCATTGTGCCTGGCCTCGGTCCCCATACTTTTGAGTACTCCATATATACTTCTTTACCATATACATGCAGACAGCTTTCAAATTTATGAGTCTAATCCAGACCACTACCCTATAGTCTAGACCCATATATCCAACTGCTCATTTGACATGTCCACCTGGCTGGCCAGTAGTCATCTCAGACTTCACATGTCCAAAATTGAACTCCTGATCTCCACTAATGTCCAAAACTGCTTTCCATGTGGAATTTCTCATCTCAGCAAATGGCTTCCTCATCCTTGCTCAGGCCTCAAACTGTATCCTACTTTGACTTTTCTTTTGCTTCTCTACCCCATATAGAATTCCTTAGGAAATCCCATTGTTTTGATCTTCAAAATACATCTAGAATCCAACTACTTTTCACCCTCTTCACTTCTGCCACCCTGATTCAACCGACTGCTCTCTCTTGTCTCGACGATTGCAATAGCTTCCATACTGATTTCCTTGCTGTAGCAACTTTTTTAGAGCATCAGTCAGATCACGGCACCCCTCTGCTCAGAAGCTCCCATGGTTTCTGTCATACTCAAGTTGGGTTGCCCAAAAAACAGACACTGAGATGGAGCTTGAAGTATATAATATTTATTAAGCTCAATGCCTGTGACGGGAAAGGGAGGAATCAGGATGGGCAGAAGAAGAAGTTGAACTCTGGCAGCCGTTGGTCAACCCAGAGGAAGCTCTGGAGCAAGAGTTGCCTGTTAGAGTGTTCTATCTCAGGCTGAAATGGCCTTGCCCAGTCACTGGATGTGGCGCTTTCTATAGCTGAGGCAGACCCCAAAGGAGCTGATTGCAGGAAGAAAGTCCTTCCTATAAGGGGAAGCTGCATGGCACATCTCTGGGTGTACCACTGCTTCCCATCTCATGAAGAGTCAAAGTCCAAGTCCTTACTATGATCTACAAGACCCTAACCATTTGGCCTTCACATCACCTCCCTGACTTCACTTCCTTCTCCTCTCCCCATGCGCAGTGCTCCAGGCACAGTGATATACTTGTTTTCCCTGACATGGTGAGCACTTTTGGGCCTTTGCACTTGCTCCCCTTTTTCCTGAATGCTCTTGCCTCAGATGGTGCATGACTTACTTCCTTTCCTCCTACAGGTCTTTGCTCATAGGTCACCCTCTCAGTGTGGCCTTCTCTGATTCTTTCCCGATCTCTTCTTTCCTGATTTACTTTCTCCATTGCACTTACCACCATCTGACATAAGGTATGTAACTTAGTTAGTTGTTTGTTAATTTCCTTACTTATTATCTTCCCTTCCCTAAGATGTAAATGGCACAAGAGCAGGGATTTTCATCTCTTTTATCCATTGCTTTCCCTAGTGTTCAGAAAAGGGCTAAATAAATGAATATACATTGAATAAATGAATGGACAGATGCCACCATGGGTGCTAAGAAGGGGCATCCTCAGCTCATCACCATTCCCTGGTACTACCAGCCCTTAATTCCTCGAGGCCCCTGGAGGCCCAGTCAGGGTCCTGATGGAGAAAAAGGAAAATTGCTGTCTCTATCAAAGCAAGTGGCTTAGCAACGCTGTTTCTCTCGATTTGACTCCCCCCTTTTCTCCACCCCAGTGCCTCCCACTCCCGCCCTGCTGGTGATTCCCAATGCATTTGAGAGTAGTTGAATCTGCATCCTTCTTTTTAACTTCCATCCCAGATACTTGGTTACCCTGTGAGAATTCCCCTGTACATACAGAATGGGTCATTCTGCTATTTTTAGGACAGATTTGATACAGTAGCTTTTACAAAAAGATAAGCCAAAGTGTTTAGACTTCATGTTAGTGGACTGTCATTCTGTATTTAAACAGAACACAAAAGAAAGCTGTCTGAGACCATGACACAGTGAAAACAGCCTTGATCAAACAAAAGGCCCTCTTTGAAGAGGGGAGTGGTTTCTCCACTCAGGGAGGCAGCATGGATTGTGGTGGAAAGAACATCACATGTCAAGTCAGGACATTCATGGGTCTTGTTCCTGATGAATGAAGGAAAAATGGGCACAGACGAAGAGGGCCCCCGACTGCTGAAAAGGACCCATGGCCACTTGTCTCCTGGGCATAGTCTCCCTCATCTCAGTCCCCGTTTTTTTGAGGACTCCGTATGTAACAAATAGGTTGGAGGCAGGAGAATGATGGAGTTCCACACGTAGATGAGTAGAGAAGTTGGGAAATAAGCCACAATGAAAATGACTAAATTATTTGAGTGCTTTCTATACCAGGCATTGGCCTAAGTGTTTTGTAGGTATTAGTTTACCTACTTATGTAGTAACAGTAAAAATTTTATGGGTAAAGGACCAAGACAATGACAGGTGAGGTAATTTGCCCAAAGCGATTCAGTTACTAAGTGGCAGAACCAACATCTGAACCCAGAACCCTTATTTGTATATGTTGTCACCATGGATAATTTGGAGCAAGTGGAAGATAGTTCCTCTGTATGTAATCAAATGAAGCCTCATTTAATTTCTCATATTATGATAAGATGACCTCATTTCAGAGGCTGGTACCATTGCGACCCAACTTTTGGACATTTTTTTGCTACTCTTGGCAGTTCATTCATTCATTCATTCAATATATGTTGCAGCTTTATCATGCTCTAGGCATGATGTAACTAGGTACTGCAGAGTATAGACAGAGACCCTCAACATAGGCCACATCCAAAACAACTTACTATTGAACAGAGTATATTTCCACTTCCTTCTAGAAGACTAGAAGACTGTACTTTTTAGGTACAGATTGATTTCTCTGTGCTGGGTTTCTCCTATATTACTATTTCATTATCTGGGAGCACCTTTTTTTTTTTCCCTCTATAATTATATGTCTTTTAATTCAAAGGACTCTTACCTAATCAGAGAGTTCAATTTTAACCTTCCGTTAGGGACAGCAGTCACCTATAAATTTTCAGAGGTTGTTTTTGTTTACTATTAATGAAAAAATTATTAAGTTCTCTTATTTAAAGTCACTGAAGAAAAAAATGAACAACCAAGTGAGAGCTGAGTTTCTTTACTTCCCAGAGAACACTGCTGTTGTAGAGATGGAAAAGACATTTCCTATGTGCTGGATGTGCTTAAAGGTCTCTTGGCCCCAGAGTATCTCTCACTACGGCCAAAGATCTCTGCTCTGTCATTACTAAAGTCAGTTCTTCAGAGTAAGACATTCCTTCCTCCTGAAACTCCTGTTACAATGTGGAAATGTTCACTCCTGTAGGATAAAGTAGTTAGTTGAGTTAGTAATGCACAGTAAATGTTTGTCAGAGCAAGGTTCAGACAGAAGGAGACAAAAAGCTGGGATGTTTTAATGGGGATGAAAGAGGGAAAGAAGGTACTAGAGGTGTGATACAGTCTTGAAAATAAGCCAACTTCCTTTTCTGGGGAAGAAAGGGTTATTATGTTTGTGCTTTTTCTTAGAATGGCTTTATGGGGAATTTCAGCTATGATCTATTAGAAGGGCCTCAAAGATAGAACTTAAAAGCTTCTAGTATGGCTGTCCTTCCTCTAGTTAGCAACTGAAATTGAGTTGTTACAACAAAAGGAAAAGTTGTCCTTAAAAGCAACACAGTTGCAAGACTCCATCAACCATTCCTTGGGGATTCATCAGTGCCTGGTAAGTTTGAGAAGAGACCCTTGGATTTTAATGCACATGGCAGTTATAATTTGTCTAGACCATAATGATTACTATTAATAGGGAATCCTGTTTTTCTATTTTTAAAAAAAATTTAAATTTTTATGTTTTAGAGATGGGGGTCTCACTATGTTGCCCAGGCTGAATTCAAACTCCTGGGCTCAAGCAACCCTCCTGCCTCAGCCTCCTGAGTAGCTGAGACTAAGGTGTGTGCCACTGTGCCTAGCTCTGTTTTTCTTTAAAGTTACTGTGTAATAAAAAGAGAATTTGAGTCCCAGCTACTCTGAGAGGCTGAGGCAGGAGAATGGCGTGAACCCGGGAGGCAGAGCTTGCAGTGAGCCGAGATCGCGCCACTGCACTCCAGCCTGGGAGACAGAGCGAGACTCCGTCTCCAAAAAAAAAAAAAAAAAAAGAATTTGCAAATGCATAAAGTTGAATATACACATGTCCCAAGTCAATTGTTAAATGATTGGTTTTCATGTACCAAAATTCTGCATTTTTTTTTCAAGGTCACTTCTGATATAAGAATTTACTTCTTCCCTAATATTTGGTTCAGTGAAGTGTTGAAAGAATTTGCTAAGTAATCATTGAAAGCTAAGATTCTAGTGAAAAACAAAATGCCTGGTTTAAAAATTGAACTTACTAACTGAAAGACAGTGGAAGTTAGATGATTCTTGCTGTAAATAATTAAACTCAACAGTGCAGACGAGAGAACATGGCACCAAGAGGGACTTGGGCTAAGAAGGATCATATTGTATTGAACACTTTCGTTTCCCTGTAAGGGAAATCAAAAGGGTCTTTAATAGTTGTTGCTGATTGTGAATATGTGCAACAAAATCCCACTGTAATCCAGATTTATTTTTCAAGCATTTTGCTGTGATTGAAGGAAGGAGAAAGGGATAGGAAGAAGGATGGAGTTTTATTAAAGCTGTAGTTACTTCTTCCCTTTAGGAGGTCTAATGTGACTTGTCACAGTGACCTGGGACTTTGGTTCCCTCCGGGGCCTTCCTGTTCTATGGGCACATTGGTGGATCAAAGACAATTGACTTTTGTTTTGTTTTGTTTTGTTTTTGGAGAGAAGCAGTGGTTCTGCTAACTCAGAACAAGAACGACAAGAGTCATGTAGGATGTTTTTCTGAGTTTCTCTAACAGTGCTTGGGTTTTTTTTGACCGCCCCCTCTTTTCCTTTTGAGGTGGGGCCAAGTGGTCAAACCTCCATTTTTCTGTCTGTAAAAAAGAGAATTGGCCTGTATGAAGCGCTTCATTTTATTTTAAAAATTAACATAGGCTAAAATTGCTGTGTATGTGTACAGTTCTGTAAATTTTAATGCATGCATATATTTGTGTAGCCACAACCTCAATCAGGATTAGAACACTTCAATCACCCCCACTAATTCCCTTGTGCTACTCCTTTGTAGTCACACCCTCCCAATAAAGTGTTTTGTAAGTTCCTTTTTTGAAAAACTGACTTTCCAGATGAATGTCTCCGTTGCCTTTTATTTGTTCATTTTTATTTACGCAGTGTTCCTCGCTCATTTTTGAAGTAATTCAAAATGACACACATGGTAAGGTTGCAAGACTGCCTTTCGTTTATTATAATGGAGACAAAACTCTGGAAAGATGGCAGCTCTTTCAGTATAGTCATATAAGAACAAAATTTCCCCAAACTTGGCTTGTTGCTAGATTGGAATCCGTAAAGAAAACACACTCAAGAAATCTCTCTTGAAGAGGAGGACAGAGGTTTATTTTTTATTTAACGATTTACCCCTTGACACCTGGGAAATGATTAGTGGATGTTTTCAAAGAAGATTAAGTCAGTGTGGTTAATTAACTGTGGTAATCAGGTGACTTAAATCAATTAACTCCTTGTTAACAATTTCCATCAATTTTGTAAATAAATGACTAAATCAGTAAATTGTACTCTTAAGATTAAAGGCTATTTTCTGATTTATTTTTCTGATGACAAATTAGAGTGTTTCCTTCTCATCTCATTCCCTCCCTGCCACTCTTGCTCTTAATCATAAGCCAGTTTTAGTTTGAGAGGAGCACACCAGGGAAACTTTTAATATATGGTTTAAGGAAAAGTCAGGCTTAAGGACACCTTTGCTCCTTCATCTCAGCACATTTGGAAAGAATGATTTAGTGAGAGCAGTGGTTGGGGGTGGGTGTAGAAAGTAATCCTGAAATACACTCTAGGATAAGCTTTTATTATTAAGTCACTTAATGTCTTGTTTTATTTATTTTTTCTAAGTTAAAACTCGATGAGGGATATAATAAAATGAAACAGGGTTTGGCTCTTAGCTAAAAATAAACTTTAATGGATATCTTACATGCTTTATTTAGAGGGAATTTCACAAAATATTGGGATATATTGATTGCATTCGTTTTTTTTTCTTTTTTTTCTTTTTTCTTTTTTTTCTTTTTTTTCCTTCTTCTTCTTCTTCTTCTTCTTCTTCTTCTTCTTCTTCTTCTTCTTCTTCTTCTTCTTCTTCTTCTTCTTCTTCTTCTTCTTCTTCTTCTTCTTCTTCTTCTTCTTCTTCTTCTTCTTCTTCTTCTTCTTCTTCTTCTTCTTCTTCTTCTTCTTCTTCTTCTTCTTCTTCTTCTTCTTCTTCTTCTTCTTCTTCTTCTTCTTCTTCTTCTTCTTCTTCTTCTTCTTCTTCTTCTTCTTCTTCTTCTTCTTATACTTTAGGCTCTATGGTACATGTGCGCAACGTGCAGGTAAGTTACTTGATTGCATTAAAAAATACCATACGAATATACAACTAAAATGTTGTTACTTTTTAGAATCTTTATAATCAAAAATTCTCTTCCCTGCTTACATAACTTTATTATGTCTTTGTCTCCAATGAAATATGAGCTGGACAAACTAACACAAGAACAGAAAACCAAACACCACAGGTTCTCACTCATAAGTGGGAGTTGAGCAATAAGAACACATGGACACAGGGAGGGGAACATCACACACTGGGGCCTGTTGGGGGTCAGGAGGCTAGGGGAGGGATAGCATTAGGAGAAATACCTAGTGTGGATGACGGGTTGATGGGTGCAGCAAACCACCATGGCATGTGTATACTTATTTAACAAACCTGCAAGTTCTGCACATGTACCCCAGAACTTAAAGTATAATAATAATAAAAAAAGAAAGAAATATGAGCTGGAAAATTATAAAACCGTATCCTATGCCCCTGAATATGCCATTGCATTCTCTGAGGATTTTCATTGTAGGAAAGATGATATAGGGTTATTTATGTTTGCTTCAAGAAGGGATATTTGGCATCTTGAATAACTTTTGAGGAGTTAGTAAATATTTATGTATTTGCAAAAATTCTATGCTATGCTCACATTTTATAAAGAGAAAATTTCTATGGCTTCCTTTAAGGTATTAAGGGTAGATTAAATTGTGAAACTGAGCTGAAGCCACTGTTGGAAATTTAAATCACTGGCTGCCAAGCAAAATTTTGGGCTCTTCCTATTATTATAGAAGCTTTCTGGCCATACCCCAACTACCCCTTCCCAACTTCCCTGGACATAGTTAACCTGTGGCCAAACCCTTTCTGGTAGTGGGACATGGTCTGGAATCACAGCTCAGAGATTTAGCTCGACTGCTTTCCAGATGTGTACCTCTGAAGCTCTCTGAGCTTCAGTTTCCTGGACTACACAATGGGTGTTAGTAATTTCTACCTTACGGGTACCTGGGAATATTTAAAGGACATTGTGAACATGCAAGGTCCTGGCACTCGGTGAGCATTCAGTAAACATTTGGCCCCACAGGGAACCTGATATTAAATCATTCATAGTTGACCAGCTCTTGGTTAGGTCATGCAGCAAAGCAGCCGCCATGCTGTGGTTTTTTGAAATAAAGAAACCACTTGTCAAATTCTCTATCCATATAAATTGCTGGGGAAAAATACAGCTTTTTAAAGCAGATGAAACTACTAGACAAAAAATGTTAGAAGACAGGCCTTGTCACCTGTCTTTCTTCTCCCAAGAATGTTTAGTTCTTCACCTCCCAGGTCTTGAAGGCACAGATCCAAATGTCAAGTTGCCAAGAAGTTCAAATGTTGGTGGACCCGGTGTTTCCATTTTAGGTGTCCTGTGCATGCTTTCTGTAAGCTTGGTTTTATGCAGAACTTGCTGATGATGTCTCTGTAACTCTGAGAACAGGAATGATGGAAGCATGGGTCTGAGTGGAGGTCAGATGTGTTCTCTGGGCAAGGAGAAGGATTTGCCCAGGGAAGACTACACTCGAAGAGGAGCACTTGATTTTGTGAGAGGTTTTAGGCAGAGCATGTAAGAATCACAGTCAATGAAGAGTTTTCTGTCTTGTAAAAGTTCCTTATTATTTCATGAAACTACAGAAAGTTCAGTGAGACGTTCAATAGGTAAGAAAGCTGTCAAGCTAGACTTGGTTAATAATTACAGTTAAAATAATCACTGATGTATTTATTTCACACACATTTATTGCAAGCATATTTTATCAGGAACTGACATGCATAGATGAATAAGACACGCAAATAAACAATTGTGCTACAGGGTGAGAGGTCTATAATAGAAGTTTGGGAGCACAGAAAAGGCAGTGATGTAGTCAACTAGGCCTGAGAGGACCAAGGGCCAAGGAAGACTGCACAGATTGCCATTTGAACTGAGTCTTGAAGGAGCTGGGAGAGTGGACTGTGGAGGATTTTGTATGTCAAGCTAAGAAGTTTGGTGCCTTTGAAGAAATGTAAGCTGGGAAGTACAATGCTCAGACTTTCATTTTGTAAAAAGAATACTTGCTGCAATGAGAGAAAGCAGATGAACTAGTTAAGTTAGAGGATTACTGGGATTATCTGGGTGACAGATGATGAGGGCAGAACTAGACTTGTGCGCCTGGAAATGATGAGAAAAGGAGAGAGTCACCATGGAACAAAGAGAAAGCTTTTATTTGTTGCTGTTTTTGATCATTCCTGTTATTTGTTTTATAAGTTGGTATGTTTTATTTATGGGAATATTAGACATGTCTTTTCAATGTATGTGTATGTTAATTACCTCCATAAATATTCAACTTTTTTTTTTTTAATTTTCCTGCCTGAAAAATTTCCAGCTTGCTGTCTGTCTGGGCATAGCATGTGACATTTTCTCTGTTTTAGTTCATTGATTCCTAGTTGGTTCATCTCCCTCAGGGAACGTTTGGAAACATATAGTAGCATTTTTTGATTGTCACAATGCCTGAGTATCCCTGCCAGCGTTTAGAGGGCAGAGGACAGGAATGCTAAACCGTTGCAATACACAGGATAGTTCCATACTACAAAGAATTGTCTGGGCTCAAATGCCAATAGTGCCTCTGTTGAGAGCCCATCTTGGTTGATAGGAAGTGAATAGAGAGGCAGGAAGGGATGCTATTGGTAATAAGAGCGATCATACACTGAAACTTATTATATGCCTGATATAGAGTCACCATAGCTATAGCATTTCATTCTTGTGACACTCCAGGGAGGTAGATACCATTACTATCCCCTTTTTACTAATGAGCGAACTGAGGCAGAGTAGGATATTTGGCTCTGGGCCTTACATACTTAACTCTAATCCTCTGTTTTCCCACATGCTTTACTTTCTTGTAACTTTAAATTAATCAGTAATAAGAGGAAAAGGAGAACCACATTTGCTTTGTGCTTTATAGTTTGTTAAATATCAGAATATACCTCCTGGAAACATTTCTGCCAGTTTAGTAGAATATTGACAAGTTATCACCTCCAAGCATTTTTTAAAATATGGAAAATATTTGATGAAATTTGTTTAAAATTAGGATGGCTTTGTAGATTGGAAGAAACTCTTATTTGATGGAAAAACAGTTGGTGCTCCATAAATGCCTGGGGAATTGAATTGACTCTATGGAGGCACTTAGTGGCTTTAGAGGGTGTCAAAGATCTTGCAAATTTATTTTTATTTTTATTTTTTTACTTCACATAAAAGAGAATCTGCCTCACATACGATCTTTGTAATTTGAAGACGTGCCAGTGACATTGATGAAGAATGTAACTTTTTCTTGGACATGCCTTGCACTTCCCTGTTTCTGTGCCAGTTCTAGTTTGCTTCCTCTGTGAGGCATCCCCTCCCCTCAGATCCATCTCTCTGTAGCTTAAATGCACCTTTCTCTACAGGACCTTTCTTGATATCCACTGAATGTTATCTGAACCTCTCTTACAGCATGTCTCCTCATGCCATGAGATACAATCATTTGTGTATGTATTTTATCTCTTCCTCTAGAAGAGTACCACATTTTGGGAGAGGCATAGAACAGGACCACTGATGCTAAGAGTATGCCTAGCTCCTCTGGTCTCTTGTGTCTGGCACAGTGCCAGGCATAAGCATGCACTAAAGAAATTTTTGTTTAATAGAAAGTCAAAAGAACAACATGTGTTATAGTAAAGCAACTCCATCATGTTGGGGATGTAATAGGCATGCTCTACTCTGGGCTCCTGTTGCACAGAGGATTTTGTTTGGCTTGAACAAGACAAACATTTAATTCTCTCTTACGTAACCAGCTGTAGAAGGCTGGTCTGGTGCTTCCATGATACCATTAGAGACTCAGGCTCCACAGTCCTCTGCTGGTGACTCCCATTCCTGAAGTCACCTCATTGTCCAAAATGGCTGCTGTAGCCATAGCCATCCTTTCTCTATGCCAGGTAGTGGGATTGCAGAAGGAGAAAGAAGGACATGCCTTCTCTGTTTAAAGGAGACTTTCCAGAAGTCCCACACAACGCTACTGCTTGCATTTGATCTCATCGATTAAGACTTAGTCCTATGATCACATTTGGCTGAAGTTTGGAAAATGTAGCTTTTTAGCTCAGCACATAGTTCACCTGAGTAATACTGGGTTCTATTACTGAGGAGGAAGAGGCAAATGAATGTTAAAGTATGCTATGACTGGTCCTGGCCAAAGCTGGTCGGGTGACACTGGACATCTTCTCTTCAGCTTTGAATACCACATTTTGAGAGAGGCGTAGAAAATTTGAACCTTATTTGAAAGAGAGAAACAAGAATGATGAGAAAACTGGAAACAATATTATGGGGGAATGATGGAATAACTGGAGATGTTTCTTTTGGACAAGAGAATAGGGGAACAATGGCTAGCTCTCCAAGTATTTGAGGAACTATTATATGAAGAAGGATAAAACTTATTCTAAATGACTCTAAGAGATGGGAAAGAAATTGTAGATATGTCGTATGCACCAAAAGAATGCTGGAATTCGACTTTAGGGTCACTTTTAACCTTTGACCTTATATAGTACAGATGCATACCATATAGATGTATCCATAAGTTTGTGCTTTTGAGGTTAAAATATTGCTTATTCTCTGGTTACTTCATATTGGAATTCCCTTTACCAAGGGTTGCTATGGTGACAACACCCTTAGCAGTCTGCATTTTGAAAAGCTTTGGACTTTTCCTTTTGTGAGATGTGGTCTCTATGTTTCCCCCATGCTTGGCCTTTTTCAAAATGTCATCAAGTCAGAAACAATTTCCAAATTTATCAGAGTGAAGTGAGGAGAATTTTAAAATCGTAGATACTAATAACAGGGGTTAGTAATTCTATATTGTATAACTCAGTGATTCAATAAATATTGTCACTATCAACTTCTTTGGATTAAGATAGCTATGTTTAGGCAACTGGTTAGTGTTATTTAGTTAAGCATGTATTTTTTTAAATTATTACTAAATTTCTTAAACACCCTTGAAATATAATTGTTGAAAATGTCTTAAAAACACAGCTAGTATCAACCAGAGAAATAATTTAGCTAACAGTTAATTTATTTCACTAAGTAGTGATATATTTTTGAAAGCATGTGGAATAGATGTGTGCCTATAAACTTGACTATCTTTGTGAATTAAGTTTTATTTTTCTAGTTCAGTTTTATCTTGAATATGGGTATGTTGTTGTTTTGTGAGTCTTAGACATCAGAAAGATTTAGTTGGGAAGAGGAATATAATGTAAAATAAAAGTAATAATAAAATACTTAAATTTCTGTATTAAATTAGCTTTTGGGGGAATTAGCTACATAATTAGGTTATTTTAATAGGTTTTCAAACTGGGTTGCAGATGATGAATATAGAAGAACTATATATATACATAAACTCTCATATAAGCAAATATATGTGAAGCAAAAAAAACCCTGTAGAATTCAGTGGAAGACAATATTTGGAGTTTAAAGGATCAGAAAACACTAGCCTAAAAATAGTATCAGTAATCAATTTTTATTAAACAGTTACTGATATGCCAGACCCATAATCCTCACTCTACCCTCATATTAATGTTATGAGTAAGAGCTCTTACTATCTCCGTTTTTAGATGAGGAAACTGAGGCACAGAAATTAAAATGGCTGTCAGAGAGTTAGTAAGAGGTGGAGCAGTGGTTCGAACCCCTAGTATTTGACTACAGGGACTTCACCCTGGACAGTTACTTGGCTTCTAAGCAGTCTTCGCATGCTCTTCCCCTTCCTTTCCCTACTGTAATATTATAGTGGTTTCCCAGTAGTATGCAGCCATCTGGCTATTCAGACTTTGTCTCTTAACCTTCTGTGGAAAAGCTGTTGACTTTTAGATATGCTGGGCAGAATGGAAGAAAGAAAATACAGACTGTTATACTTGGAGAAATAATGATTTCATATGTAACAGTAGTTGAATCAATAGGTGGACAAATTTATTGAAACTTCTTGAGTTAATCCAGTGATGGTAAACAAACACATGGCCAAATGAGCACTCTATAAAGTGTGCCTTCTGGAATGCATATTGTCTTGTCTTGTCTTTTTCCTTCCCTTCCTTCTTTCCTTCCTTCCTTCCTTCCTTCCCTCCCTCCCTCCCTCCCTCCCTCCCTCCCTCTTCCTCCTTTTCTTTTCTCTCTCTCTTTCTTTCTTTTTCTTTTTTCTTTCTTTTTTCTTTCTTTCTTTTTCTTTCTTTCTTCCTCTTTCTTTTTCTTTCTCCCTTTCCTTCCCTCCTTCCTTCCTTCTTTCTTTCTTTTCTTTCTCTCTTTCTTTCTTTCCTCTCCTCCCCTACTCCCTCTCTTTCTCCTTCCCTACTTCCCCCCATTTCTTTTTATCTTTCTTTTGCTCTGGGTTTGCTCTGTCAGTCAGGCTGGAGTGCAGTGCAGTGGCATGATCATAGCTCACTGCAGCTTCAAACTCCTGGGCGCAAGCGATCCTCCCACCTCAGCCTCCTGAATAGCTAGGACTACAGGTGTGCACCATCACACCTGGTTAATTTGTTTTGTTTTTGTAGATACTGGCTCTCACTATGTTGCCCAGGGTGGTCTCAAACTCCTGGACTCAAGCGATCCTCCTGCCTCAGCCTCCCAAAGTGTTGGGATTATAGGTGTGAGCCACCATACCTGGCCTCAAGTCTGTTTCTTGATCAGTAAGCCTGGTAACATTGGGCTGTCTTGTGTGCATATATGTAGATGTACATGCATACATACACATATATTCCACTTTGGGTGGAATGTATGAATCTTTTGTTTCCAGTGGAAGGAGTTCTTTGAGTTACAAATAGTAGAATAAGGGCTTTCAGTTTAAACAGAACCCACATGACAGTGTTTCATTAATCATGTTCACGTGTTAGTGGATTCTCTTGAGGCCTTTGGAGTCATTGCTTTTGCAATATTTCCTTAGGGCCTTGTTCTTCAGTCCAGATTAATCTAAAATACATTGCACTGATCCAGAGATGTCACCAAATTCTCCTGAAAAGCCCTTTGACTGTATTTGGGCTGGCCTGTGCTTTTATGGAAAAATGCTATCTCACTGCTGATGAGGTTTCTGGCATTAGCAAAGACGGCCTTATACATGGTACCACAACCTATGTGGTACGACGTTAGGAGCCCTGATAAGATGCTCTGTTCCCCTACAATCTGCTCCATCAAGCCAGTGAGGAAGGTATGTAGGTATTAGGAATGCCTAAAATGCCACAATTAGAAAATTCATTCCTTGGAGGGCTTCTGTTTTCTGCTGAAAGTGCAAACACCCGTAGAAGGCTTTAAGAATCCCTCAAACCCTCCCGTGAATAAGTTCACCTGGGAGCAGATTTTTGGGGTCAGGGTCATGAGCCATGAAACTCTGGCCATGTTATGGGGATCTGAGGGAGAGAGAAAGAAAGGATTTTTAGACAGGGGTGAGGGAAGTCAGGCGGTGGTGGGACCATTTAACTAGATAAGGCTCTAATCATCTCATTCCTGGACTATCAGAACAGCCTTTTAAGTTTAAGTTGCTTTTCCCTCTTTGTAACCTTACCCACCAAACTTTGTGAAGTGTTGAGTGCTTATAGTAAACAGAGTGAACATAACTCTTCCCAGGGAAGAACTGGCTGACTTTAGTTTCTTGGTTTCTGGAAGGAGATGGGATAGTTGTATTGGCTTGCCTGAGGATAGCCAAATGGTTGTGGACAAGAGGGCTTGTTTCCTGACAAGTGTTATTCTGCCTTAAGAATGCAAAGATAAATGGTCTACCAGAGCTTCAGTACCTGTTTGTTGCATTGCATTTAGTTTGGAGTGTTTGCTCTGTGCAGTGGAGAATACTTTGGAGGGTGGTAAGGTCTCTCTGTTTCATTACTGGAAAAGAATAGGAGAGGGGTCATGGCAATGGGGTATTTCATTCCTTTGTGTGTGTGTGTGATGGAGTCTTGCTCTGTCACCCAGGCTGGAGTGTAGTAGCCCAATCTCAACTCACTGCAGCCTCTGCCTCCTGGTTTCAAGTGATTCTCCTGCCTCAGCCTCCTGAGTAGCTGGGATTACAGGTGCATGCCACCGCGCCTGGCTAATTTTTTTGTATTTTCAGTAGAGATGGGGTTTCACCATGTTGCCCAGGCTGGTGTTGAACTGACCTCCAGTGATCCAACTGCCTCAGCCTCCCAAAGTGCTGGGATTACAGGCATGAGCCACTGCGCCTGGCCTCATTCCTTCTTTTGCAGGGGCTGGATATCTAGGTTTATGGAAATCTATTCTCATTCAAACAGAAATAAGGTAACAACTTAAGATAATAAAGTTTTTCTTTGAATGAATTATAAAGGCATTATTGTATGTTGTTTTAGTCAAAGAATATTTTTGCATTTATTGCATTCTTGTGTTATATAAGAGAAAGTTTAGAGAATTAGGATAGTGAATATTTTTAATGCTTTTTTTTTTTTTTTTTTGAGATGAAGTCTCACTCAGTCACCCAGGCTAGAGTGCAATGGCACTATCTTGGCTCACTGTAACTTCTGCCTCCTGGGTTCAGGAGATTCTCCCAGCTCAGCCTCCCAAGTAGCTGGGACTACAGGTGCGTGCCACCATGCCTGGCTATTTTTTTGTATTTTTAGTAGGGATGGGGTTTTGCCATGTTGGCCAGGCTGGTCTTGAACTTCTGACCTCAAGTGATCCACCCACCTTGGCCTCCCAAAGTGCTGGGATTACAGGAGTGATCCACCACACCTGGCCTTTAATGCTTTTAGGAAAAATTTGGAATTCTTTTAGACGTGGGATGTGGAGAATCACTGAACTTCCTTTTTTTTTTCTTCTATTGACACAGGATTTCTCTCTGCTGTCTATGCTGATTACAGACTCCTGAGCTTAAGAGATCCTCCTGCTATGGCCTCCCAAAGTGCTGGGGTTATAGGCATGAGCTACTGTGCTGGCCAAACTTTTTAAATGGAAAACTTTTTAGCTTGGTTTCAGTTGATTAACCCTGAATTTCTCTGTGTCCTTAATTCTATGGCTTATGCCAAGGCATGAGTTGAGGTCAACGGAAATCCTTTTATGATGATAGAAAGATAACGATGTCCAGGTTTAATGTACAGTATAATGACTTAAGGTCAATTCTGGGAAAGCCTGTATATTTGTCACCAATTTCTTTTTGGTGATAGAATTATACACCTACAGTATTTCATGTAAAACTCCAGAGGATCACCTGAAATATAAGTGATTTACAATAGACAAAATAATAAAAATGCTCATTGTAGGAAAATAGAAAAATATATAAACAAGAAAATAAACATAAAAATACATAAACAAGAAAACAGCAAGTTGGGAGCAAGCTTGCTTTTGACTCTAGTTTGACCTGTGTTTCTTAGTATAAATCTTGATTTTCACTCTTGCCCTTTACCCAAGACTGGACCAGTGGAGGCAAACACCACCATCTGTGCTTTCAGTGTTGAGCATCCTACCAAGCAAGGTGGCTTAGATTTTGAAAGTTTTCTCACAGTCAGATAGTAGGGGAACAACTCTTAGAATGTTAGAATTAGATGAGTGGTGGGAATGCCCTGGAAGGAACCACCCTTCATGGAGGGATGGCTATGCTTCAGGCATTGTGCCAGAGGTTTACAGGGACCTCTTAAATCCTCACCATAACCTGATTTTGCAGGTCAGAAATTTTGTAGGTAAGAAAACTGCATACTGTGTCAGTTTAAATTCAAGTTCATCAAGCTAAACCAGTTCAGTAACAAATATTTATTGAGTGAAGGTTCAGTAGTAAATGAGACACAAACAGTTCCTGTCCACATGGAACTTAGAGTTTGGAATGACATAGGGACAGTCAGTGCTTTGCCAGAGTTGAAAGCCATGCATCTCTTGGGTTTCTGGCGATTGCTTTTTCCATTGGTATTCTTATTTTAGCCATTCTTACTGAATTTAATTTAAATTTTACTTAATTATTATAATGCCTATGGATCCATGTTCTGCATATTAGCTCATTCATACTCATCCAAGACTGTAACTGTAGGTACCCAACACCCAGAATTGAGATGGCCACTGAAAACTCTATTCTTGACCAATACTCTAATATCATTTTATTTTCTTTAATTGCCTTTTTAAAAAGCATAATAAAAACAAAATTCCACTAAGCAAATGGCTTTAATTATTTGTATGTCAGTTAGTAGAGATTTTATTGTATATATTTTCTGGTATAGTTTATTACTGAAGCCATACTTTTTTTTAGCATTAAAATTCTAAGATTTTATATTTATAGTAGTGACAAAGGTTTTTACTGTCATTACTAATGATATTTAAAACACAGATTAGGCAAAATCTTAGGAAATATACCCTGCTTTTTTTCCTTCCATTTCTGGCAATCATTGCAGATAAACTTGTAATTTTATTCATGTTGCTATTAATATGGGGACATTATAAATTCATCATGTCTGTGCAGAAATCTGAACACCACTTTATTACACGTGGGTATCAGTTGGTGACAATGTAATATTGTTGATTCTGTGTCAACAAGCTATTGAATTGTTTCAAGTCATCACAATCACATTATAACATGAAGTGATAACATTGACAGAGCCTGAAAGTGGTTTGGAGACCTCCTCATGCTATTTGAGCCCAGGCATAACAAACCAGGGCCAAAGGACTCCTGGTGCAAAGATAACCTGCTGGTGAGGCATGTTCTGAAGTTCTTTTTGCTCAACCTGTTAAAAGCAATGCAGTAGGGGAGACACAGGAAATTTAATATCATTCTACCATGAGAGTATTTGCAAATATAATAGGTCCTTCTTTATAGATTTACAAGGCAATGATTCGGCGTTACGTTTGTTTCTGTATAGGGAAATTAAAATCATGATTATGCTATATTAGCAAATTGCTTATAAAACAAATTACAATTTTTGATTGTAGGATAAGATGTACTCTTGCAGCCCCCTCCCTCCCTTCCTTCCTTCTTTCCTTTCTTCCTTCCTTCCTTTTCTTCCTTCCCTCCTTCCTTCCTTGTAGATCTCTTTGTCATCTTTTGGACATCATCTTGGTTTCACACATATATTCTAACAAATCATATATAGTTCATTTATTGAGGGTAGGCTGGGTACTAGGAGGTCCTGTAACAGGCCCTGGGAATACAGAGGTCACTTAGTCTCATCCGTTCTGTTCTTTATGTTTCATATATCCAGGTCATGGCATGAGAATTTTGAACTTTCTGCTTATAAAATCCTTTCCAAAGCATAACTTGTCACTAAAGGGGAAAAATACAAAAATATTGTGTAAAACATCAGCAAAACAAGTTTTTAAAAAAGAGAATGACATATTACATTTTTATTAAAAATGTTGACTTACTAGATGATAAATTATCAGTACTTACTGCCCAAGAAAAGGCTTTTAAACTTATTGTTGGAAATCTTTTGGCACTCTTGCTGCACAATATTTCTTAATAGTTTAAGAAAATTCTTACTCTGTTGGCAGAAGCCATACATGCCCATCACTAAATGGTCAAGGTTGAGGCAGGACTGTGTGTGCAACTCAGTTATTCATCTAACGAATGAACTGTGGATAAAGTATAGTGTTTGTGTGAATAACAATGCCATGAGCCTCACCGTCACCAAGCATAAACATTTCTGATAAGAGTTGTCATCAGAGTTGCTTATTGATGTTGAAGCATTGGTTTCATTAGAGTAAATTATGTATATAAATGTGTGTGTGCACGTACGTATGTGTGTGTGTATATATATATGTATATACCTGATCTCTACTTTCTGAAAACTTACACATTTAGAATGGGAGGTTATTTAATTCCTAGCATGTAACTTGTGACTTATAAACCCACTTAGCAATTACATACTGCTTCAGTCTGAATTTGGGCCATAGCTGAATAAGGGTGAGTTGCCATTTTGTACCAAATTGAGGTTAAGGTGCAAGATGCCAGGTGTCATTTAAACCAAGGTTAGGATGCAAGATGCTAGGTCTCATGAAATTTAGTGTCTGCACACTGATTGCTAACCTTGACATCTCTCCTTTCTGCCCTCTTTTTCTCTGTCTCCCTTTTTCTTTTTCTCCCTATTTTTGCCTCTTCTCTCTCTTCTCATGTCTTTAGAGCTTGTTGTTACTATTGCGATAGTCAAGAACTAAATAACATGGAGTTAGGGAGAAGGAATACAGCAAGGTGTTTATAAGATTCAGTCAAGAAGGTCCATTTAGTAGTTATAAATAATTTAGCCTATGACTATGGGGAATTACCAAATCTACCAATTGAGAGTCAATTTCTTCTCTTCTTGTTGCTATTGTCATAATTTGCAGTATCAAACTATTGTTCACTTGATAACCTGGTGATCTCATCTGATTATTAAGATGACCAAAATAAAAGTGATGCTTATAGCTTTAACATATCCATGTCAGTTTGACTTATCGTTCAACACTTGGACCTAATTAATCAGGAAAACCCTAATCTGATGCTGTCTATTAGTGCTAGTCTGAAACGCCATTCAAAAGCCTTAAGCAAGAAAGCTGCCTTTCTAAAGTCTCTTGTCATTTATTTCTCATGAATGTCCATTTTCTTTTTTAGTGTTTGATGCCACTCAGCCATTTTCCAGTAATTTATATTGCTAATCAAAAAGCCGTATAGGAATTCTCTGGGTGACTGGGACTGGAAATGTGCTCTGAAATGGGAATGATTTGTAGTTTTTGCACAGGGTGTGTTAAATCACGAGGTGCTGAAGGGCATGTTATTCTTGTAAGCAGTTTGATTCACTGGGTCCTTATTTACCTGGGTAGGCAGGCCATCTTAAATTTTCTTCTGTTTGGATAGTGTTCTTTTCAACATCCTATAAGTGTAGCTCTTTTACCATGAAAGATGTAAACAACCAGTTAGTCCCTAGTGGGGACTGGGGGCAGAGGAGAAGAAAGTCTTGGGCTTAGTTTCCTTCCATGTGTAGGGAAGGTTCCTCTCCAGGAACCTTAGTGACTTAGCTGATAGAGGAAGCACTGCATGAGCTATTCAGGGGGAGCACAGAAAAGACTGGTACAAATACAGTTTCAGTGATTTGATGCTGGCTAACAGGAAGTTTTCATTGTTCAGCGTTCTTGGTAAAAACTTGGACATTCTTTTGAATGTTTGGGCACTTAAGTGATTGTCAATTTATATATTTTTTGTGAGTGTATGCAGTTGGGGTGGGGAGAGGACATTTGAAGAAATTATTTTTTTGCTCTGATAATGAATACGGACGGGAAAAGTTTGCACCATAACGCAGATGTGTTTATGACTGTTTTTCATAGCCACAATCCTTTATACTAATGATGAACTACTTGAGGATTTCAGATGCTTGTGTTTGTCTAGTGTGGTCCCCTCCCCTTGAAGGGGTAGACCTGTGGACATGTGATGGAATGGAGCATTTCAGGGTGAAACAGGCCTTCCTGGAACTTAGATTGTTTATCACACTCCCAGGGGAGTTCGTTTCAAGTTGCTGGTACTAGCAGCTGCAGCGTGAAATTGCCCAATCCTAGGTGCTCTTACTGATGGGTGGGAAGGAGTGGGATTGCTGTTTAAGAAATTTTATTATCTTTAGAAGGGAAGAATGTATTATTATTTTTTTTTAGATGATCTCTTTCATGTGGGCTAAGATAATTTTGAGCTCTGACTGTCCAAGCTGCTTAGAGGTTCTGAGTTGTTCTCCACTGGGGGTGGTACTGCCACTCTCAAGTGGCATGGATGTGCCTGGGAGTGTTTTTTGTCACCGTAATGTGGGGGGGCACTACTGGTGTTCCACAGGTGGGGGCCAGGGATGATGTACATACTGCTTTGACCAGGACAGTTCTGCAAGGTGAGTAATTGTCCCACCCCAAATGGTGATAGCGTCCTCTGAAGAACCTCTGAGAAGTGTGGCTTTGCTTATAATGCTCTGTAGTGCTGATGGACTGCCTGATTGTAGAGGTGAGAGGTGCATAATGAAAAAACAAGTGGGAAGTAAGAGACTTGGGGGCAGGGGAGAAAGACAGGTGACTAGTGTTTAAATGGAAATGGAGAAGGGTAGCTCAGTTATAAATGGCTCAGTTTAAATCTCTCATTGCTCAGAATTGAGAGGCTGCTCAAGTAGTACATCTCATTCTGCTGCCATTTGGTTATTGGAAAGGCACTTTATTTTAATTACTAAACAAATATTTAAGTAATCTTTGAGATCAACTATCTTGAGAGCTGACTGGATTCTGTGGCCTGGATACTCAGACACGTCCAGCTTGGAGAGGATGGTGGGGGCTGGTCACTAGGATGTTGTTGGCAATGCCCTAAGGCAGCAGTCCCCAAGCTTTTTGGCACCAGGGACTGGTTTGATGGAAGACAGTTTTTCCATGGACAGCGGGGTGGTGGTGGGGAAGGGATGGTTTTGGGATGACACTGTTTCACCTGAGATCATCAGGCATTAGATTCTCATAAGGAATGCACAACCTAGATCCCTCTCATGTGCAGTTCACAACAGGGTTTGTGCTCCTATGGGAATCTAATGCAGCCACTCATCTGACGGGAGGCGGAGCTCAGGCAATAATGCTCACTCACCCACCTCTCACCTGCTGCTGTGTAGCCTGGTTCCTAGCAGGCCACGGACCAGTACCGGTTTGTAGCCCAGGGACTGGGGACCCCTCCCTCATGGAACCTGTTGGTAGTTTGCCATGCAAGTGGACCTGCTTTGGATCCTTCTGGGGCAGCTGGAGAGGCTGCAAGGTGAGACCCTTCTCTGCTAGCAGCCTCTTGCCTGCATCTACCAGCCTGCTCACTGGGCTCATGGTTGGGGTGAGGTTCTGGGGATTGAAGTGGAGCTCCAAGCTCTTTTCATGGTCAAAGTCTGTATGCTAGTTCAGGCTTTACCTACTCAGAGTGATCTTCACTTTTAACACAGTTATTGCCTGAGTAATCACCCTCATACTCATTTGATAGGCACTCTTTGGCTTGGCACTCAAAGCTCTTTTTTCTCCATCTTCTCAGCCTTATTGCCCACCACTCTCCAAGAGGTCACCACTGCTTGGGTCATACTTATTAGACCCTCACCCATGCTAAGCTTCTGTCAAGTTTTTGTTCTTTTTTTTCTTAGAGACAGGTTTCATCATGTTGGCCAGGCAGGTCTTGAACTCCTGGCCTCAAGTGATCTGCCCGGCATGGCCTCCCAAAGTGCTGGGATTACAGGCGTGAGTGATCACGCCTGGCCTGTCAAGTTGTTTTGATCCTACACACAAAGCCTGGTCTCCCTCTTCACCTCCCCAAATCCTGCTCATTCACAAAGACCCAGTGTAGTCTTATAATTCTTTGTGAAGACTTCTCTGATGACACCACCCTGCAGTGTTATTTTTTTTCCCCAAGGCCAGTTGGTTTTTATTATCTCCATTGCTTATTTGGAACCAAATTGTCTGTTGTCAGAGGCACAGCTTTGGAATCAGACTGCCTCAGTGTAAATCTGTGCTCCACTACCTACTAGCTGTGAGATTTGTTCAAGCCTCATTGTCCTCATCTATGAAATGGGGCTGTTGATACCATCTCACAAAGCTGTTGTGAGGATAAGTAAGGTAATGCATGGGAAACACTTAAAATATTGCTGGCAAGTTCTGGGTGAACCAATGCTGTCATTTGCTTTGCAGGACATGAAATGGTGAAATAAGTACAGGCTGTGGAGTCACACAGGTCCTGGGGCTAAATCAGACTTTGACATTTTCTACCTTTGTGGCCCTTGGGGGAGTTGGTTAATGTCACTGAGGCTCAGGCTCCCCTTCTATTAAATAAGTATAAATCTCACATCATACAGTTCTGAGAGGATCCCGTGGATGCGTATAAAGCTTTATATATTGTCTAACACATGGTAGGTACTCAGTAAACAATATCAGCTGTTGTTATTGCATGGATATTTAATTTATAACATATAAATCATTTTTGCCCCCAATAAACTTATAGGCTCTGTCAAAAAAGGGCCATATCTTATTTTTCTTTTTTCTTCCACTGATCCTAGGACAATTGCACATAGTAGTTATGAATTTATTTGTGGCTTTAGTGAATCTGGCATCATATTCTTTTGGTCCTTATTTATTCATTCATTTATTTTTGCACTTAAATGATGTGTCTACATGATAATGCATCAACTTACACTGTAGGTTTTGTCCCCAAATCTTTGACTTCTTGAAATGTCCTTATAGTATTGTTATAGTATTGTTTTGCTCTAAGAAAACATCAGGGCTCTGAAACAATAATTGGGACAAAGCAGTCTATTCAGTGGTTTGTAAACTGGGTTTAAAAAAAACCAAAAGAATTCCTGCCACCTATTTGGTGATCTGTAAGGAAAACCAGACAGTTAAAATGTTGCACAGAAAGAGACTAGTGGGTTGGTTTGCTGTTCCTGTCTTGTTTCAGTTTCATTAACTGAATCCTTGACTATTCTATCAATTTGACACTAGACAGGGTAGGGTGCTCCATATAATTTGTTACCCTTGGCTATCATTACTGTAGTGTAAAGTTTTGGAAATAAGCAGGTGACCCTAAATCTTCAAAAGGGGACTGACCTTGTTTATGTGGGCTAGGTATGGGAATTGTAGTGAACTGTCAGCCAACTTATGAATATCAGAAGTATGTCTATCAATACCAAAGGAATCAAAATTAAGTACAGAAAAAGTGAAGCAAAAATTATGGATAAGTTTAAGGAATTGCCTCTTAAATTTGTTTGTTTCTCTGAGTTCAGTGAAGGTGGAACTATTAAAATCTGATTTACTCATACACATTTTTAAAAAGAGGACTGTACCTCCTCAGGTAGACCAAGTGTTTGGAAGGACCAGCATGTGTTAAGAGGATCTAGTGGGGAAATAGGATTTGCCATAGAAATTACCTTACTCTGTTAACTTTGGACAATGTTCCATTGACTACCACTTGCCTTTGTCTTATAAGAAGAGAATTTATGGAAGGAGAAAGAAACTTACAAGGAAAGGGTAAAAGAATGAAACTGCTATTAATATGACTCAATTTTTTTTCTTTCTTTTTTTTTAAAAAAAATTCTAGATATTCCTCTTTTTTCAGGTTATTCCAGATTCCATTTTTCTTTCTATGGATTTAAGATGGTAAATTTCTATTTAAAGTCTCATTGTTTGCTCTGATAGCTTTCTATATCTCTGATATATAATGGTCTCAGCAGGCTGAGTTTTACAAAGAGAATTCTACACTTCCTGACGAACATGCATTAGCTATTCCATAAGCACCCGGTGCTGTGCCAGAGGCTGTAAATGACACAGAGGAATGTTCTCAATCCAGCGTTGTTCCTTGCTGTGGAAAACAAACAGGCAAATGACTTTTCTTCTCTGGGTGCTATCTGTTACTCTAATATCTTATCTTAACACATTCTTAGTCCAACACTTACCCAGGAAGCTTGGGATATGGCTACATATGAAGAAAGGATTACTCTTTTTTTTTTTTTTTTTTTTTTCCTAGATTTGGGCTCTTTATGAGGTTGGAAAACAAGTTTATTCCTATGTCTAATATAAATTTTACTACCGATATCAAAATGCTTAAATTTTTTTGCATTGCTTTCAATTGCTGCAATTTTTCCTAAGCCCAATAATTTTTTAATGCTATGTTAGTCACCAAGTAAACTACTCTTTTTCTCCAACTGAAGTATATGAGCATTATGGATTCTATGCCAGCCCAATAATGAACTCAATTAATGTTAATTGAGAGCAGCTTTGGGGGAAAAAATCAGATTTTTACATTCATTCTTGAGTTTAGTGGAATAAACTTTTTTTTGATGAAAGGGAACATAGAGTAGTGGTCAAGTAGCACAAATGCTGGAATCAGAACTGTCAGATTCAAATCCTTGCTATGCACATATTTGCTATTGGATGTTGGGCAAGTTACCGAATTGCTCTGTGCTTCGATTTATTTATTTGCAAAATATTCATAATAACAGCGTCTATTTCATAGGGTTATTATGAGGATTAAATGAGCTAATGTTGGCAGAGCACTTAGAATGGTGCGTGCCATTTAAGTGCTATATGAGTACTTCTTTTCATCTTCGCACCATCTATTCTGATTCATGGGACAGGCAGGGGCTAGTGCTGGAGAGATAGGGTGTTCATTTGGTTCTGATGGTTCCTTTGTGACGATTGCCTGGTTCTTAACAAAAGGTTTTTATTTCAATGCGGATTGTATTTTCCTCCTTTCCTCCTTGGTTTTTACTAGAGCGATTTTTTTTTTTTTTTTTAAATCAGGCAACCCCTAAACCAGAGAGGCTCCTGGAGAATGTTTTAAAGTTACATAAATGATTGTTTGCAAGATTGCTTCTTGGCTAAAACTGGATTGGTTGAATATGGCAGTTTTGAGACTATTTTCTGAACAAAGTTTTAAAGCTGGCTGTATGTAGATTTTATTTTTTCTCCCTGTGGGTGGCTCCAAAGTATGAAATCATTCTCTTAGCTTTTTTTTTTTTTTTTTTTAAAAAAAAAACTTCAAATAAATAACAAAATGTAGATAATATCTAGATAAAACTTTTGGAAGGCTTGTGAGTAAAGACTACTTATTTAAAACAAAACACTCGAAATAAAGTGCATATAGACTAATTGAAGTCAGGGCACCTGCAATTGTTATTAGACCTAATCTAGACCTTTTCACTAGTGGTTTATTTTTGGTTTATTTTTAAACAACACATATTCCCTTTATGAGAGAATGAGCTTCTGAGGCCAGTGAAGCATTTTGGCTGATTGCTGAGAGGTCACCCAGCAATGATAAAGTATCAGTTTGTTTTTTCTGGAGAGATATTTCCAAACAATAGTCATTTGGGAGTTATAAACAGGCGTTGAAGTTACTACTGAAAAGGTGAATTTGACAAATGAATTATAGATCTGTTGATAAATTGAGTAACTTGGATTTGATATATTAGATAATGAAGTGAGAAGATCAAGTGTGAAAATCACTACCTATAAAAATTACTTAATTGCAACATTTCCCCAGCAGTTTCATTTTTTACATGTGTGATTTTAAATAATTGACTTTGAAGTATTTTATAAAATGACTTTGGGGTCTCTATTTTGTGTTCTTTTCATGATGTGTTTAACTTGGTATTTTAGCTTGGCAAAAACAAACAAGTCCCCCCACCCCACTCCTCAAAAATGGGACTTGTAATAAAAGTTGCTTAAGAAATAGCATTAATTATATATATTTTCAAAACAGGCAATATATATTGTTCTGATAATTTCCTCCTAAATACTCAGTCTCTAAGTTTATACTTTTCTTTTCTCCATAGCAATGTGAAACTGTCTGTAAGAGGACTGTTCTTTATGATTGTTATAATTTTTCAACCAGAAGATACTACCTTTACAACCTCAGATACTAAGGGAGACAAATGTACTGAACTTAGAAATGTATTATGTTGGATTACTAACAATAGACCTAATTGATGAAAGTGATTTAATATATGTTGTGTTAATAGCTAAACCTCCAAAGCCCCTAATCTCCCATGGAAATATTGCTTTGTAGAACAAAATCCAATGAGAAGTTCTGGGATTCCAGAGTGAATTTGTACATTCCTTAGGGGCATTTTTGCAAGGGAGGTTGTTGTGTTTTAAAGGTAGTTGATAAGAGACCTGCACCACCAACCCCAGACCTGCACCACCAACCACCATCATGCATTAGTCTATAGAAGGTATTTGGGTGTACGTACTCCTGTACCACTCGGTACCACCATTTAGCCAAGCAAAGTTTCTGACCATTTGCAGCATACATTATAAATCAGGATGTCACTACCAGACAATCAGATTTGAACATTCCATGAACAAAGTAGCCTATATACCCTAGAAATAGATCACTTAACTATGTTTATGTCACGCTGTTGATATGCCTGCATTTACACAAATCAGGATAGCACATTGCTTATTTATTTTAGGAGTAGGTAACTGATCTGTATATTTACCTAATTTCGGTTAATTAGCCAAAACTTGAAATGGGTAATTTAGCATGATTGCTTAAATACATGGGGAAGATATAATTATTCTTCCAACTGCAAAAATTGCTCCTTTATCCTGTGGGTTTGTGAAAGAATAAAATAATTTTGAGTCTTCTCTAAGTGGGGCTGGTAGTGGCTGCTTTCTTTGAAAAATTTTTCTATGTGGCGCATAATGCTTGGGAAGGTCACTGGCCAGGTATTTGGGGAACTTTGTCCCTTGGGGAGACCTAGGAAAATCACAGGATATATTAGTTCAGTGAAGTGAGCTTGTTTAAGTTATATTGTCCTTCCAGTATCATTAGGGACTATCACTGCCACTTGGGGTGTCAACTTTTGGTGTCAAGTTTGTATACTCTTGTTGGCTGCAGAGATTTTGTTTTGTTTTGTTTTTGGCTCTTTGGTTTAAAAAATTTGTTTGCAGAGATGAGCTTATAGATCTGGCAAGTTATAATTTAATTTTTAAAAATTAAGACAAAATATTAGTCTGAATCTAAGAATGAAAGGCCATAACTTGCTGTATATGATTTAGTAATAAAAAAATCACTTAAAAAATAAGGTAAGGACTCAAAAAAGTATAGTCAAGCAAATGCAAAGTTACTCACGATGTTATCAATCAGAGATAACCACTGTTAACATTCTGGTCTTTTTTATGCTTTTTTTTTTTTTTTTTTTTGCATATGTAACTCTGTTATCAGTAAAAATTTACGTCCTTGTTTTTGTTACATTAAATTATAAGTATTTCTCTAAGTACTTAGAATTTCTCCATAACCATTTTATAAGTTACTAATATGTCAATATAGAGATTAAAAAAATTTAATCCTTTTATTGTTGGACATTTAGGAGGTTTGCAACTTCCTTTGTTATAAATAATGTTGTGATGAAAATCTTTATACATAAATCTGTCTCCTTCTTCGATTAGTTCCTTAGGAAAAAAATCCTTGAAGTAAAAGTACTAAATTAAAGATCAAGTATTTTTAAAAAGCAAGATACATGTTGTCAAACTGCTTTCCCAATGAGTTCCATCAAGGTACACACTAATCAACTGTGTATGAAAATCACTTTCCTCCCACGGATGTTCAAATAAATATTTTTATATTGTCATTGGGAGAATGTTTTCCTAATTTTCTAATTTGTATTTCTTTGATTATCTAACTAGTTGAATAATTTTTCATTTTATCAAAAATTTATGTTTCTTCAGTTATATATCTGCATGGCATAAGTTTTAAAAATTTCTGTCTATTATTGCAGAATGTGACAGTGCGCATTTTCGCTGTGGAAGTGGGCATTGCATCCCTGCAGACTGGAGGTGTGATGGGACCAAAGACTGTTCAGATGACGCGGATGAAATTGGCTGCGGTAAGTGAGGAGGGGCCAGGCTAAGTTCTATTTTGAGTAACATAAGTGCTTCGTGATGATTTCAGCTGTAACAAAGAGAAGAGCTATGTCTTTTAGTGACAGAGCCAGGGCTGGGCCCAAGTCTTTTGAGATCTGTGTGGTTGAATAGAGAACTGATGGCATTAACAATAATTTCACTCCCTTCTGAGGTAGGAGTTCAATTCACATTGATGATAGAACATCAGTTTCTATCTCACTCTTATCCCTTGACCACAACTTTGATATGGAAACATATCTGGGTGCAGTTTTCCGGAGTCTGTAAGTGATTATTTCTGATATTCACTCTGTGAATTTTGTGTACCCACAAGAACAAACAAAAAATAATGTTATCTGAACTACTGTGATTTGTAAGTCAAAGAGGAGTCCATTTTTATGCAAAGGATGTAGAATAACTTGTGTGAATTACCATAAAGAAATCACAGAATTGGTTAGTGTGATTTATGTTTTTAAAAAATTCTAGTTTTAAAAAATTTAAAAAATACGATAATGTAATAAACCTCAAATCTAATTAATTATAAAATGACTTTCACATTCATTTTGTCATTTAGTTTTCTCACTAATCTTCTGAGGTTGGTTTCAGATTAGTAAATTGAGACTTGGAGAAGTTAAGTCATTTATTAAAGTTCTTACAGTTGGTAAGTCTATGCACAGATCCCATTGCTCTTCCCAACTTCCCATAGGTGATCAATCATACATCTGCAATTTCCTTCATCCCAGCAGGTGAACTAATGAGGGTTATCTTTCAAAAATCAGGAAAGCAGGTGAAAAATTTTTGTTTTGAATTGTTGGCCATCTTATGGCATACCATAGCAGTCAAACTTTGGTGTGTCATTTAGATGACAACGCATTTGAAAATGGGAGGAAGGGTAAGGATGGGGTTCTGTACAGTGCTACTCAAACGCTCATGCACAAATAGATCACCTGGGAGCTCATTAAAGTGCAAATTTGGATTCCATATTTTGAGGTGGGACCTGAGCTTCTGCGTTTCTATAAACTTCCTGCTGATGTTGATGCTGCTAGTTTGTGGACTGCACTTTGAACAAGGGACTAAACTATATTTGTAGAGACACAATCATGTGCTAACTATTTGCCTCCTCTGGGCTTACTGAGTTCAGTTTGATTAAACAATAAAAGCAAAAAGGCAAGCGCAGTGTATCTGGGGTAAAGGAATAAGTGAACAGCTATGCCGACAACTCTTCAGAGATCGTTACCTGTATTATATTTTATTGACCTGTAAAAATAATAACAATAACAACAATACCAATGACGATAGTGACAGCAAGTAACATTACATGGCGCTTTCACATACATTATTTAACTTATTTTTCACAACAAACCGTGAGATGAGTATAATCCCCATTTTATGATGCACACATTGAGGTTCAGAGAACCTGCCAAAGATCTTAAAGGAAGTAAATCATGGAAATAATAATTATTTGATTCTGGGTTTTCTTTCCCAAATCTCATGAATTTTCCAGTTCATCATGATACTTTACTATTAGTTATTATGAAACAAATAGTTTAACAGTAACTCACAGTTAATGTTTACTTGAATGAAGCTTTTAATCTAACACCTTTACCATAATTTGTGTGTATGTGTGCTGTTTGTTTTATTCTCTGTGTTTTTAAGTTGCTTTGGTTCATGAGTTTGTTGTGATGCTGTTGCTGAGCTTATTTGACGGTGAACTCTGATTGGTGTCCACAGACTCTAGTATAAGGGTTGTTTACTATTTGCCTTCAAATAAATTGAGCAGGAGTTGACATGATACGCTCTTCTGGAACAAGCATTGCTTGCTAGTATAATGGGGAGGATGATTGCCATAATGAGTCCTCTTGGTTTGTTTTAGCTGTTGTGACCTGCCAGCAGGGCTATTTCAAGTGCCAGAGTGAGGGACAATGCATCCCCAACTCCTGGGTGTGTGACCAAGATCAAGACTGTGATGATGGCTCAGATGAACGTCAAGATTGCTGTAAGTGTTTGGAGAGGAATCTTGCTTTGGCTTTGTGGACATCTAAAACCCAACCTGTCGCAAAGAGGTTACACACAATGGGATGATTTTTTATCAATGTGGAGCAGGGCCTTAAATCATAAAAGAACCTATGCCAGCAATCTCATTCAGCGGTTGGATGATATTGAAAGTATGGATGTACTGAAGAATTATGAATATACCCCAGCAATTCAGAAATGAGATAGGTTCCCAGTCTTTAATTTTGATTATGTTATGCTCAAGAAAGAAACCAAATATTTATTGGAGTGTATAGCTGGGTGTCTTCATGTGTGTGGTTGACAGCTGAATGAGTCCTTTGGCTCTGTGGCATACTTTGTATTCAAACCTTCCACCCCTTCTGCCCCAATATTAAATTCTCTTCTTTTTGACTGAGTGGAAGTAGGTAGATCTGTTGGAGGGCTTCTTGGTGGTTACTTCAGTGACTGCTGCCACAGCCACCATAGGGAGAGTTGGAACAAGAAAGAAAATAGTAGCGATGAAGCGGATCTTGGCAACTGCGGCATCCCTGGACGTTGAGGGGGTTTGGTTCAGTAACCTGGAAAAAACCTTTAAATTCTAATTTCTTTGGAATCAAACTGGAAAAGACTGTTTTAATAGGTCTAACAATAATTTTATTTTATTTATTTTTATTTTATTATTATTTTTAGAGTCAGGGTCTCACTCTCTCATCCAGGCTGGAGTGCAGTGGTGTGATCACAGCTCACTGCAGCCTCAAACACCTGGGCTCACGCAATCTTCCCGCTTCAGCCTCCTGAGTAGCTGGGACTATAGGTGTGCACCACCATGCCCAGCTAATTTTTAAATTTTTTGTAGAGACACGATCTTGTTACGTTGCCCAGGCTGGTCTGGAATCCTGGGCTAAAGTGATCCTCCTGCCTTGGCCTCCCAAAATGTTGGGATTATAGGCATGACCCCCCATGCCTGGCCTGAAAATAATTTCAGATGAGAGTAATATTGGGTAAATATAAGATGGCGACCTATGAGCAATTTGTCTATCATATGTATCATTCCATTCCTTTCTCTATTAAGGATATTTGTATAATTTAAAATCATTCTTATATCATTGTGGATGTTTTTGGCTGCAAGGAAAAAAAACACAACTCACAAAAGTTAAACAAAAAGGGGATTTATTATCTCACATAATAAGAAGCTTAACTGTAGGGTTGTTCCAGGGTTGATTAATTCCCAGCTCAGAAATATTATCCAGTTTTTCCTCACTTTTTTGCTTTGCCATATTTATCCTATTGGCCTTTCTTGATTGCATAAAAGCTGCTCAAGTCTCAAAATTTGCATCCTGAAGGCCTGACATTCTCTCAGGCAGAGAGGAGGTTCTTAATAGATAGATACTAAATGCATAAATGATGGGTTGTTCATCTTTAGGCTATATAGTTTTGAGTCTGTTTTCCCTTACTCCTCTCACAGAGTGGGAAGAAAGCTGAGCTTTATTTTGCGATTCAATGTGTGGTGGATGACCCTTTGCTAATAATAATACTTTACAGAGGCGATTGGAACTACTAAGGGCAACTGCTTGGGAAAAGAGACTGGAGATAAGTTTATAGCAATCATTTAAAAACAATATTGCGTATCATTTTAAATGACTATAGATTTCATAAGGCAATTCTCCCATTTTTAATGATATAAAAATTCTCCATTAGATATCTTTTAACCACAAACAAAACATGCCGCCTCTGTGTTCCCTAAAGTTACCAGATAACTCCTGATTGCCAATGGGCAATTTTCCTTCCTTGTCACACTGGATGGGCGTTTCGATTGCACTTGACTCTGGAGACCATTCCTCCTTCTTGACACCCCTCCCTTGGCTGCCATGACTCCCAGCAGTCCTGGCTCTCTTTTGAGCTGCTTTGGTCATTCCATTTTATTTTCCTCTTCTACTCAGCCCTTGAGTATTTGTGTTGCTCAGAGCCCTGCCCTGAGCAGCTTTTCTCATTCTAGACACTCTCAGGATAGTTTCACCATTCTCATGATTTTAGTGATCCTTTGTGGCCTGATGAGACTTAAATCTGTGTTTACAACCCAGATTTTTGCCCACACTTGAGTCTTGTATACTCAACTACCTTTGGACCTCTGCAAGGTGCCTTGAACTCAAGGTGTCCCAACTGAAAATAATCATCTTCCCTCCTGAACTGGATTTTCCTTCTATATTTGCTAGTCTACATATTTTATCTTTATTGATAGAAATAGCATTTAACCCACTATGAGGCACTGGCAGAAAATACAAAATCAGTCTTAAACTATTGGAAATAGGC
This sequence comes from Pongo abelii, assembly GCF_028885655.2. Classification (NCBI taxonomy): domain Eukaryota; kingdom Metazoa; phylum Chordata; class Mammalia; order Primates; family Hominidae; genus Pongo; species Pongo abelii. The sequence goes on along the minus strand of NC_071996.2, from coordinate 71,882,648 downwards.
AGATGGAGGCTCTCTTACTTGTTGAATTTGTGAAACATATTTCATAATGAAAGTATTTTATTAGATGAAGAAGAAAGATCGCTGTAACTGACATGAAAGATATAATCAATTAACATGAAAAGGCTATCACAATCCCCTAGGCACCCACGCTAGAAACTTGGAAGTTATTCTTGATTCCTTCCTCTTTTTCACTGCCCACATTGAATCACCAACTCCTGCCTAATTTGCCTCATAAATATTTCTAAAGTTAATCTCTTCATTTCTCTCTGTCTTTTATTTTTTATTTTTTGGCAAGGACAGATTTTTTTTTTTTTTTTTTTTTTGAGACAAGGTCTTGCTCTGTTGCCCAGGCTGGAGTGCAGTGGCGCAATCGTGGCTCACTGTAGCCTTGACCTCCTGGGCTCAAATAGTCCTCCCACTTCTCAGCCTCCTGAGTAGCTGGGACTACAGGTGCATGGTACCATACCTGGCTAATTTTGTTTTTTTTTTTTTTTTTTTAGAGATGGGGTTTTCCCATGTTGCCCAGGCTGGTCTCCAACTCCTGGCATGAAGTGATTCACCCACCTTGGCCTCCCAAGTGTTGGAATGATAGGTGTGAGCCACCATGTCTGACCCATCTCTTTATTTCTGCTCCCACTGCCAACATCTCTCATTTGGGTGTCGGCAGTAGTCTCTGGGTTGGCCTCCCTGCCTCCAGTCCTGTGAATCCTTAGATTCTCTCTGACACTGATGCTGATCTAACTAAGATTCTTTGGTAGCTCTCCATTAATTCCAGGAGAAAGTTCCAATTCCCTAACACGGTTTACAGTGGCTTCCAAGATGTGACTGGTGCTTATTTTCCTATGTCTATCATTTGCTATTTTTGCCTTGAAGTGGCCACTTGGGCATAGCAGTGCTTTCAGTTCCTGTGGGTGTGCCATGCTGTGTCCTAGCCTTTTGTCTCCGTGCAAGCTGCCTGAATGCTGAATGCTCGGTACTAGACAGTCCTTCTTTGCTTTTGGCCTACCTGACTGCTGCTTCTTTAAGACCCAGGGAGGTGTCACTTTTTCAAGGAAACTGTCCCCATCCATGCTGCCATCCCAGAGTGAATTAAGTTCCTGGATTGATGGTTCTATCACCCCTGTGTGCCTATAATCCACTTTCATAACTGTTTTCTAATTACTCCTTAAAGTGTCCCCTAGAAGACTATGAGCTTCTTGAGGGTAGGGATTGTGCCTTATTCATTTGCAGATCCCCATATTGCTATACTGTGTGGTACATTTTAGGCCCTCAACAGATGTTTGTGTAATTAATGAATAGATGAATCTCAGCATTAGATAGGTTGATGGAATTATATAATTTTAATTTGTTTTCTCTCTACATTTGAATGAGCTTTTAATTGCTTCTTCATAAGCCCTTTGAAAACCTAAGCACAAAATTTAGAATTATTTGGGCCTGATGTAAAGAAGAAAGCCAAGGTAATTGAAATAGTACTGATACCTGACCTAGTTTCTTTTCATATTGTGTTTGAGACAACTCATGACTTGCCTTCTCGGGAATAAAGTAAAGTTCTTTAATTTTATGTGAAAATTGGCAATATATACTTAAATAAATTATTTGGAAATTTAATGAGGAAGTATTAATCTCTTTAACCTTTTTCAGATAAAATTGTGCCTCTGCCATGGGCAGAATTCAGACACTTAAGTGCCTTCTGGAAAAATCTATCTATTCTGCCTTTATTAATAGAAGCAAAATTGGACCCACAGGTATAAGGTACTTAGAGAAAATATGAAATTATTTAGTGTTAGAAGTAGGCTGACTTGAAAAATTTTGTTTGCTGTTCCAGAATTATAAGACACCATTTTATTAATTAAACAGAAAGAAGGAACAAAATGACAAAGAAGATATAATCAATTAAGCATGGAGAAGGGTGTTAATTATGGTTTTATAATTATTATATCTTATCACATGATAATTTTTATGTTTGAATTTTCAAGTACCACCTTGAAAACTGTCACTGTCTACTCATCTTTTACATATTTTTTTTTTTAGAGACAGGGGTCTTGCTTTGCTGCCCAGGCTGGAGTGCAGTGGCATAATTATAGCTCACTCTAACTAAATAAAAAGAGAAGTTTTTTTGGCTCAAGTGATCCTCCTACGTCAGCCTTCCAAATAGCTAGGACTACAGCTACTTGGAAGTGAGCCACTGTGCCCAGCTAAATTTAATTTTTTTTTAAGATATAAGGATCTCACTATGTTGCCCAGGCTAGTCTTGAATTCCTGGCGTCAAGTGATCTTCTTGCCTCAATCTCCCATGGCTGGGATTAAAGGCACGAGCCACTGTGCCAGGTTTACTTGTCATTTGAAAAGGTTTTTCATGTTTAGTTTTGGTGGTACATTCCTTAACAGATCTAATTTTATCAGAAAACCAAGTTTTGCTGGACCTAAATATCTATACTATATATAAGTATAAGAAGCTCTGTAGGCTGGGAGCCTTGGATCCCTGACAGTTTTGCAGAACACTGATACCTATGGACTCTAAAATGGACGTCCTTTATAGATACCCACGGACCACTAATGGACAAAAACATGAATCAATATGTATTGTGGCATTCAAATCCTCGCGCTTTGGGAGAGGAGGGAGGTTCCAAGATGGCCGAATAGGAACAGCTCCAGTCTACAGTTCCCAGTGTGAGCAACATAGAAAATGGGTGATTTCTGCATTTCCAACTGAGATTTGAAGAGAGTGGTGGATCTCCCAGCACAGAGTTTGAGATCTGAGAACAGACAGACTGCCTCCTCAAGTGGGTCCCTGACCCCCAAGTAGCCTAACTGGGAGACACCTCCCAGGAGGGACCAACTGACACCTCATACAGCCGGGTGCCCCTCTGAGATGAAGCTTCCAGAGGAACGATCAGGCAGCAACATTTGCTGTTCGGCAATATTTGCGGTTCTGCAGCCTCCACTGATTATACCCAGGCAAACAGGGTCTGGAGTGGACCTCCAGCAAACACCAACAGACCTGCATATGAGGGTCCTGACTGTTAGAAGGAAAACTAACAAACAGAAGGGCATCTACACCAAAACCCCATCTGTACATCACCATCATCAAAAACCAAAGGTAGATAAAATCACAAAGATGGGGAGAAACCAGAGCAGAAAAGCTGGAAATTCTAAAAATCAGAGTACCTCTTCTCCTTCAAAGGAACGCAGCTCCTCACCAGCAACAGAACAAAGCTGGATGGAGAGTGACTTTGACGAGTTGAGAGAAGAAGGCTTCAGACGATTGGTAATAACAAACTTCCCCAAGCTAAAGGAGGATGTTCAAACCCATCGCAAAGAAGCTAAAAATCTTGAAAAAAGATTAGACGAATGGCTAACTAGAATAACCAGCATAGAGAAGAACTTAAATGACCTGATGGAGCTGAAAACCATGGCACGAGAACTACATGACACATGCAAAAGCTTCAATAGCCGATTTGATCAACTGGAAAAAAGGGTATCAGTGATTGAAGATCAAATGAATGAAATGAAGTGAGAAGAGCAGTTTAGAGAAAAAAGAGTAAAAAGAAATGAACAAAGCCTCCAAGAAATATGGGACTATGTGAAAAGACCAAATCTACGTCTGATTGGTGTACCCGAAAGTGACGGGGAGAATGGAACCAAGTTGGAAAACACTCTTCAGGATATTATCCAGGAGAACTTCCCCAACCTAGCAAGGCAGGCCAACACTCAAATTCAGGAAATACAGAGAACGCCACAAAGATACTCCTCGAGAGGAGCAACTCCAAGACACATAATCGTCAGATTCACCAAAGTTGAAATGAAGGAAAAAATGTTAAGGGCAGCCAGAGAGAAAGGTCGGGTTACCCACAAAGGGAAGCCCATCAGACTAACAGCAGATCTCTTGGCAGAAACTCTACAAGCCAGAAGAGAGTGGGAGCCAATATTCAACATTCTTAAAGAAAAGAATTTTCAATCCAGAATTCATACCCAGCCAAACTAAGCTTCATAAGTGAAGGAGAAATAAAATCCTTTACAGACAAGCATATGCTGAGAGATTTTGTCACCACCAGGCCTACCTTAGAAGAACTCCTGAAAGAAGCACTAAACATGGAAAGGAACAACCGGTACCAGCCACTGCAAAAACATGCCAAATTGTGAAGACCATCAATGCTAGGAAGAAACTGCATCAACTAACGAGCAAAATAACCAGCTAACATCATAATAACAGGATCAAATTCACACATAACAATATTAACCTTAAATGTAAATGGGCTAAATGCTCCAATTAAAAGACACAGACTGGCAAATTGGATAAAGAGTCAAGACCCATGAGTGTGCTGTATTCAGGAAACCCACCTCACGTGCAGAGACACACATAGGCTCAAAATAAAGGGATGGAGGAAGATCTACCAAGCAAATGGAAAACACAAAAAAGCAGGGGTTGCAATCCTAGTCTCTGATAAAACAGACTTTAAACCAACAAAGATCAGAAGAGACAAAGAAGGCCATTACCTAATGGTGAAGGGATCAATTCAACAAGAACTAACTATCCTAAATATATATGCACCCAATACAGGAGCACCCAGATTCATAAGGCAAGTCCTTAGAGACCTACAAAGAGACTTAGACTCCCACACAATAATAATGGGAGACTTTAACACCCCACTGTCAAGATTAGACAGATCCACGAGACAGAAAGTTAACAAGGATATCCAGGAATTGAACTCAGCTCTGCACCAAGTGGACCTAATAGACATCTACAGAACTCTCCACCCCAAATCAACAGAATATACATTCTTCTCAGCACCACATCGCACTTATTTCAATATTGACCACATAGTTGGAAGTAAAGCACTGCTCATCAAATGTAAAAGGACAGAAATTATAACAAACTGTCTGTCAGACCACAGTGCAATCAAACTAAAACTCAGGATTAAGAAACTCACTCAAAACCGCTCAACTACATGGAAACTGAACAACCTGCTCTGGAATGACTACTGTACATAAATAAATGAAGGCAGAAATAAAGATGTTCTTTGAAACCAATGAGATCAAAGACACAACATACCAGAATCTCTGGGACACACTTAAAGCAGTGTGTAGAGGGAAATTTATAGCACTAAATGCCCACAAGAGAAAGCAAGGAAGATCTAAAATTGACACCCTAACATCATAATTAAAAGAACCAGAGAAGCAAGAGCAAACACATTCAAAAGCTAACAGAAGGCAAGAAATAACTAAGATCAGAGCAGAACTGAAGGAGATGTAGACACAAAAAACCTTTCAAAAAAATCAATGAATCCAGGAGCTGGTTTTCTGAAAAGATCAACAAAATTGATAGACTGCTAGCAAGACTAATAAAGAAGAAAAGAGAGAAGATCAAATAGACACAATAAAGAATGATAAAGGGGATATCACCACCAATCCCTCAGAAATACAAACTACCATCAGAGAATACTATAAACACCTCTATGTAAATAAACTAGAAAATCTAGAAGAAATCGATGAATTCCTCAACACATACATCCTCCCAAGACTAAACCAGGAAGAAGTTGAATCCCTGAATAGACCAATAACAGGCTCTGAAATTGAGGCAATAATTAAGGGCCTACCAACCAAAAAAAGTCCAGGACCAGACGGATTCACAGCCAAATTCTACCAGAGGTACAAGGAGGAACTGGTACCATTCCTTCTGAAACTCTTCCAGTCAAAAGAAAAAGAGGGAATCCTCCCTAATTCATTTTATGAGGCCAGCATCTTCCTGATACCAAAGCCTGGAGGAGACACAACAAAAAAAGAGAATTTTAGATGAATATCCCTGATGAACATCAATGCAAAAATCCTCAATAAAATACTGGCAAACCAAATCCAGCCACACATCAAAAAGCTTATCCACCATGATCAAGTTGGTTTCATCCCTGGGATGCAAGGCTGGTTCAACATACACAAATCAATAAATGTAATCCATCATATAAACAGAACCAAAGACAAAAACCACATGATTATCTCAATAGATGCAGAAAAGGCCTTTGACAAAATTCAACAGCCCTTCATGCTAAAAACTCTCAATAAATTAGGTATTGATGGGACTTATCTCAAAATAATAAGAGCTATTTATGACAAACCCACAGCCAATATCATCTTGAATGGGCAAAAACTGGAAGCATTCCCTTTGAAAACTGTCACCATTCCTATTCAACACAGTGTTGGAAGTTCTGGCCAGGGCAATCAGGCAGGAGAAAGAAATAAAGGGTATCCAATTAGGAAAAGAGGAAGTCAAATTGTCCCTCTTTGCAGATGACATGATTGTATATTTAGAAAACCCCATCATCTCAGCCCAAAATCTCCTTATGGTGATAAGCAACTTGAGCAAAGTCTCAGGATACAAAATCAATGTGCAGAAATCACAAGCATTCCTATACATCAGTAACAGACAAACAGAGAGCCAAATCATGAGTGAAGTCCCATTCACAATTGCTTCAAAGAGAATAAAATACCTAGGAATCCAACTTACAAGGGATGTGAAGGACCTCTTCAAGGAGAACTACAAACCATTCTCAATGAAATAAAAGAGGACACAAACAAATGGAGGAACATTCTATGCTCATGGATAGGAAGAATCAATATCATGGAAATGGCCATACTGCCCAAGGTAATTTATAGATTCAATGCCATCCCCATCAAGTTACCAATGACTTTCTTCACAGAATTGGAAAAAACTACTTTAAAGTTCATATGGAACCAAAAAACAGCCCACATTGCCAAGACAATCCTAAGCCAAAAGAACAAAGCTGGAGGCATCACGCTACCTGACTTCAAACTATACTATAAGGCTACAGTAACCAAAACAGCATGGTACTGGTACCAAAACAGAGATGTAGACCAATGGAACAGAATAGAGCCCTCAGAAATAATACCACACATCTACAATCATCTGATCTTTGACAAACCTAACAAAAACAAGAAATGGGAAAAGGATCCCCTATTTAATAAATGGTGTTGAGAAAACTGGCTAGCCATATGTAGAAAGCTGAAACTGGATCCCTTCCTTACACTTTATACAAAAATTAATTCAAGATGGATTAAAGACTTAAATGTCAGACCTAAAACCATAAAAACCCTAGAAGAAAACCTAGGCAATACCATTCAGGACATAGGCATGGGCAAGGACTTCATGTCTAAAACACCAAAAGCAATGACAACAAAAGCCAAAATTGACAAATGGGATCTAATTAAACTAAAGAGTTTCTGCACAGCAAAAGAAACTACCATCAGAGTGAAGAGGCAACCTACAGAATGGGAGAAAATGTTTGCAATCTACCCATCTGACAAAGGGCTGATATCCAGAATCTACAAAGAACTTAAACAAATTTACAAGAAAAAATCAAGCAACCCCATCAAAAAGTGGGTGAAGAATATGAACAGACACTTCTCAAAAGAAGACATTTATGCAGCCAACAGACACATGAAGAAATGCTGATCATCACTGACCATCAGAGAAATGCAAATCAAAAGTACAATGAGATATCATCTCACACCAGTTAGAATGGTGATCATTAAAAAGTCAGTAAACAACAGGTGCTGGAGAGGATGTGGAGAAATAGGAACACTTTTACACTGTTGGTGGGACTGTAAACTAGTTCAACCATTGTGGAAGACAGTGGGGAGATTCCTCAAGGATCTAGAACTAGAAATACCATTTGACCCAGCCATCCCATTACTGGGTATACACCCAAAGGATTATAAATCATGCTGCTATAAAGACACATGCTCACGTATGTTTACTGTGGCACTATTCACAATAGCAAAGACTTGGAACCAACCCAAAAGTCCATCAGTGATAGACTGGATTAAGAAAATGTGGCACATATACACCATGGAATACTATGCAGCCATAAAAAAGGATGAGTTCACGTCCTTTGTAGGGACGTGGATGAAGCTGGAAACAATCATTCTGAGCAAACTATCGCAAGGACAGAAAACCAAACACTGCATGTTCTCACTCATAGGTGGGAATTGAACAATGAGAGCACTTGGACACAGGATGGGGAACGTCACACACTGGGGCCTGTCGTGGGGTGGGGGGAGGGGGAAAGGATAACATTAGGAGATACACCTAATGCAAATGACGAGTTAATGGGTGCAGCACACCAACATGGCAGATGTATACATATGTAACAAACCTGCATGCTGTGCACATGTACCCTAGAACTTAAAGTAAAATAATAATAATAAAAAAAGGAATTATAAAAAAAAGAAGCTTTGTAAAAATTGAGAGCAAACCTTCTTTCTTCCATTAGGGGATTATATTATATTTTTTAGAGGATCACGTTTTCCCCCAAAGCTCTTTGTATGTAGACAATTTAACATCCCAGGATAAGATAATGTTACCATGTTATGGTAATTCCTGCCTCAGATTTACAGGATAGCTTTCACGTCATGCTTGTGGGCATCAGTTCACTGGATTTTATCTGTTTTATCTGGAGGCAAATTTGATGAACTGCTGATGCCCTGCTTTCACCTATACTAATCAACATGGGATAAAATCAAGCTAGCTTAAATTTTTTTCTCTTTATAAAATTGATACATGGTCAATGTAGACAGTTTATAGAATAAAGGAAAGTATATAGAAAAAAAAACCCACTCATATTCATATTCACACCACTCTTGAATAACTGCTATTAAAGGTTTGGTATATTTCCTTCTTGTTTATACAAGGATTTCAATGGGTGGGTTGGGGTTCCTTGGTTAATACCTATACTTGCAAACTTTTTATTTCATTAACCTTTTTACCATATAGTTTTAAAATCTGTATTCTATTCTTCACACATGTCGATAACGTAATTGTGTACATAGCATGCTTAAGTGTGGACACTATTCTCTGGGCATTTTGATAATATTATACTACTGCTTTTGCATTGTAAGCTCAGCTTGGTGGTAGCCGGGTACTTTACCCTGTGTCCCTATGAACTTTATGCTTTCCAATATCCTTGTTAATGCCAATAGATTAGTCTGGTCTAGCAATAATTATAAATTAAGTAATAATTTTTTCTCTTCACAGCACAAAGTACATGCTCAAGTCATCAGATAACATGCTCCAACGGTCAGTGTATCCCAAGTGAATACAGATGCGACCACGTCAGAGACTGCCCGGATGGAACTGACGAGAATGACTGCCGTGAGTCTGTTGTAGTCCTTGCACTGTATTTGGTTTCACCCTTGTCCCTTTGGCATTTTAATCAATTTGTTAGATTTGTTGATGGACATAAATGCCTACAATACGCCTCTTGTTATTGCAATCTCTTGGCAGATTCTTTTGTGGATTAGGGGTGATGTTCTGATAAGAGTCTATTTTTAACAAGACATTCTAAGAGTGTCCTGCCTTAGTGCATCAAGTTTCTGTATTTTTTATAGTAAGAAACTTTTAACATGAACATAGATTCCAAAAGGAAGGATAATTAAATACATTGAGTACAGAATCCAGTTTGGTAAATTTTAACTGTTATTACACAGTTATAGTAAGTTTCTAGGACAAATTTCTCACTAGTTTTCCTGCTTTTATGAACTCAACATTTTTCAGATTACTGTTGGAAAAGTGTTACATTTTGAAAATGGCTTTTCCTATAACAGCAGGATACTATATCTGTTTGTGACTGATCACCACAAAATAAGACATATAAATCATAGTATTCTATGTATAATGTATAAATATTACCACACCAAAATAAGAAAGTGCAATCATGGTTCATTATGTAGTAACAGGTAAGTAAAGAACAATCTTCCTCTTTTGAGGCTTATATAGAAGTGTTAGGATATGGGAAGATAGGAATTAGTCTGCTGTGTCAGTCCTATAGTCCATATAATTGTCTTTAATCTCAGACATACCACAGTTTCTCTCTCTTTCTCTTTTTTATTTTTTTATTTTTTGAGAAGGAGTTTCACTCTTGTTGCCCAGGCTGGAGTGCGATGGCATGATCTCGGCTCACCACAACTTCCACCTCCTGGGTTCAAGCGATTCTCCCGCCTCAGTCTCCCGAGTAGCTGGGATTACAGGCATGCACCACCACGCCCGACTAATTTTTGTATTTTTAGTAGAGATGGCATTTCACCGTGTTTGTCAGGCTGGTGTTGAACTTCTGACCTCAGGTGATCCACCCGCCTCGGCCTCCCAAAGTGCTGGGATTACAGGCATGAGCCAGTGTGTCTGGCCCCTAGTTTCTCTTAAAAGTTCTTACAAGTCTATCATTTATGAATTTTTCCAGAAGTTCCTTGAGTTTTTAATATATATGTATATTTTAATATATACATATAATATATATTTCTGACAGGCCTTTTCGTGCACTCCTGCATTTCATAAATTTACTATGTGCTGTATAAAGATATAGTCATGTGTCATTTAATGAGGGGGACACATTCTGAGAAATGTGTTATTAGGCAATTTTGTTGTTGTGTGAACACGATAGAGTGTTGTTAAACAAACCTGGATGGTATAGCCTACTGCACACCTAGGGTAAACAGTATATACCCTAGGCATATACTCTTGCTCCTAGGCTACAAACCTGCACACCATGTTACTGTGCTAAATACTATAGGCAATTGGAACACAATGTTAAGTATTTATGTATTAAACATATGTAAACATAGAAAAGGTACAACAAAAATATGCTATTATAATCTTAGGGTACCATTGTAGTACATGTAGTCCATGCAGTCTGTCGTTGACCGAAAGAGCCATACGCGGTGCCTGACTGTACTTCCTTTTGTTTGCTCTTAAATTTATATTTCAAACTTCAAGGAATTATCCCAGTATTCCATTAATTGGTGAGCAGATTTTTGTGTACCTTAGAAATCTTGATCATAAACTTTTCAGTTATTATGTCTCCAACTGAAGATTCAAGTTTTAGCCTATTCTCATGGGATATCTCCTCTATTGTTTTATAATTTTGATTTAATTTTAGTTCTCTGGATTGTCTCTAAATTCCTTCCTTTGATACAAGTGGTTTGTTTTATGCTTTCTGATAAAAGAACTATCTTGTGTAAATTTTGCTAAACTTTCCAATATGGTGCCGTGACTAGGGTAGGAGCTAACATACATTGATTATGGCAAGCAAATTGTTTCTAGTCACTGTACCTTTCAGACTATAGTGTTCATGGAAGAAATACTTGTGTATGTGCAAAAGTAAGACCTATGCTTCCGTCCATACCATGACCACATGGTGCATTTTTAAAAACGACCCTTCTCTAGTGCTTTCTCCCTTGCACGTTATTTTTCTTTGAGAGAAGTGTCTGTGCTATTTGTCATTGTCTCTCCATTTCCTAGCAGAGTTCCTAGTACAGTTCTGTTCTAATTTTCATCTGAAATATTCTTATTTATCTATCTATTTATTTATTTTTAATTTTACTTTAAGTTCTGGGATACATGTGTGACGTTCCCCTCTCTGTATCCATGTGTTCTCATCGTTCAACTCCCACTTACGAGTGAGAACATGTGGCGTTTGGTTTTCTATTCCTGTGTTAGTTTGCTGAGAATGATGGCTTCCAGCTTCATCCACGTCCTTGTAAAAAACATAAACTCATTCCTTTTTAGGGCTGCATAGTATTCCATGGTGTATATATGCTACATTTTCTTTATCCAGTCTATCATTGATGGGCATTTGGGTTGGTTCCAAGTCTTTGCTATTATAAATAGTGTTACAATAAACATACGTGTGCATGTGTCTTTATTTTTTGAAAGAGATTACAGTGTTTCCACTTTGGATTTATCTTCACTCTGGAAATTATGCAAAGAATTTAGACTAAACTCTGGCAAGTTTAGAGATGGTAGCGTGTGTCTGGATGCCATAGAATAGCAAGTTCAGGGGTCAAAGATTCTCCTTTCAGTGCTTTGTAAAGCACACAGTAGGTTCTTCATTGAGGCAAATGAAGAAGATATTTTTGATTAATAATAATGATAAACCATATGTTATATTTTGTAGCATTTTATAAATTTCAGAGCATTATATAAATTCTAGTTGTTACTATTAGGTTCCTTTATGAGGACAATAGGGCAGGCACTATTATAATCTCTTATGAATAAACAAAAACTTCAAAGAGAAGAGTGACTTGTTCGAGGTTGTATAGTAGAGATAGGGCTTAATTTGTCTTCTAGTTCCAAGTCTGGTGATTGCTCTTCATGGAGGGCTTTATTTACAGAAGGAGAAAGTCCTATCTTATACAAGTTAAGAGACCACCAGAGGCCTGTACCACCAGCCAAAAGTCTGTGTCTTTATCCCTTATTTGCAAGTAGATGAAAATGAGTGCTTTATTGCAAATGCAGTGGGACTAAAGGAACTGCTACTTTGGGGAAAATAAAAGTCAGCTGAAACAGAATGTTTGCAGCCAAGACTAAAGTCACTAATACAACCGGCTCACAACTTTGCCAATGAACCTTCTGGCAAAAACCTGGCAGGATATGGATATGCAAGTAGCTGCTGTAAAAGGGAATGAAGCAGAGGAAGTGAGCTTTATAAGTTATTATATCTGGGCAGGAATTTTTAATCAAGTTTTTTTTTAATTTAAAAAAATTTAAGTACAAATAGTTGGTGAAATAATGATTCACTAAGGAAAGAACACCAAATTTGGCTTACTGTTTCTGGAATCATACAAGTCATGAACCCTTCAGGGCACATTGTGGCCTAAAATGAATCACATGCATATAAGGGATTTTGCAATGAGGCGTTCTTTCCTATTTCCCTCTACCTTTTTTATTTATTGCTAAGTTTCATTTATGGAGGAGTGTAAAAAAAAAAAACTCTCACAAATCAGAGGAAATGTAGAAAAGAATCTTCTTATTCTTTTGTTAGTGCTTTGATCTGGTCACAGTCAGATATATACAAGAAGGAAATGAATGGCCTCGATCAAAGTCCTTAGAAAATGCTAGTATAGGGGATGGGTTGCAGGAGTGATCCCATTTTGTTTTCCTTCTTTGTTTAAAGTTCTTGTGGAAAGTGGGAAAGAGAACTGCCAGTCACCGAGCACCAGCCACCACCTTACCCACTTTTCACATCAATGCTGCAAGGTGGGTATGAGGACCAGCTCTGTTTTACAGAGATTGTAAAGATTATCAAGATGTAAGAGTAGGGGAGCCAGGATTTTAACCCAGGTCTAAACCATATGCCTGTGCTCTTTAAAGATTTTGCTTTAGGAATAGAAATTTATAACTTATTTTTGTTTAAAGGTTACTTAGCTATTTGATTATTTTTACATATTATTGTCTAAGCCTTTTTTAGTATGGAAGTTTTTTTTAACATATACAAAAGAAGCATGAATTGTATAGTGAACCCCTTTGTATGCATCACTCAATTACATCAATGATGAACTCATAACTAATATTGTTTTATTTATTCTCTTTATTCTCCCCATTATTTTGAAGTATTTCTTAGACATTGTATAATTCCACCTGTAAATATTTCAGTATTTATCTCTAAAATATAAGGACTAAAACATAACCATAATATCATTATCACACCTAAAAATTAAACAACTCTTCTTTAAAATAATCAGATATTGAGTCAGTTTTTAAAATTCCCCAATCATCTTGTTATTTTTTACAGTTTTATTATTTAAATCAAAGTCCAAATAAAATCTTTATGTTCAAGTTAGTTGATATGTCTCATAAGCCTTTCAATTTGTGGGGTTTCCTTCTATTTCTGTTCTTTACCCCTTGCAATGTACTTGTTAAAAAAAAAAAACCCAGGTCACTTGTCCTGGAGTTTCCCACAGTCTGGCTTGTGTTCATTGTGTCCCCTGATGTCCTTTAACATGTTCTCTGTCCTCTGTATTTCCTGACAATTAGTAGCTAGACCTGGAGCAGGGTTTCTCGACCTTCACACTGATGACATTTGGGATCGGACGGTTCTTTCTTGTGCGTTGTAGAATGTCTAACAGTATCCCTGGCCTCTATCCACTAGATGTCTGTAGCATTGCCCAGTCGTGACAATCCAAAATGTCTCTGGACGTTGTCAAATGTCCTCCAGGAGCAAAATCATCCAGTTGAGAACCAGTGATTTAGGGGACTGAACAGGTGCAAGGATTTTCTTTGGGGGGAAACAAGGGAAGGCAAGAGTACTTTTTATATAAATCTGTGTGTTTTCATTAGGAGACACAGGATAGCTAGCTGTCTGTGATGTGAGTAGCCATTGATGATCACTGCTGAAATCCATTTAGTCATAGCAGTACTTAGTTATTTTAAATGTTGCATTAGATATATAACAGCTGTTATTAGTTGCTTTAAATTAGAATGTTTTCATGTGATCAAAGATTAAATGAGGCTTAGCCAGAAATCATCTTCATGAGACATGACACTTTATTATTTCTGCAGTGATGATGCATGGAAATCATTACTTGTGGACAAACTTAGAATTAGCCTGTGAATGGGGCTTTTGTTTTTCTATTTCTCAGAAATAGAATGGCCTATAGGAATGAATATATTAGGTACCTGGAAACCACCTAAAAATAGTAATGGATGTTGGAAAAGCTCCAAAGAAGGACTCAATTCCTCCCTCCAATATTCAAAAGGATTAGGGAGCTTGATGTTGTAGTTTGTAGCCCTGCCTGTCATTCCAGACCTCTAGGTTGTAGTTCATACCCTTTCAAGCTTCTAAAATCAAGACACTGAGCTCCAAGACAGAGTACCTTGTGTCCATTCCAGGCATTCCTTTACAGAACAAAGAGTGGTGTGTAAGAGTCCTCTCAGGGAGGCAGGCAGGGAGAGAGGAGGTGAGAGAATGGTCGAGATGGTGAGGAAGGGGAGGATATTAAGGTCTCAACAAAAAGATTATTTTTGAGATAAATGTGGTATAGTATGAGAGATTCTTATTGCATTTGGTCTTTTTGTCTGCTTCGTCTTTATGTGCATAAGGTATTGGTGGTTATTTTACCCATTTAGAAAAATTTCTGAATATATATATATATATATATATAAAGCTGCAAAACAGGTAAAAGCTCATTTTCCCCCTTAGTTCTTTTATTATTCAATCTGGTCATCTGTAAAATGGCATCTCATATTAAACAGCTTGTCAATTAACTTTTTTTTTAAAGGAACAGAGAGATTCAAAACTGCGGTCCATTTTACTTCTAATGGGATTAGCATCAAGGAAAAACCACTCATGCAGGGTCTAAGATAAACATCAGAACAATGCAGCAATTATAGGTCATTCAATTAATATATTGATGTGACTTTCAGTTGCTCAAAAATAGTACAGTTTTTTTCTGTTAAGTGAAAAGATTATTTTGCTTTTTCAAGCACCATATTAGAATGATTTTGGTGTGAATAAAACTATTGCTAATTATCGTTGGTTTGCAGCACTTCTCTTTTGTTACTTAGGAATGCCAAAGAAAGGGTAAAATCCCGTTACAATGAAGGCTTTCTTGCCAGTAATCAGCAGTATTTGGTCTGCCTGCAACTGGGGCTGCTTTGTCCCAGAAGTTTTATTTCTATTGACTTTCTGCTCTTTAGAATTTAAACATTTTTCTTTATATCTTTAACTGCTGAAACTCCAGCTGAGGGAACAGTGGGAGAGGAATAAAAAAGATGGTTAAAGTCATTTTGTGGACCGTGAGGGTGCATGAAGAACATGTTCTTCAAACTCAGTTCCACATTTAAGCTGCCCAACAAGCTTTGCCCTTGCTATTCTCTCTCTCCCTGAAGCCAGAAAGAAGAAGCAGGTGACTCTCAAAAGGACCCCATCTTACCTGTCACATCACAGATGTACCTTTTTAGCATTCTCACAGTTGAGATAGGATTCAGAGCCCTGAAACCTGGAGGAAGGAGAGAAAACTCTCTTTTATTTAGTTTCCATCATACAAGGATGTTATAAATATCCCCCATCTTTAAAAAGATCCTAAGATCCCTCTTAGCTGTTGCCAATTACCCTGCTCCCTTTTACAACAGAGTTTCCTAGCATTAACGTTAATGGCTGTTTCCATTTACCCTTGTCCTGTTTCTTTCTTTAAAAATTTTTTTTTTACATATGTAATGTATCCAACTGATTGTCCTTTTTTTTTAGAACCCACTGAAAATAGTCCTTCATCTTCACCAGTCTCCTGAAAATATTCTTTCAATGCTACCAATGACTGCCATTATGCTAAGCCTAATGGTTCTTGTTCAAATATCACTTCTCAGAGAGCTACTCCCCAGTTACTCTTTACCTTTTACCCAGCTCTATTTTTGCAACTTTTTTTCCCATTGTGACATTTACTTTAATAGCTGTAATTTCACTCTCCCAAACAGAATGTCTGTTCCATGAGAAATTGGATTTTATTTCATTCTTTAGTACCTTGCACACTATAGGTGTGCAATAATTATTTTTGTATGGATTGATTAATAAAATGCTGTGGGAATTGCTAATTCACTTGTAATTTTGTTTGCCTTTTAATTTAATTCTTAGCACAGCATCTATGAAGTCAGATTTCAATAAATACATGTTGAGCACAAGAGAATTCTAATTAAGAAGAACGCAGCACTCTGTAGAATAACTGGTTTCTAGGATATTGACATTCATCCAGCAATGATTTGCTGATGAGTATTCAAATTATTTGGAGCTATGTTTCCAGCAGGGAGGCTGAGCCACACCATTTCTAGTGATTGGAAAGTGGCTACTCTTATAATGCTGGGGTGCAGCTAGTTTTCCTGTCTCTTTGATTAGATTTTGTCTTTTGTTCTGCCCAGGTGGGTCCCTGGGAATAACTACTAAGGTATGGAACCATGGTGTTGTCTGGCCTTCAACGAAAACATGTAGCCCAGTGCCACTAAACATGATGTACATTATAAACATTTGTTTACCCCTTAGAAGGCATCTTACTTCTTTGTACTATTCCTTGGAGCATTTGATGCACATTTTTCCATCTTGTTGCTCGGTCACTTTTGTAATAGAGCTTGTGTGAGTTTTTTTTTGTTTTTTTTTTTTTAAGGAATTTACAACTATGTCAGTTTTTATCTCCTTTGCGGTTTTTGGTGATAGCTCTGTGTATGGGAAGAAGGCAGTGCCGTGGATCTGGAATCCTTGGAGCAACCCTCTCAGGCACATTTCTAGTTGAGGTCTAAGATTAGGTCACTGTGGATAGAGACCAGCAAGGTCAGGCTTAAGACCCAGCTAGTACAAAGGGAGTGAGCTAAGGAAAACTAGATAACTTAGTTTGTTTCTGTTTTTGCTTTGGCTTCCTGAAAGCCACCCAGACTAAACTTGATGTTAGTTCAATTCTACAAGTCCTCGGGATGACCATATTTTCTTTCTCTTTCCAAGGTGCTGAATTTCTTCCTTTCTTTCTTTCTTTCTTTCTTTCTTTCTTTCTTTCTTTCTTTCTTTCTTTCTTTCTTTCTTTCTTTCTTTCTTTCTTAATAAATTTGGTTTTATATAACTTTTTATTGAAAGCTTCTTCAAATTACTTTTGGACTGAGGCAGGAAATACTTCTCTGTTTTTTCCTTGTATATTACTACATTCCCTAGGAGCTAGTCCATGATGGCAGTCACTTCAGAGACTTGAAATTTACCAGGAATGGGGGTTTGGGGAGTCGTGGTGGTACCTTTATGAGACTTTAACTTTATGGCCTGTTTTTTGGTATTGACTCTCCTGTTTGTCCTGGTACTCCTTCTGGAAAGTTATTTTTCTTGTGTAGGTTTCCTAGAATTCCTAGATTATATCACATTGAAGTACTTTGTTGACTATGCCATAAGTTGTGGGAAACTAGAGTTTGCCTGACTTCTCCCTTCTTCCTAATGTGGATGGGAAACTGACTGGCAGAAAGAAAATCTTCCCCCCTTCCTCTTGGGTTTCTTCTTTTTCTTTTCATAATCTCTTTTAAGAATTTTCTATTACCATTTAATTCAATTTCTTTCTTCTTTAATTTTTCGCTTCTTCCTGTTACTTACTCTGCAGCCTATAAATGGTAGATGTATCTGTGGTAGTGGTTAGTAACCTGGGTTATGGAACCAGGTTGCTTGGATTTGAATTCTGGCTCTCCAACTTTACCAGTTATGTGACCTTTTTCAAATTCCTTAACCTCTTAATGCTCAGGTTCTTACTCTATAAAATGGGAGTCATCATAGTATTTACTTCATGAGGTTGTTATGAAGATGAAATGAGTTTATACATATTGAGTACTTTGACACATGTCTGGCACACAGTTTTTAATATATGTTATTGATGATGATGATGATGGTGATGATTGCTTGTTTAACTTTGTGGGTAGTACTTGCAAGTAAGTGCTGGTGGCCAAACTGGTAGATTCTTTCTGGCAAATCATTACATTGACTGGATTAATCTGTCTTGGAGCCAGAGCAAATAACATAAAGTAACTTATAAAGGATGACTCTAGGACCTTGAACAGTCCCAGGTGTCTGGGCTGGACTTGTATCAGTAATTTCTTGTGTGTGTGTGTGTTTCCCAATCTTGGCTTAAGTTTCCTAACCTACTTTAAGATCCCTTCTTCATAATAGTGGTTTTTTCTATGTTCTTCTCAGCCATGTTGTCAAACTGTGAGAATAAAACGTGTCTACAGTCTTCCCGTCAAGATAATAATGAATAGTGCCTTATATTTGTATCTTACTCTGCTTAAAATGATTTCCATTCTAAGAGGTCTACAAGGTCTTCAAACTACATTTCTACACCCTCCTTCCTGATTATGTAAACAGAACTATAACATGGAACTTTCTTGCTTCAAACCAAATCATTAACAGCGAAAAAATATAAAAACTCTTGTCTGCATAATTTTGGGGCAGCTCCCAATTATGGGGGAACAAATCTGAACATGTACATTTGGGACTGGGAGAAAGTAAAGAAAGGGGAAGCAAGGAGTGGTGTGAGGAAGGATATTCTCACCTTTTTGTGTTAGAAAAAACTTTAAAGGTCTGAGGCTTAATTTATAGGTACTTGTTGATCTTTCCATTAAAACCAAATTCAGAAGGAAGAGTTTCCTTGGTGTTCTTACATATGGTCTCCTCTCATATTGCACTTTACCCTATACTCAAAGTCTTGCAGGACATTTTAGCCACATGATGGATTTGCTCTATGGGAAGAAGATTAGACTTAGGCTTGCCAAGCAAATAAACCAAAAAATAAGATTTTAGATATCTCCCAGTTGGAAGCTCAAAGGATTGTGATTTATTGTTTTCTGGAGTAGGTTGAAACTCATTAACATCTTTAGCAATGGTAGTAGAATCCATTCATTTCTTTCTTTGCTCAGTGTTAACAGTTCGGACCTGTTCTCTCTCTATGGGTCTCCAAAGAGGGAAAACCATTCAGAAACAGATTTCCAGGTATTTTCAGTATTTAGTGGAGTTAGGGAGCTCTGTGAAATCTTTCCTATGAGTATACATCTCGGGTTAACTATGCACCGAAGAGATCAAGGTGTGCAGGGGTTGAGAGGGGTCCTCTGCTGATTGAGAGAGATTCTTTATCAGTGTGGATGGAGACGAGAAAGCTGTTTGTTCCTCATTCCAAAAGTCAAACTGCTGACCTCTGGCCATTACAATACCCTCCCTGATGATATCAAGCTGAGCTTCTTGTTTGTTGGGTGGGGAATGGGCCTTGTCAGTAAACTTGTAGTCATGTCAGTGGTTACTGTTTTAATCTTTCCCCTTTCAATTTTCTGGCACTGGCTCTCAAAAAGCAGGATGAGGAAAACAAGAGATCCATCCAGCACACTTATTCTAGATTCTTTATATTTATAATTATCACCTTAAATGAAGTAGCCACTGTTCAAGCCCAGATTAATTTTCCTCCAGACAGATAGCTTATCTATTGCGAAGAGCTGGGGTTTCTATGAGTTTTTCTCCTGCTTGCTGCTGCTCTTAAAAGGCTAGATAACACATTGACAGTTTCAGCACAGAATTTGGTGCATGACTTCTGCTTGAAAAGACTTGGGACTATCCAAAGAATTATCTTCAATATATTTATATCTCTGTAAAATCTCAAATTGGGTTCTTAAGTGCCAAATTGAGACTCAAAGTCAACTAAGACATACCTTTTCCTTGGTTAAAAAGAAATCAGAAGATGACCTGATAATCACTACAAAAATAATCTTTCATGAAGAAGATGGTCAGACCAAGGAAGATATCACATTTGTAAAAAGGAGGGTATTCAAAGGCCATAAAAGGCAGAACTTCAAAATATTTTAAAAAGCCGAATGAACTAAAATGTTCAACTGTGATAAATAGCAACATTGAACATTTCTTGAGCACAGAGAGTAATGTCCCACCCCTGTACTAAGTGTGCACAGTGAGTAATGTCCCACCCCTGTACTAAGTGTTGGGGATTCTAAAGTGAGTAAGACAGGATCCTTGATCTCAGGGAGTTTCATTATGTCTTGGGGGAAAGAGATCAACAATCCACAGAATAAAGCCTCCAGTAAGAAGTCATGAGAGACAGGTGGTCCAAGTCTGGCAAGTAGAGAGGAGGGACAGATAGCACGTTATTCCTGTAAGAGACTTCCTGATTTTCCACTGTGACCTAGAAAACCAGGTCCAGTGAGTAGCAGTGAGGTGGTCATATGTACATAACGTGGCAACAACAATTTGTGCTTTGAAAGCACATTATGCTTTTCAACATGCTTTACCAGACATGGTCTTTTCAGGCCCCTCTACCCTGTGCAGTAGCTTATCCAAATGTACAGATAGGGAAGCAACATAGGAGGACATGAAGTTTGAGTCACAGTAAATAGCTGCTTAGTGGTACCTCTGGGCCGCCAGGGATCCTGAACTCTAGGCCTGCTTTCTTTCTCCAACCCGCCAGTGGAAGAAATGACCTTTCTTTTTTCCAAGCTTGTGCGGTGGTACTTTAGTTTCCTGGGATGTTATCTGTATCATGTAAAAGAATGTTTGATTTTGAACTAAAGTTAAATTCTTTCTCATTCTTCGTCTTTCGGCTCAAAAGTCACTTCTTTAGGGGATACTTTTCTGGGCCCCCAAATCTCTCTGCTATGCAGTCTCACAGTCCTCTGTACTTTCCACATTAGCACTTATCCCAGTTTGTAATTTACCATTTGTGTCTTATTTGATTAATGTCTGTCTCCCCTGTCCAGCCTTACTCTCCATGAAGCCAGGGAGCATATTTCTTTTGTGTATGAATATATGCATTTAGTGACTTGCATATAGTAATCACTCAATAAATGTTTGCTGAAGGAAATTTAAGGTTTGTTTATTGTTTCCTTTTTTTTTTTTTTTACAATAGAGTACCCAACATGTGAGCAGCTTACCTGTGACAATGGAGCCTGCTATAACACCAGTCAGAAGTGTGATTGGAAAGTTGATTGCAGGGACTCCTCAGATGAAATCAACTGCAGTAAGTATTGTGCACAAGATGTGCAGTGGTGTGCTGAAGCTGGTTTATACTGGTTTGAGAGAGCCAATATGTACAACTCTTCCCAAGTTCAGGTTCAGTGAATTCATGTTGGTAGTTTGAAGTCAGCCGTTGGTAGGAGTATTTACACACTGGAAATTGGCAAACACTACAAACCAGGGCCTTTTTGTTCCTGGATAACTGGTTCTTAAACATTTACCAGCACACCATTGCTTAATAAGAATCCCTTTTTAAACTGGGGATGATCTTCCTTTGAGATTAAACGGCTACAATGGAGTTAACGTCTCTCTTTTCTTTCCCTTCTTAACTTTCTGTTGCAGCTGAGATATGTTTGCACAATGAGTTTTCATGTGGCAGTGGAGAGTGTATCCCTCGTGCTTATGTCTGTGACCATGACAATGATTGCCAAGACGGCAGTGATGAACATGCTTGCAGTACGGTGATTTCTTTATGCTGGGTCACGTTGTTGGGAGTGTTTTGTTTGGTTTCGGTTTTGTTTTGTTTTATCCCCCCACTCCCCCACCAATGTACCTCTTTTTTCAAGGAGAAGAGTCACTACGTTTGATGGCAGATGGAATCAGAAGGTCACTAGGGGCCTCGGCACAAGCCTTTGTGGTGTTGCTCGACCTGGGCTTCTTTATTTTCCAAGGATCTGTGTAGATGTACAGGGCTGGTGATGGACAGTTTGCCTTCTTTCCTTAGGCTCCAGGGGTATGGGATATATTGTATCACTGCATTCTCAAATGACCCATACCTCTGACAATCTTGATAGTCGAGTGAGAGAAGTGTTTTTAAGGGAAAGGAAGTTCCTAGGAGTGGCTCTGACTCTCCTCTTTACTTTGAAATTTCTGCTGCATTAAAGTTGGAGGGTCAGGAAAGTGTCTTTTTCTTCTTCTTTTTTTTTTTTTGGAGATGGAGTTTTGCTTTGTTGCGCAGGTTGGAGTGCAGTGGCGCGATCTCGGCTTACTGCAACTTCCGCCTCCTGGATTCAAGCAATTCTCCTGCTTCAGCCTCCCGAGTAGCTGGGATCACAGGCATGCACCACCATGTCCGGCTAATTTTGTGTTTTTAGTAGAGATGGGGTTTCACCGTGTTGGCCAGGCTGGTCTCGAACTCCTGACCTCAAGTGATCCGCCCACCTCGTCCTCCCAAAGTGCTGGTATTATGGGTATGAGCCACCACGCCCAGCCTGAAAGTTTCAGTGTGGTATAGGTGGCTTTCTTGCCTCCACTTCTTCACTCTTACCTTGCTTTTATGTCCGTGCTGTTCCCTGCAATGCAAATGACCTCTCTTATTGTTGCCACCTCTCTACTTATGTTTTTTGGAATGAGTAAAGTTAGAAGACTCCATGAAAGAGTTTTACTATGTTCAGTAAGTTGGCAGCTTTGTGTGGTGATTTATTTATTAGAATGTATGATTTCCCTCCACACCTCTTTTGATTGGTTGGTACCCATGCCTTAGGGTGTTGTTAAATATTTTTGATATCACCCTAATTTTCAATGAGCCATGCCTGACTTCCTTTCTGGAACCCGGGCTTATTTCAGTGACAGAGAATTAAAGAGAATGTGACATCATGGAATGGTTGACTCAGAATCATTTGGGCATAGATTAGCAATTACAGAGCTTGTAGTAAAGTATGAGAACGTTGGATGTTGTCATGTCTGCAGCATCTTTGTCTGCATTTTCTGTTCTGTGCCAATGCATTGCAAACCATCTTGTTTTTAATTTTTTTTTTTTTTTTTTTTGTGAGACAGAGTCTCACTCTGTCACCCAGGCTGGAGTGCAGTGGTGCAATCTTGGCTCACTGCAACTCCACACCCCGCCATCAGGCTCATGCCATCCTCCCACCTCAGCCTCCCCAGTAGCTGGGACTACAGACATGTACCACCATGCTTGGCTATTTATTTGTATTTTTTGTATTTTTGGTAGAGATGAGGTCTCACCATGTTGCCCAGGCTGACCTAATTTTTAATCTTGAAAAACAGAAACCGGCACCTGAGTTCATTTCCTGGACCCAAAGCTGCTGTTATCTTCTTCTTTCTCTCTCTTTTTTTTCCCTGCTTTTTAAAAATTTTTGTCAAGATATTTAAGGGATTAAATTGATATAGAAATTTCAATTTCTAGGAGTTCTGCTTAGGCAGTGAGGTGAAAGCACTTTGAGTTTTTCCAGGTGATTTGTGTCTTTGGAGTGCAGCTGTCGCTTTATTCCAGACTATCCGACCTGCGGTGGTTACCAGTTCACTTGCCCCAGTGGCCGATGCATTTATCAAAACTGGGTTTGTGATGGAGAAGATGACTGTAAAGATAATGGAGATGAAGATGGATGTGGTAAGGAGGGGAAGAGATTCCTACTGAAAAGCATTTTCTTCAAGTGTTTTCCAGCGCTTGTTTTTTCTCCTTTCCTTTTTAGAAATTTTGTGTGACAAGCAAGCCTCAGGATTGGCTGGAGTTGAAGGGGTTGTTTAGGAACTTAGTGGGTGGGGAAGAAGGAGGTGACTGCGCTAACTTTTCCTAAGAAGATTCAGAACTCAAATACAGATTAAATTATAATCCTCTCCTTTCTATCTTTAAGGAAAAATAGGTAGGACAGTCTCTGCCTCTTCTATACCCCAGTCTGACTTTCTCCCTGTAAGACTGCCTGTTTTAAATAGATTTGCCTATATAAAACTAATAGGCTGGGGAAGGAGAGAAAATAGGGAAAATGTCATTTTTCTTAGACCTTACAATCTTTAAAAATGACTTTGAACCTTGGTAACAGTTCAGCTTATTTTTTGTTTTCGTTTTGTAAATTCTGATTCCCAAATGAGTCACTGACATTCAGTGGTGAGACAGAGGCCACCTTGGGAACATGTGAGGTGGAGCTGGGGATTGGTAAGTCTAGGAGAAGCTACTATCCAGGGAAGTGCTTAAAGATTCTGTGAGAAGGAAATTGCCAATGATATTCACCCTTTTATGTTGCTGATATTCACCCTTTTATGTTGCTGATATCATCAGCAGTACCTCCAACAATTTAGCAGTTACTAATACCCACACCCTACAGCAAGTTACCTGCACCATTCCAATCCCAGGTATGATAAGGGGAATGCTTGTTCTGGGAACATAAAACATAGTTTTATGTTTTTATGTTCCAGAAGGTGGTTTTTCTACATTTGGGTTATGGTTTTTCTTATACTGTTGACATTTCACTAAATAAAGCAAATCAAAAAGCCCAACCACAAACTCAAGTAATTCTGTACCTGGCTTGATGGCCCTAGTTCTATAATTCAGGATTTAAATAACTACATCTTTTCCTAGGGGATTATGAATCTAGTTTGTTGATAATTGAGGCCCGTATCTGCTTCTTACTCTTATAACCCGGCTGGGGGCTGCCTCTTCCAGGAAAAGTGGAATAATTCCATTATGCCTCTCCTTAGAATCTCAGTAAAAGACTAGTGGTAGAGTTCGAAATCACTAACTTACTGTAAAATGTAGATCATTTGTAGATTTCTCTTGTCCAACTTGCTCTACATCCTCTTTTAATCACTGATTAAAAAAGAGCTGGCTGTATCTTCCCTGTGGCCTGTAACTCTCTCTTTTTCCCCCCACAGAAAGCAGTCCTCATGATGTTCATAAATGTTCCCCAAGAGAATGGTCTTGCCCAGAGTCAGGACGATGCATCTCCATTTATAAAGTTTGTGACGGGATTTTAGATTGCCCAAGAAGAGAAGATGAGAACAGTACTACTACTGGAAAATACTGTAGTGAGTATAGACATTTACCTGGGTAGCTTTCAGATGAAGATATTTCTGTTTTCTAGAACAGACGTTCAAATACAGTGTATCTGTTGGTGTTTACATAACAAAGCACCCCAAGACTTAGTGGTGTAAGCTGACAAATGTGCCTTATTTCTCACAGTTCTGTGGGTTGGCTAGGTAGTTCCTCTGGCCTATATCCGCTCACTCACACGTCAGGATGTTGCAGTAAAAGTTTGGGCTAGCCTAGCCTTGTTGACCCAGAGGCTGAAAGAGCAAACCCCAGGGCTCAAGTACTTTCAAGGTTCTACTTATGCCAAGTTTGCTCAAGTCTTCTTGTCCAAAGCAAGACACTTGGCCAAACCCAGAGTGGATGGAAGAAATAGACTCCATCTATTGATGGGAGGAGCTTAACAATTTTTTAGCAACTCCCCGTCCCTAATCCCTAACACACACACAGGAAGGATTGTTTCAATGACAATTTTCATGACCTTAAAGATGTTCTGGAGATTTTATTACCTGGCTTATAATTATGGAAAAAGGCCTTGTCTGGCTGTACTAAAAAAAAAAAAAAGCTTCTGGTTCCTGGGTTATGTACTTTGAGTTACTCTCCAATGGCAAAACTGAGTTGGCCATGCACAGTGTTGTTCAATTTTGTCTTGTGTGACCACACTCATTTATGAGGAAACTGACTGGAGCTAGGGATTTTTTTTCTCCTTTTTTGTGACTGTAGAATATTCACCCCACCAACAACCCATCAACTCTGTGGACAGCTGACAGTCCTGTAAGGGAATGCCATTTAAAACCTTGATTTCATCAATAATATACTCTAACTAAATTTATGATTGCCTAGAAGTCCCCATGTAACTGCAACCCCAAGGTTATTTTTTGTTTCCTGACAAAAATTGTACATAATATTTAAACAGGTAGAGACCTCTATGGTATTTTTTTCTCTATTTCATTTGGGAGCCCATTTAAAAAAGCTTAAAAAATTAATAAGAGAGGTGTAGTCACAGTATGAAAGTTGGAAAATAAAAATTAACCAAAAGAAAAAAATATAATCACCTGAAATCCCATCTCTTGAAGCCAGCCACAGTTAATATTTTTAGGGCTTATTCTTGCTCCAGTCACTTGGGAGTTCTTAGCCCTTTTTACTATGTAGACATAAAGATAGACCCACACATGACCTGATTTTTTTTTTGATAAATAAGACTTATAATAACTTATACTTGCACATAGTTATAACTTTAAAAAGGAGCTTTTTTTTTTCTTTTGTTTCCACTCGAGATAGGCTCTTGTTCTGTCACCAAGGCTAGAGTGCAGTGGTGCAGTCATAGCTCACTACAGCCTCCAACTTCTGGGCTCAAGTGATCCTCCTGCCTTGGCCTCCCAAAGTGCTGAGATTACAGGTGTGAGCCACTGTGCCTGGCTAATGTTTTTATTTTTAAGTTTTTGTGAAGATGAGGTCTAGCTACATTACCCAGGCTGGTCTTGATCTCCTGGCTTCAAGCAATCTTCCTGTCTCAGTTGAACTTTTATTGCAAAGTTTTGCAGTAAGCTTTGAAGGGTGACAGATTTTTCTGTATATCTACTACATGCTTACTTAGCTGCTACTCATGGAAAAAGAACCTATTAGATTAATCATTCTTGTCCAGAGGTCACCATTCATTTAACAAAGTTCTTTTCTTCGTTTAGGTACGACTCTATGCTCTGCCTTGAACTGCCAGTACCAGTGCCATGAGACGCCATATGGAGGAGCATGTTTTTGTCCCCCAGGTTATATCATCAACCACAATGACAGCCGTACCTGTGTTGGTAAGTGATGGGGGTCAGGGGCTACTTGTCTTTCATTACAGTACACTGATGGGTCCCCTGATCTCTGACATCAAGGAGGTTGCACTTGTGGAGAGTCGCCTTGGTCTGTCATAACAAAGAGCAACCCAGACCTCACAGAAAACCTGGCAAATAGGGAATTTTAACTCTGAGAAGGTTTGGTGTGTTGTACAAGGCAAAAGAGTGGTTCTGTCATGAGCGAGTTGACTAGCTACCTGGAACCTATCCACTACTTGATGAGGGCGGTAGTCCTTTTCTGTTTTCTTTTCAAGTATTTGGCATCAGGATTGGTGCAGCCATGCTGGTTATTGAATACTGAACTACTTCCATGAGGTTGGTAGACAGCTGCTGCTTGAGCCCAGCAAGCAGCCCTACCTTGCTCCCCTGGCCTCTTCTCCAGGATGCACAAATGTCCCCAGGATCCCACAACTAAAGAGTTGTTACCTGACACAGCAGAGGATCACCAGTTCATTGCTCAGGTGACTATACTGGTGGGTCAGTGCCTATGCTGGGCTGGCTACTCATTCCACTGATTGTGACATCCACTTGGAACTATCATTCAAGATGAGCAGATTCTTTATCATGATGCTTCCAGATGGTGGCTGGCATTAAACTAGACACCAGTACACCAACTATTTCCTCTTATCTCTCCTCTCTGACTTCAGAAATGATTTCTCCCATTGGGAGATTTTTGATTTTGATGCCAGCTTTATATCTCACTGTGATTAGGACAGGGCCTTATGATGGGAGAATTAGACATGACCAACTATCATCAGTTTTCGTTTTCTTAGTGAGTTGTTGGTGCTCTGATCTTTTTTTCCTTCTATCTGATTTTTGATACATGAACAACAAACATACTAGCAGGAAGTGATCACAGAGGTTTAAAGAAAACTATTTTTACTGCTGTTGGGAAAAGGCATCTGGAAGGCAATTGAAACTATTCATTAAGATTTGGTAGTCATCTATGGGTCTCCAAAATGATTCCGAATTTTCCCAGGATATTTATATTCTTTTGATATTCCTTAGAAATGTGAGGTATTCTTTAGGGCTTTTGGGATAGCAACAAACATGAAATGTGTAAGAAATGCTTCTAGAAAAGTATTTCATCTGAAATTATTATTTTAATATTATTAAAATATTAAAATTTTAATATTTTAGAACTATTTGGTAAAATTTGGTAAAAAATATTGAATTTAGATAAACCTAATGCAGTTATTCAGTCTTTAGTCTCAGCTCATGGCTTCCAACATAATTATACTTTGTCAAATACAGCTAATCTTAACAACTACTCATAGCCAGAAAAGCCTTTCTTTTTTTCTTTATTATTATTATTATTTTTCAGCAGAAGTGCTAGCAAACAGAAAAACGTATTGATACCAGAAATAAACTCTGGTTTGCAAATTAAACTTGAAATTCTTGAGAAAGTCTGCTCCTCAGCGTTACTTAAAACTATAATTGTCCTGAATGGTAATGCCTAGGTTTTCTTCTAGGGTTTTTATGGTTTTAGGTCTAACATTTAAGTCTTTAATCCATCTTGAATTGATTTTTGTATAAGGTGTAAGGAAGGGATCCAGTTTCAGTTTTCTACATATGGCTAGCCAGTTTTCCCAGCACCATTTATTAAATAGGGAATCCTTTCCCCATTTCTTGTTTTGTCAGGTTTGTCAAAGATCAGATAGTTGTAGATATGTGGCATTATTTCTGACGGCTCTGTTCTGTTCCATTGATCTATATCTCTGTTTTGGTACCAGTACCATGCTGTTTTGGTTACTGTAGCCTTGTAGTATAGTTTGAAGTCAGGTAGTGTGATGCCTCCAGCTTTGTTCTTTTGGCTTAGGATTGACTTGGCGATGCGGGCTCTTTTTTGGTTCCATATGAACTTTAAAGTAGTTTTTTCCAATTCTGTGAAGAAAGTCATTGGTAACTTGATGGGGATGGCATTGAATCTGTAAATTACCTTGGGAAGGATGGCCATTTTCATGATATTGATTCTTCCTACCCATGAGCATGTAATGTTCTTCCATTTGTTTGTATCCTCTTTTATTTCCTTGAGCAGTGGTTTGTAGTTCTCCTTGAAGAGGTCCTTCACATCCCTTGTAAGTTGGATTCCTAGGTATTTTATTCTCTTTGAAGCAATTGTGAATGGGAGTTCACTCATGATTTGGCTCTCTGTTTGTCTGTTATTGATGTATAAGAATGCTTGTGATTTTTGTACATTGATTTTGTATCCTGAGACTTTGCTGAAGTTGCTTATCAGCTTAAGGAGATTTTGGGCTGAGACAATGGGGTTTTCTAGATATACTATCACGTCATCTGCAAACAGGGACAATTTGACTTCCTCTTTTCCTAATTGAATACCCTTGATTTCCTTCTCTTGCCTAATCATGTCTAAAACACCAAAAGCAATGGCAACAAAAGCCAAAATTGACAAATGGGATCTAATTAAACTAAAGAGCTTCTTCACAGCAAAGGAAACTACCAGCAGAGTGAACAGGCAACCTACAAAATGGGAGAAAATTTTCGCAACCTACTCATCTGACAAAGGGCTAATATCCAGAATCTACAATGAACTCCAACAAATTTACAAGAAAAAAACAAACAACCCCATCAAAAAGTGGGCGAAGGACATGAACAGACACTTCTCAAAAGAAGACATTTATGCAGCCAAAAAACACATGAAAAAATGCTCACCATCACTGGCCATCAGAGAAATGCGAATCAAAACCACAATGAGATACCATCTCACACCAGTTAGAATGGCAATCATTAAAAAGTCAGGAAACAACAGGTGCTGGAGAGGATGTGGAGAAATAGGAACACTTTTACACTGTTGGTGGGACAGTAAACTAGTTCAACCCTTGTGGAAGTCAGTGTGGCGATTCCTCAGGGATCTAGAACTAGAAATTCCATTCGACCCAGCCATCCCATTACTGGGTTTATACCCAAAGGACCATAAATCATGCTGCTATAAAGACACATGCACACGTATGTTTATTGCGGCATTACTCACAATAGCAAAGACTTGGAACCAACCCAAATGTCCAACAATGATAGACTGGATTAAGAAAATGTGGCACATATACACCATGGAATACTATGCAGCCATAAAAAATGATGAGTTCATGTCCTTTGTAGGGACATGGATGAAATTGGAAATCATCATTCTCAGTAAACTATCGCAAGAACAAAAAACCAAACACCGCATATTCTCACTCATAGGTGGGAATTGAACAATGAGAGCACATGGACACAGGAAGGGGAACATCACACTTCGGGGACTGTTGTGGGGTGGGGGGAGGGGGGAGGGATAGCATTGGGAGATATACCTAATGCTAGATGACGAGTTGGTGGGTGCAGCGCACCAGCATGGCACATGTATACATATGTAACTTACCTGCACGTTGCGCACATGTACCATAGAGCCTAAAGTATAATAATAATAATAATAATAATAATAAAAAGAAAAAAAAACAATAATTGTTGGGCTCACTTGCCTATCATATGCCAAAAAAAAATTGGATTTTTATATCCAGTGAAACAATCCATTTGAGCTTTTCTTTGTGTTCATAGTGGGTAACTGTAGGTTTTTAATATCAGGACCACGTCCCAAAGTTGCCCATCTAATTGCTCCTCTGAAGTAACTGTATTCAACAAGGTACTTTAAGATCAAGTGACTTAAGTGAACTCTGGAATAATTTAAGAAGGCCCCCAAATTTCTAATCATTTTAAAACATTTTATAAATAAAAGTTATGATCTGCAGCTGGACTTAAATAAGATTGCAGGACACGTTTTGTGTTTTATTGTTATCATTACCATTATATTGGGATGCATTCAAGTAATTTACAGATACTTTTCACATGAATGCCCTTATTGGTTAGGTGGTGACCTGACTCTGGGAGCCCTGCCTGGATTTCAGGCAGCCCTGGGCAGAGGGGCAGCCTCACTTCTGCTCAGAGTGGGGTTCGTCTGTGGGTGTGAGGCCACTCCCGTGTCTTTGGCAAATGTCAGGCTCCTTTGCCCCCCTTCACTGCTACCCAGCTGCCAATCCCATTCCCAGCCTTTTAGTTCTTTAGGCATTTTCCTTTTCTCTTAGTAGAAAAGAAGTTCCAATAGAAATACCAGAAGCCACATTCTCAGTATTACATCAGCTTTTCTCTCTTTTTCCTTTATCAGCTCCCAAAGAGGAGTCGGGGCTGAGCTGTCTTACAGTTGAAACTTGATAGGCCATGAAGTCCTTTCAGGAAAAGTGATTTGTTCTTTCAGAATCCCCAATTCAGTCTTGTGATGGCCTACAAGCTGTTCTCAGTTTTTTGTTCCACCCTAGAGCCCAGATAACACATTTTCCATATTTTCCAACATATAAGTCTGTGGTGAGCCTTGGGTTGTATTTCCAAATGTCTAGGGCTTCCTAAATGTCAGAGATTCAGGCCACTTCAATTTTCAATAGCCCCTTACAAAGTGAAAGGCTGTCGTAACAAGGTTCTTGCTTTATAAAATTTTGCATTTAACCTACTAGTGAATGTAAGGCAGAATATTGCAGTATTATGTGTGCACAAGATAATTTCAGGATTAGAGAAGATACCACAATTAATAACACATTGGAAGTAGTGTGTTCTAATACTGGGGCACTAATTTTAAGTTCCACAACAGACATCTTGTTTCATTCCCGCCAGCACGTTTCTGGGACTTTAGTACAGACAACCTCATTTGGAGATAATCTGAAAAGTCTACATTTGAGGGCCTTTGTGAATATGAGGCCTCCTGCCACCTGCAGAGACCTTTTCTGTGACCTTTGCTGTCCTTCAAGAATGTGTCATTTGCCTCTGAGTTTTGAGGCTGGGTTAACATTTATTTCACATTTGTTTCAAAGAAGACTGTATTTTTCTGTCTTTATAGAGAACTCTTTAAATACATGACGTTAGGAAACTAGTTACACTTGTTTCGGCTGAGCTGAATTTTTAGGGGAATTGTTGCTTTGGTTTGCTCTCTGAAGCATTTCATTTCAACAAATACTCTCTGTATGGCTATAACCCTCTGCATGGCTGACACATTACACAGGCTTCAGGTGTTGGAAACCTATGCAACATTTATTATCTTAGACATGGCTCCCTAGTGAATACCTCGGTGGTAATCAAGAATAACATTGAATAATCCTGACACGAAATCTTGTGTCTTTCTACCATTCATCTGCCTCTGGTAGTCTTGACCTGGCAGTGGAAGCTCTGAGGCATGCTGAAGCAGTTTACTGGGCTCATTGTTTCTGATTGACAGGACATGCTGTTTGTTGACAGAATGACATCGTGGTGCAGAGTGAGGGCAGGGAGGTCATTCAGCATGATGGGGTTTCACACAGCCAGATGGATCAGAGGGTGGCCAAGGGGGTCTCAGTTAAAAAGGGGTTTTTGAATTATTTTCACAGCAGTATTTGTTGGTGGGAGGAGACAAAGAATAAAAAGGAAAGAAAAATAGATAAAGGTATTGGAGTGAGAGGGGGATTGTAAAGTAGTGTTTTAGTGTTTTGTGTGGTTTCCACTATCTTTTCTACTCTCATGAAAACCCTCAATTCTACTTTTATTTTTCTTGTCTTCATGCTAGCTGCTGATGGATGTTAATTAACCTTCATATTTCTCTATAGTGATCCAAGGATACAATCTTACTGTCACAAAAGTGACAGCAATTTTATACACTCATTCAAATCCTGTTTTTTGAGATAGGGTCTCACTGTCGCCCAGGCTGGAGTGCAGTGGCATGATCACGCTCACTGCAGCCTCCCACTTCAGCCTCCCCAATAGCTGGGACTACAGGCACGCACCTCCATGCCTGGCTAATTTTTTTTTTTTTTTAATTCTTGGTACAGATAAACCCTTGCCATATTGCCCAGGCTAGTCTCAAACCCTTGGACTCAAGCAATCCTCCCACCTTACCCTCCCAAAGTGCTGGGATTATAAGCGTGAGCCACCGTGCCTGGCCCACTCATTCAAATCTTTAAACCACTTGTAGTGCAGGTGATAGGAAGGGCATTTGTGCTACAGAATTCCTAGTTATGACTTCTCCACCTTTGGTTTCTTTCTGTTTGACATCAGAACTTCTGCTTAGAGTGACTCCAGATCCTTAGACGTAGTCTCATGGATCTAGCATTCAAAATGAAGTTATGACATTCTGGGGGTTTGAGGGAGAATGTCCTGTACTTTTTTTCCTGCTGAGGCAAAGCCTTAGGTGGAGCTTTCTCAGGGCTGAGTTGAGGGGACAGAAGGGATTCATCAGTGAGGGCATTTCACACCCTCACGTGGCCTTTCACTTGGTGTCCAGATTGGGCTGGGTTTTTTTTCCTTTGGTTAGTCACGGTCCTTGGAAAGAAAGATATGCTGGTTCATGTTGTTATGTTTAATCTGCAGGGAAAATGGGATCATTAGAAGAACCTTCTTGGGGCTGGATGCGGTGGCTCACGCCTGCAATCCCATCACTTTGGGAGGCCAAGGCGGGCTGATCACTTGAGATCAGGAGTTTGAGACCAGCCTGGCCAACATGGGGAAATGCCGTCTCTACTAAAAATACAAAAATATTAGCTGGGTGTGGTGGCGCGCACCTGTAGTTCCAGCTACTCGGTAGGCTGAGGTGGAAGGATAGCTTGAACCCGGGAGGTGGAGGTTGCAGTGAGCCGAGATTGTGACACTGCACTGCAGCCTGGGCAACAGACTGAGACTCCATCTCAAAAAAAAGAAAAAAAAAAAAGAAAAGAGAAGAAACTTGGCCTTTTGGCGGGTTATGGAATGGTGGGCCACCCAGCAGGAATGGTTGAACCCAATTCACAACTCTGACAGTTGCTGCAAATGTAATCAGATCATAGAAATCTGGAGAATTCTAGATTTGGGAGTGCAGTGGTTTCAGAAATTATAATCTACTTGAGAACTTCCTGAAACCAGAGGGTGTGGGAACTCTATTGTTACAGTTTGCATAGGTCATCTTCCCAGGGAAGCGAGCAGGGTGAAGGATGATGGAGAGTGGACGTGGACTTGGAAAGTCAGATGTACCAATTTCTGCACCCCTGAAGCCTTATAGTCTTTAAGAAAGACTCTTTTAATATTTTGTTGTGTTCTCCCCTCCATATTCTATTGTTTATGTCAATTATATTGGAAGTATTTTTACACAGTAGAACTGGGACTTCTCTGGTAATGAACAGAGCTCTGTCATATAAGGGAATTTCAATGAACACTTACTAAACGATTGAATAATAAGTTAACCAATAAGTAGAGGAGAAAAAATTTTTGATGTCTTGAAAATAAGTTCAATTTAATTTTGGTTATAATTTTTTGACATCAGAGGAAAGACAGCTGGGTAAATAGACCTTTCCAAATACTTTATTGCAGTCATAGATTTGTGTCTTCCTGAGGGACTGTCTATAGGCAGGTCTTACTTTATTCAGAAATAGTCCTGTCCAATAGAACTTTCTGCAGTGATGTAAATGTGTATCTTCACTCTCTCATGTTGTAACCACTAGTCATATGTGGCTATTGAGCACCTGAAATGTGGCAAGTGACTAGGAAAGCAAATTATTAATTTAATTTTATTTTAATTAATCTAAAGATACATTTAGATAGCCACAGGGGGTTAGTGGCTACCATATTGGAAAGCATAGTATTAAAGGGAAACATTTACACCAAAATTTATATATTTGTAAACTAACATTAAGAAATGAAATGCAGTACCATAGGGCTATGAATTCAG
Organism: Pongo abelii; assembly: GCF_028885655.2. Lineage (NCBI taxonomy): Eukaryota > Metazoa > Chordata > Mammalia > Primates > Hominidae > Pongo > Pongo abelii. The sequence goes on along the minus strand of NC_071996.2, from coordinate 71,848,037 downwards.
GAAGTGTTGTGCATTTTCTGTAAAGTTATCCTTCATGTAGGTTTAAAAAATGATGTAAATGCTCTTTTTCCTTACATGAAGATGGTTGTTATAAATTCTTAGAACCTATGCCTAACTCCACAGGGTGTTTATTTAGACATGGGCAACACCACATTCTTGGCCATCTTATCTAGGATTTTTGTCAGAGAGTGCTTAATAAATGCTGATAACCTTGACTACAAATGTGTATTTTCCATATGGCAGAGTTTGATGATTGCCAGATATGGGGAATTTGTGACCAGAAGTGTGAAAGCCGACCTGGCCATCACCTGTGCCACTGTGAAGAAGGGTATATCTTGGAGCGTGGACAGTATTGCAAAGCTAATGATTCCTGTGAGTAAATTATGGACACCTGTATCTCTGAACAGTAAACAGATTCTAATACCTTCTTTCCTTCCTTCTGATGACAACAGAGTTATCAGTATTTATGCTGTTGGCAGGGCTTTATCATTACAAATCAGGGATGGCTCCTACTGCCTAGAAAAATTGGTCAACATTAATTTCATACTTTGATTATTAAGGACCAATTTGTCGATTAATGGTGACCATTATTAATATTTTTTAATTGGTTGCTTGTTTACTTTGCCTAGGCTATCATGTCACCCAACTTTAATTGTGGAATAAATGCTATGCCTACATTTGATTGGCTTGTACATCTAACTTTTAATTAATTACCTACCACAAAAGTAGGTGACAACTATCTATAGAAATAATTTTCACAGTGTTCTTGCAAAATTTAGGGGTATTTCCAAATGGACATGCTAAATTTGGATTAAAAATTTTTTGAATGCCCTAACTCTGGATAATTTGTTGGAATCAATGTAAGACCGTGAAAACTAGAGAGTAGTACAGAGTAGTACAGAGTAGTAGAGAAAAGTCATGGAGAAAATCTGCAAAAAATAGATGAGGGCTCCAAAGCATTTTGTTGCTGTTGATTTCTCCGGACGAAGGTCTCAATATAAACTCCTATTTTTTCCAATAGTTATTTCACACTTCATTTTGAAGTGTCTTTGGTGTCTTCTGAAACTTAACTGCTCCCATGACTGAAGAATGTCCTATTTCCTATTTGTTTTTGTGTAGAAATACCTGATTTGCTGTGTAGTAACTTTTCAGTTCAGCGGATTTTTAACAATTCAATGTGTTTATTTTTGCATAGGTAACATATTTATATATTCACAAATTTTAAATTATAAGAAGATATGTAGTGAAATGCCTTCCTCCATAACTATTCCCCTTCACTTCCTCTTTCCTATGAGTAATTGCTGTTTCTTTATTTTAGTTCTAGAGATTTTTTAATGAATAAACAAGAATGTACAAATATAGATATTTAACTGTACTTATATATCTATATATGGTAGTAAACTATTTGCACAGTTCTGCATCTTGTGAATGTACTCAAGATATTTTCCAGAGCTTTCCGTATCAGCACGTGAAGTTATTTCTTAATTATTTTATTTATTTATTTATTTATTTTTGAGAATGAGTCTCGCTCTGTTGCCCAGGCTGGAGTGCAGTGGCGCCATCTTGGCTCACTGCAACCTCCACCTTCCGGGTTCAGGCAATTCTCTGCCTCAGCCTCCCGAGTAGCTGGGACTACAGGTGTCTGCCACCACACCCAGCTAATTTTTGTATTTTTATTGGAGATGGGGTTTCACCATGTTAGCCAGGATGGTCTCGATCTCCTGACCTCATAATCTACCCACCTTGGCCTTCCAAAGTGCTGGGATTACAGGCATGAACCACCGCATCCGGCCTTATTTATTTATTTTTGAGACGGAATCTTGCTCTTGTTGCCCAGGCTGGAGTGCAATGGCAACATCTTGGCTCACTGCAATCTCCACCTCTCGGATTCAAGCCATTCTCTTGCCTCAGCCTCCTGAGTAGCTGAGATTACAGGCCCCCACCACCACGCCCAGCTAATTTTTGTATTTTTAGTAGAAACGGGGTTTCCTCATGTTGGCCAGGCTGATCTCGAACTCCAGACTTCAGGTGATCCGCCTACCTGAGTCCCTCAAAGTGCTGGGATTACATGTGTGAGCCACTGCTCCCGGCCTTAATTATTTTTTTATAATGTCATAATATTCCTTTTTTTATGTTCATAATTTGTTTAACTAGTCCTCTACTGATGAACTTTTATATCATTCCTTATCTTTTGCTATTGCCAATAAGACTGCAATTAATACCTTGTTCATATATCATTTTGCATACCTGTAAGTAAACAGACAGAACGGATTTGGAACCACCATTACCATCTTTTTCAGAGTGATTTCCTGGTAATCTTTAAAATGTCTTCTGTGTTTAACAAAATCTAAAGTTGCACATGGGGCCAAGGTGCCCATATCATCAAGGAGTCTTGAAAATATCTGAGAAATACTCTCCTCAGTGTCATTGAAAGTGCATTGGACTAGCATCCAGAATGCTTGAATTCTTACCAAATTCTTCCTAACTTACTGAGATTTTGGACACTTCATTAAGCCTTTTTGTGCCTCAATTTGCCCTTCTGTAAAATGGATAGAATGATAGCTATCTGTCTGCCTCAGAGGTTTATGTTAAAATCAGGTAAGACAACGTAGAAGATAGCATTGGAAAAAGCAGAAAGCATATCAGTTGTAGGCTACTTCACCATCCTTGCTCACCTGAAGGAGTGGTGATGCCTTCCTTCTTCGCATTTAGTTGGCGAGGCCTCCATTATCTTCTCCAATGGTCGGGATTTGTTAATTGGTGATATTCATGGAAGGAGCTTCCGGATCCTAGTGGAGTCTCAGAATCGTGGAGTGGCCGTGGGTGTGGCTTTCCACTATCACCTGCAAAGAGTTTTTTGGACAGACACCGTGCAAAATAAGGTAAATAGAAATTTCAGGAGCTGAATGGAACCCTGAGCACAAAGTGTTGACAGCTTTTCACTTTTAGAGGGAGTAGAGGGGAAAGTTCCTTTGTTTTCTAACAAAAAAGGCCCTTGAGATATTTTATGTTAATCAGCACCTTTTCCATGCTATACTATTACATGTGACCTATTAAACAAAGCAGTCTATTATATGGATTAGCCTTGAGCAACTTTTAATTTTATTCGAAGTGGAGTCCAAGAGCCTAATTAAAAGAAATAGTAGACATTCTTTCAAAACTGGATAGATATTTGGTAGTAATTTTTGAAATTTGATCATTTAAAATGTAAAAAGCACACTGCTTTTCTGGATGATAAAAATCAGATTTTTAGCTGCATCTTCTAAATGGAACTGTAATTCAGGATTGAGTAACAAATATTGACAGTATTTTGTTTAATGGCCAAAATTTTGTTCCACTGTCTTATTTGGAAAGTGTGATAGGTTTAATTTCATCTTGGAGTAATGCAATGGAGATTTTTGAAACATAAATTTCAGAAACTCTTAAAGAGTTATGGAATTTTATTTATTTCTTCTTACATTTTATGATACCATTAATACAATTCTCATTTATTTAAATTATAACTTGCATGAAATTTCTGAAAATTGAGAATTTAGATTTTTAGCAATTCTGATTTGATTATAGCTAAAAAAAATCAAAACAAACCATGTAGTTAGTGATGCTGAAGAAATATAATAATTTTGGTTTTTCTTTCAGGTTTTTTCAGTTGACATTAATGGTTTAAATATCCAAGAGGTTCTCAACGTTTCTGTTGAAACCCCAGAGAACCTGGCTGTGGACTGGGTTAATAATAAAATCTATCTGGTGGAAACCAAGGTCAACCGCATAGATATGGTAAATTTAGATGGAAGCTACCGGGTTACCCTTATAACTGAAAACTTGGGGCATCCTAGAGGAATTGCCGTGGACCCAACTGTTGGGTAAGTGATGTGAAAACATATTGATTCCTGTATTTTTAGAATTTTCTCTCTCCCTCTATACGCTGAATATCCACTGAATTAATCGAAGGCTCATTCTGATTTCTTTTAGGCTCTATACTCTAGAACTCATGTCTATTTTGTGCCCTTATTTATAGAAGCTTTAAGAGAGTTTATTAAATATAATCCTATTTGAGGACATGTCACCCAAACACACCTACTGGTGTACTAAAAATACTTGTTGTTTTGGGACTATGAATTTTATTCTTAGTGTTTGCCACGTTTTCCTAGCTAAGAGATTGGATTCTGTGTTCTAACTCAATCTAATAATATTATTACAACTAAACATTACTTATGTTTCATTATTGTTAAGATGATTACTCTAACATGAATTAGCTGTAAAGATTTTTAAAGATGGAGGTTGGAACTATTCCTTTCAGAACTTTCTTGATACAGGCTGGGATTCAGGTATCAATGCTAATATCTCATTACAAGTTGTTCAGTCTGAATCAACCCAGCAATACCGATAATGCTTTTCTCCAGGTTTAAATTTAAATTTCCCAATCTTCACATTTGAGAAGTGTTACAGGAGACTTAGCTTTCTCCTAGAATTTCACAATTGGGTCTTAGGACCCTTGGATAAGCTTTAGGCTATTTTAGTCTTGGTGAATGAAGATTATTCAGTTCTGCTTCATTATATCAGCTATCCTTCCTTGAAAATGATGGAAATGTTCTCTGTGCCTCAGAATGGAAAACTGAGGAGCAAAATGGCTTGATAGCTTCTTTTGAAAGGTATTTGTAAGTTTTCCTGGGTGTAAAAAAGAGAAGCAAAGGACAAATAAAGGAAACAGAGGAGAAAGTTCAGAAGGTGAATATGAATTTTTTTTTTTTTGAGACAGGTTCTTGCTCTGTTGCCCAGGCTGGAGTGCAGCTGCACAATCACGGCATGCTGCAGACTTGAACTTCCGGGCTCAAGCAATCCTCCCACCTCAGCTTCCTGAGTAGCTGAGACTATGGGCAAGTGCCATCATGCCCGGCTAATCTTTTAATTTTTGTAGAGATGGGGTCTTGCCATGTTGCCCAGGCTGGTCTCGAAACATGGGCCTCAAGCGATCCTTCTGCGTTGGCCTCCCAAAGTGCTAGGACCACAGGCATGAACCACTGTGCCTGGCTGGCTGAATATGAACTTTTAGACTGCCATATTGGTGCATCATAATAGTTGCTATTTGGAACTGTTGATGCTCCTGATTGACCCCCACAGTCTCTTTAAAAAAAAAAAAAACTTAATTTCCGTGTTGTTTTATACTGTGGTTCTCTAATCAGCCAGATAAAATTTCCATTGATCCAAACACACTATTAAAAAAAAATTCCCAGGTTAACTTGTAAAATACCAGATTCTTTCATCTTCTGTTTTTCTTTTGTAGTTATTTATTTTTCTCAGATTGGGAGAGCCTTTCTGGGGAACCTAAGCTGGAAAGGGCATTCATGGATGGCAGCAACCGTAAAGACTTGGTGAAAACAAAGCTGGGATGGCCTGCTGGGGTAACTCTGGATATGATATCGAAGCGTGTTTACTGGGTTGACTCTCGGTTTGATTACATTGAAACTGTAACTTATGATGGAATTCAAAGGTAAGAAGTATTTTTTATGGCTTATGGCTTTATAAGTTGCAGGGAAAGTGCATAAAATGGCTGGAGAGAAATATCAAAGGACCAGAATTAAAATATTGCTTTGTTGGTGGACATGATAGCTTTAATGACCTTTGTACTGACATTTGCATGAAGTGACCTGCTCTGTTTTGTTAACTTTTCTTGTGTCCCATAACACAAGAGGTAAACGCTCATTAAATATAACCTCCAGCATTTGTTCTTTGATTTCTCCTCTCCAACTCCTCCCCTAGTCCCACATGATGCACATTATTTTCATTCACTCCTGAGTTCATTTGTGCTTTGTTTCTCAAGATCACTTTCCCTTTTAATTTTCTAACCTTCCCCCAATAAATACATGTTGTATTAGGTATTTGATGTTGCCTATTGGGAATTAATTGGATTTTACTCTGCTCTTATATATTTCAAATTTCAAGGAGAAATTCTTTGTATTGTATTTTTACCTGCTATACAAAGATATTTAAACAGCAATATTTGAATGTAGAATATGGCTTTCTTTTTTTTTTTTTTTTTTTTGAGATGGAGTCTCACTCCGTCGCCCAGGCTGAAGTGCAGTGATGCGATCTCGGTTCACTGCAACCTCCGCCTCCCAAGTTCAAGTGATTCTCCTGCCTCAGCCTCCCCAGTAGCTAGGATTATAAGCATACACCACCATGCTTGACAATTTTTGTATTTTTAGTAGAGATAAAATTTCACCATGTTTCCCAGGCTGGTCCCAAACTCCTAACCTCAAGTGATTCACCTGCCTCGGCCTCCCAAAGTATTGTGATTACAGACGTGAGCCACTACACCTGGCCGAATATGGCACATTTTTTTTCATCTTTTTACTCTGATTAGAGATAACTATAACTTAATGTTAAAAAAAACTATTTTAGATCATCTCCTTTTGGTATTTTCAAAAATTGGCTAAAATATGTTCTTCAAATTTTGACCCAAAATATTATTCTTTGTGGATTCAGCAAATAGGCTGGTTAACTTAATTTTTCCCAATGACTTGATTTTATTGTTTTCTCAATGAAAGCAATATTATAGTTTTGTTTCCTCTTGTATTTCCATTTTGTAAGGATAATATCACAGTTTGCCATTGGATTATATATCCTTGGAACAATCTCTGCTTGGTTAAATGAAGTATTGGGTATTAATACGGTGACTTCCTATCACTGAAACTGGCTTCCATAAGGAGAATATGAATAAATTTTATGAAAAAATTAGCTAACCCAATAAGTCACATAAAATAATTGTGAAATTGCTTAAATTTTTTCTCTTTGGGTTGTTTTAGCATTATATTATATAGTCTAACTTTTGCTGAAGTAAAAAAAGGAAAGCATAAAAGATAAAAATCAATGGAATTTCAAAAAGATTTGAGTGGTTTGCTGGCTGTGAAGAAACATCAAAGAAATATTAAAGCTCACAAGTACAGCTGAAATCATAAAGTCATTGCCTCTCGCTTTGCCAGCAGGTGGCATTCAGGGTTTTGGAATTTGCTAACTGAAAAAGAAACTATTCTCTAATCTTAATGTACCATGTCATTATAGAATGTTTCAAAGTGTGCACTAACCTGCCACCTTAGGTTTCTTTGTTTACTCCCGTTTAGTGTGTTTCCCAGCTTTAATATCTTCAAGTCTTTTCTCAGAGCTCTATTGTCCTTTTTAGTTTTCAGGGGATGCTAAGATTTTTCTTTGAGGTCTTTGTATTACGCCAAAATAAAGAAAATAAGAGTTTTCCCGTATCAACCGTCCTCTGCCTCACTCTGTTCATGAGTCTAACTGAATCATTGTTTATGGAGACATAGTCATGGGGGGCGTTGTTGATTTCCTCTCTTTGCTTAGTGCTTAATTTTACTTCTGTTTTCTTCCCAGTTAAGTGGCTTTGGGCCTCCATTACAAGTATGATCAGTTGATAGTTCCATCAAGCAGATGCATAAGAGTGGTAGTGGCATTGCTTCTTGCTCTCCTTACAGTGACATCAGGAACAGATCTGGGCGTTTGCTGGGGCTTGAACCCTACCACTCACTGTCCTGCTCCCTAATTGCTAGGAAATGGTCAATGGTGCAGTGGAAAATAATTGGCAAAGGCATCTTTTCCCAGACTTCCAAAGTCTTGGTATACTCTTTCACCTATGGTATTCAAAATGCTATTTCACATCTTAGCCCTTTAGATGTGGGGCAACCTAAAAGGAATGAAGAACAAAAGGGAAAACAGTAAATTCCAAAAAAGTCTAGGACAAGCTAAAGGATTGACTGGGACTGGAATGTAAGTCTCAAGGGTCTTTTCCAAGAGACAACATGAAAATCCTTCTATCATATGTAGATGGAAATATGTATACATCTAAAATGTATCTTTTCTATCTATTCCGTATTTGTGACAAGAAATTATTTAGCTTTTCAGGCATTTAATTGAGCTAACTACAGCTTTAATTATAATAAAGCAAAACTAGCAAATTGTATGATATATATGTGTCTTTTATAACAGGAAAACTGTAGTTCATGGAGGCTCCCTCATTCCTCATCCCTTTGGAATAAGCTTATTTGAAGGTCAGGTGTTCTGTACTGATTGGACAAAGATGGCCGTGCTGAAGGCAAACAAGTTCACAGAGACCAACCCACAAGTGTACTACCAGGCTTCCCTGAGGCCCTATGGAGTGACTGTTTACCATTCCCTCAGACAGCCCTATGGTAAGCCTCAGAACAGTGGTAACCATGCTTGGTACCGGACTTGGTGGAAAGGTTTTCTCAAAGTTTTGGAAGTTAATAATGAGGGGTCTTATGTGATTTGGGTGGCATTCTCAAGTATATGAAGGGTTACCCAGAGTGTTAAACTCTCTGAAACTGGTTCTGCAGATTAGGAGCATTCTGAAGAAACTGATGTATTTCAGAGTTAAATGCCAAATCTAGAGGGAATTTAGAGATTTATTTAACAGATGTTTAATGGCACCTGCAAAGATGCTTGGGGGTATAGCAGCTCACAAACCAAACCAAAATACCTATCCTCATTCTACTGGGAAAGACGTCTATTTCAAACTTCTAATATTACAGTTAAGGAAACAGGTACCACAGAAGAAAATGACATGTCTAAGTGTCCATTTTCGGTAGTGTCAGAGCTATTTTTTTCTTCTCTGTTGCATATGTATGGCACCTGTTCTTTGGTTCTGTTTAATCTGTCATAGGCCAACTGGGTTTGGTGTCTCTCTGGCTGGTCATTTTTTTTTTAAAAAAAGAAATATTTTGATTCAGACACTGCTTAGTCTTCTCCTGTTATTTTACCACGTGATTTTTTCTTTTTCTTTTTTCTGAGATGGGATTTCCACTATGTTGGCCAGACTTTTCTGGAACTCCGGGCTTCAAGCGATCCTCCTGCCTCGGCTTCCCAAAGTGTTGGGATTACAGGCGTAAGCCACTGCACCTGGCCTATCATAAGCTTTGTTTATGTTTCCAGGTTATAGCTTGAGCTTTGATACATCTATCAGGACTGTATATGGCTCTTTTCTGTATTTGCTTGTGGATCAAGGAAAAAGAAACATAAACTACATTATGTTGGTAGAAAGCTTAATATTGGTGAACAATAATTTAGAGGAAAACAGATTTGCTCTAAAACTCTCATGTTAAGTGATGGATCTATTTAGGATGAAGAAAGACTACAAAGTAATGCGGTTAACTTAACAAAAGCCCAACCACTAGAACTGACACATTCAGATGAATCTCCTTCAATGTCATCATCCTGGGAAAGTATGAACTTGTCTAAAAATAGATATTTTATCTGAAAACATTTTTGGAAATATCTATTTTGAATAGTTTTTACACTCAATTCACAACTAAACTCACACCTGCCCTCACATTAGATCCATTAGATCAATGATCAATGTGATCACTCAAATTACTATTTTCGTTATTTGGCTCAGAATGACATCTGCCTATTGTTTCTCCAGATCAATCCACCTGAGAAGATGAAGAGAATATTTTAAAGAATAAGTCAAAGGCTAAGAAGACAATTTTAAAAGCAAATATAAAATTTCTAGCTGTGGCAGTGCTCTTCCTAAGGTCACTACTTTGAGAGTGGCTTTTGGAAGTATAAACTGATTTGTGTTGCAGACATTTAAGGTTTTGGAATCAGATCTGGCTTTGAATCCTAGTCAAGCTGTTTAGCTTTAGCTGCTGAATAATGTTGGGCAAGTTATTTAACTGTTTAGATTCTTGGTTTCTCCTCTGTAAAACAGGAGGACTAACACTTAACCTCTTAGAGCTGTTGGTTAAGTTGGTTTACTTACAAAGTAAGCATCCAGTGAGTAATATTTATTATATCCTACAAATGGCAAAAAAGCAGTGAAGTGTGGGTTTTATTTTGGAAGTTATTTCTAATCATGGAGGATAGCAGACATACTCTGACATAATTATTGGGGAGAAAGTTGTAGGAGTCCTTTCTTTTTTTTGCCACCGTCAGTTGGAGAGTGGATGGGAGAGCAGCAGTGAAATTGGGAGGGTTAGTGTAGCCAGATGTGGATGTATTCAGTAGTAACCAGTAGTAATGTTTTCAACACGTTGCTAATCCATTACTCTATTTCACCTATAGGTGAAAAGGGCTGGAAGTGGCTTCGTGTCTTGGATAGTTACACATTTCTAATTGTGATTTAACCCTGTGCATTTTTCCCTCCAGCTACCAATCCGTGTAAAGATAACAATGGGGGCTGTGAGCAGGTCTGTGTCCTCAGCCACAGAACAGATAATGATGGTTTGGGTTTCCGTTGCAAGTGCACATTCGGCTTCCAACTGGATACAGATGAGCGCCGCTGCATTGGTAAGAAGTCTGTTTTGGATGTTGTTGGCAGGTGATACAGGTGTATGTGTGTCCAAACCTCTAACTAGACTAGCTGCTGCTCTTGAACTGGACAAGCTCCCTGTCTAACTTCTTGACTGCAAATAAGCTTTCTGTAGCCCACAGGGTGTCTTCCTCGGTAGGCACCACTTCTACTATACACAGACCTATGTTTGAAAATGTAAATTTCTGTCTTTTGGGATTTTGCTTTAATCCTCTATCTAAGGTTTTCTTGGGTTCCCTTCCCACTTTGTCTCCTGAAGCCTTTTTCTCCTATTAACTATGATCTTGAAATTCCATATGGTTGAACTTTGAGCTCTTTTCTATACTGTGTATCTTTTCCACTTTAGATGTTAGCCTTAACTTTGAGGGGAAGTACTGTACTTCTCCCCACTTTGACTTCTCCTAGACCACCACGTATGCCCCTTTCAACCAGGTAATCACATCTGAATCTTATCTGGCTTTTTTTTTTTCTCTCTGTATTCCAAAGTAAACTCCTGAGCATTGGGGTGGCTCAGTTCCTCACACAGTTTTTCACCTTTCAGTTCAAACTTTCTTGTATCTGCCTCCATATTCCTGATTTCATTCTTACCTTGAAGGTTTCCTTTCTTCCTCTTTGGTTTCCTACACATCTATTCACACTTAAGCCATTGCCTGGGCCCCAGCTAATGATGAAATGCACTCCTACAATATTTGTTTTTCTTATTTTCACTTTTACAACTCTCCTTTCTGTGCCTGTGACAAATTCTTGCTCTCCAGATGTTGCTGTTTCTAGCGTAGTATACAAATTATCTTATTCTAACCCAGACAAATTTGTTAACTTCTTAGGTAGTTTTAGATTCAGAAAAATCACCCTCATTAAAAAAACATGTATTTCTAACTATTATATCAATAGTGCGTTGTCTAATAATTTTGCTTTTAAATTCCGTTACTGCGATTTTTATCTTTGTCTTGGGCATACCTCCTTCATCTTCTTGATTTCCCTGACATCCTGTCGCAATCTCCTCTTTGCTTTTAAACATCACTTCTTACCTATTTCCTTTATCCCTCCCCTTCCTTCCCTGCTTTCACTCCTTTATATCTTTATATTTCTGATTGCTGTTAATTATCTTGGTATCTACAGTAAGGTTCTTGGTGTAGATCTCTATGCAGAAGTTAATCCAACTTGAGGATTGTTACGGAATTACTATAGAGTTTAGCTCTATATGATTTTTAAACAAAAGATTGATGGCACAGGTGAGAAAGGTTTCTGTGTGTGTGTGTGTGCATGTTTTGCCTGTTTATTGTAATGACACTTAAAACGTGATAATTAAAACTCAGTATCTAATTTTTAAGCAGTCATTTTTATTTTATTTATTTATATTATTTTACTTTAAGTTGTAGGTTACATGTGCACAATGTGCAGGTTTGTTACATATGTATACATGTGCCATGTTGGTGTGCTGCACCCGTTAACTCATCATTACATTAGGTATATCTCCTATTTTATAAATTAAGCATATGGATATCATTTTTCATATAAATAAATTTTAAGGATACATTTCTTAGGAAGAAGGAAGATTCTAATACTTGTATCTCCCTCATAGTTGCTTATCTTTTTTTCTTCCCTGTATTATTTCTAACTATGCTTTCCAAAAATTTATTTTTACATTTATTTCAGAATTATATTTTATAATTTAAAGTTTGCTCTGTGGATGCATTTATCTGGAATTTGGGAGGAGGGGAAAGAACCATGCTGTGACTGACTGTGCTGTGTTCTTCCTACAGCTGTTCAGAATTTCCTCATTTTTTCATCCCAAGTTGCTATTCGTGGGATCCCGTTCACCTTGTCTACCCAGGAAGATGTCATGGTTCCAGTTTCGGGGAATCCTTCTTTCTTTGTCGGGATTGATTTTGATGCCCAGGACAGCACTATCTTTTTTTCAGATATGTCAAAACACATGATTTTTAAGCAAAAGATTGATGGCACAGGTGAGAAAGGTTAATGTGTGTGTGTGTGTGTGTGCATGTTGTGCCTGTTTATTGTAATGATACTTATAACTTGATAATTAAAACTCAGTATCTAACTTTTAAGCAGAGTCTTTTTTATTTATTTATTTATTTATTTATTTATTTATTTATTTATTTATACTATTTTACTTTAAGTTGTAGGGTACATGTGCACAATGTGCAGGTTTGTTACATATGTATACATGTGCCATGTTGGTGTGCTGCACCCGTTAACTCGTCATTTATGTTAGGTATATCTCCTAATGCTATCCCTCCCCCATCCCGCCACACCATGACAGGCCCCAGTGTGTGATGTTCCCCATCCTGTGTCCATGTGTGCTCATTGTTCAATTCCCACCCATGAGTGAGAACATATGGTGTTTGGTTTTCTGTCCTTGTGATAGTTTGCTGAGAGTGATGGTTTCCAGCTTCATCCGTGTCCCTGTAAAGAACATAAACTCATCCTTTTTTATGGCTGCATAGTATTCCATGGTGCATATGTAACACATTTTCTTAATCCAGTCTATCATTGATGGACATTTGGGTTGGTTCCAAGTTTTTGCTATTGTGAATAGTGCCGCAATAAACATACGTGAGCATGTGTCTTTACAGCAGCATGATTTATAATCCTTTGGGTATATGCCCAGTAATGGGATAGCTGGGTCAAATGCCATTTCTAGTTCTAGATCCTTGAGGAATCTCCACACTGTCTTCCACAATGGTTGAACTAGTTTACAGTCCCACCAACAGTGTAAAAGTGTTCCTATTTCTCCACATCCTCTCCAGCACCTGTTGTTTCCCGACTTTTTAATGATTGCCATTCTAACTAGTGTGAGATGGTATCTCATTGTGGTTTGGATTTGCACTTCTCTGATGGCCAGTGATGATGAACATTTTTTCATGTGTCTGTTGCCTCCATAAATGTCTTCTTTTGAGAAGTGTCCATTCATATCCTTCACCCACTTTTTGATGGGGTTGTTTGATTTTTTCTTGTAAATTTGTTTAAGTTCTTTGTAGATTCTGGATATTAGCCCTTTGTCAGATGGGTAGATTGTAAAAATTTTCTCCCATTCTGTAGATTGCCTGTTCACTCTGATGGTGGTTTCTTTTGCTGTGTAGAAGCTCTTTAGTTTAATTAGATCCCATTTGTCAATTTTGGCTTTTGTTGCCATTGCTTTTGGTGTTTTAGACATGAAGTCCTTGCCCACACCTATGTCCTGAATGGTATTGCCTAGGTTTTCTTCTAGGGTTTTTATGGTTTTAGGTCTAACATTTAAGTCTTTAATCCATCTTGAATTAATTTTTGTATAAAGTGTAAGGAAGGGATCCAGTTTCAGCTTTCTACATATGGCTAGCCAGTTTTCCCAGCACCATTTATTAAATATAGAATCCTTTCCATATTTCTTGTTTCCACATTTCTTTGTCAGATTTGTCAAAGATCAGATGGTTGTGGATGTGTGGTATCATTTCTGAGGGCTCTGTTCTGTTCCATTGGTCTATAGCTGTGTTTTGGTACCAGTACCATGCTGTTTTGGTTACTGTAGCCTTGTAGTATAGTTTGAAGTCAGGTAGCGTGATGCCTCTAGCTTTGTTCTTTTGGCTTAGGATTGTCTTGGCAATGCAGGCTCTTTTTTGGTTCCATATGAACTTTAAAGTAGTTTTTTCCAATTCTGTGAAGAAAGTCATTGGTAGCTTGATGGGAAAGTCATTGGTAGCTTGATGGGAATGGCATTGGTAGCTTGATGGGGATGGCATTGAATCTATAAATTACCTTGGGCAGTATGGCCATTTTCACAATATTGATTCTTCCTATCCATGAGCATGGATCATTCTTCCTTTTGTTTGTGTCTTCTTTTATTTTGCTGAGCAATGGTTTGTAGTTCTCCTTGAAGAAGTCCTTCACATCCCTTGTAAGTTGGATTCCTAGGTATTTTATTCTCTTTGAAGCAATTGTCAATGGGAGTTCACTCATGATTTGGCTCTCTGTTTGTCTGTTATTGGTGTATAGGAATGCTTGTGATTTTTGCACATTGATTTTGTATCCTGAGACTTTGCTGAAGTTGCTTATCAGCTTAAGGAGATATTGGGCTGAGACAATGGGGTTTTCTAAATATACAATCAATGTCATCTGCAAACAGGAATACTTTGACTTCCTCTTTTCCAAATTAAATACCCTTTATTTCTTTCTCTTGCCTGATTGCCCTGGCCAGAACTTCCAACACTATGTTGAATAGGAGTGGTGAGAGAGGGCATCCCTGTCTTGTGCCAGTTTTCAAAGGGAATGCTTCCAGTTTTTGCCCATTCAGTATGATATTGGCTGTGGGTTTATCATAAATAGCTCTTATTATTTTGAGATACGTCCCATCAATACCTAGTTTATTGATTTGATTTAGCATGAAGGGTTATTGAATTTTGTCAAAGGCCTTTTCTGCATCTATTGAGAAAATCATGTGGTTTTTGTCTTTGGTTCTGTTTATATGATGGATTATGTTTATTGATTTGTGTATGTTGAACCAGCCTTGCATCCCAGGGATGAAGCCAACTTGATCGTGGTGGATAAGCTTTTTGATGTGCTGCTGGATTTGGTTTGCCAGTATTTTATTAAGGATTTTTGCATCAATGTTCTTCAGGGATATTGGTCTAAAATTCTCTTTTTTTGTTGTGTCTCTGCCAGGCTGTGTTATCAGGATGATGTTGGCCTCATAAAATGAATTAGGGATGATTCCTTCTTTTTGCTTTGATTGGAATAGTTTCAGAAGGAATGGAACCAGCTCCTCTTTGTACCTCTGGTAGAATTCGGCTGTGAATCCGTCTGGTCCTGGACTTTTTTTTGTGTTGGTAGGCTATTAATTATTGCCTCAATTTCAGAACCTGTTATTGGACTATTCAGGGATTCAACTTCTTCCTGGTTTAATCTTGGGAGGGTGTATGTGTCCAGGAATTTATCTATTTCTTGTAGATTTTCTAGTTTTTTTGCATAGAGGTGTTTATCGTATTCTCTGATGGTAGTTTGTGTTTCTGTGGGATGGTGGTGATATCCCCTTTATCGTTTTTTATTGTGTCTATTTGATTCTTCTCTTTTCTTCTTTATTAGTCTTGCTAGTGGTCTATCAATTTTGTTGATCTTTTCAAAAAACCAGCTCCTGGATTCATTGATTTTTTGAAGGGTTTTTTTGTGTCTCTATCTCCTTCAGTTCTGCTCTGATCTTAGTTATTTCTTGCCTTCTGTTAGCTTCTGAATGTGTTTGCTCTTGCTTCTCTAGTTCTTTTAATTGTGATGTTAGGGTGTCAATTTTAGATCTTTCTTGCTTTCTCTTGTGGGCATTTAGTGCTATAAATTTCCTTCTACACAGTACTTCAAATGTGTCCCAGAGATTCTGGTATGTTGTGTCTTTGTTCTCGCTGGTTTCACAGAACGTCTTTATTTCTGCATTCATTTCGTTGTGTACCCAGTAGTCATTCAGGAGCAGGTTGTTCAGTTTCCGTGTAGTTGAGTGGTTTTGAGTGAGTTTCTTGATCCTGAGTTCTAGTTTGATTGCCCTGTGGTCTGAGAGACAATTTGTTATAATTTGTGTTCTTTTACATTTGCTGAGGAGTGCTTTACTTCCAACTATGTGGTCAATTTTGGAATAAGTGCGATGTGGTGCTGAGAAGAATGTATATTCTGTTGATTTGGGGTGGAGAGTTCTGTAAGCAGAGACTTTACTAAGCTTCCTAAATAGTTTTAGATTGGGAAAATAAATTTATTGCTTTTTTATGGATTAAGGTAAAACAAACACCTTTCCTTTATTTTAGAAACAAGTTATTTTTGGGAACTGAGATGGGAGGATTGCTTGAGGCCAGGAGTTTGAGACCAGCCTGAGAAACATAGTGAGATTCCACTTGTACCAAAAAAAGAAAAAAATTAGCCAGATGTGGTGGCATGTACCTGTAGTCCCCACTACTTGGGAGGCTGCAATGGAAGGATTGTTTGAGCCCAGGAGATCCAGGTTGCAGTGAGCTATGACCATACCACTGCACTCCAGCTTGGGCAACAGAGTGCAATCCTATCTGGGAGAAAAAAAAAAAAAAAAAAAAAGGTTACAAATGTGTGTGTATTTTAACAATGACCAATATTAACATAAAAGAAATGTCAAGTGTATGAGAGCCATTAACAGATTAATTGACTAGAAGCTGTTTTTCATACTCAAGCAACCAGATTGATTACAGGGGAAGACATCTCTTCAGGGACGCTGGACTATGTAAATGCCAATGGTTTGGTTTGTAATAGTAATAAAATTTGTAAGCAATATAACATACCAACTAAGAGAGCCAGCTTAGGAGCTACACTGCCTGGTTCCGAATTCCAGCTTCCCACATTTCCTAGCTTTGTAACTTTGGGCAAATTACTCAATTTCCTTTTGCCTCAATTTTCTAGTCTGAAAAATATGCAGTTCATACATTGCTCATAAGGTTGTTGAGAGAATTTTTGGCTAATACATGTAAACACCTAGAGTAATGGCTAGAAAATAGTAAATATTCAGTAAATGTTGGATATCATTTATCTGTTATCAATATAAAACCATATTGCCCACCCTCCCCTGCCCCTAATCCAGACCTGCTCTGGGGAGGGAACAGCTCTTTTGACTCTTTCTTCTTTTGTTTGTCTCCATGTTTCTAAATGCTTTGTTTATACTTCTATTTCTTGATTTATCATTTTTGATATTTACTTCCTTGTTCTAGGTGAGCATTTTGCTTTCTTACACCATTCTTCTCTCCCAGCTTCTGACTTCCCTCCCCCCATTCTCCTTAAAAAGCTAGATTATAATTTTGGGTTAAATTAATCATATATGTTTATATTATTAACATAATATAAATATAAATATTGTTCACTGCTCAGCCAATTAGTATTCTAGGATGACATTTCTTGACAGTTTTTGACAATTGCCCCATCTTCATTTGCTTAGTTTTTTAATATAACAATCATGTGTTTTCCCCAAATGCTCCAATAGCTCTATCAAATGCCCGTACAAAGACAGAACACAATCTATAATTTTTTTTTCTTTCTGGAGACCCCTATCCTGTGTTCCAGTTGGGACTTGTTTTTCTCTGGCCTGGTGCACAGACTTCTCTTTGCCACTGCCCTGTGCCGGACCTTCTGTTTGTGGCAGGCCATTTATTTCTTTTTCTAGATTTCTTTCCTCATTTTGCTGAAACACGTTATATGATAGCTTCCTGAGAAGCATAAGTAGGTGGCATGTATTTTGAGTCTTTGAATGTCTGTGAGTGTTTTATTTTGCTCTCCATCTTGACTGTTTGGCTGGGTACAGGTTGCAAGTTAATTTAAATCGGGAATTTGAAGACTTTGCTCCAGTGACCTCTAATATCTAGTGTTGAGTCCAGTGCCATTCTGAGTACCATTTCTGTGGATATGACCTTGATATGGATATGGATATGACATTAAAAATTAATCTTCCTCTGTTTCCATTTTCTCTGGATTCCTTTTCCTTTCGATTTCTTTTCAACTTTCTTCTTTTTGATGGAAGCTTTCTCCAAATGTCTGAGTTGCTAGTTTGGTATTAAGGGTGAGGTTATAAAACCTGACCTGGAAGTCTGTACATGTGGATAGGCCTTGTCAGCTGGTGAGCTTCAGGCAGGAAGGTGGCTTGGTTGCCAGATTGCTCCCCAAGGCAGCATTAGTGAGTCTTTTCTGGAGACGATCAATTTCTCCTTCATAGATGCCTCCATTCTCCTTCATGAGGTAAGGGGAAGATGTGGGGAGATGGTGGTCTGTTCTGGGGGTGATTAATTTCTCCTTCATAGATGCCTTCATTCTCCCTCTTGGAGTAAGGGGAAGATGTGGGAAGATGGTGGTCTGTTCTGGGGGTGATTAATTTCTCCTTCATAGATGCCTTCATTCTCCTTCTTGGGGTAAGGGGAAGATGTGGGGAGATGGTGGTCTGTTCTGGGAGTGGGCAGAGGAAAGGGAGCTGAGGGCGCCCTTTCAGTATTCCTATAATCCTCCTGTACTCAGTTCCACATCCATCTCAGTTCTCCGTTGAGGACTGTGCCTTGAACCCATAGCCATTCTGCTTCAGCTCCTCCAGAGAAAATCTGTGGTCCCTTAGAGGAGATAGAGGAGTGGCGTGACACTCAGGATCTGGGAGGGACATAGGCGTTGGATTGCTCCTTATCTTGACTTTATCTGAGCCCCTTAGTTCCTCGCCCCTGCCTTTCTTAGGACCTTGTGCCTCTGAGTGTGAGTGCACTGAGGCTTCTGCATATGTGGGTGTGTGTCTCTCTTCTGTTGACACTTAGTTTGTAGTATTTTCCCCTTTTTGATTGAGTTATCACTCCTCCAATACCTTACTTTTCAAACATTTGTTGGAATTGCTCATCTGCTGTTATTTTACTGTCTTTTAAGTAGAATTTGGGAGGAAGAGGAGACAAACATGTTTGGTTTGTCAATCTGCTATTTTGAATGAGAAATTATCTTTTCTGAGGACTTAGAATCAGGCCCACTGAGCTTGGAGAACTGCAGTCGAGCTTAGTTCTCAGCAAAAGGTAGTATTGGGTTTCTCAGCTGCATGCAGGCCAAGTCTCCCATAGGCACCTCCACAGGTCAGCTTCCTTCTGTTTTGTTGATCTGGAATTCTCATCGTATTTTTGGTAAACTTCAAGTCCATATGCTGAGCAACCTACCTTTTAAAATATTCCTCATAGTCAGTGGTTAAACTGTGTATGCTTTGGTGAGGGAGGCATTACATTTTTTTTTTTTTTGAATGAGTACACAGTATATGCAGGAAATGAGTTGTCAGAAATCAAATTAGCCAATGTGGTGGTGTGGTGTAGTGCCAGATACTTGGGAGGATCACTTGAGGTCAGGTGTTTGAGGCTGCAGTGAACTATGATTGTGCCACTGCACTCCAGTCTAGGTAAGACCTGTCTCTAAAGAAAAAGAAAGAGAAAAAGAAAAAGAA
This sequence comes from Pongo abelii, assembly GCF_028885655.2. Taxonomy (NCBI): domain Eukaryota; kingdom Metazoa; phylum Chordata; class Mammalia; order Primates; family Hominidae; genus Pongo; species Pongo abelii. The sequence continues at coordinate 71,828,757 of NC_071996.2, read as the reverse complement.
ATCATATTAAAAGTCAGGATTAGCTAAATGAAGCCCTCAGGAGAACTCCCTCCATCAATGATACCTTCTCTTTTCCAAATTCTCTTTTTCTGCAGACTTTTCCCTATGATCAGATATGCTCAAGTTTCTCCCATCCTAAAAAATATTCAACTTACCCTTCACTCCCTGTTCCTCTTTAGTGATAACCCCTTCTCTGCATTTCATGGTCAAGTTTCTTGCAAGATTGATTTGCACTTTCCTACCCTTCTTCCACATTTCTCATTGATTACTCAACTCTTGCAATCTGCCCACCAGGTGGCTGACACCCCTCTCATCCTGGTCACCTCTAATCTCTTTCTTGCTAAATTAAATAACGCCTATCAGTCCTGTATTTGGTACTTCGGCCATCTTCTCTCAAAAATTCTTTCTTCTATGACAGCATACTCCTGGATTTCCTTCTATTTCTTGATCATTTTTTTTTCTAGTGTACCCTGGAGATCTTTTCTTTTTTGCCTGTTGTATAAAAAACTGTAAATCTGTTGTTCAACATTGGTCCTCCTCTCTCTGAATAATTTCACACCTTTCATGCCTTTGATTACTATCTATGTAGCAACTATAAATAATTGTGGGGAGACTTTTATAATAGTGCATTTACTGAGTGTTTTTCCTCCTAACCTAGGGAATGAGGGAAAGACCAAGCAAGCCTTTCTGTAGGTCATGATAAAAATCTCTATGCAAGTTCTCTCTCTGAGGTTCAGACCCATAGTGCCAGCTGCCTTTTGGATACGTCACCTGGATATCCTACAATCACCTCTAAACCAACATGTCTAAGTGGATGCTTCATGCAACTTCTCACAGGCCTTAGAGGAAGGACATGACCACTCACCCCTTCCTTGATGCCCCATCCCCACCTGGTGGTCATCATGGACATCTCCCTCTCTTTTAGCCTCTATCATTAACTCATTAACCTCCAGCCACACTTGTAGAACATGTGGAGTTTTCAGTCTCTGTGTCTGTCAACCACCCCAGACCTCCACTTTGCCATGTGGTCCATTAGGAATCTGTGCTCTCAGACCATCCTATGCATCTCTCCATCTCAGCACTCATTACTCTTTTACTTTTGTCTCTTGGCCTAGTTGCCTCCTCCTCTTTCACCACCTCACTATGAATTACCTTGAGGGTGGTGTCCACACTTCTTTCCAGATGCTTAACTTCTCTTTGACTTGGTTCCCTCATCTGTAGAATAGGAACGATACTAATACCTACATGACTGAGTGGCTGTGAGGATGGATGAATCCATGTAGAGTACTTGGTCCAGTTTCTGCCTCCTAGTAAGTGCTCATTTAATCTAAGCTGTAATTATTAACACTATTAGCAGTATTGTGTTTTCTAAATATATATTTGGCTGTCTATCACATAGAGAACTTTCTTTTCACAATTTGCTGAATAAATGAAGAGAAAAAGTAGTAGGATTTTTTTTTCTTCCTACTGCAAAAGAAAGAGGTATGGCTGTTTATTCTGATTCAGATTTTCTTTAGTGAAAAAAAGAAAAAAGAGGGTAAAAGAAGGCATAACAACTCCATAAAGAGGAAAGTGAATTTTTTTTTTTTTAAATCAGTTCTGATTTCCTTTCTGGTATCTCTGCTGGTCTTTTCAAAACTTGGCAACTTTGTGGCTGTGGAAGACTGTTGATGAGAGGGTTGGGCGATGATACATCAGGGTTACCCTCAGGTCGTACCTGGTGGTGTCAGCTTATCAGAGCTGTCTCCGGGTGGTAGTAGGTGAACTCAGGTATCTCTTCTTCAGATATTCTACAATGAGAAATTTTTTTCTGGAAGGTCGGACACGGGAGTAAATCCAGGCCATACCATTCCTGGTTCTGTTTGTCAGTATCATATCTACTCTTTGAGATCCAAAGTTTGAGGAATGGATAGATTCTAGGTTTATCTCATGTTATTGCTCAGCAGCTTACAGAGTTTTTTTTTTTTTTAAAGAATTCCACATGTGTTCCTGAAATATGCTGTAACTCTGACACAAAATTTCAGTATGCATTAGTAGGAAAATAGATGCCTTGCAAAATATACTTAGTTTAAAACATGTCCATATTTTAACTTATAGGAAGAGAAATTCTCGCAGCTAACAGGGTGGAAAATGTTGAAAGTTTGGCTTTTGATTGGATTTCAAAGAATCTCTATTGGACAGACTCTCATTACAAGAGTATCGGTGTCATGAGGCTAGCTGATAAAACGAGACGCACAGTAGTTCAGTATTTAAATAACCCACGATCAGTGGTAGTTCATCCTTTTGCCGGGTAAGTGTGTTCATGTTTTCCTAAGAGCTTGAAACGGTATGTCTTTTACAGTCATTGAAAAGTGATGCCCTAGGGATTTAGGTAAGTTCAGCAAATATAATATTGAACTGTATAAGTTGAAATCACCTTAAATTTTATTTCTTTTTTCCTTCAAAAAACTTTATTCTGGGGGAGTAAAAAAATTGTTTTTAAACCCAAAACATTTCTTCTAACTTTTGGCTTTCTCAGTCTTCATAGAAGAGTAGTTTTTTTCACAGTTGCAGAGGACCAAACAATGTGATATAGATTCAGTAGAAAAGGAGTGAATAGGCAACAGAATTAACAGGAAAGACCCAAATTCTTTCCCTGCTTTAATATATTGATATAAAGCTTAGCAAAATTTGCTTAATCATTCAGTAGTTTTCAGAATAAAAAGTTTTTCAGACCACAAAGTTTCATGTTTTACCATTCTATAATTGGTGGTTCCAGACAAGGAAAGACAGAAGAGTTCACAGTATTCCTTTTTGGTTCCTACTTTTCTTATTTAAATATGTTTAACAGGAACTGTGTTTATTTAGAACAAATCTGAGCTATGTGTTGTATATGAGTGGAATGATAAAAAAGATGGCTGCTAACTCACTAATGCCTGATTACCCAGGGAACATCCATCTCTGTGCTTCCGTTAGATATATAATCTCATCAGATCCCAAAGCTAGTTTGTGAAGGAGGTATGCGTAAATACCCATTTTAGAGAGAATGAATCTAAGGCGCAGTGAGATAAAGTGACTTGTGAAAGAGCCCGCAGCTATTAGGCAACAGTCAGTATTCAAATTCCAGACCTGTCTGACTGGAATGCCTGTGTGCCTAAAAAAGTCTGTTTGCCGCGTCTAGAGTGTCTGCTTTACTTTTCTCTCTGTAAGATAATAAAAGAAACACATTTTAAAACTGATGTTATTATTGATAAGAAATTTCATTGCCCTATAGCGAGTTAAACAGTTTATTTTTTTAATGAATTTGTCTTAACTCAAACTTTTGGCCTTTGGTTTTGAAAAACTGTTGAATTCCTTTCCTGATGACTCTTTCATTTAAAATGATATGAAGTAGTTACATTTCAGAAAGTTACATTTTGGAAAAGACTAATTTTGATTCCTCTGGATCCCATAAAAGAGAAAAAGGTGATTTTGTTTTGTTTTGTTTTTTGTCTCTAGACTTATGTTTTTCCCACTCTTTAGAATATTAAAAAAATGCCTTGGGTCAGATACTGTTTGCATTGCATTGATTTGGATGCTTTCTTCATCTGAGATGAATGGTTTCCTGCAAATTTATCAATTCCTTATGGAAGAATGACTAGAGGATCCTGAATGTTTAATCCAGAGAGAAAGAGATTGAAATCTGTTTTCTTCCTCTGCTCATTGTTTATTATTTTATTTTAGTAATGTGGAATATTTAATAGGTAACCTGAATTGTGTCTTGTTAGAGAATATGTTGGGTGACAATAGTTTTAGTTCCTAAACTCTAAGACAGTGGTTCTCTTCTCTCAGTGCCCACTCAAATGCCATTTGTATTTGTGACTTTGGTTACATGTTGATAACTAAATTTTAACTGATAATTATGTGAGTTATACACTAAGTATGTTAAGCTCAATAGCATATAAAGAAAACAAAATTAATTGCAGTATCTGGAGAATCTCTGTTTGTTCTAAATCTGTGGAAGTCATGTAGTTTGTCCCAGTGTTAACAGCCTTGATTTACTACTGCTTTTTCTAGGTATCTATTCTTCACTGATTGGTTCCGTCCTGCTAAAATTATGAGAGCATGGAGTGACGGATCTCACCTCTTGCCTGTAATAAACACTACTCTTGGATGGCCCAATGGCTTGGCCATCGACTGGGCGTAAGTAGGAATCATCATCCCCGATACTTAGTTCCCTTTTACTGCAGAACACATAATGAGGCAGGTTGGGTGATATGATGGAGTAAGGAAACTGGTACTGCTTGCCCTCGCGGAATTTTAAATAATTAACTGGTGATGGGAGAAGGATATTGAACAAGAACACAAAGAACATAAACATAGTTGGCCAGCTACTGGTGGGGTGAAAACTAATAAATTCATGAGTATTCTGAGAAAATTACTAGAGAAAGCTGAATGACAAGATTTAGTCACTCAAGATGGGGGAGGTGGGTCCCAAGCCACATTTAAAGTAGGGTACAGATTTGATGAACTGTAGGCAGTGTGTAATTTCTTACAGGGAGAATCTTGAGTTTAGGAAATCTTTGGAGTCAATTAATCAACAAATGCACATTTGCTTACATGCACTTTGGGAGAACTTTAAAAGTATAAACTATGGTTCTCAAGAAATTGGTGATCTATCTAGGAATATAGGAAAAGGAATAGAGTAAATAAGCTTATAAAGATGAAATGCCAAAGTAACTTATGGGAGAAAAAAGGGAAGAAATCTATTTAACCTTTTAAACATAGATTACTACCAATGTTTTTCTTAACTTGTTGATTTCACAAGGAGAAAATAAAATTTCTGGCTCAAAGATAGCAACATTTTAAGTTTTCTAAGACAATTGATTGAAAGCCACTGCATGAAAAGTAGCTGTCTCTTTCTTGGGGACATAAAACTATTAAATTTTTAATGAATATAATTTAAATTTTAAAAACTTTGTTTAATAAATGTGTCAACTGACCCTACTGTTTTTGAATGCCCTTTGTGTAAAGGGTGCTCTGATAGTTTTTGGATAAGAGATAACTAAATATTTTATTATTTTAGTGCTTCACGATTGTACTGGGTAGATGCCTATTTTGATAGAATCGAGCACAGCACCTTTGATGGTTTAGGCAGAAGAAGACTGGGCCATATAGAGCAGATGACACATCCATTTGGACTTGCCATCTTTGGAGGTATGTTTTAAAGCAATAAAAGTATGCATTGTTTTTATACATTGCAAGTTATAATAGTAAACTCATCCTCATGTGGCGTTCTCACAATCCCAGAAAAGCTGGCCACTTTAAAATGAAAAAATTTAAAATGGTGCTATTATATATAGACAAAACATTTGATTTGTTGATGGTGTATTTCATTTTTAGAGTGTGATTTTTGTTTTGTATATATTCATATAATGTTGACAATGTATATGGGTACAGCACTTTGTAGATAACATGTATTATACAATTCAACATCCCAAGTACTTAGTTATGCAAGTATCACATGAGGAAACAGTAAATTACTGCCTTCATTTTCAAGAATAAAACAGCAAGTGCTGTTTATAGTTATCCTTGTAGCATTTCATTATTCTCCAGTGTTTGTAAGAATCTCATTAGAAATCCTTGTGGAAAAAACGATTACACATATTCATCAACTATATGTTGACTGAATGACTTTGCAACTTTTTTATTCAAAATGTTGGAGAACTGACATCATCTTTGTTTTATAGAAGTGTTAGGTTATGCTTTATGAAGAACAGCAAGACATGATTTTTTTTTGTCAACCTTTCCAAATAATTTCATGCTACTAGTGAAGATTGCTGGGAAGCATGAATTCTAGAACTACAGTCACAATGAGCACAGCCAATGCTTGCCTGTCTTCTCAGCATCCCATTTGCATGCAGGCATGCTGTTGTGAGTTGAGTTGCTGGGAATAAGAATGTAGCCTGGTACCATGAAACAGGTGGTTTGCTTAGTCTTGAAAACAGGAGCTCTGTGAATGGTTGTATAGCTTGTGCACTGCATAAAAATGCCAGGCCAAGAGGGTGAGGAGAGACTGAAATCTATCCTGGGTCTGTTTGACAAACCACGATTACTCCAGTTAGAGGGGTCATGTTTTGTTTAAGTCTACCAAAAGCCCTGTGTATATGCTAGTTGTGTCCCTGGTTGAAACCTCCTACTTTGAATAATTAACACAGTGCTTGAAAAGACTAGACACTCACTATAAATCAAAGACTTTCTCACATGCATAGAATGTATGTGTGGAATGAATAGTTAGTAAGTATATTGCATATCTTGTCCTGCTGTCTGTTTATCTGTGGAGGAGTGTGTGGTATTTAAAAAATGCTCATGAGATTTTTGATGAGTTAATTATAAATACTCCTCCCGTCCCCCTCCCGCCGCTGCCATCCATTTACTCCCTTTTCACTAGTGATGTCAGACACATGCTATTTGCTGTCACATAGAAACGTTATAAAAATGTTGAATTTTCTCTGCTCTGGGCTGGGATGTTTTGGGATTCAAGAAAATGTAGTTTTAGTATCTTTTGGTTTCATCAGTATGAAAAAAATTTGAATACATACCCATGAGGACAACACAACATTCCCAAAATAGCAATAATTATTTATTTCTTTGAACATTGCCGTTTATTGTGAATTTCTTTTGGAAAGTTCTTTTGTTGTGCAACACCATAGAAATTGTGCACCTTTTTACTAAAGGGCTAGATCTTCTTGATTGTGCACCACACAGAACTAAAAGATTTATTGAACTCCTTACTTATTTAAGTATTAGGATGCCTTTGTTAGTAGTAGGACTGGGATTGCCAGTCTCTAGAAAGATTTAGGGAGTCCAATGACTGATTGTCATTGATTAGACCACAGATAAGGAAATTGGTCAAATAAAATTTATGACATCTTAAGCATTTTCTGATTAATTAGGGTTTTCTAGTTAAACTATCATTAAAGAGAAAATCCACGTTGATGCAATTCTTTCTTTTAAAAATATATGTTTATTTTCCTGCTGTAGTAGTTAGTGTAAAGTGAACATGATTAAATTTTTGTTGTTTAGAATCTTACGTCGCCTCTCTCTTACCATTCTGAGCATCATGGAACATTAGTAGTGTGGTTGTAGGTGAATGCACACTTGTGCTGAGATTTTTATTGAGCCTCAAACATACACTGAAAGTTCCTTTTTTGGGCTAGACCTGTACTTTTCCTTCTCAACAGCTTCTTATTTAAGTCAAGGGAAAAAAAATACAATTTAAGCGCTCTCATTAAAACATAGAATATGAACTGTTTGACCTGGGAAGGATCTCAGGAATGATTCAGACTGTCTCCTTCACACAGTGTAGTATTTGCCTAAGAGCACTCAGCAGGTGAGTGCTTTAGCGGGCGCAGACCTATGAGGCCTCGTTTAGTGCTCTGTAGAAGAATTCTCCAATTCTTATTTTCACTATTACCTATGCAGAACTAAATCCAATTGCTACTAAATGCCATCATAAAACTCCATATGTGCTTGCCTGAACCTGAACCCTGGTATTATCAACATATAGACTTCCACAGAGCATTACTAGGGAGTAACAAGTCATGGAAAATGGTTAGAGAAACATATTACAGATATTTATGGGGGAGATGATCATATTTGCAAGAAGCATTTCAAGCCTATTGCATTTTCTCAAGTGATTTATTTATAAGCTAGCTGTGACTGAAAATACTAATCTACCCGTGTTTCTTTTCAGAGCATTTGTTTTTTACTGACTGGAGACTGGGTGCCATTATTCGAGTCAGGAAAGCAGATGGCGGAGAAATGACAGTCATCCGAAGTGGCATTGCTTACATACTGCATTTGAAATCGTATGATGTCAACATCCAGACTGGTGAGTGAGATTGCCCAGTTTTTTATTTTTATTTTTTTTGTATGAGTTTATTTATTTGTTATAGTGGCTCCTGTTCCCTTTAAGTATTTATTACTTAAAGGTCTAGCTCCTGGTAGTTTTATATTCTTGTCGTTCACGTAATCTAAGAGTGTAAGACTTGAAATCTCTGTTCAATGCTGCTAGCCTTAAACATGTTGTCAGGAAAACACATTTTGGGACTTTTCTGTACCTAAATGCAGTGTTGTATTTGGCAGGTTGATTTCCAAGAGGAAGCTACTTTTTAGTATTGGGTCTGAAAAATGTTTTGTCCCGTTTGTTTTCCTTCACAAATCAAACCTGTGACCCACCTAGTGAAAATGTACATGACTGACTCCCTCGGGGCTTTGCTTTTGCAGGTTCTAACGCCTGTAATCAACCCACACATCCTAACGGTGACTGCAGCCACTTCTGCTTCCCGGTGCCAAATTTCCAGCGAGTGTGTGGGTGCCCTTATGGAATGAGGCTGGCTTCCAATCACTTGACATGCGAGGGGGACCCAACCAATGAACCACCCACGGAGCAGTGTGGCTTATTTTCCTTCCCCTGTAAAAATGGCAGATGTGTGCCCAATTACTATCGCTGTGATGGAGTCGATGATTGTCATGATAACAGTGATGAACAACTATGTGGCACACTTAGTAAGTAGCTATGCACTGGCGATATTTCCTGGGATGAATAGAGTAGAGGTGGGCTTTAAAGAAAATAAATAAAAGCTTGGGCTATTTATATGGGAAAAATATCTTTTAGAATTTCAGATTCTTAACATGTACTTTGAAGGCTTTTAGGAAGCTAAGCAAGAAATTTCATTCATAATGTTATGGATGGTTTCTGGCCTTGATTTAGACTATCTTCAACAATTTTTTTCTTTGACATTGGCTGTTTGGACCAATGCAGTCATTATGTCTTGGCAAACTCCTCAAAAAGTCAAATCGAAATAAACTAGATCTGACCAGGCAAGGTGGCTCATGCCTGTAATCCCAGCACTTTGGGAGGCCGAGACAGGAGGACTGCTTAAGTCCAGAAGTTTGAGACCAGCCTGGGAAACATGACGAAACCCGATCTCTACAAAAAAATATAAAATTACAAATAGCTGGGACTATTACAAAATACAAAATCATAAAATACAAAAAAAACAAAATTACAAGTATCTAGGACTACAGGCACATGCCACCACACCCAGCTAATTTGTATTTTGCATTTTCACAAAATTTGCAAAATACAAAAATTTGTACTTGGGAGGCTGAGGTGGGAGAGTTGTTTGAGCTGGGGAGGTTGAGGCTGCAGTTAGCCAAGACTGTGCCACTGTACTTCAGCCTGTGCAACAGAGTGAAGCCCTGCCTCAAAAAAATAAGCAAACAAACAAACAACAACAACAAAAACCAAAAATAAACTAGACCTAACCTTTAGCAACCGAGAGAATAGTATCACGGAATAACTACTTGCAATCATAGCCTTTGGAAAATCTCATGTGTTATATTCCTTTTCCCCCATGTTAGAGTAAAATAAGTTAACAATGAAATGGTGGTCTTAACCTTTATATTCTTCTTTTGATGGTAATCTAGTCTATATAGTTTGGGGCCTAATAAACACTATTGCAGAAGGCAAAAGTATTACATTCAAATTAAAAAAAAGATAGAGGACAGTTGAAATCTCAGAAATCTCTATCAAGGTAAAGTTAATACTAATAATAACCTTTCTTTTGGAGAGAAAGACGAGTGACAGATTTGAAAAAGTGCTCACTTGTACATTTTTCTGAAATTTCTTAAATTTTCATCTTTTTGTATATTATCTTCTTGTTTCTAGGAGCACAACATTTTACCTTAATATTTTATCTATTTGCACTTTTCATATGACATATTTTCAAGCTTTCTATAGTCTGAATTTGAAATTGTGGTTGGAGGAAGTAACAGCTTGAAAGTTAAGGATGAGCTTTAGAGTCAATCCAACCAGAGCGTGAATCATAGGCAGGTTCCTAAATCTCTCAAAGCCTCAATTTCCTTATCTGTAAAATGCAGACAATTATATGTACTTTATAGTATTCTTGTGAGGATTTAAAGAGAACTTATATGATGTGTGTGTGTGCATAACTTAGAAAAATACCTTTTCTATGATAAATACCAAATAAATGCCAGCCAATAATGATGTTAATGATGATGACATCACTTGATGAACATTTCTCTTTATTACATACAGTGCCTCCATTAAAAAAGGTGAACTGAGCCTTTACAAGGCAAGAACTCGTTTAAAAGGCTATAAAAACAAACGTCTTCATGACCAGTTTGTTACTATTGTAGATAATACCTGTTCATCTTCGGCATTCACCTGTGGCCATGGGGAGTGCATTCCTGCACACTGGCGCTGTGACAAGCGCAACGACTGTGTGGATGGCAGTGATGAGCACAACTGCCCCACCCACGCACCTGCTTCCTGCCTTGACACCCAATACACCTGTGATAATCACCAGTGTATCTCAAAGAACTGGGTCTGTGACACAGACAATGATTGTGGGGATGGATCTGATGAAAAGAACTGCAGTAAGTTTTGAGCTGGTTTCTCTTGGTTGGTCAGCCTTGTAAATAGACTTCAACAACCAAACGGCCTTGCATTCTTTCCTCTAAGGCTCATGCAATTTTCATTGTCTCTTTAGTACTTCTATTCCACTTGTCAATCTCTGTATCAATAGGTTACAAGAACAAAGGAATGTGCCTGCACATGGGCTGCTTAGAGTCCACCTACAAGTATTGAGTTCTATGGAAGCAAAGCAAGGACTGCCTCTGATGCCAAACATTTCAATTCAGATAGGAATCGAAGAAGTGAAAATCCCTCAGCTATCTATTTATATATTTAAAACAATATTAAAAGTCATATAGACATATCCAGACCTTTGGCTATTGATGTTTCTTTTTCATTTGGTACAAGGAAAAAGACATCAAAATAAAGAGGCACAGAAAATTTAAATTTCCATTGATCTTATCCACCTGTTTTCCGTCTTGCCAGTTCTGCTTTTCTTTAGCTTGTTGTTTTATTTCATGTCTTCAATAATAGTTTAAGATGGAGCAAAATTCCCTGGGCTAAGTTCTAGTCCTGGTTGCCTGACTAGGCAAGTCACTATCGTTTGGAATAGATGAGCTTTAAGATCCCTTCTAGCTTCCATACCCTATAAGTCTGTATTTAATATAATTTCATGTTGTGGGTGGGGCCAGCCACTGCATCCGACTCCAAGGCTATGGTCTTAACAGCAAGGTAGGACCCTGGTTTTTAGAATTGTTCTGTTTAGACTTTTAAATCCAGTTTTGGGGGTCTGTCTACACACTGTTGCTACTAGGCATGTGGGTCATGCTGGTTTTGTTGCCTAATTGGGCTCCATTGCTTGGCTTTGGTCTAGAGTCATGGACTTCATAGTATTCATGAAATGTAGTCCAAGTCCAAGCACATGATACTCACTTTCTAAATGTGATCTATTTTCCAAGGTGTAATCACAGTTTCTGACTCTGCCTTGTAATCTTTTTATTCTCGATTCTAAAACCTATCCTAGTTTTGAGTTCTTTTGCTTAGCTGACTTTGGTAGTGTGGCTGATTTGAAAGAATTTTGAACCCATGTACAATTGAGATAACTTCTGTAGCTATTTAGCCATTTTTAGTTTGGCTGTGGTACTTGTTGCACAGGAAATAAACTTGTTGGTTTTGTTTTCGGATGACATTAGATTCGACAGGGACATGCCAACCTAGTCAGTTTAATTGCCCCAATCATCGATGTATTGACCTATCTTTTGTCTGTGATGGGGACAAGGATTGTGTTGATGGATCTGATGAAGTTGGTTGTGGTAAGTGCATTGCTTTTGTTTTTATTCAGTGTCTATTTAGAAAAATCTCAGTGTTAACACATGGACACAGGGAGGGGAACATCACACACCAGGGACTGCTGGGGGGTGGGGAGCTAGAGGAGGGATGGCATTAGGAGAAATACCTAATGTAGATGATGGGTTGATGGGTGCAGCAAACCACCATGGCACGTGTATACCTATGTAACAAACCTGCACGTTCTGCATATGTACTCCAGAACTTAAAGTATAACAACAAAAAACAAAAATCTCAGTGTTTAGTCATTTTAGCCCTGAGCTAATTTCTAATGCTTTTCTCTTTCATTCTTAGTATTAAACTGTACTGCCTCTCAATTCAAGTGTGCCAGTGGGGATAAATGTATTAGCGTCACAAATCGTTGTGATGGTGTTTTTGATTGCACTGACAACTCGGATGAAGCAGGCTGTCGTAAGTAACACATACCCAGCATGTTTCAGACAAAGGGGCCATTTCATTTTTGCCAGTTTGATATTGGTATTGCCACACATTTTCCCTAACTCAGACAAACTGGGGGAAAGTATCCTCAAAGGAATGCAGTATTGAACATACAGTAAAATTGAGTAGACATTGCCATATAACGTGTAATTAGCAAATCAAGTGGTTGTATAAATGGACACTTCAAATAGTCTCTTAGATGGGCTAAATATTTCTTAGATATTTTTGTTTTCACTTTTAGTTTTTCTTAGGACTTCCCACGTTGGTAGGTTTAAACTTTTGAGGCTCTACTCCATATAAAGATATTTTACTGGTTTCTTTTAAGTTTCAGTAGAGAGGTCATATCTTGGTGTAGAAATGGTATGGAGCTGTATCTAGTATTGACTCTGATGAATTCATTATTTGTGCTATTATGTGTTTAACATCTGCTAAGATGTTATCTATGGAGATTATAGAAGGCAAGAGACAATTAAGCAAGATAGACAGTTACAAGGGTCTTAGAAATGGCACAGATAAAATTCTATGGAGGTTCAGATTAAAGAAATTTCTTCTAGTTGGAGGATTCAAGTAGGACTTCATACAATATAATTCTGATGGATCTATAATCTTCACAGACTGGAAACCTATACTCACATGATTTGTTACTTGCCCACTTTTTGTTTTAAATGGAGTTTAGACTTGCAAAAACTCATCAGTGAGTTGATCATTTGTTTGAACAATGGTGTTTTAGACCAAAAAAAGTAAGTTTTCATGAATTCTTCTCCTGCGTCAGAAAGGTAGTGTGTAAAGCCATGGATGAAAAAGAAAAGTTAAATAAAATGCTTATATACTTTATAGTTTGCACAACATCTAGAAATTCCTAATAACTAATTTTCCTGTTTCACATTAAAAACATAAAATTCTGTGTTGAGCTGAGGTTAAACTGTCAATCGCTGCTGGCTTGCTGTTGCCTTGTGAGATCTCTGGTAGAGAGTTTTGGTTTAACCCTGTCAAACAGGGAAGCAGTTCTTACCTATCTCTCCAGGATTGCTTGATGAGTAGTGGAAAGTTTGCAAAGAATTGAGTATTTACCATCACCTTTAGTTTACTTAGTGTGTGATGGTTTCATTAGATATAGTTCATCTGAGGGAAAATAATAACACCCAAACATGATATTAAACGCATGAAGTTCAAAGTAATCATAGCTGTTTAAACTCTATTGTAATGTTCTGGTGATTATTTCATAGAAAGATAGATAAACTGTATTATTGAATCTGCAATTGGAAGAACATTAGAAACACAGGAAAAGGAAACAGAATGTTCTTTTGACACAGGTACTCATCTGCTAGTCAGCAGTTGTGCTTTCTGTACTTCGTTTGTTGTGAGATCCGCTAGTTGCCACACAGAAATATTTCTATGTACTACGATGTGGGAGAAGACTCTATATCATTTAGTCTTCAATATTAATTTGGTCATAGTCATTACTATAAACCTACTATTGGATCCAAAATCAATTCCTCTGAGTCTAGACTATAAAAGGGATCACAAATTACATTCACAAGCCAATTTCCCCCATGTTTTCCTTCTAGCAACCAGGCCTCCTGGTATGTGCCACTCAGATGAATTTCAGTGCCAAGAAGATGGTATCTGCATCCCGAACTTCTGGGAATGTGATGGGCATCCAGACTGCCTCTATGGATCTGATGAGCACAATGCCTGTGTCCCCAAGACTTGCCCTTCATCATATTTCCACTGTGATAATGGAAACTGCATCCACAGGGCATGGCTCTGTGATCGGGACAATGACTGCGGGGATATGAGTGATGAGAAAGACTGCCCTACTCAGCCCTTTCGCTGTCCTAGTTGGCAATGGCAGTGTCTTGGCCATAACATCTGTGTGAATCTGAGTGTAGTGTGTGATGGCATCTTTGACTGCCCCAATGGGACAGATGAGTCCCCACTTTGCAGTAAGTTTCCTGACCACAGTTTACTGGCCATAAACTCATTCTGAACAGTAACCTGGTGTGCATCACCATTGTCACAGTCACTGTGTAGCTTTGTAGGAAGGATTTCAGTTCCTCTATGAGTTCACATCTGTGTAGGGGGTAACCATAATTGAATTCAAATACATCACCATTGGATAATTTTCTGATTAAATCCTTTGTACTTGGTTATGTGTTTTTACTTCTTTTTATGTCTTTGTTTCAAAAAATGAGACTAAATTGAGGCCATTAGATTGTCAAATTAAATTTGGTTCTGTTGGTAATGTGCTTATTAAGTTTTCTAACTTTAATATTTTCTAATTTCAATCAGAACTTGTCACAAAAAAATGAAGTCCAGGGATTTGTGTTGCTGTGATTAAAGCGCTGTGATTGGCATGTAATCCTAATTACTGTCATTTCTTTCTTTCCTCTTTAATCAATGCTCACTCTCAGATGAACCCCAGCCAGGTATGATTGTGAAGTATTTCAGATTCTTATGATTTCATATGTGTTGTGTTTGTTCTGAAAATGTCCTGATTATATTAACTTACTTCCCTTTCTAATGCATGTTCTGTGTTATGACTCTTACAAATATGTTAGAGTACACATGGAAATAGAAGGCATTTGCATCCCCAGGCATGTGAACTGTCTTAGGGTGGTTTTAGGCATTTTCATTTTGGCCCTGAAAGTAAGGCATGATGATATGTTATCGGATCTGTGTACTCTAATGTTTCAATGACCTTTCCCCTTTGGTTTGTTCACTTCATAGATTTTCTGGTCTTTTCTCTTAAATGTTTGTCTATCTTCCATTTCTGTATAGACAGTAGAATTTCAGAGGAAGAAAATGAGAAACCATTTTAGGTGTCTTTGCATGCTCTATCAATAACACTTTTCTTCCTTGATGTCAACAATATTTTCCCAAGGGTTCTCATTGCATTAAATGGAGTTATACTATTGGGTTGTAGTGAAGAAGGTGATCGTACTCCAATGGATATGAAAGATGGTAAATCCTCAGGCAAATTAGAGCAAACCCTGAACAGCCTGTGGAACTCACCCAAGTGCATGCTGCACTTAGCTCTTGTCTGGGCATCATATTGAAGGTGGCATGAGACTGCATAATAAATATTGCATAAGAGTGAATCAAAGAAGCAAAGATTCTTGATTTTCTTTTTTCATTATTCCCTTTCTTTTTTCTAGATGGGAACAGCTGCTTAGATTTCAATGGTGGTTGTACTCACGAGTGTGTTCAAGAGCCCTTTGGGGCTAAATGCCTATGTCCATTGGGATTCTTACTTGCCAATGATTCTAAGACCTGTGAAGACATAGATGAATGTGATATTCCAGGCTCTTGTAGCCAGCACTGTTACAATATGAGAGGTTCTTTCCGGTGCTCATGTGATACAGGCTACATGTTAGAAAGTGATGGGAGGACTTGCAAAGTTACAGGTAATTGCTGAACTAACCCTAGCCAGTTTATCGGCACATCCCAGAGCTTAAAATCAGATGGCACATGTAGGCATTTGACAATGATGATTAGGAGTTAGATCGACTTGAATCCTGGAAAGATTATGCAATCTCTTTAAACCTCAATTTTTTTGTGAGGATTAAATGGGGTAATACACATTAAAATCTTGGTGTATTTTGGAAAATAGAGGTTAAAACATATACAAGTCAATGATTTTTTGAGTATTTAAAATAGTACCAAATGGCTTTTATATAATTTAAAATGACTTCTATATTATATTGAAGCATCTTTATATAATGCTTAATTGAATTCAACCAATATTAATTCAATTTCTGCTATAAGCAAGTGATTTTTACTATGTATTAGGATATTGATTTGACCACTTTCAAAGTGACCAAATAGAGGAAGCTAAAACAAAAACAGGAAGTTTCTTTCTTTTACATGTAGTAGGAATCTGGACGTCAGACTGTCCAGGGCATGGGTCTGCTCTGTTATCCTCATCATGTGGCTTACATTAAGGGTTCCAGTGCTCCAGGTTTTAGCTTCTCTTAGAAAGTAGGAAAGGGAAAGAGAAAGTGGAAGGCAAGCAGCTTCCTTTTTAGAATGTGACCTGAAATTTGATTCGTAATTTCTACTCACATCCTATTGGTCAGAACTTAGTCATGTGGTCACTCCAAACTTCAGTGGAGGGAGAGAAATGTCTCTGGCTGGAGGGTCTGTGCCAAGCTAAAACTTGGCATGCTTTATTACTAAAAAGAAAAAGAAGAGAGGGGGTGTTGGGAGAATTAGAACTCTCTACCATAGCTGAGGGCCTCAGAAAACAGAAATATTTAAGACATGATTCCTGCTATCCAGAAGCCTACAATCTATTAAATAGTAAGGAAGATAAACAAAGTACAAAAATAAATACAGTAAAAGGAAGAATGTAAGCATAATTTACTCTAGACTAGTATTTAGAAACAAATTTAAATATAACCCAAGAAAGAGTCTATTTTAAGTACTCATGAAAACCAGCTAACTATTAAGGTTAAGAATGAAGTGATTAAAATCATTCTTATGGGGTTTCCTCCCCTCCCCACCAACTTACAGTTTGGAATTACACCTTCTTTCTGTTACAAAAAGTACTGAATCAAAAGTTTCACAGAATTTTTTTGTGTTTTCTCCTAGTATCATTGACATTTTTGCATTTTTTTCTTGAACAGCATCTGAGAGTCTGCTGTTACTTGTGGCAAGTCAGAACAAAATTATTGCCGACAGTGTCACCTCCCAGGTCCACAATATCTATTCACTGGTCGAGAATGGTTCTTACATTGTAGCTGTTGATTTTGATTCAATTAGTGGTCGTATCTTTTGGTCTGATGCAACTCAGGGTAAAACCTGGAGTGCGTTTCAAAATGGAACGGACAGAAGAGTGGTAAGTACATTTCTGTTGACCTTTGGCCTGGCTAGTTCCTCTGTCTTGGGTCTGTTTGCTGTTATTCACCAGTGAGAGAAGGCCCTACCTCATCTGGGTAGCTCTCATGGTACCTTCTGGGCCACATCACACCCAAGAGACTTGCATGTTCATAACTACGAATTTATGGCTGTTTTAGATAGGAGGGTGGCCTCTAAATGCAGATGTATGATTCTGAATTCCAGGTCAGGTGATGCAGAGACCTCACAATGTCTTTACGGTTCCTTTTGCAGTCTTTTCTTGTGGATGAGAGCAGAGGAAAAGGCAGGAAAGTTAAGGAGTTGCTTTTCTTAGCTTTAATTTAGTGATATTTCTCAATCCATTTCCCAGAATTTCAGTTTCTTGGCTCCTGATAGTTACATTTCCTTTGCCTCTTACAACTGTATTTTATAATTGTTGGTGCTTAATTAATAGAGATATTATTCTTTGCATGCAAACACTATAACGTTTTGTAATGTTGCCAACTAAGCAAATGGATAGAGCTTTTTCTTAATTGCAAAAACTTTTGATACCAAAACGAAACTATGCACTAACCCAACAATGAAGTTATCTTAGAATATTCAGTGTGACAAAATCTTGTATACTTTTCTCGGAAAACCCTACTGTTGATTTGGTGGTTAGCTACATGAGGGGACAAAATTTTCTAATCCCCACAAGTAATTATAGGACAAGTTAGATGGTTTAATCTAGATTTTTTTTTTTTTTTTTTTTTTTTACTAAATGATTCCACTTGTATTTGAAATATCAAAAAAACAAACTCAGAAGCAGAGGGTAGACTGGCCAGGAGCTGTGATGCATAGGTGTGATTAGAGTACAAAGTTTTAGATATACCACATAAATAAGTTCAGGAGGTCTAATTTACAGCAGAGTGCTTATAGCTGTGAATACTGTATTGCATACTTAAAATATAATAGGAGGGTGAATTTTATGTTAATTATTCTTTTTTTTTTTTTTTCTTTTTCTTTTATTGTAATTATTATTATTATTATTATTATTATACTTTAGGTTTTATGGTACATGTGCCCAATGTGCAGTAAGTTACATATGTATACATGTGCCGTGCTGGTGCACTGCACCCACCAACTCGTCATCTAGCATTAGGTATATCTCCCAATGTTATCCCTCCCCCCTCCCCCCAACCCACAACAGTCCCTGAAGTGTGATGTTCCCCTTCCTGTGTCCATGTGTTCTCATTGTTCAATTCCCACCTATGAGTGAGAATATGCGGTGTTTGGTTTTTTGTTCTTGCGATAGTTTACTGAGAATGATGATTTCCAATTTCATCCATGTCCCTACAAAGGACGTGAACTCATCATTTCTTATGGCTGCATAGTATTCCATGGTGTAGATGTGCCACATTTTCTTAATCCAGTCTATCATTGTTGGACATTTGGGTTGGTTCCAAGTCTTTGCTATTGTGAATAATGCGGCAATAAACATACGTGTGCATGTGTCTTTATAGCAGCATGATTTATAGTCCTTTGGGTATATACCCAGTAATGGGATGGCTGGGTCGAATGGAATTTCTAGTTCTAGATCCCTGAGGAATCGCCACACTGACTTCCACAAGGGTTGAACTAGTTTACAGTCCCACCAACAGTGTAAAAGTGTTCCTATTTCTCCACATCCTCTCCAGCACCTGTTGTTTCCTGACTTTTTAATGATCGCCATTCTAACTGGTGTGAGATGGTATCTCATTGTGGTTTTGATTTGCATTTCTCTGATGGCCAGTGATGGTGAGCATTTTTTCATGTGTCTTTTGGCTGCATAAATGTCTTCTTTTGAGAAGTGTCTGTTCATGTCCTTCGCCCACTTTTTGATGGGGTTGTTTGTTTTTTTCTTGTAAATTTGTTGGAGTTCATTGTAGATTCTGGATATTAGCCCTTTGTCAGATGAGTAGGTTGCGAAAATTTTCTCCCATTTTGTAGGTTGCCTGTTCACTCTGATGGTAGTTTCCTTTGCTGTGCAGAAGCTCTTTAGTTTAATTAGATCCCATTTGTCAATTTTGGCTTTTGTTGCCATTGCTTTTGGTGTTTTAGACATGAAGTCCTTGCCCATGCCTATGTCCTGAATGGTATTGCCTAGGTTTTCTTCTAGGGTTTTTATGGTTTTAGGTCTAACATTTAAGTCTTTAATCCATCTTGAATTGATTTTTGTATAAGGTGTAAGGAAGGGATCCAGTTTCAGCTTTCTACATATGGCTAGCCAGTTTTCCCAGCACCATTGATTAAATAGGGAATCCTTTCCCCATTTCTTGTTTTTCTCAGGTTTGTCAAAGATCAGATGGTTGTAGATATGTGGCATTATTTCTGACGGCTCTGTTCTGTTCCATTGATCTATATCTCTGTTTTGGTACCAGTACCATGCTGTTTTGGTTACTGTAGCCTTGTAGTATAGTTTGAAGTCAGGTAGCGTGATGCCTCCAGCTTTGTTCTTTTGGCTTAGGATTGACTTGGCGATGCGGGCTCTTTTTTGGTTCCATATGAACTTTAAAGTAGTTTTTTCCAATTCTGTGAAGAAAGTCATTGGTAGCTTGATGGGGATGGCATTGAATCTGTAAATTACCTTGGGAAGGATGGCCATTTTCATGATATTGATTCTTCCTACCCATGAGCATGTAATGTTCTTCCATTTGTTTGTATCCTCTTTTATTTCCTTGAGCAGTGGTTTGTAGTTCTCCTTGAAGAGGTCTTTCACATCCCTTGTAAGTTGGATTCCTAGGTATTTTATTCTCTTTGAAGCAATTGTGAATGGGAGTTCACTCATGATTTGGCTCTCTGTTTGTCTGTTATTGATGTATAAGAATGCTTGTGATTTTTGCACATTGATTTTGTATCCTGAGACTTTGCTGAAGTTGCTTATCAGCTTAAGGAGATTTTGGGCTGAGACAATGGGGTTTTCTAGATATACTATCATGTCATCTGCAAACAGGGACAATTTGACTTCCTCTTTTCCTAATTGAATACCCTTGATTTCCTTCTCCTGCCTAATTGCCCTGGCCAGAACTTCCAACACTATGTTGAATAGAAGTGGCGAGAGAGGGCATCCCTGTCTTGTGCCAGTTTTCAAAGGGAATGCTTTCAGTTTTTGCCCATTCAGTATGATATTGGCTGTGGGTTTGTCATAAATAGCTCTTATTATTTTGAGATACGTCCCATCAATTCCTAATTTATTGAGAGTTTTTAGCATGAAGGGTTGTTGAATTTTGTCAAAGGCCTTTTCTGCATCTATTGAGATAATCATGTGGTTTTTGTCTTTGGTTCTGTTTATATGCTGGATTACATTTATTGATTTGCGTATATTGAACCAGCCTTGCATCCCAGGGATGAAGCCCACTTGATCATGGTGGATAAGCTTTTTAATGTGCTGCTGGATTCTGTTTGCCAGTATTTTATTGAGGATTTTTGCATCAATGTTCATCAAGGATATTGGTCTAAAATTCTCTTTTTTTGTTGTGTCTCTGCCAGGCTTTGGTATCAGGATGATGCTGGCCTCATAAAATGAGTTAGGGAGGATTCCTTCTTTTTCTATTGATTGGAATAGTTTCAGAAGGAATGGTACCAGCTCCTCCTTGTACCTCTGGTAGAATTCGGCTGTGAACCCATCTGGTCCTGGACTTTTTTTGGTTGGTAAGCTATTGATTATTGCCATAATTTCAGCTCCTGTTATTGGTCTATTCAGAGATTGAACTTCTTCTTGGTTTAGTCTTGGGAGGGTGTATGTGTTGAGGAATTTATCCATTTCTTCTAGATTTTCTAGTTTATTTGCATAGAGGTGTTTGTAATATTCTCTGATGGTAGTTTGTATTTCTGTGGGATCAGTGGTGATATCCCCTTTATCATTTTTTATTGCATCTATTTGATTCTTCTCTCTTTTTTTCTTTATTAATCTTGCTAGCGGTCTATCAATTTTGTTGATCCTTTCAAAAAACCAGCTCCTGGATTCATTTATTTTTTGAAGGGTTTTTTGTGTCTCTATTTCCTTCAGTTCTGCTCTGATTTTAGTTATTTCTTGCCTTCTGCTAGCTTTTGAATGTGTTTGCTCTTGCTTTTCTAGTTCTTTTAATTGTGATGTTAGGGTGTCAATTTTGGATCTTTCCTGCTTTCTCTTGTGGGCATTTAGTGCTATAAATTTCCCTCTACACACTGCTTTGAATGCATCCCAGAGATTCTGGTATGTTGTGTCTTGGTTCTCGTTGGTTTCAAAGAACATCTTTATTTCTGCCTTCATTTCGTTATGTACCCAGTAGTCATTCAGGAGCAGGTTGTTCAGTTTCCACGTAGTTGAGCGGTTTTGAGTGAGATTCTTAATCCTGAGTTCTAGCTTGATTGCACTGTGATCTGAGAGACAGTTTGTTACAATTTCTGTTCTTTTACATTTATTGAGGAGAGCTTTACTTCCAAGGATATGGTCAATTTTGGAATAGGTGTGGTGTGGTGCTGAAAAAAATGTATATTCTGTTGATTTGGGGTGGAGAGTTCTGTAGATGTCTATTAGGTCTGCTTGGTGCAGAGCTGAGTTCAATTCCTGGGTATCCTTGTTGACTTTCTGTCTCGTTGATCTGTCTAATGTTGACAGTGGGGTGTTAAAGTCTCCCATTATTAATGTGTGGGAGTCTAAGTCTCTTTGTAGGTCACTCAGGACTTGCTTTATGAATCTGGGTGCTCCTGTATTGGGTGCATATATATTTAGGATAGTTAGCTCTTCTTGTTGAATTAATCCCTTTACCATTATGTAATGGCCTTCTTTGTCTCTTTTGATCTTTGTTGGTTTAAAGTCTGTTTTATCAGAGACTAGGATTGCAACCCCTGCCTTTTTTTGTTTTCCATTTGCTTGGTAGATCTTCCTCCATCCTTTTATTTTGAGCCTATGTGTGTCTCTGCACGTGAGATGGGTTTCCTGAATACAGCACACTGATGGGTCTTGAGTCTTTATCCAATTTGCCAGTCTGTGTCTTTTAATTGGACCATTTAGTCCATTTACATTTAAAGTTAATATTGTTATGTGTGAATTTGATCCTGTCATTATGATGTTAGCTCGATGTTTTGCTCGTTAGTTGATGCAGTCTCTTCCTAGTCTCAATGGTCTTTACATTTCGGTATGATTTTGCAGTGGCTGGTACCGGTTGTGCCTTTCCATGTTTAGCGCTTCCTTCAAGAGCTCTTTTAGGGCAGGCCTGGTGGTGACAAAATCTCTCAGCATTTGCTTGTCTGTAAAGTATTTTATTTCTCCTTCACTTATGAAGCTTAGTTTGGCAGGATATGAAATTCTGGGTTGAAAATTCTTTTCTTTAAGAATGTTGAATATTGGCCCCCACTCTCTTCTGGCTTGTAGGGTTTCTGCCGAGAGATCCGCTGTTAGTCTGATGGGCTTCCCTTTGATGGTAACCCGTCCTTTCTCTCTGGCTGCCCTTAACATTTTTTCCTTCATTTCAACTTTGGTGAATCTGACAATTATGTGTCTTGGAGTTGCTCTTCTCGAAGAGTATCTTTGTGGCGTTCTCTGTATTTCCTGAATCTGAATGTTGGCCTGCCTTGCTAGATTGGGGAAGTTCTCCTGGATAATATCCTGCAGAGTGTTTTCCAACTTGTTTCCATTCTCCCCATCACTTTCAGGTACACCAATCAGACGTAGATTTGGTCTTTTCACATAGTCCCACATTTCTTGGAGGCTTTGCTCGTTTCTTTTTATTCTTTTTTCTCTAAACTTCCCTTCTCGCTTCATTTCATTCATTTCATCTTCCAGGGCTGATACCCTTTCTTCCATTTGATCGCATCGGCTCCTGAGGCTTCTGCATTCTTCACGTAGTTCTCGAGCCTTGGTTTTCAGCTCCATCAGCTCCTTTAAGCACTTCTCTGTATTGGTTATTCTAGTTATACATTCTTCTAAATTTTTTTCAAATTTTTCAACTTCTTTGCCTTTGGATTGTATATCCTCCCGTAGCTCGGAGTAATTTGATCGTCTGAAGCCTTCTTCTCTCAGCTCGTCAAAGTCATTCTCCGTCCAGCTTTGTTCCGTTGCTGGTGAGGAACTGCGTTCCTTTGGAGGAGGAGAGGTACTCTGGTTTTTAGAGTTTCCAGTTTTTCTGCTCTGTTTTTTCCCCATCTTTGTGGTTTTATCTACTTTTGGTCTTTGATGATGGTGATGTACAGATGGGTTTTTGGTGTGGATGTCCTTTCTGTTAGTTTTCCTTCTAACAGACAGAACCCTCAGCTGCAGGTCTGTTGGAGTACCTGGCCGGCCGTGTGAGGTGTCAGTCTGCCCCTGCTGGGGGGTGCCTCCCAGTTAGGCTGCTCGGGGGTCAGGGGTCAGGGACCCACTTGAGGAGGCAGTCAGCCCGTTCTCAGATCTCCAGCTGCGTGCTGGGAGAACCACTGCTCTCCTCACAGCTGTCAGACAGGGACATTTAAGTCTGCAGAGGTTACTGCTGTCTTTTTGTTTGTCTGTGCCCTGCCCCCAGAGGTGGAGCCTACAGAGGCAGGCAGGCCTCCTTGAGCTGTGGTGGGCTCCACCCAGTTCAAGCTTCCAGGCTGCTTTGTTTACCTAAGCGAGCCTGGGCAATGGCGGGCGCCCCTCCCCCAGCCTCGCTGCCGACTTGCTGCTTGATCTCAAACTGCTGTGCTAGCAATCAGCGAGACTCCGTGGGCGTAGGACCCTCTGAGCCAGGTGCGGGCTATACTCTCCTGGGGCACCGTTTCCTAAGCCCGTCGGAAAAGCACAGTATTCGGGTGGGAGTGGCCCGATTTTCCAGGTGCCGTCTGTCACCTCTGGAAGGGGAACTCCCTGACCCCTTGCGCTTCCCGAGTGAGGCAATGCCTCGCCCCTGCTTCGGCTGGCGCACGGTGCACTCACCCACTGACCTGCGCCCACTGTCTGGCACTCCCTAGTGAGATGAACACGGTACCTCAGATGGAAATGCAGAAATCACGCGTCCTCTGCGTCGCTCGCGCTGGGAGCTGTAGACCGGAGCTGTTCCTATTCGGCCATCTTCTAGATTTTTATATAATAGCCGTGTTTGCATTCATTTATTTGCTCTAGAATTCACTCTTTATTCACTTTTGTCTTTAGGTATTTGACAGTAGCATCATCTTGACTGAAACTATTGCAATAGATTGGGTAGGTCGTAATCTTTACTGGACAGACTATGCTCTGGAAACAATTGAAGTCTCCAAAATTGATGGGAGCCACCGGACTGTGCTGATTAGTAAAAACCTAACAAATCCAAGAGGACTAGCATTAGATCCCAGAATGAAGTAAGACTTTTTTTTTTTAAATTATGTTGCCTCGACATGGTTATGATGAGGGAAAAACAACAATAACATGATGTAGCTGATATGCATGTTGTTGATATGGAAAATTTTAAATGATCCCTTGTTTAAACATGGTAGGTGTCCAACTGGATGTTGCTATCTCTCCTTCATCTGAATCATCCTTTTCATAAAGTACATAAGAGCAATTGATTGTTTACTTTATTTTAAGATCACATTGATTTATTAGCTTGGCAAAACAATTTTTGAAATGTCATATAATTAAAAATTAAGTTTCTAATTACTGCATGCAGTAATAGTCCATAGAGGGGCCAGTTTGATGTAACTTTGACAACTCATGATTATACAACAAAAAAGCTGGATTTTTCTGCTTCAGTTTTATGTTGTTTAGTAGAGCTCCCTTTTAAGTCATACAAGGAAGGCAGTTTTTGCCTGCTGATCCTGAAGGGAAGATAGAGAAATTCCCCCCGTGTGTTTGGAAATCTTTGAGGATTTCTTTCCCTGAATTTACTTATATTTTATAACTTAGATTCTTTTCTGCAGGATGGTAAATTAGGCATGTTCAATGTGATGTTGACTTCCTAGATATTGTAAAGTATTACACACCACTGAAATTTATGATGAATCCCTGCTGAAGAATAAATTGATTTCCTTATCTAAAAACATGACAGGGTAGACAAACAAGGACAGATGGGTTTTTCTAGATCAACTATTTGTGGATTATAAACAAACATGAATTGGCATTGAGACATTTCAATGTCATAATGTACTACGTTATGACATTATGTATTACATGTTGTATGAACATTATAAAAATACCCAGATGGGTTGTGATTGTGTTATGACAGTTTTGCTTTGTGACACTTAGAGAAAATAATAAACTCTGTGAATATATTCTGAACCAAAGATGATTTATTTTAAGCAGGGCATAAACAGGATGTTGTATTATTTAAAATGACAGTTATTTTTAATATTTAAATACGTCCCCTCCAATTGGTAACTCATTCCCTTTCCCAGTGAGCATCTACTGTTCTGGTCTGACTGGGGCCACCACCCTCGCATCGAGCGAGCCAGCATGGACGGCAGCATGCGCACTGTCATCGTCCAGGACAAGATCTTCTGGCCCTGCGGCTTAACTATTGACTACCCCAACAGACTGCTCTACTTCATGGACTCCTATCTTGATTACATGGACTTTTGTGATTATAGTGGACACCATCGGAGACAGGTGATAGCCAGTGATTTGGTAAGTTGGTGGTGAGGAAAACCAAATTAAAACTACAGTCGTGGATAGGTAGAAATCAGACGAGTATCAGAAAAGCTAAGAAATTAATTTTTGTGTCATAGACATTGTCAGGTCAATCCAGGAAATACCAGCAACAGTGAGAGGCAGTCTATCCCATATGACTAACCGGAAAATGAATATTTTCATTCCAGTTCATGGTCAGATTGTGCCATATCCAGGAAGGATTTTTATAGCTCGTGTGATTTAGTTGAGCTGTAGATGTGAATCTGTTGCTTCTATGCCTTTAAAAATTGTGTCAAGTGGCCGGGCGCGGTGGCTCACGCCTGTAATCCTAGCACTTTGGGAGGCCAAGGTGGGTGGATCATCTGAGGTCAGGAGTTTGAGACCAGCCTGGCCAACATGGTGAAACCTCATCTCTACTAAAAATACACAAATTAGCCAGTGTGGTAGCACACGCCTATAGTCTCAGCTACTCGGGAAGCTGAGACAGGAAAATTGCCTGAACCCGGGAGGCAGAGGTTGCAGTGAGCTGAGATTGCGTCACTGCACTCCAGCCTAGGTGACAGAGCGAGACTCCATCTAAAAAAAAAAAAAAATTTTTTTTCAAGCAAAAATTTATAACTTAACTTGGCCAGGCACATTGTCTCACATCTGTAATCCTAGCAGTTTGGGAGGCTGAGGTTGGTGGATCGCTTGAGCCCAGGAGTTCAAGACCAGCCTGGGTAACATGGCAAAACCCCATTTCTCCAAAAAAATACAAAAATTAGC
This sequence comes from Pongo abelii, assembly GCF_028885655.2. Taxonomy (NCBI): domain Eukaryota; kingdom Metazoa; phylum Chordata; class Mammalia; order Primates; family Hominidae; genus Pongo; species Pongo abelii. Next base: position 71,802,409 of record NC_071996.2, on the reverse strand, counting down.
TGGGCATGGTGGTGTGTGCCTATAGTCCCAACTACTTGGGAGGCTGAGGTGGGAGGATCGCCTGAATCCAGGGAGGTCAAGGCTGTAGTGAGCTGTGATTGTGCCATTGTACTCCAGCCTGGGTGACAGAGTGAGACCCTGTTTTCAAAAAAAAAAAAAAAAAAAATTAACTAGATTTATATTTCTCAGTCCTGTTCTTTACGTAATATTTTTTATTCAATAAATTCTATTGAATTTATTTTCACAAGTTAAATGGGAAAATAAAGAAAATAGATATTTTATCAAAGAGCTGTTGTTGACCCCCATTAAAAATAGGAATGCTTTTACACTGTTGGTGGGAGTGTAAATTAGTTCAACCATTGTGGAAGATAGTGTGGCAATTCCTCAGGGATCTAGTACCAGAAATACCATTTGACCCAGCAACCCCATTACTGGGTATATACCCAAAGGATTATAAATCATTCTACTATAAAGACACATGCACGCATATGTTATTGCAGCACTATTTACAATAGCAAAGTCTTGGAACTAACACAAATGCCCATTAATGATAGACATATACATCATGGAATACTAAGCAGCCATAAAAAAGAATGAGTTCATGTCCTTTGCAGGGATATGAATGAAGCTGGAAACTGTCATTTGCAGCAAACTAACACAAGAACAGAAAACCAAACACCGCATGTTGTCACTCATAAGTGAGTTGAACAATGAGAACACATGCACCCAGGGAGGGGAACATCACACGCACACAGGGAGGGGAACATCACACACCAGGGCCTTTCAGTGGGTGGGGGCAAGGGGAGGGAGAGCATTAAGACAAATATCTAATGCATGTGAGGGTTAAAACCTAGATGATGGGTTGATGGGTGCAGCAAACCACCATGGCACATGTACACCTATGTAACAAACCTGCACGGTCTGCACATGTATCCCAGAACTTAAAGTAAAATTTAAAAAAATAAATAAATAATAATTTTAAAAAGAGAAAAAATTGCCATTGTATAGTTGCTGTGACTTGAAGGAAAGATGCACCTAAACTATAACAGACTGATGTGAATCAGTGAGTGGCAGCACAATACCGTGGAAATAGCAGGCACAAGGGTGCTGGTGATGGAGTGAGGGCTGGGGCGTGGGAGTGGGAGATGAGGAGACTCTAAGCTCTCTAGTTCCATCTAACTTTTAACTAGTAGGTGATCCTGATATGTCACCTTGCTTTTTGTGCTTCAGTTTTGTTTTCATTTGTAAAATAGATGCCCAGTCTAATTACCAAGACAAACATAAAGAGTAAATGACATGTGGTATGTGAAAGGCTCTTGAATGGTTTAGTGGGATATAGGACGAATTGTGTATTTTTTGCCACTCTTTTGCACAATGACTTCCTTGTGTTTTTATTAAATAATGACTAAAGGAAACCGTCTTCTTGAGCAGATATTCTCTTTGACTCAGTGCACCTTGGCTTTGATTTTTGGATGAGGTCTCACTGTTCTCTTCTGCCTCACAGATTATACGGCATCCCTATGCCCTAACTCTCTTTGAAGACTCTGTGTACTGGACTGACCGTGCTACTCGTCGGGTTATGCGAGCCAACAAGTGGCATGGAGGGAATCAGTCAGTTGTAATGTATAATATTCAATGGCCCCTTGGGATTGTTGCAGTTCATCCTTCAAAACAACCAAATTGTGAGTGATACAGAGAAACATCCTGCCTAGGAGTAGCTTGGAAAATGCTGACCCTGGGAATGCTAAATGCACACTGTTACAGACCCATTTGTTTGGGCAATACATTTTCCTTTTCTCTTTACAAACCACCCCACTATATACTTTCCCCAGTCCTGACATTGCCATTACTTTTATTTACCATGGAAAATTCAAACCTAGGGTATAATAACAGCACATCTGGATTATATCATTTCAGCATTTGGCTGCTACCTCTGTGATCCTCACATGAGTCTCCATTTCCTCAGCTGACAAATGGAGTACAGACCAGATAGTGCTTTCAATCCTCTTACCGCTATCACTCTGATTGAAAGCAGCTTACTTTTAGGACTAGTTTATTATGGCACCACTGCCTTCTAGGTGCTCTGCTGTAGCCAGCACTAGTTGTCCTAAAGTGTATGGTATGGGTGGCTAGGTGAAAGATTTGGCGTCCGTACTATTCTTTCTGGTGGGAGAGGGAGATAAGTCACTTAATCTTCACTTAATCCTCTCTCCTCAAAACTCTCCAATTGTTTCTCACACCCTTCAGCATGTGGTCGCTGCTATTTCCCTGCTCTCTTATCCCACTCACTGTTGCCACATTGGACTTCATTATGGTCCAACAGCACAGCAGGCGACTCCCGCCTCTCAGCTTCTGCGCTAGCTCTTCCCTCTGCATGGAACATCTCTCTTCCAGATCTCTGCATGAGTTGCTTCACGTGCCATTTAGGATTCTAGCCAAATGTCACTTTCTCAGAGAGGCCCTCATTGACCACTCTGCCTAAAATAGCCACCCCCTCATAATTCTTTCGCTCTTTATCCTCATGTTCTGAAATCTCTCTCTCTCTCTCTCTCTCTCTGAGTTGTTTCTTTTTGCTCGAATATATACTCCGCTTTTATAGCGTCCCCAGTGCTTAGAATGGTGTTTGGTATACAGTGAATACCTACCATTTTTCTGGTGAATGAATGGATTAATAATCTATTAATAACATGGTATGTGTAATAAGAATATATAGGATCTAGGGAACATCCTGTGTGTGGGGACCACACAGAATCCTGATTTTCAAGGTGCAGAGACACACAGAGATATCATCAGTAGAAAAATAAAAGATTATTATCTAACCAAAATCTGGAAAACTCTAGGTAAACTACAAGGTCACACATCAAACACACAATTTTTTTTTTTTAATGCAAAAAGATCTCTTTTAGGTCAGGCAAGGAGACAGATTATTTGGTATCATATTTCTATTACGAGTTCCAGATTACTCAGTGGCTGCTTGTTCATAATGCAGTTATAGACTGGATTGATCTGTAACCTTGAGTCATTCTCCTCTCTCGTGTCTCTTATGAATTCTAAGTTGAAAGCCTAATGCTAGGGAAGTTGAAAGTGTGAGTAGTTCAGTGAAAACTAAACAAAAGAAAACAACAGGGTTAACAACGTACTTAAGCCTCCCAGTACTGGGGCCTCTGGAAGGACACTAAGAGCATGACTCTGTTTTGATTTTAATGTGGAGGTTTTCCACTTATTGGTGCTTTCTTCTCTTTCTCATGCAGCCGTGAATCCATGCGCTTTTTCCCGCTGCAGCCATCTCTGCCTGCTTTCCTCACAGGGGCCTCATTTTTACTCCTGTGTTTGTCCTTCAGGATGGAGTCTGTCTCCTGATCTCCTGAATTGCTTGAGAGGTATAGTATGCTCCTTATGTGTGCTCTGAAGATGGAGCTGGTCATAATTTGTGCCAAGCGTGGAAACTCTAAACCCAATTGCAACTGAACATGTGCTGTGTCCTTTGATTCCTCAGGTGTCTGCAGAATGATGTGTGTTGTATGGGGTGATGTCACTGTGTGCCTTGGTTGTAATATAGTTTCTGTATATGGAACTAATGTTATCTGTGCATGTAATTGAACAATCTGTAAGCTCATATTTTCTCTCACCTGGGTACAGTTAGACTTCTCTGACAAGCCACGATAATGGGAAGTTCCAAATTCTGCACCTAAGAAGTAAACATTCTCAACGTTTGTGTACAGCTTCATTTTTCATGTCCATTGTCTCTTTCTCCCTCTTTTTTTTTTCTTTTTTCTTTCTTTTTTTTTTTTTCTGAGACAGGGTCTTGCTCTGATGCCCAGACTATAGTGCAATGGCGTAATCATAGCTCACTGTAGCCTCCACTTTCTGGGCCCATGTGATTCTCCCACCTCAGCCTCCTGAGTAGATGAGACTATAGGCACATGCCACCACACCCGGCTAATTTTTGTATTTTTTGTAGAGACCGGGTTTTGCCATGTTGCCCAGGCTGGTCTCCAAGTTCTGCCCTCAGGCCATCCACTTGCCTTAGCCTCCCAAAGTGCTGGGATTACAGACATGAACCACTGCACCTGGCTCCATTGTCTCATTTTTATTCTTGTAACCAATAGTTAATGAGTGTTCTAGCCTGGGTCTTCTGACTCCAATTTCAGTACTATTACTATTACCATCTGATACTTTAAGAAGGAGAATTGTGTCTGTATGAGATATTACAAGTGACTATTTGAGCAATTTAATGTTTATCTCATCCTAGAGATATTTTATTGGGTCGATTGAAGAGTGTGTGGAGGATTATACCAAGCACTTAAGGGAGTAAGAAAAGAAGGAATAGTTGCAGCCAGTTCACAAAAGAGATTTCTTCTGGAGTGTGTACTTGTATATAATACACTTAAAAATATAATTCCTTATTGCTTAAAAATCTAAGAAGTTACTCTAAACCCAAGTTCCCTTTCATTTCTCAGTGAAGAGAAGTGAATGAATATATTTTGATACTGATGAAAATTGTTGTAGACAAATTCAACTTAAATGTTTAATGATCACATATTCCTAAATTAAGAGATAATAGAGTCCTAATCTAGAAGGAAATTTAGTTCTAATCTGGAATGGAAAATATATACTGAATTCAGGAAACTTTTAGTGTTTAGATATTATGCAGATGTAGGCTTACTGAAAATCAAATTCCATCGGCATGTAATATTGTGCAGTGATACTTTCATGATGAAAGATTTTAATTATTGGTAATTCTCACAGAGGGACTGGCATTTGCCATTTTTCCTCAGAGACTTATTATGTACCTAATCCTGGTTGACATTGTTTAATTTAGTGTGTCCCTAGAGTCTTTCAGGAGAAGATTAAACTGGGCTGTAGACATTTCGGATACAAAGCATTCTTTCAGCACACAAAGATTGTTAAATTGCACATTGGGGGTTGGTGTAATCAATATTACTCTCTGATGATGATTGATAAGTGTTAATTTTAAATAGTGCCTTTTGTTGTTTCACAAATAATTCCACTAGTGGTTTTCTCATGGGTTGACTTTACTGAAGTGGAACTTTTTTAGTGTTTCCCAGTAGGTTTCAGAGCACCAGCTGAGTAACTGATTGCCAATATATGTTAACTGAAAAAAGGTTTCCACATTTTTTTTTCCCAACAAGAAGTTTAGAAAACTTGTTAACATTTATAGGTGTAAACATTTTACTTGATTTGATTGTTGAATAGCTTTTAAACTAGTGTTTACTAAGTGGCTGGAATGTATGTAGAAGTGCTTCTGTGATGTTGTTAAGTACAAGAAGCAGATACTGCACAATATTGGCCTTGTAAAAACATGCATTAAAAAAGTCTGGAAGCAAAAACACACAAGTGCCAATAGTGGTTACAGTTGGATAGGGGAATTATGAGATGGTTCTATTTATTTCTAATTTTATGTTATAATGAGTGCTTTCTCTGTATGAGACTTTTTAAATTCTTTAGAAAATATATTCCCCACAATGCCAAAACCAAATAAACAAACAAAACTCAAGCCAAACATCACCTCAGCACCCCTAAATTTACTCCAAATACAAATAGACTTCTGACTCAGTCTCAGGGGCACAAGGCACTTGCTTCAGTGATTTTGTGCAAGATAAGAGAACACTCCTTGTCCTTGCTCCAGGGAAGGCTGCAGTGCTGATCAGCTTGTGCAGGGTATGACTTAAGGAGGACCTAGGTTTGGGGGTCATATATATTGTCGTTCAATTAGAACATTGAGTTCTCATTCCTGACTATAGTGTCTTCATGATTCTGCTGACACTAACATTAGTGGGATTATGACATGGAAAATAGAAAAGAAAAGATGATCTTTAACTTCAAAAGACAGAGACACATTGATCTACTTAACTGTCACCACCTCTTGAACTCCTTTCCATCCAACCCTAGATGATTCTGTGCCTACCCCTTCACGCCATTGTCATAATTAATTGTAAGGGCTCATATACTTGGTCTTGCCCTCTAGATACTACGTTCCTTGAGGATAAAGCCTCTACCTGGTCTGTAGATGTATGCTTATTGCCTGTGGCACTTCGTGGTACATGGAGGCACCCAGTAAATGTTGAGTGAATGACAAGCTCTCCAATATCCATTTTTGTTACTTCCCCAGTCCTCTGATTTTTACCCGTTTGCTCCTTAGAAATGTGTGCAGTGTTGTGAAGTCACTTCTTTTTGTTTTCCCATATAGCACTTTTCAGGCATCTCCCTGTGCCACCTGTTGTCTTACTGGCCACTTCCTTTCTATTACTCCCCTGGCATCATCCCCCACCATGACGCTCACAGTTTCAGCCGGCGCAGCATTACAGGAGATCCTGTTCTCTGGTCCATTGCCTGCAAATGTTCATTGGTGGTAAACATTCTCAGTACATCAGCAGTTGTCAGATAAAGGGCTTGAGACATGATTCCCAGGAAGGAGTAGAAGCAGGTGGTGATTAAGGGAAGAGCACCATGGAAGAGTCAAGAAGGCCCATGCATAATGGATGAGATATGCAAAGTTTTTAGGCCCTAAACAGTGCTTTGGTTGAGAATTATTCCAATTAAGCAAAGGGAGATGACCCATTCAAAAGGGCAGCATCAGATCTTAAGTGAGTGAGTAAAAATTTAAAGTCTCCCTTAAAACTGGGACAGAGATAGTTTCTACTGAGCCAGTGAACGTTAATAACAGATAATCAATAAATAATTAAATATCATCTCAATATAATTTATTGGTACAGCTGAAACTCATAATCTAGCATTTTTATTTATTTATTTATTTATTTATTTTTACTATTGCAGTTAAACCAAATGAAATGAGTGGTAATTTGATACTCAAGAAATAGTACCTGGCCTGCGGTATTTGCAGTGTAGTGATGAAAAACGTAGATTTTGGAGTCCAGGAGTCCTGGTTGTGTGACCTTGTTTAAATTGCTTGATTTCTTTGTGTCTTATTTGCAAATTGAGGGAGGACCTATCTAACAAACAAGATTAGGAAACTTGAAGGAGATAAATTAAGGGAAATACTTACCTGATGCATGCAGTATGGCACATATTCTCAATCAATGAGAGGCGATTTTTATTGCAATTGCAGTTTTTCAGAAGAGAGGCAATGTGGAGCAGCTGAGAGAAGAAGGGGTTGGAAGTGAATGAGCCAGGGTCCATCTCCTATTACCGTTTCCTGCAGAAGTCACAGAGCTCCTGCAAATCTCATTTGCTCCAGCTGAAAACAACTTTGCAGGCTTGTTGTGGAAGACTCCACATTGTAGTACTTGAAAAATGTAAAGCATTAATAGTTGTGAAATTTACATTAGATTAAATTTAAATTTGTCCTAGGTTAATAAAGACTGGGTTATTTCTCAGTAATAGAAATAATAGGAACAAGGAAAAGCTAATGAGTTGTGAAAATAAATAAACAAAAAATGACCAAGTCATCCTGCTGAAGATGGAAAGCTTCCTGGATTATAAAAATAATGAAAACATCATTTTTAGCTTATGAAAGTTGTGTAATGATTAATCATTTCATACTTTGTCTTAATATGTGATATATCTTATACATATATCTTAACCCAGAACTTAGATTCAAAAGTTTTCCTTTTCTCAGAGAGGAATTTTAAAACCCCACTCTTGATGGGGATCAGGATAAAGATTAAATTATTTTTGAAAAAGGAACTTTTATTATCTATTAAGGAGATAAGTGAACTGATAGTTTAAGATATTATGGGAATGTTTAAATTACAATGTGCAGACAGTTTTGAGAACTTTGGAAGATACTGTTTACTTATTCACTTATACATTCATCCATTAATGCAGTCATGTGGTCATCCATTTACTTAGCAAACATTTATTGGGCAACTATTTTATGCCAGGCTCTGAGTACCACGCCCTGGGACAAAATAACGAGCAAATCAGACACAGTCATTGACCTTTGGGAGTTAAAATCTTATAGGGAAGACAGACGCTAGTCAAGTAACAACTGATAGGATTATACATTGGATTTATTTATTAGTTAAAATCTCGATAAATACTAGGCAACACTTTGTAGTGTTGTTTAATTTTGGAACATTCTTAAAACTAGTAAGCTGCCTTTCACAAGAATAGTCTAAATGATTTTTTTCACTTTTTTTTTTCAAAACTCAACTCTCCTTTCCCTGAGATCAGTGCGAGTGAGGTTTGTCTGTGTATAGAAGTGGAAGAACTTCCTGTCTGTGAGGTTTAGCAAACATGGGTGGTTTATCAGTGTAAGTAAGGACTTAATGAAGAGTAAGATAAATACCAACCTGCCTTGAAAAAGTCCAGACAGCGTTGTATGTGGGGTTGGAGGTCTTGTGGTCCAGCAGCCCACTGAAACCCTGGGAAAGGCACATGCTTGTCTGATGAAGTACATTATATTTATTGCTGCAATGCTGCAATGTCATTTTAGCCCATATGATGGTAACAGGCTATTGCCTTCCATTACTCTAAATGTCTGGGAATAGTGGGATATGATTTTGACTGATATTCTTCTATTTTCACAGATGATCAACCTTTCTTAATAACTGTAAGGCAACATATAATTTTTGGAATCTCCCTTAATCCTGACGTGAAGAGCAATGATGCTATGGTCCCCATAGCAGGGATACAGAATGGTTTAGATGTTGAATTTGATGACACTGAGCAATACATCTATTGGGTTGAAAATCCAGTAAGTTTTGAATAACATTCAAAGTATATAATTTATTCTTGAGGAGCCTGCCTGCACTGATGTTTTCTTATAAGCAAACTTTTGTCATGTGGGTAAAAGGGAAACAATGTGGAAATAAATTTATCCTTAAGTTTTTTGATTCAATGAGGGGTATAAATGTGAGCTTGGCCTGGAGCAAAAATCATAACACTCTTTAGCTTTAGAATAAGAAACAAATTTAAGCTATTGTGTATTATTTACTCATTCAGCAAGTATTTTCTAGAAGTGCCTATGATTTGCCCTGCACTGAATTACCTGCTTCTAACCACAGAATACGTGCCAAGAAGCAGCAGTCACAATGCTTGCCCCTAGAGGAGTCTTAAGCTAGTAGAAAATATTCGACGAATATAAAAATGATCAAAACTCAAGACAAAAGTAGTAGTTCCCTAAGGGAATTTAGTAAAAGCATTTGATGTGGTGCTGGGGCCTTCCTTTAGAATCCTTTAGAATCTTTGCCTCTAGGGTAAGAATGAACATTTCTCCAGTTCTCTTCCTCATAGGTCATTTTCTTCAGGCTTCAGGGAAAAAACCTGTAAGAATAGGGAAAGGGCAAAGAGACTATAAAGGAGGAAGAGAAGAAAGATCTTTGTGTTTCATGTTTGTCACCCATATACAAAATATACTCCTGGCCTTCTGATCCACATCTGTGACTTGGGTTTTTCTTATGACTCGTATGCTTGTGGTAGTTAAGAACTATCTCTGTAGCCAGTACTTGAGATAGCCTGAATGGTAAGCCTTGTGTATTCCTGTGACACACTGAAAAATCATTTGAAGCCTACCCAATGGTGCTGAACCTTTGTTTGCCCTTCCTCTGAGTGTAAGGAGTGTTCAAGAAATACAGCAGCTGGCAGTAGCCACAGTGAAGAAAGGGTTCTTTTGCAGGAGCCATGGCCTTGGAACCGCTCACCTCCCCTTGTCTTTCTTTCCAGGGTGAAATTCACAGAGTGAAGACAGATGGCACCAACAGGACAGTATTTGCTTCTATATCTATGGTGGGGCCTTCTATGAACCTGGCCTTAGATTGGATTTCAAGAAACCTTTATTCTACCAATCCTAGAACTCAGTCAATCGAGGTAATGATTCCATAATACTACTTACACAAACATTGGATTTAGATTGATGTAAACTCTAGTCTCAGGAATAGATCTCATATGGATTTTGGAATCATTTTTAAGCAAAAAGAAAAAGGGAAAAGATATTAGTGTTAACTATCAAAGTCTCTGAAGTGAAAGAGGAAAACCACCTTAAAAAATTCTTTTTTTTTTTTTTAGGCAAAGTCTCACTCTGTCGCCCAGGCTGGAGTGCAGTGGCAAGACCTTGGCTCACTGCAACCTCTGGCTCCTGGGTTCAAGCAATTCTCCTGTCTCAGCCACCCAAGCAGCTGGGATTACAGGCGTGCACCACCATGCCTGGTTAATTTTTTGTATTTTTAGTAGAGACGGGGTTTCACCATGTTGGCCAGGCTGGTCTTGAACGCCTGACCTCAAGTGATCCACCCGCCTCGACCTCCCAAAGTGTTGGGATTATAGGCATGAGCCACCACGCCTGGCTGGCAAAAATAAATTATTTGAGCTTTCTATTGCTCTATTTTGTTTCCTCCTAATTATCAATAGTACCTTGTTGCTGTAAAAGTATTTTAGGTAATTTACAAAATAATATATAAGAAGATAAATAAAAGTTGCATAAGGAATTCAACATAAAGGGAACATTATGGTAAGCAGGGAATTTTTACTATGTTTCCTCATCTAATCTTCAATGCTATTTCAGTTCTCAACCAAATTTATAGTTTGCCTCTGTTCTTAGATGGAAATCTTTCTATGGCTCCAGTACAGTTTTTCTAACAGCAACACAGAAAGCAGAAACTTGATTCTAATTCCTTTGATACTCTCTTCTTCAAGATAAGTGTTCTTTTTACTCTAATTCCCAGAAGAAATTCTAGATGAGGCGCAGGTATGAAATCACATGAAGTAAGTCAGAGGTAACTTGACTAGTGTTGGTTTGCTCCACTCTGAGAGAAGGGTAAAACATGGAAGGGATTATTAATTCATAATAATTTTGAAAGTGAAACTTCCCAAAGCAAGGAGAAGGTTTTGGAGGGGGATAGTTAGCAGAGCCCTGACATTCCACTGCTTTAGGTGGGGACCAGCTGGCAAGACGATTTTTCTTTGGAGCATTCAGAAAGATACTGAAGATGAACAAGGCGCACAGCAGCCTGGTGGCTAATTTAGAGCACGTATCTATACTAAAAAGCACTCTCTGTAGACAAAGAACACAGCCTATGTAGAGTTCGGTACTATCTGAGGTTTCATGCATCCATTGGTGATCTTGGAATGTATCCCCCATGGATGAGTGCGGACGACTGTTTTTATTTCTGCCAAATGAAGAAATAGGGAAAAGGTGTCCCAGGCAGAGAAAAGAGCTCTCACTGGAACAGCGCTTGAGTTTACAAAGACCTTTCACTAGCATCTAATTTAATCCTCGCAACATTCCTGAGGGCAGGCAGGTCTGGTAGTCATTTGTGATGAGAGGAAAATTTGCGGTGTGCACAAATATCTCAAGCCAGGTAGAATCATCAGGTGTTAACATGAAGGGCCCCTTGGAGACTCCTCTGGTTCAAGCTCTTTTTTTATTTTTATTTTTTACCTCAGAAATCAAGGCCCACAGAAGCTAAGAAGTTGTCTTAAATGGTCAGCTTCGCTGCTCTAATTCCTGAGCAGTATTCTCTCTTTGCACTTTTATAAACTACAACTCTGGCAATCCAGACTGGTTTAACCCTCTTTGACAGTGGCAGAAAATATTTTTCATGATTTCAACTAAAACTATCATCCTCCAAATTAAACATAGGCAACATCTACTGCCTAAGAACCTTACTACCAAACTCATATCTCTCTAGAGTCCACCCAGTGCAAAGCTGTCTTAATTCCAAATGACAATTAATATGCTCTTATTTTATCTCTTGGTCTCTTGACTAGTAAATGGGGTTCTTTTCTTTTAAACTGATAGTTTTCCAAAAGCAGGGAACATGTCTTTCCCATTAGTGTTAGGTGCAATGCAGTAGCAGCCAGTTGGAGAATAACTGAGCATGCATGTGTGTATGGATTGGTAAGGCCACTTTAACCACATGAACCAAAAGTTTCTAATTATGCCCCAATGCAGTGTGGTACAGAGGAAGGATATTTTGATTTGGAGTCCAAAGACCTGGCTTTGAGTCTGGGTTGCTTGCTCATTTTATTCATTCATTTAATGAGCTAGGAAATGCTTTCTATGGATCAGTTGGTCCTGGATATTCTAAGATGAATAAACTTTTTTTTTTTGTCTTTAAGTAGCTCACATATCTGTGAGATAGATTCATAAACAAATACCTGTGCCCCAGTGTTGTAACTGTGATAAAGCCAGTGAATATAAAGTGCTAGTGATTGGAGGCAGAGGTATAAGTGAGGGGAGAGAGCATGCAGACTTCCCATTCATGGTTACTTGTGAGCTGAGTCTTGAAAGATGACTAATACATCCTTCCTTATCCGAGGATTTCACTTTCTGAGGTTTCAGTTACCTGCAGTGGCCTCAGAATAGGTGAGTACAGCACAATAAGATGTTTAAAAGGAGAGAGAGAGAGACCATATTCACATAATTGTTATTACAGTATATTGTTATAGTTGTTCTATTTTTGGATTATTGTTAATCTCTTACCGTGTCTAATTTATAAATTAAACTTTATCATAGGTGTGTATGTGTAGGAAAAAACATAGTATATATAGCGTTCAGTACTATCTGAGGTTTCAGGCATCCATTGGTGATCTTGGAATTTGTCCCCCATGGATGAGGGGGATGACTGTTTTTATTTCTGCCAAATGAAGACATAGGGAAAAGGTGTCCCAGGCAGAGAAAAACAGTTGAATAAAGACCCTGAAACATGGAAATGCATTTTATGACTGGGGACAACACCACATTTTCTCCACTTATGAGCTATTCGACCTTGGACAAATTACTTAACTTCTCTGAGCCTGTTTTCTCATCTGTACAGTGGAGTTTATGGCTGAGTAAGTAAAAGTGCTTCATAACACTGAGGTATCCTGTAAATACAGAGCGCTGTTTCCCTCAAATGATCAATATTTTTAGAAGATCCATGAAAGACCTATGAGAATAATGATCCAAGGGCAAATTGCCCTTTTAATGGTTTTACTGGTGTTTCCCCTTAGGTCATTTAAATTGTAAGTAAGTCTTCCAAGTGATTGTTGGATTAATTAAGAAAATAGGAATCGTATTCACTTTCTGTTTACCTGTATAATATTCCTTCCTGCCTAAGAGTAGTTCGTGTTTAACTCCAACTCGAAAATAAGAGAAACAGTGAAGAAACTGTTATCCACTAGGGGTAGCTGTGTTCCCATCCACTAAAAGAAATTTTATAGCTGAATTGTAAAGCCTACAGAATGGCCGTGTGAGAGAGAGCTCTATATATTCCAGAAAACAAGAAAAGGAACTTTGAACCAAAGAGATCCTTAGTCTTAGGAAAAGGAGAGAGACTGTAGCAGAAAGAGGCAAACTGAGAAAAGAAAAATTACCTTAGTCCAAGCAGGAGTGAAAGATACCAGACAATAGACAGAGAAAAAAAATTTAGAGAAAAGAATGAGGGAAAGAAGAAGGATATGTGTGTATGCGTGTATGTGTGCGTGTGAATGCATGCGCACACGTGCACACGCATGCGTGAGAGACAGAGAAACACAAATAATCTATCTGTATTGAAAAGCAGTTTTATAGAAAAACCTTAATGCAAAAATCAACAGACATTTTCTAATTTCTTACTAATTGTCTCTTAGACTGTCTTAGGTACGTATTAAAATAGCTTCATTGCTGTAAGAAACTTCTTTCTAGTCCAATAAACCATATTTCTATGTGCTGTATCAGGGCCCTGTTAACACTGTGATTATAACAGTAATAATCACAGACAGCCTTGGGAAAGCCACTAAACCTCTCTAGGCCTCTTTTTCTTCATCTGTATTGAGAAAAATAATGGGATCTACCTCACAGAATTGTTTGTGAGGATCAAATACAATAATGCTTGCTCTAATACCTCATACATAGTAAGTGACCAACAGATGGACCAATTAAACAATAGAAGTTTATTGAACACAGTTGTGCTGGGTGCTGTGCTAAGTGATTTACCTGTATTATCTCTTAGTCCCGTAAGGTCTATGCAGACCTTCCATATTTGACTGATAAAGTTCAAAGAGGTGAATTTCTTTGCCTCAGGTTGTACAGTCAGGACCTGGAAGGGCAGAGATTTCAGCTCATGTGTTTCAGTTTAGGTTGTTGACTTGGAACCAGAATTCACTGTACCTCTGAGTAAATTTGGACTATTTTGATCAACTGTGTTGGCGGTAACTGGCCACTGAGTGCCTTGGCGGGGTACAGGAAAGCTGTGGGGTTCTCATTTGTCTTCCAGAGGTTTCTCTTAGCTTTCCTGAAGGATTTTTGCAGTTTCTTCAGGCAGTGGCTCTGTATGTTTTCCCAACTGAATCTTCCTTTTATCCATAAAAATGTTCCCTCTTGAAATTTTAGATTAGTTGGAAGTAGGAACTTGGGAGGTGATTTTGCTGCTCTTACTCTCATTTTCTATTGAGCTAATTTCCTCATTTCCCTGAAGTGCAATATAGATTATCTGAATCTCATGCAAACCCTCTCTCATCCATCCCTAATTGTGCTTTGGAATTTGTTTTGTATTATAAGTTCTCCTTCATCTCAGTTTCCTTTGGTTCCCCTTATGAAACTCAGTTCTAATAAGTGATTTTATGCTATAGGTTTTGACACTCCACGGAGATATCAGATACAGGAAAACATTGATTGCCAATGATGGGACAGCTCTTGGAGTTGGCTTTCCAATTGGCATAACTGTTGATCCTGCTCGTGGGTGAGTATTCACAAATGACACGGGTCTTCCATGCAGCATTGTTCTTGTTAATGTCAGGGTCTGACAAAATGGAAGATTTCCAAATTAGGACATCTTCTGATTTCATATGTCAAGATTTGAAAAATAATAGATCTCAGTGAGAAAGAGAAATAGCTCTGACCTATATTTAATGTGCAGGATATTGTTTGTATTTTGTTCTATGGTCTTCAAATGAACAACACTGGATTTAAAATTAATTCCAAACAAGCAAGAATTTTAGGAATTTTAAAATAGCATTATAAGAATTGATAATATATTCTGACTTTGAAAGGACATGGAAAGCTCTAAGGGGTTATGTAACATTTGCAATAGACCTTGAAGGATGAGAAGCCTTCTAGTAGGCGGAGAATGGGTTGCAACCAGGCAGTGATTCTTGAGGCCAAGGGAGCCATGAAGGCACAGAAGTATGGCGGCACTTAGCAGGATTGTGGGGAGAGCTGGAACCAGAGGCTTAGAGTAGGGAGCTGTTGACCACATGGGAGATACAACAGATAAGATCATTTGGGGACAAATCATGAAGGGCCTTTAATATCATGCTAAGGAGTTGAACTTTATTCTTTTGAGTAATAAGGAGCAAGTAGGGATTTTTTTTTTTTAAATTTCAACTTTTATTTTAGATATGGGGGCACATGTGCAGGTTTGTTACATGGGTATATCGTACCCAGATACTGAGCATAGTACCCAATAGTTAGTTTTTCAACCCATGCCCTCCTCCCTTCCTCCCCTCTCTAGTAGTCCACAGTGTCTGTTGTTCCCATGTTTATGTCCATGTGTGCTCAATGTTTAGCTCCCACTTATAAGTGAGAACATGTGGTATTTGGTTTTCTCTTCCCAGCGAGGAATTCTGAGGGAGTGATAGAACCAAATTTGTGTTTTAGAAAAATTAGTCAGGATTGATGTGGAGAGAGGCAAGGGCCAGGGAGACCAGTTCGGAGAAAATGGTCTTAATGGATATAGGCTGGAGTCCTCTGGTCTGTTTGATTGGCTATTTCATTCTGTTGATCTACTATACCATATTATAAACCAGAATAACAAATTGTAAAATATGAGCACTGATTTTTTTTTAAAGAGATCGTCGCATCATTCCAAATGGATTTTGGCTTAATGTTTGAAAGTTATCAGATTCTTAGGCCTAGAAGGGCACTGAAGAAGTAATTTGTATTAGCTGTCTGTTTCAAATAAGGATGGCATGGAAACCAAATCCAATTCTTAAAGGGCACAAGAAGCAAACATTCTGTTCTGTGTCTGCTGGCTTGTACTAGTTTTCAGTTATTCTTTCTAGAAGAAGGACCGTCTTAGGTTCGAAATTCTACTTTTGAAACTCAGGCTCACTCATTATTTTTCATTCATCAGACATTTCTGGATTGTGCACCTTTGTTGGGTGTTAGTTAAGATAGGCTAACTGTTGAAGCAAATAAACTCCAAAATATGTAATGGCTCAAAGAAAATAGAAATTTATTTGTCTTTTATATGGGCAGTGGGGTTTGGGCAGAAGATGGGAGGAAGCTCTACTCTACATAGTCATTCTGGGACCCAGGCTGATGGATGCTCTGCCATCTTCAGTAGGAGGCTTCCTAGGTCATTCTGGGTATCAAGATCTTTTGAGCAGTAAAGGAAAGAACATTCAGAAATTCGCTAGGAGGTTTTTATGAGCCAGGCCTACAAGTAGTGCACACCACTTGTGCTCACACTCCTTAAGCTAGAATTGGGTCACATGACCACAGCTAACTGCACGAAGGACATGCAGTCCACCTATTTACCCAGAGAGAAGAGGAAGACATTAATTTTGGCAAGTGGAGGCAGTCTCTTTCATGGGGCCATGGTGGGAAGTTCAGAGGGTGGATACAAAGATTGAAGACCTAATTTGCAACCTTTGCAATCTTAAGGATTTATGGCTTAGTAAGGAGGATAAGGCCTGTGTATAAATAACAATAACCCAGGTTCATATATGATTAAGAGCCACAGAGAGGCTAAAAAAATTGGGATGATAGTGCTACAAAGAGGCGACCTTTCAGCTTGGTGGAAGAGATATCATTTGGACTGGATCTTAAAGCATACCTAGAATTTCACTAGGCATGGTAGCTTTTAAGATATATCAGGTGATATGAAGAATGGAAGGTCAAGAGCAAAGGGACAGAAAATTGAGGGTTTGTTCAAGTAACTAAGAGCAACCCAGTTGGGTTGGGAGACAATTAGAAGAGCTTAGAATTTTGTCAGAGGACATAGGAGGAGAAACAAGACAGAGACTTGAGGATCTAATGTCTTGGATTCTCAGTGAAGAGAAAGTCTTGATAAAGTTGTGATAAATGTTATTTAACCAGTTGTTGCAGAAAAATATCTTTGTGGATGATCACTAATAAAGAGCTGAGGCAATTATAGGGTCTCTGGTGATATTCAAGAGCGGATGTTGAATAGAGATAGTAGAAGTTAAAAGAATGGAAGGAGGATGAAGAAATGTGAATACTCTTTTAAGAATTTTGAATTGGAAAGTTGGAGAAAGATAAACTTGTAGGTCAAAATGTAACAGGAAAATGTCTTTCAGAATAGAGAAACCTGAGCATATTCTTTAGCAGCAGATGAAAGATCAATGATGAAGAAATAATTGATTGAGAGTGAAAGTTATGGGGAAGGAATTAGAAATTTATGAAGAACAGGAATGACTTGAAAGAGTCAATATGGGGAACATGATATAAAGTCTGCTAGGGATGAGAATCCTCAGCTTAGATTAGGGAACTTAAATTTTTAGTGAACTCAGAATTCATGAAAGTTTTGTGCTATGTCCAGGAAGCTCTTGGTAGCCTGAAATGGGAGAGGAGAAAGAAAAAAATGGCAGAAACCCAGGGTTGGAGATTAGCTTAGGCACGATGGGAGCCCAAAAGAATAAATAAGAATGTTGTTGAAATGGTTACATATGATGTCCAGGTGTAGAGGGACTGGAGGGTTGGGAGCTCAGGCAGGGCTTAAGGGCAAAGAACAAGTTTAATAGGAAAAGTTAAAGCAAGGAAGAAATGAGAGTTTTTGGTCGAAGCAGACCATTTCAGAGTCTGAGAACTTAGAGGCGGAGAATTTTAGAGCTGAAGATGAAATTCAAAGGACGGGTATATTGATTTGGTGGTGGAAGAGGTAGGTGAATAAAGACTATTTAAATGAAGGGGTTTGAGGACTTTTCAGAAAAGAATGTAGGAGGATTGTCTATTGAAGATATAGAAGGAGGTGCAATCAAAAGGAATTAAAAGTTGGGTTCAAGTCTAGAAGTTACGTCTTCAGTGGAAATGGAAAACAGCCCTTCATATATTTTAATACATTTTCATATATCATGGATTTGGCAATGCTGTGTGGTGATTATGGTTCATGCGTATGTGATCGCTGTGAAATAGAAAGAAAAAAGAAGTCTTCCTTACCCCACAACAGCATGATAATGAGATTCCACTCTCACAGAAAAGTGTTACTCATTATTTCTCCTATTTTCTGTGTAAGTTTTCAAAACTCTTTGCATTTTTCATCACAGAAATCAGGTTAGATAATTAAGTAGCTGGTCTTGTGGTAGATGGTGATTTGGAGAAGAATTGAATGATGCCTGATAAGTGATCAGGGAGTGTACTTGGCAGCTTTTTATATTAGCTTTGGCCTTCACTATGTGCTGAAGATGGAGGGATTATTGATGTAGGTTTCTTCCTTGTCATAAGCTTCCCACACATCTGACCATGCTAAAAGTTCAGCTGCCAGTGGGAAACCCTAGCTTCTTATTCCAGATACCATTTAAATGGCCTCTACTCCAATTATAGCTAGGAAATATACCGACATTGGTAGAACACTGGTGAAGTACCCCTCCACATTGTATGCCACGAGATATTGATTTTCAGCCTTTGCCCATTGTATTGTGAGCATCTTGAGGACAAGTAATACACATTGTCATTTATGTCACTGACTCAAATCCACCTTCTGTTTTGTTACATGCTGGTGTTTTTCATGGTCGTAGGAAGCTGTACTGGTCAGACCAAGGAACTGACAGTGGGGTTCCTGCCAAGATCGCCAGTGCTAACATGGATGGCACATCTGTGAAAACTCTCTTCACTGGGAACCTCGAACACCTGGAGTGTGTCACCCTTGACATCGAAGAGCAGAAACTCTACTGGGCAGTCACTGGAAGAGGAGTGGTATGAGCACCCTTTCAGTCTTTTGGTCTTTATGCTGAGCTGGTGTAGCTGATGCTGAGTGTTCTGAGCTGTCAGGCAGTAGTTCTTGAACAATCTTACTTGGTAACTTGTACCAGTGTTTCATTGCCCTTTCTCCCAATAACTTCTCTTCCTTGCACATACCTCGCCCCTAGCTGAAGTCCAGTTCTTTATAGTATGTGCATAGTTCCCTATAGGGTAATGTTTATTAATTTTCCCACCAACGTTTGTTTTTCTTCAGGATAAATTAATTCCATTTGTCATTTCTTACTTGTCGTTTCAGAGCCATTTCTTCATGGTTTAGTGATTTCAGTGTTTTTCTTTGAAAGTACTCTGGGTTCTCCAATTATAGAGAATATACATATACCTGTATATATGGAGAGAATATATATATAAAAAATATAGAATATATGTCTATACTATATGGTATATAGAATCTATATAGATTCTATATATGATCTATGTAGATATAGAATATATATCTATTATAGAATATAGAATATATATTTATAGAATACAGAATATATATCTATTCTATATAGAATATAGAATTTATATATCTGTATAGGATATAGGTATATTCTATGTATCTACCTATGTGTGTGTGTATGTATGTATGTATCTATTTATGTAGCAAGGTTCTGAACTCAGCGTCCCCTCGTAGCTACACATTCTTCTCTAATATTTTAACATGATTAATGCACGTGTGAAACTTTCTTTAGCAGTGATTTTCAGCTCCAAGGTTGGGTTCATTATATTCTACAATAAGAAGCAGAAACTATAAAGTCTTGTTCACTCATTGAAATAGTATTTGACCTTCACTGAGCTGGGGCTAAGCACATAGACAGTGCTCAATAATAATTATTGATGAAGCATTGCTTTGGGTGCTGAACTGAATATATGCTAGTCCCTTCCTTGCTTTTTAACAGTAGTTACTTCAGATCCTTGACATTGATGCTTTTCATAATATTGTGCAGTAGGTTTGGCTTTCAGTTCATTGTTTGTTCAACAAGTACTAACTTCACTCCGAATATGGACCTATAATGGTAGTAAGCTTTGGAGATTGAAAAGAAGTGATGATGTGTGTGAAAACACTTTGCAGAGTTGTGTGCATGTGTGCAATGATGAGGAAGCTCTTGTTACGTGGTATGGTTTCTGTACACACATCTGACAGGACACAGCTTCTAAATCTGCAAGCTTGTTAGTGGTGTGACTCTCCAACCTTTCTCCTAGTGTAGTTCCCTTATTTCTCCTTCACTCTCCTTGTTTAATCATCACCAAATGCTGCAATCCATCCTCAGCCTGTCACTCATACCCAGATCTTTTCTGCCACCTCCACCATTCTGAGCAACCTCTCTCTGGCCTTGACTAGGCATGGCCTTCAGTGGTGAAGCCTGTTTTCAAGTTGGAGACATGTTTTCTTCATAAAGCCACAGTCAGCAAGTTGGATCACTTGGTACTCCAAGCTGAGCCTTGCTCTGAGGAGTAGCTCCCAACACTTCTGTGAGGCTGCTCAGCTAATCTGGTCCTGGCCTCCACTCTCTCCACTCTCTCCTCCAAGCTCATGTTCCTTATGTTCTAAATTCTAGAACTTCGATCAGTTTCTAGGGCATAACCACTCTTGTAACTGCTGGGCTCCCTTGTCAGCCATTGCAGTAAAGCCACACTGTGTCTCTCGCCAATACCCAGCCCAGATCCTGGCACAGAGCAGGCACTTGAGGCAGGTTTTTGGAGTGCAATTAAACCAGCTACATCTGCATTTCATTTTTCTT
The DNA here is from genome assembly GCF_028885655.2 of Pongo abelii. NCBI lineage: Eukaryota > Metazoa > Chordata > Mammalia > Primates > Hominidae > Pongo > Pongo abelii. The sequence continues at coordinate 71,781,799 of NC_071996.2, read as the reverse complement.
CCAGAGGAAGCTGACTACTTGTCATTTTCCCTTAGGGACTTTATTCTTGTGGTTCTTTTCCAGTGTGCCAAAGCTATTTTGATTAAAGCTTGTTATCTGTTCAAATTTAATGGCACCATTTTTGGCCCCGTCCCGTCTTGCTGTCCTCTGTGGTTGTTTGGGGGCATATTTCCAATCTCCATTACAGAAATTGTCAGTGAAGGTGTTAAACTCAGGGTGAGTCAGCTCCTGTGCAATGACCCACTCTTAGATGTTTGAGTATATCCTTGAGCAGAATATCACATGCAGGGACTAGTGGTTTAGCTCCCTTTTCTTCACCATGCCACCTGAAAAGGTGACTCATGTGAGCTCTGTCTTCATTATCAGTGAAATGGGCACAGTGACATTTTCCTGACCTGCTGCTTGGTGTAGTTGTGATGATCAAATCAGAAAATAGATGTGAAAAACCTCTGTAAGAGATAGAGGGCTGTATAAATGTGAGACATTGTAATTAGGAGAATATTAGTGTTTAAATGTTCAAAATTTTCACCATGAATCCATGAAACTAATGAAAATTCCACTCCTTTAGATTGAAAGAGGAAATGTGGATGGAACAGATCGAATGATCCTGGTACACCAGCTTTCCCACCCCTGGGGAATTGCAGTCCATGATTCTTTCCTTTATTATACTGATGAACAGTATGAGGTCATTGAAAGAGTTGACAAGGCCACTGGGGCCAACAAAATAGTCTTGAGAGATAATGTTCCAAATCTGAGGGGTCTTCGAGTTTATCACAGACGCAGTAAGTATTTGTCACTGAAACACATTCGTGGGTGTATAATGCATATTTACACGTAACTCACATTTGTAAGCACACACTCACACACAGTTTCATGTACATACACGTGCATACAAATTGAAATTACCCGAAATATTTAAAAAATGATAATGAAGTCTTAAACATGGTTAAGTGCCAAGGGCTAATTTGGCATCTGAAAGGCCAGATTGACTTCGGAGTAAGTTTATTCCCTTTCTCTTCCCATTACTTTCAATTCCTTACTTTGCTTTTGCTTCATAGAACACCCTGTTTTCTATTGTTTGTGTTACTTATTAGAATATAACCTCCGTACAGGCAGGCATTTTGTCTGTCTTGTTTACTGCTCAATACTCTGTGATTAGAATAGTGCCTGGCACATAGAAGGTGCTCAGGGCATATGAGTTGGATGCCTGCTGGGAAAGTGGTAATGGGATGGAATTTTTAGTCTTAAAAGGAATGCTTTTGGATGTTGCCTATTTCAACATTTTTTTCAAAGATAATCTAATTCTGATTTACCCCTTTAAATTAGTGTTATGATATAGGTATTATTTTTTGATGTATTTGATAGCTTTTGTCTTCAGCCAAAGATGATCAAACAATTTGTTTCCTGTCCTATAACCTAAGTTTGTCACTAGGTATTTTTTTTTTTTTTTACTGCATGTGAAAGAAACACATGCAATAGAAATTAATTTTTTATTACTATAAAGAATATTCTTTCTTTATTTTATTTTTCCATAGGTTTTGGGGGTACAGGTGGTGTTTGGTTACATGAGTAAGTTCTTTAGTGGTGATTTGTGAGATTTTGGTGCACCCATCACCTGAGCAGTATACACTGCACCCTATTTGTAGTCTTTTATCCCTCGCCCCCTCCCACCCTTCCCCCAAGTCCCCAAAGTCCATTGTATCATTCTTAGGCCTTTGTGTCCTCATAGCTTAGCTCTCACATACCACTGAGAACATACGATGTTTGGTTTTCCATTCCTGAGTTACTTCACTTTGAATAATAGTCTCCAGTTTCTTCCAAGTCACTGAGAATTCCATTAATTCAAGGATTATTCTTTAAATCTTATTTCATATATTTTTTAAAAAATCACATTATTGATCATGTAACTGAACATATTATTTTAAGTGCCAGTTCATGGGCAAATTATGAACAGATTTATATACTGACCTCCCTAATCCTTGCATGATTTGTAGAAGAAAACAATTGAAGCCCCATTCTCTAACTATTATACAATAGTTGGGTTACTGGTTTCATACCTTTAGGTGTTATTGTATAAGGTCTAGTCTCTCCAATGTTGTTTTTAGATTGTTAACTCAGCTACTATATGTTGGTTATTAATTTTTAGAATAAATTATTTGGTGACCCAATTAAAGAAATTTGAGATGGGGTGGCGAGTAGCTAGGATCAAAAGTTACAAATGGATTTTGTTTTCATTTAGATGCCGCCGAATCCTCAAATGGCTGTAGCAACAACATGAATGCCTGTCAGCAGATTTGCCTGCCTGTACCAGGAGGATTGTTTTCCTGCGCCTGTGCCACTGGATTTAAACTCAATCCTGATAATCGGTCCTGCTCTCCATATAACTCTTTCATTGTTGTTTCAATGCTGTCTGCAATCAGAGGCTTTAGCTTGGAATTGTCAGATCATTCAGAAACCATGGTGCCAGTGGCAGGCCAAGGTATGCCAACTCCAATATAAGTAAGATTTGACTTCATCGGCACCAGGTTGAAATCCCTGGTGACATAAAAACATTTCTTCATGTTTGGATTCAGTGCATAATGAAGCTTTCCTTTCCCTTTAAATCAACTGGCACAGCCTAAAGCATTTTTCAAACTTTAGTGTGTCTCAGAATCACCTGGAGGGCTCATGCCAACACAACTCCAGGCCTCGTCCCCAGATTTTTCGGATTTTGTAGTCTAGGGTAGGGCCAGAGAATCTGGACTCCTAATAAGCTCCCAGGGCATGCTGATGGTGCTGGCCCATGGATCACACTAAGAACCACAGGCCCAGAGCAATATAGAATGTAGGATGGGTCTGCAAGAGGTACTACAGAGTTGGTGTTCCGAAGAACCATGCCCTATTTCTGACTATTAATGGAGATTTATGGTAGAAGGTATACTACTATTTAATATGGTAATGAAATAGTCCACAATTTGATTTATTAATATATATTTGGTGAATTGAAGCAAAAGAGTTCACAGTATTAGTCCCTCTTTAGTAATCATATTTTTGCAGCACTTTGTGCTTACATACTGTGAATGTATAAAATGATCACTTGCTTCCTAGATGAACCAAGGTTTTTAGGTATACCTTAGCACAAGAGGAACTAAGAGTTTTCTGACATTGCTAGGAGAATGTCACAGGCTAAAGATAGAAATAGAGGGTAGAAAGGAAGGAGAAAAGGATGAAGTGAATGAAGGGGTGGTAGAGATGGTCAGAAAATACAGAAATGCATCTGGAGAAAGGAATAAAAGAGCTTCCAGTCCCACACATCCTCCTCCCTGATGGTCATGTTCACGTGGACTCATGACTCATCTTCGTTTTTCCATATCTAAAAAGTTATGGATCTAAGTTATCATCTTGTACAGATATGACAAATTCAATAGTTTTTTCTCCCAGCTTTTCATTAAAAAAATGTTCAAACACAGAAACGTTGAAAGATTTAGCAAATATCCTTATACCCTTTACCAGGATTTAACAGTTGTTAACATTTCATCACATTTGAGCTCTCAATTTGTATGTGTGTGTGTGTGTACATGCGTATGCATTCACATTCATTTTTGATGAACCTTTTGAAAATAAATTTTAATACCATGCCACTTTACCCCTACATATGTTAGCATACAGTTTCAAAGGGCATTATTAAATATTCATAATCATATTTCTCCAGTTGGCCTCACAATATTTTATATATAGCTGTTTTGTTCCATACAAGATCTAATCAAGATTCATGCATTGCACTGGGAATATCTCATTAGTTTCTTCCAGTTTGGAGTAGTTGCCTCTAGCTTTTTGCTATGACATTGATGTTTTAAAGAGGCAGACCTGTTGTCTTTGAGAATCCCACACTGAAGATTTGTCTGAATATTTAGCCTGTCTTTCATTTTTTGCATTACCCTGCAGTTCTCATGAAATGGAAGTTAGGTCTAATTGCTTGATTAGATCAAGGCTAAATACATTTAGCAATAATACTTTATAGGTTATGCTGTGTTAGTTGATACAGAATCTTATTAGGAAGAACATAACGTCAGCTTGTCCTGCTCTTAGTGGCGTTTGAGTTTAATCACTTGGTTAAGGTGGTCACTGCTACACTGCTGCTTTTTAAAGGTGTATTTTCTTCCTTCTTAATTTCGGTGGAATCTATGCAGTCACACTTAGGCCCTGTGAATGTCTTGGTTCCCAAGCATGTTTTACCCATTGGTTTTGGCAGCCATTGATGATCCTTGTTTGAAATGATTATTTAATTGAGGATTGCAAAATGGTGATTTTCTTATTCTAGCATTCCCTTTACATTTGTTAGATAATATTCTTCTATAAAGGAAAGCTCTTCGTGTCTCCTCGGTTTACCTTTTAAATAATTTATTATTATTATGGGGTCAAATTTTTATTTTTTAAATTCAGTGTGTTACAGTCAATTACTGTAATCCTTCTTTTGGTGTTCTAGTGGATCCATTTTGGCCAGGGAGAACCTCTTCAAGTGGCGACCTGTGTATTTCTGTGTACGCCTTGTTTCTTGGTACAATAAGGTGTTTCACGCTCACTTCGTACCTTCCCTGCCTAAACCTATAATCAGCATTTCTCCCGGGAGCAAGAGCTCCTTATAGTGGGAAAGAGTAGAAACCAAGATGTGGGTCTGCTCACTGCAACTGGGAAAAAAGGGTTTCATTTTGTAATGGGGAGATGCTCAGAGCAGGGGGTTGGGAATGAGGGTTTGAGAGGAAGGGCAGACATTTAAAAGTTCTAATTTCAGTGACAGCATTGTTCAATGATCTTTTCTTAACTTCCAGGACGAAATGCACTGCATGTGGATGTGGATGTGTCCTCTGGCTTTATTTATTGGTGTGATTTTAGCAGCTCAGTGGCATCTGATAATGCGATCCGTCGAATTAAACCAGATGGATCTTCTTTGACGAACATTGTGACACATGGAATAGGAGAAAATGGAGTCCGGGGTATTGCAGTGGATTGGGTAGCAGGTATGTAAGCTGTATGGTGATTTTAATGTGTTTGCATCTCTGTCATCTTATTTATGCTAGAAAGTTTAGCCTAACTCCATGTGCTACAGGTTTGTTTCTCTAGACAATTATTAAGACCATTTAAGATACATTGAATCTAGATTAAGCTATGTGTCTATTTGATAAATGATATGGTGTTTCAGTTTACAGATTTATAACAAATTAATCATTATCATTTTCTTCTGTTATTAACATAATCTGAAGACAAAAATGGCTAAAATATTAAATTATGTGGATTTGGTTTTTTTACACTTAGATTTGCACCTGATTTCTGCATTAGAAATTTTCTAAATTTTCAAGAGAAAGGGATATAAAAATATAAACTATGGAACAGCATTCATTTACTTTGAAGCTGAGCAATTTTAGTTGCCAAATTCTTAATTGCTTCCTTTTATTCATATATAAAAATCACTTAGATCATGAGATATTTTATCAGTAATTTTTTAAAATGCCTGGTCCAGTATTACATTAACTTAGTTGTATTTATTCATGCACATAAGCTTGAATAACCACTCATTTTTATCACTCGTTTGAGTAAAAATACCACTCATAATTAGTGGTATTATATGTTTTGGAATATAATCCAATTCTACATAAAATCAGTATCATTGGATCAAGCTTGGTAAGTAGGCATCACTTAGAAATATTAGCATGTAGGCAGGGTGCGGTGGCTCATGCCTGTAATCTCAGCACTTTAGGAGGCTGAGGCAGGCGGATCACCTGAGGTCAAGAGTTTGAGACCAGCCTGACCAACATGGTGAAACCCCATCTCTACCAAAAACAAAAAAATTAGCCAGGCGTGGTGGCGTGTGCCTGTAATCCCAGCTACTCAGGAGGCTGAGGCAAGAGAATCACTTGAACCCGGGAGGTGGAGGTTGCAGTGGGCTGAGATTATGCCACTGCTGTCAAGCCTGGGTGACAGAGTGAGACTCTTTCTCAAATAAAAACAACAACAAAAAAGGAAATATTAGCATGTATTATGAAAATCTAAGTACTATAATAAGAGTTTATTGCAAAAAGTAAATATGGTAGTATGGTTAAATAAAGCTTTAATTGGGTTCCTAACTCCGTTCCTGAATAGAAATTACTATTTCTGAGGGTATAGATAAAGCAGTAGTCAGCAAACTGTGGCCCGTGAGTCAAATGCAGCCTGTTGCCTGTTTTTGTAAATAAAGTTTTATTGTAACACAGCTATGCCCATTTATTTGTGTATTGTCTATGGCTGCTTTCATGTTATAGTGGCAGTGTTGAGTACTTGTGAAACCATATGCTCTGCAAAGCCTAGAATATTTATTATCTGACCCTTTACAGAAAAAGTTTGCCAACCCTGGATTAAAGGATTGGAAATGAGCAAATATATACATGGCAAGTAGAGTTAGGTAATGAAAAAATGTATCAGTAACATATTTCACATTGGCCTGATTTCTCTAGAGGTGGTTTGAATCAGATATAGGAACAAAATATGTGTGTCTTCGTAGTAGCATTGATAGTTCAACAACAGACTTTCAACTACATGAAATCAATAATTTGTGATCATTCTCTACTTATTATACTATCTTCATAAAGTTATCTTTTTATTCTAGCATTTACATAAGGCCCAAAAGGAAATGGACTTTTGTTTGGTCACTTTTAGAAGGTCCATGGGATGAAAACACCTACATTAGTTAGAAAGACTAAGGAAAAACTTCATGTTAACCTTAAGCACAAAGACCATTTGATAACAGCAATAACAACCTGAGATGCTGCTGGTGCTCCCTCTTTGCTACTTTTATCACATTGGGGTAGAAGTTGTGCTATGAAAATGTATATTTAGAGTGTTTCAAGTAGGTATTAAGCATTTAGAGCTTCAGATAGAAAAGGAGGGACATTCTGGAAAATATAACTTTCAGTAGAAAGTCGGTTATGATGTTGCTATGAATTCTAATCTACTTTAGAAGCTGAAGATAGGCACTTTCTCTATAAATTTGAAGATGCAATCTCTATAATTCCTAGGAATAAGAATTTATTTTTCTAAGCCTACACTGGGACATTTATAATCTTGGAAAAGACAACATATAGTGACCCAAACTTCAACCTTATATATTTTGTTCTGAATTTGTAAAGTTCTCCTTTTTTTCTTCTTGGTTCTCCATTGATCAGCATGCACTTGCATTTTCCCGTAGGAAATCTTTATTTCACCAATGCCTTTGTTTCTGAAACACTGATAGAAGTTCTGCGGATCAATACTACTTACCGCCGTGTTCTTCTTAAAGTCACAGTGGACATGCCTAGGCATATTGTTGTAGATCCCAAGAACAGATACCTCTTCTGGGCTGACTATGGGCAGAGACCAAAGATTGAGCGTTCTTTCCTTGACTGTACCAATCGAACTGTGCTTGTGTCAGAGGGCATTGTCACACCACGGGGCTTGGCAGTGGACCGAAGTGATGGCTACGTTTATTGGGTTGATGATTCTTTAGATATAATTGCAAGGATTCGTATCAATGGAGAGAACTCTGAAGTGATTCGTTATGGTAGTCGTTACCCAACTCCTTATGGCATCACTGTTTTTGAAAATTCTATCATATGGGTAGATAGGAATTTGAAAAAAATCTTCCAAGCCAGCAAGGAACCAGAGAATACAGACCCACCCACAGTGATAAGAGACAATATCAACTGGCTAAGAGATGTGACCATCTTTGACAAGCAAGTCCAGCCCCGGTCACCAGCAGAGGTCAACAACAACCCTTGCTTGGAAAACAGTGGTGGGTGCTCTCATCTCTGCTTTGCTCTGCCTGGATTGCACACCCCAAAATGTGACTGTGCCTTTGGGACCCTGCAAAGTGATGGCAAGAATTGTGCCATTTCAACAGAAAATTTCCTCATCTTTGCCTTGTCTAATTCCTTGAGAAGCTTACACTTGGACCCTGAAAACCATAGCCCACCTTTCCAAACAATAAATGTGGAAAGAACTGTCATGTCTCTAGACTATGATGGTGTAAGTGATAGAATCTACTTCACACAAAATTTAGCCTCTGGAGTTGGACAGATTTCCTATGTCACCCTGTCTTCAGGGATCCATACTCCAACTGTCGTTGCTTCAGGTAAGTGCACTCCAGGTGCTGCTTGTCCTGCAAGTAGGCACAATGGGGTCAACACACATGGATGACTGAGTGTTTCTAATGCATATGAGACTCTAATGTCTTTGTGTGTGCTTGTGTGTATGTCTGCTGGTATGTGTCCAGGTATAGGGACTGCTGATGGCATTGCCTTTGACTGGATTACTAGAAGAATTTATTACAGTGACTACCTCAACCAGACGATTAATTCCATGGCTGAAGATGGGTCTAACCGCACTGTGATAGCCCGCGTTCCAAAACCAAGAGCAATTGTGTTAGATCCCTGCCAAGGGTATGCCATCATCTTCTTTGTTATATTTCTGTCTGCTTATTTCTGGAAAAAGTGGGGCCTGAAATTATGTTCATAGATAGCCAGTGTGTTATGGGCTTATAACACTATGACTACAGATTCAAAAGTGAAAGCATATTGAGTGATTTTACCTGGAAAGGAGGGTGCAGCGCATAGCTCCCTTTGACGGCAGAAAGGTTGGCAACATACTAGGAAGTCAACACCCTGACTCGCTAGATACCTTTTGGACGAGTTGTATAAGTAGAAATGGAGTTTCTTTTGCCATGTTACTGGCAATTTGCCATTAAAGAATATTGTCCTTTTTTTTTTTTTTTTAAAGGACTATGAGGTTCCCTGTGAATTAATTATTGACTCCTTTTGTATGACTAGGTACCTGTACTGGGCTGACTGGGATACACATGCCAAAATCGAGAGAGCCACATTGGGAGGAAACTTCCGGGTACCCATTGTGAACAGCAGTCTGGTCATGCCCAGTGGGCTGACTCTGGACTATGAGGAGGACCTTCTCTACTGGGTGGATGCTAGTCTGTAGGTGTCTCTGGTTACTCATGTGGGTGTTAAGAAGAGTTTTTCCTTCCATTTCCGAAGAAGAGGGATTTGCATCATGTGATGAAAATATAACATGCCAGATAGACATTGCCGAAACATAGAATCACAGTTTTAGGAACTATGTTTATATTGGAACTTGGTGAACATACTGTGAAAATTTATCTATATCATGCATTGAATAGTTATGAACTAAAAGACGTCTAAAGATGCATTGCTAAATATATCTATAATTTCAGCTATAATTATAAATGTATTTTCTCAATTTAGAATTACAAATGGAATTACTCAACTTACATTCTGCAGGCCCTAGGTAACTGCTATAAAATCTGAATGACTTTTAAATGCCCATTGATATTATGTTTTTTTCTGGGCTTTAGCATTCAATGTCTTCTAGAAAATTCTTTTCTTCAGTCTGACTTTTTGTCGTCTTTTCAAATAGACTCTTTCTTCTCTGGCAAGCTTCTCCTCAGCACATTTCTTAATATTTTCCTTTTGTCAACTCTAATTTTGTATGTAAACTTCTTCAAGTACCCCGCATATGTCTCACATTCCAGTCATCCTAATGGAATAGTTGAAGGGATGAAATGATTTTGTTTATTATGGCTGGTGTCTACATATCAGGAACCTTAATTTTTCTTGCATATTTCTTTGGAATTTTAGTCTTGTGATGCCAAGCACCTAACCTCCTGATCTTTTCTTTATTCTCCTATTTGAAACAAAGCAGTGATGCTTTGAGTCTAAGCTTGGATTATTCTAGGTAAACACCTCAAGGCACTCAATAAATATCAAATTGAAAAAGTCACTAAGGAAGTGGGATGGAAATGTTATTGTTTTATTGAGAGTCTGCTATGTGCTCAACACTGAGTTCCATGCATTACATGGATTATTTCATGTTTTCCTGTTTCTAATATCAACCTGGTTCCTTTTGTAGGATTACTATTCATATTTGGAAGTCAATGATTTTATATAGGCTATTGTTTGATAAGCAAACAAGACCTCCCATCACCAGAAGAAATATTTCCAGCTGCCGTATGCCCCACTTGAAAAGAAAGTTTGGGGCTTGTGTAAACAATGATGAGGCGCATGCATTGGGTTGCCAGTTGAAAACTTAACTCATTTGAGATTTCAACTTGTAAATTTTTTTTTGCTTCATTTTAGGCAGAGGATTGAACGCAGCACTCTGACGGGCATGGATCGTGAAGTCATTGTCAATGCAGCCGTTCATGCTTTTGGCTTGACTCTCTATGGCCAGTATATTTACTGGACTGACTTGTACACACAAAGAATTTACCAAGCTAACAAATATGACGGGTCAGGTCAGATTGCAATGACCACAAATTTGCTCTCCCAGCCCAGGGGAATCAACACTGTTGTGAAGAACCAGAGACAACAGTGTAACAATCCTTGTGAACAGTTTAATGGGGGCTGCAGCCATATCTGTGCATCAGGTAAGGCATTGACCATGAAAATTAGAACATGGAGAATAATGATCACAATACCAATTGGTAAGGAAAGCTGAAGTTCTCACAAGAGAAAAAAATTCAAATTCTCCTTGATGTCAGGGTAATTTATAAAACAGACCTGGGGCTATATTTTGAGAGGAAGACTTGGCAGGCTTCTTTTCTAATCTATATGGAGCCCTTTTATGAAAGCATTTTATTTTATTTTATTTTTGAGACAGAGTCTCACTCTGTTGCCTAGGCTGGAGTGCAGTGGCGGGGTCTCAGCTCACTGCAACCTCCACCTCCTGGGTTCATGCAATTCTCCTGCTTCAGCCTCCCTAGTAGCTGGGACTACAGGCACACGCCATGTCCAGCTAATTTTTGTATTTTTAGTAGAGACGGGTCTTCACCATGTTGGCCAGACTAGTCTCAAACTCTTGGCCTCAAGTGATTGCCCACCTCGGCCTGCCAAAGTGCTGGGATTACAGGCGTGAGCCACAGCACTCAGCCTATGAAGGCATTTTAAATACAAGCTTGATGGAGATAGAAAGAAAGATGAAGGCCTTGGCTGCCCTACTTCATGTCTTGACTAGGAATTCTGTCAGTGAGCCTGCCTTCCTTATAAAAGGATTTACATTTTCTGCTTAAGAGGTATTATTTATAGTTTGAAATATTTCTGGTGATATTTGTGGGTGGGATCATATGTGCTTCATTGTGCATTTTATAAAGAAGAACAAATTCACGGGAAGATGTGCCTTTTGATGTTGTTGCTTTGCAAATTTTGCTGAGAAGAGTCGTTGATATTTCCTGTTGTTTAGAAGGAATCGGCACATTTATTAGAAATTGGTGATTGCTCTTCTTGATGGAAAAGTGACTCAGAATATAGTTAAAAGGTCAATGGGCAGAATTTCCATGGCTTGTCTTAGGGAGCATTTAATGTAGAAGCTGTTGCAAGTGCTATTGTGGAGGGGTCAATGTGAAGGGTGGCTGCATCCATCTTTTGCTTCTTCTGGGATTATCTTTCTTCAGGTCCAAATGGTGCTGAGTGCCAGTGTCCACATGAGGGCAACTGGTATTTGGCCAACAACAGGAAGCACTGCATTGTGGACAATGGTGAACGATGTGGTGCATCTTCCTTCACCTGCTCCAATGGGCGCTGCATCTCGGAAGAGTGGAAGTGTGATAATGACAACGACTGTGGGGATGGCAGTGATGAGATGGAAAGTGTCTGTGGTGAGTTGGACTCTTGGCGCTTTTGGTAGGAGCTAATGGCATCTTGATGTCAAGTGTTTGGTATGGAATCCTGCTGTGTGTGAATGTGTTTGAAATGTGTGCCTAGGCATCCTGGTAGAGCAGAAAAATGTTTCCTCTGATAATCCAGACTGTTTCTGTTAAATCACCTCTGTAGTGGTTAAGAGCACAAGCACAATCATCATCCTGGTGATCGCATTTGTAATCTGTATAGACCTGGGAAAGTTACTTAATATCTCAAGCCTCAGACATCTCATCTGTAAAATGGAGCTACTACTAGGGTTCTTATGAGGAGTAAGAGAAACAATATGTAAAAATCCCTTAGCATGAGGCATGGTGCATGCTAAGCCTGGCTTAGCTTGGGACTAAGGAAACGTATCATTTTACTAATTTTCATAGCACAAAGGTCATTATTTCAAAAATTTTATGAAAATAACTTCCAATCCTCAGCTTCCATCTGAATAGAGTGAGTAAAACACAGTGGACTTTCTCAGGGAGTTCTGAGGTTGGTTACCTTTTCCTAGCAGACTGTGATAGGGGCTAGGAGTTTTTATTTTCCTGAAATAAACTATAATTGCATGCTTTTCTGTGATTGAGATAAACTGATATTATAGAGAAATAGAATGACTTTGATTTGTGCTTAAATTACTTGATTTGTGCATAAAACAATTTAAAAAAGGTATACAACATATTTTGCTTAATCTAACTAATTAAAAGTGTTATCTCACTTTGCATGCAGTCCGTTTTGCGGCGTTTTTTGCCTTGGAAGGTAAATTCAAAGTGTCTCTTTTATTTAATTGTATCTTTTTAAAAATTAGGATAATGCTTTAATCAAGAGGGTTTGTTCTCATGTTTTTCCTGTTCTTAGCACTTCACACCTGCTCACCGACAGCCTTCACCTGTGCCAATGGGCGATGTGTCCAATACTCTTACCGCTGTGATTACTACAATGACTGTGGTGATGGCAGTGATGAGGCAGGGTGCCTGTTCAGGGACTGCAATGCCACCACGGAGTTTATGTGCAATAATAGAAGGTGCATACCTCGTGAGTTTATCTGCAATGGTGTAGACAACTGCCATGATAATAACACTTCAGATGAGAAAAATTGCCGTAAGTTTATCTTAAGTGCTTATTGTGATTTTGGGTCTGAAGTCTTGGATCACAGGAGATGAAATTATTATATAAAAACAAAGGCTTTCCAAAAAAAAACCCCTAAGTATTTATCTAAAACGTAAATTTTTGGCTAGGCGCGGTAGCAAGTATCAACAAATACCAATCTTGTTTCATTTTTCTCTCCTTTTTTCTAGTATTTTAAAGTGACTCCTAGACATGCACTTCACTGATAACATTTTGGAAAATAACTACCATGCCATTATAATGCCTGGCAAAATCAACAGTGCTTACTAAATATCCCTGAGTACCTAGTGCATGTTCAAATTTTGTCACTTATCCCCAAAATGTGCTTTTACTGTTCTCTGTTCAAGTTAGGGTTCAGATGAGATCTGCAGCTGATTTTGATTGTTATAATTCTTCAATCTCTTTTATGCCACAACACTTCCCACTTTTTAATGTCATTGATTCATTAGAAAGATTAGGTGACTTGTCGTGTAGAATATCTCACATTCTGGACTTGACTAATTGCATAATTGATCCATTTAATTTATCTTATCCCTCTTATTTCCTATGAACTGGTATTTAGACCTAGAGTTTTGATCGTAACAGGTGCAATTCTTTGGGTAAGAGTATTTCAGAGGTGGAGCTGTGCGTTTCCTGTTGCATCACCTCATGAGGCACATGATGTTTGGTTGCCCCACTTTAAGTGGATTCTGGTGTTAGCCTGAATCATCTCTTATGAAGCTCCCATCATCCTTTCACCCAATGGTTTTAGCATCCATGGGTGGTTGTTCCGTAAACCCATTATTTCTTTAAGAGTTATGAAATGGGCTCTTTAGAATTCTAGTGTTCCTGCTGCATTTATTAGCTGAAGTTTGATAAAGAAGACATTTCCCTTATCAGCTTTTGTTGGTAATTAGAATCTACAGGATAAATACCTTTTGCTTGTCAATTTTCAGAGTAGTGAGTTGGTGACAAAGGAGAATTAACTTTTTGTTTAGTTTAGTTTAGTATTATATTGAACTCTTTGATCTTCATGTATTTGATGAGTTTTAATACACTGCTGTCAACTGTTTTTTTGGTGCCCAGTTGTCCAAACTTAGGCCAATGGGAGTCCTTAACTTGGATTTTCTGTTCTTTGACATGACCCCAATCCATCTTCTTATAGCTCAAGCTTGTCTTATATTTCCTGTCCCAGTCCTGGAATTAGCCACTTATCCAAGGAGACCTCATTCCCTTTGTGGTACTTAGAAATTATCACAGGGTTGAGGTGCTCATTCCTACTTAGCTTTCATTGCTTCTAGTCCTTTTCAATGGTCAGAACTAGGAAATACAGTTTTTAAGGAAAACAAAAAAATTTTTTTTTTTTTTTTGAGATGGAGTCTTGCTCTATCGCCCAGGCTGGAGTGCAGTGACGCGATCTCAGCTCACTGCAAGCTCTGCCTCCCGGGTTCACGCCATTCTCCTGCCTCAGCCTCCTGAGTAGCTGGGACTACAGGCGCCCACCACCATGCCTGGCTAATTTTTTGTATTTTTTAGTAGAGACGCGGTTACACTGTGTTAGCCAGGATGGTCTTGATCTCCTGACCTCGTGATCCACCCACCTTGGCCTCCCGAAGTGCTGGGATTACAGGCGTGAGCCACCTAGAAGAAACTTTTTATTGATATTTCCCATTTAAATTTAAGACTACAGGTTGTTTACATTTTAGATTTTATAATTACATCTCTTCTTATGCTTAAAATCATAGTTTCTCTTGACATTTAGTTATTTGTTTTATTATATAGTAATTTCAAAATGCGTATAATAATTTCAACATTATTATAACCACTCAGATAATACTATTAACAATAAATCTACTAAGTGCGAGATTCTTCTTGCTTTTTAGATTATGTCCCACTAGAGATATGCAGTCAAAATATTTATTTTAAAGATATTTGGAATTTTTTTTCCTGCAGGTTTGTGCTATCAACCTGATATATAGTTAGCTTTATCTACTGCTGTTTCCAAATTTTATTTTATTTTATTGATTTTATTTGTACAAAATAACATACATAGTTCCAAAGTTAAAACTACATGACGAGGTGCATTTATAGAAGTCCTTCATTTCTTCCTCTCCTTTCTGCTTCCTCTGTGCTCTTCTCAATCTATCCAGAGAGATGACAATTTTTGTTAGTTTATCTTTTCTTTGTTGTTACTGTTTTTAATATAAGCATCTCTCTCTTGCTACGCACACACACATACACTTATATCGTCCTTTTTCTTACACAAAAGTTAGCCTACTGTTTTGAACCTTGCTTTCTTACTATTAACAATATATCCTGAAGATTATACTGTCATTACTTATCAGTATATAGAAATCTTCTTTATTCCTTTAATAGCTACATGTTACCCCATTGTGTGGAAATGCCATAGTTTATTTTACCAAGAGTTGGAACTCTTGTTGATACTATTAATTAATGAAAACAGATGATTTAAGTTACAAACCAGTGTCTCCTCTCCCTTCTCCCCAGTATCAGCTGGAAATATGTCTTTTTACTACAGAATCTATAGGTAACATAAGTATCATGGATCCTGCCTTTCTGATGGCTTTGAAAATGCTGCCCTTACAGTGGTTTGAGTTCTACAATAGATCTGTTAGCATGGATATTGTTCATAATACATATTTGGTGGATATATTCCTAATATTTATCTGGTTGTCTTTTTCAAGCTGATCGCACTTGCCAGTCTGGATACACAAAATGTCATAATTCAAATATTTGTATTCCTCGCGTTTATTTGTGTGATGGAGACAATGACTGTGGAGATAACAGTGATGAAAACCCTACTTATTGCAGTGAGTAAGATAAAACTGCTTTTCTTTCTATCATTCCAGAGATGCATGTTGTGAGCTAATACAAAGATATGAAGCGTGGGTATTCGGGCTGATTTCAATTGTCATTTCACTTTGACCTTCTAAGTAGAGGTGGTAGGCAGTTGCTTTCGTATGTGATTGCAGGGGTATGAGAAACTCTTTCTCTCTGTTCCCTGGCTGGAATTCCCAGACCCCGAATATTTCTTCCAGAGATCTGCTACTATTGGAGAGCCATTTCTCCCAGTGTTGAAAGCCTTTCGCCTTCATGTACTTAGGCAGAATTTGCCCGTTAAGCCCTTACAATTTACTCTTAATGTTATTATAGTGGCCATTAGTAACTGAAAATTATTTTTTTTTCAGACAGTCTCACTCTGTCACCTGGGCTGTAGTGTAGTGGTGTGATCACAGCTCACCGCAACCTCTGCCTCCTGTGCTCAAGCTATCCTCCCATCTCAGCCTCCTGAGTAGCTGGGATTATGTGCATGTGCCACCATGCCCAGCTAATTTTTGTATTTTTTGTGGATATGGGGTTTCTCTGTGTTACCCAGGCTGGTCTGGAACTCCTGGGCTCAAGTGATCCACCCATCTCAGCCTCCCAAAGTGCTGGGATTACAAGTATGAGCCACCGTGCCTGACCGGTAACTGAAAGTATCTTTATATCCCCTAGATGCGTTTGAATTTCAGAAATCTCTATTTCATGTTTAGCAATTTGGTTCATTCAAACAATTTCCTGTACTTATAGCTCAAATTAAAAGGCCTTTCTTAAGTTTGATAACTTTGAGACTATTAGTGTAAATAGATACATAATTTAAGGATTTAGTGATTGGCCTTCCCTGTTCTGGGTATATGTAGTTAAACTCTTGTCACTGGTCCCCTCCCAAGGAAATCAAAGTTCATCATAATTATTTGTCACCAAATTAGGTGGAGCACAGGAAGAGGAATCTGTTGTAATAACAGCAGCACAAGGAAGCAGAATTCAGGATGCAGCCACAAGATAGAGCTAGACAGATAGGTGTTATTGCTGACTTTTCAGGGACCTCTGCTTCCATGTCAGTTCTCCCCTGGCAAATCATCAGATATCAGGGGCCAAAGCAAGATGGCCTTATAGACCAGAAGAATTACAAGACTTGAATTAGATGTGCACCCACATAACAATTTGGAAAATGCATATAACCAGAGCTACCTACAGTTACTCGAGAAAAGAGTCAATATTCAAACATAGGCAGAGTTTCCCACTTACTCAACTAAAAGTCTGGTATTCCAAGGATGAATACGAAGATAACTTTGCCAACTTTCTAGAGTTATTATCTAACATAGCTAAAAGGTTGTGTGTGGAGTGAGCTTAGATATGATCACATTATTGTTTTGCTTTTAATTATTATTACAATGGAATTTATTTAATTTTACATTATAGTAGAAAAAATAAAACCAAGACTTATAATTCGTGATTTCATTTATCACAAAGACAGTTCTTTGGTATTTCTAACAAATATAATTTTTTTTTGATTTCTGGAATCTAGAAAAACAAATTGGGGAATTGGGGCAGGATTGACTTCCTTCTGTCTCCCATACTTCTTCCTCCCCACAGAAAGCTTACACAAGCATCCATTTTCCAGGCTCAGTCTTCCTTTTTTGGTAACTATTATCTAGCTCAGAGATAGAGGCAGATTGTTAAGACTGATGGGAACATGCTTGTGTTTTGCTCATGGATTTTATCTTCTTTCCCTCCCGCAGCCACTCACACGTGCAGCAGCAGTGAGTTCCAATGCACATCTGGGCGCTGTATTCCTCAACACTGGTATTGTGATCAAGAAACAGATTGTTTTGATGCCTCTGATGAACCTGCCTCTTGTGGTAAGAGAGTAAGCAAGCATGAAAAACATCACGATGCAGCTAGACAACTTCAGTCTCTTCCAACCGCTTCAAATACAGACCAGGGTCATGGCTTCTGAATGCTTGGACTTCCTGTCCCAGCTTTCATCTGGAATGCTGACACTGCTCAGCGGATATTCATTAAAGACCTGTTAGTGGAGAGCACTGTGTGGGGAGCTGATCAGGATACGGAAGCTGCTGATTGATGCTGATAAAATGAAATTATATTGGTGATGCACCTAATACAGTGCTTAGCTGGTAGAACTTAATTTTAGTTGGCTCTCAATTGAAGTTTCTGAATTTGGTTGAGTGCTGGCCCAGAAAGCTGTCAGAGGACCCAAAAGTGATTGGAGTCATATACATGGGGAAGGAGTATATTAGGGGCATGCATCCTCTTCCTGTTCTCTCTCTGTGCCAGTTTATGAGCACAAGAGGCCCAAGAAGTTGCAGGGGCCTTTGGTTGTATTCCTGGGGACAGTTATGCCCTGTTTACATTTAGAGGCTGCTATTTGCCTTCACAAATTCTAATCTATATCCATGCACATTTTTTACATAATTATAAAAATATAAAAATACGATCTTCTACATTGCTTTAAAAAACCTGTCAATAAATCATAGTGCTATATAGGAGTCAGAAAACTATGGCTGTGGCCAGTTGCCTGTCTTTATAGACAGCATTTTACTCAAATGCAGCCACATAACATCTATGGCTGCTGTCCCTCTACTATGGCCACGTCCTGTAGGTGCAACAGAGACCATAGGGCCTGTAAGCCTAAAATATTTACTATCTAGTTAAAAAGTTTGCTCATCCTTGTCTTCATACTGCCTTTTAATGACTATAATATTCCATTGAGTGGTTGTAGTATCATCGAATTAACTGCCTCTATTATTAAGCATTAGGTTGCTTTTATTTTATTCCTCTATTGTATATATCATTGCAGTAAATATTAACATCTTATTTAAAACATTTTATTTTCAGGATATTTTCTTAGGATCATTAGTATAGTTTTATAGCTGAAGTCAAACTATTTTCAGTTCCAATTTTCTCTCAGGTTTAAATTCTGTGTTGGAGAGTGGTATTTGGAGTGCTTCACTAAGTTCTTTTTCCCCAACACTGAAAGTTTTATAGAAAGCAAAGGGCACATAGAGTTTTGAGGACCTGTAAAGGAAATAATTAATAACTACTAGATGAGTAGAATAGTCTTAGAGATTGGTTCAAATGTATGAATTATTGGTTCAAATATATGAATAATTAATATGAGTCTTTAAACTTCTCTATGGTAACAAAAGCCATAGTAATAGCAGTGAGTACCAATGACCTGATATATTTAAATAAAAATAAGCACATAATCTATATATGAATATATCCTCATTGTAGTAAAGTAATAATATTCAGAAATTATTTTAAAGAAATAATACGATGTACAAAAAAGTAAAATTTACGTTTTTTCATCCTTCTCCAATCCCCTCACTCTTCAAAGATAATCACTATTAAAAGGTTGAGTGTGAATTTGCCTTACTTTTATCTTTTATATATCCTACTTTACTTTTATGTATCTTGATATATAGATTTTAAAAAAACAGATGGAGTCTTACTATACATATTTTCTGCAATTAGTTTTTATTTTTTAAGCTTAACATCATGTCAGCAAATACAGACCTGCCTCATTCCTGTACACTGCCAAAGAATACTTTAAAATACGAATGGTCCATGTACTTTTATCCTTTTCCTAGTGGTTGGACATTTAGGTTGTTTCCATTTTTTCACTATGAAAAACAGTGCCAGGATGAACATCCTTTGTGCACATGTGGAAAGATCCTTATGGTCTAGATGTCCAGAAGTGGTGCTGCTATATCAAAGGAGATATGTCTCTTCAAAAAATATGGATCAGGCCAGGCGCGGTGGCTCACGCCTGTAATCCTAGCACTTTGGGAGGCCAAGGCAGGCGGATCACAAGGTCAAGAGATCGAGACCATCCTGGCCAACATGGTGAAACCTGTCTCTACTAAAAACACAAGGATTAGCTGAGCATGGTGGCACACGCCTGTAATCCCAGCTACTCAGGAGGCTGAGGCAGGAGAATCACTTGAACCCCAGAGGCGGAGGTTGCAGTGAGCCAAGATTGCACCACTGCACTCCAGCCTGGCCACTGAGTGAGACTCTGTCTCAAAAAAAAAAAAAAAAAAAAGTCTGGATCAATGTACACACTTTTCACAGCAGCTTCTGAAAGAGCCTGTTTCTTGTTACTGTTATGATATAGGCTGTGTCTTTATCAGTTGCAATTGTACTTTCTCTTGCCTTAGGCTAATTCCAGGGCACCCTGGGTTTGGGAGCCTATGACACCTTCATTAGTTAAATAGGAACATGTGGGGTTAGGGTTAAAGCATCTGAATCAGTGATGGCTAATTTGAAGTAGAAGAGTGACTTATTTTAATTCAGTATTTATTGAACAGCTGTGTTCTAGGAACTTTTGGGCTGTGTCAGTGAATAAGACAACAATCCCTACCCACATGGAGCTAATATTGTAAAGAGGGGAGACGGGCAACCAATCAGTAAATTATCTAGTATGTTGAAAGGTGGTGGTAAGTGTTATGGAAAGAAGGAAAGGGAGCAAGGAAGTGGGGATGGGGAGTGCAGGCGGGGGAGTTTGCACGAAACAAAATGGTTTTGGATGAAAAGTAGAGTTTAAAATAGAAACATGTGAAATAGTAGGTAATTCATATCTTTCCTGGAAAAGAAGTGTTCTTTCTCTACCATACACATAAGGGAATATTGTATCTCATTTTAGTCATCAAAGATAATTAGGGCTTTGTACTGTCAGTTGACTACTTTTACCTCAAACTGTTGGTCACTGGTACTAGTCTTAATGGAGGACTACCCTAGATGTATATAATGAAATAATGCTCTGTTTCAGGTTTTCTAGACAGCCCATGATACAGCCAGCTTGTCTCCAGATTCCTGGACTGCAAACCACTTTTTTTCACTGAGAATGCTATTGATCTTTTCAGGTCACTCTGAGCGAACATGCCTAGCTGATGAGTTCAAGTGTGATGGTGGGAGGTGCATCCCAAGCGAATGGATCTGTGACGGTGATAATGACTGTGGGGATATGAGTGACGAGGATGAAAGGCACCAGTGTCGTAAGTGAAGCTGATTAATTCCTCTGCAGAGTCACATTCCAGGGAAACACAGTAGAGTTGTTTTTCTGTGTTTGGAGAGTATGATTGCAGATTTCTCTGTAATTGAATGGACACTGATAGAATGTTACCTTTGTTTCTCTATGCTGGGAGTGTTTGATATCATCCACTTAAATGCTTCAGAGTGATGAAAAATGACTTTATGTTTACTTTCTTTCTCTTACATTTAGCTAATGGACATAATGTCCTACATTTCTAGGGGGAAAAAAAACCCCACAAATACTTGGTTGTCTCTCCTTTTTTTTTTTTTTTTTGACAAGGTCTTACTCTGTTGCCCAGGCTGGAGTGCAGTGGTGGGGTCATGGCTCAGTGCAGCCTCCACCTTCCAGGCTCAAGCGATCCTCCCACTTCAGCCTCCCAAGTAGTTGGGACCATACACCCAGAACCACGCCTGGCTGATTTTTTATACTTTTTTTTTGTAGAGACGAAGTCTCACTATATTGCCTAGGGCTCAAGCAATCCTCTTGCTTTGGCCTCCCAAAGTGCTGGGATTACAAGCATGAGCCACTGTACCCAGTGGTTGGCCACTCTTAATAGCAACCTTCACAGTATAACAATGAACTGTCTCTAGTTTCCTTTGTCACCTTAAAGCGGCATGGAGGGAGGGGTGTTATGCCTCTTAAGTAGATAATGGAACATCATTTTCATTATCAACAGGGTATGGAAATCTTAGCTAGTTCAAGAATTAATCTAATCAGTGTTAGAATAATGTCTTTCTATGGTAGGGCAATAGACTCAATGGCTCCCTGCTGCTTGCATCTGGTGGCACCCTCCTGTGTTGTGACTTTGGTGGTGGATCACAACTCCACATTTACCCTATCCACCCTATCCACTGACATGGGTGGTTTTCAGCTGCACATACATGGATTGTGGCGTATGCATTTCTCCCACCTGTCTTTACCAACATCTCCTTCTTTCTTTTGTTTCCTATTCACCTGCAATGAGACTGGATAAAACACCTGTTCTTTTATTTTGTGGACACTAATGATTCGATGTCAGCATCTCCTCTCTTTCCTCATAGCATCACGGGTTCTGACAACTCTGTTAACATATGCCTTTCCTCTCCACCCCAGTACTGCTTGGGGTGGTAGCTATAATGTAGTTGAAAAAGCACTAAATTTGGAGGAGAAAGACCTAGGTTTGAAGCCCCAGCTCTTCACCTAGTTCTGTGACTTTGAGACATCCAGTTAACCATCTTGAGCTTCAGTTTTCTCATCTGTACAAATGGTGTAAAAATACCTATCTCACATTGTGCTTGTGTAAACTAAAAAAAGTTACCAAAATATAAGGCATTCGGTATCCAATTAACAAAATGGCAGTGGTTTTCTGAAGCCCTAAGGGAAAAAGTATGACCCTTCTAATGTATTTTATGGAAAAATAAATGAGGCATTTTATTATATTGATTTCTTTGAAAAAGCCAGGGTCCAAAGCAATTAAAATGGAACCTTTGGAGGTATTTTTATTATGATGTATTATTATAATAGCAATGTAATTGGTCTACGTGTTTTCCTCCCATTTCCTTTCATACTTAGAATGGTAAGTAACATTAAAGCAAAGAGAATTAACTGCTGCACTGAGCTCTCATGCTTTCTGATTCTTGCGTGCTTTGGTTTCAGAGAATCAAAACTGCTCGGATTCGGAGTTTCTCTGTGTAAATGACAGACCTCCGGACAGGAGGTGCATTCCCCAGTCTTGGGTCTGTGATGGTGATGTGGATTGTACTGATGGCTATGATGAGAATCAGAATTGCACCAGGAGAACTTGCTCTGAAAATGAATTCACCTGTGGTTACGGACTGTGTATCCCAAAGATATTCAGGTGAATTGAGGATTCGAAAGTTACCCAGCATGCCTCAAATGTCCATGGGGGCTGGGCTCACTTACGTATTAGGCACCCAGTGGCCACAGTGCCCAGGGCCCATGATGCTTTTGGTGGCCTATGAAAATGTTTGGATTCCTTTCAAAATCGAAAGGAAAAAAAACTTTTACATCAAAGAAAGTATTTTAATATATAATATTAATATATCTGGCTTTATACCAATATGATTGCATTAAAATGAAAAGAAGTTAGATACTTAAATAAATTATTAATATATAATACCATATTAACAATTTAAAATTAAATATAATTTTTAATATTTTTATGGAGGAAGGAGCCCAAGAAGGCAAAAATGCCTAGGGCCTGTGAAAGACAGAATCTGGCCATGCACAGAGGGCCAGGGAGATGAATGGAGAGGGCTTGAGATAAGAATTCTTTCTTGAAGCTGGTGACCCGCTTAGTTTTCCACTTGGAGTAGAGGCATTGGTATTACAAGAACTGTTTCACTCTCCTCTCTCTACTATAAGAAAAATAACAGCACAAGCATGATGATAAATAGAGCTTGGCTCTTAGGCTCAAAGTCAAGTAGAGACAGGTGGAGTGAACTGAGACAATGTCTCCAACTAAGGATGCAGACATTGATCAATATCATGCAGGAGGGCTGGAAGGCCAGACTTTCTGATGCTGTCTTTTTGAGAGAAGTTGGAAATCTGGATTTTCATATGAAATAGTCTGATTTTAAATGCTGGAAACAAATTTTAAAATTCTTAAAACACTGTGTGGATCAAACAGATTCGGCTCACAGCCTGCTGGTTTGGGGGACCTCTCCTGCAATGTTCCATTGTTTGACTTCTTACCTCTTTCTCCAATGGGCCTCTTCAAACAGTTTATATGCATTCTTAACATCCCAACTTCTCATAATCCCACTTAACAAATACTTGGATTATGGAAGGAAATGGAGAAGAACAATTTGTAAGTTTCAATCCTGATTGACTAGTAAAATAGTACGAGCATTAGCAAAAGTAGGGGAGTCCAGAAAGGAGCTTGCTCAAGGTAGAAGGTGAGTTTGACATAGTAGGACTTCCTGAGGTGAAAGTGGGCACAACTGGAGCCATGAAGAGATATTGCTTGTGCCAAGGACTGTTAAGGGACACACAGGCACATTGAGAGCAACAGGAATGGCCAGCTTACAGCATGCGAAGGAAGACAATGGGAAAGATACACTAAGTAGGCACAAGATCAGAGCAGTAGAGTCACAGGGGCCATTGACCGGAGGGGCAGGCAGCTCATCAACAGATGCTAATGTACCACTGGAGTCCAGTGTAGTGTACGATTGTGTGTTTATTGTGGTGGTCCTGAGGAAGAAGGAGGAGGTGAAGGAGCAGGGACTCAGCAGTAATTTTAAAAGTAGATAAATGCTATCAAGAAAATACACTCTGTGGGTGATTCATCCTCTGATGAGTGGACATTGCTGAGAGGTGGTAGTTTGTGAACTGACAATCCAAAGACATTCAAGAGGTGGAGCTGTCTTTTGTAGAGAAGCTGCAGTAGAATATGCTTTGTTTGTATTTAAGTAATGTGAGTGTAAAGTGTAGATTTTTATTTTTTGCACCTAAAGTGGATCATTCTTTGTCTATATTTTCTCCCTACTGCTCAAGAGTTCTATTGTGTTGCACTTCTATAGTTTTTCTGAATTTGGTAAATTGCTAATAGCATTAGTCTAAGATGTAAATATATTCTGAATACCTAGGCTTAGACTCTAGGCACAAGAACGGTAGCAGGTGTTGATTTTGATTGGACTCCAAGTTATCTCCTTTATTCCTCCCATTCTGAGCTTTCTGGGTTCTTCCTTTATCATTACTATGATCTCAAGCACAGTAACATTTCCTCTCTTCCTTTCTTTCTTCCTCCATTGTTCCTTTCTTCACTTTCCCTCCCTCTCTTTTTTTTCCTTGAGCTTTCTGAATCTCCTTGAAAACGGCTATAGTAGAAGAGAAAAAAAAATTACTGTTTGTTTGAAAACCTGAGCTATCAGCTTTTAAGTAAGTCCAAAATCTGTGTCTGGAGTAGCCTCTACTAGGTGTGCTGTTAGTGTGCATCTCTTTGCTTGCTTGGCAGAAAGTTTGCTCCCCGTTTGGTACAGTGGGACAGGAGATCATTTTTCCTATTGACTTTTTTTTTTTTCTTAGTTCATTACTGATGCTGCTGAAAAACATGGATGATAAGACTGAGGGGTGACAATTTGGTGGTGAGCTGGAATACTGACTTGGAATGGTGTCTGAAAGCTTGGTGATTTGCTTGATGACTTGTTTTTCCTCCTGCATTGGATCTAAATTAGAGAAAGGAAAGCATTGGTGTTTTTAAACCATTTGGAAATGAGTTAAATAGCTCCTGGGAGACCAAATGGAGCTGAGCCAGTCTGCCTTGACCACAGCCTTCTTCACAATTACATGCACACATTTTGCTGTAAATCATGTTGACAAGGCCCTGGGTTTATGGATGGCCGTGCTGGTTAGCAGGCCTGGTTATAGGTCAGTTGTAAAACTGACCGCATTCACTGTTGTTGCCTTCACATCTTGTAATGCTCTATGTGCCGCTCCTATGCTTTCTATGATAAATTGTTCAAAACCATTAGCTTTGTTCATTCTTATCAAAGATTCCTTGATGCTTATGTGAGACCCCCTTTAGACATCATAACTTTTATGGGATCTTGGAGTAATATGGAGAAGAAAGGCCAGTTTGGCTCACAGAACTTCAGGAAATTATATTGTTATAATGATGCCTGTGTATGTTAGGTCCCAAGATAGCTTCTAGTACTACAGCATGCCTTCTTCCTTTGCCAGTATGCCATGCTAACCTACTAGCTTGCCTTCATTCACATCACCATGAAGACTCACATCTCATGATAGATGGCAGGAATGCAATGAAAGATGGAAGGAACAGGACTGACAATGTAAATGTTATTCCAGTGGGAGGATATGTGTTCTTAGAGGACACACCCAATAATCTTATTTATAATATATAGCACTCACCCTATGAGTTTCCATTTGAGTATGGGCACTTTTATCATGTGATTACCCAGTACATTGCCAGTGCCTACTGGCTATCTCATTATCTGTTGATCATAGATAGTGCCAGTGTTCATAAGCTGTCTCATAGATCTGATGTATACCAAAATTACAAAAGTTGTATTTAATTAGTTTATCAACTAAGGAAAAAATGAATGCAATTATTTTTAATAGCTGTAGAACTACTAATGGTCTATAGCTATTAAATGGTAGCATTTAATGGTAGCATTTCTAATGGTAGCAGCCAGCCCCTGAGGAAGTTGTGTGGAATGCCAAATATTGGATTCTTCTAGAATTGGCGATTAGTGGGGTAGACGAAGATGTTGGGGGAAAGGGGATCAAGGACACTGGTGATCTTGTTGAAATGGTTGTCCTGGCATTTAGGTAGATAAAGAAGGAAGCAAAGCCCCAAGTGGGTAATAGTTGAGGTTTATTGCCAACCTCTCTGAAAGTGGTACTGGATCTCATGATACAGGTGTGACCGGCACAATGACTGTGGTGACTATAGCGATGAGAGGGGCTGCTTATACCAGACTTGCCAACAGAATCAGTTTACCTGTCAGAACGGGCGCTGCATTAGTAAAACCTTCGTCTGTGATGAGGATAATGACTGTGGAGATGGATCTGATGAGCTGATGCACCTGTGCCACACCCCAGAACCCACATGTCCACCTCACGAGTTCAAGTGCGACAATGGGCGCTGCATCGAGATGATGAAACTCTGCAACCACCTAGATGACTGTTTGGACAACAGCGATGAGAAAGGCTGTGGTGAGTACAACAGAGGATTTGGGAAAAGGAAACAGGGGAGACTGAATATGGATTCTCAACCCTTCACGGCTTAGACTTTCCAACCTGTCCTTTAACTACAAAGTTACCATAAAATCACTATTCCTGGTATAGCAAAAGGTTACCAAAGTTTCTTGGTATATAAGATGGGGACACACATTTTTTTGGACCAATTCTTTGCTTAGATAGTCATTAGAGAGAACAGAAGGTGGGCAAATATTCAGGCCATCATTTAACATTATTGCCAAATAAGGTACTCAAGAATGAAGGGAACCAGGTTGATTCTCTTTGAATTCTTGTAATGACTTTTTGCCTGAAGCATCCCTCTGCTAGGACTCGTTGGCCTGTTCTTCATTTTTGTCCTCAGGTAATTGAATGGGAGAGTTTAATATCTCTCTCACCCCAACCACCACAAGTAAAGCAGCTGAGAATCCATAACATGGGCATTGTTTGCTTAGCACCATCTTGAACTCCATAATATTGGCAATTCATCCTGTTTGTGGTGTTTAATCCTTGTAACCATTGTTTCATGTAGGTTGGTATTGTCTCTGTAATAACAGTTTAAAGACCATATCATTTCATTTATTTTGTTTTCTTTATTCCGCTGGTTCATTGTCAGTACTCATTGAAAGCATTTGCCTAATTGACCCAGAAGTATATAATGTAGTTTTTGTCCTTATCTGAAAGATAAGATTTATATGAAATAACATTAAAATTAAATGCTGGACAGAAACTGCTGTGGAAATGTAGAGAAGAGAATATCTATGCATAATATTAAAAAATCTCTGCAGCAAACAACCATGGCACATGTTTACCTATTATAACAAACTTGAACATCCTGCACATGTACCCCTGAACTTAAAAGTTGAAGAAAAAAAAGAAATGAAAAAAATTTTAAAATCATCTAAAAACTGGCTTTTGCTCTATTATAAGACAAACTTCTATAAATTTCTACCAAAGTTTCAAAAACCATTTAATTAATTAAGAAAAACATGTGCTATATTATACATTTATACAAAAATCATATGGAACTTTCTTATGTTTACTGCTAATTCATATAGATTCCCATTGCATTTTAATTAGTTTTGCCTTACCTAAACTATAAGAATTAAATTCTCAATAGTACATAATTCAAAGTAAAATTTTTAGTTTGAAGAGGAAGTGATCTCAGTAGGTCTCGTCCAAACCTATGAAACATTCACTCTTACAACTAGAAGGAGTACTAGTGATCTTCTGTACCCTCTTCTCTTTGCAGATAATAAGACTGTAGCCCATAGATGGAAATGAATTGTTTGGGGGTGCACGGTAAACTAGTAGGAAGAGCTTGGCCTGATATTTGGATAATGGATTTTGCAGTGCATGAAGTTTTAATCTATTGCTCCTTGATGAGTAGAGAGCTAATGAGAACTTGCTGTCCTCCCTCTGTAGATCATTTTTGGGTGAGGTTGCCCATGTATTACAGGACCAGCCAGAGGGACGTGTAGTGTTGTGTTGCACCTAGTGTTGAGCTCATGCCATCTTGTGAGAGGCAAATGTGTGTATCTCTTTGTGGTTCCATGTTCAGTGATGTCACACTGGAAGCCTGAGCTTGACCGTGGTGTGAACAGTCACACTGGAACATGCTACAAATCAGAGCATTTAGAAAATTTTTCCCGAGCCCTGTTTGACCAGCACACTGGCCAGGCTCTTTTCTTCTCCTCTTCTTTCTCATTTTTCCTGTATTAGTTGTTGAAACCACTGACAAAGGGTAAGTTGGTGAGGAAGTTGAAAAATAGTGACTTTTCAATAATCCACAGTCTTTGGAAGTCTTTGTTGTCTGTCTTAGCATGGTTCATTAAGAATTGGCACTGTTTAGTAGAAATATTGATTTTGAACCATTGTAGTGAGTTGGTTGTTGATATTTTAGGATCTCTAAGAACTGCCTTTTACCTACAGGCATTAATGAATGCCATGACCCTTCAATCAGTGGCTGCGATCACAACTGCACAGACACCTTAACCAGTTTCTATTGTTCCTGTCATCCTGGTTACAAGCTCATGTCTGACAAGCGGACTTGTGTTGATATTGATGAATGCACAGAGACGCCTTTTGTCTGTAGCCAGAAGTGTGAGAATGTAATAGGCTCCTTCATCTGTAAGTGTGCCCCAGGCTACCTCCGAGAACCAGATGGAAAGACCTGCCGGCAAAACAGTAACATCGAACCCTATCTCATTTTTAGCAACCGTTACTATTTGAGAAATTTAACTATAGATGGCTATTTTTACTCCCTTATCTTGGAAGGACTAGGCAATGTTGTGGCATTAGATTTTGACCGAGTAGAAAAGAGATTGTATTGGATTGATACACAGAGGCAAGTCATTGAGAGAATGTTTCTGAATAAGACAAACAAGGAGACAATCATAAACCACAGACTACCAGCTGCAGAAAGTCTGGCTGTAGACTGGGTTTCCAGGTAAGAAAACACTGATGAGCTTTTTAAAAGTTAAAAATAAAAAAAAAATTCTAACCATGTTTTCATCTTGATAGGAAATTAATTTTTCAACTTGGGTTAATACGCAGATACATTTAATGTTTCTGCAGGTTTATTTTCTGCTTTGTATCTGATACTCAAATGATAGATACAGAACAGAATATCTAATTATTTTAAAAATTTATAGTATCATTTTTATGGAAAGAAGAATTGCAAGGGAAGAGAGTTCACTGTTGCTGGCCATTCACTTAACTGGAGATGATATGAAGGGACGATTCATGCATTCATTGGTGCATTCAGTCATTACTTCCTGAGTCCCTCCCACACGCCCAGTGTGATGACAAGCAGCAGGGGTTTTGAGAGGAACAAGGCAGACATGGCCCTTGCTCTCCTGAAGTACATAGGCTTGCTTACAATACTAGTCATTGGCCGGGGGCAGTGGTTCACGCCTGTAATCCCAGAACTTTGGGAGGCTGAGGTGAGAGGATTGCTTGAGCCCACAAGTCCAAGACCAGCCTGGGCAACGTGGTGAAATCTGTCTCTATGAAAAATGAAAAAATTAGCCAGGAAAGATGGTGTACGTCTGTAGTCCCAGCTACTCATGAGGCTGAGGTAGGAAGATCCCTTAAGCCCAGGAGATGGAGGTTGCAGGGACCAAGAACATGCATGGCACTCCAGCCTGAGTGACAGAGTGAGACCCTGTCTCAAAAAAACAAAACAAAATGAAACAAAAAAACAACCAATACTAGTCATTCCCAGCATGGGCTGGTCATGAAAACTGGAGAATGGCTAACATGAGACTCTTGTTTTGAGATTGCCCTTCTGGAAACTGACAGTCTTTAAGGCAGGCCAGTGATATTTTAACTAAACTACCAGATCAACCACGCTTCTTAACATCTCTATTGAATATCAAATCTATCAGATTCTTGGCAGCATAAACTAATTGGCTTTGTGGTCAATAGACATCAATCTGCAGGCACTGTAAAGATGTATGCTGTAAAGATTCTTGTTGCAGTCAGCCCAGACCTCCAGAGGGCTCTTCCCCACATCCTCGTATTTGACCCCCTTAAGGGTAAAGATCCTAAAATGGGTGGGGACAGTTGGCTTCCCAGTTCTCCCTGACCAGTAGCTGGCCTGACATAGGTGCTGAGTGCTTGCTGAATAATGAATGAAACATTGACTAAACATTCCTATTGTATGTATCAGTTCCTGTTTTATATATCCTACATGTCAAAAAGTATAGTGATTAATGATTTCCAGGAACAGAACTGAACATGGTACTGTTCTTGTCACCATCCTTTGTTCCAGTGCAGAAAAAATAATATTTGAACTGTAAGATATTGTCATTCCGCCCTCTCTCTCAGAAACTGCTAGAATGACATTTCTCTTGGGTTTCAGCTATTTCCTCTCTATCTAGGTGTGTTCTTTATCAGAAGAGAATTAAATAAATGTGAGGAAGATGGGTAAGAAAGTCTGGGTGAGGGTAGGGTAAACTTTTCTTGAAAGTCCAGGAGGGTGCACAACCAGGCTCAATGTTCCTGAAAACACAAAGGCAGAATGGAGCCCAGTTACATTTACATTGGTAGGGGGCAGTTCTAATATACTAGCTACACTGAAATTAGACACAATTTTTGTTTTCCAATATTAATAAAGATTTCTGCTGCCAACACTAGGGTGTTTGGTTTCCAAATCCCTTACATTTGATATAACTTTTTAAACCACCATTATGCACACTGGAAGATAGTGTTGGCTCTCAGTTATCTTAATTTTTCCAGTAGTGGAGATGGAATATCTTCTCTATGTTTTCTTGAGAAGAATCTGTTCACAGGATGTCTTTTGACTGTGGAATAAAGAGAAATTAATGGGAAAGCAGTAAGCTCAACAGAGTAGAGTGCCCTATGGGGTAGCCAGTCTGCCAGGACTTGAATGGTAATAGCAACAGGAATAATAATAGGACAAGAATAATAATAGCAACTTCTTCTAAGCCTGTTGTGATCTGAAATAATATAATGTTTTAAAAAGTCCCTGGTCTAAGGCCTGGCATTTAGCAAGTGTTCAATAATTAGCTACTATTATCGTCAGTGTTCTAGTGTCTACAATGATGGAATCCAAGGTTGTAGCCATCTCATTCATCAGGATTTACTCATTTACCCAAGTGAATTAACTGGCAAGACTTGTACATATATGGATACTCAAGCCTGAAGCGATGCTACTATCCTAACTATTCAGATATCCAGCATGAATGGATAAGGGCGTACTTATTGCAAAGAGGCATTCAGGTCTTTTGGAAGGGAAATCATTCTCCTTCATTCTCCTTCTGGTTGGAATTGATTATCAAATCCTAAAAGACCTTCTCATTATAGGGGCATTTAACCCTTTGGAAGGTTATGGATACTATAAGACTCTGGTGAAAGCCATGGGCCCCTTTAGAGAGTACACAGATCCCCAAAGCTGGCTCCCCTGATTCTGGGTAAGGACCTTGGGTTAAGAACACTTACCTTATAAGAAAAATAAATTTTATTGAATAAAAATACATTTATAACAGAAATGTCCTTGAGGTAGCAGTTTCTAACAGATCCTAATATGTTTCTAAAGCTTCTTAGGTTTGATTAAGTGAAACGTGTCACAGGTTAAGAAACTCATTTTGACAGCCTGTCTGACAGAGGCAGGGATGTCTCTTTATCCTAAGGATGTCATAATCTTTATCTTAAGAATGTCATAATTCAGAGTTTCTCTGTGCAGTTTCAGTGACACACTTAGACAAGTCTGTTTCCTTGACTCCACCATTTAAACTGTAATTCATGATACTCACCTCTGCTTCCCTGTTCTGCTAAACCTTTGCATTGCCTGGAGAGGGTGCCTTATGCTGCATGAGGAAAGTAAAACCAGACCCGTCGAGTGAGGTGTGTGCACAGTATTTTCTACATGACACCACCTTAAAGTGGGAATTATTGCACACAGTCTTGCACCCTCTGTTGCCTCACTGCAGGAAGACCAACTTCCTGTTTTCCCCTGCCCTCATTTGCCTGAAGAAAGGTGACTTCCAACAACTGTCTGTGATTCTCAGGTAGCTTGGATAGGAAACTGGGTGGCTAATTATGTTCCATTTCACAAAGTGACCGTATTGGTTAACTCCTGGCTCTCCATTTTAGAAAGCTCTACTGGTTGGATGCCCGCCTGGATGGCCTCTTTGTCTCTGACCTCAATGGTGGACATCGCCTCATGCTGGCCCAGCACTGTGTGGATGCCAACAACACCTTCTGCTTTGATAATCCCAGAGGACTTGCCCTTCACCCTCAATATGGGTATTGTCTCCCTGCAATCCTGGGCTTTTCTATCACCTCCTTCTTCCGCCTCTGTTACCAAAAAGGCTGTTCATATAGCTATCTCAAGGCCAATGTCTTGCTGGGGTTTGTCTTCTGCTTTTCCTACTTGGTAAATTGTTTAGTGTAATGAGTAGAAGCATGGCTTCTTCAAATCATCATCATCAGCTGTTCTGTTTTCTTTGCCCTGACACACTTTTGCACTTTTCATGTCGTGTATTTTGGCTGCATGCAAAGAAAATTGTGGTTTCAGGAAACCAATTTCTTTACTGGACTCTCGATGTCAAAGCCACAGAAATCCAGTTAATTATGTTTATTTGTGAGCATTTTCTGTACATTGTCCCCTTCCTTTTTCTTTTTTAGATTATTTGCTGTTAGCTCTCTTTCCTTTCTGAGGGGCTCTACAGAATGCAGACTCCATTTCTGTAAATGGAGAAAAGGTGTGTATTTTGGCTACTGACTTCTTTTGGCATCAGGGACTGACCCTTTGTGTTTGCCCTGACAGGTACATCTACTGGGCAGACTGGGGTCACCGCGCATACATTGGGAGAATAGGCATGGATGGAACCAACAAGTCTGTGATTATCTCCACCAAGTTAGAGTGGCCTAATGGCATCACCATTGATTACACCAATGATCTACTCTACTGGGCAGATGCCCACCTGGGTTACATAGAGTACGTACATAGAAAAGCATAAAACAATTGTGTAACTGTTTATTTCAAACATCAGAGCTTGTGATTCCAGTCTATTAGTCCCCTCTATTGTCTAACTGGCCTGTCTGTTGGAAGTCATTCAGAGGAAGTCACACTTCTAACTAAAACTGCTGAGCTCTATGGTATGGTGCAGTAGAAAGAGGGTGAACTTTTAAATCATATGGATCAGGGTTTATGACCTGGTGTTTTCACTTCTTATTGTTTTTTTATCTAGAAAATGGGGCTAATAATCTCATCCCATGGTAGTCAGCTCAGTGTGCAACTCATCTTAATTTTTTTTATCTCTTTACTTTGCTCTCCCCTGTGAAATATATGATTAATAAATTTTAGTATTTGAGAAAAGGAAAAGAATAAAAGGATCTGGAAACTTTCCCTAAAATACCTGGCACATTTATGGTTAAGTGCAGTGCAGTGTTTTAGGTAGCAGTAGAGTCTGTTAACATTAATCCAATATGATAAGGCATTTACATCTTTCTGGTAATAGGATAATTTTTTAAGTGTGTTAAATATACTGTTCAATAAAAAATACTAATTGTAAAAAAGATGATACACATTATTAATCAAAAATTAATCAACAGTACCCATATTGAATTTGCTAGTTATGGCCTAGTTGCACCTTAGTAATGTCTTCCGCATAAGCATTTATGGATAACGATCCAGGAACAGCCTGTTGCACTCAAAAGCATGGAAATGCCATTCATTCAGTAGAACTATTTCAAAGTTTTTTATTTTATTTTTAGAAATTCCTTTCTTCTGTTATATTTATTTTGCTGCCAAAGTCAGTGTAGAAAAGTTTGAAGTTCTCTAACACCGTACTCCCTGGGGACATGCCACTGAAAAAGAAGGAATACCTGGCACATACGCTAGTGCTCTTTCTTCCTGAGCTCATGGCAGGCATAATTAATCAATCCCAGTACTTTCTCATGTTGAACTGGTTCATTTGCTACACTAAGGTAGCCCTTAGCATTCTCACTGCAGAATTTACCATAGCAGATACTAACTCACTCTTAGGGTAGACACTAACTTTAATTAGAAGCAGTAAAATATTATTTCCAGTTTACTTATACCATTTTGATGTGATGTACTGATGGTAATACCCTTAGCCCTTCCCACAGTGTGTGTATCCTCTCTTAAAAGGCACATCAAAGAGCTGGGTTAGCTTTCCATACCATCCTATATTGAATTAGTAGAAGCATCAAGATGTTCAAAGAAGCTTCAACAACTTTCTTTTTTTTTTTTTTTGGTTTTTTTTTTGTTTTTGTTTTTTTTTGTTTGTTTGTTTTGGGGGTCACAATTTTATTTAGTTTTGCTCCGATCTTTGTTTTTTTTTTTTTTCCTTTTTATTATTATTATTATACTTTAGGCTCTATGGTACATGTGCACAACGTGCAGGTGAGTTACATAGCTTCAACAACTTTCTAACTGACATTTGTTGTTCTTTGGGTCCTATAGATTATTCTTGGTCTTGAAAGCTTAGTAGGTTTCACTCAGCATACATTTAGACAGTGTTTCCAGGAGCATTAGAGATGAAAAAAGGAATTTTCTAGTTGCACAATATTCTGTTCACTTTTTGATAAAATCTAATATAGACTATTTATGTAGATGGATTATAAAATTTAGGCAGTAGATTTCAGTCTAAAAGTCAAATCGTAATATGAGGCACTGTGATCTGGGAATAAAGGAAACTTTAATATTCATGAGCCATGTTAAATTGGTTCCCTCTTGGAGAGGTAGCAATGCCTGTGTTCAGAAATATATTTCATAGATGCATAAAGCAATAGATTTTTATAGAGCATCCAATTGATTCCTTGTACATCTTGGGATGCACCAACACATCACTGGAGCTCTGCCTGTAGTTCTACTCTTATTTTTCTTTTTTTGAGATGGAGATTTGCTCTTGTTGCCTTGGCTGGAGTGCAATGGCATGATCTCAGCTCACTGCAACCTCCGCCTCCTGGGTTCAAGCGATTCTCCTGCCTCAGCCTCCCGAGGAACTGGTATTACAGGTGTGCACCACCATGCCTGGCTAATTTTGTATTTTTAGTAGAGACAGGTTTTCTCCATGTTGGTAAGGCTGGTCTCGAACTCCCGACCTTAGGTGATCTGCCTGCCTCGGCCTCCCAAAGTGCTGGTATTACAGACGTGAGCCACTGCGCCCAGCTGTGTAGTTCTACTCTTGACAAAAAATACTCATAGGGATATCTGAGATCTCTCTACAGAGATTACAAACGACTGGAAGGGAAGGTCTCACGACTGCTTTCTGGTCTATGGATTTTTAAAAAAACAGATGGTGGCTAGGTGCAGTGGCTCACATTTATAGTCCCAGCTCTTTGGGAGGCTGAGCAGGGCAGATTGCATGAACTCAGGAGTTCAAGAGCAGCCTGGGCAACATGACGAAACCCTGTCTCTACAAAAATTACAAAAATTGGCTGGATGTGGTGGCACTTGCCTGTCCCAGCTATCCAGGAGGCTGAGGTGGGAGGATCACTTGAACCCAGGAGGAGGAGGTTGCAGTGAGCCAACATTGTGCGACTGTACTCCAGCTTGGGCAACAGAGTTAGACTATCTCTAAATAAATAAATAAATAAATAAATAAATAAATCAGATAGTGACTAATTTCTGGTCATTTACCTGCATCCTTATCAACAGAGGCCAAGCACATCTTCAAGTTTTCCTATGGCTTCTGTAAGTTACCATAAATTATATTTTGGGAAATATTTTTAACATTGCATGGCTAACATTTTCAGGTTTCTTAGTTGCTAGCTTGTTCTATCTCCTATTTGAGTTTTAGGATCTGTTCCAAATTTTTAAAATATTAAATTTTCACTATTTTAGAAATGATTTCTGATATAGACCCACAGTAATGAAAGCCCTTGGAACTGAGAGGACTTGGGAATTTGGCTGTGGATCCTTTGTAACATCTTGAAATCAGAGAACCTTCTCTGGAGGTTTATTCATCTGTAAAAGTATTCGCTAATGGTGCCATGGCACGATTAATAATAAATGTCCTGCTGGTGTTTACAAAGTTAACCCTGCAGGCCTGTAAGTTGTGTTCCCTTCAGGTTATACTGAGAACACAATTATCTCCTAGAATAGCGTCCCCTCCGGAATGTTAATGAGAAGGTAGAATTCCAGTATAATATTGCTATCTTCTGATTTCTTCCAATGGTGTTGGAAGAAACAAGATTTGTGTTCACCCCAGGATATCAAAAGGGTGCTTAATGAGGGACATCAACATAAGAGGCCATAAACCTACAACAGCTGTAACAGCTTCATCTGCAGGAAAGCAGCTGTGGTTAGGAATTAGTGATTATTTAAACTCCTGACACTGTTCCTATTTTGTTAAGTATTGCCTTTTCACTTCTACATCTTTTGTTCAATTCGAATAAATCCTTTAAGTTTAGTTTTTGTTTTAATTAAAGACTAGGAGTTTTGAGGATCTGAACTTATATTATCTCTAGGAGGTAGAATTTTATTGATTTGTGAATTCATTTATCCTGCAAGACATTAGAGGAGAGGGATTACCTTCATCACGTAACTGTTTCTGCTTATTGCTGCAGGTACTCTGATTTGGAGGGCCACCATCGAAACATGGTGTATGATGGGGCACTGCCTCACCCCTTCGCTATTACCGTTTTTGAAGACACTATTTATTGGACAGATTGGAATACAAGGACAGTGGAAAAGGGAAACAAATATGATGGATCAAATAGACAGACACTGGTGAACACAACACACAGACCATTTGACATCCATGTGTACCATCCATATAGGCAGCCCATTGGTGAGTAGGTGATTGAGGGGTTTGGCAAGGTTGCCTTGGGTTATGTGCGTGTCATGATTGTCTTTAAGCATGAACTTTGTGATTTACAAAGAGTTTGTTGTTACTTGTTAGTGTTTTCTTCAAGGCATATGCTGGAAGTTGACAGTAGGCAAATATCTTTAGAGTTTATCCCTCTTCCCCGGGAAAGACTACCTAGAATTCTTCTTTTTCTTAAAACTCGCTCAATTCTTCAAGATCATCTTTTTTTTCCTTCGTTTTTGATAAGATTTAACTGTTATCATGTTGCCATATTTACTTTATCTATTTCTATGAGAGGACTGAAGTATTTTAAAGAAATTAAAAATATGACATTTCAGCCCTAAATACTAAATACTAAATAAATGCATATGATATTGTATTGTGTATAAAATAGATATTATTCTTATCTTCTAGAAGGTAATGTCAAGAGCAGTGCATTTTAGTGTTTTTTAAGTAACAGAACTTGTTTTTATTTGACTGTGAACTTACATTCCTTTTATGCAATTAAAGCAACTTTATGATTTAGAGATAATCTAGTAAAGGTCTGAAATATATTTTGGAGATAGACTGGTTTTTGTGGGTCTGCTTTGTTGTGATGTCTTACTAAAACATATGATCAACTTGGAATTAAGGAAAAATGAGAATTAGCAAAATAAAGAAATTTAGTATTTCTTTCTGGAAGTTAATATTCTTCATATCATTTTTATTAGAAGTTCAAGTAAATATTCACCTCAAAGTGGTGACCAGGAAAATTAGTAAAGATGCTGCTCAGTTTATTCATCCACATTATTTTTGGCCAAACTTCTGTTACCTATATACTCAGAACGAGGGAATGAATATAGCATCTGTTGGAAATTAAAACTTTAACCTAGGTCTAGGCAAATGAATATAAGCTAAGTTTACTGCCTGCTCTCCCAGGACTTGGAGAAACACATCTTTTCTAGTCAGAAACACCAGTGGGTATAGCTCACTTCTGGTAGCATATAAATGAGCTTTCTTAAAGCACAGGGTTGTTGATTGTATAACTCTATCATCTGTTTTATTTAGGAACTTTTGGGAAAATCATAAATCTAGGATAGTTGTGTTTTTTTACTCTCTAAGAGGTGATGAGTTTAATGTCAAGATGTGTAATCAGCTAATCTGTGCTTGATACTCTCTTTAAGCAAATGAACATATATTTTCTTCCTTTTCCACTAGTGAGCAATCCTTGTGGTACCAACAATGGTGGCTGTTCTCATCTCTGCCTCATCAAGCCAGGAGGAAAAGGGTTCACTTGTGAGTGTCCAGATGACTTCCGCACCCTTCAGCTGAGTGGCAGCACCTACTGCATGCCCATGTGCTCCAGCACCCAGTTCCTGTGTGCTAACAATGAAAAGTAAGGCTGTCTTTCCTTTCTCCTCAGTGCCTCTCTAGCCCATGGACAGACATTGACCTTCAAGGCTCCAAGGGATGGGAGTTTTCTAATGAGACAAGATTTTGGTTAATTAACTTGGTTCATGTGGGACACAGCAAGACTCTC
Organism: Pongo abelii; assembly: GCF_028885655.2. Taxonomy (NCBI): domain Eukaryota; kingdom Metazoa; phylum Chordata; class Mammalia; order Primates; family Hominidae; genus Pongo; species Pongo abelii. The sequence goes on along the minus strand of NC_071996.2, from coordinate 71,743,573 downwards.
AGCCTCCAACTTCAGATAGTATTTTCCATGAATAGAAGGAGCTTGCTAACCAAACTGTTACGCCTATATATGCAAACTTTCATAGAAAGGAAGCAAACCATGTATTTCTCATCTCTAATTGTCCTGAGTGTTGGAGCCAGAGTGTACATAAATACATACTGAAAAATAGTCCCCAGAAGTAATAGAATTTCACTGTCTTTTCCATGTCTATGCCGGCTTAGCTCCTTAGCTGCCTATGCTAGGGGATCCAGGGTTACACATTCAAATCCATTTTTGATCATTCGTGTTTGCTATGAAACATGGCCACAGATTGTTTTCTTAACAATGTCCACAGGCCATTGATGACTAGGGGACCTGAGTTAGATAGTGGCATGAAGAGAGGCATTGATGCAGATCATAGCATCTAAGATGCAGAGGTAGACAATTGTAGTGATTAAATAAGATATCTGAGATTAAGAACCTAGCATACATTTATTGTGAGAAAGACCCTCAACAGTTGTTACTGCCATCCAACTTCCCAAACAATACTTTTATATCACCCTGGCAGGCAATCTCAACCAATCACTGCTCCTAGAACACAGCTCAAAACACCCACTTTTTATTTATTTATTTATTTTTTTGGTGGAAGGAATTTATTCATCAGATTAAGAGCACATTTTCAGTTTGTATTTGGATCTTAAGAAACCTGTTCTATCTTGCCAAGTTATGTTTTCTCTGAAAATACACCATTGTAACTGAGATTTAATTGATCCTCTTCTGGGGCCATGAGAGAGCTCATGCATGTCATTTCTCAGAATTCAGTGTTGACTGCTTCTCTCCAGGTAACTGTTGCCCCTGGTACTTTGCTAAAGAAGCGCTGTATGTTCTCTGTGCAGGTGCATTCCTATCTGGTGGAAATGTGATGGACAGAAAGACTGCTCAGATGGCTCTGATGAACTGGCCCTTTGCCCGCAGCGCTTCTGCCGACTAGGACAGTTCCAGTGCAATGACGGCAACTGCACCAGCCCACAGACTTTGTGCAATGCTCACCAAAATTGCCCTGATGGATCTGATGAAGACCGTCTTCTTTGTGGTGTGTTGAATTGCTTTATGCCTCTTTTTCCGACTTCTATGTTGATTGTATACAATCATGATTCTGTGGGTATTTCCTGAATATCATGAACTAAAAACCAGTTCAAAGTCCTAGAAGGAAACTCAGGCTCCACCCTTTTTCTATTTTTATGAAGTTTTTTTTTTTTTTTTTTTTTTTTTTTTTTTTTTTTTTAGAAATCTTAAGGTTTTTACAAGGCAAATTGTTGAAGTAGACAATCAGTTGTCTCTACTGGTGGCTCTTCACCATGTGCTAGGCATTGAATCCCCTTTGAGAGCTAACATTGAGGAGGAAATGAGAGGTTTCCACCCCCATTTTTAACAGGGACTCTCAGTTGTCATATTTATTTATGTTTCCATTTAAAAGGCAAAAAAAAAAAAAAAAGACTGAACACGTGGCTCATGCCTATAATCCTAACAGTTTGGGAGGCTGAGGCAGGTCAATCGCTTGAGTCCAGGAGTCCAAGACCAGCCTAGGCAACATGGCAAAAGCCTGTCTCTACAAAAAATACAAAAAATTAGCCTGGCATGGTGACATGTGCCTGTAATCCCAGCTACTTGGGAGGCTGCAGTAGAAGAATAGCTTGATCCTGGGAGGTTGAGGCTGCAGTGAGCCGAGATCGTGCCACTGCACTCAAGCCTAGGCGACAGAGCAAGACTTGTTCCCAAGAAAATAAATAAATAATCAAATAGGCAAAAAATAAAATTCCCCCAAACTAAAAACAACACATCAATAACAGTAACAAACACAAAGTTTGAAGACTATTTTCCAGTAGGAGAATAGGGACAGAGGAAGGTATGCTTAACAGGTCAGGGTGTTCACTTCTTATCTCTTAAGTCTGTATGCAATAAAAAGATATTTAAGAATTTGGGAGACAGTAATAGTCAAAAGAAGAAGTGCTCCATGTAGTAGTACTGATTGATAAGTGCATTAGTAAATAAGTCCTCTAAAAAGAAATCATGATCCTGCTATCCAGGATTCACTGATATCAGTTAGGAGCTTTCATTCTTGATGCCTTCCAAGCTGATAACCAAATGTCCCTGCTCTCAGAGAATCACCACTGTGACTCCAACGAATGGCAGTGTGCCAACAAACGTTGCATCCCAGAATCCTGGCAGTGTGACACGTTTAATGACTGTGAGGATAACTCAGATGAAGACAGTTCCCACTGTGCCAGCAGGACCTGCCGGCCGGGCCAGTTTCGGTGTGCTAATGGCCGCTGCATCCCGCAGGCCTGGAAGTGTGATGTGGATAATGATTGTGGAGACCACTCGGATGAGCCCATTGAAGAATGCAGTAAGTTCCTATGGGAGGACCAAGGCATGACCAGAGCAGGGAGACACGAGGAAACTTCCATGGGGACTGAGAGAGGACATGGAGCTTTCTTTTTCAGCCGATGGGATGCTCCCCCTTGGCACTCCCTGCAAACTCTGGCACTGCAAGGCAGAGTATAGCTGTGTGGCTTGCAGGTGGAACCAGACACTGTTTCTGAAGTGGCTAATACCTCCTTTTGATACATAGAATGTCTAACCAACCAGAATATGATACCAAGAACTTACATTTTATATATCTACTGCTTTCTCACTTGAGCCACAGAGAAATGTTATGAGGTAGGGAAGGTGGGTGTGAACCAATTCCATTTTACAGATAAGGAAACTGAGGTTCACATTAAGTGGATGGTCACATTACCATTTAGTGTCAGACCTAACACTTCAACCTAGGTTTTTTACTTCAAACCCTGTCCTTCCCCAACCCCACCCACAAAGTTATACTGTAAAACAAATGAGTGGTGCTGAGATAGTGAGAAAACTTAGGACTATTTTTCTGCTCATGGTGAACAGATCACATCTAAAACAGACACATATTGCCAGGGGCGGTTTGCTTGGTAACATGGTCATTGTTACTCCTCAGTACCACAACCTCAATGTGACAATGGAAAGGTGCTTTCTTGTACCTTCAGTTCTGACTTTGATGCCTCCTCCCTTTTCAGTGAGCTCTGCCCATCTCTGTGACAACTTCACAGAATTCAGCTGCAAAACAAATTACCGCTGCATCCCAAAGTGGGCCGTGTGCAATGGTGTAGATGACTGCAGGGACAACAGTGATGAGCAAGGCTGTGGTAGGAGGGGCCGCGGGGGAGTGGAGGGAGGGACAAGAAAGTGCACATGTCAGGCGCCATTTATTAGATGAGACATGAGAGTGTATTTCCCATGTCATCTTTTCTTTGTTTACCTTTGTAAAAAAATAGTTGATTCTTCTAATAACATGTTACATTTTTGTAGCATTTTGCAAGGTTACCAGGGGTATTTAATTTGTAGCATTTTAAATCATGCTGTCATTGAGGAAGACGTTATTAAGATGTTAGAAACTTGTGTAATTTCTTCCAAATGTAGAATCCTTATTCATACTTGACAAGTTTAAATTGTTTCTCTAATTTTATAAATTGGTTGAAATTGGTGGAAAGGGGTTAGAGAAAAGACTTGGTATCTATCTCTAAAAAGGATATTTCCAAATTAGGATATTTCTTATTTGGGGATTTTCATATTCTGAATGTCTCTCTGATTTTCCCTGTTATCTATTGGACATCTGTAGTCCCTCTGGCAACATGGGAAAGCCAGATAAATTAATGGAATTTGTCAAGATTAGTCATAGTCTAACTTGAAACCAAAGCATCTGGAGTATGTGTGTTGGGTTTAGTTGGAAGAGAAGTAAGGAAGATACTAAATTCTTTTAAGAACACTGAGTCCAATTGACTGAAGATAATATGATCAAAATATTTATTTATTATGGCATCATTTTAGCCTCCCATACCAGGCCTTTGTTGCAAATTACAAACCAGATACCATTTCATTCTTTGCACGGTTTCTACCAAAGGGAATGGATCAAGTTTCAAGTGGTAGGATAGGCTCAGGGTAGCTAAAAGAGGGAATGTTGACCATGAATGTTGCTGTCATTCCTCTCTTTGGGAGCTTCAAGAGTGTGCTAATACAATTCTCAGACTGTCTCCCAAGGAAGCCAATACTACTTTGTGCATTTCTCTGCCAATGGTTTATGAAGTCTTTGCAATGACTGCTTTGCAGAGGAGAGGACATGCCATCCTGTGGGGGATTTCCGCTGTAAAAATCACCACTGCATTCCTCTTCGTTGGCAGTGTGATGGGCAAAATGACTGTGGAGATAACTCAGATGAGGAAAACTGTGGTGAGTGTTCACAGTCCTATGGTCCTTATGTGCCACCAGAGCTGTGATTTTTGCTTTTTGTCCATAATTCAACTGTCTATGTCATTGATCCTCAATGGGTAGGATGATATCAAGCTGTCTGATCTCTTTCTTTCTGCTGGTCAGTACATTTCTACTTTCTCTTCCACTAAAGACATAAGCGTCTCCTTCTGAGATGTTTCAAATCAAGCTTTTGGAGGAAGGTATTTACTGAAGTATATCTTTTGTGTGTTGAATTTATCTACACCCAACTTTTTTTTCCAAAAGAAGTTGAGGTGACTTATGATAAAGGAAAAATGTAATAAGATAAATAGAATAGAAATAGAAAACCAGGACCAGAGAAGTAGAGGGAGAAAGGGTGTTAACCCAGAGACACTGCTTCTTAAGTTCTTTCCCCAAAATGGCCTTCATAGGAGAGGAGAGAGAACTTGTGTATGCATTATTACCCTTCCTAGAATAGTTGACTATTTTAGGAGGGCTAATAGTTAAATAACAGGACAGGTTTTAGTTTCTCTCTCCCAGTTGAAGGTATTGACTACATGGCATTGGATAGGGAGGTTGAGGAAAGGAAGCCAAGAGGCTGAGATCATATCAACTAGATGGTCAGAACACACTCAGTGTGTGTTCTGAAAACAAGCTTAATGAAGCCCTGCCCAGAGTGTATATCACTGACCCATGATATGCATCAATTTCTAATTGACTAATGAAATACATTCTAACTTTGTTTACCTTTTGGAAGAAAGAAGTGATCCCCACTTGTGATAGGCAATGAGAGATTTAGGAAGCTGACTACAACTGCAAATATCAGTTAGCTAAAAACTTATACAAAAGGGTAATCCAATTGGCATTTTGTCTTTTATTAGTAAAAGTCAATGTTGAATCCTGTAAGAGGTTATCTAGAGTTTCATGAAATAAAAAAAATTAAGATAAAATCAAGCTGGGCATGGTGGAACACACCTGCAGTCCCAGCTACGCAGGAGCCTGAGCAAGGAGGATTACTTTAGACCAGGAGTTCAAAGCCAGCCTGGGCAATGTTGAAAGATCCTGTTTCAAAAAGAAAAAAAAAAAAAAAAAAAAAAAAAAAAAGACAGCGAGAGCAAGAGAGAAAGAGAGATCAGATCACCTTTGGACAAACTTCTTAATAAAGGCCATTCTTTATAGACTCAAAATTAAGGTGAAAGGTCTAGTTTGGGAGGGTGAATGCTTTGCCCAAGCACACCTCTGGGGCTCGGGACGCAGGAGGGCGCTGGGCACGCAGGGCACTTTGGTCAGCTCGCAAGATGTCTCCTGTATGTGATTCCTGGTGCACACTCATGGCCAGGTTGCCTTTTCTTTCCAGCTCCCCGGGAGTGCACGGAGAGCGAATTTCGATGTGTCAATCAGCAGTGCATTCCCTCGCGATGGATCTGTGACCATTACAATGACTGTGGGGACAACTCAGATGAACGGGACTGTGGTAACTGTCATTTGAGAAGCTTACCATAGAATTTTGTACTGTGACAGTGTAGGGGCTTCAAATTAGTGTTTATAAGGCTTTTAGAGGAAAATTATTTTTGTATATGTGTAATATGTAAACCTTAGCATAACACAGTATCTTCTGCTCTGTATTTTCTATGCATTATTCTTAACTCATAGCAGTCTAGATTAGTCATAATTGAGGAAAATGGCAAGGAATTTTAAAAATTTAATTTTAATATCAACACTTCTTAGGAGCAGATTTTAATCTGTGTTAGCCTTGTAAACAAAGACATTGATCTTGCTACTATTCCACGGAAAGTCACCCTAAGGAACATACATGTACTACTATGACTCTCTTGTGTAGAGGTCAGATCATTGACAGAGTAATCCTAAACCCAAAGTAATTTTTATAGCTCTTTACTGATTTGGTGTTGGGTCTTAGGAAAATTAGAAAACATTGAAAATTGGGGAATTCCGATTTCTGAGGAAAAGCTTAAGAGCTGGAGATTATTTAATATTAGGGAGCTAGGTACTTCCATCTCCGTATGTTAAGTGGGGAAAGTGTGAGTTTTGAGAATGTATTAACTTGCTAACCACAAGTTGTGGGTTTGCTGTATGCCAGTCACAGGGTATAGATAGGAATGTGATGGAGTAACCACTATACTCCAGGTACCTAATATCTGTCTGAAAATGACAAGGCCTTCTCAGAATTACAATCTTTTCTCTTCAGAGATGAGGACCTGCCATCCTGAATATTTTCAGTGTACAAGTGGACATTGTGTACACAGTGAACTGAAATGTGATGGAACCGCTGACTGTTTGGATGCCTCTGATGAAGCTGATTGTCGTAAGTCCCTAGACACGTATGTAGTACTGCTTACCTGAGAGTATGGATATGATAGTTTAGACATCAGTCCGCTGCCACTTCTTAGATTAAAAGGCCATAAGTATTGTCTGTTCAGCATGCACTGATAATGATCAGTTCATCTGAGTTCTAAGTCATCATAATCATATATTTCACAATGGCTGTTCAAGTGTACTTCCTTGCTATTTTAAATGGAGAATATATTAAGTAATCTGTGCTAACAAAGTATATATTATCAGCTACTATACAAATCGTTAATTAGATAAAAAACATTTCAGGTAAAAGAATATTCAAGCAACGAATACACTAGTATAAAGAACTTGGGTTGGGTATTCGAACATATTGAATTTATAGCATTAAAATTTTTCTCAGTCACACGATGGGGTATAAAAATGATTAAAACTTGAAGGGGGCCAGCCCCACCACACCTGTGGGTATTTCTCCTCAGGTGGGATGAGAGACTGAGAAGACTGAGAGAGGTCAAAATGGAGTTTCTTATGTCTTCCTTTTCTACATAGACACAGTAACAGTCTGATCTTTCTTTTCCCTACAAAAACTGGAAAGCCAATATGATTACTCAGATTTGAGTCTTTATGGATCACTTGAATAAATGCAAACTGTTTATACATCATTATTGCTGATCCATCAAAAATAACCATCATCCATGATAACCATCCATGATGGTTATCGTTGATGATGTGGTTGCCAAAGAGACTTTATAAATGTATGTGGGTAAAACCAGTCTTGACATTTGCCTGTAGAGATTAAGTCCAGTGCTGTCCATGCCATGGATGATTCATGCCATTGGAAACTGGGCTCTGACAACTGCCCTTAAGACATAGTCCATTCAACTTTCAGACAGGTCAAGGCCACTATACATCTTGATGAATAAAGAAGAGCAGGCTATAATGGCAAGAGCCAAAGGAGAAATAGAAGGAAGCTTCCCCAAAGTAGTCAATTTGTATAATAATTTGAATGTGCTTTTTTCCCCCATGGCAGCCACACGCTTTCCTGATGGTGCGTACTGCCAGGCTACTATGTTCGAATGCAAAAACCATGTTTGTATCCCGCCATATTGGAAATGTGATGGCGATGACGACTGTGGTGATGGTTCAGATGAAGAACTTCACCTGTGCTGTAAGAGGGAGAGAAACGGAGTGAATGGGAGTGGTGGTGTCTGTCAAATCTCAATGTTTCTTACATGTAGCATGTGAGCCTGGAGAGCAGTTGTACAATTGTTTAGGAATGGACACAGGATCAGCGTTGGTGTTATTTCACTGGGTCTTCCAGCTTCAGTTCTCTCTGTAACCTGAGAAAGTTGGGAAAACCTCCATGTTTTTAAACATATTATGGCCTTAGAAAACAATGTCTTTAAGGGAAATGTTGCTTGAAAACCTAGTATGCATAAATAAAGGCAGGTCTGTTGTGGTTGAAGTCTGAGGAAGGGTAGGGAGGAGGCTGTACCTCTCCTGCTGTATCCTACTTTGGGTGCCCCTGGAAGTACCCTCTCCAAACCCCTAGAGCTTCCTGGAACACCTTTAGAAAATGCTAAGACTTTCTTAATCTTTATAGTCACTTCCTTTTAACATGGTAATTCAAGGCCATCTAATTCCCTCTTGCTGAATGATGCATATATATATGTATTTTAAACCCTGCTTGTTTGTGAGTCTCAATTTAGGTACATGTCAGTAGCAGCGGAGGAGGGGTATTTCAAAATCACATGCCCTGGCCTCACCCTAGGCTTAAACCTGATGGAGCAGAATCTCCAAGAATGAAGCCTGCACATATGTATTTTTAAAAAGCTTCTTAGCCTTTTAGGTTAGTCCCCTGGTTGAGAACTACTGATTTTAATGAAGTGAACGAAAATAGAGTTTGTTGCAGTCATTTTGCTACATGCTTTGAGTCATTGGAGGAACTCTAGGGTATAGTTCTCAAAAGTGTCTTCCCTGGACTAGGAATGTCAGTGCCATTTGGGAATATGTTAGAAATGCAAATTCATGGGATGCACCCTATCCAAATAGAAATTAAAAATCAAGACCAAAAGAAGCAGAGGAAGGAAAGGCATTAACTCAAAGACCCTGCTTTTTGAGCTCTTTTCCCAAAGTGGCCTTAATTTTGTGGGAAAATTAAGGGCCCAGCAGTCTATACATTAACAGGCCCCTCAAATGATTCTGATGCAAACTAAAGTGTCAGGATTTTGTGTAAGTAAAAGCCCTTAACCTATGAGACAAGACCTGGAGAAGCATTCCTGTTGGAAGTTCACGTTGCATCTTCCATCCCCTTTCCCAGCTTCATCACTACTCATTTTTAGCCCAGAGATTTGACTTGTGAAGATGATATATCTTAGTATTTTGTTTCTCCTCAGAAAACTTTAATTAATGTTCATTATATTTCACAGTTGCATCCCAACATTTTTCTTTACTTGTTGGGAACTAGCCTTGTTTTACTTTGAACTTCATGAATCTTGAGACATATCTTAGACATGTTTAACTTTCAAAGAAGTCCTTAGGAAATCTCTTCTCTCAATAAGGTAAAATGCCCATAGCTAGTAAAAATAAACTTTGGAGAGTCAGAGACACAGCTACATTAAAAGATTTCCAACACTGTTTTATAATATTGAACTTGCCTTTCACAGCAAATAATTATTGCAATAGTTCTATTAACAATACTTCCAAGAATCAGCCCTTAGATCTGACCTTTTCCCCTCAACCAATCTTATTATAAGTCTCTCCTCTTGATCCCTGTGTGTGATACAACGGCGGAAGGAAAATTAGACAGCCCAAATCCTCCATGTGAAAGACAGACCACATGTGAAGACCGTATGTATGTCGAGTTCACTGAATTTGTGGTACATGCATAGTGAACCATGTTCCCTGTACCAAACGAGTAGGGGACCTGGGGACTACCCTTGAGTTCCTCACATCTGTACAGACAGCAGCTAGAGGTCTCACTCTGGACAGCAAGTTTGTCAGGGTTTGATTGTGAGATATCGATTTTAAATGTAAGAGGTGAGGGAATTCAGGAAGGAAAATCCAACACAATTTAAAGCTTCAATAAAAGACTTATGCTCTAGAGACTCTATGACAACCGCCATCAGAAGGATCAAACAAATGGCTTCCTGGCTGTTAGGATAAGAGCCCATGTACTGCCAGTCTGTCCAGCCTCACAGCCACCATTGTATTCCACACTCCATGCTCCAGCCACCAAGGCCTTTATTCAGGTCCAGAGACCTGCCATGCTCCTCCCTGACTCAGAATCTATGGGAAGTTTCTTCCAAGCCTTCCTCTCCCTAACTTATGTCAGATCACCCCAGTAGATGTTTCATAGTTGTAATTGAATGGTTAATTTGAAAAGTCTGTTTCTCTACTAGAATGAAAGTTCCATGAGGACAAGGACTGTGTCTTTCTTGTTTCCCATCATATCTAGTGCCTAGCACAGTGCCTTGGTGTGTACTATATATGTAAGGTGTATCTGCTGACTGGTTAATCAAATGAGTAAATGAGTGCATGAATGAAGCAAGCCTGGTGCTGACACTGGAGTATTTTAGATATTGACACTTAGATTCTACTGTTAACTTGTAATTTCATTTTTCCATCTTTCCTTTCAGTGGATGTTCCCTGTAATTCACCAAACCGTTTCCGGTGTGACAACAATCGCTGCATTTATGGTCATGAGGTGTGCAATGGCGTGGATGACTGTGGAGATGGAACTGATGAGACAGAGGAGCACTGTAAGCAAAAGTCTAAAGGGAGAAGGAAAAAGGAAGGACCCCAAGTGGTCTGCAGTTTGGAAAATGTGCCTCTGGGATTTCAGTTTGTTCTATAGAGTTGTGCCCATGACTGCAGATCTCTGCTGACTTAATTGTTTACAAGATCATACAAACACATGCATTGCTTACATGTAACCCTGCCTGTTTCTTCCTGTCTCATTTGAGCACAATGCCGGCAAATCCATTAATTTTTCAGTCTTTGTTTAAACATTTAATAAGCCTTCCCCTCCTCTTTTCTCATAAGAAACTGAGAATGAACACTAAATACTGATTGAGCCACACCTCACAAATTAGTAGTTTATTTTTTCAAATGTAAGATTTGACCATTCTTCAACCTTCAGGAGTTGCTAATTGCTAATCTAGGCAGGTGCCCAGCTGCAGAGATCATGTGAAGCAAGGCAGCACTGGTGTTAACAGAGCTTATCTAATATCCTTGTTGAAAATGAAAATTCATTTCCCAGAAGAGAAAAGTGATAGATTACTTTAAGATAGAAGTTTCAAACTGGCTGCATTTAACATTTCAGGCATTGAAATATCTGTACTTTTTCTGCACTTTCAAAATGTTTTAAAATCTATCCATTGAAGGGGGAAGTTGACCAATTTTCTGGGCAATTTAATTTGCCTAGAAAAAAGTCAGTGAGGAAAATCATTTCCCCAACCCCAATTATTTTTTTCCCCAGAAAGACATTATCTGGGAAAATTAAGATAAATGCCTGATTTTTCCACTTTCTATTTCTTGTATTGATGTGGTCTTAGAATGCTTTGCCACAGAATGCTTACTTCCACCCCCCATCCCAGAGGGGACTGTCTGTCAGGGGGGACTTTGACACTACTGCAACCTTCAAGTTCGTATTCCTGTTATTATTATTATTGGCAGAGACAGCATTAATACATTATAGCATTAATATGTTTATTTGAGGCATAGCACAAAAGGATGAAAGCCCAGAAATAAAATGTTTTTTAAAAATTTGAGCAGATTTCCCCCTTCCCCAAAATCTCTTTCCATTGCCCCTACTAAAAATCCATTTTTTAAAAAAATGGAGCAAGACATTTGTAGCACATAGTCAAATCCCAGAGTGGAAAAGAGAATCCATTAACTTTTATTCTTTTCAAGGAACAGGGTTTTAGTCTGGGAAACCACTACCAGTCACCACAGGAAGCAAACTGCAACATTTCAATGGCTTAAAATGGCAAAGTTTCATTTCTTGCCCATGTAAAGTTTAATGACAGTCAAGCAACCCTCCTCCGTCCCATAATTATGCCATCAGGAACACATTCAAGGTTGCCAAGGCAGGAGAAGATCAACATGGTGGAAGCACACAGCTTCTTAACTTCCTGAGCCTGGAAATGACAGATATCCTCTTGCTCATAGTCCATTGGTCAGAACCAGTCACATGGCCCTGCTGTAACTGTAAGGGAGACTGGAAAATGCAAGAATGTGCATTCTCATACAATTTACCCTTGTGTCACTAAATGCTCCTTTATGATTTTCTTCTCACACACAGAACACCCTTAACCCCTTCCCAAGGGACGTAGCTCATAGTCCATTCAGAAACTGAAATCCAGGACCTCTGGGTAATGGGCAGTAGCCACTCAATCAGTTCCAGATGTGGTTCCTCTCGATTGGGAGGCCCATAAACTAATAAACAATCGGTGCCATCTGTGCCTGATAGGTAGTGGTGGAACAGGGGCAACACAATAGAAATAAATACTCCCCCTGGAAAGAAAGAATTAGAGACTCATGGCAATCACCAATGTATAGCAATTCTGAAGTCCCACTGGGCTAGGATGATACATGTTGGCACAGGACAGTCCTGATTCATGTCTGCTGCCCCGGTGGAATTATGAATAGCACCACCTTCACTTTCAAAAGCCCACTGGCTTGGAAAGGAGAGTAAATTACATAGCCACTCTGGGTGGCTTTGTACATTGTAAAGCCTTTACATTGTAAAGGTCCCTTCTTTGGGGAGTGGAGGGTATTTATTGATTAGCTCATGCCTCTGCTCTGGGAGGAGCTCCTGTGTCAAAATGTCTCTCACTGTTTCTGACTGTACCCTTTGAGAGTTTTTTCTTGTCGATTTTCCTCTTCAAATGAAGAGGGAAAGGGAAGTATGCTACCATTAGGGCCAGCACAGCAGCTTTCTCACCCCACTTCTTGCTTATAGAAGGTTGGGAGCCCAGGAGTTGTTGTTTTTTATTTCCAAGTCGCAAACAGTCATAGTATTTTTGGTTTATTTGGTTATATCTTTCTCTCAGAAACCTACCAGGCCTTTGATCTGTTTGCTTCTAGCCTGTTCTAAAAGTTAGTAACCTGACCTAGTGCTCTTTTTGAGACATAGTTCTTGAATCTGCTTTTTTCTTTGCTTTCTTTCCCTCACAGAGTTCTGTCTGAACTTATTGTCACTTACATCCAATCCATGTAGAAAAATAGATGGGCAGTCATTTTATCCAATGAGGAGGTTTTATTGGGCCTTCGTGTCTCAAAGCCTTTTAAACTTCAGACTTTTACTGTTTGGGATGTAGATACAGGTGGCTTTTCTCACACAGCAAATTTCTGGGCTTTATTTTATTTCTGCTTATAAGTTAACCAGTTCTTTCCTTAGCTTCTCTCTTTCTTATACTATCTTGCCAAACTCAGGAATGGCAATCAATGCACATTACTAACGTTCTATCTTCTAACCTCGCTCCATGATTGACAGGTTCAGTAAGCATGTGATCTGCCTTTCAGTTTTTCTGAGGTGATAGCTTTATCAAATGCTTTGACTTTGCATAATATGATCTCCATCTTTCCTGCCTTCACTAACAGTGTCCTTGTTGCTTGCCTCCTGACTGTTAATCCAATGCCAAATATTTTATGTTTTTGTTATGGAGGTACTCTACTTCCCTCATCACTCTATGTTATTTGGAGTAATTAATACTAGCTGTTGCAACCAACAAATCCTAAAGTCTCAGGGGTGTAACATAATGAAGCCTTATTGAGCACTCATATAAAGGCCAACGCCGGTTCCACAGCCCTCCTGCATCTTGCAGCCGTGCTGCCTGGAACACATGGCTTCCAACGTTGCTGCAGAAGCACAGGAGACATGGAGGAGCCATGTGTGCTTTTCATTGCTTCAGCCCAGTAGTGACACATGGCACCTCCAACTGACAGTACATTGGCTAGAAGTGGTCACATGGTCCTAATCTAGCTGCAAGGGAGACTGGGAAATGTAGGAAAGCACTTGTTTATTTGGTAAGCACAAACTTGTCTCTGTCATAGAAGGAAGTATCTTGCTTCATAAAAGAAAAAGTTTTCATTTTAACTTGTTCTTACATTACAGGTAGAAAACCAACCCCTAAACCTTGTACGGAATATGAATATAAGTGTGGCAATGGGCATTGCATTCCACACGACAATGTGTGTGATGATGCTGATGACTGTGGTGACTGGTCCGATGAACTGGGTTGCAGTAAGTAAACACTTGTTTTTATAGTTAATTGTAGTAACTCCTCAGGTTTACCTAATTAAAACATGCAATAATATAACGTAGACACAGACCACATTTTCTCTTTAATTTACTTTTTGCTTGAATTCCAGTCAAGCCCGTAGCTAGCTGTGACTGAGTGCTTATCCTAGACCAGACATTGTGTCAAACATTCTATGTGCCTGGTAGCAATCTTATGAGTTAGGTGTTATTATCTCTTTTTTTATATACAAATGAGCAACAAACTTAGAGGTTAAACGAATTGGCCAGGTCTTACTGTCATTAAGAGGTTGAGTCAGGATTGGAACTCTGGTCTGCTTTACTGCAGAACACATCCTCTTCCCAGTTCACTGGGTGCCTCTTAGCACTTTAAGGCTACATATTATGTTTATTAATCTGCACATTGTGGTGGGGGGGATGGGGGAGGGATAGCATTAGGAGAAATACTTAATGTAAATGACGAGTTAATGGGTGCAGCAAACCAACATGGCACACGTATACATATGTAACAAACCTGCATGTTGTGCACATGTACCCTAGAACTTAAAGTATATATATATATAAAAAAATGTTAAGCCAAATGCAGTATCCTTGGTACTTGAAAAAGCTTCTGAGTGTGTTTGATCAAGAAGGGAATGCCACAGGGGACCTGGGAAGGGACATTTATTTTTATTTTTAAAGTTGAGGGAGTGGCTGGATGCAGTGGCTCATGCCTGTAATCCTAACACTTTGGGAGGCCGAGGCAGACAGATCACTTGAGCCCAGGAGTTCAAGAACAGCCTGGGCAGCATGGCGAAACTCCGTCTTAACAAAATACACAAAAATTTGCTGGGTGTAGTGGTGTGCACCTCTAGTCCCAAATACTCGAGAGGATGAGGTGAAAGGATGGCTTGAGTGTAGGTAGGGGCTGCAGTGAGCTGTGATTGTGCCACTGTACTCCAGCCTGGGCAATAAAGTGAGACCTTGTCTCAAAACAAACAAACAAAAAAGAAAGTAGAGGGAGCACTTTGTGTAGGAAAAGGATGATGAACACAACCAAGGAACAATTCTAGCTCAATATTTTGATGGAAATGTTAAAATGACATGTTACTAAGTCACACCTTTGTAGTCCATTTATGACTCATAAAGTGCTTTCACATACATTATTTAATGTGTTACTCAGGTTAGCCCCAACGAGTTGCTTTTATTGTCTATGTAATAAAGCTCAGAGAGCTTAAGTAACTTCCTTGTGGTCACACAGAATGGCAGAGGCAGAATTGGAGCAGTCATGTAAATCCAGGTTAGGAGAGCTGGCCTCTGGATCCCTGCCACTAGCTGTGCCACTTGGGCACATACTGACCTCTCCAGTCTTTGGCTTCCTCACAGGAAAAAGGAGGCCGTTCTCCAAACTCTAGGAGCCTGTGACTTAGTCATCCTAGTGAGCTCCATGTGCTTTCAACTTCTTGGGCTCTAATTGATTTTTTTCTGAGGCATCCAAAGGATTTTCTATCAGTTTTTCTCCTGCATGAGTTACAAAGGGGTGTGAATAACCAGCCATATTGAGTTGGCTTGCCATTTATTTCACATGTGTTTTCTGTGGGACTTGGAGTTATTGACAGAATGAAGTGACTTGATTAAATATTTTAAAAGCCTGAACATGATAGAATTTGCAAAACTGAATGGCAGGTTTGGGTTCTGACTCCCAGAGACTGATAGGTGGCTTAAAATAGACTACAGTACTTTCTTTTCAAATGGCATTTAATTAGTAGCAGGTTTTTTTTTTGTTTTGTTTTGTTTTGTTTTGTTTTGTTTTTTTAAGGAAATAAGTAGCACGAACTTTAATTCAGGTATGGAAACAGCTTCTCTTTTCAGATATTAAGTGAATATGTGATATGGAATTCAGTCTTATTTCTCTGGGCTAATAATTTGAGGCATAGAATTCTTTTTTAAAATACTAGTTCTTGGGTGCTGTTAATTTATTTGCCTTTCTTTTTTTTCTCCTTCCTCCTCTCCTTCCTCCTCTTCTCCTTCTTCTTCTTCCTTCTTCTCCTCCTTCCTCTTCTTCTTCTCCAAAAGCATCACTGAAGTGTTTGAGACACATTTTTCGATTTTTAAAAATTGAAGGTGTACAACATGATGTTTTGATATACTTATATATAGTGACGTGTTATAGTCAAGCAAATTAACATATCCATTATCTCACATAGTTATCTTTAAAAAAATTATTTTTGTAGTAAGAGCACCTAAAGTCTACTGTCTTGGCAAATTTTCAGGAATGAAAATACATTAGCATTTTTTCTAGCACCATTCAGGTATAAAGGAAAGATGTTAACCTCAGGTTGCAAATATTATTTATGTGATCATAAAGATAGACTGACTTGCTGTTTCTCTGGTAGCTCTCATTCCTTCTTCATAAAATGGAGAGTAGGGTATGTGTTTTATAAATAGAGTGCCATATGTTTGGGTTTGGGACAATCAATTATACGGGTTAAAATGGTGATCATTTTCAAATGAAAACAACGATAAGAAAGCCCTCGCATTTTAGGAAGAATCCTACAGTGTCATGTGGTTTCTGCTCTTGTTAAGGACTCTTGCTTCACAAAAGCATGACTCATTCAGTGGATCACTTGGTCCAGAAATTCTTGACTCCTGGGACCCCTAATCCCTTTATAGATTTCAGAGCTGGGAGGAAATTACGAAGTCTAGTGATGCATGTGAGACCCATGGAGGTTATGTGACTGGCTCAGTGATATCCAAGTTAATAAACATAGGTCAAATTCATTTAGCAGTGTAGAGGGGATATCACTGCTGATCTCACAGAAATTCAAAAGACAGTAAGGAAATACTATGACAAATTTTATGGCAATAAATTAAACAACTTACGTGAAGTGAACAAATTCTCAGAAAGACGCAAAACTCTAAAAATGGCTCATGAAAAAAATAGAAAATCTAAATAGATGTTTTAACAATGTACAGTTGTTAAGAGCTCCTATAATAAAGGCTAGGATCTTTATTATAAGACTTTCATGCATACAGCTTTGAAGTCTGCACTCCAAGGGCAGCATTCCATTGAATTTCATTGCACTTTATTTTGGTTATTTTTCTTTTTGAAACCCAGTGTTTTTAATCTACTCAGACCACATATACTGATATGATCATTTACCCTAAAGGACTCTGAGAGTGATTAAGTTCACCTCATTGCATACTATGGAAAACAGATAGATATAAATCTATTTTGATTTGAAAGAATTGAACCAGGAGATACCACAGTCTCTTTGGCTAAAATACTCAGAAGCCTATGACCAGGACACTTTTTATTTGAGAGGTAGATGAAGCTTAAATCCTTAATGGAGATAACCACTGCCTCTCTTTCCCCCATTATCACTCACTGTCTATGTTCATCTTCGCCAGTTTTTCTGTAAGACCTAGGTTTGGGGATAGATGGAGGATAAAAGAAGCAAACTGATAAGAATGACAAGGATGAAAGCCAGATGGCTTGGATAGATATTGGTAGAGACAAGATCTTGGGGCAATGATGAACAATGAAGTGTTAGGATAAAGTGTGAGCTGTTAAAAGTCTGTCTTGGAACATCTGGATCAGAATAACAAGGATCATTTATATGGGCTCTACAAAAATAAACTATGAGTTTTGTTTTTTTTTTTTTACTGTGAAAGTTCAATAACAATCAAAAGTAAAAATCATTTGAATCCCATCACCAAAAGAGAACTAACCTTTAAAGTTTGGTATACTTTTGCTATCTTTTTTTTTTGCATATGTATATGTAAGAAATATTTCTTAGCATTTTGAAAAATTAAGAAATATTCTATACTAAATGGAGTTTTTCAGTCTTTTTTTCTATTTATTATAGGTATTTCCCATGTCAAAGTATCATTTGAAACTATAAATTTTAATAATCACATAGCAATTCATCATGTAGATAATCATAACTTATTGCTTCTAAGATATATTTTTTTTATATTTTAACATCTTTGAAACCAAGATATATATCTTACAATTAATAACATGTCAGTGTAAGTTCCAGACATATTCTATTTTAGTGTTACAGAAAGTAATGGTGCATCAGTAATGTCTTAGTTTTTTTATACTATAACATAATTTATTCTCTATCACTGAACATACATTCAAGTTGTTTTCAAATGTTCTTATTATAAATATTGTTATAATCCTTAAACATAAATTATACTGCATATTTTATTCCTTCTCAAGGGAAAATTCATTAACATGGAATAACTGGGTAAAAGAGTATGAATATTTTTAAAGTCCTTGGTGCATACATACATAGTACAAAATTTCTTTGTGTACTAATTTATGGCTCTAAGAGCAGTTGTATGACTTAGAACTCTATGTATTTTACCGCACCCTGGTCAACACTTGATATACATATATATATTTGTGTGTGTGTGTGTGTGTGTGTGTGTGTACATATATATAATCAATTGGTCAATGTTAGGCAAATTATAGTCTTCTTAAAATTTTATAATTTCCTCCTATTTGTAACTTTGTTCTAACCTATCTGTATCCATGTCTTTTATTTATTTATTTATTTATTTATTTATTTATTTATTTATTTATATCCATCTGTTATCCATCTATCGATCTATCATCTATCTCTCTATCTATCTATTGATCTATCTATTTGCAATAGCGTTAAAGATAGTAGAGAAGGTGGTAATAGCTGTAGAGTGTCAGGCTTCGTAGTTGTGCAGTCCAGAATTGGATGCTCTGAGGATGAGCCTAGGAGTGCTGCATATAATGTGAAAATTGCCTCAAAGTTTTAACATTATATGCATTTATCTAAACGGTATTCAGGCCATGATCAGAAATAGGAATCCAGACTCCCCCAGTGCCCTCTGTCCTCTCAAAGGCTCATGGAAAGGGGTCATCTCAAGATGTCCTATAGTTGGTTACGAGTAGGTGCTCCTTTTGATACACCACTTGACTGTTATTTGTGGCTGATCTGGTTTGTAATGCTGGGATTTTGTTTTTCAGATAGAGGAAAAGAAAGAACATGTGCTGAAAATATATGTGAGCAAAATTGTACCCAATTAAATGAAGGAGGATTTATCTGCTCCTGTACAGCTGGGTTCGAAACCAATGTTTTTGACAGAACCTCCTGTCTAGGTAATGTATATTTTTTCCAATTCCTGTTTAGGTGAACTTTACATTTAAGGTTCTCCACCCACTCCCCTTTATTAAATAAATCACTATTTAATTCCCTTAATGGTACCATACTCATGGTTTCATGGTTCTAGGTCATTAAACTACTCAAGAATTGCTTTCCCCCGCCTGCGTGCATGCTATCTGACCAGTGCCTACCTAAGTGCTTGTCAGATACTGTGTGCTCAGTAGAGTCTGTGGAATTGATATGAATGATGAAGGCCTTGGTGATGATGGCTGCTTATTGCACCAGTGTGTGAAATCAAAGTTAATTTAAAAAACAAACTAGGCTTACTTTCTTCATTGTAAGTCGAACAACCAACACGTATTTATTATACACTTACTTATGCCAGACATAGATGAGTTGTAAGGTATGGAGTCAGAAGGTAGCTTATCAAGATGGTGAGTGATGAGCATGATTTTAGGTGCCTTTTAGTATTTGAATTTACTGTTTCTAATTCATGATATGTCATAGTCAGAAGATTGTAAGAGTTCCTTTTGGACCTGAAGCTTAAGAACTCAATTGAAAAACTGAATCAATGACTCCTGTTCCTGAAGCTGGTTAGCAGAAGTGAAGGGACACTGAACAATACAACACAACATATGCCTTCTGAAAGGGAAAATTTGCTCTGCTATTGCAGAGTCATAGAATTTAAATCCTGTCTCCATTGCTTATCAGCTTTGGGACTGTGGGCTTAATCGTCCATACCTCTTAAAGTCTTTTGGCAAGATTAAACGAGGAAAATATTTGGAAAGCATGTGAAACAGTATCTGAAACTTAGTGTTTCACAAATGTTTGTTTCATTGCTTATTTTCATCTGTACCCTTCTTGGTCCTCATAGCTAGCGAATATGGATTTAAACAGAAGCAAGTTCTCTAAGGAATGGATGGGAGCAGATGTTGCATATTTGGTTTTATTTTGCCTACAGATATCAATGAATGTGAGCAATTTGGGACTTGTCCCCAGCACTGCAGAAATACCAAAGGAAGTTATGAGTGTGTCTGTGCTGATGGCTTCACGTCTATGAGTGACCACCCTGGAAAACGATGTGCAGCTGAGGGTATGATGGGTTCATGTTGGGATTAATTGACTTTTGGGGAAATAAATACTGCTGAGTACACTATACAAGGAAAGAAACTTTAGATTTTCAGAGTTTTTCTTTTCTTTCTTTTTTTTTTTAAACTCGCCAGCTGCTTCTCTTCCAACACCTCTTTAGTCGCTCCTTCTCTCTCCTCCCCTGCCAGCTTAAAACAATAGCTACATCCCCCAACAAATATGTAGCAATTAAAACAAGAGCCAGATGTTACTTATTCTAATGGATTTAGCCTCTAGTCTACCTTGATAAAAACTTCAAAAAGTGGACAAGATGTCATCTTTCTTAAGGCTCAAACAACAACAAAAGCTTGCCTATGGGATGGTCATCAATAAAAGGAAGGTAACAAGGCCCTCCAGCTCCCACTCCACTGAGAACAAGATTTGAGGCCCAGTAGTCCAAGAGGGCTCATGAATTGGGGCAAATCAAGGACATATCCCTTTTGTATTGTTCATGGACTACTGATCACAGGCAGAAAGGAGTCTGGCACAGTCATAACTTCAATCATGAGTTTTACATTTTAGGTTGATGCCAGTGTCTGACAATCGGGCCTGATAAAAACAGAGAAAGAATATAAGTCAGAAGTATTATACTCCAAATTCCAGAGGCCTGATCTAAATCATCATATCCTAGTTAAGAGGCAAAGGGCTTTATCTTGAATTTGAAGTTTGTACTAGAATTTAAGGAATTTGATAAGAAAATAGTGCTTTATTTTGTAAAGTAAGAGTAAATGGCCAAAATGGCTGTTCAATTTCTTCATACAAATTGAGCTTTTAAAGCATACATTTGACTAGCATACTTACATATTTTACCCTCAAAACACTGTTGACAGTGAATGAAAACTAGAGTGAAAGCATTTGAACAGTTGGTCTGGTAATTAAGCAGCAATTTTTTAAATGTTTAAATCCTTTAACTGAGGACATGACTGAAACAAATTGGAATATTCATATAAAACATAATGTCAAGATAGAGGAAATATATAAAATGAACTTCTAAAAGTTACTTAAATTGGATTCAATTGACATTATGCAAGTAAATTAAACTTAACAAATTCTAGACAGTGCATCTTGGGATGAGTCAACGTTAAGTAGCTGCTTTAGGTTAAAAAAATTAAATCAAGGACAAGCTAGGTTTATTTTGTCGTTAGCTAGGAGCTAAATTGGGTCATAGAGCTGATTACCTGCTAAAAAGAATTATAAAATCTGTCAGGAAACAGTAAGGAATGAGACTTTTCTGTTAAACTTTTAGTAAGACTATAAAAGTATTTCTTCTGTGAGATAGAATGTCTGCAGTCTTGTCTGTTTTGATGTCAGTAAATAAAAACAATTCAGTGAAAATGAGGACTCTATGTAGGGTTCTCAGTCTAGCTTTGTTCCAAACTACCACTGAGTACAAAGAATAAAGAACTGATAATGTCCCTAAGAGACATATTAGCTTTCCACTTGAAGTGGAGAATGTCAAGTCATGGATTTTGTAACCCAGTTTGATAGTCAGCTTTATTGATTAACAGAGATAGTCAAATTCCTATAAAAACTCATGTTCTTTAAAAAGGGGACAGGTACATACTGTGCATTTTATATCCTACTTTATATAAGGAAAGTATAATTCAAACAGATAAAGTAGCCCTTTATTTATTTACAGGTAGCTCTCCTTTGTTGCTACTGCCTGATAATGTCCGAATTCGAAAATATAATCTCTCATCTGAGAGGTTCTCAGAGTATCTTCAAGATGAGGAATATATCCAAGCTGTTGATTATGATTGGGATCCCGAGGACATAGGCCTCAGTGAGTATAAACTTTGGCATCTTTCATTGATATTAAGTGACTTTATAGCATTTTAAGGTGTTGACTTTTAAAGAATTTATTGTTTAATGAGTGAATTTTGTTGCATTAGTGGAAGATGAAACTCTTCCAATCCAGCATGCTTCTGATGCCTTAGTGTGGCCTTGAAATCAGCCAGGCTTTCCTGATTTCTTTCCAAAACTCCTCCCATCACTAGGGTTTATCCTTTCTGGACCATCTCACATCTTCTTGTATTTTGAAATTTCCTTGTCCTTGATACTGCAGATCTTGTTCCTTCTTACCATTGTACACCTTGAAAATTTCTACTCAGACCTCAAAGACCCAGTTTAATGTCACCACCTCTGTGACAACTTCTATCACTCCTCCTGGCAGAGGTCTATGAATCCTCACCATGAACCTATGTCATTTTATGGCACATGTTACTCTAAGTTATATAGCTAGTTGACCACATAGTATCTTTCTATCCTCTAGACATCTGCTTTTTGGGGACAAAGACTGAATCTAATTTATCTCTAAATGCCTAGCAGCTGACCCAACATCTAATACACTCTATGTGGTAGGTAATCACAAAATTTAGTTGAATAAAGGAAAAAGCTGAATAATGCTTATCGTTGAATCTCTCATGGCTCTATCTGGTGTTGGGGGAGATGACAGTAGGGTAGGAGTCAGAAAACTTGTCTTCTATGTCTGTAAACTTATCTTTTATGCCAGTCTCCCTTATCTACTAGCTTTGTGTTCCTAAACAATTGTAACAATTCTCTGAATCTCAATTTTTTTTCTACAAAATCAAAGTAGTAATCTTCTTCTGTCTGCTTACCTCTGAGAGTTGTTTTGAAGATTGAATGAGATAGTAGATATGAAAGGCTTTGAAAACTATCAATAACTATGCCAATGTAGGACTTATTATTGTTGTATTTTCACACATATTCATGCAATACAATACACTTTTCAAGAATGGTGCATACCTAGGAAAGCAGCAGGTGTCCAGTGCATCCCTCTACAGTCACAGTCTTCCTACGCTTTTAACATGCCTGCTGTCCACCATCCTTCTGTCTGTACATAAAATAGGACTTCTCGTTGACATGGCTTCTTTATTGCCTCTGATCTTGAGTATGCTTTCAAATTCTCAACAGCCTTCCCTGGTTTATCTCTATACATTCTGTTTTGGAAACTAGAACTTGATCCTAATAAGAGTAAATAAGCACTTTGTTGAAATACGTTTAAATGAATCACTTTTAAATAGAGATGACTAAATCTCACTAAGTTCTCAGTTGAAGCATTTGTAGCTTATAGCTCAAGTTTGATAGGTTTTAAGGTTTGATTATACTGATGTCATTGAATTATTCATATTATAACAATAGTAAGGAGGGAGGTAGAGATGTCAATAAATGAACAGTACTTCAACTGATTAGACCCCTGTTCTTCCTTTACTTGATGCTCTTGATATGAAACTGACCTGTGTGTCTTCCTCTGTAGGTGTTGTGTATTACACTGTGCGAGGGGAGGGCTCTAGGTTTGGTGCTATCAAACGTGCCTACATCCCCAACTTTGAATCCGGCCACAATAATCTTGTGCAGGAAGTTGACCTGAAACTGAAATATGTAATGCAGCCAGATGGAATAGCAGTGGACTGGGTTGGAAGGTAAATTTGCCATACATTCCCCTCTTACCTGTTCTGTTTTCCTGGTTAGAGTTCTCTACTGCACTCCATGGCCCATGAGTGAGTCTGGGCCTGGATATGAGTACACTCAGCCATGGGTGCAGCTGGGCAATGGTTGGGCTTGCTGAAGCCCCAGCAACTACCTCCACTTACCCCAGCATGTCATGGAGACATTATCATATCCTGTATTCTTTGTGGGCCATGAAAAAAATTGGGAAAGCACCCAGGTCAAGACTCACTATTATATCTAGGATATAATAGTGAATATTATATTTACTATAAGTGAATAGCATTCTTGCCAACAGAGTTCTGGAATCCAAAATTAACTTTCAGTATGGCAGCACTGTTCATTTTGTGAAGAAATGGGACATCCTCACAATTCTCCCAGCAAAGCAGTTGAGATGAAACTTTTTTTTCTATGGTAGTTATCTTGGGGATGAACAATCCACATCTTGTGTTTTTAGCAGGCTTGTAGTTAAAACAGATCGGAAATTTGACTTTCCTGTTTAGTCTTTGGAATTGAGTTAATAGAGGTGTCAGTCTCTTCTGTTCTTCTAGACCTTCTAGTAGCCCAGGGACCAGAGCCACACATTTTGGATGGTTTTTAAGCAGAATTTAAATAGGGTTATCATCAGGTAGGTGTGTGAGGTACAAACGGATGTGGAGAAGTTAGTAAGCTCATTCTTCAAGGAAGAGGTTTGCACTGACTTACATTGGTGGGAAAATGATTCCTTGAAAATGAACTAATAATGCAAACATTTTTGAGGGGGAAAGTTCAGGAGTCACTGCCCTCCCGGAGAATGGATAGTTATTTTCAGTGTAAATTCTTTTTCACCTTTTAAAAAATGTGGCTGGTGTTCCTGGAAGAGCATCTTTGAAGAAGCTAATTGGGTCCTGCTGTGCCTGCAGGCTAACAGGGGACTCATTTTAGCATTTTCAGTCAAGAAACAGGGCCTTAGAGTACTGTTGCTAGAGTCAGGAACTCAAAACTCAAGACATTAACACTCTCTTCTGAAAACCAACCAGGGAATGGCAGATCTGTCTTCTTGTTTGAAGTTTTACCTCTTTCTCAGCCTTAATGAATAAGAGAATTAAGAATGTGGTGGAACTTTTTCTGCTTGTAAGAGACTGAGACCTGCAGCCTCAGAAGTGGAAATAAGTCAGGACAGTCTTGCTGAGTTTGTTATTTTGAAAGGCTGTTTCCACTCATCTTTGAGCTGACACCAGTTTCCTATTGATTCTAATGGGGCTCTTTCGTGAGGAGGAAATAGACTCATGGGCAGTCAGAGTTAAGGCACCAGCCCCACGATGCCTTATGACTTCTACCTAGAAGCTCGTGTATAATAATAATGCCAGTCAGAGGCCAGTCTGACTGCTGTGTCTACCGTAGTTAACTTGGGGACGAACAATCCACATCTTGTGTTTTTAGCAGGCTTGTAGTTAAAACACATTGGAAATTTGACTTTCCTGTTTAGTCTTTGGAACTGAGTTAATTCCATTGTGGATCCTGCGTGATTCAGGTGCTTTGGCTGTTGGGCAGGAGTCCCCTCAATTCCTTACTCTTCCAAGTGTAACCTGCCAAAGATGTCCCCTTGGCTGTAGTTCCCCAAGAGAGGGGGACTATGGTCTGATGATAGGTATCTGAGCAGCTCTCTCACCAGCCAGAACTTTCAAACGAAATGCTCTCATCTTCAAACCTCTTACCCAGTAATGATTACACTAGGCTTTGCAGTTGTTTAACTCTGTCCCTCTGAATTCAGGCATATTTACTGGTCAGATGTCAAGAATAAACGCATTGAGGTCGCTAAACTTGATGGAAGGTACAGAAAGTGGCTGATTTCCACTGACCTGGACCAACCAGCTGCAATTGCTGTGAATCCCAAACTAGGGTAAGTACTTGGAGAAGTCTTCAACGTTCTAGATATTTCTCCCTGGATTCTCATCAAATTCCATGTTTCTTATAATGTTTTTTCCTAGTTTAACTGAAATTGTCCTTCAGGTTTTTGGGAGTAGCATCTATGACTGTTTCAAGAATTATAACATGCCCTTGAGATCATATAGAACCAACCATTTCTGATGGGGAAATTCCTTTAGAACACATCTGAGAATCTTTCTGGTTACATGGATTCCTTGCCAAATCAGAGCTCTGAACTCTAAAGTTCTTGTGGATATAGCTGTTTTAAGTGAAGATTTCAACAGAATTGTTTTTCCTTTCATTTGGATGTTTTAAAGTAACTCATTCATTGAAATCCAGCTAGGGATTTGATCATATTTCATTTAAAAATTAAACATTTATATCCAAAATATATAAATATTTAAAATGACACATGTATAAATATATATTATCCATTTGTAGAAATGTTCCAATTTGCAGTTTATCTATAAATCATCTCAGTGTAAATGAGAACAAGTTTTGTTATTTTTCTCTACATTTCAAGACATTTATTTGAATAATCACTAAGGTGAAATGACTTGGTATTTACATATTAGTTTAGCTTCAGAATAGTGACACTTTAAAAAAGTTTTTTGAATGACCCCAAGTAATTTTCCTACTTGGGCAGGACCAGTCTAGACCTCTGTAGATATGCCAGTATTTGTAGGTAGAACACTATGAGCTGTTATTATTTTAATTCTGTTATATTTCATATGTTAAACCATACCCTCAGAAACTCAGCAATGAAATATGAAAAATACTTGACTGATGAGAGTAACCTGTAATGAGGACTTGTCCTCAGCATTAGTCATTGCTGCTTATATCTTATCTACACAATATATTAGGAGCAAAGAGATGCAGTGTGTTTTATGGTGTGAATGATGTGACTGTTTCCAGTGTGTCGTTTAATTTTTTCCTCTGTAATTAATGTTTAAATTCATCTGATATTATGATCATACTCTGATATCCCTCCACTGTTTTTTTCATAGAAATTCTTCTTTTTAAAAATTTTTTTGGAGACAGAGTCTTGCTCTGTTGCCCAGGCTGGAATGCAGTGGCATGATCTCGGTTCACTGCAACCTCTGTCTCCCAGATTCAAGTGATTCTCCTGCCTCAGCCTCCTGGCAGCTGGGATTATAGGCACCCACCACCACACCGGGCTAATTTTTGTATTTTCAGTAGACACAGGGTTTCACCATGTTGGGCAGCCTGGTCTTGAACTCCTGACCTCAGGTGATCCATCTGCCTCGGCCTCCCAGAGTGCTGGGATTACAGGTGTGAGCCACTACACCCGGCCGGAAATTCTTATTTTAGTCTTTGTAATTCCTTTCTCTCTGGAATGGCTCAGTATAGTCCTGTGAGGGATAGGAAGTAAGAAAGGAGTGAGAAAGGGTTTCACTGCCTAAGGCCTCCAGACCCAACCTACAACCTCCTCATTTCATGATCCATTTGAAAGGCTCATCATCCATAAGTTTTATAAGCATAAGCATATATGATGTGTTAAACCTTCTTACAGCTTCTGTGGTATAAGATCTGCCAGTGGGTCCAAAGGATGATAACTACTGATAATACCACCAACAACAATGAAAAGTGCCAACATTTATTATATTCTTGCCGTGTGCCAGCTACTCTGCTAAGTGTCCTACATATATAAACTCATTTGAATCGTACAAAGGATCTATAAATTAGTCATAGGTTTCTATCCCTTATTTACATAGATGGGTAAAATAACACCATGCTCCTTCAGACAGCAACTGTTGACTATAATATAAGATAGAAAGGGAGAATTGTCATGAGGAAACTGCTGAAAAACACTGTGATAGTTCTCCTACCTTACAAGGGTCCAGGGAAGCTCTATGGAGAAAGCAGCCCTGAACTGAATGTTGAAGGTTGGGATCCATTGGTAGTATAACCAGTGATAAAGTATGTGACATGTGAGGTCAGTGTGGGTGAGAGTGAGAAGGGCCACTTCCCGGAGAAAGTGGGACTGACATGGAACCTGGACGGATGTCTTGGGTACTGATAGGCAAAGGAGCCAGGCCGGCTGTTCAGAAGCTCAGGGAATAGCATAAACGAAGTCATGGAGGAAACAAAAATCATTCTGTGTACCTTTTGTGTGTTTTTTCCATTCCATTCCCTACCTTTTGTTTTTTTTAGTTTTGAGTATTTAATACTTTTTAATTTAAATTAAATTGAATTTATTTATTTATTTATATAGATAGGGTCTTGCTCTGTCACCCAGACTGGAGTGCAGTGGCATGATCATAGCTCACTGCAGCCTTGAACTCCTGGGCTCAAGCAGTCCCCTGCCTCAGCCTTCTACTTGCACACCACCACGCCTGGCTTATTATCTTTAAAAAAGCAGCTTATATAATTCACATATGGTGTGTATGGTATGATACAACTTACCCATTTAAAGTGTACAATTCACTGGCTTTTAGTATATGCAGAGTTGTGTATCCATCATCACAATCAGTTTTAAAGCATTTTCATCACCCTACAAAGAAACCCTGTTCCTCTGAGCCACCATTCTCCTGCCCTCAGTAACTGCTAATCTGCTCTCTGTCTCTATAGATTTGCCTATTCTGGACATTTCCCACAAATGGAATCCTACAGTATGTGGTTCTTTGTGACTAGCTTCTTTCACATGTGTGTCCTTTTTAATGAAAATCAAACAAGGTGGTATTTACCAGTTGTTGAGACTTTAAAGGCCCCTGGCTGCATTTTTTCCAGAGCCCACTTTGTCTAAAATCCACGCATTCGTCAGTAGAATTTAAAACTTGGTCTATGCCTGATGACTGGTTTAGACTAGAGGCTGCAAAGCAGTGGCTGGTGGGCCAGATATGGCCCATAGGATATATTTGGCTGGGACAACACAGAGCTTTAAGATTTTTTTTTAACATAGTGCTGACATTTAAAATTTAAGAAAAGAAAGAAAATCTGTATTTCTTGCTTTGGAAATCAGAGGAACGGATTACACTGGGCAGGTCTGCCTTCCTGGGCACTGACAGGAGCTCTTACACAGGGTCTTGCTCTTCCCATTACTTGATAGTTACAACCAGGATCTCTCTTCATTCATCTTACATACCTGTTCCTCTCCAGGTATTTGAAATCATGCAATCCCTGGTCTAGGTAATTCAATGTCAGATCATCTTTGCTTACATAGACCCTTGCTCTACAATTAATTATTAATTGGATGCAAAATACATATTTAAAAAGAGTTGCTGGGTGTGGTGGCTCACTCCTGTAATCCCAACACTTTAGGAGGCTGAGGTGGGCGGATTGCTTGAGTCCAGGAGTTCAAGACCAGCCTGGGGAGCACTGGTCAAACCACGTCTCTACTAAAAACGCAAAAAACTAGCCAGGCATGGTGGCACATGCCTGTAGTCCTAGCTACTCAGGAGGCTGAGATGAGAGGATCGCTTGAGCCCAGGAGTGTAGTAAGCTATGATTATGTCGCTGCATTCCAGCCTGGGCAACAGAGTAGCTCCATGAAGATAGAAATCTTTGTATGTTTTGTGCTCTGATAGATCCCAAACACAGAACAGTGCTTCTCACACAGTAGGCCTTCAATAATACTTCTTGAAGAGTGAACAGCTTTCATAATGCATTTTAAAGGGTCTGAATATCCATCCTTTGGCCAATTTCTATTAAGGAGGTGCAGTTTTCAAGAAGGCTAAATCACACATGCTCTTGTGCCCCTATTTTTGCTCCACATCTTCTGTAAAATATAAAACTGGTGTCACTGAGCACCCAGGTCCCTGAGATAAACAGTTGATTTCCCTGTAGGTAAAGCCCTGTGCTCTGCCGTAGCGGAGAATTCCCACCAGGTGAGATGCTACAATGAAGAAATCTTCTGTTACAGGCTTATGTTCTGGACTGACTGGGGAAAGGAACCTAAAATCGAGTCTGCCTGGATGAATGGAGAGAACCGCAACATCCT
Organism: Pongo abelii; assembly: GCF_028885655.2. Taxonomy (NCBI): domain Eukaryota; kingdom Metazoa; phylum Chordata; class Mammalia; order Primates; family Hominidae; genus Pongo; species Pongo abelii. The sequence goes on along the minus strand of NC_071996.2, from coordinate 71,714,118 downwards.
GGTTTTCGAGGACCTTGGTTGGCCAACTGGCCTTTCTATCGATTATTTGAACAATGACCGAATCTACTGGAGTGACTTCAAGGAGGACGTTATTGAAACCATAAAATATGATGGGACTGATAGGAGAGTCATTGCAAAGGAAGGTTAGAAATGAGTTAGAAAGTAATATATTAAATTAATAACGAATATATTTCTAATGTCTTTGCCTGTTTTCTCAAGAAGGAGCCCTGCTCTTAGGAAATGGCTTATATAGTTTTTTAGATACCACCCCTCCACCCCCACCAACTCCCACCTGCTGAATTAAATGCAGATGAGTTCATTAGCAATAATTAAATCCTTTTTGTCCCTTTTACACAACTTTAAAAAAAATGCTTCTCAGCAGAAGATATTGAAATAACTGAGTTTCCTGTTAGGTTGCCCCAGTAGAGGTGGTTTCATGTGTATCAGTGTTAATTCATGTCTAACCACTTCTGGACACATTCATTTTCACTTTACTAGATTGCCCAGTATGCACAACTAAATATCTAGAAGGAGAGGAACATTTTTTGTTGTTGTTGTTCAGACTCTGCAGAATTGCAATGACCCAGCACATATCACATTTTTCTTATTTGGTCAGATAGATGTCTTATGTTCAAAAGAAAACATAAAATCTTGCCATGTAAATTGTTTTCCAAAAATGCAATAAAATCAGTAACTTGAAAGTGAGCTAGGGCCCTGTGATTGGTGTCAGGTAGTATACATCAATGCGGTTTAATTTCTATCTTCTTGACCTCCTCGGGCAGCACACTTTCACAGTCCCGTGTATCTAAAGTCAGCCTGAATATTCCCAGAGCTTCAAGGCATTGTATGAGGGAATAATTCAAGCAGAATGACATCAGATCTAGAAGTAGGGGTAGGGTGTAGTGGGTGTTTTCTTTTCAATAACCTTCTGTTTTGTTTTTCCCCTGTGGGTAAGCAGCAATGAACCCTTACAGCCTGGACATCTTTGAAGACCAGTTATACTGGATATCTAAGGAAAAGGGAGAAGTATGGAAACAAAATAAATTTGGGCAAGGAAAGAAAGAGAAAACGCTGGTAGTGAACCCTTGGCTCACTCAAGTTCGAATCTTTCATCAACTCAGATACAATAAGTCAGGTAATCACCAACTTTGGTATAAGATGCTCCTCATTACTTGGAAACCTTATTTCAAAATAATGGCTATATTGCTGGAAGATGGCAGTCGATAACAACAGGCTAATCTCTTGGTGAATGAAAGGGGTATGTGTGTATGTACGTGTGCTGGGGGAGAGGAACGTTTTAACCATTTTAACCAAAGAAAGATAAAATTGGAGGTCAGATGAAATTATGCAAACCACCAGCAGGTAAGTAAAAATATATTAGCCCTTATTGTTGTTTGGAGTGATGGATATGTACTTCTAGGACACAGAATCCAGCAGACATCAGTCCCCTGCTAAGTGTGAGTTGGGTTAACAAGTCACAAAATGGGTTTCATAGGCATCAGAAATCTTATCCTTCCCATTGCAAGGCTAGGCTAGTCAGGTCAACCTGAGATATGTAGGTCTTAGTTTAAAATGGCCAGTCATGTACATTCCTACCCACTCCCCTCTGTCTCACTTTCCTACTTCTGGGCCCTGCTTCCTCAGGTTACCTGAGCGCTAATTCATCCTTCAGCAGTGTATGGAGTAAGATGAAAGGCAAAAGGAAGTGAGGAAAGGAAATAACCTTTTACTAAGTTCTTAGGTCAAATTCTCTCTTCAGTGTTAATTCAGACATCTATTACTTCAATTACCTTATAAAGACCTGCCAAACCTTATAAAGACATTTTATTCTCATCTCAAATAAAGAAACTGAGGCCGAGACAGATTTAGTAACTTGTGTACCTAAGTCACATAACAAATGGGTGAGTTTTAATCTCAGAAATGAAATAATATTTAGGTTCAATTCTATCCAACCCAAAACTCAGCATCTTGCTGTATTGGCCCGGTGTTCAGTATGCCAAAGTCCCAGGTTGAATGCTATGGATATGTGGGCTTTGACAAGTTACTCCCTTCCTGTCCCCATATGTGAGTCATGGGTGGAGTCCCGGGTTGTCTTGAGTCTGCTGATATTTTGAGACCCTGATCAGCCTTGAAGAATTGCAACTCAAAGCTGAGACTCCCATAAGATGACAGGGGTGGCAAATGCCTTTTCTAGGGCATGGCTTCCTTGTTTTGGAAGTAGTATCACCTCTCTCCAAAACACTCCCGAACACTCTAGACCCTACCAATAGAATAGCTTTTGTGTCCTAAGTGCCCTTGCGGCTCTCACACTTGGCAATTTTAAAGGTAAGAGAGGAAGGCACAGTACACCTGGAAAGGCCATTTCCCCTCCCTACCGCCTCTGGACCCTGAGGAGAAGGCAGAGGAAAGTCTGGAGGCTGCCCCTGAAGGAAAAGCATCTCAGCCAGCTGATGCTCAGGGAAGGCGGCTCCTTTGGAAAGTGCTGGTGGAGTGGGGGTGGGGGTGGGGAGTAGAGTCCCAGCCCAGCCTGTTTGAACCAAGAGTTCTGAAATTTGAGCATGCCTCAGAATTATCTGGAGAGCTTGTTAAACATAGATTCGTGGGCCCCATCTGTTGCACTTCTGATGCAATATGCCTGAGGTGGCCTAAGAATTTGCATTTCTAGTTCTCCCGTGACGTTGATGCTGCTGGTTCAGTGACCACATTTTGAGAACCGCTGCTCCAGTCCCTTGCTATTCAGAGTGTGGGCCATGGGCCAGGAGTCTTGGGATCCTATGGGAGCTGGCTAGAAATGCAGTCTCTCAGGCCCACCCCAGACCTTCTGAATCAGAATCTGCATTTTAGCAAGATTCCCCAGGTGGTTGGTAGCACATTCAAGTTTGAAAAGCTCCACTCTGGAGGGCCGACAAAATGGTAATGAGACAGATATTGATGGAGGCTTTTGGAAGATGTCTTACTAATTTATAGGTATGCTTTGTCTGTGGTTACATCTTGAATGACGGACTATCAGGATCACAGAATGTTAGTCTGAGAAGGAATGTAAAGATTATCCACTCCAGTACAACCCTTGGATAAATCATATTATATGCTAAGGTAGAATTAATAAGATTCTAGACTTACCTAGGGACCTCTTAATGATAATACTTGAGCTCTATCCCAGACCAATTTAAGTCTGAATCTCTGTGAATGGGCATCAATAGGTTTTTTTTTTTGTTTCGTTTTGTTTTTTTGAGACGGAATCTTGCTCTGTTGCCCTGGCTGAAGTGCAGTGGTGTGATCTCGGCTCACTGCAAGCTCCGCCTCCCGGGTTCACGGCATTCTCCTGCCTCAGCCTCCCGAGTAGCTGGGACTACAGGTGCCCACCACCATGCCCAGCTAATTTTTTTTTGTATTTTAAGTAGAGACGGAGTTTCACTGTGTTAGCCAGGATGGTCTCGATCTCCTGATCTCGTGATCCACCCAAAGCGGCCTCCCAAAGTGTTGGGATTACAGGTGTGAGCCACTGCACCTGGCCTGACATCAATAGTTTTGAATAGCTCCCAGGTGATTATGAGGAATCATTGCTCTAAATTCCCTTTTCTTGCAATTAAGGTAACAGAAACCCAGAAGAAATGTCTCCTTGGAGGGTTGGGGTGGAAATCACACCCAGTATACTTTGGATAGACCATATGTTATGATCTGTCCAGTTTTGGGTAGTGACAAATCTTGATACAATATGTGGATCTCACTGATCTTTTGAACCATCTCAAGTTGTTTAGCACTGAGTAGATTTTGAGGTTAGGCAGTGAACCAGACACCCACCTTCCAAACCTCTCAGGTCAGCAGAGAAGATAAGTGATGCCAATAGAAAATGTGAGTGGTACAGATATTGGCCTGAGGGCCTAGAGAGGGACTATCCCACTGCAGTGTGGTGGCCGAGATGATAGTGTAAATGAGGGTGAGTAGCCAGCTGACACGTGGACTAGAGGTATTGAGAGGCTGCCTAGGCTCTGCTGTCACCTGCAGAGCCACTTGCAGTTGCTGGGTATTCTCATTCTGTCAGGACCTAATTGCTGTTCTCCCCCGCTTTCCAGTGCCCAACCTTTGCAAACAGATCTGCAGCCACCTCTGCCTTCTGAGACCTGGAGGATACAGCTGTGCCTGTCCCCAAGGCTCCAGCTTTATAGAGGGGAGCACCACTGAGTGTGATGCAGGTAGGAGCGCTGCCCGAGCAGCCACGGGGACCTGGGAGCACTCCTCTGCTGCCTTCAGGAGTCAGAAGAATCCCTGTATGCTGGGTCCTTTGCAGCAGAGTGGGGGTGGCTGGAAGGAGGGATAAGGGATGTGGGAGGTATGAACAGAATTGAGTGGGACTTAGGGGGCAAACAGAACTGTGTTCCAGTGACTGCTGAGAATTATTTGCTAAGATCTGCAGAAATATAGATCCAGTGCCCCTAATCTATTGCTGTGTTGTTTTGTAAAGACATTTTGAAGAGTGAGTTTTTATAAGACCTCTACCTCAAGCTGGATTCCCATTGTCCCAGAATCCACTCAACCTTAACTGTAGCTCCTCAGGGTACAGAACCATGTTCAGTTTTGACAACTGAAAAAGGGCTACCTTTTGAAAAGTGCTTTATATTATCAGGAGATGAAGACCAGCATGAGGAAGCTGTGGTTTAATTCTAGTCGCAAACGCTGTGGGTGATCTATTCTTGGCAAGACTTTTTTTCAATGACTCTTTTAAGGAGTTAATAAGCCGGATGGGGTCGAATAACCCTAACTAGCATCCGGTGCCGGAAAAGCCTGTGAAAAAGTCATCCTGCAATTCACTAGCGGCCCATTTTATGGCTCACAGCCTTAGGGCCTTCCCCCAGTTTTAGCTGATGGGGAAAGGAAAACGCTTAACCACCTTCTACCACCAGGGGGAGCAGGCAGCTAGACCAGGAACCACCCTTTGACTCATTCCAAAAAGGCTGAAAAGTTGGCAGGTTTAGGGAATGAATCCAGGGAGAAAAAACTGCTTCTTGTCTCCCCTCTTCCCCTACTCTTGCACTCATCCCAACGCTACTGGGGAAATATTGGTAGGAATCCAATATTTCGAGCCGTATTTGGAACAAAATGACAATTTCAGGCTTTGAGACTTGTTCTATGCTGTGGATAGATTGTTTTGCCACTTACTGCAATTTCACATCGTAGGAGCAGTGTGGTCCTGGTTGTCACCTCATCTACTACTTTTCTCATTTAAACTTTTTGCCAAGTGGATTTTATTAAGATTCTTGTTTTAAAGAACTTTAACCTAAGTAAGCACACGAATGATAGCAGTCATTCCATATGGGGCCTCAGTTTGGTATAATAATTAAGCAATTAGTCCAGTGAGATTTCTTGAGTGCCAGCTATGTGCCAGGCACTGTTCTAAGTGCTGGAGGTAACAGAAGTGAACAAAACAGACAAAACCCCCTGTGTGTATTGAGTTTACATTCTAAGAGGACAATAAATAGAGAAGTCAATAAATATATAGTAGATCAGGTGGTACTATGGAGAAAATGAAGGCAGGGGAAGAGGGATGAGGATGGGGTGGGTGGGGATTGTCCTTTAGACAGTGTTCAGGGAAGACCTGTCTGATACAGTGAACAATGAGTGGAGACTCAGATTGAAGGACTGAGCCAGGAGGGTATCTAGACTCTTTAAATAATATACACATGTGACCTATACTTATTAAGCATCTTCAACATATAAGACACTGAAGCACTAATTTCCCATCAGGCACATCCTGGGAGTATGTACGGGCCTAGCTGGGAGCAGGGACTTGGAGTAAGGGCAGTTTGGGAGGACTTCAAAACTCAGGAGCTCTCTAGCTAGCTGCTTATCAAGTATCTCTATATCTGTAGCTATGTGACTGCCTGTGGACCTATCAATTACTGATGCTTTGGTGTCTTTAGTTGAAGTTTCAAGGTGGGTCTACATTAAACTCTTGATTTTAACTGGGTTCACGGAGGAGAATTCTGAAAACTTCAAATGAGAATGTGAACATTTTAAGATATTATTTTATCACTAGGTTCTTGTAACTGTTAATATATGTGCTCCAGAGTCTAGTACCTCTCCATTGTTTTTTGGGAAAAATTCTATAAACTGCCCCCTTTCTTTCCACTAAATGTGTGTTACTCTCCAAGACCTTAAGGAAACTCACTGGACTTAGGGGGAACGTAAGCTTTGACAGGGAGACTAATTGGCTGGCCCTCCCCTCCTCCCACCCCTAACCCGGGCCAGTTTGCATGGTGTGGGCACTTTGCTGAGTACAGCTGACTAACACCTGCATGGCTTTCCCTTCCTGCAGCCATCGAACTGCCTATCAACCTGCCCCCCCCATGCAGGTGTATGCACGGAGGAAATTGCTATTTTGATGAGACTGACCTCCCCAAATGCAAGTAAGTCTGAATGTTGAGGTCCCAGCTATAGGCTTTGCCTCTTCTGGAGAAATTTGAGACCTTAAAGTAGCCAGGAAAACAAATACAGGAACCTCACCAGTTCACTAATTCTTACATTTTAACCAGCTTGCCTTCCCTTGAGGGGGTCTACAGAGAACTGAGGCAGTGCTTCTTTAACTAGAATGTGCGTAAGAATCCCGTGGAGATCTGGTTCAAGTGCCCATTCTCACGCACAGAGATTCTGCATTTCTAACAAGCTCTGGGTGAGGCCACAGGGTCTTGGACCACACTTTGGGGAACAAGGAGTTAAAGAATTGGCAGCAGCATTTTCCTACTCACCTGGTATTGTTAATTACAACAGGGCTGTGGGAGAAGAGCTGTCTGCAGGGCTGCTTTAGTACAAGGCACTCGTGATGAGCAGGAAGACTGGGATGAAGATTCGGAAAGAAGATGACTGTGTTAAGAAAACTCTAACATGGAGCAAGATAAATAGATGTCTTTAAAAAGCATTTAATGAAAGCATATAAAAGAAAAAAACATAACCATGGTTTCCATTTGTACTCTCTAAGGAAGCATTGCATAGATTAGACACCAATAGGTTTTCGTGGCCAGACTCACCCCATCGGTGCCACAGCTACTCCATTAAAAGTGCATTTCTAAACTCAGAGCACTGTTCTTTCTGCTTGGTTTCTCTTGGCAGAATAAACAAAAGTCATGCAAGATACATTGCCTGTTCAACATGTAATTTATGCAATCAAAGCTCTCTCTACTTCAGGATGTGCTCAGAAAAATTCAGTAGAAGCCTAAGAACATAACAGCTAGTGAATGATTTGCTTTTTCCTTTCAGGTGTCCTAGTGGCTACACTGGAAAATATTGTGAAATGGCGTTTTCAAAAGGCATCTCTCCAGGAACAAGTAAGTTTTAAGAATGTGAGCAACCTGGAAATTACTCATGGCCCCTACGTTGAATTCTGTCACAGCTTTTCTACTTAACCCAGTCTTTGAAGGAGTGGTTCTAGCCCCTAGGTTCTGCCAGGATTGCGGGCTTCCGTGTGTTGATGTGCTCTCTGCTCTCTTCTTCTATAGCCGCAGTAGCTGTGCTGTTGACAATCCTCTTGATCGTCGTAATTGGAGCTCTGGCAATTGCAGGATTCTTCCACTATAGAAGAACTGGCTCCCTTTTGCCTGCTCTGCCCAAGCTGCCAAGGTCAGTTTCATTATGGGGAACGTTGATGTTTGAAGCCTAAGTAATTCATATGAAGCCATGTGAAGGACTTAGTTTTCTTTCTAAGTTAAAAAAGCACAATATGCAGTTCACCTATTCCACAGAAACAAAAAGTAGTGAGGATGTAAAGCAGTCACTTCAAATCACAACTTCTTAGTCAAGTGCTTCTCTAAAGCCTGAGTGACAAGGCTTCTCTAAAGCCTTGTAGTCCAAATGGTTGTGCCTACTGGTAGGTGTTCAGGTCAGAGAGGAGTGAAAAGGCAGCTGTGTGATGGCCCAGGCTTTATCCTTCTGTGTGCTGGACTCTTTTTCTTTTAGATCTCATGGTTCAGGAATGTGCTTTAACGTTTCCAGGTAGCTTAGGGAACTTACTACCATATTTGACAGTGTAAATTTAGAGCGGGAATTGAGCATTACATTTAAGGAAGATTTGGCAATGTGGAGGAAAGGGTACTATTGTGAAAGGTTGTATTTGTTGTTGTTGTTGTTGCTTTAAATAACAAGACACTGTTTGGGTTACTTCTTTCCAGCTTAAGCAGTCTTGTCAAGCCCTCTGAAAATGGGAATGGGGTGACCTTCAGATCAGGGGCAGATCTTAACATGGATATTGGAGTGTCTGGTTTTGGACCTGAGACTGCTATTGACAGGTCAATGGCAATGGTGAGTATGGTTTCAAAATGATTATTTGAAGGTTGTCATTGATAGGATGAATATTTTTTATAAAGAATAAAATTCACCTAGAGAAGACTGAAATACAGTAGTAGGCCTCTCAGAATAAAGTCTGTACTACACAAGTTAGGAAACATTAGGTTTGTTGCTGAAAGGTGTCTAAAAACATTGGTAATAAAATTGGAATTCACCCCTGCTCTAAGCCACGCTGTTGAATTGGAATCATGAACAGTCTGAAGTTTAACTTGAATATTGAAGAGCTTTCTGGTTTTTTTGAGGGTGGTGTGTGGGGAGGACATGATATTTTGTTTTTATTTGATGACTTTTATATGTATAAAAGGAGTAGGGAACTATACTTTTCCTAGTGTCATATATTTTTCTGCCAATGTATAGTGGTGAAATAAACAGTGATTTTAGAGTTGGCATTGGTCCAGACCACGGCTCTGCCACCTACTAAGTATGTGACAATAGACATGGAGCTTGATATCTCTGACCCTCATTGTCCCTATTTGTAAAATAGGTACAATAATACCTCCTGGGAGGACCAAATGAAACACTTTATGAGGGGGCTGCCACAGTCTTGCCACTGAGGGGGCTTTCTGTAATCAGTATTGGGAAACCACTTTCAGAATTTTGTCTCTCCCTCAAATCTTTCATTGTTTTCCTTCCCTGAAAATATATTATCCACTCTTTTTCCTTCCCCTCTCTCCTTATTCTTCTTTTCTTCTTCCACCATTATCCTTTTCTCTGTTGCCCAGACCCAATTCCCAAGTGAGTTATTTAAGAGAATTTGGATATAAGAAGAATGTTTCCATTTCCTTGAGTTGGTAAACTAGTGCATGTTATGTTACTTTGCATAATAATTTGCCATATGGAGGTCTTGGGTTTTGCTGGCTTTTTTTTTTTTTCAAGTTCCCTTTTGGGTAACTTTTGGCATAGCACCTAGCATACCTCCAGGTGTGAGGAAGGCACCTTTCTTTGTGTGTGAACCAGATTAGTATGGTGTAATCTCTCTCTGTTTCTCTCTCTCTCTCTCTCTCTGCCATTAGAGTGAAGACTTTGTCATGGAAATGGGGAAGCCACCCATAATATTTGAAAACCCAATGTACTCAGCCAGAGACAGTGCTGTCAAAGTGGTTCAGCCAACCCAGGTGAGAAACCATACAGTCTTTTCTTTCACTTACTGCTGTTGCTGGATCTTAATCTATTGAGTCATGTCTTCTTAGGATTTTCCTAACCTTCCCTCCAAAGGGAAGGAAGCGTAGTGAGTGGTCCATGCTGCAGCTGCCCTATCTGCAGCAACAGGACCAACCCAAGGATATAAGACCTGAAAACAATCAGAATCCTGTTCTGTTGCACAGTGGTGGAGGTTTGGCAGCCATGCCGGGGCTGCTGACCAAGAACCTTTCGTTTTGAGTGGTGTCAGAGCAAGAGAGGTCTGAGTCCCTTCAGGGGCCTGGGAAACACAGTGCCTGAAGCACCACAGCTTCTCTACAAATACTTGTGAAATGAATAAGTGGAGAATTGTCAGGTCATTATACAGGAACTTGGGGACTGGGCCCACTCTCTGGTTCTTGCTGCTATCCCAAGCATGTGGTTTGAGGTGGATTAAAGGGAGAGGGACCTCTTATGCTTGCTGTTGCGATACTTTTCTGAAAAGTACAAAGGTCTCTAGAGTTAATGGGCGATATCTAAATTTCCTTGTTGCAGCCTTGTTGCGCAGTCATCTTTTTTTTTTTTTTTTTTTTGTGTGTGTGTGTGAGCAACAAGGCTGTTTATTTCACCTGGGTGCAGGCGGGCTGAGTCCAAAAAGAGAGTCAGCGAAGGGAGATAGGGGTGGGGCCGTTTTATAAGATTTGGGTAGGTAAAGGAAAATTACAGTCAAAGGGGGGTTGTTCTCTGGCAGGCAGGAGTGGGGGTCACAAGGTGCTCAGTGGAGGGGAGTGTTTGAGCCAGGATGAGCCAGGAAAAGGAATTTCACAAGGTAGTATCATCAGTTAAGGCAAGGACCAGCCATTTTCACTTCTTTTGTGGTGGAATGTCATCGTTAAGGCAGGAACAAGCCATTTTCACTTCTTTTGTGATTCTTCAGTTACTTCAGGCCATCTGGGCGTATACATGCAGGTCACAGGGGATGCGATGGCTTAGCTTGGGCTCAGAGGCCTGACATTTATGCCTTCTTATATTAATAAGAAAAATAACATAAAATAGTATTGAAGTGTTGGGGCAAAGAAAAAATTTTTTGGGGGGGGTGGTATGGAGAGATAATGGGCGATGTTTCTCAGGGCTGCTTCAAGCGGGATTAGGGGCGGCGTGGGAACCTACAGTGGGAGAGATTAAGCTGAAGGAAGATTTTGTGGTAAGGGGTGATATTGTGGGGTTGTTAGAAGAAACATTTGTCATGTAGAATTATTGGTGATGGCCTGGATACGGTTTTGTATGAATTGAAAAACTAAATGGAATAAGAGAAGGAGAAAAACAGGTATTAAAGGACTAAGAATTGGGAGGACCCAGGACATCTAATTAGAGAGTGCCCAAGGAGGTTCAGCATAGCCCTGCCAGCAAAGATTATTTGCTTACTTTAAAAGGGAGTTAAGAGTGGCAGTTTCGGGATAGCACCAGGAGATATCAGCTGTGATGGCTTGGAGAAACAGTGTAAACCGGCGATATAAACAAGAGCAGGGCATTTATGAGTAGTTGAGAATGGTGAATAGGAGTATGACTAGACAGAAGATAGTAGGGATGACAAGTTTTTTGGGGTGCAGTCCAAGTTGGTCTGGTGTCTGGAATGAGACTGGGGCTTAATAAAAAGGAGCGTCTATACAGGAGCTTAAATGGGCTGTACCCTGTAGCATTCCGAGGACAGGCCAGAATTCTGAGAAGGGCAAGTGGTAAAAGTATTGTCCAGTCCTTTTTAAGTTGGTGGCTGAGCTTGGTGAGGTGTGTTTTTAAAAGACCATTAGTTCATTCTACCTTTCTTGAAGACTGAGGACCGTAAGGGGTATGAAGGTTTCACTGAATACCAAGAGCCTGAAAAACTGCTTGGGTGATTTGATTAGTAAAGGCCAGTCTGCTATCGGACTGTATAGAGGTGGGAATGCCAAACCGAGGAATTATTTCTGACAGAAGGGAAGAAATGACCACAGTGGACTTCTCAGACCCTGTGGGAAAGGCCTCTACCTATCCTGTGAAAGTGTCTATCCAGACCAAGAGGTATTTTAGTTTCCTGACTCGAGGCATGTGAGTAAAGTCAATTTGCCAGTCCTAGGCGGGGGCCAAACCCCAAGCTTGAGATGCAGGGAAGGGATGGGGCCTGAGAAATTCCTGAGGAGTAGTAGAATAGCAGATGGAACACTGAGAAGTGATTTCCTTGAGGATAGATTTCCATGATGGAAAGGAAATGAGAGGTTCTAAGAGATGGGCTAGTGGCTTGTAACCTACATGGAAGAGGTTATGAAATGATGACAGAATAGAATGGGCCTGTGAGGCTGGAAGGGGATATTTTCCTTGGTCTAAGAACCATTTGCCTTGTGTGGGAAGAGACTGATAGGTGGAAGTTTCAGTGGGGGAGTAGGTGGGAGTGACTAATGTGAAGGAGAAAAACTGACCGTGAGAGACAGAAGTTGGAACACTAGCTGCTTTTTTAGCTAATTTATCAGCATAAGCATTGTCCTGAGCGATGGGATCTGATGCCTTTTTGATGGCCCTTGCAGTGAATGACTCCAGCTTCCTCTGGAAGTAAAGCAGCTTTGAGAAGCATTTTTATTAAAGATGCATTAATGATAGAGGACCCTTGTGTGGTGAGGAAACCTCTTGCATGGTGGTGCAGGATATGGAAGGCATATATAGAGTCAGTATAAATACGGACATGTAGTCCCTTTGCAAGAGTGAGGGCTTGACTTAAGGCAATGAGTTCGGCTTGCTAAGAGGTAGTGGAGGGGGGCAGAGCGGTGGCCTCAATGATAGATGTGGAAGATACTATAGCATAGCCTGCCTTTGCTGGTGAGTGGTGATTAGGCCTGGTGGAACTGCTATCAGTAAACCAAGTGCGTTCAGGGTGAGGAACAGGATAAAAGGAAATATGGGGAAATGGGGTGAATGTCAGGTGGATCAGAGAGATACAGTCATGGGGGTCAGTTGTGGTATCCGGAATAATGTGGGAGGCCGGATTGAAGTCTGGGCCAGAAACAATGGTAATTGTGGGAGACTCAACAAAGAGTGAGTACAGCTGAAGGAGCCGGGGAACAGAAAGTATATGCATCAGGTGGGAGAAAGAAAATAGATTTTGGAAGTTATGAGAACTGTAGAGAGTGAGTTGAGCATAGTTTGTGATTTTTAGGGCCTCTAAAAGCATTAAAGCAGTGGCAGCCGCTGCACGCAGACATGAGGGCTAGGCTAAAACAGTAAAGTCAAGTTGTTTGGACAGAAAGGCTACAGGGCATGGTCCCGGCTCCTGTGTAAGAATTCTGACTGCACTAACCATGCCTAGGGAGGAAAGGAGTTGTTGTTTTGTAGAAGGGATTGAGGTTTGGGAGATTAGTCAGACACGATCAGCAGGGAGAGCACGTGTGTTTTTATGAGAATTATGCCGAAATAGGTAACAGATGAGGATGAAGTTTGGGCTTGACTGAAGTAATGGGGGCTGTCTGTGAAGCTTTGCGGCAGTACAGCCCAGGTAATTTGCTGAGCCTGATGGGTGTCAGTGTCAGTCTAAGTGAAAGTGAAGAGAGGCTGGGATGAAGGGTGCAAAGGGATAGTAAAGAAAGCATGTTTGAGATTCAGTCAGTCATCTTTAAGAAGAGCTGGGAGATGAAATAGGAATATAGGTGAAGGGAATAACTTTACATAAGGTCTGCATCAATAGCCCCAGCACCACTTCTACTGCTTGTCAACTGCGAACATGTGTCTCCTTTGTCACAACAACTATGGCCTTAGTGACAATGAATAACTGTCATTGTTAACACCTATGCTCCTTTTGAACTCGAGATATGGCACATTTTAATACAGAAACTAGAAATGTTTATTTTACAAATATTTTGTGATTTCAAGATCGGAACTGTTTAAATCTTGAAAGCATTTTCCCTGATCCTTTGATAAACAGATATGAAAACTTTAATCACATGATAAAAGAGATATGACATTTCATTTGACATCTTCACTTAAAATGAAATGAGGCCATGTATACAAATGCATATCCAAGTTTCAGAATAAACAAGCAATGAATGTGAAAATATAGGAAAATATAGGAATTGTCTACCTTGTAGTTTATTATGCATTCATGGTAATTTGGTCTTAAAAGGGAACCTTGGAACTGTATGAATGTTATAGAAAAATGCATAGAAGATTATTAATTCTATCATTCTCATCTTTTCAAAAATTCAACCTCTTTTTAGTAGTACTATGAAATCTTAATTTCCAAAGATAGGATTTATTAATATTCAAAGAAATTATTAAGATCCAAAGATAGGATTCTCAGTTCATCAGTGAGGTTGGGGAATTATTCTTGCTGTTCTTCTAGGATTTGGCTTCCAGTATATAACTAGAGTATGATTATCCAAAAATTTGGTCAACAGTGGGAGTAAGAAGGTATAGAGAATACAGTAGAAATTGCTAGTAATAAGTGAGAGTGTGACCAGTGAGGGATGTGTTTGCCTCCCAGGATTAAGGTATGAGGTGACTTAGTGGTTGCTGCTCTTGATTTTGGGGCGGTGGGAGTGATGTTTAGTCCTGACCTACTGGGTCATGCAATAAAAATGGTGCCTGATGATGTCTGCGGGAGAACAAGATGGCGAAAAGAGCCAGAGTTGGTACAAACTTTACAGCAAATTTATTTACTACTAAATTCTTTCAAAATTGGGTAAAGGCCTTTAATATGTCCACAGGTGGCTGTATCTGGAAATGTGGATAATAAGAATTATGGAAGTCCCATAAACCCTTCTGAGATAGTTCCAGAGACAAACCCAACTTCCCCAGCTGCTGATGGAACTCAGGTAACAGTTGCTGACTCCTGAAATAATGTGGGATTTGGAAAAACTTCGGGATGGCCGGGTTGTTATTAACCTTAAGCAAACAAGGGAGATTCTGGCAGGCTCAAAGATCTCAAGATGTGTTGACAGTTAATAAATATAATTTTTAAAAAAGTCATAGATTGAAAAACTTTCCACCAAATAAAGCTACATTCTAACGTTGAGTTGGGAATAATGTTCCTTGTAACATGGGAGGACACGTCACAAAGAAGAACAAATAGACTTCTGGATCCAGTATCTTCAGACCAGAGACATTTAAGTTGAGAAATTGACTCAGTATGAATAAAGATTTCACTGTGTCAAAGATACAGATGAAAGATCCTTCTCTGTGTGCCGTGATTTCTCTACAGCATGCATCTTTTTTCTTTTAAGCTGTTCTTCGCTCTCCTGCTATTACAGATCGTTACCACTAGGTGGCACTAATTTACATACTCTTTTTCCATTCATCATCCACCTATTCATTATTGGCCAACCAATCATCTAACTAACGTTATTCCCCTCGATGTGTCAGGCATGGTGTTTAATACTGGAGATTGAAAGAAAAAAATGCCACTAGATGGAGCTTCTTAAACATGCCTGCAGGTACTTTGCAATTGGTACACTATTTGGTCTGCAGGAAGAAATTCAATAAATATATTTGATATTAAACTCTGTATTAATGTATATCATTAGTTTTAATGAATGCATATGCAGCTATCCCAGATATAGCTGTTTGAATCTGGACAAACTGCTTTACCTCTGGGGCTGGAGTCCTCAATAATATTTCTCACTGGGGGCACTATTGGCATATTGAGTGGGACAGTTCTTTGTGCTACAAAACTGTCCTATGCACTCAGGGAATTTCAGTATTTCCGGCCCCTGTCCACTAAATTCCAGAAGTGTCTCCCCTCATTCAGTATGACCCCATAAATCACCTCCCCTCCCCCAACACATGTGCACTCACTCCTAGTTGAGAACCACTAGGATCTGGAATGTCTCTGTTCTAAGGTTCTATGACCAATTTTGTGAAGTAATGTAAAGAAATGAAAGTCTAAGAGTAGTTGGAAATTTTACCATTTTATACAATCTTTATTTCTCAAATTTCATAGTCTATAAACATTGATATCTGGATAACTTGGCAGTCTCATTATCATCTTAAACATTGGTTTCTGTTCTGCTTATTTAAATCAAAATAAAATTTGAACTAAATTGATGCTGAGAAGAGTCTATACTGTACACCTTCTCAAATTCCCTTATTTCTTCTTTTCATGTCACACACACACACACACACACACACTCACAGACATACATAAATATTGTCTAGAAAGGAATTTTCAGTTTCAGATTTTTCAAGGGACTAAACATTTTTTCTTTAAGCTGTATTAAAAATGGATTTTGAAGATTAATTTTCCACAGACACATAGATGCTTGAATGTCATATGTTTGGTCCTCCAAGCCTGAGTCAACCCCAAGCTAATGCCAGATTTATTTTAAATTTTCAACATTTTTTTCTCAGTCCATCTCTAGTCTAGTGATCTTCTTCACTAAATAGAGATTTTCCCCAGCTGGTGCAGGAAGGGGACTGTGGTGGGGAGGCTGTAACCTCTGACCTGCATGTCTGTTATCAGAAACAAAAAGTAAACTGACAGGCTCTTTCAAAGGAGAGCAGATCTTCACCAATTGTAGTCCTTTCTTTCTCTTCCCCTTGGTAATACCTTGGTTCCTCCTCTTACTTTTTTACATTAATGAGGCTGAGACCCTCTAAAATGTGTCTTCCATGATATGTCCAGGGATCTCACTGTATTTCTTCCCTCCTGGGCACTGAGTTAACAGCCAGCATGGTTTAAAAGCAGTAGAGGCACTTGGGTGAGATCACCTAGGTTGATTTGAATATGCCAGAGTCTCACAAATGTATCTTTCATCCATAAATAAGTTGAAAGACTAACAGTTAAAAACATGGGCTGGGCACGGTGGCTCACACCTGTAATCCCAGCTCTTTGGGAGGCCGAGGTGGGTGGATCACGACGTCAGGAGTTCAAGACCAGCCTGGCCAACATAGTGAAACCCCGTCTCTACTAAAAATACAAAAATTAGCTGGATTGTGGTGGCACATGCCTGTAGTCCCAGCTACTCGGGAGGCTGAGGCAGGAGAATCGCTTGAACCCGGGAGGCAGAGGTTGTAGTGGGCCTAGACTGTGCCACTGCACTCCAGCCTAGGCGACAGAGTGAGACTTCATCTCAAAAAAAAAAAAAAATCAGTTCTATCATTTTCCAAAAGTTACATTGATATGCATAGGATCCCCCAAGGGGACAAAAACGAAAGTCACCATCCCTTTCCTCTTGTTAGTAATTGCTTAACTCCAAGTTAGCCATTTCATTTTGAAGCAATGACATCTAAGAGACTTTGGCCCACCCCACTTAACTGTAAGCGCCCAGAGGCAGAGCTCTGACCTGAATGTCTTCATGTTCCCCTTGGGGGCACTATGTACAAAGGAGGAACTCACTTGAATGTGGGTTAAAGTGAAGACCTCTTCTACTTCTGTAGACCTGTGTTCCCCGCTCCTCCACAGGCTGGTCCCCTGCTTTCACAGAGTAAGAGACACCCCATAAAACCTGTGGGCTCCCTCAGCTCCTGTTGAGAGTAGGCTGTCTGTTCCCTTGTCTCCCACCAGGTTTTTGTCTGGCAGTCAGCACAATAGGCAACTTTACAGTAAGGCGTGGGCCACACACCATGGTCCAGGGTGATTCTCTTTGGGTTCTCCAGTTTACGGGCCTCTGGGTCCCCTGAGTAATCATTACCTGCCCTTCTACCTGCAATTTGGTTGTATAATCTTGCTGTCACTCAGCAAGTATAGGATAATAAGTGTACCAACCTCCAGGGTTTGTTAAAAAAAATCAGAAACTTGTAAAACTCTTAGAATAGTTCCTGACACAGAGTAAGCACTCAATAAATGTTAGATGTTTTTGTTATTATTATTATTATGATACAGGAGGGAATGATGAAGGGAGAAGGGATACTCTTGAGTTGACCAAAGAATGTTACTTTAGGGAATAAGAGTTATAGTTTGGCTTCGCCATCTCCACCCAATTTTCAGGCAGCCCCAGAAATCTCTTTTTCTCCAGGTGCATCTTGTGTGTGTCTGTTTTATGTGTTCTCTCTGTACTGAGGTAACCAGGTGATCTGCTTGTAGGTACTATGGCACAAATTCTATAATAGATAAATTTGAAATCAAAGAAGTATTTAAAACCATTTGATGAAAAGAGCCCAGAGAGTTTCAGTTACTGTTCAGGGACCGTAGGAGGAATTGAACAATTTACCATATGGGCTGAATCACATGGTCCCAGGTCCCAAATTGCTTTACCCTTCAGTAAGAAGAAAATTTAAAATTGAGAGAGGAGGAAAAGAAACCCACAAAATAATCCCATTACTGAGAGGTTTTTGTTTTCCCCTTTTCATTTAGGTGACAAAATGGAATCTCTTCAAACGAAAAGCTAAACAAACTACCAACTTTGAAAATCCAATCTATGCACAGGTAATTTTTAACAATTTTTCTTAGCACAGACATTTTTTCTTAGAAAGTATTTGCTTGGTTAAATTGGACACACACTTAGATTATTCTGAGCAGAGTGGCCACAAATCGTCTTCTTTATGAAAAACCGTGTATGGTGACCTTGGGGGAATAGATGGCTGATTCCTGTTACGCTGTGTTCTTAGATGGAGAACGAGCAAAAGGAAAGTGTTGCTGCGACCCCGCCTCCATCGCCTTCGCTCCCTGCTAAGCCTAAGCCTCCTTCGAGAAGAGACCCAACTCCAACCTATTCTGCAACAGAAGACACTTTTAAAGACACCGCAAATCTTGTTAAAGAAGACTCTGAAGTATAGCTATACCAGCTATTTAGGGAATAATTAGAAACACACTTTTGCACATATATTTTTTACAAACAGATGAAAAAAGTTAACATTCAGTACTTTATGAAAAAAATATATTTTTCCCTGTTTGCCTGTAGTTGGAAGTATCCTGTGTGTCTTTTTTTACTTATGCCATCTCATATTTTTACAAATAATTATCACAATGTACTATATGTATATCTTTGCACTGAAGTTGTCTGAAGGTAATACTATAAATATATTGTATATTTGTAAATTTTGGAAAGATTATCCTGTTACGGAATTTGCTAATAAAGATGTCTGCTGATTTGGTTGGTGATCATTATAGTAAATGATCCAACGAGAAAAGGAATTGACTCGGGACCTTTAGCCGTGTCTAAAGAAGAGGCATCACTCATATTTCCTATAAAATTATCTAGGAAAGGAATCCAGGTCCCGCTCTTGGGTCCATTTTTACACATTAGCGCTTAATTAATGTTCAATATTACATGTCAATTTGATTAATGGGTATGTTGATAGGGGCCACTATGTGTTGTATAGACATCTGAACTTGACTGTAGGCTCCTCAGATACTACAGAAGGTAGAAAAAGCAATTCAGTTTGGCCCTTCTGTGTGTTGGCACTGTCTAACCAGAACTCTCTGTTTCATGTGTGTTCTCTCACTAGCTGCCAAGCAACATTTTTATTTGTGATGTCTATGAGGAAATCCCATGTCATTAAGTGCCAGTGTCCTGCATTGAGTTTGTGGTTAATTAAATGAGCTCCTCTGCTTGATGGACCCTGGAGCAATTTCTCCCCTCACCTGACATTCAAGGTGGTCACCTGCCCTAGTAGTTGGAGCTCAGTAGCTGAATTTCTGAAACCAAATTTGTGTCTTCATAAAATGAGGTGCAAAAAAAAAAAAAAAAATACCAGTTAAGCAAAGCCTTAACTGGGTTTTTGTTTCTATGAAAATATCATTATAATCACTATTTATTTCCTAAGTTGAACCTGAATAGAAAGGGAAACCATTCTTATTAAGCTTTTTATTAGGCCCTTTGGCTAAATGTGTACATTTATATTAGAATGTACTGTACAGTCCAGATCTCCAGATCTTCTCTTTAATTCTTATTTTTTTTTGTTTTTTTTTTTTAGAGATGGAGTCTTGCTATGTTGCCCAGGCTGATCTTGAAGTCCTGGGCTCAAGTGATCCTCCCACAAGTACGGGCATGAGCCACTGTGCCCGGCTTCTAGCTCTTCTCTTAAATAGTGGGTATAGTCTGCACAACAGGAACCATGGCAGGAATATACACTTTCCCATAGCAAATAGCATTCCCGACTCTCTGTGCTAATATTGCACATTTGTTAAACAATGAATGAATGGATGGATGGATGGATGGATGAATGAAACATATACTACTGATTATTTTATTCCAGAGTTCTCAAAATATTTGTTGCTGATATTTTGAGTGCTGACTGTAATTACTTTGATTAGATAAACAACTGGAAATAATGCTGCTGAAAAATTTCTAATAAATGTGTATTTTATCAAATGTTTTCTGTGTGCTTCATAAGCCCCAGTCATGAATCAGTTGTATTTTGCTGTGTAAAAAGCTTGAGGCTTTGAGTGCTCTTAGTCACACCAAGTCTGTACCACTCCTCCTTGGAACTGAATCCAGAGCAATTTGATTGAAAATCAAGCCTCTGCATTCATTTTTTTGTGTGTCCATGATATTCTGGGATGAGTTATAGGAAACGAATAACTCTCCAGAAATGAGAAGTTATCAAGAGTCGCAGGTAACCACTAGCATAGCCAGTCCTTGAATGCTGTCCATGGCTAAGGCAGAGCAGGGAGGAAGGGTGCATATTCCTGTTTCTCTAATAACTAGTGTTCCCCTAACAGTCATTTGTCAAGAGGACAATTTCCCAGCCAGCTCCTTTAAGCATAGGGTGTGGGCCATCTTCCCGCTGTTAATCTCTCTGAGCCTCAGCTGCTGCCTCTATAAAATAGGGGGCTCGGTTGTGAGACCCCAGTGTGGGAGTGTAACCTAACACCCAGCATAAAACATACCTTCAATCAATGGAAGCCATGACTATTATCATTTATGAAGTGAAGGGAAAATGGAACAGCCATTTGTGTGTTTTAAAAAGTTCCTTGGGTGATTTAACGTAGAGCCTTGGTTGAAAATGACGATTCTAAATAGAAATGGCTGCTCTTTCTTTTTTAGTGGAGGAGGTTACAGAGGTGAACGAGATTGTGTCTGGGCCTTTGAAAGGATTAACACATATCTTGCCTATAATGAGGCTGAAGAGCAGATGATACAAGGTTTGGTCTTGCTTTACTGTCATTTGAAGGTGATAGGAAGGGCAGTAAACACTCCTGTACATAGAAATGGGAAAAGGTTGAGAAGACGGAAGTGCATATTCACATCACAGCACAGGGAACTGAGCCACCGCTGAAATAAATATACCTTTCCCAGATTCTTCCAAGGATCCTGAGGAGTTGTTTGAGTTTGTTGTATACATTCTGAATATAAGTCCCCTATCAAGTGAGTAGTTTGCAAAAATTTTCTTCCATTTAACAGGTGGTCTCTTCATTTGGATTGTTTCCTTTGCTGTGCAGAAGCTTTTTAGTTTATTATAATCCCATTTGTCTTATTTTTGGTTCTGTTTCCTGTGCTTTTGAGGTCTTAGTCATAAATTGTTTGCCTATAAGAAAGTTCAGGAGAGTTTTCCCTAGGTTTTTTTCTACTATTTTTATAATTTTGGGTCTTACTTTTAAGTGTTTAATTCATTTTCAGTTAATTTTTGTATATGGTGAAAAGGGTCCAGTTTTTTTCTTCTGCATGCAGCTACCGATTTTCCCAGCACCATTTATTGAAGAGGGTGTCCTTTCCCCCGTGTGGGTTCTTGTTAGCTTTGTCAAAGATCAATTGGCTGTTAAATATGTGGCTTTATTTCTGGGTTCTCTATTCCATTCTATTGGTCTAGGTGTCTATTTTTATACCAATATCATGCCATTTTGGTTACTATAGCCTTGTAGTCAGGTAGTGTAATGCCTCCAACTTTGTTCCTTTTGCTCAGGATTGTCTTGGCTATTCGAGCTCTTTTTTTTTGGTTCCATTTTGTTCCATTTTTAAATATTTTTTTCTAATTCTGTGAAGAATGGTGTTGGTATTTTGATGGGGATTGTGTTGATTCTGTAGATTGCTTTGGACAATATAGTCATTTTAACAATGTTAATTCTTCCAATCCATAAGCATGGAGTATTTCTCCATTTGTTTGTGTCCTCTTCAATTTATTTCATCAGTCTTCTGCAGTTTTTCTTGTAGAGATTTTTCACCTCCTTGGTTAAATTTATTCCTAGGTACTTTTTTTTTTTTTGTAGCTATTGCCTTCTTGATTTTTTTTTCTCAGCTAGCTCATTATTGGTATATAGAAATGCTACTGATTTTTGTATGTTAACTTTGTATCCTGCTACTTGACTAAATTCATTTATCAAACCTAGGAGTTTTTTGATGGAGTCTTTAGATTCTTCTGGATACAAGATCATATTATCAGCAAACAGTGACAATTTGACTTCCTCTTTTACAATTTGGATGCCTTTTATTTCTTTGTCTTGCCTGATGGCTCTGGCTAAGACTTCCAGTACTGTGCTGAATTGGTTAAGAGTGGGCATACTTATCTTGTTCCAGTTCTTAGAGAAAATTCTTTCAACTTTTCTCCATTCAGCACAATGTTATCTGTGGATTTATCATATATGTTTTTTATTATTTTGAGGTATTCCTAGTTTGTTGAGAGTTTTCATTCTGAAGGGATGTTGAATTTTATCCAACGTTTTTTTCTGCATCTATTGAGATGATCATATGGTTTTGTTCTTCATTCTGTTCATGTGATGTATCATGTTCATTGATTTGCATGTGTTGAACCATCCTTGCATCCCTGGTGTAAATCCCACTGGATCTTGGTGTATTATCTTTTTAATGTGCTGTTGGATTCAGTTTGCTAGTATTTTATTGAGGATTTCTGCATCTGTGTTCATCAGGGATATTGGTCTGTGGTTTTCTTTTTTTGTTGTGTCCTTGTCTGGTTTGGGGATCAGGGTAATGCTGGCCTTATAGAATGAATTAGGGAGATTTCCCTCTTTTTTGGAATCATTTCAGAGGGATTGGTATTAGTTCTTCTTTGTACATTGGGTAGAATTCAGCTGTGAATCTATCCAGTCCTGGACTTTTCTTTATTGGGAGACTTTTTATTATGGATTCAATCTTGCTACTTTTTATTGATCTGCTCAGGTTTTCTGTTTCTTCCTGATACAATCTTGGTAGGTAGTATGTTTCCAGGAATTTATCTATTTCCTAGATTTTCCAGTTTGTCAGCATATAGTTGTTCATAATAATTTCTGATGATCTTTTGTATTTCTATGGTATCAGTTGTAATGTCTTCTTTTTCATTTCTGATTTTGTGTATTTGGGTCTTTTCTTGGTTAGTCTTGCCAGTGGTTTATCAATTTTGTTTATATTTTTGAAGAGCAACTTTTGTTTTGTTAATGATTTGTATTTCTTTAAGCCTCTATTTCATTTAGTTCTGTTCTGATCTTTAGTATTTCTTTTCTTCTGTTCATTCGGGGTTTGGTTTGTTCTTCCTTTTCTAGTTCCTTCAGGTGCATTGTTAGGTTCTTAGTTTGTAACTTTTCTACCTTTTTGATGTAGGCATTTAATGCTATAAACTTCTCTTTTAACACTGCTTTTGCTGTGTCCCACAGATTTTGATATGTTGTGTTTCCATTTTCATTTGTTTCAAGAAATGTTTTTATTTCCTTCTTAATTTCTTTATTTACCCAATGGTCACTCAGGAGCATGTTATTTAATTCCCATGTATTTGTATAGTTTCCAAAATTCCTCTTGGTACTGATTTCTAGTTTTACTCCAGTGTACTCTGAGAAGATACTTGATATAATTTTGATTTTTAAGAATTTGTTGATACTTGTTTTGTGGAGTAACATATGGTCTATTCTGAAGAATGTTCCATGTATTGATGAAAAGATTGTATATTCTGTAATTATTGGATAGAACGTTCTGTAAATGTCTGTTAAGTCCATTTGGTCTAAAGTCCAGTTTACATTTAATGCTTCTTTGTTGACTTTCTGTCTAAATGATCTGTTTAATACTGAGAGTGGGGTGTTGAAATCCCCCACTATTATTGTACTGCACTCTATCTCTTTATATCTAGTAATATTTGCTTCATGAATCTGGCTGCTCCAGTGTTGGGTGCATATCTGTTTAGAATTGTTATGCCCTCTTGCTGGATTGATCCCTTTATCAACATATAATGACCTCCTTTGTTTTTTATTTTTGTTTCTGTTTTTTACTGTTCTTGCCTTAAGGTCTGTTTTATCTGATATAAGTATAACTACTCCTGCTTGCTTTTGGTTTCCGTTTGCATGGAATATGTCTTTCCATCCCTTTACTTTCAGTCTTTATGTGTCTTTACTGGTACAGTAAGTTTCTTATAAGCAACATATAGTTGGATCATGTTTTTAAATCCATTCAGCCATTATATTTTCAGAATTTAGTTTGTTTATGTTCAAAATTATTATTGATATGTGAAGCTCCGTTCATTCCTGTCATATTGTTAGTTGTTTTCTGGTTGTTGTAAATATTCTTTGTTCTTTACTTTTTCTCATATTGATTGTCATTGTAGTTTGGTGAATTTCTGTAGTGGTACCATTGAGTCCTTTTTCTTCCTCCTTTATGTGATTACTTTACCAGTGAGTTTATATGTTTGTGTGTTTTCATGATGGTAAATATTGTCTTTTCACTTCCAGGTTTAGAACTCCCTTGAGTATTTCTTATAGGTCCAGTCCAGTCTAGTGGTAAACAAATTCTCTCAGCATTTTCTTGTGTGGGAAAGACCTTATTTTTTCTTCATTTATGAAGTGCAATTTTGCTGGAAATTGTATCCTCGGCTGGCAGGTTTTTTTTTTTTTTTCTTTCAGCACTTTGAGTATGCCATCCCATTCTCTTCTGGCCTGTTAGGTTTCTGCTGAGACGTCTGCTGTTAGTCTGCTGAGGGTTACTAGATAGATTACTAGATGGTTTTCTCTTGCTGTATTTAGGATTCACTCTTTACCTTTGACTCTAAACAGACTAAGTATAATGTGCCATTGAGAAGACCGTTTTGCATTGTGTCTTTTTGGTGATTACTGAGTCTGCTGTAACTGAATGACTAAATCTCTTGCTAGACTTGGGAAGTTTTCATCTACTCATTAAATAGGTTTTCTAATCCTTTGTCTCTTTGCCCTTGAGGATACCAATAATGCAAATATTCAATTGCTTTATGTTGCCCCAAATATCACAAAGATTTTGTTTATTCTTTTAAAATTCTTTTTTATTAATTTTTGCGTAACTGGATTATTTCAAAAGGGATTCTGAGATAATGAGATTCTTTCTTCTGCCTGATCTAGTATACTGTTGAAGTTTTCAAATGTATTGCGAGCTTTTGTATTTCCTTCAATGAATTTTTCCCTTCCAGAATTTCTCTTTGGTTATTTTAAAAAATGTATTTATTTTGTTAAATTTCTCATTCATATCCTGAATTGTTTTCTGATTTTTTTTAGTATTGTTTTTCAGAATTCTCTTGTATCTCACTGAGCTTCTTTAAATCAATGTTTAAAATTCTTTATCTGGAATTTCAAAAATTTCTTTTTGATTAAAATCTATTGCTAGAGGATTATTGTGTTCCTCTGGAGGTGTCATGTTTTCTTGCTTTTTCATGTTTCGTGGGTCCTTATGTTGCTATCTGATGTAATGGTTGGTGTAACAGTTGTTTCTTCTCATTTTTTAATTTACTTTTGCAGGGGAGGACTTTTTCTGAAGTTGCATCTACGGTGTTGGTTGGGTAGGATACTTTGGCTTTGATTTTGAGTGCATGCAGTAGTGTAGTCTCTGTATGATTTATTTGACTATAAACAGCATAGTAGTATCTGTGCTTTCCTTAGTGAGTTAGGGTGTGGTTATTGGTGAAGGCTGTCGTGAAGTTGTGTTGGGGACTAGCATGCCATGTGTGCCAATATTCAGGCCCCAGTGGTGGCAGCGGTGGGCTGAATATGCCTATATTTTAGCCCCAAGGTGGTGTACAATGGTGCCTGTGTTCATGGTAACTGGTGGGCCAATTCTTAGGCTTCCAAGTGGCTTGCTTAGATTCCAGTCATGGCAGCGATGGACCAGGTGAGTGGGTGGGTTCTCAGGCACCTTGGACAGCTGACATAGCATAGGTGATAGCAGTAGCAGAGGTAAGGTGATTCTCTGGGTCACAGGCAGTATGCATTGATGTTGGTGGTGGCTCCAATGGACTGGGCAGGCCAGTCTCCAGGCCTGCATGTGGACTTGGCTGGTCAGCACCAGCTGAGGTGGTAGTGCCAGGAGTTTAGGTCCAACCTCAAATCCCTGGGAGGAGTGTTCAGGTTCTCAAGGTGGTGGATTGGGTTGGGCAATCCCCAGGACCCTGGACTGTGTGCCGTATCCTGGAGTTGGGGATGGCTGAAGCCAGATTGGCTGAGCTTGTGCTCAGGCCTCCCAAAGGTGAGAGCCATGGTGATCTTCAGGTCCTAGGTGGAGTGCTCGGGTGAGGAATGGTAGCATTGATGCTAAGGCCCTGCCACTGAAGAGGGTGTAGTCATCTGCAGTGACTACAGCCTGGGCTGGCAGTGGGGGAACGCACATCCCTCTCATGCCCCCTGGCCAGGCAGGCTGCCTCTCTCCCTTCTTTTCCCCTGCTTTTGATGTTTCCTGTCATTTCTCTGTTGAATTCTAGCATTCTCTCTGGGATAATGTATTTGAAGTGTGATTATCTATATACTATTTTGGTTCTTCTTCTTCTTCTTTTTTTTTTTTTTGAGATGGAGTCTCGCTCTGTCACCCAGGCCGGAGTGCAGTGGCGCGATCTCGGCTCACTGCAAGCTCCACCTCCTGGGTTCACGCCATTCTCTCCTGCCTCAGCCTCCCAAGTAGCTGGGACTACAGGCGCCCGCCACCAGGCCCGGCTAATTTTTTGTGTTTTTAGTAAAGACAGGGTTTCACCATGTTAGCCAGGATGGTCTCAATCTCCTGACCTCGTGATCCACCTGCCTCGGCCTCCCAAAGTGCTGGGGTTACAGGTGTGAGCCGCTACTTCGCCCAGCCCTATTTTGGTTCTTCTAAGTGCAGGTGGTGGGTATGAAATGCTTCTAGCCAGCCATCTTGAAGCCCTTTTTTGGAGTGTTTTTATAAGAATAGCTCCAGGTCTCCCAAATAATACAAGCTAAGAGGGTTGCATTCAGGTGGCATTGGGTGGGGTGTGTGTTCTGGGTCCTCCTGGCAGTGAGGAGGCTGTGGGCACCCACAGTCCTGGCTCACTACTTGTGGGCTCCTCCCCTTGGGTGAGCAGGTCAGTCCTTGGCTGCTGAATGGTCAGTCTTCTCCCCATCCCCAATTCTGACATGTCAAAGTCGCTCCTCTTGGTGAGGTGAGAGAACCCTTCCACCAGCATGATAAATCTTTGACGAGATGACTGAAAGGGGACTTCCCTCTCTGGGTTTAACTAGTGCTACACATCTTTCCTCAGCCTTTTCTGCTGGTTTTGTATCCTTCCTTCCCTGGGACGGTGCCACTGGATTCCTTAACAGCTTCCTGGGAGGGAATTTGAACAATACTTAGAGGGCTACTCTCAATAGAGTGTCTTCAGACAAGCCAGTGCCTACACACACACTCTTCAGTAGAGCTCTTCCCCTGCTAGAAAACTTTTTGCAGTGTTGTGGAGCTAAAGTATCCTTGGCCTTCCAATCTGTGTAAGAATTTTCTGCACTGGGGCTGTTTGTCTCATAGTCTACCTTGACTCTTCTTTGGGGGTCCTATGAGGTCTTTATTATGCAAACAGAACTCCCTAGTGCCCCTCCCACACATACACCAAGACAAACCCTGATTTGTCTGGATTCCAGGACAGGGGACAGAATGGATTTCATTCTGAGACCTGGGCCATTAATCATCTGTTTGGAATTGAGAATGAATTTCTCATAGAAACAATGTGTCAACTTATAGTTCAGATCTCTTTCCAGCTAACAAGAGCACATCCAATCGAAAATGTGGCCCAGCTGTAGAATTCATTGCATGAGGCTTGGTTCTGTGATTTGGCAACAGAAAGTCACACAATCAGGAAGGAAGAGAATACAGAAAAAAGAAAAAGAAAACGTCCTCCTTTCCCGGGTCTTGGGCCAGTCCTGGGAAAGTTCCTGAAACAAACCAAGCATGCTGGATCTTTGGCTTCCTGCCAGCTCCCCAATGGACCCCTTTTCCAGCACCCAGCGGCCTCTCTTCAAACATTCCAGGACCCCTGCTGTGTGAAATTCATCAGCTTGGCACCCCATCCAGGCTGGGCTCACTCCTCAGCAGGCTCCAAGCACCAACCTTAAGTCTCTAGCTGCCACCATGATCCCACAGTTCCCCTGCACAAATCTGCATGAGAGAGCCAAATACAAGGACTGTTGCGGGACATCATATTGGGTTAGAAGCAGAGTGCAGTAAGCATCTCTGGCAAAACATCCGCTATGTTGCTGTGAGCATGGGTTGTGTTCCAGCCCTATGTTAAGTGGTTTACCTATATCATTCACTCAGCAAATATTTGAGCACCAAGAATACTGGTGTGGGCATTAGGGGTTATAGTGCAAATGAAATAAACGTCCCTAATCTCGTGGAGCTTGCATTTGAATGCATTATTTCCTTTAGTTCTCATACTAAGCTTGAGAGCTAGTACTGTCATATCTCCATTTTATTCAGTAAAATAACTTAGGTGCCAAGAGATTAAATAACATACCCCAAGAACATAGCAGGTTAAGTCATGAGACTAGGACTCCACGCCAGGCTCTCTGCAATGTCAGAGACCTTGTTCTTACCACAAGGCCTGATCACCTGGGAGCCAGAGCTCCACAACTCCCAGCCCCACCACAGATGGGGTCAAAAAGGTGGGCTTAGTGGTCCCAACTTGTTGTTGATTTCCTCAACTTCTTCCTCTTTGTCTTCTTAGTTTATAGATTCTCAAGAGATCCTAGATATCCCCCAAGCTGAGGGAAGGGTGAAGATGGGCAGGAAGGCTGAGAATCATGGGTTGTGTGTGAATTGGGGGCTTTCTTTATGACCACAACCTCCATGGATCTAATTAGAGGTTTTCTCATGCCTCCTTGAAAGAGAAAGGGTAACTGTCAAAAGGTGTGAGTCATTGTGAGGCAGGAGAATTGGGAATTAGGGTAACCAAGGGTTAAGGCATAAGCAAAAGAACAGCAGGTGCAGCCAGTTCTAGAAAACATTAAGCAGCATACAGCATACATCCTAGCTCCTGAGATAACAAGACAGAAGTTTCCCCTTCAGC
Source organism: Pongo abelii (assembly GCF_028885655.2). Taxonomy (NCBI): domain Eukaryota; kingdom Metazoa; phylum Chordata; class Mammalia; order Primates; family Hominidae; genus Pongo; species Pongo abelii. The sequence continues at coordinate 71,685,546 of NC_071996.2, read as the reverse complement.
CTCTAATTGACCATGAGCCAAGTCTCCACTTCAGCCACTGATTGGTCACAGGCCAATCTTTCATAGGGTGTAAACAACTGGAGGCCTCTAAAGGGCACCTAGGGGCGTTACCAAACTGAATAAAAATTAATAAATGTCTTAATAAAAATCTTAACGGGAGGGGAAGCTCTTGAACCACTTGCTGGAGCCCGCTCCTACAAGAGCTCCTACAGGCTCCTACTCTGTGAAAAGTACTTTTGCTTTAATAAATCTGTGCTTTTGTTACTTAGTTCTTTTGTCACTTTGTGCATTTTTTTCAGTTCTTTGTTCAAAGTGCTAAGAACCTGGACAACTCACGGTCAAGACCTTCCATCTGGTAACAATTGTATAAATAAGTCGGTCTTGAAATAAAACATTTAGAATAGACTTCTTCAATGTCTATTCCCTGGAATCTGAATAACTGATATACTTTACACATACACAAAAAGAAAACAAATAAATTCCCATTTGCATTCCAGCATGAGACATGCAATGCTCACTAGTCAATGAGTTGAAGAAGCAAGTAGAGACCATCTAAAGGGGTGGGGGCAAGGTTCCTATGAGGTCTGAAAAGCAAGCTCATGAAGTCAGGGCCAGCACAATTTCAACCACCTCTGACCTTTCTAGCATTGAATGTAAGTTTAATTCTTCAGGTGACTCATTGGTCTGTAGAGACAAATGGAAACAACCCAGGACACATTTCCTGTGCTAATGCTTGATATCAGAGAAATGCCTCTTTCATCTGCAAGATCAGAATGCCTCCCTTTCTGCAATACAGAACTTTGGGTACCACCTCACTCAGCTTTAAATTCTGTATCCTCAGAAGACTGGGTCATTTCCTTCCACTTAAAACAGCCATCACATGTGTGCTTCTGGTCAGCAAAAGGATTCTGACTCTATTGACTCAAAAAGAGGACTTCCCCTCCTTCCCATCCCTCCATCCCTCTAAGTTCCCCCCTTCCTTTCCTCATTTATCATCCAAGCCTCATCCCTCCCTGTCCCCTCAGCCTTCTTCTCCAGGGGGCCTGAAAGGACCAACCACACATCCATCAAAGCCTGCCTCTGACAGCTGAGCTCAAGAACAAAACTAACAGAGCAGAGGAAAAGATAAAGAAAGAAGGTAAGTGGTGGGAGGACAGAGAGAGAGAGAGACAGAGGAGTGTTAGGAAACCTTCCTCTAGGGCTGCTTTTTGTTTTATTTAGGTACACAATGAATTTCTTTTATTTTGGTATGCATCCACATTTCAGCATTTAGTGGTCCTGAACAGAAAGTGGAAAAATGCAGCACTTTGCCAGAAGTCAAGCCCACCAATTTCCAGGATCTGCTGTGCACACTGAGTGCTTTCTTAATCCTTGCTGAGGATTTTGAGACGCAGCACCAACCACCAAAACCAAAGGATGCGCTGAATTCAAGGGTCTTTATGTTCCAGCTGCCAGATTCCAAACTAGACCCCAATGGATTGCAAGGATGACCAGATGAGAGCCCTGTTTAAAACTTCTCCAATTTTTAAAAGTTGAAGAAGAAATGAAAGGAAAAGAAAATAATTCAGAGGGATCATGTGTGTTTACAAGTGTCTTCATGAGGCCTTTCTCCAAGTTTAGCCACCAAAGACTCTGAGAGTTGGCAGGTCTGAGTAACCCTGGTTGACTTTTCTTTTCACCTTATCAAAATCCGAGTCAAAAAAACTCATCAGCTGATGATGATAGCAGAGGGTGGCAGGGCTGAGGACCTAATATTTACTTCCCAGGCTGGTGGCAAGTGAATAAATGCAGTTCCAAAACTAAACCAGGGAGGTCAGAGACTTGTTCCAACTTTACCTGGCTTCTGGCCAAAGCAAGGAAATGTCATGGAAAGTATTGGGTGGTGACAGTGCAAAAAGGGACTTGAGGAGGGGGAGGAAAAAACAGCACACCTTGATAAAGTGGGGGAGAGGATATGGGGAAATCCCTGAATTCTTCACCATAGGCAAGTGGAGGGGTCACAATCTGTGCTTTGGTCAAGGGTGGGAATGGAGGAGTGTGGGGACAAGAAGATGGCTTGGAAGCGGCATCATTTAAGGCTTAAAGAAAAAGACCAGGGATGCAGGCAAAGCTCCTCACATACCCAGCAGTAGTTCCACAGGCTGCAACCCTAAATCATCACGTCTACACTAACAAGCCGCCCTCAGGCTAGAGGGCTGTTGCAGGGAGGGGAGAGGGAGGGGAAGTGGGAGAAGGTAGAGACCCCAGGCCATGTCATCAGCAGCAAGGTGATTGTGTGATGTGTCTTTTTACAGCTGAGTTAGAAGTGTCCCACCAGTTATGACAGGAATCAATTTAAATAGATTTTATTCATGCCAGAAGCTCAACTATGTGGACAGTGTTTACACTTGACATGATGATTTGTTATAGCACAACTTATATATTTCAAATGGACAAAAAAATTAGTATCATTTACAATATCTTAAGATAAATTTCCTTCGAATGGAAGCTTTCTTTCCAGTACTTTCAGGTCTACAAGATGTACCTAGAAAATTTACTACTGTGGAAAATGAAGACTGCTTCAATTGAATGAGGGAAAAGGTGAAGGCCCGGTGGTTTTACTTTTGGATTAACTGCTATAACAGTATCCTTCGGGTGGCTGAGGGAGTTTCATATTTTCTTTAGACATCATTAGATGCTAAAGCTCTTGCAGAACAACTTTGTATCTCTTATTTTTTAAATTTATTTTGTATCCTTCAGTCAACTCACACCAGCAGAACCACTTTGATGCTATATGAATTCTGCCATTTTGGTAGCACTGATATGGCTCTTGGTCTACCACTCCATTCCATCTCATCATTTCCAACATGGAGTCTCCAGACTTAAAAAGCAGAATTGGAGTTGTTCAAGTTATTTTCAATACTTTAAAAAGCCAAATCGAAATGATGTGTTTACCATTTAATAGCAGGAGCTAACAGGCTCATCAATACCAGTAAGTCAGTTTAATCTTTAGTTCAACAAATTAATTAATCACATACTTGATGTTAGACTCTGAAGATACAGAGATGGATAGGCAGATGAATTCCTGGCCCATATATAGAAGTTGACTTTCTAGAGGTCCAGATAGACAAAACCAAGTAAACAGGTAGACTTGTTAAAAAAGATATGATGGCTAGGATGAAGAAAGAAAAGTAATCAATAATGTGACACAGAAAAACAGAGAGTGGAATCTAGAAAAAAGAGTTAGAAAGGACCTTGCTGAAACTGATACCTTTCATTTATCTTAATTAGTTAAAAATGGAAAACAAATGAAATAATCCATACAACAAACCCCCATGACATAGGTTTACATATGTAAAAAATCTGCACATGTACCCTTGAACTTAAAAGAAAAAAAAAGCCAATTATAAAGCTGCATGGGTTAATGGCAATGACTTTTGGTTGCATGTAATTCATGAATTTATGTTAACTTGTGGGAAAATAAGGTCTGGCTCCTGACAAAATAAACTACTTACAATCACATGAAAAAAAGGAAAACAAAGTAATTGTTACTCAATAAATACAATTATTTTGACAGATGATAGTTTTCAATGTGTGGGTACCCCATAGAATTGACAAAAATGGGTCTTCTTATATGAAACAGTTAAAACCACTGATCTAATTCCAACTCTCATTTAAGAAATAGAAAAACAGGCAACTTGGTGAGATCACATCACTGATCTGTGGCCAACTGGGAATAAGACTTAGGTCTCCTACGCCTCACTATGGGGCTCTTCCCATTGTATCATGCCTTGAATCACAGAGATGGCCTAGAAACCGTGTGGAGCATGTTGCAGAGATGTTACTCTGCATTGAAGCCTCCTTATTCAATCCTCTGCCTCTTATTCACAGTGTGATCTTGGGAAGGCTGTTTTGTGTCTCAGTTCCTTCCTCTATAAAACGGGATGCTGATAACACTACTTCCCTGAGGTTGTAGTACCTGTCCAGTGAAGGAGCCGAGGCACTGAGATGACTCAGTTCATCTGCAAGAGCCAGGAGAAAGGACAAAGGCCAGGGGTAGTTAACCCATGGGTGCATCTGCTCAATCAGGAAACAGCCTCAACCCATGGGGATGAAGACCTTGCTGCTCCAATGTTGCTCTGGTATTGTTCCTGGGAAGGTCACCTTTGGTCCCTGGGCCTCCCTTTTCCCTCCTAAAAAATGTGACTCCTACTATCCATCCCCATCTCAATCAGGAAAGATAAAATCCAAAAAGTGTTAAAAGGTGTTGACCCTTTGGAGAAGGTTTCTGTGTAGAATGCAGGGCTGGAAAAATGTTTTTCTCATCCATCTCTAGGTGCATGACTGAGGGCCCTATAACAAAGGCAGGTTAACAAGAGAGAAAGGCATGTACATTTATTTAATGCAAGTGTTATGTGACATGGGAGCTGTCAGAAATGAAGGCCCAAAGAAACAAGGAAACATATGTTTTTATGGTTAGGTTTGATGGAAAGTGGAGAAGGACTATCCAAGGAGAAGGATAATTGGAGAACAAACAGGTAAGATCTAATGGTAATAAACCAGGGAAGCTTAGCAAGGCCTGTTTGTTCAGATTCTTCTTGGCATCTCTGGGTCCTTGGTAACTTTTCCCCGAGTATAGGGAGGGTAACTCTCAAATGAAGGTCTTATGGCCTGCTTCAGAGGGAGATCAGGAAACGCTTCCTAGGTTTTATAACAGGTTTCCAGGGAGTGGCGGGCAGGGAGGTGAAAGTGACCTTCTTGCTTCTGTTGTTTTTCAAATGCTAAGATGCCATTGATTTATTTTTAGAGACAGAATCTCACTCTGCCACCCAGGCTGGAATGCAGTAGTATGATCATAGCTCACTGCAGCCTCACACTCCTGGGCTCAAGGGATCCTCTTGCCTCAGCCTCCCAAGTAGCTGGGACTATAGGTGCATGCCCTCATGCCTGGCCAATTTTTAAATTTTTTTCTAGAGACAGGGTCTCACTGTGTTGCCGAGGCGAGTCTCAAATTCTGGGGCTCACGTGATCCTCCCACCTTGGCCTCCCAAAGTGCTGGGATTATAGGTGTGAACCCCTGTCCTCATAAGATGCCATATGGACATGATGTAGCATGTCCTGAACCCCATCAAGAGTAGTGTCTACAGAAGCAGCAGGTGCATGTTTGTGTCTTATAGGAAGGGAAAGGTCAGAGATCAGAGCAGAAGGGTAAAGGGCTGGGAGATGGAGAGTGCAGGTGAGTGAGTGTGGATTGGAGACATGGAGGTCATTGTTTAGCAGCATGCAGAGGTGGAACCTGGGAGGGTTTCTTTTTTATCCATGTTAGTATTGTCATCCCATTCCATTTGATGCAAGGCTACCTCTTCCTAGTTCCGTGCTATCAGTTAAAACATAGTCTCTCCCCTGTTTCCAGCCCTTCATCTCATGGCACTATCCCTACAGCAAAAGCTCGAAGTCCCCTGCTCTCTGAGGATACCAAGGCAAAGAAATGCCCATGAACTCTGATTCCTCTTAGAGGGTGCCAGGAATTTTGAAACAGATGTAATTCATCTTCTAAGGACTTCAACAAGTGTTGTTTGTTTCTTCACCATTCAGCTGTTGGTAGTAGGCTTAGTTTGACAGCTGATTCAGTTTGTATTGGAGATTGTCCCTCTCCCACTGGCAGGGCACTTTGCCAGCAGGTTGGCCAGTCAACACCTGCTCTGTGCTTGCCCTTGTTCTCAGAGCGCTAGGGACAGGAGAACCTTACCACTCACGTTCCTGTCTCAGAAAAGCAACGGATAATGACGCAGAATTCGTTTTTATAATGATGTATAGCCAGCAAATTCCCCAAACTCGCTGTCACATCTTATTATAGAGACGTGCTTGCCTCTGGGGCGTCTCCTTGCAGGCCCATCTCAGGGGAGCAGGCAAACAAAGGAAGAGGCACGGAAGGCAGAGCGGCAGGAAGGACGCTGTAAGGAAACGATGTGCACAATCGCCGCCTGGCAAGCTCACAGCCATCCGCGCAGTAAGCCTCCCCGGGATTTCCTGAATGCCTCGATGGGGGCTTTGTAGCAAACTTTAGCTTTTTATACATCTCGGTAGCAATGAAAATAGAGCAACTGAGGTTGATTGACGGAGCTAAGTGGTGCCTATTATTCATCCCAAAGCTTTTGTTAGAGAGGGGAGGTGAAAATATCCTTAGCCCTAAGCGGTCCCTGATCCTAGTTGAGACCCCAGCCCTCTCTGTCTCTGGTTTGAAAAGTGCTTGGCTCCAGCACAAGGAGGTCGGTGGGAGAAACCAAGCGAAGGTCGTACCACTTTTTCTTTCCCCTTTATTTTATGTTAGTCATGGTAAGTGGCTGGATTTTTAAAACGATCCAAAAGCATGAAGTGGGAGCCTGAAGTATTCTTATTTGCATATTAATGCCAAGCCTGTGTTGCCAGCACCCAGTTATTTCAAAGGCTGTTGCCAAGAGCATAGCTTTGAAAGGCCTCAGCGCAGAGGCGGGCACCTGGGGCCTCTGCCCTAGGCTTCACCAAATGACAGCACACGGTTCCTTCTTTCTGCTGCTCTCTGGGCTTCCTGGGTGCAACAAACAACAGCTTCTCCAAGTGGCCAACTTCACCCATGCCTGTTCCCTCTCCACAAAGGTGAACAAATGCAGTGAGCCGAGGCGCGGGAGATGGGCAGCGCTTTGGATATGGGGGCTATTTTTCTTGTATACCTTGGAGTATTTTTGATCACTTGGCTTTTTATTACGTTTATCATTGATCAACTGTGTTCTGGTTACTCCAGGTTGTCCTAGACGTTAGCAATGGCTGGGCTGCGAGGATGGCGGTTTTCCATCAGACAGTGGAGACCTGTCCTTTTATATGTTCAGTATTGTCATAGTACTACTGAACTAAGAGTATGTTGGCTTTAGGTTGTCCAAAACAGCTTGCCTACTAGATAATCCCAGTAATTTAACCAGATTTCTTTCAAACCATGGTAGATTTTCGTCCATTTAAGTGAAACTGCTTAGAGGACGGACTCGTTCCTTCCCAATATGACCAAACAGGGGCTGCGGGACGCTTACTGGGATCCCAGGTATTTTATGGGCATAGGGCGCCCCCTAGTGTCCAATTGAGAGCACTGAGCTTGCGTGCTCTAATCCTGGCAAAAAATTGAGCCCAGGTGCGGGAATAAGGAGAGGAATCTCAACTGATTTTCACTCATTCCCTGGGCCAGGGTGTCGCGGGGAGGGGTGGAAGTGGGGAGGGAGCCCGCTTCAGGAAGTAGCTTGTCCAGTCCCCTGGAAGCTGCATCCAGACCACAACCACTGGGAGGAAGAGTGATCTGTGTCCAGGACGTCTTTACCCACCGAGTAGTCAGAGGAGACCAAGTTCACGCAGTGGAAAGAGGTTGGATTTGGGAGTTAAAGAGGCTAGGGTTCAACTCCTAACTTAGCCATTAACCAGGAGCGTGACCCTGGACTAAGCACTTAACCTTATTGATGGCGACAATTTCAAAATGGTGGCAGGAATAAGTGTTGTTATTTCAGGGTGATGAAGAGAATCCTGTGAGAGTAAAGACAACATCTGTGAAGTGCCTGCCACTCTCAGCAAAGGTTAGACCCCTCTGCCTGTTGGCTGTCTCTCATCCGAAATCTGAAACTGCTTCCATGGGCTGTGTTCATGAACATGCCATTTCTGTCTATAAAAATATAGTATAGAGAGGATTTTTTTGGTATGTTTTTGGATGTTTTAATGGATTTTTCAAAGTAAACCTTAAGGTTTACCCTAAAATAGCTCATGCAACCATTTCCAGCTTAGATGTGGCCATTTGCTCTTTGACAATTATGAGAAACTGTTAGGCTGTAGCTTTGGAGCCTGGGCTGCCAATCGGGCCGAGTGAGGTGACTCACTAATAGGGGTCCACCTTCCCTGGGATGGCTGGCACAGAACCTCCAGACCAGGACAAGCCATGTCTTGCTTCTAGCTTCACTAAAAGTCGTGGATCAGTTTTTGCAGTGACCCACTCCAGTGTAATATCAAAATGTTTTCCTAACAAATCTCAAAACCTTTTAGCTTTCAATTTTCTTTTCCTTTCAATTTCTTTGTGGCCACTTTTCTATTGCAGAAGAGTTGGAATTAATTAGAAAATACTCTTCTGTCTTCTATTTTTACTACGGAAGGAGAAAAGAGGGATTCTTGGTAACATAGGTAGCACAGGTAAATGTGGGCTTATCCAAAAAAAGAAAATAGTTGACAGACTAGCTGCTTTTGCTGCAGGCTTAAATGCTTACAAGAAAGGGAAGTGAATTAGAACACGTGAATAAGTCATTTTGAAAAGTCGCTTTGTGTGTGGGAAGAGACGGGGTGATGGAGAGGCCCACAAGTGTCTGACAAGGCAGACAGCTGAGTCCCAGTTTAGTCCCCTGTGTACATATGCATGTGTGTGTCCTTGGGCACAACACTTACCTCTCTCACATCTCTATTTTTTCCATCTGTAAAATGAGGCATCATTGTGGCACTTACCACATAAGGTCGTTGAGAAGATTGTATTAGATGATGCATATAGCACATATCTACATAAAATGTATCCAACAAGGGATATATCTTTCTGCTGTTATTCATTCACACTTTCTTTCTGTATGAACTTATTTTGGGTTCATAGTGTACCTTTTGCAAGCTTCCTTGGCAATTTACAGAAATGCAGGTGGTCTTACTTCACTTCCTGCTGAAATGAGAGAGCAATCGGCACTTTAACCATCTAGGGATGAGATGTAGAGATCTTATGCAATTTCTACTTGGCTTGAAAACAGAAGGCACTTAGGATCTGCTTGTCACCTAACTTGGAGCCAAATAAAATGCTAAGTGTAGGAAATATGTCAGTTATCACAAGGGCAGGCCTCCTGTCACATCCCTTCTCCATCAGACTGCTTCTGGGAGCTGAGAGGGCCTCCTAGGTGGGGTCCCTCTGTTTTTTTCTTAGTTTGGGTTTAAGTGGAGGCATTGGTAACCAACAGCCGTGAGTCAGGTACCTCAGTCTTCCTCCAATGGTGTTTCTCATCATGCCCAGGCTGATTTTACATTAAAAAAGGACCAGGACCTCCTCACTATTTCACCCCCCTTTAAAAAAAAAATTCACAGTACCTTTGTCACAGTGTTCAGGTTGAGGGTGATAGCTCAGGTTCAAAACCTGACCACAGTATTTCCTGTGGTTTCTATTGCATTTCATTACACTGTGCTAGAAAAGTGCAAGGGGGAAGTGCTGCTGTCATTACCTTGCGGAAAAGCAAGGATTTCTGCAAGTTTATGGTAACACAGAAACAACCAATGCCAGATGCAAGCCAGGGATGGTGCATACCTATAGTCCCAGCTGCCTGCAAACTGAGGTGGCAGGATTACTTGAGCCTACGAGTTAGAGATCAGCCTGAGCAACATAACAAGAACCTGTCTCTAGAAAATAAAAAACCAGAAAATATCAGATGCAAATTCACCAAAGATTTGGTATGAGAACTGTTCTTTCTCCAAAGTGTGGTAATTATTTTTTATAATAACAGTTTTCACAGTTCAAAACTCTCTATGACCAAGTGAATTGACTTCACTGATAAGAGATAAAACTTCTCATGGCTGTGACTTAGATATTCTAAAAACATACAACCACAGAGCCAGAAGGGCCCTTAGCAGCATCTGTTGCTGGTGGCTGCCTGCGGGAGGCTGTCTGAAGTAGAGGTTGGTGGTCCCAACTGCTATCCCTTAAGCTCTGAGATTCTGGATAAGTTGCATACCCTATCTGAGCTCTGCTCCTCTTCATAGTCTTGCAAGGTTGTTGTAGAAAGATTAAATGAGGTAACCACGCATGCAAAACAGTTAACACAGTTTAATTAACAATTAGCCGATGAACACACAATTAGTGCTGTTATTGAACAGTTGCTCAACATTTGGTAATAACCATTATCATCATCATTATCATCTTATTTCTACAACTTTACAGGGCTGAGGGTATCATGCTCTTAGTTCTCTATTCTGGTCAGTCTCTGGGGTCAGCTTTCCTGCTGTGTAACTGAACTCTCTTACCTTTCCCGCAATAGAGGAAGCCCATTTCTTCTTATCCAACTCTTGCTCTGTCCTGAATCTGACTTAGTATTATTTAAGTCTCCCCACCTTTCAGGGCCTCTATTCCCTTTTCTTTGAAATTAGGAGGAGTGTTGGTGATCTGAAGGGACTTGCAACTTTGCCACTATGTATAGGAACATCCTTCTGGTAACTGAAGGCATTGCCAGGCCAGGCTTCCATCTTGGGCCATTCCTCTGTAGCCATGGGTAGGACTCTCCACAGTGGTGCTGAGAAAATGGTGATGAATGGATGTTTGGTGCGGTTGTTTTCCCCACAGGTCTCGGATCTCCTCTCATCATTCTGAGTGTTCTGCTGAGGATCTGTTCTCGTTACACCTAACTTATACAATAGGGAAGAACAAAAGTCAGAGTGTTGCTCTTCTCCTTGTCTTTGACCTTGGCCAATCCATTCAAATAACAGATCAAGGTGGGGGCCAACTTATAGCTAGGTTCTGCCATGAACCTAAGCTAATTTGAAAAAGTGCCAACAAAATGAATAATACTAATAGCTAGAATACATTAAAAGCACTATGCTATATTTGACATGCATTTACTTGTTTAATTCTTGTGACTGTCCAAGGTACACCCACCCCCATTTTACAGATGAGAAAACTAAGAGAAATTAAGTAATATGCCAATGGTCAAGCCAATGCTAAGGGCAGAGATGGGTTTTGACCTCAGGAGCTCGATCCAAGAGTATCTGTTCTTGACCACCTATGAGGCACTTCTAGACAGACTTCTCACCATCTTTTTAAAGTACTCATCCAGGAAAGATGCTCAGAGGCAAGACGATGGGCTAGATGAGCTCCTGAGGAGAGTTTCACTCCATCGTGCTGCCAAGCCAGTGCCACAGCCCCATCATCGCATGGCTCCATAATGAAGGACCACAGACTGTGGGGCTTAAACAACAGAAAAATGTTGTCTCACACTCTTGGAAGCTAAAATTCAGAAATCAAGGTGTTGGCAGGGTTGCTTCCTTTGAGGGCTGTGAGGGAAGGATCAGTTCCAGGCCTCTGTCCTTGGCTTGTGGATGGCTATCTTCTCATGCATCTCTTCATGTTATCTTCCCTCTATGTGTCTGTGTCCAAATTTTCCTTTTTATAGGAGCATATGTCATATTGGATTAGGGTCCACACTAATGACCTCATTTTAACTCGATTACCTCTGTAAAGAGGCTGTCTCCAAATAAGGTCACATTCTGAGGTAGTGGGGGTTAGGACTCCAACATATATTTTTTGCTGGGGTGATATATTTCAACCCATAACAGCTCCCCTGTCATTTCAAGGTAATAATGAGTGTGATGACTCCATTTCCCCACAGCAGGGAAGTGGTTTACTTAACAGCGAACTGTCAAAGAGGTTTAGGTTTTAGAATCAGACAGGGCAACTTTGTTAATGCCTCATTTGCTACTTTTTGCCAATAGTCAAGTAAGTGGATCTCTGATACTCATTTAAAAAACAGAAAGAACAGGTTTAAGAAATAAATAAAAGGAAAGTTTCAATCCATGTCTTACTTTTAGAAGCCTTGACTACTGGTATCATGGAACTGACTCTTAGTGAATCAAACACTCTTCAGGAATTAGATCACCAAAGGGAAGGTCATATTTTCTAAATAGTTGTCTGAAATAATTAATTAACTTCACTTAGAGGAGTAACTTACCTTCAAAATGATTTATTAATGGATTGGTGATTCCACTTGTAAATGCTATTGTTGATAAATGGCATTACACTCATAAGACTTGCTTACAGTCAATACAATTATCTTCTTTCTTATTTTATCCAGGGTAAATATAATTGCTACAATAAATTAGAGAGGAAATGAGTATAGGGAATATTAACTTCAAGATGTATTTAATGAAGGAATAATAGCATCAATATTGAATGACTTCATGTTGTGAAGTTGTCACAACCAAAATAGAGTCACTTGTGTTAAAAAAAAAAAAAAAAAAACTCCTAACAAATAGAGCTATGAAGGCTGTGAAGAGAGAGTTCTCATATTTGCATGCCTGATTTTAAAAAAGTCTATCATAAAAGACTCTGCAAAAACTACAACCTTGCACAAACGCCATCACAATCTTACACAAAAAATACTTCTGCAAGGACATCTGCCCAGGAACTGTCTGCCCAACCTCAGACTGGCACCACCCTTGTTATTGATCTTTGTAGCCAAGGGTAATCATTTCAAAATAATTATGTATCCTTCTCATTTTTTCCTTTAAAACTCCTTGTCTTTTTTTTTTTTTTTTTTGCCTCCCTGAATGCACACATAGTTTACTATGGCATGTGTATTCCCATTGCAATGCCCTACTCCCAAATAAACATCATTTTCTTTTAGACAGCCTCTCTGTATTTGTTACTTAGTTGACAATATGTTGGTTAAGTCAGGCACTGAAGAAGTAAAACTGATGGAATCATAGCCATCTATTGCCTAAAGAGGGCCAGATTTGAAAATGATGACTGTGACCATTATTTTTTAGGATTCCTAGTCTTTTGTTCATTAAAATTTGAATGTTATAGAGCAAGGTAGAGAAAATGTGGAGTCTAGCTCTGCTACTGTTTGTGTAAAAAGTATGTGAAAAGGTTATCTATACATTGTCTATATATACGCATCTCAGGAGCGACACAGGAGAAAGTCTTAGCTAGGGACCAGAGGCCTGGGAAGAAGAAGAATAAGATTTCACTGTATATTCTTTCCTAGTTTTGTTGTTCAATTTATACTGGATCCATTAATCACATCTGTTTTAAGAAGTGAGCACATGTTTCTGACAACTGCACACCCACACAATTAAACTAGCTATGGATGCCCAGGTTGCAGGTTGCCCCAAGAATCCTTCCAGCCTCCTTTTCCCTGTGCTAATCCTGGGGGCTGCTTCTGGGCAAGATCTGAAATTTAGCTTTAGTTCATCCTGATGTGTATTCCCTCTCCTTTCAGCAGCTGCCTCCTTTCTCCTCATCAGAAGCTAAGGCGCTTCTTTCAAGTCTTGAAGAAATGAAATTTCAGACCTCATGAAAACTGAAGCAAGAGACATTTGGCTTGTTGTATACCAAGGTTTTAGTAATTAGAAAGGCTAGGTCTCTTTATGCTGGTATGTACCATATTTGAAGAAAGCCCCTGTCCAGCCACAGAATCCTCAAATGTCATCCAAATCAGCAAGTGCAACCCCATATTGCTTGACTCCCTTCTCTGGCATCCCCATTCCAAGGGTGGTCCTTCCTGTGCTTGCCTGCCAATGGCAGCTGCCCTTCAACCAAACTCCTAGTGATACAAAAATCCCCTCTATGGTGCTGAACTTGAACTCCATGTAACTTCCACCCATGACCCTGGCTCTGCCACTCTGTGCCCTCTAATATGAGTTTAATTCCCGTTCTCAGGGAGGCCCCTTTAAGTGGGCTGTACTGTCTTCCCTCAGTCTCTTCCAAGCAAACAAGCCCAGCTCCTTCCGCTAACCTGGACTTCAGATAATCTGCTCTCCTGCCGCCCACTCCAAAGTGTCTGTTGCTCTATAAATGTAGAGTTCCCAACAGTGAAGGCGAGTTTTACCAGAGCCCTGAGCAGCTGGGAGTAGACATAGCCATTACTAACCTTACTCTATATGTTGTAAATTTAAAATTTAAGATGAGATCAAAGCATGATTTCCTTTTTTTCCTTTTGGAGGTAAGGGGGGAGTGGTTATGTCACACTGTCATATCACATCATTGATTCATTTGGAACTGATTTTTGCATAAAATACCTCAATTATTTTCACAGTGTGGCTTTGAATCCCATGTTTACTTTTTTGGAAGCAAAACAGAGCCTTGCACCTTTCCCTGTACCATTTCATCCTGTTAGTCCGTGGTTAGAACTCATAGCAGCATTTTAGACCCAGATTCTGTCTTCTCATGTATTTCCCTGGTGAGTTAACAAACCTGCCTTTGTTTTCATTTAAATCAGTGATAAAAATGCTCCTTGCAGGGACAGAACTCAGATCAGATTTTATTCCACTTTGGAGGTGAAAGAATGGCCAATTGGGAGGGGGTCCAAAGAACATTTGAGTGCTTGGAGAGTTTTCTGACCAGAACACTTTTATTTCATTCAGAATGAGCATTGACATTTGTAAAGCATGAAGGTAACTGCATGTATTTCTGTTCATGAAAAAAGCCTAATTTCTTAAAAGAGTGTCTGCAGCAGGGGTTGGAGAGAGTGGAAGGAATGTGGGAAGAGCCTGCACACACTGTCCATCATTTCTCTCAAGGTCTGAAGGCATGGGGAAAGTGCTTGGGGATGACTGGCCAGGAGGCTTGACTTCTGCTTTCAGCACCCAGAGATTTAGAGTTTCTCATTTACAGTGGCTCCAGAGTTCAGAAAGAACTTTAATGAAGAATTTTGGCTTTTAAAATCCATTGTCTAATTATGCTTTTCTTGTATATTTATTTTTGGGAACAAGCATTTTATCAAGTGGGAATTTAGGAATCTTAGATTACTAGAGATGAAAGAATCTTGAATTTTAGAATCCTCATTTGTAAAATGGGACAATAAATGCACCTGTTGTGTAAAAGTTGTAAAGACTTCATGAGAAAGTGCATAGATAGCATTCTGGGGAGATTCTGGCTCATTTTAAAGGCTCAGTGAATGTGAACCATTATCATCATGATGGCAGCAGAAACAATAGCCATTTCTCCCCTCATCCACACTGAGAAATTTTGGGTGAAAAATTATAAAGAATGTTCTAATAACTAAAGCTAATCAACAGGGTAATTAGAAGGTGGTGACCATCCAGTCTTTAGTGGCATTGGAGCAGAAACTTGTCATCTTGGGAATGTTCTTAGTGGAAGTGTCTCTGTGAGACAGATTATGAGCTATGTGACCTCTTCTAGCCAAATGAGAAAGTCCAGCCACTTACTGTTTTTTTTGTTGTTGTTGTTTTTTTGTTTTTAGATTGCAGTGTGGTAGTGCCAGGAGGCCCTGACCTCATTCCAGCTAAGGTCTCCTCATTTCTCTCATTAGTATTCCCAGGACTGGCCCTAGCCACAAGGACCAGCATAGTTTGTCCCACTATTTGTTGAAAAAAACACAGCCATCTGGAAACAGTATTTGTGGAACCCCAGACTTCTGTTCTTTTTCTTTTGTCTCATCTTAAAAGCTGGAAGATGTGTACTGTTGATCTTGGGTCAGAACAGTTGATCTAAGGCCTTTATTGAAATTAGCAAAAAGTGATTGCAAATAAATTCCTGAAACAACTAACAACAACAAATGGACAAAATCCATAACAACAAAAAAAGAAAGAAGATTAAAAAAGAGAAAAAAAGAAAGAAAGAAAATCCAGAAATCTAGTTAAAAAACTTTAAGGATCTAGGGAATGATGTTTAAGTGCCTTTATTATTTCATCATGAGTGAGAACATTTTGAAAATAGAATATAGGAAAACTAAAAAGAGTATATCTTTGTATATTGCTCAAAATTATGCATCACTCTTATGCATAATTGATTATTGGCCAGGTAAGACTAATGCTAGATTAATTTAATAACAGTCTTGTTTTTTGTTGAACCAGAATCAAAGTTTAGGGAAATACTGTCTAAGACTCAAATTCCTTTTTTAGGTGCCCACCACCACACCTGGCTAATTTTTGTATTTTTAATAAAGACAGAGTTTTGCCATGTTGGCCAGGCTGGTCTCGAACTCCTGACCTCAGGTGATCCACCCGCCTCGGCTTCCCAAAGTGCTGGGATTACAGGCATGAGCCACCGCGCCTGGCCTCAAATCCTTTTTAATAATACAGCATGGTGGTTCTGCGCATAGGCTTCAACATCAAGCTGCCTGGGCTTGAACCCTGGCCCATATTCACTAGCAGTGTAACCTTAGCAAGTTGCTCGTCTTTCTGTGATTTCACTTCTCCATCTCTAAAAAACACACATAAGTGAGATATGATTAGGGTTACATGATATCATTCATGTAATAGACAGTAAAGTGTATTAAAAATCTGACCTATACTTAAGTATTAAGCAATCATTATGACTATTTCTCCTATTATGCCCATGGCAAGCCAGGTTGTTTGGATTACCTGGTTCATAATTCAGGCATCAACATTAATTGGGTGGCATTATACTCAAGTTACAGTTGCCATACCTAGGAGGAAAAAACAGACTCAGAACACGGTAAGTAAATATTTTACCTACATATGGGGATAGATGGTTTTTGCCCAGAACTTACACTATGTATTCATAGCAGAATCCTTTCTGTTTCCAGTTTCTCAAAAGGAAGTAAAATAGAACAGTTCAGGAGAGTTGTTAGTTGTAGAATGAGACAGAATGCTCTATTGCCCTCACCTGAACTATTTTAGGCTGGATTGCTATTTCTAGGGTCTAATCAGGCAAGAACTGTGATCTGGTTCCTGCTTGAGCAGGTGTTATATGCAAAAAAGAAAATAGAAGGAAAAAAAAAAGAAAGATGCTTGGAAATGCTACTAAACCAGAATCTGTACTAAAGCTCTGGCTGTATTAGTACCTCATCTACTAGGATGGAAATTATATTTTCTTTTTAAAAAATGAATTGCAGAGTTGAGGAAGAATGTTAGCATTAGGAATATCAAATTATCTTATTTTTCAACTGGCAAAGACTCACAAAACTCTTGGTCAGCTTTGTCCTTATAAACTATGGCTTAGATTGAGTTGTCATAAATATAAAAATGTTTTTCATTTTGAGAATGTTTAGCTTTTTCCTCCACATTGATGGGACTGTGATGTCTTGTGTTCTCAAAAACTACTGGGATTAATAGTGTGCAGAAGAGCCAAAATTGATCATTTTTTAAAGAAGTTTCCAGAAAATTTTTCTCATTAACTATTGGTCAGGGTGAAATATTGGTCATTAAGTATTGGTCTACCCTAAGATAACAGAAGTTATAGAATTTCTGGAGAGATTTTTAACTAGAAGAGATTCTCTTCAGGCTGGATGGCTTAGACATGTCCTGCCTGTAAGCAGAGAAATAGACTCAATGATCCCTGGTGCTCTTTTAGTTCTGTGCCTACTGGGCCCAGGATGGCTTGGCATGGAGGCAGGCTCCTTTGCAATATGTGGTGAGAAATCACTGCAGTAACACTGCTCAGTATCAGGGGAGGCTGAGAGCAGAGCCAGAGCTGGGGAGCCTTCAGGAAGTCTCAAGGAAGTTATGAGACTTTGACCGAACTGACACACTGACGGCACAACTAATGGGATCAGCAAGCTTGATCTTTTTGAAAAAACTTATTTATTTTTCATGTTTTAGAGACAGAGTTTTGCTCTGTTGCCCAGGCTGGACTATAGTGGTGCAATCATAGCTCATTGCAGCCTCAAACTCCTGGGCTCAAGATATCCTCTTGCCTCAGACTTCCGAGTAGCTAGGACTACAGGCACATGCCAGCACGCTCAGCTAATTTTTATATTTTTAATTTGTTTCTGTAGAGATGGGGCCTCCCTGTGTTGTCCAGGCTGCTCTGGAACTGATCCTCCCGCATTGGCCCCCCCAAAGTATTGGGATTACAGGCGTGAGCCACTGTACCCGACTAGCTTGATCTTGAGTAATAAATTGACCCTTAGTTAGAAAGGCTAATATAGACTAATTTTTGTGTTCATTCAACAAACATGTATTGAACATTGATCTGTGTGCCAGCGAGGTCCTAGGTAAGGGGATACAAAGATAAGCAAAGCATCATTATTCCTGATTTCACGGAGCTTATGATATGATACAGGAGACCTATATTAACTAACCATATGCATATACAATTACAGACTGTGATAAGATTCCTGAAGAAAATTACAGGGCACAGTGAGAGTGTACAAGATGGGAACCTAACTGGATAAAGAGGTGGTGGTCAGAATTTGAAATTGTGCAGGCGTCCCTGAGGACGTGGTTGAGATCTGTAGCACAAAGAAACTAGAAAGCCAGGTAAGATGGAACTTTCCAGGGAGAAGCATGGGAAAGCTGCTGAGGTGGCCAAGTGAAGAGAATAGTGCTATAAAATGAGGCTAATGAGGAGTATGGTGGCAGCAGGGTTCACATAATGCAGTTTAGTCTTCAGCCAAAGTGCAACGGGAACACTTTGAAGCTTTCAAGAAAGCAACGACAGAAGGAGTGGAATGATTAGATATTAATTATGAACAATTCTGACTACAATGAAGAGAAATCAATGATGGGCACAAGGTGGATATGCTGTAGTAGAAACAAGAGATGAGGATGGCTTGAACAGGTGATCGCACTGGAGATGAAGAAAGGTAGACAGACTCCAGATCCCTCTGGAGATTAAATTGACAGTAGTTGGTGCTGGACTGGGAAAACGTCTGTGGGGTGGGGAAGATAAAAACTCCAGATCTGAATATATTGTGGATGCCCAGATGAAGGACACACTTGGATTTTTGGATCAGGTCAGAGGGAGGGTTTGGGAGGTTCTCTTGGTCTCTCTAAACTAAGTGAGGAAGAATCCTTCAAGCTAGACGTGGTGGAGGACAACATCTCCGTTCATCTTGGCTGTGCATTCCTGGAGAAGGTCCTCTAAGGCTTCCTGAGTATTGGCCTTAGACTTGGATTATTTCCAAAAGGCTCTAGGAAGGAAGGCCTCACATCCATCATGTTCCTTATTATAGGCCAGTACTTAGAAGAATGTCCATCATAGTTAAAATATGTCTCCTCAAATATTTACAGATAAAAATTTGATAGGTATTTCTCCCAAAAGAACAGAGAATTAGAAGTGATTATGGTAAGACAGAGAGAAGTCTAGGAACCCATACCCAAGATGCCTGATATAGTGACTCTCTGATATCCTCGTCCCTCCCTTTCTCCCTACCACACATGTCTTGTGCCTCTGTAGAGACTTACGCCTCTATGCCCCCAACACCCCACCTTCTCATGTATTTTAAAAACCTTTAAAAATTGCTTAGGTGAATATATTTGGTATTATTTTGGAATAATATCACGCCTGGTGACATTTGTTTTAAGGAGAGAATTTTTTGGTTGGATGAAACAGGGAGTTACCAAATTGTCGCTACCAGAAGGAATGAACAAAGAACTCAGGTCTAGGCAAAACAAAAGAAAGAACACAACTAGGTAGGCCCAAGAATACGACTGAAATGGTTAGAAGCTTGGCAAAGAAAGTTCCTTCAGAGTCTAAACATCTTGGTAGCCCTGGGAGGTCTGGAAAGTCAGGGAGCAGCTTGTCAAGAATTCTAAAGCAGTGAAATGAAGCCAAGATGTGAATTCAAGGTGAGGAGGGGCCCCAGCAGACAACATTGGTGAACTTTACCTCCAAGGACAGACTGTGGGGTGGTTAACTGCAACAAGGAGAAACCAGAGATCTACAAGTGAGCTGTCTCTGGGGCTAGGTCCAAGATGGGGATGACCTCACAGGCAGGCAGGTTAGCTAACTTTGCCTGAGAATTCTTCCATCTCATTCTTGCTGCGATTTTTTTTTCATTTTGATGCAAAAATGATGAGTATATCCTTCTTCAAAATTATGAAATGTATATCCAAGTGGATTGACACCATTTGTAATTTGATTTTTCACTCACCAATATGTTGTAAACTTGAAAGGAGAAAATTACCTCATAAGCAGATATTTCTGGAAAGGTGATTAAAAATGAATAGAATTACTAATACCTTCAAACGGACATGGTTTCAAGCAGCAGATAATAAATGTGTTTTTTCTTTTCTTTTTTTTTTTTTGAGACAAGGTCTTGCTCTGTCTTCCAGGCTGGAGTGCAGTGGCATGATCACAGCTCAATGCAGCCTCAACCTCCTGGCTCAAGTGATCCTCCGCCTCAGCCTCCCAAGTAGCTGGGACTACAGATGTACGCTACCATGTCAAGCTAACTTTTTAGTTTTTGTAGAGACAAGATTTCACTATATTGCCCAAGCTGGTTTTGAACTCCTGGGCTGAAGCGATCCTTCTGCCTTGACCTGCTGGGATTACAGGCAGACTTTCTTTGCAATATGTTAAGCATGTGTGTATATGCGTGTGTGTGTGTGTGTGTGCACGTGCACACTTGCACATGTGCATTAGCTAATTTCTCTGGCTCTTTACACCATATTATTATGCAAAAAATGTTGCATTCTGCCACTGCAGGCTTCTTCTTGTAAATATTCTACAAACCTTTGTGAGCAGTATTGGCTGTTGGAATCAGGAAACGTCTGTTTAGGGAACTCGTTCTTTTGGATGGGGTGTGGGCCCAGGGTCTATTCAATTTAGAAACATGAATACAAGCAAGATGCAGATCTAATCCCACTGTAACTGTAGGCTAAAGAGAGCCTTTTTATTTAGCTCTATATCTTCATGGGGCTTCAAAGACACTTCAAATGCAAGATTTCCAGCCATCTCAGGTGTAAGTTGTGCCACATGGTCTGGGTCTTGTTACTTTTACAATCATCAGAATAAACTAAACAGAAGAAAAATGTTACATTTTTCTTCTTTTGGAATGATTAGTTACTATGTCATTACATCTTTCTATCAGAAAACTGTGTGCATCAATGTTCTTAGTGGCCTTGAATAGGATGTTCACCTCCATAGCTCCCTCTAGGAAGGCTTGTCTGAGTGTTGGGGAGTCTCCCTTCATATATATATATTTAGGTATATATTCTTTTTTGCAGTCCTCTTATTCCTTTTCCTATCTTTTTCTTTCCTTCTGTTTGCAGTTCTATCTAGTGTTTTACTGCTGCCCTTAGCTTATACCAGTGTCACACAATGCTTGATCACCCTTCCTTTTCCTGTCCTTTTCAAAGCTTATCAGAACTGAGCTTCAGTCCTTCAGAGTCATCCTCAGCAAGGTAACAGAACATGTCTATCCACTCATGAAAATGTTTGACTTATCTTTTAATATTTTGATGAGATGATACATAATGTTCACAAGTTACTGTAATGCTGGGACCATAAGCACGGGGCAGGTCACGGTGAAGACCACTTCAAATGGGCAAGTCTTTCAATTTCCCTTACCTCACACCAAGCAGGCAAAGCCTAAACACAGGGCAGGACTTGCCTATGTGATGTACCCTTCCAGCCCTCCTTTTCAAAGAAAACTTGAGCAGGGACCCTGGGATACCACCAGCGATGGTGGGACTCCCTTTTGTAATCCAAATAAGCACGATCTAAATGAGTCCAGGTTGGAGCAGGTAAGGAATGGGGTTGAAAAGGAGAAGTGCTCTTGAAATCGGCCAATTTCATAGCCTGGAGCAGACATTTGTGGTTAGCTGAGTCACACTGCCTTGGGATTAGCAAGCTCTGCTTTCTGTTTCAACAATAAAAAGTCTTGCAAAACTGCTGGCATGTGAGACAGAGGTATCCAGAAAATTTTGGCATCTTTTCCAGCAGCATAATGAGTCTTAGGGAAGAGACTTGTTAAAGCGTGGTCCATGCACTCTACCACCGGAGAGAGGTCCATGTTCACATAGGATTTATTGCCTTTCAGTTTGTCTAGACCTAAAAGGAGACAAAAGCACATTTACTCTTTGGTAGAAGGGGAAAGCAGAGTAGAAGTCTAGGGTGCAAAGGGGAGGATGGATACAAGGGGATTTATTCTGAATTGTCCATTATAATTGAGGCTCATTTTGAGGATTTACTATCTATTCCTCAGAAAAGGATACTGCAATGCTTTCTTTAGACCAGCGGCTCTCAAGATTGGGTGGGCAGCAGATTCTTCTAGAGAGCTCATTAAAACCCAGGTTTCTGGGTTCTACCTCCAGAGTTTCTGACTGAGGTATGAGGTGGGGTGGGGGGGGCCAAGAATGTGCATTTCTAACAAATTTCCAGATGATGCTGATGCTGCTGGTCCAGGGATCAAACTTTGAAAGCCAGTGCTTTAGAGCAATGAGGAAATGATATTTCATAAAGCCCATGAGGCCCCTAAGCCTAGAAAGTTGTATGTTTGATTTCTAATTTGTTTTAGGGGATTACGTGTCTAGAGAAAATGTGGGTTGCACGTGTGCTTGTGCATGTATGTGCATGCATGTGTGGACGTGAGTGTGCACTTGTATACTTGTATAGGCTTCTATAATCTATAAATAAAGAAAGAATCATCCCCAAATGTACTGACTCAGGAAGCTAAAAGGATCCCAGTTCTCATGCAAATGAAATGTTTGAATAATGAGCGAAGATACCTTTAGAGAGGCAGGGTTTTTACAACGGATTAGTGGTAGTTTAGAACCCCAGTCTTTTCAATACATGGTATTGGGAAAACAGTATATCCACATGAAGAAGAATGAAACTGAATCTTATGCCATATAAAAAAATCAACTTAAAATGGATTGAAGATTTAAACATAAGACCTGAAATTAAAAAACTGCTAAAAGAGGCCTGGCATGGTGGCTCACACCTGTAATTACAGCACTTTGGGAGGCTGAGGTGGGAAGATCACTTGATCCCAGGGAGTTCAAGACCATCCTGGGCACCATAGTGTGAACTCATCTCTATTAAAAAAAAAAAAAAAACTACTAGAAGAAAACATAAAGGAAATACTTCTTGACATTGGTCTGGGCAATGATTTCTTTGGATATGACCCCCAAAACACAAAGCTAAACAACAGCAAAGCTAGATAAGTGGGATTGTATCCAACTAAAAAGCTTCCGCACAGCAAAGGAAACAGTTTAAAGAGTGAAGAGAAAACATACAGAATGGGAAAAAATATTTGCAAACTTTATATCTTATGCACAGTTAATATCCAAAATATATAAGAAACTCAACAGCAAGAAAAGAAATAACCTGATTAAAAAATGGGAAGAGAATCTGAATAGACTTTTCTCAAGAGAAGATACAAATGGCCAACAGGTATATGAAAAAAATGTTCGTCACCACTAATCATCAGGGAAATGCAAATTAAAACTACAATGAGATATTACCTCACATTTGTTAGAATGGCTATTATCAAAAGACAAAAGATAACAAGTATTGACAAGGGCATGGAGAAAAAACTCTTGCATACTGTTGGTGAGAATGTAAATTAGTACAGTCATTATGGAAAATAGCATAGAGATTTCCCCCTAAATTCAAAGTAGAGCTATCATATGATTTTCACATACTTTTAAACCGTACCTGAGCTGTGTCTTCTCAAGGGAAAGTCTACGATGTTAGATCTTTCTTTCAACTTCAAGTCCCGCTGGCCACAAGTTGTTCAAAGAACCTAATAAGTCTTAGTGGCTATTTTAAACTCCTACTATCCCAGCTCGGGAAATTAAGAAAAGATGACCTTCAATTTGTGGTCTACTTTGGGACCATGGCTTTGGCTGATCTCCAAGTCCTGACTTGAAAACTCTAATAAGAACAACTAGTGTAAAACTGAGCTCAATGCCTTTTGGTATTTCTGAGACAGAACACATGAACCAGGAACCAAGCCAAAAATAATTGGAGATGGAAGTCCGTGATATATTCAAAGGCATTTAAAAAGCATTGGTGTCAGTATCAAACAGAGAAAGCTCTTTTAAATGAGGGGTTTTGTTTCTGAAGTATTAAATTCTGTCTTAGATGGAACCTACATAGAACCTTCAGAGTCAGGAACTGAAAAGTAGAGTGTTTGATGGCAGTGGTTCTAAACCTATAGTGACATGTCAGCACTAAGACGTTTGTAAGACCAGACATTTCAGCTGATATATAGATAAAGTGTGTACCTCTGTGTGTGTGCATGTGTGTGTGTGTGTGTGTATGTCTGTGTGTGTGTTTGGGGTAGGTGGTTGGAGGAGTCAGTCATTTTAAAAACCTCTCCAGGGGGTGTCTGACTTGGCTTTTGGCTCTGCCTTGAAAACTCCTGACCACGAACCTTGCCACAGTTGACAGTCTTACCAAGTCCACTGATCAAGAGGCATGAGCACAGTTTGGAGGGATAGAATTACCCATAGTTAGGTGGAACCCTGCTCAACTCAAAGCAGGAGGTCAGTAAGTACTTGAGGAATATCAAGTAAACTTTAACCGACCCAAGAAGTTTGTGGTGGAAGGGAAGGCCTGATAATAGGAGTATAACCAAAGTCCTTAATGCCTTGTTCACATTATAGTGCCATGGCCAGGCATAAATGGCAGGGTCAGGCTGCCTGGGTCCAAATCTAGCTCTTCCACTTACTGGTGGTACAATTTTGGTACGTTACTTCTCTATGCCTCTATTTCTATAAAATGAAGACGATAATAGAGTTTTTTGGGGGATTTTAAATGAGTGTCCATGTAAAGCACTTAGAATGGTGACAAGTACATAGTAAATATTTACTATTTGTTAGCCATCATTATGTCATCTTTATTATTATTCTCCCATCTCTGACTCAATCTCTTGACCAGGAAGGCTCCTGGTGTCTTCCGTCTCCTCCTCCATGTGTTCCTGCTCCTGAAAGTTTCCACCCAAGTAATTATTTCCTGTCCTTTGGGTCTTATTCAAACCTGACCTGCCCCATTAGGGCTTAACCAGCAATGCTCTTTTCCTGGTCTAAATTCCCTGGGGAATTAGAAACCACACCATCTAGCACCATTTCTGGGCTGTTAGATTACACCTAAGAAGTAAAGGATCAATTTTATTGTGTGCTACATTGTTTCATTGTTTTACATTCTCGCTTGGTTACTTCTTGTTGTCAACTAGATTGTAAACTAGTTAAAGGTCAGAGGCTGAACCTTCTCTATCTTTTGTAACCACCATAAATCCTTAATGCCAAGTGTACCGCTGGTGCTTGAGGAAAAGAGGAGGTATGGTAAAGGTGAAGACCATGGCTCGAGTTGCCTTCCTGGGCTCAGGTCCAGGCATGACTAAGAGGTGTTGTGTAATCTTGAGCAGGACATTTCACTTTCTTAAGCCTCTGCTCATTACTCTAATAGTTTTTGAGGAGTAAATGATATAATTCATAAGACACTTAGCAGATAACTTGGCAGTTTGTAATTGCTCAGTAAATGTTTATAAACAGAAGCAAGAGATGACACTGAAATTAATAGGAGATCCCTGATCCATGGTTAAGATCCTTATTGGGGTATTACTCAGAACCTTGTTATTTCATCTGTATTTGAATCTCCTTCATGCTGTTCAGGACAAAGAATTCCAGAGGCCACTGGCACCGCCCAGAAACTCACTTTTTTCAATGTAACCTTCTCCATATTGTTGTTTGATGTCTGGAGACAGCTGCTCCCAGATGGCGAGTTTTTTTTCAATTACCTTTACTGGATCTGCCAAGTTTGTTTTGAACAATCCTGGTTCAATGCATGAGACGTGCACACCAAAAGCTTTCATGTCCCGTCTGTGAAAAGAACCCATTGAAGATGTTTAATCCGGGTTTGTTTAGAAAATATTTGCTATTTGAGTGACTATTTTCTCACAAATCTTTTCGTGGAATCACAGATTTGGGTGCATTTGAAAGAAATATCTTATCCTCTCTCCCTTTCATTTTGCAAGTGAGGAAACTGAGGTTCAGAGTGGTGAAGTGAGGACTAGTTAACGGCAGGACAGGAAAGGGATCTGGGTGGACACCACCCCCAGTCCACTGTTGTTCTTCCTAGAGTGTTCTCCATGCTCTCATCATTGACTAAGTGGACATTCAGGTTATGAACAGGTTTCTTATCAGTACTTAAACCACCTTACGGTGAAATGAACTAATGATAGCCTGGATAGACAAGTTCACCTCCATTCTAGCAACATAAGGAGATTGCAGCACAAATGAGGATGTGCTTGAAGGACACAATACGATAATCCCTGATGTGACTAACCTGCTGCCTATGCTGTTGAGCAAGTTTTATTTTATTTTATATCATGCTGCAGCAGAAAACTAAAAGCCTATTCATTCCCTAGGCATCAAGGTTTTACAGGAATCATGGTGCCCCATTCTTTAAAGCAAACCAATATACAGATGTTCCTTGACTTCAGATGGGGTCACATCCTGATAAACTCATTGTAAGTTGAAAATATCCTATGTCAAAAAAATGCATTTAATATACCTAACCTGTCAAACATCATGGCTTAGCCTAGCCTACATTAAATGTCCTCAGGACACTTACATTGGCCCACAGTGGGGCAAAATCATCTGGCCACACAGTGCCCTGCAGCATAGCAGTTCTTTGCCCTGTGATTGCAATGGCTGACGGGGAGCTGGGGTTTACTGCCCCTGCACAGCATCGCGAGAGAGTATTGTACATATTGCTGCTGGTAAAAGATCAAAATTCCAAATTCTAAGAAAAGTTTATAATGCATGCATCTCACTTTCACACCACTGTAAAGTTGAAAAGTCATGTTTAACATTGCAAGTCAGGGACCACCTGTACAGCAAACCAGTATATGAATAGTCATTTCCTAAATTTGATTTATATTCCTACCAGAAATATATAATATAAGGAAGTATTTATTCATTTTATAGAACTCTTCACCATAAGATTTTTTAAAATCTCTATTAGTGAACTTAAAATGTAATTTATTCTTTCTTAGGTTCTGCTTTCTAGCAACGTTACTATTGTAAAGTTTGAAATATATTTTACTAAAAATGCAAGCTGGCTTGACCTTGAAATATTCTGAAAGGTATGTGACTTGTACTAAAATTTAAAAAGATTATTTCCCAACTTACTTTTGTTTTATTCACCTGTTGCCCGATTTCCTCTAGATTGTGGAAGTAGCAGTGCCAAGAGGCTATTTAGGAAGACTTTTCTCCCCACCCACTCATAAAAATAACGTACTAGGGACAAGTGGCCTTATGCCCTCCAACTAAGCTTACCAGGTAAGTAAAAACCATATTAAATCAGTATGCATACTGGGAAAATACAGCTTTAAGGAGCCCCAACCCTCTCTCAAATGGACTGCTGCCCCTAAACCCTCCTATATATAGAAATTGTGATGCTGACACTGGATTGTGGTGCACCTACATAACACCATTTAAAATACTAGTTCCATGATTCATTTAAGAAAAATACTCTTTATTGATTACTATTAGGCATGGCATACCTGCATGGCAAAGCTCACAAACCCTTCAGTTGAAATCTTTTTTAAAAGTGAGTAAATCTCTAATTACATATACTACAATTTTATTATGATACTGCTGGTTGTAGAGTGGAACCAAAGGTCAGCCAAAGAGACCAGTGGAGGTTTTTTATGACCTTGCTACTCAAAGTGTGATCCCTGAACCATGGGCAGCACCTGGAGCATGTTAGAAATACAGGGTCTCAGGCCCCTTTCCAGATCCACTTAATCAAAATCTGCATTTTGAAAAGATCCCCAGGTGATTCAAATGCACATTAGTTTTTTGGAAGTATTGTTCCAATATTTTTGTGCTTATTTCCTAGGAGAATCAAACTTGGCAACCTGATCAAATGGCAAAATGAAATTGCTCTATCTTTATTAATTTCAGTGGAATAATTTTAACGTTTTATTAGTAAACTAAACCTAGGTCCATGGTATAGATCATTAACTCTAACATATGCCTTCAACAAATAGTAGTCGAATAAATAAATGGATGAATCGAAGGAAAAACTATATCTTTGTCTTCTTGCTTGCCTATTGAGGTACCACTCAGCTGAATATCTTCCACTTGCTTCTCTAGTCCTTTCCTCCACCCTCTGTCTGTACCATATCCTGGGAGCCTTACCTGCACTAAGTATACTCTGGCTTCTGTTGAGTTCAGTCTATTGAAAGTGCCAGTGGGAGATCAGGAAAGAGGTGAGGGGGTCAGATTAGTTATCCTCCTGCGGTGTAAACGCTGGTTATTTTTATCCCTTAACTGAAGACAACAGCCTCTGCGTCTCCAGATTCTGGAAACTGCCCTGTCTCCTTGTCCCTTCAGTCCTCTGAAGAGAAATACCCCCACTGTCATTAGCCCCTAGATTCTATCATTTGAGATTTCAGTAGATACCTCACACATGTTTATAAGTCCTTTAAGCATACTCTGTGCCTTTTACCCAGTTTTAATGTGCCACCATTTCCTGCCAGAATCTTGACTGAAAGAACCATTTGTACTTTAGGGGATTTGAACTGATGGTGATAAGTTCTGGTTCCAGGTAAGATGGTTAAGCACACTTCCCCCAGTCTCTCCCACGGAATGAACCTATAAAGCTTGGACAGCATGCTTGGAGAAGCTATTTAAGAACTAATGGTTTTCTACTGAAGGTTTAAATAGGATGGTACTGTTGTGTCTGCAACTGACAGTAAATCAATGGAGAAGCCTATTCTGATCTAGCCTCTCTATATGATTCCCTAACTATTTGACAAACTGACCAGTTGAATATAAATTCGCTGCCACTCTAGCATCATGTATGAAGGCAAAAAGTAAAAAGGAGTTAAACTCGGGTTCAAATCTCAGTTCTACCACTTACCAGCTGGGTGACCTTGTGTAAATTAATTAACCTCTTTTAGTTTTAGTGGCATCATCTATACACTGGGAATAACTTAGAGTACTAAATAGGGTAGAGGTGGAGAAGGATGACCAAATAGAAGCCTTCACTGATCATCCTCCCCAGAGGAACACCAAATTAAACAACTATTCACGCAAAAAAACCTTCATAAAACCAAAAATCAGATGAGTGATCACAGTCCCTAACTTTAACTTCATATCACTGAAAGAGGCCCTGAAGAGGGTAGGAAAGACAGTCTTGAATTATTGATGCTGCTCCTCCTCCACAGACCAGCAGCAACTGGGTGGCATGGAGACAGGATCTGCATACTTGGGGTGGGAGGGAGAGCACAGTGATTGTGGGACTTTGCATTGGAACTCTGTCCATTGGCACCAGGCAGAGTCCTGAGGCCCCTATTCCAGGCCCTACCTCCTGGATAACATTTCTAGACTTGTCCTGAGCCAGAAGGAAACCCACTGCCTTGAAGGGAAGAAATTAGTCCTAGCAAAATTCATTACCTGCTGATTAAAGAGCCCTTGGGCCCTGAAAAATCAGGAGCAATACCCAAGGTACTCACCATGGGCGTTGGGTGAGACTCAGAGACATGCTGGCCTCAGGTGTGACCTAGGACATTCCCAGCTATGATGGCTATAGGGGGAGACTCCTTGTGCTTCAGAAAAGGAGAGGGAAGAGTAAAGGAGACGTTGTCTCGCAGCTTAGGTGCCAGCTTGGTTTGACTACAATGGGGTAGAGCACCAAGTGGACACTTAGCATCTCCAATTCCAGGCCTTGGCTCTTAGATGGCATTTCTCAACCTATCCTGGGCCAGAGGGTAGCCCAGTGCCCTGAAATGAGAGTCTCAAGCCTAACAACATTCACCACAAGCTGATTGAAGAGCCCTTGGGCTTTGAGTAAACATTGGTCATAGCCAGGCAATACTTCCCACAGGCCTGAGGTGGTGGTAGCTATGGTGAGAGACTCCTCTGCTTATGAAAAGGGGAGGGAAAAGTGGGAAGGACTTTGTATTGTGGTTTGGATGCTAGCTCAACCACAGTAGAATAGAGTACCAGGTAGATTCCTAAGGTTTCTGACTCCAGCCCCTGGCTTCCACATGGCATCTCTGGACACCTCACCCAAGGGTAGGGAGAACTTGCCACCCCGAAGGGAAGGACACAAGTCTTATTGGCTGGCTTCACCACCTGCTAATTGTAGAGCCTCAGGGCTTTGAGTAAACATAGGCAGTAGCCGGGCAATGTTACAGAGGGCCTTGGGTCTGACTCAGTGCAGTCCCAATGATGGTGGTCAGGAGTGCTTGTGTCACTCTTCCACCAGCTCTAGGCAGCTCAGTATATAGACAGAAGCTCCACTTGTTTGGGAGAAAGTAAAGGAAGAGAACAAGAGTCTTTTCCTGGTAAACCAGATAATTCTTCTGGATCTTATCCAAGACCATCAAGGTGGTACCTCTATGAGCCTACAAGAGGCACAGTCTTACTGGGCTTGGGGTGCCCCCTAATGAAGATATGGCTTCAGGAACCAAAAAGTTAGATCACAACAGCCAAGTCCCTTCAAGTACCTGGAAAGACTTCCCCAGAAGGATGGGTACAAACAAGCCCAGACTGTGAAGACTGCAATAAATACCTAACTCTTCAATGCACAGACATAAAAAAAAAAGATCCACAAGCATCAAGACCACCCAGAAAAACATGACCTCACCAAATGAACGAAATAATACACAAGAGACCAATCCTGGTGAGACAGAGACATGAGACCTTTCAGACAGAGAATTCAAAATAGCTGTTTTGAGGAAACTCAGTGAAATTCAAGATAACACAAAGAAGGAATTCAGAATCCTATCAGATAAATTTGACAGAGAGACAAATAATTAAAAAGAATCAAGCAGGAATCCTGGAGTTGAAAAATGCAATTCACATAATAAAGAATGAGTCAGTCTCTTACCAGCAGAATTGATCAAGCAAAATAAAAAAATTAGTAAGCTTGAAGACAGGCTATTTGAAAACACACAGTCAGAGGAGACAAAAGAAAAAAAAAAGAAGGAGGCATAGCTACAGAATCTAAAAAATGGCCTCAAAAGGGCAAATCTAAGAGTTACTGGCTTTATAGAGGAGGTAGAGAGAGAGAGAGATGGGGTAGAAAGTTTATTCAACAGAGAAATTTCCAAACCTAGAGGAAGACACCAATATCCAACTACAAGAAAGTTATAGAACACTAAGCAGATTTAACCCAAAGAAGACTACCTCAAGACATTTATTAATCAAGCTCCCAAAGGTCAAGTGTAAAGAAAGGATCTTAAAAGCAGCAGTATTTGTTTGGAGATTCCTCAAAAACAAATAACATACAATGGAGCTCCAACCCAATTTGCAAAGGAAGAAGTCAAATTATCCTTGTTTGCAGATGATATGATCTTATATTTGGAAAAACCTAAAGACTCCACGCACATAAAAACTATTAGAACAAATAAATTCAGTAAAGTTGCAGGATACAAAATCAACATACAAAAATCACTAGCTAACAGCAAACAACCCAAAAAAGATTTCTATTGGCAACAGCAAACAATTTCTATATGCCAACAGCAAACAATCCAAAAAAGAAATCAAGGAAGTAATTCCGTTTACAATAGTTAAAAATAAAATAAAATGCCTAGGAATTAACTTAAAGAAATGAGAGATCTCTGCAATAAAAACTATAAAACATTGATAAAAGAAATTGAAGAGGATACAAAAAGTGGAAAGATATTCCATGTTCATGGATTGGAAGAATCAGTATTATTAAGATGTGCACAATACTGATAGCAATCTACAGATTCAATGCAATTCCTATCAAAATACCAATGACATTCTTTACAGAAATAGAAAAAACAATCCTAAAATTTATATAGAAACACAAAAGACCCAGAGTAGCCAAAGCCACCCTGGACAAAAACATCAAAACTGGAGGAATCACATTACATGACTTCAAATTTTCTATAAAGCTATAGTAAACAAAACAGCATGGTACTGGCATAAAAATGGACACATAGACCAATGGAACAGGACAGAGAACCCAGAAACAAATCCAAACATCTACAATGATTCGTTTTTGACAAAGGTGTCAAGAACATATATTGGGGAAAGGATAGTCTTTTCAATAAATGGTGCTAGGAAAACTGGATGTCCACATGCAGAAGAATGAAACTACACCCTCATCTCTTACCATATACAAAAATCATATCAAAATGGATTAAAGACTTAAATCTAAGACCTCAAACTATGAAACTACTACAAGAAAACATTGGAGAAACTCTCCAGGACAATTAGCTGGGCAAAGATTTCTTGAGTAATATGCCACAAACACAGGCAACTAAAGCAAAAATGGACAAATGGGATCACATCAATTTGAAAAGCTTCTGCACAGCAAAGGAAACTTTCAAAAAAGTGAAAAGACAACCCATAGAATGGGAGAAAATATTTGAAAGCTACCCATCTGACAAGGAATTAAAAATCAGAATATATAAGGAACTTAACTCTATGGGGAAAAGTCTAATAATCCAATTTAAAATGGGCAAAAGATCTGAGTAGATATTTCTGAAAAGACATACAAGTGGAAAATAGGTATATGAAAGGTGCTCAGCATCATTGATCATCAGAAAAATGCAAATCAAAAGTACAACGAAATATTATCTTACCCCAGTTAAGATGGCATATGTACAAAAGACAGGCAATAACAAATGCTGGTGATGATATGAGAAAAGAGAATCCTCGTACACTATTGGTGGGAATGTAAATTAGTACAACCACTATGGAAAACAGTTTGGAGGTTCTCAAAAAACTAAAAATTGAGCTACCATATGATCCAGCAATACCACTGCTGGGTATATACCCAAAAGAAAGGAAATAAATATATCAAAGAGATATCTACACTACCATGTTCGTTGTAGCACTGTTCACAACAGCTAAAATTTGGAAGCAACCTAAATGTCCAACAATAGAAAAATGAATAAGGAAAATGCGGTATATATATACAATGGAGTACTATTGAGCCATAAAAAAGAATGAGATCCTGTCATTTGCAACAACATGGATGGATCTGGTGGTCATTATGTTAAGTAAAATAAGCCAGGCACAGAAAAACGAAGTTCCCATGTTCTCACTTATTTGTGAGAGCTAAAAATTAAAACAAACTCATGGAGACAGAAAGTAGAGAGATAGTTACTAGATGCTTGAGAGGGTAGTGGGGGTGAGAGGGAATGGTTGGGGGTACAGAAATATAGAAATATAGCTAGATGGAATGAATAAGATCTAGTATTTGATAGCACAACAGGGTGACTACAGTCAACAATTTATCATAGATTTAAAAATAACTAAAAGAGTATAATTGGATTGTTTGTAACACAAAGAAAGGATACATGCTTGAGGTGATGGATACTCCACTTACCTTGATGTAATTACTATGCATTGTATACTTGTATCAAAATATCTCATATAACCATAAATATATATACCTACTATGTACTCACAAAAATTAGAGATAAATATGGTAGACTTTTTGAAAGGTACTAAATAGGATGTCTTGTACATAAGCATTCAGTAAATGTTTGCAGCTATTGTTTCCTAATAAGTTGATTAATTTGATTTACCTTAAGCTGTCATTGAAACCTTCCACTGCATATTTGGATGGAGTATAGCCCCCTCCAACAATTGCAAGGCGACCTCCAACACTGGAGACATTAATAACTCTCCCTTGAGCTTTCTTGACCAAAGGAAGCATATTTAGTGTCACACTGATGAGTCCAAACAGGTTCACTTCAATAGGTTCTCTGTAGTCCTCTAGTGTCAGCCAGTCAGTGGGAGCCAGCACGCCGGGAACGCCAGCATTATTGATCAGACCCCAGAGACCTAGAACAGAGAGGAAGGAAAAGAGGTGTGGTAAGATAGTACTTATTTGCCACCTTTGATGAAAATACAGCCCCTGCTTCGCACAATGGTGCCATTTCCTCCTTGAAGTCATTTTCCTACTCTGAAATACTTCGCAGTTTTGGGAAGTGATAGCAGAGAGGGTGGGAGGCTAAACTGAAATAGTTGAAGTTCTCACTGTTACTCTATTTCTGGTTCTGAATGTCAAATACTGAAACTCTGTGAGTGAGTCTTTCTGCTTTTTAATCTCAGATGTAGAGTAAATTGATCTGTTTTTCTCTTTTTTAATTATATTTTAAGTTTTAGGATACATGTGCACAACATACAGGTTTGTTACATATGTATACATGTGCCATGTTGGTGTGCTGTACCCATTAACACGTCATTTAACGTTAGATATATCTCCTGATGCTATCCCTCCCCGCTCCCCCCACCCCACAACAGGCCCCAGTGTGTGATATTCCCCTTACTGTGTCCATGTATTCTCATTGTTCAATTCCCACCTATGAGTGAGAACAAATTGATCTATTTTTCCTGCCTTGCTAGATAGTAAGGCCAGAGAATGTTTGTATAATGTTCTGTATGGACAAAGAGTGATATCAGTCTACTTCACGTTTATTTTTGGTTAAGAATTCAGTCATTCACTTGGCTTGTTTAAAATGGGAAACATTTCGTATTTTTAAAGGTGTTGGAATTCAAGTGTTAAAAATCGAAGCCTTATCAAATCATTGCTTTTGAGCTTCAGAGTCTCAGCTACATGATCAAGATGTACTAGAAAAAAATCGCAAACATTTGTTTTTTCCTTTGTGAATCCTAACATCTTAATCCATGAGAATGTTTCACACTTCATTCAAAGCCAATAAAAATTCTTCTAGTTCAGAATGCAGTCACCATAGCAGAATCTATTGCAGAATGGACATCCAAAGGCTCACTACTCTACCTTAACTATGTAAGACACTCATACTCAAATTCTCAGGCCATTTTCCACCTTGCCCATTGAAAATGTGTGAGCTTTAGAATCGTTTTGTAGTGAGAAGTGGGTCCCAGGTATCCAGATGGCAATTTGGGAATTGCCCCCATATTCTCCTGTACATTTTAGTCTAAATTCCTTTGCTGTATATGGTGCAGGGGAGAATAGCCCTTCACAGGAGAAGACCAAATACTTTCATCTCAGCCCTAAATTCACCCACTGAGACTTAGGCCCAAGGGTCTTCTGGGCTGTGTTTCTCATACACACAGACAGCCTGTACTTGGAACTACTCAGAAGCTATCCTAAGATTAGAGAAGTACATAGCCGGTATTTAGGAGACATATTCTTGAAAGGCCATTTAAAACTTGAGCACATTTTATTTAGCCTTGGTTACCTCCCTATCCCCTATCCCTGTCCCATCCTCCCCACTTCCATGTCTCTCACCTTTTTCCCCAACTTGGTTCTTCACCCACTGGGCAGTCCTCTTGACATTCTCTGGGTCGGTCACATCCAGAAGCACAGTACAAAGTCTCTCTGAGGTTTCTGCCTTTAAAGCTGTTGATCCTGATTCAGTCAGACAGGCAGCGATTACATGAAATCCCTTTTTATCAAAAGTTCTGGCTGCCAAGTTTCCAAAGCCCGAGTCACATCCAGTGATAAAAATGTACTTATCAGTGATGTCTTCAATCTTTAGTTTTCCTTTACGAGTCCACAGAAAACCACAGAGGATTAGGAGGCCTAGCACCCAAAAGAGCATTTTTCCCCGTGTGTGTGATAGGTACACTCCTTTCTTGTATAATAAAAGAAGATGGTGTCCTGAGTGTTCAAAGTGAAAAAGAAAATTCAAATTAGAACTACCAAGGCATTATAACCCAGGACTGATGAATTTGAGATATTGTAATGCATTTGTGTGGATAAATAGAAAGTTAAAGAAACAATAACTCTTATTTGGTTGTTTGTTGGGAAGATGGCCATCTAAATGATAAATTGTTCCTCTAAAGTAATGCAAAAACTAACCAAGTAGTATTCAGAGAAATTAAACGGAAGAGAGGGAGGGGGGAGCCATGGCAAAATTGACACAAGCCATTGAGTTGACATGGCCAGCTGGAGCTATGTGGAGTGATGGTATTAATCTCAGGAGTGAACTCGTCTATCAGGAAGACAGACTCTCACAGTAAAATCTTACCTCTTGCTAATTCATGAAATTCCACTGCAGAATGGGCTTAAAATCTATTAGAAACAATAATTCAATTTTAATTGTTCTGTCAGACTCCCAATTATCTTCAAACTGTCAGAAGAAGAGCATTTTGGTGTTGCCACTAAGAAGATATTCCCAACTTGGCTTCCATTTTCTTATTTTAAATGGGTTAATGTCAATCTTCAACCCAACTCTGAGATCATTACACCCCGATGCAGATGAGTATTGAAGTGGGAGGCAACAAGTGAGTTCACCAAGAAAGGGCAAGATAAATGGGAAGCGACTGAGAGAGAAATGCTGGCCAAAGCACCATGTCCCAAACCAGACTCCCATATCCCCAAATTCTGTCTTCTGTGAACACCAGTCTCCTGTGAGAAAAAAATCACATGGACAAAGGATAAAGTAAAGCAAATGTATGCTGTAAAACTGAAGCTTTGACCATATGTGCAGCAGAACTACTTGGAAAATTAATTTTGTCAGGGCTAGAGGTAGCCTAGGGCCTAAAATCAGGCAGGTAGAGGGCTTTCTTTCCCTTTTCTTCAGAAGCCTGCATCTGCATTTCCCCTCAGCATATATTACTCTTACTGGTGCCAGGGGTACTGGTGCCAGGGAAAAGCAAGCCATCCAGAAAGAGGAAGTGAACAAGAACCTGAGGGTTATGCCTGGGTGCCAAGGCTGTATGGCCAGCTGCCTCAGGTCTGAGTACCATGGGCCCAGCCCTCCACACTCAGCGATGGGGCAGCCCGAGAGAATGAGATCATCAGCTCCCTCCCCACAGAGGAGCAGGTCTGTGTTGGCTCTCTTAGCCTGTTGAAGGGAGAGGGGCACACAATATCTTTGCCCTTAATCTTGACCCACCCTTAGACTCAAGAGGGGCTTTAAAATGCCTCACACAGGACAATCAATAGGTCCTGAGTTGAAGTTCAGAATTTGTGGATGCTTTTGGAATCATGGCTGTTCCCGGACACCGAGTTCAAACAGGAACTGAGAGGCCAAGCGAGTTTATAGACTTTGGATTTTATTTTCTTTCTTTCTTTCTTTTTTTTTTTTTTGAGATGGAATTTTGCTCTTGTCACCCAGGCTGGAGTGCAGTGGTGTGATCTCGGCTCACTGAAACCTCCACCTCCCAGGTTCAAGAGATTTTCCTGCCTCAGCCTCCCAAGTAGCTGGAATTACAAGCACCTGCCACCATTACAAGCGCCCGGCTAATTTTTGTATTTTTAGTAGAGGCGGGGTTTCTCCATGTTGGCCAGGCTTGTCTCGAACTCCTGACCTCAGATGATCCACCTGCCTCGGCCTCCCAAAGTGCTGGGATTACAGGCGTGAGCAACCACGCCCAGCCTGGACTTTATTTTCTCACAATTATTTCCTGATATTTCCTTTGAATCCTTTTCAAAAATCATTTACTTTTTTCTGCTTGTAAAAGTAATTTATCCCCAAGAAAAAACATAGAGAAAAAGAAGATAGTAATGATTATAACACTTGATTCAATATTTTAGTGCATTTTCCCATTTTCTTCTGTATTTGTAAAGTTTTCTTTCTAGATCAAGAAACGTAAACATACACACAGAATTTTAAACACCACACACGCAGACACACACACACACTATTTTTACTGCCGTTTGAGAAACAGACTATTTCAGATTTAAAAAATCAATGTAATGTCTCCTTCACTTCTCAAGAAAATTTCAGGCTCTGCTTTTGTCTTTCTTCCCCCGGAAGATCTATAGCTAAAGGAAAAAAAAAAGGATAAAAGAATTGTCAGTTCAGCCAGGCCTGGTGGCTCACTCCTGTAATCCCAGCATTCTGGGAGGCAGAGGCAGGCAGATCACAAGGTCTGGAGTTTGAGACCAGTCTGGCCAACATAGTGAAACCGCATCTCTACTAAAAATACAAAAAATTAGCTGGGTGTGGTGGCGGGTGCCTGTAATCCCAGCTACTCAGGAGGCTAAGGCTGGAGAATCAGGCAGGAGAATCGCGAACCCAGAAGGTGGAGGTTGTAGTGAGCCGAGATCATGCCATTGCACTCCAGCCCTGGCAACAGTGCAAGACTCTGTCACAAAAAAAAAAAAAAAAAAAAAAAAATTGTCAGTTGATAAAAATTAAGTCAGAGGAATATAAAAATATGTTAAGTTTGGAGAACCTACTTGATTCTTGTGGTATAGCTACAGCTATTTCTAAAGTAGTCAAGTTTTTAGATTACCATGGCTTAATAATTTGGTATAGTTTTTCCAACTCTTTTCTGTGTAAGAGTTATAATTTGTTGCAAATCAATGTCCACGTAGCAAGATTTCCTGTTCTCAAATACATTATAAATGTGTAATTATGGGAGGGGAAGTGGTATAACTAACTCTTGCAAAATTACATATTTAAACCTTTTAAGGAAATTTTGTATCTATAAATTCAACTAATATAGCATTTTGCTCAAATCTGGCTTCAGTAAATAATCACCGAATGGTGAAATGTTTAATATATTCTCTGAATGGATTCTGCAGCTTTCATTGCAGTCTAAACTCCCAGGGGAATTATTTGAAGAAGACAAATATTTGTGGGGTTTTATGTTCTCTAGAGCAGAGAGTTGGAAGTTTTTGTGTTGTCATTTTTACCAGGGGCATGCATGAGGGAGTCACTGTAAAATAATGTCATATATTAGTAAGGCACTCTATGCTGTGCTTTCACACACAGGTCTCATTTTATCCTCTCAATAGCTTTTTGAGTTAGAGAGGGCATATTATTTGCCTCAGAAACTGGCTCAAAGCAACAAAGTGATTTGCCAAGGTCACTGGGACTAGAGTGCTGTGCCCTTCCACTACAGGAGACAGATGAGGGGCTCTGGGGACTGGAGCACTCCACTCTGGGCTGGGCTGTGAAGTGTCCAAACTGACAAGCTGAGTTGATAAGTTCGACACTGCACACCTTGTCCGTGATTGCTGAGAGGCAGGGATAAAAGTCCACTGGCCAAAAGCAACATCCGACGTCTGAAATAGTTGTGGCTGCAGAGTCACCTCCCCTCAAAACCTCCTCTGTTATAGTATAATAACTGACACAAGGTCCCAGAGGGGAAAGTAGATGAGGGAATGGGGGAAGGGAAGCCACAAGGAGGGTATGTTCTGTTCCTGTGAATGAAACTGGGTTACCAGCCCCAAACGGATTGAATTCAGTTGGATGGATGATTTGGGCATCTATGAAAGCTTCTCAGACAAAAGGATGCCATTAGAACTTTGAGAGAGTCTGTGGATAGAATTCAGGGGTTTCTACATTTGGATGGGAAAAAGATCCCATCTTTTTTTTTTTTTCCTAAACTGTAATTGAAGTTTAGCACAATCTTCAATTATGGAAGAAACAACAAACCACAGTAGTATTTGTATTGCCTGTGATTTTGTTACCGATAGAAATAATAAATATTTTCATGTTACATTGCATTTGTTGGAATTAGCTCAAAATATGATTAATGCTGATTACTACTTAAAAATTATGGTGGTTATTGTTCCTGCCACCGTGTTAATAAAATAAACTTATAAATATTTGGATGTGTTTCAATACAGTAGGTTTCTTTTGTAATACTATGTATTTCACTTCAAGTGTTAAAAAAGTTATTCTCACTTCTGAGGTAGCTGTAGTAGTGACAGTCATGTCAATCCAAATTTCCTAGGACATACTCCAAAAACTATGTACAATTCAAAGAGAAGAACAAATAAAATCACATAAAATCCATGCCTCCACCAGAACTAGAAAACAGACAACCCTAATATTTCAAATTATTTGATTGAGAAAATAAGCACAGCTGACATCTGAACAACATGGGCTGTTTGGATCCCATATAGGATCCAAACTGCCTGGATCCACTTATGTGCTTATTTTCTTCAGCCTCTGCCACCCCTGAAACATCAAAACCAACCTCTCTTCTTTTTTCCTCCTCAGCCTACTCAATGTGAAGATGGTAAGGATGGAGACCATTGTGATGATCCACTTCCACTTAAAAAATAGTGAGTATATTTTATCTTCCTTATGCTTTTCTTAATAATATTTTCTTTTCTGTAGTTTATTATGAGTACAGCATATAATACATATACAAAGTATGTGTTAATTGACTATGTTTTTGGTAAGGCTTCTGGTCAACAGTAGGCTGTGAGTTAAGTTTTGAGGGAGTTAAAAGTTATACACGAATTTTCGACTGAATGGGGCACTGGTGCCCCAATCCCTGTGTTGTTTAAGGGTCAATTGTAACTAAGTTGTGGATGATGGAAGCCAGGCTTCACACTGTCAGAAGGAGGAGTAGCAAATATGAAAAAGGAGAGGCTGGAATGAACCCTGTGGAGTGGGATTATAGTTGGAAGAATCAGTATGAACTCCTGGTTTTTAATATGAGTCAGTAAATATAGAAATGGATAGGTAACTTTCTAGATCTACCTGATGAGCTAGAAACAATGACACTCCAATAGCAATGAACATACCAAGGGCTCAGATACCAATTTCTAAACATTGTGTTCATGTTCTTTGGAAAAGCTAACATCAGGGCTGAGCTTGGATGGGAATGTACAAAATAAGCCTGGAGCATCTTATGCTACAAGTAAGTAAGTGCTCAACGAATGCTGGAGATACATCACTAGTACATAGATGTCAGCTGGAAGGGGCTCCCACTGGCAAAGTAAGAGACAATTTGAGCATCAAAGCCAATAGTGATAATGGATGATAACTCATTAAATAAGATATGAATTCATGAATCCATTCTGAAGTAAATCAATCAATAAATAAGGGTAAATGGAAAAGTTTTCCTTAGAACTAATATGCCATCTAATAAGTGTCAGAAGAATGATGGAATTAGAATATCGCCATTTGACAACTGACATAGCAACAATGGTTTCAGCAGGAATGATCAATGGATGCTAAAACTAGTGGGTCAAATTCGGATGAGAGACAGTAATTATAGAATCTCAAAGAATCTCCCTGTCATATACTTTCAAATTAAAGAGAGAATAATGTTAATTTTATAGTGGAGAAATCTGATGGATACCACCTTAACCAAGTGATGAGGATTCACATCACTAGTTATGGAACAAACCAATGTCACATGCCCTCTGATATGGCACACAGGGAAGGACACAACAGCTCTTCTGTGGAGCATCCAAAGCTAATTATGCATGGGGAAACATCTTCCAGTGCTACTAAATATATGGCTGTAGTCTTCAAAAACATCAAAGTCATGAAGGAAAAGAAATACTGAGAACCATTTCAGATCAAAGGAGACCAACGAGATACAACAACCAAATGCAATATATGATCCTGGATCAAAATTTTTTTTTGTTTTTTCAGAAAGAACATTATTAGGCCAGCAAGTGAAATTTGAATAAGATCTTAAAATTTGATAAATAGCATTGCATTAATATTAATTTCCCAATTTTTATAATTATACTATGATGATGTAGAACATGGCCTGCTTTTTAGGAAATACACACTGAAGTATTCAAAGAGTAATGAGCATCATGTCTTCAACTTACTCTCAAACAGTTAAGAAAATAATAATGATATGTATATAAATAAACATATTAAAACCACACATGCACCTATGTATATAGAGAGGAATGAGAAGGCAGATGTGGTAAAATGTTAATATTTGAGGAATCTGGGTTGTCCTAGTCCCTGAATTTTTCAATAATTCTGAAATTATTTCAGAATAAAAAGTTAAAAATTTAGCAAAGGAAAGTAAAGCTTGTTTTTTCTGTGAAAAGGTTTTATTAGGCTGCTTTGGATGTCATGCACAAAATAAGTAAGAACCCCAGAATTTTGGAGTGTAGTAACTTGTATACCACATTGCCTGTCATCTATGCTTTGGTAAGCTCACCTCTACAACTACCAAAGAAGAACAAAAGCTCAAATCAAAGTAGTTGGATTCCCTCTTTACTCCTCGTCCATTCTGCTTCCCCCTCAATCTCCACCTTCTCTATGCCAACGCATTTTACCCTGGTGACAAGCAAAGAGGAAATTTTGCTGTTAAGAATGGACTCACATTAAAATGTGTTGTCCTCATTAGGTACAGCTCTGGACTGAGGGTCGTCTAGGCCTACAGTCTGAATCCTAGGGACTGCCAATGCTAACCTAGAGTTTTGCTACACTCTCCTTACCTCAAGTATTATTGCCCAGAAATGCTGGTTCTTCTTCAGTCTCTAAGGTTCAGATTCCTCTAGATCACTCGACTAAATCAACCACAAACACACACATATCTTTGACCTCTAGTAATATTTTAGCTACGATGCCACCTCTGAGCAGCAACCTGGGTCAGAGCCATGGGAACATGACCTATACACAAAGCTGATTCATGGCCAATTGGTTCATTGATCACTGAGAAATAAATGAGTAACAGCAACTAAAAGGCTAATAGGGCTACCTCAACCACACTATGCCAGCTGTGGTTACCTCTGCATGGCTCCTTGGTCCCAACAATTCAGAAACTCCAGGAACTGACCTGGTTGCTTGAGTTGTTTGCTTATCTGCTGTGTCTTCCAATTTATCGCACAACAAATTGCTTAACAGGGTGTAAATCTCTTGGCTCGAGGCAGTAGAGCAGTAGTTAGGAGCCCAGACCTCAGAAGCAAGCAGGCAGAGGTTCCCTCCCAGTTTCACTATCGTCAGAGGGCCCTTGGACAAATTAACTTTCCTTAGCCTCCATTTTCCTACCTGTAAAGTAGAAATACAACATCTACCTTGGAGAGTACTGGGTGAAGTGACCTAATGTCTGCCATTACAGTAAGAACTTTGTTATCTTCACGGCAGGATGAATCACTTTCCCTTTATGAGGCAGTCTGCTCTATGTATTGCTCATATTTAGGCATTGATTCCTCTACCTGAGTACTTTTGATATTTTGGGCCAGGTAATTATTTGTTGTGGGGTCAGTCCTGTGCATTTAGCATGTTTAGTGGCATCCCTGGCCTCTACTCTCTAGTCAGCAGTAGCACCCCTTCCCAAGTTGTGACAACCAAAAATGTCTCCAGATAATGCCAAATGTCCCCTGGAGGACAAAATATCCCCCAGTTGAGAACCACTGTTCTAGAACTTCCTAGATTTGGGAGTCCAGAACATCATAGCACTAGAACTACTTTTCTGGAAACTTAGTCATTGGTTCCTTGGTAGTGTCACATTGAGTTTCTTTTTTTAATAGCCTCAATGGAAAAGTTGGGTTACTTATAAAAATTACTCATATCCTGCCGCTGCAAGCATTAATTTCTCTCTATATAAATATTTTAAAATGTCTTTTTGTCATCAGGAGGATAAAAGGCTGATATGGTTTGGCTCTGTGCCCTCACCCAAATCTCTTCATCCAATCACCTCCCATCTGTTCCCTCCCTCAAGGTTTACCCCATGCTGTTGACTCCCAGCTCCTCTGGGGGTACCCTTTGGTGCGTGG
Organism: Pongo abelii; assembly: GCF_028885655.2. Lineage (NCBI taxonomy): Eukaryota > Metazoa > Chordata > Mammalia > Primates > Hominidae > Pongo > Pongo abelii. Next base: position 71,642,741 of record NC_071996.2, on the reverse strand, counting down.
CCAACTGACCCTACAGAATTCAAAATATCCTTCTAGCAAATCTATGATTCTCAAGTTCCTGGTTGACTAAGTCAGGGAGGAATGATAATAACTGCTATGGTTCATTGAGTGCCTAACATGTTGTAGGCCCTTTCCTAGGATCTATAAATATTTATCTTATTTACACCTTACAACAAAATTATCTTCACTGTATAGAGGAAGAAACACATTCAGAAGCTCTGTTTAATTGGCTCCAGCTACAGTTGTAGTGGCAATTCCAGGACTGATACCCAGACCATTCTGTTCTACCACTGCAGTCTGTATTCCCACTCAACTCTGGGCTATGCATACACTTCTCTACATCACCAGTTCCTTGTATGATACTTGGCATTATGTTGATGTTTAGTAAATGTTGTACAGCAAAGAAGGAAAAAAGGAAGGAAAGAAGGAATTCTCCACTGTAGCTCCAGAGTTCTAGTGATAATTGGATTAATCTTTGAGACCTCTGAATCGCTGGAGCAAAAGGATAATAGCAATGATAATAATACATAATATTCACACTTCCAATTTCTATAACATTACAAAGTTTTGGGAAGTGTTTATGTAATATTTATCTCATGTAATTGTCAAGATATTTCTGGTGTAGAGTAGAGGTCATAACTATGGTCACTTGCCATAGAGTGACCACAACTAAAACTTCAATCTCTGAACTCTAAACTGTGTGAAAAGAGAAGGAAGAACTGCAAAGAGATGAACACATTATCAGTCGACAGCAGGCACAAGAACACTTTATCAAAAGTTCTCTACCATATCACAAAGATTCAAAAGAAACCAAGAAAGGAGAACTAGTTTTGTCTTTCACACACCATGCACAATGCTTTATAGTAACTGCCTGTCAGCAGCCAAAAGAAAATATTGCAACTCGAGTGCTCTCCTTGATCACTTCTGCTTTTCTTAACTTTTTCTTCCTGAGTTTCTTTTCCTAGTAAAAAAGTTAAAATAGGATTATTTAATTTCACTTCTCTTATTCACCTTCCTCTGTTTCTTAAAATAAATGACACAGTTTAAAAAAAAGAACAGAAAATATCTCAATATTATTGTGAGGTATACTTTTTATAAGCAATGTAGAGTTCTTTCTAGATAGTTCCTCCCAGACCAGTTGATTTTATTTCCACATAACTTCATGAAGTGTTTCCTTTTAGAAAGCGATACCAAAGCTAGTCAACCACACTGTCAGGAGTTTGTAGAATCTTTATTTACTTCCAATGTGTTGCAATTGTGGCCCAAGTTGAATCAACAACTATGTTGTTTACCAAAATACATCAAATAGAAAACATTGAGCAATGATTTTCTAAAGTATTCTCTTTTTGGAGTTCTCTTGCATGGCTTTCTGAATACTGAAAGCCACTGAACATGTATGCCTCTTGTATATTTGAATATTGTAAACCTGATTGACTTAACACAACATTCCTTTTTCATTTTTTCCTTTTCATTGAAGTAAAAAAAAAGCCTGGTTTTTGTTTTGTTTTGTTTTTAAAAAAAAAAAACCCAGGTGGCTTTTAGAGATTTCTTCTGCACTTAAAAAAAAAAAATGAACACTGGAACCTATTGACATAAACTAAAAAATTATGTTTCTGTGAAAAATGTGTTCAAATGGTCCACCCAGAAATCTGAAAAAAAATTTTTTAATGGCACCAAGGGACCCTACATTAAATGTGCTTGCATTAAGCAACAAATGCTTTTTTGAGAGTCTGACTGAAATAATAATTATAATAATTATTATGCTGCTGATGATATAGTTGAGTTGGTATTTATCGTCATGGGAGGGTAAGTTCCCTTACTCAATGGATGAAGAAGCTCCTCCTCTGGTTAGTTACATTGCCCTTGATTCCTGCTTCCCTGAGGGCAGGAGGTAATCCTTGGCAGCCAGACTGTGCTTTGGGTACTGGGACAGCAAGGCATGGAGTTCGTGTGTACTTCCACTGCAGATTCGCTCAGACAGCCTCCTCAGGATGTAGCTTCCCTCCCTCCTAGCAGAGGTATACCAACTGTCTCATATAGGGAAGATCTGCTGGGTTTACATTTTGCATTTTTAGTTCTAAGGATAAAAGCATCTCTGATTTTCTTTTGCCTTCCTTCAAAACTTTTAAATTATAATTCACCATCACATCCATAACTATTCATTAATTATCCCAAGTCCCTCCTAGGTTTATTATTTTGACAATGTTTCCTGACAGTATTAGCAGGTTAAGAATTATTGTTAAAGCTATGATTACTTTATTTATGGTCACTGCATAACAATTGCTAGCTGGGAAAGATTATATGTCGTGTGCAGTTATCATTTGTAGTCACAAGACTTTAAGGAAAGCTTAGAACATAGAACATTTGTATAGATTCCAAAAGTGTGTTTAAAACTTCAGTATATTTCAGCCACAGTGATCTTTGAGCAGAAGAAAAGGTCTGAGTTTTTTTTTTTGAAATGGAGTCTCACTCTGTCGCCCAGGCTGAAGTGCAGTGGCGCGATCTCGGCTCACTGCAAGCTCCACCTCCCGGGTTCACACCATTCTCCTGCCTCAGCCTCCCGAGTAGCTGGGACTACAGGCGCATGCTGCCACACCTAGCTAATTTTTTGCATTTTTAGTAGAGACCGGGTTTCACCGTGTTAGCCAGGATGGTCTCGATCTCCTGACCTTGTGAGATCACGCCTGGGATTACAGGCGTGAGCCACCACCCCGGCCAGGTCTGAGTTTTTAAACACTGTCCCTTAAGACAGTGACATTTGTTATAAGAGTTTTAACACCAGTTCCCGTTTCCTACCCTTGAAATATATGAGTTAATGATTTTTTTGTGTGTACTTAAACATTGAGATTTGTTCTAAAATCTGAGCACCCTCTTTGAATATTAAAAATAGAATAGAAAGGTGGTATAACATTTAACTTTGATTTGATGCAGCGTGTAGCCAAGGACATTTTTAGAGCAGTTAATATACGCTGAGAGATACTAGGATAAATAGTACAGAAGCACAATCTGTGCCCTTGGTATAATAGTGTAGTGGGACATTTCAGAGCCATTGGTACAACTCTAACTTGATTGTTGATTTTAAAATGTATTTATTGAAGCACACCTCCTAAACATCAAGTCGTTGCGAAAAGAGCCATATCATCATTTGAAAAACCAAGCCACCGGATCATAAAATGGGGAGTAAATATCTGAAGCAGGCTTACTGCTGCCACCCCAGGATCGAGGGATCAAATATGAATTGTTGGGAATTTCCCTGTTTTTTTATGACCTACAAGGCATTTTTTCCGTCAGTTTAGTGTATATGTGTGTGTATTCATGTAAACTTACATCTGATAATATTGATAAAGCAGACAGACAAACAGATCAGACCTGCAGTTGACAGCGAATCTGTTGCTTCAGTAAGAAACTCATCTAAGAATCCTGTGCTTTTTGGAGACTTCCCCCTCCAGTTTCCAGTTAATCATAAGATTCACAGATGGTGTCAAGAAGGCAAAGAGAAAATAAAATATGAATTAAATTGGGACACTAGGGTGCTAGAGGACATTCAAAGAGAGTCCTGGAGGAGTTTAAGGCAAGATCCCAGGTCACACCGAGGTCATTTCTATGGTGAGATGGACCCAGCTCCCATCACTGGGTTCTAATGTGTTACATTAAAAGAAGTAGCAACATTGACCACAGCTTGAAAGACCACTGATTCATTCTGCAAGAGTGAGGAAAATCAAAGAAAGTTTAGATTGACTTGATAAATAAAAGAATAAATGACAAATCTGTTATCAGTTACCTTATTAAAGATGAAGTGGGACACAGAAACTGTTGGTGGACTTGCTCAGCTGATGGCAGCTTTCCTGCTGTGCACGGGGAAGGAAGAGTTGTGCCACTCTGGCCAGGCTTGAGGTCGAGGTGCCTGGGTTTCCGTAGAGCTCTGAGTACTACATGTGTGAGGAATCCTCAGGTTCTCTCCTTGCTCTGTGAGTCACTCCCATTGTGACACAACGTGATGACTAAATCTCTCTTGAATAGCTCATAAAAGCCAAGAAGCTGTAGGTCACATGTTTCAAAAGGAATCAGCAGCATAAATTTAGCTACTTTTAGAATAGACTTTAAAATGATCAATAACATTCATTTTATGATTAGTACAATCTCTTGACCAAATTCAGCAGCAGAAACAGTATAACAAAGAAATATTTTGTAAACTGCCTGGTGCATTGCTTTAATAATTTTCAAATTATGATTATTATTCATAATCTCCATTTTTTCCTTCCTGTTAGCATGCCTTTGCTTATTTAACACTCCTTCCCTCCTAAGAGAGTAAGTAGGAGAAATCAGTCTCTGACATTTGTGTTACCACTTTTTTTTTAAGATTGGTGAGCAAGGAGATAAAAATAACGTAATAAAATGAGGTTTTAGAATTACTTATGGGTCTTAATTTATGTTTTAAGGTATGAAAAGGAGAGCTTACTGAAGTGGTCTCTGGAACTGAGACTGCTGAGAATAGGAAAGGATGCTTCCTTCCTTCCAGAGTTTGTCTGTTTCAGAGTTGATCCCAGTTGACCTGGAGTGTCCTGGGACCACAGGTGAGGAAGGGAAGAGATGGTGCTAATCTAGCCTGCCACCCTTCACCTTCACTGCTGTAGCCACTCAGGCAGGTACAAATGCCACTTTGCTGATTTTTCATTTTCAGTTTCCTTATATACCAGTTTGTTGCTATACTCTTCCGATTTCCCAGACTCTGTATTCCTCCTTTGAAAATTGCAGTTATTATGGTTCAGCTGGAATGAGCATATGAATGAACATATCTATCTAGGTAGAGTCAGGACACTGCTATCACCCTTTAAAATAAGTAGGGATCTTTTTTCTTTAAAAGAACAACAAACCCACTTTGGGAGGCCGAGGCGGGCAGATCACTTGAGGTCAGAAGTTTGAGACTAGCCTGGCCAACATGGTGAAATCCCATCTCTACGAAAAATACAAAAAATTAGCCAGGCATGGTGGCGGGCACCTGTAATCCCAGCAACTTGGTAAGCTAAGACAGGAGAATCGCTTTAATCCGGGAGGCAAAGTTGCAGTGAGCCAAGATCACACCACTGCCCTCCATCCTTGGTGACAGCGTGAGACTCCATCTCAAAACAAACAAAAACAAACAAACAAACTGAAATTTACTCAGTTTCACATTTAGGGTGCCCCAAATGTGCTAAATATGCTTTTTCCTCTTTAACATTTCATAAGTATGGCTTAAATATAAAACCTCATAGATAATACATTGACTTAGAGCCACATGAAGTAAGGTATAAATAATTAATACTGAACCCTTCCTGTGAGCATGTTATTGTCACTAAGAGGAGAAGAGAGCCTCATGCACCTGGGTGGTCATGTAGTGTTAACTGAAAAGGGCAAAGAAAAAGTCATAACAATAGTTAAAGTTTTGCTACTTAATGATCTCACCTAGTGCAGCCCTGTTTCAAAAACTTTCCAAATAGACTTAAAAAAAGTCAAATGTTTAGACTGATTTGCATATTGGAAATTAGAATTCTTGCCATCTATCTGGCTTGTCCCTCAGTTCCAGTGGGCCCAACTCATGGGTTCAGTTTCAGTATATGGCACCACAGCCAGAACACCCCCTCCCCTTGTCCAATGGTCCCACATAGGTGATCAGTTAATGAAATCATTTGTTAGCAGTGTCTTATCCAGACTGTAACCATATACACATTCAAATTCACATCTCAAGTGCCAAGTTGTCTTTCATTTCGCCTCTTTAATATACAACCTTTGAAAGTGCTACTTTGTTCAGAACTCATCCTACATTGACTTCAGATCAAAGATCACATTAAAGAAAAACATCTGGAACCAAATTGCCATTTGAGTTTTTTCCTATTTCCTTTTTAAAACAAAGGAGTGCACTGTGCATTTTATTTTAATGTTTGTAGGTGGAATGTAAGTATACAGTGGTAAGGCTGGATGCCGCCATAGACAACACACTAAAGATAGAGTTATCCTTTTTCTTCTAAATCTGTATGCCTCCCATACTTCTACCCAAGAGTATCTTCTCCACCCCTTTCCAAATACCAAAACATAAGGAGGAAACTCAGATCTGAGGCTGTCTCAGGAGACATACGTTAGGCTTCCTGCAACTACACCGTTCTGGGGATGGTCTAAGTCACAGATCATTCTAAGATGAGCTTCGACTGGAGGAAAGCACTTACTCCAGTGTGCAGGCTGTGGTGGGTCCAACTCCTGGAGTATATCTAGCGTCACTCTTGTAAGGCTGACCAGGAGGGTGAGGCTGGTGATGGAGCACGCACAGTGGCCTTTTCCTTCTGGCATAATAACGTAACCCTCTCTCTCAAGTCACTCTCAGTGGAACATGTTTCTCTGAACGACTATGAACTGCTATGAAGACTTCATGTTTTAAAAGTGTACTTTGTATTTTCTTCCTCCTCCCTTTGTCAACAGGCAGTTCTCTTATTTCTACTATAAAGGGAACATGTACTTTGGTTCCCTTTTTATACAAACAGTGCCTTTGACATTTGAGTAGCTTCTTTGTAGCTAGGCTTGGTCAAAACTAGGAGCTTTGTTACCCATTTGGCCTTTCGTGACTCTCCCAGCTGTAAGATGAAGCAGGGCTAATCTTTTGTTTTTCTCTACTATACGATCTTTAGATACACAAATCGTTAGGGATGGAGTCATGGGAACATTTGATAGATTCTTTGAATAAAGATTTTTCTTATTTACAGAACACGTATCCTTTTAGCTTACCCAACAAGAGGTCCTGCGTTGAAAAGTGAAGTGAGAAGTATTATATGGGGGATTATTGTTCTGGTAGATGCAGCAAGAGAGAAGATGGGTGAGAATGAAAGTAACAAATGAACAGAAACACTGTGGATTTTCAGCAACTTGAAAGAAGGAAAGGTGAAGGCTAAGAAAATGTGTCTGTCACAGAGGGAGGGAGGTGGGTGCTCCTTCTGGTATGACCATCACATGTTCACATGTGAGCATTAAAAATTTTTTTCCTGGCTTAAGAATGATCTTCTTGCTAAGTTTCTTAGTTTCTTTCAATCCCTTTCAAAAAGAAGGCAGCTTCTTTTCCCAGAATCTTAACTGAGGTGATAAAATATCCAATGAAATTAAGAGGAGATGCTAGATGCAGCTGATTGTGTAATATGCAAGTACTATCCAGTGGGAAAGAACTCACGGGGATTCATGAAGTGAGGAGGAGTGAGTTAGAGACAACTGTCTTCAGATCCTGTTTGGGTTGTTCTGGACTTTGTTTTGGGTTGTTCTGGACTTCAGACCCTGTTTTGGGTTGTTCTGGGCTTTGGTTCTGTGTGAGGCCTTTTTGGCTAAAGAGATCCAAAGATGAATAGAAAGGGGCCTTTCTATTGAGGAATCATTCACTGTTAGCTCATTTATTGCTGAGTAAGGAATCTCATAGACTTTCCTCTCTCCTTGGAGAACCCCTGATTCTTGCTGGCTCCTTGAGACTATTTAAGATTGTGGGGGAAAGGGTGATCTCATCCTTTGCTGATGGATGTGTAAATTGCTACAGCCTTTTTTGAAAGCTGTCCAGAAAAAAAAATCTGTTAAAATAAAAAGCTACTATTTGAGACAAAAATCCTGCTCCTAGGATTCTATCCTATATAAATGTATATAAGTGTATATGAACAGGATGGGGCAAAAAGAACTGGGAACAAAGCAAGTGCCCACTAGCAGTGAGATAACTGAATAAATTGTGGTACACATGCACAGTGGAATATTATTTTGCAGCCACTAAATAGAACAAACTCGAGCTCTACTATTTGACTTGGAAGGCTTTCCATGACCTCATTTTTGTAAAGCAAACTCTGTGTGTGCATATGTAAAGATACCTATGTGAATACGGAGAGAAATAGGAAAGGGTATACACTCTTTTTAATATGGGTTACTTGCAGATAGAAGGTGTGGGCAAAACAAAGGCAAGGATGAGGTAACAGGAAAAAGAAAAGTTAGCTTTTAAAAACTGCACTGAAAATGATAGGATCTGACACAATGAAAGCAAGAAAAAAGTCCTGCCTTCCCCCCACCAAAAAACCCCAAAACAAAAAATCCTGAATTGAATGGGGCCTTTATATCCAATGACCAATTCACAGGGAAAACAGAGAATAAAGGAAACAAGTGCAGCTATTCTCTAATCATCAAACCAGCAGGGGAATCTGAAATACAAACAAATTGATTTATTCAATAGAAATAAATTACACACACAAAATGGAGAGGGAATACAGCACGTTCTCACCTATAAGTGGCAGCTAAGCCATGGGTACACATGGACACAGGTGGACATAATAGACACTGCAGACTCCAAAAGCGGGGAGGTTGGAGGGGGATAAGTGTTGAAAAATTACCTTTTGAGTACAGTGTTCAGTATTTGGATGATGAGTACACTAGAAGCCCAATATCCCCCATTACACATGTAATATCCATGTAACAAACAAGCATAAGTAACCTCTGAATCTAAAACAGAACAATCAGAGAAAATGAAGGAACAAGCTTTAAAACAGCAAATCTATTTATGACAATGTTTATCTAAAACAAAACAATCGGAGAAAATGAAGGAGCAAGCTTTAAAACAGCAAATCTATTTATGACAATATTTATGACACAATTATAAATTTAAATAATGGATATTTGATAGTTAAGGAATTATTAATTTTTCAGATATGATGATAATATGGTTATTTATAAAAGAGTTTTTATCTTTTAGGTCAATTACTTACCTAATTAACCTAAGTATTAATGAATGAAATATATAATATCTGGGATTTATCCAAAATAATACAGGACTGTAAGGAATGGATAAAGGTGTGGACAGGGCAGGATGACCTATGGGTTGTTGTTGGGGCTGGCGATATGTACATGGGCATTCATCATACTATTCTGTCTAGTTTTATGCATGTTTTAAGTATTCAATTATAAAAACTTAAAATATAACATGACCGGGCCAGGCATGGTGGCTCACGCCTGTAATCCCAGCACTTTGGGAGGCCGAGGCAGGCGGATCACGAAGTCAGGAGATGGAGACCATCCTGGCTAACACGGTGAAACCCCGTCTCTACTGAAAATATAAAATTAGCCAGGCGTGGTGGCGGGTGCCTGTAGTCCCAGCTACCCGGGAGGCTGAGGCAGGAGAATGGCGTGAATCCGGGAGGTGGAGCTTGCAGTGAGCTGAGATTGTGCCACTGCACTCCAGCCTGGGTGACAGAGCGAGACTCCGTCCCCAAAAAATAAAAATAAAATAAAATAAAATAATAACATGACCACACTTTGTTATTTATACAGAATATGCACATATTTTTAAAAGAAATTAAGAAGACTGATTTTGATATTTTTTAAAATTCTCCTGACTTAAACATTCTCCTGAATTAGTTAAAAACTGCATTGTAGAGGAGGAGGGGGATACACTGAGATTAACTTCAGGTCCGATACCTGTGCCGGGATGAATATCTTATTAGGAATGAGCTGCCAACTCAATGGAAGGTATAGTTTTGCTGTCAGCGTTTTACACTTCTGAATACCCACTCAAATGTTCACTGTTCCTTTGCCATACGGTGTTAAAAAAGCAGATACCTCATTGCTATTTTTTAAAATGCTTCAAATGCTTTCCTTGTGGTTATGGAGTTGAGCCTGTATTTGCAAGGCAATACTACCTCGCAAATGTCAATACAAGTATTTTGGATAGTAATCAACAAAACTAATCAGGTGCCAGGTATGTCTTGTGCAAAATGCTTTGCCAGGTGTTTTTGGAAATACAAATAATATAGGACACTAACTTGGCCCTCAACAAGCTTGCAATATCTGGAACAGTTGATGGTTTTACACCTAAATATCTTTATCCTCTAGATACACTGGATTCATTTAGTTTGCAAGATTTATTGACACTGTTATGTTTACTGAAATTTGTGAAAGACCATCCCCCTTTGTGCTTTTCTGAATATCATGTTACTGTCCTGCTCAACTACAAGAACGTAAACTTGACTTTATGGTAGTTGTTTATTTTTAAATGTAAGTTATTAGTTTGAAGGCAAACTGCCTATAAACTAATTTGAGTGCAAAATTGATGGGGTTTGGGACACATTACCCCAAAATATGGAATCTTAGCATTTAAGGAAATGGCAGAAGCAGTATGTCACGTTCACCCTTGCCCCTTCTTTCTTGAAGCAGGTCATAAAATGTAGCTGACCTTCCCCTGAAGTAGGTCATAAGACACTCATTCCAGAGGTGCCCTCCCTGTACCTGGAGGAAAGAAATGAGCCTATCTCTGAAGACACAAAGACAGAAGAATCTGAACAAACAATGATATTGGCTGTGGGTTTGTCATAAAAGACTCTTATTATTTTGAGATATGTTCCATCAATACCTAGTTTATTGAGAGTTTTTAACATGAAGGGATGTTGAATTTTATCATATGCCTTTTTTATCAAATGGTTTTTTAAAAAAACCCCATGAGATGATCATGGGGTTTTTGTCTTCAGTTCTGTTTGTGTGATGAATTGTTTATTGATTTGCATATATTGAACCAGACTTACATCCTGGGAATGAAACCTACTTGATCCTGGTGGATAAGCTTTTTCATGTGTTGCTGGATTTGGTTTGCCAGTATTTTATTGAGGATTTCTGCATCAATGTTCATCAGGGATATTGGCCTGAATTTTTTTTTTTTTTTTTGTATGTCTGCCAGGCTTTGGTGTCAGGATGATGCTGGCCTCATAAAATGAGTTAGGGAGAAGTCCATCCTTTTCAATTGTTTGGAATAGTTTTAGAAGAAATGGTACCAGCTCGCCTTTGTGCCTCTGATAGGCTTCAGCTGTCTGCTTCTGGGCTTTTTTTGGTTGGTAGTCTATATATTACTGCCTCAATTTCAGAACTTGTTATTGGTCTATTCAGGGATTCAGCTTCTTCCTGGTTTAGTCTTGGGAGGATGAATGTGTCCAGGAATTTATCCATTTCTTCTAGATTTTCTAGTTTATTTGCATAGAAGTGTTCATAGTATTCTCTGATGGTTGTTTGTATTTCTGTGGGGTCAGTTGTGATATCCCCTTTATCATTTTTATTGTCTCTATTTGATTTGTATCTCTTTTCTTTTTTATTAATCTAGCTAGTGGTCTATCTTAATAATTTTTTCAAAAATCAGCCCCTAGATTCATTGACTTTTTTTTTGAAGGGAGTTTTTGTGTCTCTATCTCTTTCTGTTCCACTCTCATCTTGGCTATTTCTTTTCTGTTAGCTTTTGGGTTTGTTAGCTCTTGATTCTCTAGTTCTTTTAGTTGTGATGTTACGGTGTCAATTTGAGATCTTTCTATCTTATCTTTTTTTTTTTTTTTTTTTTTTTTTTTTGAGACATAGTCTCGCTCTGTTGTCCAGGCTGGAGGGCAGTGGCGTGATCTCGGCTCACTGCAAGCTCCGCCTCCCAGGTTCACGCCATTATCCTGCCTCAGCCTCCCGAGTAGCTGGGACTACAGGCACCTGCCACCATGCCCGGCCAATTTTTTTGTATTTTTAGTAGAGATGGGGTTTCACCGTGTTAGCCAGGATGGTCTCAATCTCCTGAGCTTGTGATCCGCCCACGTTGGCCTCCCAAAGTGCTGGAATTACAGGCATGAGCCACCATTCCTGGCCTTCCTATCTTTTTGATATGGGCATTTAGTGCTATAAATTTCCCTCTTAACACTGCTTTAGCTGCATCCCAGAGATTCTAGTACACTGTCTCTTTGTTCTCATTGGTTTTAAAGAACTTCTTGATTTCTGCCTTAATTTCATTATTTACCCAGGAGTAATTCAGAGGCAGGTTGTTCAATTTCCATGTTGTTGTGTGGTTTTGAGTGGGTTTCTAAATCTTGAGTTCTAATTTGATTGTGCCTTGGTCTGAGAGATGGTTTGTTATGATGATTTCAGTTCTTTTGCCTTTGCTGAGGAGTGTTTTACTTCAGATCATGTGATAGATCTTAGAGTAAGTGCCATGTGGCAAGGAGAAGAATATATATGCTGTTGTTTTGGGGTGAAGAGTTCTGTAGATATCTATCAGGTCCATTTGATCCAGAGCTGAGTTCAAGTCCTGAATATCTTTGTTAATTTTCCATCTTGATGATCTGTCTAATATTGTCAATGGAGTGTTAAAGTCTCCCACCATTATTGTGTGGGAGTCTAAGTTTCTTTGAAGGTCTCTAAGAACTTACTTTATGAATCTGGGTGCTCCTATGTTGGGTGCATAGATATTTAGGATAGTTAATTCTTCTTGCTAAATTGAACTCTTTACCATTGTGTAATGCCTTTCTTTGTCTTTTTTGATCTTTGCTGGCTTAAAGTGTGTTTTGTCAGAAACTAGGATTCCAACCCCTGCGTTTTTCTGCTTTCCATTTGCTTGGTAAGTTTTCCTCCATCCCTTTATTTTGAGCCTATGTGTGTCATTGCATGTGGGATGGGTCTCTTGAAAACAGCATACCAATGGATCTTGTTTTTTTATCTAGATTGCTACGCTGTGTCTTTTAATTGCGGCATTTAGCTCATTTACTGAAGGTTTAAGGCTAGTATTGTTATGTATGGATTTGATCCTGTTATCATGATGCTAGCTAGTTATTTTGCAGAATTGTTTATGTGGTTGCTTTATAGTGTCACTGGTCTGTGTACTTAGTGTGTTTTTGTAGTGCTGGTAGTGCTCTTTCCTTTCCATATTTAGTGCTTCCTTCAAGAGTTCTTATAAGACAGGTCTGGTAGTAAGAAATTTCCTCAGCATTTACTTGTTTGAAAAGGATCTTATTTCTCCTTCACTTATGAAGCTTAGTTTTGCCAGATATGAAATTCTGGTTTGCAATATGTTTTCTTTAAGAATGTTGAATATTGGTCCCCAATCTCTTCTGGCTTGTAGGGTTTCCACTAAGAGGTCTGCTGAGAGGTCCGCTGTTAGTCTGATAGGCTTCCCTTTGTAGGTGACCTGGCCTTTCTCTCTAACTGCCCTTAACATATTTTCTTTTTACAAAAATATTGTATGTATTGTAGGCTGATTTCTTTAAAAAAAAAATTACAGGCTGGACGTATTGGCTCATGCCTGTAATTTCAGTGCTTTGGGAGGCCAAGGTGGGTGGATCACCTGAGATCAGGAGTTCAAGACCAGCCTGGCTAACATGGTGGAACCCTGTCTCTTCTAAAAATATAAAAATTAGCTGGGCACAGTGGCATGCACCTGTAATCCCAGCTACTTGGGAGGCTGAGGCAGGAGAATCACTTGAACCTAGAAGACAGAGGTAGTGAGCTGAGATTGTGCCACTGCACTCCAACTTGGATAAGACAGTGAGACTCCATCTCAAAATAAAACAATAGTAAATAAATAAAAGTTAAAAAATAAGATAAATAAAAATTTAAAATTTTTCATCATTTTTTATGGCTGCATAGTATTCCATGGTGTATATGTGCCACATTTTCTTAATCCAGTCTATCATTGTCGGACATTTGGTTTGGTTCCAAGTCTTTGCTATTGTGAATAATGCCGCAATAAACATACGTGTGCATGTGTCTTTATAGCAGCATGATTTATAGTCCTTTGGGTATATACCCAGTAATGGGATGGCTGGGTCAAATGGTATTTCTAGTTCTAGATCCCTGAGGAATTGCCACACTGATTTTAACAATGGTTGAACTAGTTTACAGTCCCACCAACAGTGTAAAAGTGTTCCTATTTCTCCACATCCTCTCCAGCACCTGTTGTTTCCTGAGGGGGGAGGGATAGCATTGGGAGATATACCTAATGCTAGATGACGAGTTAGTGGGTGCAGCGCACCAGCATGGCACATGTATACATATGTAACTAACCTGCACATTGCGCACATGTACCCTAAAACCTAAAGTATAATAATAATAAATAAATAAATAAATAAATAAAAATTTTCATAAGCTTATCCCAAACACTTTCTTATATCAATACATATACCTTTATCCAGTGATTTTTTTAAAATGGTTGTATCATAGTTAATCATATGAACTTGCTTGGCTAACCTCCTATAATTGGGCATTTAGATTGTTTCTAATTTGTCATCATTATGAATAATACTTTGAAGAATATCTTTGAATGAACATTTTGTTTATGTGTAATTGTTTCCTGACAATGAATTCCTAAAATTTGTACCATTTAAGCATGTTTATATGGATGCAGTTTGTAGTAGATTGTTTTTGCAATGCACAAATCTCTTTATATCCTTGCCCTTATCTGTAGTTCATTCCCACATTGGCTCTGTGTTTGGCCATGTTACTTGTTTTGGACAATGGGATATCAGCCTATAAGATGTAAACACAGACTTAAAAAAGCACAGTAGGGCTTGCTCTCTTGGAATGCTACCACCATATAAAGAAGTCTGGGCTGGCTTGCTGGAGACCTGTGGCTTCAAACACCAACACCAAACCACTTCAGACCATTCAGCCCAGTTGAGCTGCCCAATGATTGCAGACACATATATGATACTTGGTAAGACTTCCATTTGAAGTTACTTCAATTCTTTGTTTGTTTGTTTTTTGAGATGGAGTCTCCCCCTCTTACCCAGGCTGGAGTACAGTGGCATGCTCTCGGCTCACTGCAACCTTCACCTCCTGGGTTCAAGCAGTTCTCGTGCTTCAGCCTCCTGAGTAGCTGGGATTACAGGCATGCTCCATCATGCCCAGCTAATTTTTTGTATTTTTAGTAGAGACGGGGTTTTGCCATGTCACCCAGGCTGGTCTTGAACTCCTGAGCTCAGGCAATCCACCCTCCTTGACCTCCCAAAGTGCTAGGATTACAGGTGTGAGTCGCCACACCCGGCCTGGGTCACTTCAATTCTTAGCCTGCAGAATTGTCAGTGTTGAGGATCAGAGCATGGTACCCAAAATACAGCACCTTGGCATACTGAGTATGATAAGCTGGAGGAAACTGAGAAAACTGCACAATCAGGCAGGTCACTCTCTGTCCTTCTCCGACCTTTCTCTCTTGAAGCAAGTCATAAAAGAATTCTCTGACCTACATTCCCCAAAAGTAGGTTATAAGACCCTCATTCCAGAGGGGTCCTGTTCTATACGTGAAGTGCAAGAAGAAGCTGAGCAGGCCTTGTCAAGTTCCCCTAGCTTATTACCATTAGATCACACCCTTTTGTCCTCCAGTCACACTTCTGCACCACTGCCCATAAAAATACAGTTTTCCCTGGATCTTTAGGTTTTCTCTCTTTGGGTCTCCCGTGTAACAAGAGACAGGTTAACAAGAGAAAGGCATAAAAATTTGTGATGGGTGAGGAAAAGATATTACTCCTTCTCTACATCAGCAAGTAAAATATCTGTTGTTTTAAGCAGTGAAGCTTCAGGGTAGTGTGTTATACAGCAAAAGCTAACTGATACAAGCTTATATAGCAAATTCTTATGTTTATACATAGTTATTTTGGGGTCATTTGCAATTCCAAGTTGAAAAATGACACTAAGAGTGCTTAGTAACTGACTATATCAGCCAGTGGGTGTTTTATTAGTCTTTGGTAATTAACAGGTCATTGAATGTGGATTCTAAAGATACAAAATATCATTTCTCAATTTCTTTGGTATTAAAAACCCTCATTTCTTCTGCAGCAAGCAACTGTTTATTTGCTTAAATAATAAAAAAGCAAATGTTTAGTGATTCCCTAGGCAAAGACAGTGTTCTATATTTACAAAAAATTGAAAAATTATTTAATCATGACTATCAAGTTTTTAACAGAATAGCACCAGTAATTTTTTAAACAACTGTCAAACATGGTAAGTGATCATTTCAAAGGTGAACATTTTTTGTCTTAAATATTTTCCGAAATTTTTTCTCTATTTTTGTGATTTGAAATTTTTACCAGAAACTAACCAAGGGTGGTTCTGTTTATATTGATCTTTAATCTTTATACTTTGAAATTTTTCTGCTCAGAAAGTTAATTTGTTAAATGATTATTACTTCAATTTTATTGGCTTTGTTACTTCTTCAGGAAGCGTAACACTTCTTGTAGGTCTCCATTTTCTGTAATTTAAATTAATAATCTCTACTTCATCATTTTGTAATTTTTATGTTCTACAGTTTGGAAGAATTCTCACATTTATATATCATGTCACAGATTCCATTTCTTATGTTTGCTTGTTGTTTACTGTTTATAATGAAGATTTCAATTCTGTTATAGTAATGCATTTTTAGTTTTCTGTTCTCCTTCCTTATTTCCTTCTATTATCTTTTCACATAATTATTTTCTCTCCTCCTGTCTTTTACTCCTATTTCATTTATTTTACATGTCCCTGCTTCCTATTTGGTTTGCCAAACAGTTTTCTAAATTTTTTTTTTTTGGTGTCAATTTTAGTCACTTTTAGGCCTGTGTACTTGTTATCAGTGTATTAGGTCTGCCATGATAAAAGACTACAGACAAGATAGCTTAAACAACACAAATTTATTTTCTCACCATTCTGGAGGCTGGAAGTCCGAGATCAGGGTGGTGGCTGGTGTAGTTTCTTCTGAGGCCTCATCTTGCCTTGTAGATGACTGCCTTCTCGCTGTGTCCTCACATGGTCTTTCCTCTGTGCACGCACATCCCTACTGTCTTTTGTGAGCCAGGATGCCTCACAAGGATGCCTCTTCTTACAAGGATACCAGTCAAATTGGATTAAGGCGGATTAAGGCCTACTCTAACAGCCTCATTTTAACTTAATCACTGCCTTTAAAGGAACTATCTCCAAATGCAATCACATCCTGAAGCTTCTAGATAGGAATTGGGGTTGGAGAGGACAATGTAACCCACAACAGTACCTCAAGTATAAGTGCGACCTTCCCTTTTTGTCATTAATCATTGTGTGTATGCATCGTGTTTTGTTGTTTTATTCCTGCTTAGTCATCTTTGCACGAGTAGAAGTGATGAGTCTAGAAATAATGTTTACAATTAGATAAAGCATATAAGTTTACCTTGGAAGTGCTTTTTGTTCATTTGAATAGTTGTTTCTGTTCTTTGTTTTGTGTGGCAAAATACACATAACATAAAATTTACCATTTAAAATTTTAAGGTGCATGATTTAAAGATATTAAGTGTGTTCACAATATTGTGCAACGATTACCACTCTCTGGTTCCAGAAATTTTTCATCATCCTAAATGAAAACCCTCCATCCATTAAGCAGTCACTCTCTATTCTCTTCTCCCCTCCATCTCTGGCAAACGATAATCTCTTCTTTCCCTGTGGATATGCCATTCTGGTTATTTCATTAAAAAAATGGAGCCATGCAATATGTGGTCTTTTCTGTCTAGCTTTTTTCACTTAACATAATTATTTCAATGTTTATTTATGTTGTAGCATATATCAGTACTTAATTTCTTTTATAGTTGAATAATGTTCCATTGTATGCCACATTTTGGTTAACTACTCATCTGCTGATGAACATTTGGGTTGCTTTTGACTATGATGAATACGGTTGCCATGAACATCCACATACACATTTTTGTTTGAATGTCTATTTTCAATTCTTTGGTTATGTCCTCTAGGAGTGAAATTGCTGGGTCATATGGAAATTATATATTTAACTTATTGAGGAACTGTCAAATTGTTTTTCATAACAGACAGCTGTACCATTTTAAATTCCCACCAGCAATGCATGAAGGTTTCAATTTCTCCATATCCTTGTCAACCCTTGTTATTACCTATTTTTTTTTTAACTTTGGCCATCCTAGTGGGTGTAAAGTGATATCTCACTGTGGTTTTGATTTGCACTTCCCTAATGCTGAACACCCTGTTTATATATTCTGGACACCAGAGCCTTATCAGATATTTGATTTGCAAGTATTTTCTTCTATTCTATAGGTTGTTTTTTACTCTCTTGATAGTATCGTTTGATGCAAAAAAGTTTCAAATTTTGAAGAAGTCCAATTTTTATCTTCCTTCTTTTGTTGCTTGTGCTTTTGGTGTCATATTTAAGAACCATTGCCAAACTGAGGTCATAAAGATTTGCCCATATATTTTCTTCTGAGTTTTATCATTTTAGCTCTTACATTTAGGTCTTTGATCTATTTTGAGTTAATTTTTGTATATAGTGTGAGATAGGGGGTCCAACTTCATTTTTTTAACTTGTGGATATCCACTTGTCCCAGCACCATTTTGTTGGAAAGTCTATTATTTCCCTGTTGAATGATCTTGGCACTCTTGTCAAAAATCAGTTGGCCATAAATGTCTGAGTTTCTTTCTGTTTTCTGGTTGATTTGTAGTTTTCTTTTCCTTCTTTCCTGTCTTCCTTTTAGTGAAGCTAATTTTCTCTGGTGATATGTTTTAATTTCTTGTTTTTGTTTTTTCTATGTGTCTGTTGTATGTTTTTTTTTTATTTGAGGTTACCATAAGGCTTGCAAATAATATCTTACAACCCATTATTTTAAACTGATGACAACTTAACAGTAATTGCATAAACAAACAAGCAAAGAGAAAACTAATAAAAACTCTACATTTTAATTTCATCCCTCTGCTTTTAAACTTTTTGTTGTTTCTATTTATACTTATTGTACTGTCTTGGAAAGTTGTAGTTATTATTTTTGATCCCTTCATCTTTCTTTCTACTCAAGATATGAGTATTTTACATCCCACAATTACAGTGTTATAATATTCTGTGTTTTTCTGTGTACTTATTATTGTTGGTGAGTTTTACAACTTCAGATGATTTCTTATTGTTCATTAATGTCCTTTTCCTTCAGATTGAAGAACTCCTTTTAGCATTTCTTATGGGACAGGTCTGATGTAGATGAAATCCCTCACCTTTTGTTTGTCTGGGAAAGTCTCTATTTCTCCTTCATGTTTAAAGGATATTTTCACTGTATATACTATTCTAGGATAAATGGTTCCTTGCCTCAGCACATTAAGTAAGTCTTGCCATGCTCTCCTGACCTGTAAAGTAACCCCTGAAAAGTCCGCTGACAGACATGTTGGAGCTCCATTTTATGTTATTTGTTCTTTTCTCTTGCTGCTTTTTGGATCTTTTCTTTATCCTTGACCTTTGGGAACTTGATTAATAAATGCCTTGAGGTAGTCTTCTTTGGGTTAAATCTGCTTAGTGTTCTCTAACTTTCCTGTACTTGAATATTGGTATCTTTTTCTAGGTTTGGAAAGTTCTCTGTTGAATAAACTTGCTACCCAATCTCTCTCTCTCTCTATCCCCAAAAAGCCAATAACTCTTAGATTTGCCCTTTTGAGGTTATTTCTAGATCTTGTAGATCTTGTAGACATGCTTCATTTCTTTTTATTATTTTTTCTTTTGTCTCCTCTACTTTGTATTTTTAAATAGCCTTTCTTCAAGCTTACTAATTCTTCTGCTTGATCAATTCTGCTGGTAAGAGACTGACACATTCTTCAGTGTGTAAATTGCATTTCCAGGATTTCTGTTTGATTCTTTTTAATTATTTCAGTCTCTTTGTTGAATTTATCTGATAGGATTCTGAATTCCTTCTCTGTGTTATCTTAAATTTCATTAAGTTTCCACATAACAGCTATTTTGAATTCTCTGTCTTAAAGGTCACATATCGCTGTTTCTCCAGGATTGGTCCTGGTACCTTATTTAGTTAACTTTCTGAGGTCATGTTTTTCTAGGTGGTCTTGATGCTTGTGGATATTTTGTTGGTGTCTGGGCATTAAAGAGTTAGGTATTCATTGTAGTCTTCGCAGTCTGGGCTTGTTTGTACCCGCCCTTCTTGGGAAGGCTTTCCAGGTACTGAGCGTTGTGACCTAAGCTTCTGGTCCCTGCAGCTGTAACTGCATTAGGGGGGCACCCCAAGCTCAGTAATGCTGTGTTTCTTGTAGGTTCATAGAAGTGCCATCTTGGTGTTCTGGATAAGATCAAGAAGAATTTACTGGATTGCCAGGCAGAGACTCTTGTTCTCTTCCCTTACTTTCTCCTAGAGTCCTCTATCTGTGCTGAGCCACCTGGAGCTGGAGGAAGGGTGACACAAGCACCTCTGAGGCCACCACCACTGGGACTGCATTGAGTCAGACCTGAAGCCAGCACAGCACTGGTTCTCCAAGGCCCTTGTTAACCACTGTCAGGCTACTGCCTATGTTTTCTCAAGGACCTAGGGCTATACAATCAGCAGGTGGTGAAGCCAGCCAGATTGTTTTCTTTCCTTCAGAGCAGAGAGTTCCTCTGATCCTGGGTGAGTCCAGAGATGCCATCTGGGAGCCAGAGCCTGGAGTCAGAAACCTTAGGAATCTGCCTGGTGGTGTATTCTGCAGCTGAGCTGTCATCCAAGCCACAAGACAAAGTCCTTCCCATTCTTCCTTCCCTTTTCCACAAATAGAACAG
This sequence comes from Pongo abelii, assembly GCF_028885655.2. Lineage (NCBI taxonomy): Eukaryota > Metazoa > Chordata > Mammalia > Primates > Hominidae > Pongo > Pongo abelii. Next base: position 71,622,439 of record NC_071996.2, on the reverse strand, counting down.
TCTCTCCCCATGGTCACCACCACCCTATGCCCTTGCTGAGTACTGCTTGGCTACCACCAATGTTCATTCAAAGCCCAAGGGCTCTTAAGTCAGCTTGTAGTGAATGCTGTAAGGCCTGGGACTCTCCCTTCAGAGCAGTGGGCTCCCCTCTAACCCAAGGCCAGTCCAGAAACGTTGTCTAAGAGCCAAGCCCTGGAACTGGGGACTCCAAGAGTTCACTTGGTGCTCTACCTCATGGTGGCTGAACTGGTACCTAAGGCGCAAGCCAAGTCCCCTTAACTCTTCTGTCCCCTTTTATCAAGTACAAAGAGTCTCTGCCCATAGCCACCGCAGCTGGGAATGTGCTGGGTCACAGCTAAAGCCAGCACATCCCTGAGTCTCACCAAAGGCCCATGGTGAGTACTACCTGGGTATCACTCCTGATTATTCAGGTCCCAAGGGCACTTTAGTCATCAGATGATAAATCCTGCCAGGACTGGGTCCTTCCCGTCAAGGAAGCAGGTTCCCTTCTGGCCCAGGGTGTGTCTAGAAATGTCATCTCACTGGGTCACGTGCCCCCCAAATCTACTGGCTCTGAGCCCAGCACAGCACCAGGACTTGCCTAGAAATTTCAGCCCTTGTGGCCTACATTGCCTTTTAAGTTTGGATAGGACCCTAGAGCACTTTAGCCTGTAAGTGGCAAGGCTTGTTGGAATTCAGGTTCTAACCTCCGGGATGGGTGATTGCCCTCTGGCTAGGTCTGCTCTAACTGCTCTCTCCATGGACACAAGCTGAGTTTTTCCCAGTGTTGCTTTCCACTGCGACAGGGAAGCACTGAGTTTCAATGCAAAGTCCCACAGTCACTGTGCTCTCCCTCTCCCAAGCATACAGATTCTCAGATTCTCTCTCTGTGCCATGCAGCTGCTCCCAAGATGATGGGGGAGGGGTGGAATTGATAATTCAAGTCACTCTTTCCTACTTTCTTCAGTGCCTCTTTCAGTGGTATGAAGTTAAAACCTGGCACTGTGATCACTCACCTGATTTTCAGTTTTTATCAGGTTTTTTTTTTGTGTGGATAGTTGTTCAATTTGGTATTCCCTGCAGGAAGGATGATTAGTGGAGGCTTCTATTTCGCCATCTTTCTCTGCTGCCTCCCCTGAGTTTATTTCTGAACTCTCAATTTTATTCCATTGATCTATATATCCATACTTGTGCCAGTAACACACTGTTTTGATTATCATAGCTCTGTAGCAGGTTTTGAAATCAGAAAGTGTGAGTCCTCAAACTTTATTCTTTTTCAAGATTGTTTTGGTTATTCTGGGCACCTTGAGATTTCATATAAATTTTAGGCTCAGCTTTTCCTATTTCTGAAAATAAGTGGCTGTTGAGATTTTGATAGGGATTGCATTGACTCTGGGGATCACTTTGAGGGGTATTTTCATCTTAATAATATTAAGTTTTACAATCTATGAACACAGAACATCTTTCCATTTATTTGTGTCTTATTTAATTTCTTACAGCAATTTTTTGTAGTTTTCAGTGTACAAATCTTGTACTTCCTATGTTAAATTTATTCTTAAGTGTTTTCTTTTTGATGCTGTTATAAATGGAATTGTTTTTAAATTTTTATTTTGGATTGATCATTGCTAGTGTATAGAAATACAACTGGTTTTTTTTTGCATGTTACTTTTGTATTCTGCAATTTTGCAAAACTTGTTTCTTAGCTATAATAATTTTTTTATGAGTGACTTTGGATTTTCTATATGAGTCCATGAGATCTACAAATAAATATATTTTTACCTCTTCATTTCCAATTTGGATGCATTTTATTTATTTTTCTTGTCTAATTGCCCTAGAATTTCTAGTACAATGTTGAATAGAAGTAGCAAACGACAGCATACTTGTCATGTTCCTGATCACAGGGAAAAACTTTCACCATTGAGTGTAGCGTTAGCTGTGGGGTTTTTATAAACGCCCTTTATCATGTTGAGGAGGCTCTTTTCTTTTCCTATTTTGTTGTGTTTTTTAAAAATCATCAAAAGATGTTGGATTTTGTGAAATGCTTTTTTCTGCATCAATTGAAATGATTGTGTGATTTTTTTTCTCCTTCATTTTATTAATCTGGTATACTGCTGTATTCCTCTGTTTTTGTGCTGCTGATAAAGACATACCTGAGACTGGGAAGAAAAAGAGGTTTAATTGGACTTACAGTTCCACATGGCTGGGGAGGCCTCAGAATCATGGCGGGAGACCAAAGGCACTTTTTACATGGCAGCAGCAAGAGAAAAAATGATGAAGCAAAAGTGGAAACCCTTAATAAACCCATCAGATCTCGTGAGACTTATTCACTATCATGAGAATAGCAGGAGAAAGACTGGCCCCCATGATTCAATTACTTCCTCCTGGGTCCCTTCCACAACACGTGGGAATTCTGGGAGATACAACTCAATTTGAGATTTGGATGGGGACACAGCCAAACCATATAATTTCACTCCTGGACTGTCCAAATATCATGTCCTCACATTTCAAAACCAATCATTCTTTCCCAATAGCCCCCCAACGTCTTAACACATTGTAGCATTAACCCAGAAGTCCACAGTCCAAAGTTTTATGAGACAAGGCAAGTCTCTTTTGTCTATGAGCCTGTAAAATCAAAAGCAAGCTAGTTACTTCCAAGATACAAAGAGGGTACAGATATTGGATAAATACAGCCATTCCAAATGGGAGAAATTGGCTAAAACAAAGGGGTTACAGGGCCCATGCACGTCCAAAATCCAGCTGGGCAGCCAAATTTTAAAGCTCCAAAATGATCTCCTTTGATTCCAGGTCTCACATCCAGGTCATGCTGACACAAGTGGTGGGTTCACATGGTGTTGGGCAGCTCTACTCCTATGGCTTTGCAGGGTACAACCTCCCTCCCGGCTGCTTTCGTGGACTGGTGTTGAGTGTCTGTGGCATTTTTAGGTGCATGGTGCAAGCTGTCAGTGGATCTACCATTCCAGGATCTGGAGGATGGTGGGCCTCTACTCACAGCTCCACTAGGCAGTGCCCCAGTAGGGACTCTGTGTGGGGACTCCCACCCCACATTTCCCTTCTACATGGACCTAGCAGATGTTCTCCATGAGGGCCTCACCCCTGCAGCAAACTTTTGCCTGGGCATCCAGGCATTTCCATGTATCTTCTGAAATCTAGGCAGAGGTTTCCAAAACTTAATTCTTGGCTTCTGTGCACCCACAGGCTCAACACCACATGGAGGCTCCCAAGACTTGGGGTTTCCACCCTCTGAAGCCACAGCCTGAGCTGTACATTGGCCCCTTTCAGCCATGGCTGGAGCAGCTGGGACACAGGGCACAGACTTCCTAGGCTGCACACAGCATGGGGAACCTGAGCCTGGCCCACAAAACCACTTTTTCCTTTTGGGCCTTTGGGGCCTGTGGGCCTGTGATGGGAGGGGCTGCCATGAAGGTCTCTGACATGGCCTGGAGACATTTTCCCCATGGTCTTGGGGATTAACATTAGGCTTCTTGCTACTTATGCAAATTTCTGCAGCTGGCTTGAATTTCTCCTCAGAAAATGGGTTTTCCTTTTCTATCGCATAGTCAGGATGCGAATTTTCCAAACTTTGATGCTCTGCTTCTCTTATAAAACTGAATGCCTTTAACAGCACCCAAGTCACCTCTTGAAGACTTTGCTGCTTAGAAATTTCTTCTGCCGGCTACCCTAAATCATCTCTCTCAAGTTCAAAGTTCCACAAATCTCTAGGGCAGGGGTAAAATGCCACCAGTCTCTTTGCTAAAATGTAACAAGAGTCAACTTTGCTCCAGTTCCCAACAAGTTCCTCATCTCCATCTGAGATCACCTCAGCCTGGACCTTATTGTTCACATAACTATCAGCATTTTGGGAAAAGTCATTCAACAAGTCTCTAGGAAGTTCCAAACTTTCCCACATTTTCCTGTCTTCTTCTGAGACCTCCAAACTGTTCCAACCACTGCCTGTTACCCAGTTCCAAAGTTGCTTCCACATTTTTGGGTATCTTTTCAGCAACACACCACTCTTGAAATGAATTTACTGTATTGGTCTGTTTTCATGCTGCTGATAAAGACATACCTGAGACTGGGAAGAAAAAGAGGTTTAATTGGACTTACAGTTCCACATGGCTGGGGAGGCCTCAGAATCATGGTGGGAGACAAAAGGCACTTCTTACATGGTGGCTGCAAGAGAAAAAATGATGAAGAAGCAAAAGTGGAAATCCTTGATAAATCCATCAGATCTTGTGAGACTTATTTACTATCATAAGAATAGCATGGGAAAGACTGGCCCCCATGTTTCAATTACGTCCTCCTGGGTTCCCCCCACAACATGTGGGAATTCTGGGAGATACAATTCAATTTGAGATTTGCATGGGGACACAGCCAAACCATATCAACTACATTGATTTTTGTATGTTGAACCACCCTTGCTTTCCTGGGATAAAACCCTGTTAATCATGATATATAAGCCTTTTAACATGCTGCTGATTTCAGTTTTCTAGTCTTTTATTGGACATTTTTGCTTTCATCTTCCTAAGGAAAGTGGCTTTGCTATCAGGGCAATACTGACCTCATAGAATGAATTAGGGAGTATTCTTTTCTCTTTTCTTTTTCAGAAAGAAATTAAGAAGGATTGTTATTAACTCTTTAAATGTTTAATAGCATTCACCAGTGAAGCCATTTAGTCCTGGGCAGTTATGTAGGGCAATTCTTCTAGCAACAAACTTCATCACCTTTCGTTTCTCGTGGCATATCTTGATTTTGCCTTCATTTTTGAATGATAGTTTTCCAGGTATAGCATTCTTTGTTGATAAGTTTGTTTGTTTGTTTGTTTGTTTAATCAGCACTTTAAATGTCATTTCACTACCTTCTGGCCTTCATGGTTTCTGCTGAGAAGCCAGCTGTTAATCTGATTAAGATTCCTTGTATGCAATGAATCATATCTCTCTTGGTGCTTTCAAGATTCTGTCTTTGTCTTTGTCTCCCAACACTTGTATGATTATAGTGTGTCATGGTGTGGAACCTCTTTACATTTATTTTTCTTAGAGTTGGTTCAGCTTCTTGGATGTGTAGATTCATATTGTTCTTCAAATTTGGAAAGTTTTCAGCCATTATATTTTCAAATATTCTTTCTGCCCCTTTTTCTTTTCTCCTGAAACTCCCATTATGTGCATATTGGTATATTTGAAGGTGTCTCACTTGTTTCTTTAGACTCTGTTCATTTGTATTCACCCTTTTTTTCTGCTCCTGAAAGTGTATCTTTTTCCTTTTCTTTTTCTTTTTTTGTAGAGACAGGGTTTTGCTATATTGTCCATGCTGGTTTTGAACTCTTGGCTTCAAGTGATTCTCCCACCCCAACCTCCCAAAGTGCTGGGATTGCAGGCGTCAGCTATTGCACCTGGCCTAAGTAAATAATTTCAATTTGACTTATGTTCAAGTTTGCTGATTCTTCTGACAGCTCGAATATACTGTCATGATGACTTTTTATTTCTGTTATTTAAACTTTTCGGCTCCAAAATTTCTATTTGGTTTGTTTTTATAATTTCTTCTTTTTATTGATATCATCTACTTGCTGAGACATTGTTCTTTTGGTTTCCTTTTTTTGTTTGTTTATGGCTTTCTTTAGCTCTTAAGCACTTTACAGAGAGTTGACAGTTGATTTAAAGATTTTAACTAGTAAACCCAATGTCTGGGTTTCCTCAAGGACAGATTCTGTTAATTTCTTTTTTCCTTAGACTGGGTCCATGCTTTGTAGTTTTTAGTTGAAAATTGGATATTTTGAACACTACAATTTGATAACTTTGAAAATCATACTGTCTTCTCAGTGTAGAATTTTTTTTTGTCTTTCTTATTGAAGGCAGTAGTTTTTTTGTTTAGTGACTTTCCTAAGCTATTTTTCTGGGATCTTCTTTGTTGATCTCTGAATTCTCTTTTTTTTTTTCTCAGCTTAATAGTCAGCCAGCTGTTTGACAGAGATTTACCTAGATGCCCGGAGCCAAAAAAAAGAAATTAATCGCAGATCTTTTCTGATTGGCTGTGTTGGACACTCCTGAATGCTTAGCCAGCCTATTTACAACCATGAGTTAGTGTTTATTTCTTGCTTATGCTAAACCACAAGATCAGCTACAAGTGAAAACTTATGGTCTTTTCTGTGCATACATCCTGCCTTGGATATACATGTGACTTTCTAGATTGCCTAGTGCTCAAATAAGCATTTCAAATCCCTTATTCCCCAAACAGTCTCACTCGCCAGCTTTTCCCACCCAGCTTTTGTCATGTCTGTTGTTTGCCTCAATTCTTGATTTTTGTCTCAGGTGGTAGCTGCTTGTTCATTTATCTTTCAATGTTTTTGAGGAATGTCCTCAACTCTGAAAGAGTTCCAAATTAGGCAATACAAAGGCAGGTCCATTGTGTCGGTTCTTCAGGAAACCCCAAGTTGGATCAAAACAAATGTGATTCCTTGGGAACAAGGTTTTCTCTACTTCCTTCAGGACCATATATTTATACTGGGGATTCAGGCTGCCATCTTCAAGATTACCATCATGCCAAGGAGGTGGGTGGGGAAAGGGTAAGTTAAAATGCCACAAAACTCTCTTACTGTGTCTTAGTGACGTTTCTTGGGTTAAATGTTCTCTTGGTTGCTGTAAACCTTTTTCCTATCTTCCACAGTTCCAGTAAGGATGATCTTGACAGTTTTTCCCATATTTTTGGTTTTCTGGGGAGGCACAGGCCCCTTAAGGTCCCTACTTTGCCATCTTCAATGATGTTACCAAGCCACTTCAGTGATGTTTGAATCCCTTTTCTATGTCTTCAATTGGATACCAGATTGATCCAAAACTACTAATTTAATTTCTTCGAGTATAGTTTCTTCTTTGATGATTGTAGAGAATAACGGTGAGGTTTTTTTTTTTTTTTCTCTGGCTCAATATCTGGCTCTCAGATGTGCTGAAAAGATGAACTATCTGAAAAACTTACCTTCCAGAATTAATTACTAGAAGCTCTTCTGGTTTTTATTCTACTTTTCTATAAGTCAATTTTTAAACCTTTTTTACTGATTCCCCCTTCTTTGGCCCAGCCCTAAATGGCGGAGTCTTTCAGGGATCAATTCTAGAATTTCTTCTCATTCTATACTCTCCTAGGAGATAGTATATTCTCTTAAGCCTATAAATACTGTAGATACCCCAGTGACTCCATAATTGATATCCTCAGTCTATTGTTACTTGTTGAGTTCCAGACCCAATTGCTATACCACATTTCTACTTAGAGATCTCGTACTATCTTAAAATAAACAAATTTAAAAACTGAACACTTAGTTTTACTTTTGCAATTTTTTTTCTCAGTTCTTTCCTATCTTAATAAATAACACTTCTACCCATCCAATGATTCTCTAGGAATGTGGGGGTCATCCTTGATTCCCCATTCCTCGTTATCACCAGACTTACTGATTTTTAAAAAATCAAAAAACACAGCTGCAGGCCCTTGCAAGGAGAAATAAAAAATGTCAAGACAGTGGAAGTGTGAAAAAAAGAGGAAGTGAGTCTCAAGAGTTGAAAGCTGTAAGGAGTTTAGGGGCTTAGAGACTTAAAAGATGATAATTAAGAACCAGTGGCTCACTCCTGTAATCCCAGCACTTTGGAAGGCCAAGGCGGGTGGATTGCTTGAGCCCAGGAGTTTGAGGCCAGCCTGGGCAACATGGCAAAACCCCGTCTCTACAAAAAATATAAAAATTAGCCAGGTGTGGTGGTGCATGCCTGTAGTCCCAGTTACCTGGGAGACCGAGGTGGGAGGATCGGTTGACCCTTGGAGGTCAAGGCTGCAGGGAGCACAGATTGGGCCACAGAACTCCAGCCTGGGTGACAGAGGGAGACCCTTGCCTAAAAAAAAAAAAAAAAAAAAAAAAAAAAAAAAAAAAAAGCAACATTGGAAGTTATGAGGAAGGATGTCAAACTTAGTATTGCTGTGAATTTTTACCAGTATTTTAAAGTGAAAAATTTAAACTTGAATGTTTGGGAATTTAGGGTATAGTAGGAAATATCAGCAATGCTAATAGGATTTTATGCATGAAGAAGGTATAGAAAATTTATACATTATCTTATTTTATTCACATAGCAGTCTGATCACACATGGTCTAAGGACACTCAAATAAGAAATCGAACATAAGCAGATGTTAAAGGCTGATTTTCAAACATTATAGCCAATAACACCTTGCTCACCTGTGATCTCACTGATATAAAACCATGTCCACACCTCAGTGGCCTGCAAAACATTCAGCACAGCTTTTTAAACTATAAGCTATTTAAAGCACTATTGATTATCTTATCCAGGCTCTAAGTATCTGCAGTGATCTCAGCAGGGGTTGGAGGATCCAACCGATCCTGACATAGTGTCAAAGTGTGGCCAAAGGAGGTTTCCAATAAGTGTGAACTAAATTATGAGAACTCATGGACACAAAGAGGGGAACAACAGACACTGGGGGCCTGTTGGAGGGTGGAGGATGGGGGGAGGGAGAGGAGCAGAAAAATTAACTATTGAGTTACTAGGCTTAGTACCTGGGTCATGAAATAATCTGTACATCAAACCCTCGTGACAGGAGTTTGCCTGTATAACAAGCCTGCACAGGTACTCCTGAGCCTGAAATAAAAGTTAAAAAAAAAAAGTAGGTTTCAGGAAACTCACAGCAGTGTTTTTCAGAACACCAGAGCCTTCTCAGTGACGTGACAGGCAAATTGGACTGTGGTTCTAGGATGGAAAGTTCATTACCCCAATGGCTGGCTGAATTGGACATAGATATAAGACTGATAATAAGAAAGGATTCCAGGAAGTAGAGGTGTGGAAAGAGATTAGTGCTTTAGCCATGAATTTGAATTGGCAGTGACAAATGAGAAATCCGGGGTGAGGGAGGAGAGGGAAGTCAATAATCATTTGGGTGAGGGATCACTCAGAGAAGCCTTGAGAAGTCATCGGAATGAAGATTTGAGATGAGTCGTGGAAGAGTCACTTAGTTGTACTGTTCTTTCCTTTTCTCAGTTTTCTTAGCTGGACTTCCTTTTTTTTTTCTTTCTGGTGTCATTTTCTCAATTCCCTATAATAAAATCTTCAGAATATATGAAATTGTGTGTGTATGTACGTTTGCCTATACCTTTTTGCAAAGTAATGATGCAATTTAATTTCTGAAGCTATCTAGAAATGTAAGAGATATCAATTGGCATATAAAAGACCACCTCAGAATGATGACTTCATTATTTTGCATTACATAAAACCTGGAGGTCTTTGGTTAGAGGGTTTGTTCACTGGTTCAGTCATACCACCAAGGCTCAGGTTCTTTCTCTCTCTCCATCCTGCCATTCTCAGCATGTGACTCTTCATTATTTGGTATGCCACCTCATGGTCACCAAGTGGCTGCTGCATCTCTTGATATCACATTCTCACACATGAGTGTTGAAAACAGAAAAAAAAAAATCTAAGGGCAAAATAACTTCTCTTGTTAAAACTCCATCTTTTCATCAGAAAAAAAAATTTCCCAGAAGGATCTCCACAGATTTTCTTCTTATATTTCACTGAACAGAACTGGGTCACATGTCTTAACTCCATTCTATCAAAAGGAGTAGGGGAATGGACTGACCATGACTGATTTAGACTTTGGAGCTGGGGTAGGCCTGGAGCCCACCTTCCCTGAATGTGTTTCTTTCCAAACTTAGGGTTTTGTTAGTAAGAAAGTACTAACATCAAATAGTGACTGCCAGACAAGATAGAATAAGGCAGTTGGCAAAGGTCTTTAAGGAGCAACTTGGCTTTGTGGAGGGGGTATATGTTTGGAGCCCTGTGGACTTGGGCTTAAATCTTACTTATCTCATGTGCATCTTTGGACAAGCAAATTATTTAACCTCTGAATCTCAGTTTTCTCATTAACTAGAGAGATGAGTTATTATCTTGAAGAGAATAAATAAGTTACTATGTATAAAGCACTAACCTAGAGCCATTTTGTCCTACCTCAGTTTGAGGTTTGGTGCCTAAGCTCAGGGTCCCTGTAGTTAACTGCTCTTAATCATTTTTTTTATTGTGACCCCCAAATGTATGCCTAGACAAGTGTCAGTGAGAAGCAATGAATTAGTGACCCAGGTCTAAATAGCTCATGGCTTCAGATAAAATTCCTTGAGATCTGACTTGAAGGGAACTCCTAGAACTTAGAATATGATACATTGTGAGTTTTGCTTCTTCTTGACATATCTATCTATACCTATACCTATAATCCACACACATTCTACTATGAGGTATACTAAAAATAAAGACATATACAACACTCAAGAGAAAAAAAATCTAGTGACTGCACATGTTCTTAAGTAACATGCGGGGTGCTGAAATGAATTCCTGAGAATGCAGGCAACCTCCCTTCCATACCCAATAAAGAGTCCTGAGAAGACATAGCAAATTAGCTACCATGGAGTGGGCTGTGGTCTAAAGGTAAGGATGCCTGGCTGCATCCTGGGAGAGAGAAGTGTGGACTGTGACACAGGGTCTGCTGAAACCCCTGGGCTGAATTGGGAGAGGGTCCCTAGTGTTACGGCAACCTCCTCAACCTTTCCAGCAGAGTTAGATGCAGGTTGGACTTGGATGCAAGTCCTTCATTTTGTCCTACTTCAGTTTGAGGTTTGGTGCCCAAGCTCAGGGTTCCTGTAGTTAACTGCTCTTAATCATTGTTTTTTAAAATTGTGACCCCACAAATGTGTGCCTAGTCAGTGAGAAGCAATGAATTAGTGACCCAGGTCTAGAGAGCTTATGGCTTCAGAGCAACATTTCACAACCTAAGTTTCCTGGAGTTGTAAGGAGTCACCCAGGGTTAGTAAGGGTGGAACTGGAAAGTTCTGAACAGCCATATGAAACATAACAGTAAAAATAATATGTCTGCCTTCCTTTTTTCCCCTTCAAAGATAAAAATATTAGTTTAACAACATTTATAACAACATCTACTTAGATTGAAAAGCTCATATAGAGAACTGAATCTTGATTTCATGAGACAACTAGATTGCTGTCCAAAGATGTGTTGACTAATTTGGTAAAACTAGTTTCTTATTACCTAAGCATGTTGCATTGAGTATGAATTGCCTTGCTTTAAGCTAAGGAGTAGTAGGCACCACCCACAGCTTATTTATAACCACTTGGCATAGATCACTGTGACCTATGCTTGACTATTAACAAGCACCCACTTCTTATCACCTCCTCTTCCACCTCAACAAAGGAATAGTTTCCAAGACTGAGACATGACTTTAAGAAGGGAGGTGTCCTGGGTAAAGTCAAGACATGGAAACCCAATCTACCCGAACCCCCAGGCAGACTTGCCCCTTGCCAGTGATAAATTCTACAGTTCAAATGAGTATTCAACACTGCAGGCACAATTACTTATAATTGACTTTTGTTCTGTAGCAGAATTCTCTCTGATTCCTCTTTTTTATTTATTTCACCTATTTCTTTTCATCTGGCAATTGCAAATGTACCCTTATAATTTTTATGACTTTATGCACAATAATGAGCCTTCAGGGAAAGACAAGAACTACCACACTCAAAAATATCAGAAAAGATTTGCTTATGAATGAAGTCCATATTTTTGTGCTGGTTTTCCTCATTAGAGGGAGAAACAAGAATATAAATTCTAACCAAGTACTGAGTGCTGTGGAGATCAATGTATTTCATTTAGATAATTGTAAATGACAACTTGCTAGGATTGTGATTAGTCTTATTTGGTATTATTAATTCTACAGAGGGAGCAAAAAACATCTAATAATACATTGGACTTACTCAACTCACTATTTCTTACTTTTGTCCTTAAGATCATCTTAAAGGAATGGTTTGAAGACCATAATGAAGTGTTGTATGTGCCCACTATTTTACTCTAAATGGCCTACAAGTAAGGCCTGAAGGAATTCCAGGAGCCCCACCCAGGCATGATGTGGAGGTGGAGCAAACTAGGCACTGAGCCAAAGGGGATCAGTGATAGCCAGCTTTTGGGAGAGCCAGATGAGGCAGAGAGCTGGGATAGGGTGGATCTACCTCCAGGTTCAGGACATTCAGGACACACCACTGAGCAGGAGTGTCAGGTACCATGACACGGGGCTGGTCTGTGTTAGGATAAACCAAGTTCTTAATGGGCTTTGAATCCACAGAAACTTTGCTTGTGATGTCCAGATGAGGGCCCCATCCCTTCTGCAGAAGTCAGAGTTTTCCCAGAAAAAAAGCAATGACTAAACTACAGCTAATATTTGGAGAACACCCACATAGCTATACTCTCTCTCTATGTATTTTTAAAAATCATTAATAAAATTTTATTATCCATTATTATTGACATTTCCTTTGTTATATTCATTATTATTTTCATTTAATAACTTATATGTTTAAAAAATAGTTTACCCTTATTGTATATAATTTAGAAGATGCAGAAATGCATGAGGAAGAAAATGAAAACCACCCTCGTTCACATTTGCATAACCTACAGATAATCACTTTTATATTGTACTTCTTCCAGTCTTTTCTACATGTCTACATGACAAAATTAGGAATATACTAATTTTGGTAGGTAAAAAAAAATACACAATTCATTTAAATGGCTACTTGGGGGAGGAGCCCCAGGATAAAAGAAAGTGGAAGAGGAAAAACGCATGGGTTATTGGTTCACAGTGTTACCCTGCTACACTTACATAGATTCATCCCTGCACAACCATGGACTAAATCTTTTTTTTTTTTTTTTTTTTTTTTTTTTTTTTGGATATCATTGACTTATTGGGATAGGCTTCTACTTAAGGACTATTGATGCCTTATCCTGCATCATGGGGACTCGACCATAAAGAATGAGATTGAGAAAGTTTATTTTACAAATCTTAAACATGTTTCTATTTTCAGGGCAGATCCAGCCAGACTCATGACTGTGGGATGTGATTAAGGAGGGCCTAATCAGTGGCTTGGGGGATGTTAGGTCTGGGATGCACATCCACGTGCCATTCAGATAGACCGAAATCTCAGACTCAAAACTAAAATGTTCTAATCTTACAGCATAATCCCTGGAAGTCAGATCAACCAGTCGGTGGCACTCATGCTGGAGGAGAACCTGCATTGCCTCCACTTCTAAAACACTTTCCCAGCAGCAGCATACTTGCCCAGAATCTATGGCACAGGGAAGTTCAGGCAGGCCTCATCACCCTGTGCAGGTGGTATTCTCACTCCCATTTTACAGATGAAGAAACTGAGGCTAATGGAGATTAAGTAACTTGTCCAAAGTTAGATAGCTAGTAAGTGAACACAAATCTTTGTGATTTCAAAGACCATCTCTTGAGATTGGTTAACTTTTAACTAAACCTCCCAGACACACAGCCTGACCTTATCTTCCAGTCTTTCCTGTAGTTAGGTGTGGCTATGTGGCACAGTCCTCTCCAGTGGAATCTGAGTAGAAGTAACGGATGCCACTTCCAGAATTGGCCTATAGGAACTGTCCATACAAAATGCTCCATATTTTCTCTTCCCTGTGTGATGGATAGATGTCCATGTCCAAGGAGACCTTAAAAGCCACATGTTGAGGATGGTAGAGCTTCTGTCAGCCTGGGTCTCTGAATGACTGCATGGAGCAGAGCACCTTTGCCCAACACCAATTTCCCCTTATTCAAGGCCTACTGGACTTCACATGAGGGGAAATAATTAGCAAGTATCACTACCTTAACCAAATCACCCAACAAGTAAGTGGCAAAACCAGGATCTAAAGCCAGTTCTTTGTGACTTCACAAGCCTGTGCTCTTTTCATTATACCACTCTGCCTCCCTCTGCAGTCAACTAAACTACAGAAATTGTGTCCTTCCACATAGCTTGCTTTAAAAATACATAAGCTACCTAAGAAAGCTCTAATTTAGACATTTTTCTCTCTGCTAGTCACTATGCCACAAAAAAACATAGCCAATTATATTGTGTTAACTGACTCATGCTGGCTTTACACAATTTATATTGATTTTCAGGGTGGTAATAACCAGCTTCTGTGATTGGTGTGCATGTGCAAGACTTCCTGCCTAACCCATCCTTCTTGTGGCTCAGCTTTGTAAACACCGGCCCTGGGTGGCCGTGAACAGAAGTTCTTACCTTAGACTGCATGCAACTCATCCTGCTGGCACTGAAAGCCCTTCTTTGTCTTTCTTCACCTACTTAAGCAAATTTACAAGCCACTGTTTGCCTCTTCTCTCAGCAGCCATCATGGTCCTTTCAATGTTGCCTGTGTGCGCTCATGCTGTATTTATGACCTGGTCCCTCTCATACTTTGAGATATAACTCAAGTCCTTCCTTCTTTGAGAATCCATACTGATGGATCACTTTTTAAATACTTAAGGTCTGCATCAAACATTATAACATTTGCTGTTGTTCTTTTTTATTCTTACTTGGTTTATCTACTAAGCTTTATTATCCTTTTAAGGTTTAAACTTTCTCAAGGACACTAACTGTAATGTGTACAACTAGGTAGCCAGCGTAACATTTGACATAGTGTCTTGTAAAAAGAAGATACTCAGTCATTAGTTTTTGAATGATTCAAGGAGTAAAGTAATGGCAACTTCTTCTATCTCTTCCATAGTGCAGTCTTCAATATTTTTTTAACAACTATTGGCTGAATTCTACCATTGTGGTTTAGAGCGTTCTCTGAGACATTTTTGCTATGGTTTTGAAATAGGTTCCAAATTGGTCCACAGTGACCTCCAAGGCTCTACAGGAGTGGTTCTCAAGATTCAGCTCATTGGGCCCCACTCCCAGAGTTTCTGATTCAGTAGGTCTCAGGAAAGGACCAAGAACATACATTCCTACTGGGTAATGAGGAGGCTGCTGCTGGTCCAGCAGTCACACTTTCAGAACCACTGCCCTGTGAGCTCGTGGCACTCCTTGATTCCCGCCACACTGACATAATCCCCAGCTGACTTCAGTCTTGCTTACTCCACTCCAGGTTCAGCTTCCTTACATACACCAGGCAAGCTCCTGCCCAGAGCTTTGCCCATGTGGTTTCCCCAGATACCCATGTACTTGTTCCTTTACCTCCTTCAGGTCATTCCTCATATGTCACCATCTCAGTGGGCCCTTCCATAACACCCAGTTAAAAATGGCAACATCCTTCTCCCCTCACATGCTAACTGACATACACACATACACACACACGCTCTCTCTCTCACACAACATACATACACACACTCCCTATCATATCCCTTTCCTGCAATGCTTTTCTCCATACCATTTACACCATCTGATGTATTGTATGTGTTACTTCTTTGTCTCCTCTCTATCCTGCCCCCTCCCCGCCCCCAGAATGTAAGATTCCTGAGGCAGGGATTCTCATCTGTCTTATTCATTCCTGAATCCCAGAACTGAGAGCAGTGTTTGGCACATAAACATTCAAAAAGAGCTGGTATTTTAATTGTGTGACCGTAGGGACCACAACCCTACCTATTTTCAGACCGTGAACCATAAAGAAGACAAGCCTATAGCTGAAGTGAATTAAGCATGATCAACTCAGTACTCACACTGCCCAGATGTGTCTAGGGGCCAGCATGAGGGCGCGGAGAAAGACATCCTAAACTCTCCAGGGCCCTGGACAGATGGCCACTCTGTCTTCACTTTTCTCATCTATAAGATGAGGTTGTTGGATGATATATCAATATCTACAATGTTGTTTCTAGCTCTAAAACTCTATGCTTTTATCTTCCCTTGGATCTTCATGCCACCAGAAGGAAAGTCATAGGACCCTTGGACCTGTGAGCAGATCAGCTGTAGTCCTGAGTTGACAAATTTCTCTTGTTGGCATTTTTACCCTTTGACTGTTGTCAATAACTTCAGCACAGCAAAGGTAGCAAAATTATATTGGGAATCTTTTCCCAATCAAAGCTACAGCCCCATAGCTGTGTTGCCTTTTTGGTTTTGTGTGAAGCAAAATTTTTTTTCTGGGTCCTAATTGGTGCCCAATCCAATATTACTACATTTGTGTCAACTCAGAAGTCAACCCATCCAGTTTGCGTAGAGGAAACATCTAGAAATCTTTCTTTTCTTTGCTGACCTTGATATATTGAGATTTGAACATATAATAACATATAAAATTATATGTCATAATTTTGGGTTGTATGGGCTAAGTCATAAACCATCTTATACATAAATTCCAATAGAGAAAAAATGGTGGATGCTGAATTTCAGTGAAAAATTTATGACAGAGAAACCTAAAATTGAGAAAATTTGATCTTACAGTTTAATTTCTGCAAATTGAGAAGCACTGGCCCATCAATTGCATTTCAGAGCACAGAGTGGAAGAAGGTTAGCACAGACTGGCGTGTGGCTTCACATCTACTAGTTGTACACCTTGGGTGGATTATTTAACCTCTCTGTGCTTCAGTTTCCCCGACTATAAAATAGAAATGATGTGATAGCACCCAAATCCTGGGGCTGTTGAGAGGCCCAAATGAGGTGATACAAATAACATTTTTGAAGTGGGTCAGGCACCCAACCAAGTCTTGACTAATGTTGCCTATTATTATTCATTGCTGAAGGCTGGAGTGAAATGCATTTAGGGAAAAGTAAGCTCAGGCAAAGGAGAAAAAATAAGAACATTGTAGGAAAAATGGAAAGATTCACAAGAAGGGAGAGGAAGAGGCAGTACAAATATATTGGAGGAGCTCCACATGCTTATTTGACTTGAGACTCTGTTCATTTGAACCTTTAAAAAATCGTTCGTCTTTGCTTATACAGAGCTTCATCTGGTGTGCCAAGCCTGAGGTTAATGACTGTCCATGCAAGGGTGCAAGAGTTGTCTGTGCACTCAGACTTTTGAGCAAGGCTGTTTCAAATGTTCTTTTAGGGTATTTGTCTCCACAAAACTCTATGGCTGGGCCAGGAGCATCTGGAGTCTGCAACCAGGGATTTTCCAAGAGCAATCTTTTATACTGAGGGGGAAAGTTTAAAGGTATTTTTTTTTTGTCTTGTTATGTTTTTAAGTAACTTTTCAAAACTACAGGCCTGTAGAAAATAAGGGTTGGGATAGCCTGAATTCTAGGGCTCTTGCTGGGCCCACTCTGCTCAATTTGCCTCTCCTTCCAAGGTGAATCAGCAATTTCCAAGGCCTGTTGACACCCTCAGAGTGTTTCCCAAGCACACTCTGTGTTTGGGGTTATTGCTCTGAGTATGTTTCTCATATGTCACTGAACTGTGCTTGGGCTGCCCTTAGGGACATTGACCCTTAGGCAAATAGATAATGTTCTTGAAAAAGTTTGAATTCTGTTCAGTGCTTTAGAATGATGAAAACTGAGGTTGGAAAAGGTTGTGAAACCTTTTAACTCTCCACAGTGGAGTCCATTATTTCCTCTGGCTTCCTCAAATTCATATTCACAGGTAAGTAACTTATACTTGTCTCTGCAAATTCATTCCCTCTTCCCTTTAACTCTTACTTTGTGGAGTGTAGTGTTTCTGGTTTAGTAAAGATTGGTCTCTTGTCCAGTGTAAACAACGCTACAATACTTGGATAGAAACTTGCAGGATGCATTAATGATTTCATAACATTCTATACAATACAGATGACTCTTGGTTGCTGTCTTCTTTATAGCAATGCTATTTCATGTATCAATCTCTTAGAGAGAGAGAGAGAGAGAGAGGGAGAGAGGGTGGTGTACGTGGGTGTGTGGTACAAATGGCCGAATAGATTGAATAATCTGCTCAAAGTAAAAATACCAGTGGGCTTCTTTTTTAACTTGGCTTTGTGAAAGCACAATTCTGTTTGCTCTGATAATCACAGATTCAATGATCACAAATTCTACCGTTGAAAGTTGGTTTAATACAGAACTACACCGACTTTATCTTTTCTCCAACACCGTACTCATTTCTTCGTTGTCCCGGTTTTCAAAAATATAGATACTAAAAAAAATTAGCTGTGGATGCATGTTTAGAGGGGAGAAAGTTTGTTTCTAGGATCTAATTTCAGTTTTTAGGTTACCCAAGCCAGTGGGAGTCACATATTGCTAATGGCTTGAGCACAGAGATCAAATATTATTCACACTTCAGACTGGGAATAAAAGACAGTATTTGTCAACATTTTCAGGGGGAATAGCTTTTTAGAGATGTTAAAGACAAATTATAGTGGTTATACCTAAAACTTTTTAATATTAGAATTTAGTAGTGGTTTTTATTAAACATTTGAAGTGATAACTTATTTATGAGCTGTTGTTTAATAGAAGTTCTTTCCTGTGGGCAACCTCGTCCCCTCACTGCTCACCCCCCAACCTTGGTTCCCCCTGCTGTGCTCTGTAACGCTGTGATTGTCTGTGGTTGAAGCCTCCATTTCCCTGTCTAGGAGCTTCT
The DNA here is from genome assembly GCF_028885655.2 of Pongo abelii. Classification (NCBI taxonomy): domain Eukaryota; kingdom Metazoa; phylum Chordata; class Mammalia; order Primates; family Hominidae; genus Pongo; species Pongo abelii. The sequence continues at coordinate 71,604,085 of NC_071996.2, read as the reverse complement.
GTTTACACTCCTCCCCACTCTAGATTGCAAGCCCCTTGAATAATTTTTGTTTCCTAGTACCAAGAATAATGGTGACAAATATTAGTGGATGACTCCTAAAAATGGATTAAGAAGCTATTTAGGGGGAAAAATGCCCATTTTGTGGTTTTAAAAGGTGCTACAATTGCCATAAAATGCCCAAGTTTCATTGCAGAAATCAAATACTGGAGTTATGTTTTGCTTGGTCAAGAGGAAAGAACTGTACATTTAGAGACAAAGTATCGCTGTGGCAGTTAACTTTGGTGTTACATTCTATTTTCTTTCTAAGCAATTCTTTAGTTCTCTACCTCAATGGTGCCTTTGAAGAAAGGACTTATGTGGCCAATGGGATCATCGTGTATTTCTTTCCCTTCCCTATCAGCCATAGCCCTCAGGGCTGGAAGGGCCTCATTTTAATCTATTCCCAGACAGGGTCACCCACAGGGTTGACACACAGCATCAACCGACAGTGAACTTATCTGGAAAACAATGCTTTTCTATTTTCTTCATTTCTTAGCATACATTAAATGTTTCTTTCCTTCTCTAATGATCTTTTAGATAAAGAAATCGTTTGCTGAGCTGATAATAACAAAGGTATCCTACCTACATTTTTAAATGTCAGCAGTGAAAGATGTTTTAAGGGCTTAAAAAAAAAAAAAGAAAAGAAAACTGTAGTTTAGAAAGGACATCCAAATTGAAGAGGAGCAGGGGCAGTTCTGTTCTCTCTGAGCAGCTCTGTGAAGGGGGAGTTTGTGGGGCTGGGGTCTTGAAAGTCTTTACAGAGGGCAAGACTTCACAAGAGAAAAGCCATGGAGGGACCCTCACATGATCAGAATATTCACAGTGTGATGTGGGGCATGGTGGGAGCAGGTGCTCTCCACTCCCGGGCCTGGCTTGGTTCCCCTCACTGTCCACAGCTCCTCAATGGCTTTGAGGGCATTTAGATTCTTCTTACCATCTTGGCCTGAATGTGGAAAAAACTCTTTTTCCTTAATTAAGTCTAGAAAAGGTCAACATGTTTCAAAAAATAGCATTTGGGTGAAAAGTAAATGGAAAGTGGAACAAATCTCTGCAGAGAAAATGCAAAACCCTAGAACACAGACAGAGCCATCTCTGCCTCTTGGTCTGGTGGGATCTCTATTCTTCTCAAACCCATTTCCTAACCTCTGTGGGTGTGCGCTCCAAGTCCCAAGCCTTATTAGGGTAACTTTTTTTAAGTATAAATTTGATCGTATCCTTTCTTGCCTAAAATACTTCATTAGCTTCCCATGGCCCTTAGGATAAGGTCCCAAGTTCTCAGTGGTAAGGATCATGAGGCCCCGAAGGATCAACCAGCCACATCCTCCCGAGTTGCTCATCCGCCTCCCTGAGATTCACTGGGCTCCTTCAGCCTTGGACCCGGCTGCCCTGTCTCTTGCATCTGGGCCTTTGCATGTGTCCTTCCCTGCCTGGACTGCTCTTCCATCTCCTCTTCCCATGGAAAACTTGCTCTCATCTTCAACGTCTCATGCTAAGCACTTGCTCCAGAGCCTTCTCCAGCTCTCTAGACAAGGCAGCTCCTCTGCACGAGGGCCCAGGAGATGCCTATATTTCCCCTTTCCTCACTGCCATCCTGCTTGATGCCCAATTTCCCAGATATTGTCTGCCTTCCCTGCCACATTCTAAGTTCCATGAGGGTAGGGCTGGCTGGAGGGCTGGTGCTCCACACAATTTTTAGGGTAGGTAAATCAGGTCCTCAGAGATTTCTTCCTGGGCCTCAGGCTGCCCTGAACTGATCTCACAGTACAGGGGTTGACATTTTCTGCAAAGAGTTGTATAGTGAATATTTTAGGTATGGGAGAGAGAAAGGGCTATACAGTCTGTCATTGTAGCACAGAAGCAACCAAAGATAATAGAAAATGAACAGGTGTGACTGTGTTCCCATAAAACTGTATTTACAAAATAGGATGGTAATGGTATCTTTCAGCCCAGAAGGATTCAGCTCTGGAGACACCTTTTCTCAACCCTGACCCTTTTTTTTTCTTCAATTCTTCTACAATACCAATAGCCAGTTGCTAGTATTGATCCCAGCCATTGGTGAAGATCAGCCTGTCCGTCTGTTGCTCCAGGCTGACATCCCCACCAGTTCACACTAGCAGGCTTGCTGTAATGGCAAGTAGTGGGCACTGACATTTTATGCTCTCAGGATCTTTGATTTCTTTCTGGCATGGCTTGTAGAACCCTGTATCTCCTCCAATTTTGACAGCCTCAGGACCTTTGTGGTACTACTCACTCAGGCCCATTTTTAAGGTCAGTCAAAGTACTAGGTTCTCTCAAGTGACCATCTAGCTGATGGTCTCTCTTCCCCATCCCCTCCTCCCCAGCAGTGAGGTCTTTCAGAATGCTGTTGTTACAGTCTAAGATAGAAACATCTTTGATATGTTTTTACCAGTAATTGTCAGGAGACTGTTCTCTAATGTGCGTATCTGTGTTGATAAGATTACACATTTTATCAAGAGAAAACTTCAACCCTGAATAGTTAAACAGAAGCACATGTAGTGTGCAGGTTATAGACCACATGTCACTTAGCAGAGAGGAACACTGGGGTTGGTGTGGACAATTAAGAATTCTTGGGGGATTCTATGATTCGGTGTCCAAAGTCTGCCAACTAGTACTTAGACATCTCCATTTCCTACTTTTTACTCTTAGATTCCCTTAAGTTTATTGGAAAATACATTTTTCTGGAATACCTTGAAAATTCTCAATCTGTTTCTGAAGAGATTTTGGGGAGGTTAAAATAATTTAATATGTTAAAGTGCACAGTAAAAATGAAATAACATTGGATGTTATTTTCAACTCTTGAGTTTTCTTGTGTTAGTTTAAGTAAAATTTTGTTATTGTAAATTTGTTAAGAAACCCTAATTAAAGCCTCCTTCAATGTATGAAACTCAAATCAAGTTATTAGGTTAGGTGCTAAAAAAGTGTTACAGCTAATGGCTGAGACAGTAGAACTAGATGACATTATATCTACTTGTAATCAGTGAGGAAAAATAATGTGGCAAAACACCATGGTACTCTTAAATCATAGAAAGTACCAAATGAGGAGGAGGTACGCTCTCAAGAACCTGCAAAACAAATATGTTAATCACCAAAAACTAGATTCCCACTGCATTTCCAGGGTTTCAGAGACTGGCAGCCATGTCCTCCAGCATCTGCTGTATGAGTTTCCCAACATCTCATCTAATAAAAAAAATAATTCGCCAGTGGAAGAAAACATGGTCTAATAATATATATCAGATATATATTCTACATTCATAATGATACATGGCAATTCATCTAATATTCAATTCTGAAAACATTCTCTTTTGTGGCAAATATCACAGGCAAGGCCTTCATTTATTCTTTCTAGAAATTTTGGTTTTTCAGTGTACTTTCCCAAACTTAGTGTTATAAAATTCCCAGTGTTTTTGTGGGTACATGCAAGTAATTAAGATTTTCAGCACAATGGCCTTCAAAAGTCATCACAGCCATTTCTAAGCTGCCCAAAGATAAAGGGACTAGTTTCCATTTCTGACTGAACAACCAGTGCGTGCCTTTAGCCCTAGAGAGTATATATCTTTCGAAGTATAGCTCCTTGGCATGTCAAAAAAGAACAGTGGACTACCAAAGTTCAGAGTGATGCACTTGATGCTGAGAAAGAAAACAAACCAAAAAAACAAACAAAAGAACACAAACAAAAGAACACCCTGTTCCATTTTGTAGCTGGCCTGGTACTCACACCTAAGCCATGTTACTCTCTTATTAGACATAAACAATCTCACGGAATACCAACCTCAAAGTTACTCTGAGTCAATGCAAGGCCAGTTTGTACTTTGTTCTCAGCAAAGGCAAAATCAAGGTCACTGTGCAATCCACAAAATACCAAACACTTTGCTAAATGAATGGCTGTATTTCTTTATCTAGTCATAACATAGTCCCAGCTTTTTAACAGCATCCAATCTAGAACAAGTACCCACTATATTAGATCCTTCCCCAAATCATCTGACTAAAGCCCAAGTTCTGTAACAGGTTCTTTCTAACACCATTTTACTGAGATGCCCCAAAGCCCCTGACAGTGTGTTCACCCTCGGTGCAATGAGTAGCAGACACAACTTGTTTAACTACAGATGTATTCTTGGTGCTCACTGAATGAGGGACATTGACAATGCTGTGGGCATAGAGACGCATGCTTTAATGGATTTTTGCCTTTTAGAATGTGACTTTTAACAGTAAAATAGAAACCACAAAAACTATTTGTAGGGGTATTCAGAAAGAAGCAAAATGTAAGCATTTAAAACCTAATGTATGGAATTGACAAGGAGACACAGAAGGAAAGTAAAGAGAATAGGTTAGTGGATTAGTATTCCTGTGCTTAATGGAGGACAGATTACTACATATGACCCTGGAAGGGCAGATGGGGTGGAGTATCAGGTAGGGAGGACTCGGTCTTCAAGCTTGAAGGGCAAAGGGAACTTTAGCTGCTATCTCCCTTTTGCTAGCCGCTGTACAGATACAGTTTGATTTCAGCTTCACACCAGTCCTGCAAGGTGGATTTTACCACCATCACCACCACTTCCTGACATGAAAGATGGAGAAATCAGGATGTGGAGAGAGATTTTAAAATAAATCCAACTACGTAGAGTGAAGCAACAGGTACTATCAGGATCTGAGAGACTACAAATTTCGTGGGCAAGACACTACACCCCTGTCCTCTAAATACTGCGAAGTATTTGCACACCAGTGGAAAGAAACCTTTTTAAATGGAGAGCTAAGCCAAGGGAAAAAATAATTGGAGACTACATGTTTTTAATATTGTATTTTAAAATTAGGAAATGCAATAACACATCTGTGGTTAAATGTTGTTTATTATTTTCTCATTATTAAAGAGTCTCTCTGTTTTTTGAAAAAAAAAATTTGGTTAAAACTTTAAAAATTGTGTAACCAGCAAATGTTACAGTCTCTGAATATAATACTGCTATAGTGAGCAAATTTTGTTCTTGTATAAAATAACTTTGAATCTGGTTCTTTTACTATATTTTAAACCAGCCTCATAAACTACTTACTTAAATAATATTTCTTACTCTACTTCTTAATATGCTATTAAGGGACATTCTACAAAATAAGTGATGAGTACTCCTCAAAACTGCCAAGGTCATTAAAAACAAGCAAAGTATGAGAAATTGTCATAGCCAAGAGTTTCTTAACAAGATGTGACAACTTAATATAACATGGTAAATTTGGTATCCTAGATGGAATCCTGGAACAGAAAAGGAATTAGGTGAAAAATAAGGGAATTTGAATAAATTATGCCCTCTAGCTAATAATAATGTATCAATATTTGTTCATTAATACTAATGTAAGACATTTACAGTGTACATTGGTACGTTAATACTAGTGTAAGACATTAATAACTGGGTGTGGGGTACATGGGAATTTTGTACCATCTTCACAATTTTTCTATAAAATCAAAACTGCTTTAATTTGTTTAATTGAAGGAGATTCACCAGGGTTAAGAAAAAAATTATTTTCTATCATGAAGTATTTTATTTTCTGCAAAATGATTTTGTTTTATTTAGGAGTGGTATGCTGCTTAAGATGGAAAAATACATGATGATGGTGCATAGTGCCTCCATCCCAAGCTTGCTAACATTAACCCTTTTGTGGCATTATCTAGCTTTCCATGTGTTCTTTTTTAAGTTTTATTTTATTTTATTTTAAGTTCCGGGGTACGTGTGCAGGATGTGCAGGTTTGTTACATAGGTAATCGTGTGCCATGGTGGTTTGCTGCACCTATCAATCCATCAACTAGGTATTAAGCCCGGCATGCATTAGCTATTTTTCCTAATGCTCTCCCCACTGCCCTCACCCAATAGGCCCCAGTGTGTGTTGTTCCCCTCCCTGTGCTCCCTGTGTCCATATCATGAAATATTTTAAAGCCACAGAAAAAAAAAAGAGAAAAATTTAATGAACACCAAGTTACCTCCTTCCAACTTTATCATATCTTAAACATTATGCCATACTTGCTGAAACTTTTTTTGTTTTAAGAAATTAAAACATGCAGATACAGTTCAGGGGCCCTCTGAGCCCCTCCCCGGTCTTATTCCACTTCTTTTCCTCAGAGGTAACCACTACCATTAATTCAGTGCTTATCAGTTTCAGGCAAGTCTTTATATTTCTACTGCGTATCTATATATCTATGAACATTACAAATAGTGATTTGCAGGTAACACATTTTACATAAATGACATCATACAGTATCATTCTGAAACTTTCTGTCTTGTTTGTTTAAACTTACATTTGTTGAGATTTATCCATGCCAATTCACTGATTTTAATGGCTAGATGATATTCCACTGTGTGTCTATTTATAAATTATTGAATCAATCTCTTGTTCATTTATATTTTCTCCTAGCTTTTTGTTTCCAAAGAAGTACCGCAATAAACAAGCTTACACATATCTCTGCATGCATTTTCTGAGTTTCAATCTCGGCTGTATCACTAACTTGTGCTCTTGAGCTTGTGACTTTGTCCTTCATACTTTAGTGCCGTTATCTGGAAAATGGGGATAGTCATAATACCCATCTCAGGAGGCTGTTGGGAGGTTTTATGGCATAGCATGTATAAAGCATTTAGAACAGTGCCTGCCACGTATTAAATGCCATTTCATTGTTAACTATTTTTAAAATTGTTGAGGAAAATACCAGAGAAGGATATTCTGGGATCTGGGGTATTAACATGTTTAGCCTTGCTAGATATTTTCAAATTGCTATCCAAAGTCATTCAGTCAATTTATATTCTCATTAGCTGTGCATGAAAGGACTCTTTCCTCCACATCTTAACAACACTTTGTACTACTGGATATTTCATCTTTGCCAATATTTCAATGAATAGTTTTAGTATTCACTGCTGATCATTACCCCAAATTTATTCGTTAGAGTTGCAAAATAATGATTTTTTTTTAATTTTACAGGTTTTCAAAACTCGGGAATGGATAATGATTTTTATTGAATACTTTTTGCATTTATGAAAATTATTAATTATTTTTTACCTTAAATAATCATTGCATTCCTGGGATCAACATTGCTTCATTTTTCTTCATAAACTGCTGAATTATATTTAACATATTTTATTTATCATTTTAAAATCTGTTTTCAGAAGTAATTATAAGCCTATTTTTATCCTTCTTTGTTTTGATGTCAAAATTATACTTGCTTTATAAAATGATTTGGGTAGCTTTTCTTATTTTTCTTTTCACCAAAACCATTTATATAAGATTAGAATTATCTACTGTTTAAAGTTTTGGTAAAATTTGCCTGTAACATTATCTAGCCCTGTTGTTTTTTGAGGTGGGAGACTTTTGAATATTGAATCAATATTTTAATAGCCATTAATTTTTAAGTTTTCTATTCCTTTATAAACAAATTTTGATAACTCATATTTTTCTAGAAAATTAATCTTAACCAGGTGTTCAAATTTACTACCATGAAATTACTTACTATTTGCTTATGATTTAAAACTTTATTTATTTTACCTTTCCCATTTTCAATTAGTATTTGTGATTTATATCTCTTTTCTTCGACAGTCTTATTGACTTGCATGTTTTTAGCTTTCAAAAAACAACTTTTGAATTGATATATCCTTTCTACTGTTTTTCATTTTATTTTGTTTTCTATCTTATAAATCTTGCATTTTTATAGATTCTTGATTAGAACATAATTCATTTATTAATCTCTTAAAAAGCAAAATGTATTTATCTTTATAAATAAATCTTGAAGTATCTTTTTAGCTGTAGCCCACAAGATTTTGTATATTTATCACCATGTTTTAAATATTTTCTATTTCTGTCATGATTTCATCCTTAACCCATAGTTATCTGCATATGTATTTTAAAGTTTGTAACACACACAATTTTACTGAGTATATGTGTGTGTGTTTTACTAGTGTTTAATTTTTTAGTTTTTATTTAATTGCATTGTCAGAATATACACTTTTAAGAATAACAACAATATAGAGAAATACATAGTTTTTTATTTGTAGAAGTTTTTGATGGCTTATTAATGGGTAAGTTTTATAAAAATGCCAAATGTAATTGAAAAATGTCTTGGTTGCAGGTTCTATAATAATGAAATTTGTCATGAAAATCTATCGACATTGTGTTACAATTACAATTAAATATATATTTGATCAAATGAAATTGCCAACATTTAATCTTTTTTTACTTGGAAAGTTCAACTAATATATGAATAATGTTCAACCAAATTTTAAGAAAAACAAATTTTATGTAGTAAATTACATAAAATTACTTATTTTTTATTTTAAAAGCTTTTATGTTTTCTAATTTTTTGTCTGTTTATCAGTTTCTAATAAAGGTGTGTTTAAATTTTTCATTACAGTTGCAGGCTGTGTTGTGTTGGGTTGCTGGGTATATACAATCCAATAATTGATTTGTCTTCTAGCTGGATTGTACTTTTAATTATTTTATGTCCTTTATTATATCCATTATTGTTTTGAACATGGATTCTATTTTTCTGACATTAACATAACAGCTTTGAGACATCAGTATTTGCATGACATATCCTTTTCATCATTTAATTTTTGACCATTTTTATGATTTCATAAATTATTTCTTTTATAATAAGTATATGTCTGGATTGGCTGGGTGTGGTGGCTCACGCCTGTAATCTCAGCACTTTGGGAGGCTGAGGCAGATGGATCATCTGAGGCCAGGAGTTTGAGACCAGCTTGGCCAATATGGTGAAACTCCATCTCTACTAAAAATACAAAAATGATTCAGACGTGGTGGCTCATACCTGTAATCCCAGCTACTCAGGAGGCTGAGGCAGGAGAATCACATGAACCCAGGAGGTGGAGGTTGCAGTGAGCCGAGATTGAGCCACTGTACTCCAGCCTGGGCAACAGAGCAAGACTCAGTCTCAGAAAAAAAAAAAAAAAAAAAAAAGTGTATGTCTCGACTTTAAAAAATTCAATAAACTGACCTGTGTTTTTTTAAAAAACAACCTTTTGAGGGTATAATTTACATATCACAGAATTCACCTATGTAAAGTATTCAATGGTTTTCAGTATATTAACAGAGTTGTGCGACCATCACCATAATCTAACTTTAGAACATTTTCTTCATCCCCAAAAGAAACCTTATATCTGTTACCAGTCACTCCTCATTCCCCTCCCACCCCTACCCCTACCCCAGCATTAGGCAACCACTTATTTATTTTCTGTCTCTACAGATTTACCTATCTTGGACATTTCATGTAAATGGAATCATACAGTACGTGGTCTTTTGAGACTGTCTTCTTTCACGTAGCATGATTTTGAGGTTCATCTGTGTAGTATGTATCAGTACTTCAATCTACATACATTTACTGTAATTACTGAACCATTTGGACTATTTTCAATAATCTTCATTTATATTTTCTGTTTGTTATGCTTTTTTTAGTTTCTTTAGTTTCTTTTTTAACTTTTGTTGGATTGATGAAGCTTTCTACATACTTAGTTTTTAATCCTTTGCTTATTTAGAAACTATAGATTTTACTGGTACTTTTTCATTGCTTTTTCTTAAAATTTTCCGATACAGGTTGAACTTTGTTCAGATATTAGTTGAACTTTGTAATTAAAAAATGGTTAAATATTGTCAATTTCATTTGGTTTAATCAAATATATATTTAATTATAATTGTATAAATATATATTTAATTATAATTGTAAAACAATGTCCTCAGATTGTCATAACAATGAACCTAACATAATTTACCTGCATATCGAACACCTTATCTTGTGTTCAAGTTACACTCATATCTACATACTGTATAGAGTTTTAATTATGCTCTTTTGAAATATAAAAGGTTATACTTGGTATCAATATTTGATTGGCCGTCCTGACATATTTTGTTAACTCTTGTGCTCACCCTTGTTTCTCTCTTTCGTGGCTCCCTTCTGGATACTCCTTCTGGCTAAGGCACATCCTCTAGTTGTTGTTTTATGCAGGTCTGTAAGTGTAAACCCTCTTGAGTTTGAATGTCTGTAAAGATGCTGAATGATTTTTTGGCTCAGTATAAAATTCTAGGTTAAAGATTACTTTTTTTTCTCATCACTTTGAAGACATTACTCCACTGTTTTCTAGCCTCTATTGCTGATGACAAAACTTCTGTCAGTCTGTTCTTTATATTTGAATATGCATTTTCCCCTTTCACAGTGTTTAGGATGGATTTTGTTTATTCTTGATGCTTTACTACAGTTTGATTCTTGAACAACACGGGTTTCAACTGTGGAGGTCCACTTATATGGGGATTGTTTTCAACCAATCTCAGATAAAAATATAGTATTCTCAGGATGCAAAACCAGTGGATATGTAGAGCCAACTTTTCCTATGCACAAGTTCTGCAAGCCGACTGTGGGACTTGTGTATACCTGGATTTTGGTATATGCAGATTTTGGTATACATGGGAGTGCTAGAACCAATCTCCTGCATATACTGAGGGACATTTCTATATAACGTATCTAAGTTTTGACTGATATCTATTCCAATCAATTCTTGGAGTCTACTGTTAATTTGAAGAATCAGGTAATTGCTTCTGGAAAATTCTTAGCAATTATCTCTTTAATTATTACTCTTCTGTCATTCTCCACTCTCTGCTTCTGGGATTCCAATTAGATGAATTTAGAAGCTTTTCATAACTCCCCCTTCCTCTCTTTTATTTGTACGTGTGTGTATATATGTATGTAATACATATCACTGTCTCCTCCTACAACCTCCATGGGTCTGCATTTCATCATAAGGAATAGACGCTTCAGTGGTGGCCAGCAGTTTCCTCAGGGTCTTCTCAGCAGTGCATGGGGCCCACATTAGCTCCTGTGGCTCCAAGCAAAGAGATGGTCTGTAGCCCCCTGTTTGATTTGGGGCACTTACAGTCCTCTCGCCAGCTAAACTCTCACACTCGTCAGCATCCAGACGCTGAGGGGAAAATACCAGCTGCTTCTGTGCTCTGCTTACTCTTCGGTGCTTCTCTGCCATTTCTGGTTCCCGAAGATGTTTATTTTTATTTATTTGAGTCTGACTGTATCTCTTTTTAAAAACATGTTATCCATCATTGCTATATACTTGAAGCAGAGAAAGTTAGTGAAGCATAAACTTCATGCTGAATCTAGTGTCTATATCCTGGAATTCTCAGCCTGTACCCTCTACAAACTAATTTTTCCACTGTGAATAAGACTAATCATGACTCTGTCGACATTTACATTTTATTTAGAAAATGTCTTCCTTCTGTTCCTTTGATCCAAGCTTGACTCACCTTACCTTGAGGTTGCATTTACAAAGGAACACTGAAGGTTACCCAACAGTATGTGGGTGTCATTCATCAACTACAGTGACTCAAGAATATCACCAGTTGGTTTGCCTTTCTCATGGTTTTCATGTTTTCTCATTAAAAATAAATAAAGCACAGATAGGCAGAAAGAATAACCATCCATCCAACAACTAGAGGAAAATTTATCAATGGTTTTGGTTTATCTTTCCTATAATTAAGATATAAAAAAACAACCATCCATGTAACAACTAGAGAAAACCTTTATCAATGACTGTGGCTTATCTTTCCTGATAATTAGGCTCTTTCAGGGAGTTATTAACCAATTTAAAAACTTTTGTCTGAGATTGATTCGTAAAGATTATTTCTTGAACCAAATTGTTCTTTCGTTTGGCTACTTTGGTTAAAGAAGAAAGAAGAGATAATAATGGCAATGATTCTTTTATTTTATTTTATAGGGTTGTTGGCTGTGGGTTGCAATTACCATGTCTGACTCAGTAATTCTTCAAAGTATAAAGAAATTTGGAGAGGAGAATGATGGTTTTGAGTCAGATAAATCACGTAAGTGGCTTTTTTCTCTCTCTGCGTCTTGTACAAGGAGAGGTGAGAACAAAAGTAGGACAAGCTGGTGAAGTTTCAAGGAGCAGAAAAAAATCAGCAGCAGTAGGTAGAACTATCATTGGGTGTGATTCTTATACACAACTGTGTGGCTCTCCCTAGAATCCACGTAACGTAATATCTGAAAGTACTAGGTAAGAACACACCAAATGTGTGTAAATGAAAGCATCTCTCACCAACACCTTTCCTAGATAGAGTAGGGTTGTTCCAGTGGTAACTGTTATGACTACCTTTATTCCTGTATTGTTATTATTAATCATAATTTAGTGAGCGCTCCTCCTTAGGAAGAGCTGTGCCTAGACTCTGCAGACCAGAATGAGATCATGTGGAGGGGACCTGTAGCACTAGCACCTGGGATGTCCTGGGCTCAGATGGTTCTAAGCTATTGTTTTCTAACCCTATGATTTTACATTTTACAGATGACAAAACTGAGACTTGGATATGTTTTTGAAATTTGGCAAGGAACACATCAGTAAAATTAATGGAACCATAATTCTAATCCAGTTGTGTTTGATTCCCAGGCCCAAGATATTGCCATCTGTCAATATTATCATGCTTCTTTACTTTAATAAGAGTAAAGAGGCATGATAGTGTTGGATGACAAAGCTCCCTCGTGGCTTCCTTATACCCCTGGCTATAATCACCAACTTTCACCTCCTGCCCTGCATCTATTCTGACCTACACTGGGGAAAACAGTATGTGGTCTCAATCCTATGGCTTCTACTAGTGTAGAAGTGTTAATGACATCTTGTTATTAACATCTGATTGTTAATTTATGGTCTATATTTTAAACAGATAAATTCTGATGCTTTTAAAGAACCAGACAATAAATAAATATCAATTTTATTTTGTAGTTCAAAAAGTCAGATCTTCTTCAGCTAATTTAGAAATGTTGCTGTCCATTTGATATTCAGATGATGCAAATATTTCATGTCCTGAAGAAAAGTCCATAAATGAGTAAAGGTAGCAGCACTTCTGGACCCTAAACCAGTGTCTTCGTGTGTGTGTGTGTGTGTGTGTGTGTGTGTGTGTGTAGAAAGATAGAGACAGAGAGACAATATGAGCAGGAAGAAAGAAAAGGCAAATAGTCATTTGGTAATATTCCATGAATAAAGGTAATTTATAGGAATATTTTTCCAGAGCAAATTTCTTAATGACTGTGTTGCATTTTGTCATTATTATTAACTGCTTTTTTGCATTTTTTTTTCTGACAGATAATAATGATAAGAAATCAAGGTAAGTGACTGATTTCAACAATGCAGCATCTTTTCTAGAATAACTCCATAATATTCATATCAAAGGCACAAAGCAGAGAATATTTTCATGCACATTGCACTTCATATAAAATAATATATACAATCCATTCTTTTTCTCTTTAAAATATTACTATAATTTGATTTTAAAAACCTTTTGGAATATCCCTTCTAGGTTAGGTTCAGATGTTCCCTCTGTATTCAGGAATGGCACAGAACTCCTGACCTAACAGGGAAGAGGAAAAGTTGAACAACAAGTATAATTTCATGGGCATTGGAGAGGTCCCTAAACCCCAAATTCTTGCCACAGGCAAAGAGTAGAGACCTAAAGTGTCATTATTGCATATTTCTATTCAGCTAAAGATTTTGAATTCTCATATAGAACAAATATCAACTAATCACAGTCTGGTATGAAGGCGGGATTAGATGAGGTCTAATTTAGAAGACAGAAGTGAGGCATCAGGTAAGTTCCTGAAGTGGAGGTGGTGGAAAGGGAAGGGTTGAAGGTATTTTAGAAATTTTAAGTAATTCACAGCAGAGGGAGGAAGTGGGAGTGGTAAGATTAGCTTTGGGCTGGGAGTGGTCAGGTCAACCTGGGCCTCTGAGAGCCACACGTTTCTTATTGGGTGGGAAGTTTAAAAAAAGCATGTGGATGTAGATGAATGGCAAGGAGAGGATGAGTAGGAAGTTGAATGAGTTGTTTTGTTTTTAGAGGAGGTGAGCATGGAATGAGAAGATCACAGCAAAAGTTTGCCAGAGCTGCTGAGAGGAATGGGAGCGATCTGTAGAGAAATGAAGTGTGCATTGCATGTTGAGCTGGAGAGCACACATTCACTCCACTAATTCATTCATTTTGCAAATATTAACTGAGTGTCTATTTGGTATCAGACACTATCGTAGGTGCTGAGGGTACAGAAAAGAACAAAATAGGCAAAAGTGTCTGCCCTTGAGGAGTTTACATTTTAGTGAGGGACATATAATAAACACTGTAAATAAATCAAATGTATAGCATGGTAGCTAGTGATAATCTATCACTTTCTTTCTGAGAAAGAAAAATAAACATAGAAATGGAGCTATGAAATGGTGTGCGGGGGGTGGGGTTGAAATTTTAAAGACTTTGGCCAGGGAAGACTCTGTTGAGTAGATGCTTTTGAAGGAAGGTCTAGTGGAGGTGATGGAGCTGTCCCTGTTGTTACCTAAAGAAAATGCATCTAGGGAGAGGGAGTAGCAGGTGCCTGCACCCAGAGGTGGGAACAGTTGGGCATGGACAAAGGTCAGGAAGAGGCCAGGCGAGTGGGGTGTTGAGAACTAGAATACAGTTGGAGGAGGTGAGGTCAGAGAGCCAAGGGCCAGACCGTGGGGAGTCTCAGAAAAAATTTAGGATTCTTTTCTGGGCCAGAAGGGAAGCTTAGGGCAGCTGAGTACTAGACTCTGCTTGTGCTGGTATCCATTCACAAGGTGGTGAGGTTGTGTCCAGCAGGCCCAGCAGCCTGGCTTAAGGAGAAGAGGGCAAACAGCTGGATGGATGCAGGATGAAGTTTACAAGGATGATGTAGAGAAAATAATTGAGGATGATGGTGAGAGTGTGGTTCAAACACCTGGCAGAGGGACCCTGGCTGCATGGGGAAGGAAGCAAAATCTTAATGGGGTTTAGCAATGGAAGGAAATGAAGGATTTAAGGGACTGCATGGCTCAAGTGAGTTTGACAAATAGGTGTGGAAGGAGGAAGGAAGTGAGAAAATGAGATACATGGGCAGTCACAGAGTGCCAAGGAGTTAAACATGTCAGACAGTAGTTCCTGGTGACAGCAAGGTCCAGGGTGTATTCATGGACTGCGTGACTCAGGTTAAGTCAAGATCCCCGAAGTTGAAGAGGTCAAATACAGGTTAAACGTGGCCTTACGGGAAATGAAATGAATGAGAAATATTAAGGAAATATGATTCTATGAAAAGTGTGGGCATGTTCTTGAATTTTTCATCATATCAACATTATTTAATGTAGTTGTAATATTTTTAAGCATGAGGAAGCTTTAAAATTAGCTAATCCAACCACTTCAACTTACCCATGAGGAAATGCAGTCACAAATAGATTGAGGGTCATGACTGAGGGCAAAGAGTTATTTGTTGGTATAACTGGGAGTATAGAGGACTTTTTACTTTCTCTCCATACCTCTCAGGTGTTCATCTCTGTGAATCGCTAGTGAACCTGAGATTGAGCTATACTGAAATCTCTAGAAGAGGTAAATCTAGAAGAATAAAGCTTGTGTTTAAGATATCAGGCTTGGCCAGAATTTTCCAGCCAGTGGGGATTTTCTTTCTTACTGAAGAATAACTCATAAAATCACCACCTAGGGAGAATTTCCCATTGTATTGGAAAGGATGGTCTTTAAATCCCTATGTTTTTCTCCTCAGGTTACAAGATGAGAAGAAAGGTGATGGTGTTAGAGTTGGCTTCTTTCAATTGGTAATAAAACTGTGTTGATTTATGGCAGTGGGTGTGCAGCTATAAATTGTTTACATCATGAAGGGAGTGTTAAATCTTTAGACATATTGGCAGGTTTTTAACTTCAGTGACCACTTTTTCAGTCATAGGCTTTGCCTGTGTGATAACATGCTGAATAATTATTAGAGATATATTGCTCATAAAACATACAAATCCTATCCAATAGATCAGGAAAATGTCTTGGAAAATTATCACTAAGCCCATGGTTATCATATTTGTAAGGAAAGTCATCACAACGATCACATATATATATTTATTCTTATGACAAATCTTTAGAAATTTCAAAGTATAGGTATTTACTCCAAATTTGCTCAGGATGGAGGCATTTCTAGGCACAAATTGGCACTCTTCATTGTCACTATCAGTTCTACAAAACAATTTATAGTATTGCTCAATGCCCCACGCAGTTTATCTACTTGGCAATGGCATCACTGACAGTGATTATTTTCCCCTAAGTTGTAGATGAGTAGCTGAAAACTAAAGTCAGCTCCTGAAACAAACAGAATGAATTCAGAGACCAGGAAATTTATAACATGATCTAACAATGTAAGAGTCTAATGTTTTAGATAATTGATGTACTGTGCTATTTATTTCAATATAATTAGTATGAACTCCGCCACTCAATTAAGGTGATTCCCATGAAATTTGGTGTTGGTACTATTCATGAGAATCTAGTAACTAAATTAAGTAGTCCTCCTACCTCTCCTGCTTTTCACCCATAGATGATCTCTGAACCCTTTGTTTTTCAAGTTTCGGTTTTCTTCATCAACTGACATTTGGCTGATGTTTGTGGGAAGTTTGTGTGCATTTCTCCATGGAATAGCCCAGCCAGGCGTGCTACTCATTTTTGGCACAATGACAGATGTTTTTATTGACTATGACGTTGAGTTACAAGAACTCCAGATTCCAGGAAAAGCATGTGTGAATAGCACCATTGTATGGACTAACAGTTCCCTCAACCAGAACATGACAAATGGAACACGTTGTGGGTAGGTTGTTGTTTTTTTTATTTTTTACTTTTTTGCTCATATCTTAAATTGTAATTCAAAATGTATAGAGGGGATTTTACTGGCTGAGCTGGAGTGGTATCTAACACAAAGAGAATAGAAACATGAGTTTACCCATATTTCTAGAAATTACTCTGCCTCAAGTTTCCTTCTATCTTACTATGTTTTAAAATCTTAATAGAAACAGGATTGAAAGTCACTCACCAAATACATCGCCAAAATGTTACCACTTTATTGAGTATAGGCTTGACCATGACACTACCAATACTTAACACCACTAGGGAGGTGACCCATGAATTTTACTTGAGTATCATCTCCAAGAGTTTTTTTGTTTCCCCCCCACCAACTCCCCTCTGCCCCTTAGCTTTGTGGCTGTGGCTGGTGATCCACTTGATCTTAACTCTTCCATCTGTAATGGGAATTTCATGAACATGCTGCATTACTTTGAGTAAGGTACACTAGTCTCAACCAGTAGCTGAGTTTGTTTTTCTCTTTCTTCTTTTTTTTTTTTTTTTAAGATGGAGTCTCCTTTTTTGCCCAGGCTGGAGTACAGTGGTGTGATCTTGGCTCACTGCAGCCTCCACCTCCTGGGTTCAAGTGATTCTCATGACTCAGCCTCCTGAGTAGCTGGGATTACAGACGCCCGCCACTACGTCCAGCTAAATTTTGTATTTTTAGTAGAGACGGGGTTTCACCATTTTGGCCAGGCTGGTCTCAATCTCCTCAGGTCATCTGCCTGCCTCAGCCTCCCAAAGTGCTGAGATTACAGGCGTGAGAAAACTAGTGCTGTGCTGTGATCAGAGGCAACCACGCAGAAGTAGCCAGAACTCACACAGACACAGTCACTATGCTACTGTTTTCTTTGTGATAAGCCTGACAGGCCACCTTGTAATCAGTGAGTCTGTCATGTACTCAGGGCTGACTCACTGTCATAGCAGGGACTTTGCAGCGTGCCTCATGCTGGCTCAAGTTCAGAACAAGCTTATTTGCACGTAGGAACCCACATACTCCTACTTTCAAGAATCAAGGGTGGGGCACATCTTGGCTAGAAAGACACTAGGAATGGCTCCCTCAGAGGAATTTATAGTTTTCACCTTCATTTTTGAAATTTTCTATAGGCTTGATTCCAGACTATGAATGAGTCCTTCTAAATCATTGACACTCTTCCATAATATTATCTCTCTTAGGGTCTTTCATTCATTTACTCATTCAACCAAAATTTTTTTAAACATCAACTATATACCAGGAACTCATGAAAGAATCAAGGACACAGTTGTCTTAAGAGCATGGTCCTGGCCAGGCATGGTGGCTCATGCCTGTAATCGTAACACTTTGGGAGGGTGAAATGGGAAGATTGTTTGAGCCCAGAAGTTCGAGACAAGCCTGGGCAACATAGTGAGACCCTGTCTCTACAAAAAAATTTTAAAAAAATAGCTTGGCTTTGTGGTATGCCCCTGTCATCCCAGCTACTTGAGAGGCTGAGATGGGAAGATCACTTGGGTCTGGGTGTTTGTGGCTGCAGTTGGCTGTGATCACTTGGGTGACAGAATGAGACCCCCATCTCAGAAAAACCGAAAGAGTCATGATCCTTATCTTTGTGAAGCTTAAGCCTAGTAAGCCATCATTCAGTCAATGATCATTTAAAAACATATGCAGTGACAGACTTGGAGGTACCTGATAGAAAACACAGGATAATAATACAATGTGAATTATTCTTTATAAACAACAAGTCCACTTATTCTATATAGGTTCCCTAATGTCTAAATATGTATGTTTCTTTTCTAAAATTGGAAGTTTCTTTTCATTTGACAAACTCAGAGCAATTTGTAAAAAAGAGAGATTGAGTTCAAGAAAAGTCTTTGAAATCCTTCATTTATGTTGGAGGACAAAAGTGAACTGCTTTTTACAGAGGGGTTTGACCACAAAACGTAAGATTAATCATTCTCCCCTTTGAGAAAAAAATGCATTCAGACCTATGTGTGATGTGAATTGGCCCAAGGCATGGATAACACTTATGAGGATAAGTTTTTGAGGAAAAAGTCCTCAAGTATATCTTATTATGCCTTAAAATTTGGAAATAAATGTGAGAGGGGCCAAAATTTGAGGCATATACATGATACTAGGTGCTTATGAATATTTGTCCAATGAATTAAAGAATGAATCTACTTTCAACATTTGCATCACGGCCATCTACTAAAAACGAATTCTCTGTGGCCACTCATTACTCACTGTCTTCATTGTTACTGGATCACATACCTGAAGGCGAGCAAAGAATACAAACTGAGGCTTTTAGAAGTCCACTGGCTTTGGCTGAATTCACATGATACCAAATGTGAATGGACATTTGTCCTTTTCTTTTTAAAAAAATTCATACAGATAGCTGAAATTGTATAGACTATACCTTTCTAGGCATTTCTTTACCAGGAACTCCTTGACGAGTTAAATACTTTCATCGTTGAGTTATTATGATCATTGACATGAATACTATTTGTTCTTTTCTGAATAACATGTTTGTTTAGCTGTTAAATGGTAAGATCACTGTGAAAATGGACTTGGGTGGGACAGAGGAGAAAAGAGAGGACATTTTTCTACCTGTAAGTAGTTTATATACCTCCAAAGTCACCCAAACCAGTTGCAAGTTTCTTTCATGGAAAAAGTATATCATTAAAGGTACAGTTTCTCCTTTTATTATAATACATGTATTAGCCTTAGAATATACAAGACAACCCAATAATTTTAGCAACAAAAGCATGTATGTGTAATGACAGGAGCTGGTTTTACTCTTTTATTATACTGGTTTCCACATGTCAATTGTAATCTAGTAGATGGAATTTTTAAGTTAAAGCCTTCCAGATGGCTGTCAGTGAATTACACTGATAAGGATTACAGAGTGTCAGGTCTCTTGATTAGCTTACCAGAATTTCTGGTCAGAACAGTCAAATAATAGATAAAAAAATGAAAGCAGATGAAGGAATAGGAAGTTAAAACACCACAATTGCAATTTCGTTTTATTTTCTTTTATCCAATTAAAGTGTAAACACTCAAATGGAAGCCACAAAGTCTCGTGTAACTTAATTGTAGGAGAGACATACCATAATTTCTGCCATATTCCATGGGTCACAGAAACCAACCCTGGTATAATTTGGAAGGAGTCTAAACAAGTGTGAATACTGAGAGATGAGAATTTTAGGGGCTTTTTGGAGGCTGATTACTACTGCGGGCATTGGGGAGCTCAAGTCTTCACTTCCTCTCTTACAGATAAATCAATGCAGAAATCTAGGCCTGTTTCTTCACTTGGATTTCAGTCTATATTCTTAGCAATATATATTCAGTTTGTATAAGCAAGCACTATTTTGAAGCTAGACAGTTTAGGCTATATACTTTTGTAATGGCTTTATTGAGATACAATTCACATACCATAAAATTCACCCACTTGAAGTGTACAATTAGATGTTTTTTAGTATATTTACAGAGTTGTGCATTCACTGCCACAGTCAATTTTAGAACATTTTCTTTTTTATTATTATTATACTTTAAGTTTTAGGGTACATGATCACAAGCGCAGGTTTGTTACATATATATACATGTGCCATGTTGGTGTGCTGCACCCATTAACTTGTCATTTAACATTAGTTATATCTACTGATGCTATCCCTCCTCTCTCCCCCCACCCCACAACAGGCCCCGGTATGTGATGTTCCCCTTCCTGTGTCCATGTGTTCTCATTGTTCAATTCCCACCTATGAGTGAGAACATGCGGTGTTTGGTTTTTTGTCCTTGCGATAGTTGGCTGAGAATGATGGTTTCCAGCTTCATCCATGTCCCTACAAAGGACATGAACTTATCATTTTTTATGGCCGCATAGTATTCCATGGTGTATATGTGCCACATTTTCTTAATCCAGTCTATCATTGTTGGATATTTGGGTTGGTTCCAAGTCTTTGCTATTGTGAATAGTGCCACAAGAAACATACGTGTTCATGTGTCTTTATAGCAGCATGATTTATAATCCTTTGGGTATATACCCAGTAATGGGATGGCTGGGTCAAATGGTATTTCTAGAATTTTATAACATTTTCATTCCTAGAAAAAGAAACCCCTTGCCCCTCGGCCATCACTTTCTAGTACCTCATCCTCCTCCCTATTCCTAGGCAACCACTAATCTGCATTCTGACTGTAGATTTGCCTATTCTGGACATGTCATATTAATAATATCATATAATATGTGATCCTTTGAGACTGACTTCTTTAACTTAAGCATATGTTTTTTGCAGTTCATCCACATGTATTTTTATTGCTAAATAATATTTCATTATATGGATATAATACATGATATATATCTGTTCATCAGTTGATGGACATTTGGATTGTTCCCACTTTTGAGCTATTACAAATAATTCTGCTATGAACATTTGTATACAGATTTTTGTGTGGACATGTTTTCATTTCTCTTGGGTACATGTCTAAGAGTGGAATTGCTGTATCACATGGTAACTCTATGTTTAACTATTCTAGGAACTGCCAGACTATTTTCCACAGTGGCTGCACCATTTACATTTCCGCTAACAGTGTATGAGGGTTCTAATTTCTCCACATCCTCACCAGCACTTGCTATTTAGTATCTATGATATCTCTCATAGGTAGAATAATGACCCCCAAAGATATCCAGGTACTTGTCCCTAGAACCTGTGAATGTTACCATGTATGGGAAAAGGGTCTATGCAGACGTGATTCAGTTAAGGATATCGAGATGGGGGAGACTATCCTGGATTATCCAGGCAGGCCCTAAATGCAGTCATGTGTGTACTTAAAAGAGACAGTTGCTAAGAAGAAGGCAGAGGGGGATTTGCCTGTAGTAAGAAGAGTAGAGGCGAGGTGACCACACAAAAAGGAATGGAATGACATTGCCACAGCCGAGGAGTGCCAGCAGCTATCAAGAGGTGGAAGAAGCAAGGAGAAATTTCTCTCTTAGAGCCTTAGGAGGGAACACAGCCCTGTCAGCACCTTGATTTCCACCCAGCAAAGCTGATTTTGGGCATGTGAGGGGATACATTTCTCTTGTTTTAATTGTGGTAATTGTTACAGCAGTCATAGGAAACCAATACAATAGCCATACTAGGGAGTGGGAAGTGGAATCTCATTGTGGTTTTGATTTGCATTTCTCTGAGGACTAGTGATGTTGGGCTTCTTTTCAGGTGCTTGTTGGCCATTTGCACATCTTCTTCGGAAAAATATCTATTCAGATCTTTTATTTGGAAATAAATAATATTACAAAATATGTATTCAGCCCTTTTTAAAACTGGGATATATGTCTACTGATTATTGAGTTGTAGGAATTCTTTATATATTCTAGATATAAGTTCCTTATCAGAGATAAAATTTGCAAGCAATTTCTCTCATTCTTTGGGCTGTCTTTCTAACTTCTTGATAATTATCTTTCTAGCACTGAAGTGTTTAATTTTGATGATGTCTAGTTTGTTCTTTTGTTGCTTCTGAATTGGTGTCATATCTAAGAAATCATTACCAAATCCAAGGTCTTGATAATTATCTTTGAACCACTAAAGTGTTTAATTTTGGTGATGCCTACTTTATTCTTTTGTTGCTTCTGAATTGATGTCATATCTAAGAAACCATTGCCAAATCCAAGGTCGTGAACATCACACTTGTTTTCTTTTAATGGCTCTGGCCATGTGAAGTGCCAGCTTCCCCTTCTTCTTTCACTATGAGTGTAAATTTCCAAAGGCCTTCCCAGAAACTTAGCAGATGCTCTAATCCTTCCTGTACAGCCTGCAGAATTGTGACCGAATTAAACCTCTTCTCTTTATAAGGTATTTACAAGAAATACCCAGTCTCACGTATTTCTTTATAGCAGTGTGAGAATGAACTAATACACTCATGGTTAGTCTGTGATCCACTTTGAGTAAATTTTTGTAGGGGTGAATTAGGGGTCCAAATTGATTCCTGTCTGCATGGATAGCCAGTTGTTCCAGCACCATTTGTGGAAAAACTATTTTTTCCCCATTGAATAATCTCAGAATCCTTATCAAAATCAATTTGCTGTAATTAAGAGGGTTTATTTGTGGACTCTCAATGCTATTCCATTGGCCTACACATCTATCTTTATGCCAATAACACACTGTTTTGATTACTGTAGCTTTATAGTAAGTTTTGAAATCAAGAAGTGTGAGTCTACTACTAGGGATTGTCTATTCTGGGTCTCTTGGATTTTCATATAAATTGTTTAACTTCTGCGAAGAAGTCAGCTAGAACGCTAGGAATTGCATTGAATCTGTAGGTCAATTTAAGGAATATTGCTGTCTTAACAATATTAAGTCTTCTGATTCATGATCCACTTATTTGAGTCTGCTTTAATTTATTTCAACAAGGTTTTATAGTTTTCAGAATATTTTGCAATTTTTTGTTAAATTGATTGCTAGGTATTTTATTATTTTTGATGTTATCATAAATGGAATTGTTTTCTTAATTTTATTTTCAGTTTGCCCATTGCTACTATAGCAAAATACAATTTTTTTTGTATATTGATCTTTTATCCTAAACCTAGCTGAACTACTTATGAGTTCAATAGTTTTTTAGTGGGCTCTTTAGGATTTTTTATACAAGACCATATCATCTGCAAATAGAAATAACTATATATTTTCCTTTCCAATCTAGCTGCCTTTTTATTTTATTTTATTTTATTTTATTTTATTTTATCTTATTGCCTAATTGTTTTGGCCCAAACCTCTGGTACAATGTTGAGTAGAAGTGGTGAGAGCACACATCCTTGTCTTATACCTATCTTAGGGGGAAAACATTTAGTCTTTCACCGTTAAGTATGACATTAGCTATGACTTTTTCATAAGTGTCCTTTATTATGTTGAGGAATTCTCTTCTAATCCTAGTTTGTAGAGTGTTCTAATCATTAAGTCATGAATTGAGTCATGTGCTTCATCTACATCTATTAAGATGATCATGCAGTTTTGCCCATTATAATATTGATATGGTATATTACATCAATGTATATTCATATGTTGAATTACCTTTGCACCCCTGGAATAAATCCCACCAGGTAATAATGAGTAATCATTTTACTATGCTGCAGGATTCAACTTGTTTGTATTTAGTGAAGATTTTTGTGTCTATATTAATAAGAGATATAATATATAAGAGTTTTCTTTTCTTATAATGTCTTTGTCTGCTTTTGGTTTCGGATAATTCTAGCCTGATAGTTTGGCAGTGTTCCCTTCCATTCTATTTTTTGAAGAGCTTGTGAAGAATTGGTATTAGTTCTTTAAATGTTTTGTAGAATTCTTCAGTGAAGTCATATCATCTTAGACTTTTTGTTGTTGAAAGTTTTTGATTGCTGATTCAATCTCTTCAGTTGTTATAGGTCCACTCAGATTTTCTATGTCTTTAAAAATATTTTTTAATTTGGCACATAAAAATTATATATATTTATGGTGTGCAGCATGATGTTTTGAAATATGTACACATTGTGGAATGGCTAAATTGAGCTAATTAACATATTTACTACCTCACACACATCTTTTTTTGTTGTAAGAACACTAAAAATCTACTCTTGGCTTCAGGCTTCCTGGGATGCCAAAAAACTGTGAGTCCGCTTGCTTTCTCAATGGGGAGGCTTGTGGTCTGGGGCAAATTTTCAGCCCTGGTCACTGGCTGCCTGGAAATAGATTCAGTGCTGTTGTCAGGGGCACGGTGGGCATGAGATTAGCCTCTAGTACTGCGGGCTGAGTGGGAGCAGGTTAAGGCCTGTGACTGCCAGCTTTCCCCCATTTCCCTAGTGACCTGTATGACTTAGCAGAGGCAGCCATAATCCTCCTGGGAACATAACTCCATTGGACTGGGAACCACACCCCCATCCCCCACAGCAGCTGCAGCAAGCCCCGCCCAAGGAGAGGCTGAGCTCAGAGGTGCCTATCCCTGCCCCTACCTGGTGGTCTTTCTCTACCTGCCCTGGTAGCCAAAGACAAAGGCCCAATTCTCTTGGGAACTCTGTGGCCCTGCCCACTGCTTGGGAAACCTGAATACATAACCAGGTGTCCTGAGGGCAACTTTGCATTCTCCCTATAGGACCGTAGCTGATGCACTCTTGAAAGTGCCACCTCCTAGCTAGAGGCCAACCAACACAAAACCAACGCACTAAACAAAAACACAACAGAGGACCCTCAGGGAGCCCACTTCACTCCCCTGCTGCCTCCACCAGGAGCAGGTACTGTTATCCACAGCTGCGAGAACTGAAGACAGATCACATCACAGGACTCTTTGCAGATTCTCACCAGTACCAGACCACAGCCTGGTAACTCTGCTGGGTGGCTAGACCCAGAAGAGCAAAAACTATCACTACAGTTTGGCTTACCGGAAGCCCCATTCATAGGGGAAGGGAAAGAACATCACACCAAGGGAGCACGCCATGAGACAAAAGAATCTGAACAGCAGCCTATGAATCCCAGATCTTCGCTCTGACATAGTCTACCCAAATAAGAAAGAACCAGAAAAGCAAGGTTCTTTAACACCCCAAAAAGATCATACCAGCTCACCAGCAATGGATCTAAACCAAGATGAAATCTCTGAATTGCCAGAAAAAAGACTTTAGAAGGTTGATTATTAAGCTAATCAAGGAGGCACCAGAGAAAGGTTAAGTCCAACTGAAGGAAATAAAAAACATGATACAGGATATGAAAGGAAAATTCTTCAGTTAAATAGATAGCATAAATAAAAAACAACCACAACTTCTGGAAATCAAGGACACACTTAGAGAAATGCATAATGTATTGGAAAGTCTCAGCAATAGAATCAAATAAACAGAAGAAAGAAACTTCAGAGTTTGAAGACACGGGTTTCAAATTAATCCATCAAAGACAAAGAAAAAAGAATTTAAAAAATGAACAAAGCTTCCAAGAAGTTTGGGACTATGTTAAATGACCAAACCTAAGAATAATTGGTGTTCTCGAGGAAGAAGAGAAATCTAAAAGTTTGGAAAATATATCTGAAGGAATAATTGATGAAAACTTCCCTGGCCTTGCTGAAGGAAGATCTCTTGTCTAGGAATGTAGACATCCAAATACGAGAAGCTCAAAGAACACCTGGGAAATTCATTGCAAAAAGATCATCGCCTAGGCACATAGTCATCAGATTATCTAAAGTCAGGATGAAGGAAAGAATCTTAAGAGCTGTGAGGCAAAAGCACCAGGTAACCTATAAAGGAAAACCTATCAGAATAACAACAGACTTCTCAGCAGAAACCCTACAAGCCAGAAGGGATTGGTTCTGTACATATATGTGTATATATATGTGTATATATGTGTATATATGTATATATGTACATATATGTATATATGCACATATATGTATATATGCACATATATGTATATATGCACATATATGTATATATGCACATATATGTATATATGCACATATATGTATATATGCACATATGCACACATATGTATATATGCACATATATGTATATATGCACATATGCACATATATGTGTATATGCACATATGTACGTATATGTATATATGTACATATATGTATATATGTACATATATGTATATATGTTATATGTACGTATATGTATATATGTATATATGTACGTATATGTATATATGTATATATGTACGTATATGTATATATGTATATATGTACGTATATATGTATATATGTATATATGTACGTATATATGTATATATGTATATATGTACGTATATGTATATATGTATATATGTGTGTGTATATATATATATACACACACACACACACACCATGGAATACTACTCAGCCATAAAAAGGAATGCAATAATGGCATTTGCAGCAACCTGGATGGAATTGGAGACTATTATTCTAAGTGAGGTAACTCAGGAATGGAAAACTAAACAGTGTATGTTCTCACTCATATGTAGGAGCTAAGCTATGAGGACACAAAGGCATGAGAATGATACATTGAACTTTGGGGATTTGGAGGAAAGGGTGGGTGGTGATGAATTTTTATTCTACACATTGGACTACACATTGGATGCAGTGTACACTGCTTGGATGATGGGTGCACCATTCTAAAATCTCAGAAATCACCATCAAAGAACTTATTCATGTAACCCAACACCACCCGTTCCCCAAAAACCTACTGAAATAAAAATTAATTTTTTTAAATAATAAAATGTACATTATAAAACAAAAAAATAAAAATCTACTCTTTCAGTAATTTTCAAGCATACAAAACATTGTTACTAACTATAGTCAGCCCAGTAAATTTCTTGAACTTATTCCTCCTAATCGAAATTTTGTATTTTTTAACCATCTCCCCAATCTCCCCCCTCTAGCCCTTAGTAACTACCATTTTACTCTCTGCTTCTATGAATTCAAATTTTTTAGATGTCACATTTAAGTGAGATTACACTGTATTTGTCTTTCTGTGCCTGGCTTATTTCACTTAACATGATATACTCGAGGTGCATCTGTGTTGTTGCAAAGGACAGGATTTTTTTAAAAGGCTGAATAATATTCCATTATCTATATGTACCACATTTTCTTTATCCATTCATTTGTTGAGGGACACATAGGTGGCTATTGTGAATAATGCTGCAGTGTGCATGGGAGTGTAGATATCTTTTTGATGTATTGGTTTCATTTTCCTTGGATATATACCCAGTATAGGATTGCTAGGTTATATAGCAGTTCTATTTCTAACTTTTTGGGAAACCTACATACATTTTTCCATAATGACTGTACTAATTTACATTCCCACCAACAGTGTACAACTGTTCCCTTTTTTCCACATTCTTGCCATCACTTGATATCATCCTTCTTTTTGATAATAACCAGACTTTGCTTCACGTGTTTTGGAGGCTCCTTTTTTAGATGCATATATCTCCATAAATGTTATCACTTCACGATGGATTGACCCTTTTATCTTTACAAAATGATTTTTATCTCTAGTAACAAGTTTTTAAAGTCTATTTTGTCTGATATTAGTATAGCCACTCCTGGGTTCTTAGGGTTGCTTTTTGAAATGATTTTGTTTGTCTATCTCTTTGTTTCAACCTGTTTGTATCTTTGGATCTAAAGTGTGTCTCCTGTAGACAGTACATAGTTGGATCTTGTTTTTTTTTAATGCAATCTGACAGTCTCTGTCTTTTGATTGTGTTGTTTAATCCATTATATATAAAACAAACATAACATCCTGAAAAGTGGGGGGAAAATGTCAACTGGCTAGAGCCCTCAGGAGCCAAGTACTAACATGTTGATAAGTTCCCTGGGTATCTTATGCCTGATATGTACTAGACTAAGTGTTGGAAAAGCTGGCAAACTGGAAACCCCAATGAGTGCAGACCAAAAAGATTCAACAAAATCCTGCTGTTCCTAGGTAGTGGGTCAGAAAAAGAAAGCCTAATAGAAAACTTTTAAGCAATAATTGCTCTACTCTAGCCAAACACCACAGAAGAAAATGGTGACCTCACTCTCACCCAGGCCAGCAAATGTTGATTTGGGAGCATAGACTCTTCCACACTTGCTAGGTGGTAATAAGCCCCTCTTGTGCCACCCTCTCACTCACCCCCGTGGCGTCAATGGAGAATATGTGGGAGGCCTGACTCATCCCCACTATAGTAAGGCATCTCTCCCCATACCTGCTGGGTTGGGGTGACAGAGTCAAAACATTACCACCACCCTCATGGAAGGGGAAATCAAGACATTTTCAGATGAAATACATCAAGAGAATTTGTTGCCAGCTGACTTACCCCGAAAGAATGGCTAAGTAAAGTTCTTTAAGTAGAAAGGAAATAATAAAAGAAGTTCTGGTCATCAGGAAGGGAGTGCGTAGTAACAAAACTATGAGTAAATGCAATAGACCTTCCTTCTCTTGAGCTTTCTAAATTATGTTTTAAGGTAGAAACTCTAACACTGTGATATGATCCTACTATGACACTGTCTGATGTGTGTTTAATTTGGAAATAGTTAAGACACTTATTAACGAAGGAGAGTAGAGGTATGTAATGGGAGGTAATCTTTATATATTTCACTTGAATTGGTAAAATGACAACACTAATAACTGTGAAAAGTGATGCATCTATAATGTAATTCCTAGAGCAACCACTAAAAGAGCTATACAAAGAGAGACACTTTAAAACACTATAGATAAATCAAAATTGAATTCTAAAAAAATGTTCAAGCAGCCCCATAGGAAGGCAAGAGAAAGCAAACACAGAAATAACAGAGAGAACAAATAGAAAACAAGAAATAAAATGACATATTTAAGCCCTAATATATGAAAATATAAGCAAGATTTTTTGTAGATATAGAAAAGATTACCCTAAAATGTTTATGAAAATGTAAAAAAACTGAAATAGCTAAAACAATTTTGAAAAAGAATAATAAAGTGAGAAGAATCAATCTACCCAATTTCAAGACATATTATATAGCTAATGCAGTCAAGGCTGTGTGGCATTGACGAGGTTAGATATATAGATCAATGGAACAGAATGGAGAACTCAGAAATAGACCCACACAAACATGTCCAAATGATATTTGACAAAAGTGGAAAAACAATTCAGTGGGGGAAAGATAAGCTTTTTATCAAATCGTTGTGGAGCAGTTGGACATCCATAGGCAAAAAAATGAAATTACACAAAAATTAGCTCAAATGAATCATGGACTTATATGTAACAAATAAAACTAAACATTTAGAAAAATATGGAAGAGACCATTTTCATGTTCTAGGGCTGGACAGAGCATGTAGATGACACCAAAAGCACAATTCATAAAGGGAAAATTTGATAAATTGGACTACAATAAAGTTAAAAACTTTGTAAAAGATCCTGTTAAGAGAATGAAAAGACAAGCTACTGACTGGGAGAACATATTTACAACTTATATATCCAAAAAAGGACTAGGATCCAGAATATATAAAAAATTCTCAAAACTCAGTGTTAGAATAACAGTAGCAAATTTCAGTTCAAAGATGGGAAAAAGACATGACTGAGGATATAAGATGGCAAATGAGCACATGAAATATGTTAAACAACATCAATAGAGAAATGCAAATTAAATCAAAATGAGATATTACTATAGACTTATCGGAATGGCTAAAATTAAAAATAGTGATAACCCTAAATGTTGATGAAGACGTGGAAGAACTGGATCACTCATACAATCACTCATGCCACTCAAACCATGTCATAGCTATCCTGGAAAACAGTCTGGTAATTTAAAAAAATCTAAACACTCAGCTACCATATGACTCAGCATTTCTACTCTTGGGGATTTATTCTAGAGAAATGAAAACTTATGCTCACATAAAAACCTATACACAAATGTTGATAGCTGCTTAATTTGTAATAGATGAAAATTGGAAACAGCCCAGATATCCTCCAAAGGATTGAGTGGTCAAACAAACTGTGATCCATCTATCTATATTATATAGAATCCTCCTTAATAAATAGGAATGAACTGTTAATATTGAAACTTGAAAGAATTATGCTAAGTGGAAAAAAGCCAACCCCAAAAGGTTCTACACTGTATGATTCCATTTATATAACATTCTTGAAATGACAAAATTATAGCAAAAGAAAACAGACTGGTTGCAGCTGGGGCTAAGGAGGATATGGGGATTGGACAGAAGCATGTGGAGGTATAAAAGGACAATATGAGGGAGACTTGAGATGATGAGAATGTTCTGATCTTGGTTATATCAGTGTCAGTATCCTGGGTGTGATATTGTACTACAGTTTTGCAAGATATTTGCAAGATATGGCTTTAGTAAATCTGTAAGCTTGATGTGTAAATTGAATGACAAAACAAGGTAAAATGAAAAAAAAAAAAGGTAAAAAGTTTCCAAAACACGGTAAAAAGAAACAAAAAAGCAAAATAAGTCCTCATATCATAATAATTTGTAAAACATCTCTATCTTTTTTCCTCTAATGTCATCTCTCTCCCTTCTTTGCTATTCAACAAATGAGTCTTTGTTATTCAACAAATGGGGAATCTTAATTCGTTCAAGTAGATTCATGTCCATTTTTGCTGTTAAAAAGAATGCCATTCTGTGGTCCAAATCACCTGCACACTTTATAGAATCCTTCCTGGGGTTTTATGATGACAAGTGTTCCCACCACTCAGGCAATAAAGACCTTGGTGTGCAGTCAAGGGAGCAAAGCCAGGCCTGCTTTTTTCCTTCCTGTCAGTTTTTCTGATAGGCTTTTTCTGTTGTTCCAGAAATAGTATCAAGTTCTCTAAAGCCTTAATCACCTCTTCTTCCCAGAATAAAATAAAAATGAGTTCACCACTCATTTCAGAGACACCTCAGGAGTGAAGAGAGTGATAAACTGCATATATCTTTATCTGCACCATCCAGCGGTGATAGAATTCTCTTGACCTTTGTTCCAGAAAATCCCAGAGCTGGGCCAGTGCCCAACACCCTTAATCTGCATATATTTGTAAACCGGCATTTTTAATGACAGTCGCTTCATCACTTCTGCTTAAAGTGCTTGTAGAATAAAGACACCACAGGAAATTTAAAGTTATTTATTATTTATCATTTTAATTGTCACTTAAGTATACATATTTATGGGATATAGTGTGATGTTTTGATGCATGTATACAATGTGTAATGATCAAATCGAATAATTAGCATTTCCATCACCTAAGACATTTATCATGTCGTTGTGGTGAGGACATTCAAAATCCTCTCTTCTAGCTCTTTTGAAATAGTCAATGTATTATTGTTAACCATAGTCACTTACTATGCAATGTAGTACCAGAACTTATTCCTGAACACTAACTTTGTACCTGTTGACCAACCTCTCCCCATCCCTCCCCCTCCACTGCTCTTCCCAGCCTCTCTTAACTGCTATTCTCTAAGTAAAATGTTTGGACAAATGCTTATAGTTTTCTGGTCTTGGACACCCCAAAACAAACTGAAAATGAAGACAATTGACTCATGTATACCTTAGAAAGCTTTTACTTATAATAATATAGTATACTCTCTATTCAGAGATATTTAGCTTTTATAAGAGCCTCTGATTGTGGATACTCATCGATAGGTTTATGATTTTCTAGTTCTTGTTCATCTCAGGGTTCTTCTTAGTCATCACGAAAGACTGGGAATGTGGTGAGCACAAGAGACCTTAGCTGGTTTTGAGGTTGTCAGAAGGGTTGACCACAGCAGTTATTTCCCTTCCTAATTAGTATTTTGAAAGTCAAACAAAATCAAGAAACATTTATTGATTTCAGGCAGAGTGACCAAGCAGTGTAAGCCCAGCCCTTGACCTTGAGTAGCTTGCAATCTACTAGCAAGACAAGCATAAATGTACTCAATATAAATATATTCAATAAAGATATTGACTAATAGTGCAGTTTATTCTGTATTAAATGAATTATATTGCAATGCTTGACCTGAGTTCAATAGAGAAAAAAAAATCAAGCTCAAGCCACAAAAAGAAGGCTGACAGCAGAAAGGATGTGGGTTGAAGAACCCATGCTAAAGAGGCTGCTTGCTGATTTTCTAAAGTCGACTCTATACCATTTAACTTGTCCCTGAAGATCATAACAGCCATCAACCAATATGTTAATTTTCTAATTATGGAATGCCTTCATTCCTAAAAGCAATTTCAGAATTTTTTTTCCTCCACTCCCTGGCACTGCCAATCCCAAGCCCTGTGCAGCAACATGGTAGTGCTGCTGGGAAAAATGCCAAAGTATTTTTCTTTGCTATTTTTCTTCTTGTTATTTCCCATAAGTGTCTTTGGCTTCAACCTTAGAAATTGTCCTGGTGAATGAAGCTTAGGCTGTAGTCAGCAAAAAGACAGGGCTAATAAAATGCTTTTCTCTCCCATGGGAAGATAACAGGCACATTTTTCAGTGTCACTCTGAGACAGAGAAGTTGAAAAGCTGGCTTGCATTCCTAGAAGAGGTAACAGTAAGCCTCCTGATTTATAGCACACATCGTTCTATCAGTTTCTTTTCAGACAGCCTGTCTGGCTTTTGAAAGTCTTTCTTACCTGTGATTGCTCTATCACTGCATGATGAGTATGCATGAAAGAGACTAAAGTGGACCAAGCCCTGGACTGCCATTTAGGGTACCCTGGCTTCCAACAACTGCTAATTATTTCATTGTCCTAGCATCTCTGCCTATAAAAATGAAGGGGATATGCATATTTTCTGTGATTGGTACCATGAGGTCTATTTAGAAATTTGGTTGGATTTATTATAATTTTGCATAGATAAAATGTCTTACTCATGTCTAATAGAAATATACTATATATAGTATATTTGTTATATATTATATGTATATTTAAAATATATATATTTTTAAATCCCTCTATATCCACAAATGTAATCTCTGGTGGCTTGATCCTACTTGCAAGTCTGAACATTCTTTTCCCTCTTTTGAAGGTTGCTGAACATTGAGAGTGAAATGATCAAATTTGCCAGTTACTATGCTGGAATTGCTGTCGCAGTACTTATCACAGGATATATTCAAGTTAGTAGCTCCTCCATATAATTTATAGATCAATATCTGACCTCAAAGACATTACAATGAGATGCAATGTGTTGCCACCCTTTAAGCTAATCAGAAGCCCTAAGAACTACAGTCTGTTTCCAGAGGACATGAGAGAATGGAGAGGGATTCTTCTCTCAGGTGGAAACTTAGGAGGATACAAGTGGCTGTCCAGAGAGATGGGTAATAGACTTGTAGTTATAATGTCCTGTCCTTCCCCTGCCTTTCCCTACTTCATCCTCTCTTCTATATCCAGGAATGGACATTTGCAGGTGTGTTTGTAGGGGGCAGTTGAGTAGCTTGAAGAAAGTGGGGCAGGGGGAGATAGAGAAAAGCAAAATTTACTTTCTTTTTCTCACACTGCTAAAGTCTCAACAAACTGCATTCCAATCCAAATTCTGAAAGGCTGAATCTAGAGCATATTTCAGATTTAAGTGATGGAAGGGCTTGGAGGTATTTAACCCTTATTAAGAAAGAAAAATATTTTATCTTTTGCCTTCTTTTGTAGAAAAATAATGAATTCCTTCCCATTCATTCAAGAATTCCAGGCAGTGCTGTTTGTAAAGAGAAATGAATCATTTTTTTCCCATTTAGGCATTGGGAATTTTAATAACAGGCTTTTTTTTTTAGTTAGGGAAAATCTATCAGCAGATTAGATTTGTGCTGATGTCATAATTTTTGTTTTACATTTCTTGAAAATTATTGCCTGAAAACTATGCATGACTGCTTCTAGGCAGGTCTTTCAGGAGGGAAATTCACTCAGAAATGGCATTAAAAATAGTTATTTAAGAACAATAATGCCTTATTTTTGGTGCTGTGAGCCTTCTTTTACACATGAGGAAAGTGAAGCTCTGTAGGGTAAAGTCCAGAAGACATGGGCCTGCTTAAGTGTCAGAGCTGGATTCAAACCCAAACCTCAGGCTACCCTGCCGAAGGTTCTGTTTACCTCCACTTTTAGCAGCAGATGACAGAGCTCACATCTTAGTTCCCAAGAAGAGGCATTTTCTGAATTACTTTTCCCCTTTTCTCAACTGCTGTATTGAAAGTACTTTCTTTTGAAAAAAGAAGAAATTAACAAATATTTCAAACATTGCAATGCTAAACATTCCTTTGTCCATTTCCAGATATGCTTTTGGGTCATTGCTGCCGCTCGTCAGATACAGAAAATGAGAAAATTTTACTTTAGGCAAATAATGAGAATGGAAATAGGGTGGTTTGACTGCAATTCAGTGGGGGAGCTGAATACAAGATTCTCTGAGTAAGTAGCTGGTAAAACAGTATTTTAGTGTGTGATTTTTGCATCATAAAACTCTTGTTTCTAAATTAAATAACAATTTAAAAATATTTTCAGTTTTCCTATGTTTCATCTCTTAAATTGGGCTTTCATAGGTGATATGGCTTTTTCATAGGTAATACACTGTCAGATACGGACATTAAAAATTGAAAGCCAAGGTACTACAATTTGGTGTGTAGACCTTAATTAAAATATTAGAAATGAAATATTATAGAAGACAGTTAAAAAGGTTATTTAGCTGTCCAGGTGTAACTGGATTTAAATCCAGTTTACACCTAATTTAGGTCATTAACAGCCACCCAGGAATTCTAAATGAGAGGAATTAGAATTGGTTGAACCCTATTGAACTGAATTGAGGTCCCCTGAAAGACGGTCACTCCACAGTGTAGATAAAGCACACTGAAATTCAGGACCCCTGGCTTCTAGCATTTACTCTGCTCCTTACTGTGACCTCGAACAGTTATCTAACCTTGCCAGAACACAATGGCCTAATATCTGGGTGATGTCTTAGGTTTTTTCTTGCTGTTTAGTTCCAAGCTCCATTCACTCCATCTGGACAAGAGATTAAGGAAATGTTCTCAGGAATATGAATTTAATATAATTATATTCAATCAATATTCTGGAGCAATTACCTTGCACTTGTGCTCTTGAGGAACTAACAGCCTAGTAGGGGAAATAAGAAATGCAAGCAAATAATCAGAACTAACACATATTAATTTTTTATTATATGATAGGCGCTGTTCTATAGGCTTTACATATATTCACTACTTTAATCCTCATTACTACCCATTGGGGTAGGTTCTATTATTGTTCTTATTTTACAGACAAGAAAATTGAGCCACAAAAAGGTTAAGTAACTTGCCCAACAAGAGTTTGTATTCAAATTCCTGGTCTGGCTCCAGAATCTGCACTCTTCACCACTACTCTATACTGCCTATAAGCAGAATGCAATAATTTCACATACATACAAATGCACAAGGATTAATTACAGTGTTATGGAAACACAGGGAGAAAGGTGTTACTTCTTCTTGGGGGATTATACAAGATTGATGCACAAGGAGGTATGTGACTAGAACCTTGAGGCTGAAAGGATTCAGCAGGCATGAAGAAAGAAAAGCTTTGCAAGACAGAGCAAGGATATTAGCTATGTAAAAGAAAAAGACAAATAAGATGGTTTCCAAAAGCCTTAATCAACACTGAGTACCAGCTGGGAAACCTAGATTAAGAACAAAATTGGTTGGCTATGAGGAAAGAGGCTTGATAACATCCCAAGGTGCAGCAAATTTTCCAAGATTTGAGAGGATGTTAATGCTATCCAAGGGTGATGGGGATAGAGAGATGGGAATGTTTAAAAGGGAAAGACAGACTTTCAGCAAGATATTTGAATGATCAAATTCAGTTTTAGTGACCAAAATCTTTCTGGTTTCTAGTGATATTAATAAAATCAATGATGCCATAGCTGACCAAATGGCCCTTTTCATTCAGCGCATGACCTCGACCATCTGTGGTTTCCTGTTGGGATTTTTCAGGGGTTGGAAACTGACCTTGG
This sequence comes from Pongo abelii, assembly GCF_028885655.2. Taxonomy (NCBI): domain Eukaryota; kingdom Metazoa; phylum Chordata; class Mammalia; order Primates; family Hominidae; genus Pongo; species Pongo abelii. The sequence goes on along the minus strand of NC_071996.2, from coordinate 71,567,997 downwards.
TTATTATTTCTGTCAGCCCTCTCATTGGGATTGGAGCAGCCACCATTGGTCTGGTAAGAATGTCTTTTTGTATCTCTCCATGGGAAGACATTTGCCTTCATAAACAGCCAAAAATGTGAAGCTTGAGTCCCTTTTCCTGAGTATAGTTAGCAACATAATTATCACTATTTTCATGTAGTTTGTTAGATTACTCCCCAGTGTCAAATGACATTTCATCGAATAGGGATTAATGATGTTTTAATAGGTAAATATTGTTTTATTAACAGCAATTACATTTATTGAGCATTCACTGTTTCTCTAGGCACTACTAGGAGCTTAATATTCATTATCTCTAATCCTTACAATAATCTTGTAAAGTGAGCACTAACATCATTTTAAATATAAGAAACTAGGCTCAGAAAGGTAAGGGGATTTTTCTGGGACTGCACAGCTGGCAGAATAGGATTCAAGTCTAAGGGGCTGTGACTCCAAACCCCACTCACTCTCCAATATGCCTATTGTTCTCCATGTCCTCCCAAGCTTGGGCGCTTCCGTGAAATGACACAACAGACAAAGAGCATTAACAAGCACATAAGAAGGATTTCTGCAATCACAACTGTGTTCTCCATTTCATCTTATCTTTCAGATAACCTCTTTCAGAGAGAGGTGATCTGACCCATTCCAAGAGTTATCCCAGTCACTGTCTCGGTTCCCCAGGTATTGAGGCCTAGACAACATATAGGAACAGGAATTTTGGGTCACATCAGCTAAAAACACTCCCAAGGACTGAGAAATTATCATTAGAGCAGCCACATTAGATAGCACGTTATGGAATCAGTCATACTAAAAATTTGCTATAAATGAGGATAGAATTTAACTGAAAAACTGCATACACACTCACACATCATTGAGCAATAGGTACCAATTTCCTATTGCTCAATAGCAAAATATTCTCACAGTCCACTGACTACATGACTCAAACATTTCCCAGATAAAATAGAAAATGATTTAAAGTGACAATAGCAAAGAGCTCACTCCATTTCATTAGGTCACCACTTGGCTCTACCGCTAACAGGTTGTGTGACTCAGGAAAAATCCATTTAACCCATGAAAACCTCAATTTCCTTGTCTTTAAAATAGGGATAATACCTCCCAAAAACATTATGATGATTCAGGGAATAATCCACGTTATGCATTTAAGCAGTGTCGGGCACAGAATCAATTGCTAAAGAGAGATGTATATGTTTTTCAATCCACTATATCATTCAAGTTTTATGGCAGTCTTTCCTACTAACCGCTTTCCAACTATACTCCAGGGAACCCTCAACTTCCACAGAAGAGCTTCAGGGGTTTTGCAAACATTTTGTTCATTTTTTTCTGTATACACTAATCTCTTTCTTCAAACCTGTGATAAAGTAATATACACACTCACGTGGATCATAGGCCACATTTCAACATGTTGGAAGTTAACACATAGCCCAGTTCACTTGGTTTTAAACAGATCTAACGCTTAGTTTCTCTAGTCATCTCAGTACCCATTTCCAGCTTCTCATAAACACGTCACTGATTTAGAATGTTGTAGGTCTGCACATGTCTTGTCTTGCTTCCAAGTCTGTGTATGTTTGTCCTTATACAACAAACTTCTACAAGCAACTATACAACAAACTATACAAGAAACTTCACTAGGCTCAAATGTAAATTTTAATGTTAATAAAAACAGCTTCCAGTCTTGGTAACACAGTGAGATCCCATCTCTACGAAAAAAAAAAAAAAATTTTAAATAGCCAGGCATGGTGGCATGTGCCTATAGTCTCAGATACCCAGGAGGCTGAGGCCAGTGAAATGCTTGAGTCCAGGAGTTTGAGGCTGCAGTGAGCTAGGATCATGCCACTGCATTCCAGCCTGGGCAACAGAACAAGAACCCGTCTCTTTAAAAAAAAAAAAAAAGCCTCACTTTCCTTACTGTTACATGTTTAATTCACATGTTTTATAAAATGTACACTGATGAAATATATTGTTTTTAAAAACTACTATGAATACTTACTTAACTTACATCTTAGAATTCCATCTAAGATTTTGATAAGAGTTTTGCTGCTAAAAGTTTGGAAAAACTACTGGAAGATAAACTCCCTTAATCTGGGTATTATATATATTTTTATATTTCTGAGCTAGTTGATCTTCTGCAATATGTGTTTTTTCCTCTTCTTATTTATTAATCTATGCCAGGGGTTTCTTTGGGGGTTCATTTTGACTAGGACTCAATCCAAGTCAGTTTTAGAAAAAGTAATGTGTCTACTGTTAAGTACAGATGTCTTTTCATTTCCTTTTGTAAAAATCAAAACTACATAGTTGAGCATCTCCAACTGACTGAAAAATGGACTTTCTTTTCTGGAATCATCTGGAATCATCTTTCAACATCATGCCTATACTTTATATGTTATATGCCATATATTATACCCAATCATGATATCTGCATGTGTCTCTGGCGTTTGTCTATAAATTATGCAATGGCCATTGGCTGATAGCAATGAACTATGACATGGTCTAACTTAACACTTTATTAGTATAATGACTGAAACACTTTAGTCTTACAGAATGTCCTATTTGGAACTTATTCTTTGAGGAAGTTCTTACTTTTAGTAGGGTCATTTTGATGTATCAACAACCAGACAACTCTGGATGAAGCTTACCATAGACCAAATTTGGACCAGATTTCTTCCTCCTGTCAATGATATTACAGTGAGAATCTAATATTGTATGAAACCCATGCCACATGTTAAATGAATCTGAATGACAGACTGACTTACCTAATTTCTTGGACTTCACATTTTCTTTTCTTCTTTTTGATTTTTAGAGTGTGTCCAAGTTTACGGACTATGAGCTGAAGGCCTATGCCAAAGCAGGGGTGGTAGCTGATGAAGTCATTTCATCAATGAGAACAGTGGCTGCATTTGGTGGTGAGAAAAGAGAGGTTGAAAGGTTGGTTAATTGGAATCTGATTCTTTCCTTAATTTCATCAATCAGTGTAGTACCCTGAGTCTCTCAGTTTGTGCAAAGCGGCAGACCCACCTTGGTCTGTGGCCCCCAGAGGAAGTACTTGTTCAAGAGGGAGCTAAGCGAGTAATTTAGGTTGGTCAGAGCACTATAAGAAGTCCCAAGCCTTTAGCAGTATGTTTTTAAAGATGTTGCAGTTGGCAATTTTTAGAAAGCCAACTTAGGGTAGATATTTATTTCAAACTCTGATGGTATGTATGCATAAATATTATACCTCATATCAGTCTATAATGCTGTTTGCTGTCATTAAAGAAAAGCCTACATGAGACATTACAACTGATACCACAGAAATACAGAAGATCATAAGAGACTACTAAAAACAAACGCCAACAAATTGGATGACCTAGAAGAAATGGATAAATTCCTAGAAAAATACAACCTGCCAAGGTTGAATCACAGAGAAATAAAGAGAAATAAATCTGAACATACCAATAATGAGTAAGGAGATTGGATCAGTAATAAAAAGTCTTCCATGAAAGAAAAGCCCAGGACCTGATTGCTTCATTGCTGAATTTTACCAGACATTTAAAGAAAAACTAGTACCAGTCCTCCTCAAATTCTTCCATAAAATTAAAGAGGAGGGAATACTTCACACTCATTTTACAAGGCCAATATTACCTTGATACCAAAGCCAGAAAAGGATACTACAAGAAAATCAAAGGCCAATATCCATGATAAACATGGGTGTGAAAATGCTCAACAAAAATACTAGTAAACCAAATTGAATAGCACATTAAAAGAATCATTCACCATGATCAAGTGAGATTTATCCCTAGGGTGTAAGGATGGTTCAACATAGGCATGTCAATAAATGTAATATACCACATTAACAGAATGAAAGACAAAAACCATATGGTTATCTCAATAGATGCTGAAAAAGCTTTTAACAAAATTCAACATCCTTTCCTGACAGAAACTCTCAACAAATTAGGTATAAAAAGAATGTACCTTAATACAATAAAGGTCACATATGACAAGCCCACAGCTAAATCATACTCAAGGGTGAGAATTTGAAAGCTTTTCCCCCTAAGATCAGGAACAAGACAAAAATACCCATTCTTGCCACTTCTTAGCAACCACAAAAGACCTTGAATAGCAAAAATCCTGAACAAGAAGAACAAAGCTGGAGGCATCACGTTACCTGATCTCAAAATCTACTACAAAGTAGTAGATCATTATTAGATTATTTGATTACTATAGTAATCAAAACAGCATGGTACTGGCATAGAAACAGACACATAGACCAGTGAAAAAGAATGGAGAGCCCAGAAAGAAGTCCATGCATTTATAGTCCATTGGTTTTCAATAAAGAGGCCAACAACACACCATGAGGAAAGGGCAGTCTCTTCAATAAACAATGTTGGGGAAACTGGATATCCACATGCAGAAGAATGAAATTTGATCCTTACCTCACACTATACACAAATACCAACTCAAAATGGATTAAAGTTTTAAATGTAGGATATAAAACTGAAAAACTACTAGAAGAAAGCATAGGGAAGAAGCTCTATGACATTTGTCTAGGCAATGATTTTTTTGACACAACCCCCAAAGGACAGGTAACAAAAGCAAAAATTTATAGAATGAGAGAAAATATTTGTAACCCATACATCTGATAAGGGGTTAATATCCAATACATATAAGAAACACAAACAACTCAATGACAAAAAAACAACCTGATTAAAAAATGGTCAAAAGACCTGAATAGACATTTCTCAAAAGAAAACATACAAATAGAAACATACAAAAAGAAACATACAACAGGTAAGTGAAAAGAGGTCACACATCACTAATCATCAAGGAAACACAAGTCAAAACCACAATGAGATATCATGTTATACCTGTAAGAATGGCCATTATAAAAAGAAGAAAGATATCAAGTGTTGGCAAGTATATGGGGAAAATGAAACCCTGTTACACGGATCGCTTTTGGTGGGAAAGTAAATCAGTACAGCCAAAGAGTATGGAGATTCATCAAAAAATGGAAAATAGAACTACCATATGATCCAGCATCCCCACTACTGGGTATATATCCAAAGGAAATGAAATCACTATGTCAAGAGATATCTGTACTCTTATATTCACTGCAACATTATTCACAATAGCCAAGGTATGGAATCAACCTAAGCACCCGTCAACAGACAAGTGAATGAAGAAAATATGGTGTGTGTAAATTTACATGCCACGTTCAATAGAATACTATTCAGCCTTTAAAAAGAACAAAATACTGTTATTTGCAGCAACATGATGAACCTGGAGGACATTATGTTAAGTGAAATAAGCCAGGCACAGAAAAATACCCCGTGATCTCACTGACAGAGTTGAACTCCCAGAAGCAGAGAGCAGAACAGTGATTACCAGGTGCTTTGAGTGGGGAGGGGGCAGGCGAGAACTGGGGAGACGTTGGTCAAAGGATTCAAAATTTCAGTTAAACGGGTAGTTTGAGATATTTTAAAAATAATGACTTATTAATTATCTAATTGTAGTTGTTTTAATTTAGTTCATGGTGATCTAAAAGAAACCCTTCCTTATTCACACTTAAGAGGCAGTTTATAAATTCAAGAAATGTTAACATCGTGACTATGGTTAATAATAGTGCATTGTGTACTTGAAAATTGCTAAGAATAGATTTTTAAGTGTTCTCATCACACACACACACACACACACAATATAAGTATGTGAGGTAATGCATGTTAATTATCTTGATTTAGCCATTCCACAATTTATACATACTTCAAACCATCATGTTGTATACCATAAATACATGTAACTTTTGTCAATTAAAAAATAATAAAGAAATGCCAGCATGATTCAAAATGCTATTTCACACATTTTTATTGAACACCTTTTTAATTAAACACATTTTATTCAGGTACTGTGCTACATGTTCTTTATAAAGTCTGATAAGATTTCTATTCAGTCAAACAGGCTGGGCACAGTGGCTCATACCCGTAATCCCAGCACTTTGGAAAGCCAAGGCAGGTGGATTGCTTGAGGCCAGGAGTTTGAGACAAGCCTGGGCAACATGGCAAAACCTCATCTCTACAAAAAAATACAAAAATTAACCAGACTTGGTGGTGTACACCTGTACTCCCAGCTACTTGGGAGGCTGAGGTGGGAGGATCACCTGATTCTGGGGAGGATGAGGTTACAGTGAGCTGTGATCATGCTACTGCACTCCAGCCTGAATGACAGAGTGAGACCCTGTCTCAAAAAACAAATTAGTGTTGAAAAGTTATAGAGCATTATTCTAGAGATTAACTCCCAGTGAAAAGAAAAACCCAAATGGCCAAAATAATACAGTTGTCTAAAATGTAATTTTGTTTATTCTTTAATTTATCTGGTATTTATTGAGTACTTACTACGTGCCATGCTTTGATTTTTATAAAATAGCTACCAACTGAATAGCAAATCTTACTTTATGTGTTGTAGATTTGGTAAGATGGTGTTATTCTCAGTTGCTACCAAATCCATCAAGTAAAAAAGAGAATAGGATTTACAACCTTTTATTATCCTCTTTTCCCCACTTCTTTTGGTTTGTGGAGTGAGGTTCCTTATTTCTTGTAAAAAATTTCAGTAGCATATTTCTTCCACCATGAAAGACATTATCTTTTATTGTCAATAAAAGAGACAGTGTAGTGTTTTAAAAATGGTAACAAACATAGGATAGACCTTCAGTTTGTGTCCTGCAAAAGGTTAAAAGTTCTCCATGAATTCAATTCTTGAGATGTAGGAAGGCAGTTTCAGAATGCCTGAGCTATATATGAGACAAAGCCCATTGTTAATGGCTAGATCATGGAATTACTGAAAACTATTCCTTGCATTGGACTTCCACATAGTTTCAGTTATCCATGTCTCATGGCTGTGAACCTGACCAGTATGTCACAACACAGCATCTCAGCCACAGGGCAGATGGGTGAGTTATAGATGAGTTGGTGCAAACACTAGTTCCAAGCCTGGTGAGCTGGAAACAAAATAGTCTGGTCTGCTTATTTGGAGCCAGTTGCATTATTTTCTAATAAGTACATGTCATGTGACTCAAGGAAACACTTCAAACACAATACTAGATCTCTCTTGTTCATATATTTATGTTGAAAATTCTTTTCTCTTGGGGCCAGGCTTACCTCACTATGCAATCCAAGCAGCAATCAGGCAGCTTTAAGTATGGCCCTTGCAACACGTTTCATTGTCAGGTTAAAACAAACTTTAAAAAACTACACAAAGGTTACTGGAGATTTTTCTCCCTGAAGCTGCTCTGTGTTTGGGATGATTTTATGATCATTTTGTAAAACCACTACATCATGGCCTGTTTTAAACATTATAACTTGAGCTGTTTCTGCTGAAATTGACTCAAACATTTTCTCTTCACAGGTATGAGAAAAATCTTGTGTTTGCCCAGCGTTGGGGAATTAGAAAAGGGATAGTGATGGGATTCTTTACTGGATTCGTGTGGTGTCTCATCTTTTTGTGTTATGCACTGGCCTTCTGGTACGGCTCCACACTTGTCCTGGATGAAGGAGAATATACACCAGGAACCGTCATCCAGGTACCTCGGACTTATTGACCGAGACATAGCATTTCCTTCTGGTATCTCAGAAAAGTCCATGGATTAGATGTGTTTTTATTACTTTGGTGTCTTCAGGAAAAAAGCATCAATGATTTTATGGAGTCTGTCTATGGAAACAAGTAATACCTTAATTTTTTTTTATTTCCATAAATTTTTTGGGAAACAGGTGGTATTTGGTTACATGAGTAAGTCCTTTTATCCTTCACTCCCTTCCTACCCTTTTCTGCTGAGTTCCCAAAGTCCATTGTATCATTCTTATGCCTTTGCATCCTCATAGCTTAGCTTCCACTTATGACTGAGAACATGCAATATTTGGTTTTCCATTCCTAAGTTACTTCACTTAGAATAACACTCTCCAATCCCATCCAGGTTGCTGAGAATGCCATTAATTCATTCCTTTTATTGCTGAGTAGTATTCTGTCATATATATATATATGTAATTATATATATCTGTGTATATATATACATATATGTTATATATATATCACAGTTTCTTTATCCATTTGTTGATTGATGGGCATTTGGGCTAGTTCCACAGTTCTGCAATTGTAAATTGTGCTGCTATAAACATGCGTGTGAAAGTATCTCTTTTGTGTAACGACTTCTTTTCCTCTGGGTAGATACCCAGTAGTGGGATTGCTGAATCAAATGGTAGTTCTATGTTCAGTTCTTTAAGGAATCTCCATACTGTTTTCCATAGTTGTTGTACTAGTTTACATTCCCACCAGCAGTGTAGAAGTGTTCCTTTTCACCACATCCATGCCAACATCTATTATGTTTTGATTGTTTTATTATAGCCATTCTTGCAAGATTAAGGTGGTATCACATTGTGGTTTTTTGTATTTCCCTGATCATTAGTGATGTTGAGCATTTTTTTCATATGTTTGTTGGTCATTTGTATATCTTCTTCTGAGAATTGTCTATTCATGTCCTTAGCCCACTTTTTGAGTTTATTGTAGATTCCGGATATTAGTCTTTTGTAGGATGTGTAGATTGTGAAGATTTTCTCCCATCCTGTGGGTTGTCTGTTTACTCGCTGACTGTTCCTTATGCTGTGAAAAAGCTCTTTAGTTTAATTAAGTCTCACCTATTTATCTTTGTTTTTATTGCATTAGCTTTTGGGTTCTTGGTCATGAAATCTTTGCCTAAGCCAAAGTCTAGAAGGGCTTTTCCAACGTTACCTTCTAGAAATTTTATAAAGAAACAAGTAATACTTATACATTTTATAGTAAAGAGATGCTAAACATTTGAATCGTTGAGACCAGCAATTTAATAATTTCAAATTAACTGAAGACTTTATAGCTATGAAATGATGATTTTCTGATGAGTCCAAAAGAAAATATGCCATGAAAATGTAAAGTCAGTGGTCTCTCAGCTAAAAATTAACAGCTCATATAACTGAGCTTTATGACAGTCCAAGATACATACTAATAAATGTATTTGTGAAACATAATGAGTTACTAAAATGCCAGGTCAATAACATCCTTAACAGAACAGGTACTACAAATGTACTTTACTGCTCACTTGTGCTAAAGTAGCTAATGCCTTTAATTTTCATTGTCTTTCCAGTTATTCATTCAATAAGTAATTATTCAGCATCTACTATGTGCCAGACACTTAGAAAATGCAGGGGATTCAACAATGAGCAAAGGAAATGTGGTTTTTTGTTTTTGTTTTTGTTTTTGTTTTTGCCTCAATGGGATTTACAGTTTAATGGAGAAGACAAGCAATAAATCAGTAACTATGTAAATGAACACAGACAAATAGAGATGTGCTATAGAGGACAGAGAACCTTGACAGTGAATAGCAGGATAACCAGGTGTGGCTGGGGTCCAGGAAGGCTTCTTATCCTGCTCCCTCTCCCAAGGCCTTTCCTCCTTAGCTTATGGCTCTCTCTTGTTGCAGTTGGACTCTGATTATTGTTTGAATTCTCAGCTAAATGCTACTTTACCAGTCAGGCCTTTTACGCTCACCCATTTTTTATTCTCTTTTGTGATCTGCTGTACTTTTTTTCAAAGCACTTGTGTGACATTGGATATTTGCATTTATTGACACTTGTGCCCACCCCTTCCCACCCTCAGACAGTAAGATCTATGAGGCCAGGGAAACAAAAAATGAAATATTTGTTTCATTTGGCCTGCAAGTAGATGGGGAGTAGTTTTATATCAAATTCTTAAGTAAAATTTTTTAGCTCCAGATTCTGGGTAGAGCAAACAATGAAAAATATCAAAACCTTGTACACCAGAAATTTGCTAGCTGAAAGCTTAAAATTCAAAACCTACTGCTTTAAGATAAATACATTACCAGGGAAAATTGAGTAGGATTTTGATTTGCAAATGGAAGTGATTATCAGAGGTCAAACCATAATCATTCCAAGCCATGGACTTTATTTCATTAAGAATATGATAATACACAAAGAACAACTTTTTCAATTCAGTTTATCTTTGCAACATGAACAGCTGACATTTTTTGAATTTGTTAAAGAAAATAAATATGATAATACAGATTAGTGTGTTTTGTAAACTTTAAAGAGATAGTATGGATGGGAAGTGTTACCAATTTTATAATTTAACCACTTCTTAACAACTTAGATACAGTTTTTGCAGATTGGAAAAGCCACTGAAGTATTGCAGGTCCAGATTTTAACCATAGTCCCTTGTCTTTATTGATCCAATTCCTCCTAAGAACTTTGACATTTACCAAAATAGGGATATCAGTAGTTGGCTTTAGTCCCAGCTGCTTATACATACTTTCTATGCAAGAAGGCAAGCATTGAGAAAACTTATTTTTCCTTTTGTTCCATGCCTACAAGGAGAGGACAGAGGTATACAATAATAATGGTTCAGAGGGAAAAGTGAATTGGTAAATTGAAAATCAAATAATACACAATTCCAACTGGAAGCACTTGAATAAAAATCCCTTTGGTAACTCTCTATAGTAGGAATCCAATTTTATGTCCCTCATCTTTAAATTTCCTGCCCATTGTACAGTGAGCTACTCTATCTTTTGTAAATAATTTATTCTTTCAACTGATATTTCTTGAGTCCTTGCTATGTGCAGACATGGCATACTATGGGTCTCTAACATTTTAATCAACTAATTATTAACCTGTTACTCCCAACGTCTTTCTGTAAGCCTCTGCTTATATCTCAAGAGAAAATTTCCTTTGGGAAGATGAAATGCATCCTTTAACACTATATTCCTTGCTCTCTCTCTCTTCTCTCTCTCTCTCGCTCGCTCTCTCTCTCAGGTCTTGGCCAAACTTCTGAGCAGCAAACTATGAAGGCTGAGTGTGCGTGGGCTGAGTTGAGTGTTTTAATCCACAAAACTAATTAACGGTTTGGTTAATCCAGTACATTTTGTGATACACAAAATCGTTACTGGCTGCATGGTAATTGGGCATAAATGGTAAGTAGTTCACATAAGTGACTATAATTAGTATCACTTGTGCACAGAGAAAAAATGCACTCTGTGGTCTGGTAGGAAAAGATGAAGGGGACCTGAATGGTGCAGAAGGTTGTTCTTTCATGACCCTCTTGAGTTTCAGAATTCATTAATAAAAATAATCACATAATGGAGAGTGACATTCATTCAGTATATACAAAGTGTCAAGCACTGAGTGATGTATTATGTAATAAAATTACTGCATGTAATGCTCTCAATCTCATTCTGTAATTGGTGTCATTATACTACCACTTAAAAATGAAATTGAAGCCATGAGGTCAAGAAATATTGAGAGGGATTTGAACTCAGGTCTCCCTGACTTTGGGGCCTACCTGTTAACCACTGTTTTCCTGCCTCTGACTTTGTCTTCCCAGGGGCCACAGACCCCTTTTTCTCCAGCACACCCATAGCTTAATTATTCCACAGCAGTCTCCCTTCCCATCTCTCTGTCTACCCTACTTCTGCTGTTCACAGGGCTAAAGAATATGATGTTGAGTGACAAGTGATGGCTTATTGGGATGTTGCTAGCTACTGTGATGATTTGGGAATGTGCTTTTGTCCTGTCTCACTCACTCCTCCCCATCTAGAGAGCCGTTCAAAGAGTTGGACCCCAAACTTCAATTTAGGCCTCCATTCAGCCAGGAGTCAGCAAACTATGGTCGACAGGCCAAATCCAGCTCACTGCCTGTTTTTATAAATAACATTTTACTGGGACAGAGCCACAGTCACTTATTTACATATGCTGTGGTTGCTTTTATACTACATAGCAGAGTTGAGTAATTACTTCAGAGCCCATATGGCCTGAAAAACCTTAAATATTTATTTGGCCCTTTTGCAGAAAATGTTTGCTGGCCCTGGATCTAGGGCAAATGGAAGGTTCCTTTGCTGAGGTAGGAAGACCTCTGATGCGTGTGGTCTTAAACTAAATTGGACCATAAGAAGTGTTCTATCTGCTTCCTTTACCATCTCCTAAGTGTGGGACCTCAATACTTTCTTCACTGTCAGCAGCATCATCACCACCATTGAAGTGACTAGCACTGGATTAATCATCTTTACACACATTATCTCATTTGATCCTGTAATAATCCTATGAAATATATGCTATCATTATCCCTGTGTTGTAGATGAAGAAATGGGGGCTTGAAAGATTACATAATCTGCCTATGGGAGGAACCACCTGCCATAATTGAGGAAAAGGAGATGAAGAGATAATTTTTGTCCCTATGCATAGGCTGGGACTCTAGGGATAAAGCGTGAGTGCGCTAACCCACAACCCATGTAGGGCAGCCCCGGCCCTGTTAATCATCCTAATGTGTGGAATGAAGAGGTTACTGAAGAGGGAGAGACAGGGCTGAGAGGCTCTGAGACTTTCCACGGTTCAGACACTCCAGGCACAAGGAAAAAAGAGAAGCAGGAGAGACTCGGGCAATTTGCCCCAATGTGATACAACAAATGGGAAGGGTCTGGCCTATAAAAACCATCACAGACCAGGATCTTTGATTACCTGAAAAAGACTACATTCATGCAGGGCCATTCTTTGACTTGGCAGTAGACTGTGGCCAATGAAACATCCTCTATGCAAGTCACAAGAGTAGGACCATTCTTTGGTTGACAGGGTAGAGAGGAGGAGACTGGTATTCCTTCTGGAGGCCAACTTGAGGATTTGCCTCATTGTCTCTTCCTCACCTTTATAAACAGTGCTGATATTAATAAAAACAGAGTGCTATTTGGTAGGAACATCTGGACATGATCAGGTAGCCTTCCCCTAAGGTAATGAGATGACTGCATTGGTGAGTCAAAGAACAGCTGCCCCAAGTCTGCACAGGAACCTGACCACTCCACCTGCATGTAGCCAGCAACAGGTGAGTCTGGGAGCTAGGTAGAATGGCACTCAAAAGCCTGGATTCAAATTCTGCTCTACTACTTATGACATGTTGTAACCTAGTGAAAATTAGGAGCCTCCATACCTGTCTGTTCACTCTTTTGTAAGGATGAAATGAAATAATATAGATAAAACACTTAGAAACATAACTGTTATTATTGTTATTATTACTGTTATTCATAGTAGTTGCAGTAGTTATCCCAGTGACTACTATAATAGTAGCATTAGCATAGCGGTAACAACAGTAGCAGGTTGGTTTTGCATGTACCAGCCTCTAGAATAGTCAGGCTGATCTTAGTGTCTGTATTGTTTTTGGCAACCCTTTAACCAGAAAATCACTATAAGGCTGATTACATAATGAATTCAATTATCAAATCACTATTAAAGTCCACTTTGGGTCTACATGCTACCTTGCTTAGACTTCTTACTCATTTCAAAACAGTTCTACTTTGTAGAAGAGTAATATTCAGTAAAAAATAAAGTGGTCTTTTAAATCATAACAGTGGAAAAATTGGAGATGCTTTACAGAACAAAAACTATTTTGGGTATTTCCAAACAGTCAAAGAGCTAGCTTTTGAACCCACAGAAGAGAATTTCTGATAACTCTCTGAGTTAACATGGATGACCCAAATGATAGTAATTAGTATTTACACATTAACAAAAACACATGAAAAATCTCTCTCTCTTTTCATTTCAGATTTTCCTCAGTGTCATAGTAGGAGCTTTAAATCTTGGCAATGCCTCTCCTTGTTTGGAAGCCTTTGCAACTGGACGTGCAGCAGCCACCAGCATTTTTGAGACAATAGACAGGGTATGTAAAAGCCAAAAGTAAAGGCGATTAACAGGCGGCGGATGGGGCTGGGGCACAGAATGAACTCCTGAAGAATTTACCTTAATGTTAAAAATATAAGAAGCTATCACAAGGCCCTTAATTCAGCAACACTTATTAAATGCTATCATGTGCTGGTGCCAATTCTTTTTTTTTTTTTTTTTTGAGATGGAGTTTCGCTCTTGTTGCCCAGGCTGGAGTGCAGTGGCACAATCTCGGCTCACTGCAACCCCCCGCCTCCCGGGTTCAAGCGATTCTCCTGCCTCAAGGGAGTGAATGCAACAGGGAACTAGAACAAGTAAGACCCCTGTTCTTTACTCATGCTGGGAGAGGACAGGCAGTAAAGAAGTATGCACATTCAAAGATAAGAAATAGCAGAGTGGTAAGTAAATAAAGGAAATAAAACAGGGCAATGTGACAGCGACTGGAGTGGGAGAAGGAGTCTTTAAGTTGGGTGGTGGTGACAGCATCTCTGAGGAGGTAGCATTTGAGCGGAGAACTGAAGGAGAGTCAGCCATGCAAAGGGGGATTGGAGGGGGTGGGGCATGGGAAGTAAGAGCAGAGATGGCATTCATGGAAGAGAGGCCCCCAGGTTGGAAAAGGCTGCTGATTTAAAGAAACTGAAATAAGCCCAGTGCAACTGAATAGAGTGAACAGGGGGCAGAGGCTGGAGGCATGGGAAGGGCCATACCATGCAGGACTTCAAGGCCATGTCCATAAAATTCGCTTGTCTTCTAAATATGGCAAAAAGGGATTTTACTGGTTAGTCTGTGGAAGCACACTGGAGGCCAAGCTAGGGAGCCAAAATCCAAGAACAGGCCAGGCATGGTGGCTCTTGTCTGTAATCCCAATACTTTGGGAGGCCAAGGTGGGTGGGTTGCCTGAGCCCAGGAGTTCAAGACCAGCCTGGGAAACGTGGTGAAAACCTGTCTCTACTAAGAACACAAAAATTAGCCCGCCAAGATGGCATGTGCCTGTAGTCCCAGCTATTCAAGAGGCTGAGGTGGGAGGATCACCTGAGCCCAGGGTGGCCGAGGCTGCAGTGAGCCATGATTGCGCCACTGCACTCCAGCCTGGGCAACAGACTGAGAACCTGTCTCAAAAAACAAACAAACAGAAAACCAAGAACAGAAGGGGAAGTTGGCAATCTTTTGTTGTTTCTCTTTGAAAAAAAAAAAAAAATGCCCTGAGCTGAGTCCAAAGCAAGCCCTGGAAATCCAGAGGTGATTTGTGGGTTCCCTGAACCTGTTTGGTTCACTGTCCCCTGTTTGATACTCTTTCGCCAAACAGTGAAGTTGTAACCTACTAAGGAAGTGACTCATTGCTTTATCTGTTTTATAATTTGGGGTTTCATATATTGGAGTACAGAGAGATTGTTGAAAACCACATAAAAATGTTCATTGATGGCCAGGCATGGTGGCTCACACCTGTAATCCCAGCACTTTGGGAGGCCAAGTCAGGAGGATAGCTTGAGCCCAGGAGTTTGAGACAAGCCTGGGCAACCCTGTCTCTACAAAAAATTTAAAAAGTAGCCGGGTGTGGTGGCACATGCCTATAGTCCCAACTAGTCAGGAAGTTGACACAGGAGGATGGCCTACGCCCAGGAGTTTGAAGATGCAGTGAGCTATGATCACACCACTGCACTCTGGCCTGGGTGACAGAGTGAAACCGTGTCTCTGAAAAAAAAAAAAAAGTTGATTTATTCAAATTCTACCTTTTTCTTAAGGTTGTTATATGCTCAAATAAGATGATGACTCTAAAAGTGCCCTGAAACTAAAAAATTAAGGCATTTAAAAATTATTTATTATCTTTATTAGCAACCCAATAAGGAGGTAGATTACATTATACTTCTCAACAGAGCTAACATGATTGATATGGTTTGGCTTTATGTCCCCATCCAAATCTTATCTTGAACTGTAATCCTTATGTGTCGAGGGACAGACCTGGTGGGAAGTCATTGGATCATAGGAGCATTTTCTCCCATGCTGTTCTTGTGATAGTGAGGGAGTTCTTATGAGATCTGACGGTTTAAAAGTGGCAGTTTCCCCTATGTGCTCTCTCTCCTGCCACCATGTAAGACATGCTTTGTTTCCCCTTTGCCTTCAACCATGGTTGTACGTTTCCTGAGGCCTCCCCAGCCATTTGGAACTGTGAATCAATTAAAACTCTTTTCTTTCTAAATTACCCAGTCTCAGGTATTCTTTATAGTGGTGTGAAAATGGACTAATACAGTGATGAATTTCCATCACTAGTTATGGACAAGGGAAGAAGATGATGCTGGAGTGTTCTGGTAGAAGGAAGAGGCCCTCACTTTTGTCTGATTAACCAGAGTGGTTAAATTCTAGATTGGGCTTGTTTCTAGCAGAAGAGGTGAAATTCAGGACAACAATTGAAAGTTGGTAGCATTTGAACACATCATTTAGGAACACTCAGTTTTAATCATCATCTACCATGGATACTCAAAAGAATACCCTTGGACCCCAGATTGGTTGACTAGTTGCATGGTCTTAGAAACTTAATCTCTCTGCAATTCCTCCGCTTCTTCAACTGAAAAATGGGCATATCACCAGTCTAGTTTGGTGATGGTGACAATTATGTAAATAAAAGTATAAAAACACCTAGTACATTGTCTCCTATATTATCTTAGTAATATAGTAATATATAATATATAATAATATTGTTAACATATTATACATTTATAATAATACAACATATTATGTATTATATATGTATTATTATATAATAGCACATATTATATAATATCTCAGTAATAACACGATAAATAATAGCAATTAAATAAATTAATTAAATATGTATTATGTTAATATATAATATCTCAGTAATATCTCAGTAAGTAGTGATTATTCTCACTATTATTAATAAACATTTAATGTGTAAACATCTTTGGCATATCTCTGCAATGTTTTATCTGGTTGTTGTTCTAAGTAAATTCAAATTAAGACACATGCAAACTAAGAGGCACAATAAATGTATACATCTTCATTTGAATTTACCCATAAAACAGCAACAACCAGATAAAACATTGCAGAGATACGCCAAAGATGTTTCTTATTTGAATTTACAATTTGAATTGAGTTGTGCATCTTAGTTCGAGTTTACACTGTGTCCCTTTTGTATTTCACTCCAGAAACCCATCATTGACTGCATGTCAGAAGATGGTTACAAGTTGGATCGAATCAAGGGTGAAATTGAATTCCATAATGTGACCTTCCACTATCCTTCCAGACCAGAGGTGAAGGTGAGTGCTGGTCTTTTCCCCAGAACAATAGATGTTTTCTTCTTCGATGATTTATTTGCATAACCACAAATTGCTCATTTTCTGAAGCTTGACTCAGTTCCCAGGAATAGGGAATGGAGGTGTCTTTCTCTGAAATTATCCTCGGGTGTTGGCTTATCTCAGGCAACAGACCGCATTCCTTTGTGATAACCATAATGTGCAAATCCCCTGGTTGGGACACAGTCTGTCAGTACATTCAGGCTAAATGAACTCTATGACGCTCTGTTGAAATGAGTGGCAGGTCCTGTCTTTCTGTGCAAGTGCTAGGTAAATGACAAGGCAATTAGAACAATCAAGAAGCACAGGTTCTTCCCAACCTTCGTAGAGACTGCAGAAAGTGGAAGACAGTGAGTATAGGGTATGAAGTGGCAAAGGAAAGCTGCCATTATGTAGGTTTTTACTTCCCATCTGTAAATTCACTAGGTCACTGCATCAGCCCTTATAGGAAGGTATCCTTGTGATATTATGCTCATGTGTCTTGTTCAGGGCACATGGTGAAAAAAATTATTTCCTGCCTTTAAATTATCTTTACAGGCAATTTACTCTACAAGAAAATTAGGATCTACTACCCCTGAATAAATTGGCTTGAAATTAGACTAATTCCTCATTTTCAACAGAGTATCTCTAGCCACTCTCTCTTAATAATATTTCTGTTATCTGCACAGAACTAAATCCCATTTTGTTAGCCTAACTTAATTCTGACACCACATACCTATCATATATATATATGATATATATATCATTCTCTCTTTGAATATATGAATATATACAGAGAGAAGGTAAACATATATATATATAATGCAGGTAAATATTTATATAATATTTGTAATATATAATACATAAATATATGATATGTAAATATTTATATATTTATCTATAAATATTTTAAATATAAAAATATTTAAATATTTATATATTTATCTATATTTTATATCTATATATACATACCTACATTATCGGTATGTAGGTAAATATAAATATATCTATAAATATATATAACAAATGTACAAATATAGGTGTATATCTCTATTTACCTTCATTATATACATAAATATATAAAACATAAGTAAATATATATTCTGATTACATACTTAAAGTATATTTTTATTATCTATTACATATGTACCTAAACATCAAATGTTATAACATATGTAAAGGTGCTTTGTAAGCTATGAATTACAAAGTAATACATACTCAGTAAATATTTTTGAATGGATAGCTAAAACTTATATTAAGTTGGTGGAAAGTAATTGCGGCTTTTGCCATTACTTTTAATAGCGAAATAAAATCTTCTTACTTAAACCTATATGTATTTATTCATAGTAGAAGTATGTTTTTAACCCTCTGTGTGCCACATTGTACTGGTGCTATAATGATAAAAAAGCACATTTGATGCCTGCTTGCTCTGGGAGCTTACAGTCCAATACAGGCCAGTAAGTGAAAATGTATTTGCAAGTTTGACTCCTAGTATGACATGAAAGGCGTGAGGTTTTGTGACACAGAGGACCCCAAACCACATTTTTCCATAATCAGTACAAAAATCACCTCTTAACTGGTGAAAATATTTGACAAATAGTTATGAATTAGATTCTCATTCTTTCCTCACAAGACCTACTAGCCAGCATTCAGCCTCTACCTAGCAAACACACCGTGTGTATTTATTAAGTAAGTTTATTCAAATGGTATGTTCATACACCATACACGTGAAGGACGGCTTAAAATCTGCAAATTTCCTTACTGTTAATCCATGATCAGTAAATTAGTACTATATTTCTAACTTAATGTTTTTTTTTCTTTAACTAATTGGCATAGTCTCCTTATCCTAGTATGTCAGGAGTATTTTAAATTAGATTTTGGAACACAATTTTAAAAGTTAACATGTCTTATTTACTTCACCTGTGTTAATGTGCATCATTTCATTTCTTGGTCATGGCTCTCAGTTAAATAATTAAGTAATGTGCTAAATGCCAAAACCTCATCCTTGCCAATGTTTTCTTTTGCTGGTTGTTGATGGATTTCAGTGGACGTTGCTTTAGGGGCATACATAAACGCACACACAGACACCGAGTATCAACACAAAGCATCTGCACCTGTAGCCTAATTGTTTGATTTGGTAAACAGTGACAATCTGAACTTTGCTGTTTTCTTTCTTCTCCAGATTCTAAATGACCTCAACATGGTCATTAAACCAGGGGAAATGACAGCTCTGGTAGGACCCAGTGGAGCTGGAAAAAGTACAGCACTGCAACTCATCCAGCGATTCTATGACCCCTGTGAAGGAATGGTGGGTGTCTTCCAGAAACTCCTCAATACATGGGGACAGTAAAGTGCAAATGGCAGTATATTGATCAAACAGAAAGGTGTAGCATACATTGAGACTGTCCTGGCATGCAGAGTTAACTTAATGATTTGTTACTGAATTGATGGGACACCCTCCCTACATGGTAACAGTGTTCAATGAATAACCAGTCAATTCCATTCACTGTATAATGTAACTGAATGTGCAGATACAGTCAGATGTGGCATAGCAACATTTCAGTCAGTGATTGATTTCATATATGATAGTGGTTCCATAAGATTATAATGGAACATATATAGAAATCAGATATATGTTACTTGATGTTGGCATTGCAGCTCAAGTTAAGAGAAATGATTGATATTTAGTAATGGTGCTAGGACATTTGGAAATATATATATATATATATATACCATCTAAATTTGTGTAACTACGCTGTGATGTTTGCCAGTGATGAAACCGCCTAAGGACACATTTCTCAGAACGTATCCCCATCGCTTAGCTATGCATAACTGTACATTTAAAATGTTATTGCTGCCTCTTCAGTGAACTATCTATTCCACTTTTTTCTTTGTATTATAACGAAAATATTATTGTGTCCTTAAGTTCTCCAAACACTAAATATAGGAATAATAACAGGGCTTGAAATTAAGAGAGAGCAGTCCTAAGAAACTAAGAAAAATGAGTATTAGTAATTGCCATTTATTTATCACATATTATGTGTTAGATACTTTATTAAAATGATTACTTATTGTCACAATGACCCCCAAAGGTATATAGGCCCATTTGACAAACAAGGAAGCAGAGAGTCAGAGAGATGGAAACTTGTCTAGGGTCATTCATCAGGTAAATGACCAAGTCAGGATTGAATCCAGGTGTGTTGGGTTCCAAAGTCCATGCTCTTTTCACTCTGTCTCAAAATTATTCTTGTCAGAGTCTCCTTGATGCCTTGAGACAGAATCATTTAACTATTTAATGGCTTCAACAAAATGAGTTCTCTATCATGCAATAATATTACACAGGCATGGCAAACATAACAGAGTTTTCCTTTTTCACAGACATCTCATCTCTGATTGGGTATTCTTTACTACCTACCACCATAACTGCACTCTGAATATATAGAAATCATAGTTTCTTGATGTAAGATTTTTACATTTTTACTAATAGTGATTTTTATTTGCTCCCACTGATAGTTTCACTTGCTTTTTAACAGCAAAGTGTTATTTGATGAATCTGGCCAGAAAGTAAGACTTGACTATAAATCATATATACAAGATAGGGATCATTGTTTATTTTTATTGTATCTTTTGGGTCCATTTTTGTCAAAAGTCAAAAGATATAAAAATATTTAAAATATAGTGAATAACTGACTCTTTACTGGAATCAAAAATTTGTCCATTCCTGGGCCAATGGTGTTAAATTCAGTGAACTTTATTTACATCATTTATGTTTCTACAATGAATTGTTCTGCAGCTATACTTGATTTCAATTACATGTTATCATCCTTATATAAAGAACCACATTTCAAGAGGAATTGTCTCCATTAGAATCTTATTGGCCTCTATTTTTTCTGCCCATTGGTCAAGTATGACATAATATTACGATTCGGAATCCTGAAAGATTCCAAAAGTTGTGATGTTGTGCCCATGCTCTCTAGGTGACCGTGGATGGCCATGACATTCGCTCTCTTAACATTCAGTGGCTTAGAGATCAGATTGGGATAGTGGAGCAAGAGCCAGTTCTGTTCTCTACCACCATTGCAGAAAATATTCGCTATGGCAGAGAAGATGCAACAATGGAAGACATAGTCCAAGCTGCCAAGGAGGCCAATGCCTACAACTTCATCATGGACCTGCCACAGGTACCCATAGCCATACATTCCTGGGAGAAACCAAGAGGTCATAGAAGGAAAAAAAGTTGCACAATTATACACATTTCTTTTCGTATGATTCCCGAGTCATTAAATTCTTAAGCCGTGTTTTAGTTTCATGCCTGAAAAAGTACCATGAGTGTTTCCTTTCATTTGAAAATGCATTGTTTTTATGTTCAAATCTATCGAAAAAGGAGGTTTTCTTTTGAAAAGCTCCCTTTGTTGGTAATATATTAAACATCTACCAAACTGGGGAACTATCTTTTTTAAAATTCCTTTGACATAGATCCAATGTCCTTATTCCTTTTATTAAGCATTTGTCTAAGTAGATGCTAAATGTCATGTGGCAATAACTTGCACAATAATCTCATGACAGCTACTCTTATAATTTTCTTACGCTTAGGCAGCTAATATTGTGTCAAAAACAATTCTTTATATATCTCCATTCTAAGCAACAACTGCAAAAACCAACTCCTCAGCATTATACTCAAATGGATTTTGCCACCGATGGCCTGCTAAGTCAAAGAAGAGTTATTATAAAGAGTTAACACGTATATGGTTCTTACTACATACCAGGCACTGTTCTAAGCACTTCACATCTATTAACTTATTAAACCCTCACAACAACCCTGTTAAGCAGCTAATATCATTATCTCCACCTACAGATGGAAAACTGAGGTTCTAAGAGGTCAAATAGCTTGCTCAAGATTATACAGCAAGTAAGTGGGAAAGACAAAGTTCGTACTGAGGTGGTCTGCCTTCAGAGTCAGTGATCTTGAACACTTCCCCTTCAGCCTTCTAAATTCTCTTTATGAACAGGATTGCAGCTGTGGCTACGATATAGCCTAATAGTTAAAGAGTATAAAGCTTTAGAATCAGACTACCTTGATACAAATCCCAGCTTCTCTATTTACAAGCTTTATGAACTTTCTCAAGTTACTTTAATTCTTTGGGCCCAGTGTTTCCTTATTCATCAGTTGCAAATAGCAGCACCTGCCTCATAAGGTATCTATCAGAACTAAAAGAAATGTTATGTGTAAAAAGCTCAGTACCGTGCTTTATTCGTGGTAGAGGCTCAATTCGTGTTGGTTAGTAATAAGCAAGATAAGTGTCTGACCGCTAACACCTAATTATTAGATTCCAATGTTGTGCTAGGCCTGTGAGATAATCAGTAACCATCTTCTGTCAATGATAATCCTTATAAAGCTAGTTTGACCTTTTATTCATAACATAGAAACAGCCTTTGCATTGTGTTTTGCTGTGTTGTCTAACAAGAGAAAAGAGACAAAGATTTGCTCTGTGCTTTAATCCTCTAAGATAGATATTTAGGACCGTGACCAATTTTTATTTTGGTTGAAAAATCTTATTTGAAGTTGAGCTAAAGAGGAACACTTACATAGCCTAGTAAACCCTGGAATAAAAGCATAAAATTTCTTTATTTCACACATAAATATTGATTAGACAATAACCCGTCTGGGAAAGGGATATTTCTTTCAGTGGAATTTGGAGCAGTGAAAATTCGTGCTTGAGAAGAAAGCTATAATAGAAAGGACATTGTAGTGGATCACTGTCAGAAGCCATCAAATTCTTTTCCCTTCATGACTGGTGTCACCTTCCATCTAGCAATTTGACACCCTTGTTGGAGAAGGAGGAGGCCAGATGAGTGGCGGCCAGAAACAAAGGGTAGCCATCGCCAGAGCCCTCATCCGAAATCCCAAGATTCTGCTTTTGGACATGGCCACCTCAGCTCTGGACAATGAGAGTGAAGCCATGGTGCAAGAAGCACTGAGTAAGGTTTGTGGAAGTCTTAGTCCATTTTACAGGTCCATGTGGAAATGCTTGTGCTGCTGCAGGAAAGGCAGATCCTTGTGGGGTGGGAGGGATGGGAGTAGTTGACACTACATGGGTTCATGCATCTAGTCTGATTGTTTAGAAAATATTAGCTGACTACAATCTTCCTCACAGTTGAACAGAAGAAAGTTATAATTTGTTTCCAAAAGCTACACATGTAAAAGTTTAAATCTTGTTAAGACTAGCTTATGATATTTTTTAAGTTACCTAAAAAAATTTTTTTAGCTGTTGATTAATGGCAGCAACAGGGCCAGTGTGTGTTGGGGTTTATGGCTGCAAGAAAATGTGCTGGCCTTTTCTAATGTCTGCACAGCCTATTTAAGAATATTCCCAGGGACCAAGGATCTAACTTTCCTATGGATTCTGAAATGATCCAAAGGTCAGTGTCAGCTCTGTCTCACAGTTTTGTTTAATGGTGCACTGTACATTCTTACAGATTCAGCATGGGCACACAATCATTTCAGTTGCTCATCGCTTGTCTACGGTCAGAGCTGCAGATACCATCATTGGTTTTGAACACGGTGCTGCAGTGGAAAGAGGCACCCATGAAGAATTATTGGAAAGGAAAGGTGTCTACTTCACTCTAGTGACTTTGCAAAGCCAGGGAAATCAAGCCCTTAATGAAGAGGACATAAAGGGCAAGTGCTTTTTCCCTATACTTGTACGTTATATTAAATAGTTAATATCTATAGTGCTTTATGGTTTTCCATGTATTTTAATACTCACTGTTCTCCCAACAACCCTGGCAGGCATTATATAGACGGTAAAGGAAACAACTGAAGCTCAGGAAGCTAAGCTATCTGATCAAGTTATAGCACTAAAACCAAGGCTTCTAACTTTCAATTCCATCCCCTCTTTTTTTTTTTTTTACCCTGTGCAAATAGAAGAGGCTTCCTAGAGTGTGTTCCGCACACAATAGAAGCTTCATGCTTATCGGCTGAGTGAATCAATCAATGACAAGAAAGTATAATACTTATTTTCAAACGTAGATAGATACTTCAGGTTCTAGTGCACCTTCTTTTTTATCAGTCTGAATTTTCAGACTTGGTGGTTACCCCAGTCTAAATTAACCAACCACTCTAAACTTTCTCCACCATTTCACTCCATTAGGTGTAACTACTATACACATTTAACATGTGAGGGTTATTCTGAATAGACTTTTGAAAAGTTTAGTGCTTCTATCATTTTTTTTTTGCTACTTCTGATGGACTTCTCTTAAACTTTTTATAATTTATGCTAAAAAAAATACCTGTTTCTGTGGAGGTAACAAGCTATTGTATGGTTTAAATGACTCAGTCTTGTCGAGTATTTTGAAATTTTTTATTAGAATCTGCAGGACAAGCCCCGAGTTTTATTTATTGCAATAAAGTTAACAGAATGTTTTGGCATTAGACATAGTAATTATATTCTAAGCAAACATAGTAAAGAATTCTACTTAGATATGGTTCTGTTTATTGTATATACTAAAAAATTGCTCATGGTGTGTTGTGTAGATGCAACTGAAGATGACATGCTTGCGAGGACCTTTAGCAGAGGGAGCTACCAGGATAGTTTAAGGTAAGCTCAAGCCATAGGGCAGATTTCAAGGTTTCCAAATATTCTGAGGAGTCCTCTGTCGTCATAATCCTCAGAGAATATCTCAGGTACAACAAGGAAACTCTGAGTAGACAGCCAGGTCTTGTCAAATATGAACATGCAAATGATCCTTGGTTGCTATATTGACATTTCTCTCCCCAATTCATGGTTTTTTTATTTAGCTTCTCATCTTATTGGGGATAAGGGTTGCAATGGAGATGGTTTATGGTTAAAATATTGCGTATTGAGCTTAGAAAGGGGACTTCTTTTTTAAAAAAAAAAAAAATCTGTGTTTAGTGTTCCTCTGCTCCAAGCTAACTGTGGTATGAAACACTGTCTTATATGGAGGTCAAGTTCATGCCTTTAGCTCCACTCTTTAATCTACTGAGCTGCAATGGAATTACAAACACTTCTGCTCCCAGAGTAACCCATCTGAAGTCAAATCATTCCTTAACTAGATGAAATAAGAAATGGAATATTTTAGCACTTAAAAATAATTTTCCTAAATAAGAGCTATTTATTTTTCCCTGGATCAATATAAAGCTGTTTACTTTCAAAATATATTTTTGGAGTATGCTATTAGTGAGGCTATACACTTTAGTCTTTCATCCTGGTTTAAGAGTTTCAATAAAACTGTTCCTCTAATGTTAAAAGTCTGTATTAAGAAGAATTCTGCCCAGGAGTGTTTGTCTATATTTATAACAGTTATTCAAGATTTTTTTTTCTTAAGTCCGGAGATTTTAAATAGGCAGTGAGATGGTAGCAATCTCTCTACAATTGTCCTTTCCATTTCTAGGACATTTAATGCAAGGCTGTGCAAAGTCTCAGAGATAAGGCTTGCTCATTCAAGATGGATAATTATTTATTGAAAAGTCATTAAAGAGCCTTAAAACATTCAGCTAACAATTCCAAGTAGTTCAAACACAGATATATTCATTTAAATATTCAAAGAATAGCTCACAAAAAGTAGTGTACTTATTTTCCGATGTAGATAAATACTTCAGGCCCTAGTTTCTTTTCCTTATCAATTTGAATTTTCAGACTTGGGTTTTCCTATCTTTCTTCTTGAGAACAAGTTTATTCAAACACATTTTAAGAAATGCTAGTTTGATTGAATTTATCGAATTTGGCAAATAACAAAGCAATAGCTTCACATTACTCTGTCATGTAAAAGGTATAAAACAATGTTATAGGCACCTGGTAGTAAGTTTAGTCATGCTTTTCTGATTTGATACTAAATTTAAATCATTCAAGTCATTAGAATCACAACCTGAAAATATCAACTAACTTCTTAAACCCAGAGAATGACTAGGCATCTCTTTTGGTCACTAGGTTAAAGGTTGCAAAGTGGACGTGTTTCTTATGATCAGGCCAACAAGAAAATAATTATTTTCTTAACTCTTCAGACAAACAAAATTCTCCCCATGCTAAGTAGTTTATTTGTAGTTTATTATTAGGACTAGGTAACCATTTTAATGTGAACATTAATTTTGCTATTATTTCTCACAAATGTTACATTTTGGTGATTAGGATGAGAAATCCAGAAATACGATCTACACACAGAAAGTAGCTATTAAACTCCTGCAGAGAAAGATTTGTACATTTGAGTATGAAAGTCTGTTAAAATATCTCATTGTAAATGCTGACAGATTTTTCTTGTTGTCGTTAAAAGATGACTAAAATGAAGTGTTAATATGTATCTTGTTTCTTTGGTTTCAGTTTTTCTGATGGCTAAGTCCCTTTTCAGCAATATATTTTAGATTCAAGAACAATTTAATAGATAACAGCCACAAATTTCCTAAATAATAATGTTGAGAAAGAGAGTATTTATTCTCCCAAGTTAGTTGTTTTTATTTGCAGTGAGAAGTGATACACAGCTTCAGAGAAGGGGAGGGACAGATGTTGTCAGTTTCTGAAAAGGGATGGTGTTTCTGGTGGATGAGAGAGGTAAACCTGCCTCGCACATGCACTGCCCATGGGCTTCATGACAGCCTAGGCTAGACAGCTCGAATGATCTGGAGAATGGTGAAAGAGAGAGACTTAAAAAATAAAAAGTAGATATCCAAGGGGCCAAGGACATAGGTCTTCCCATACTCAGAACTGGAAGGTAGTCAGTCATATGTTGATGGCCTCTCCTCCTCCACAAGCTCCTACCTTGGCATTCATTGCTCTGCATTTGCTTTTTAGGTCCTTGACCTTAAGTCTCCTCCTATCATGCACCTTGTTCTCACCAGCTGACACAAGCCTATTCTGCACACCTTCTGGAGAAGACATCCTGACCTCTGTTACCTAACTGGGAGAAATGACTTCATTGCTGTGTAGTTTCAGGCTAGGTGGGAGGGAGTCTCTGGAGGTGTCCGAGAAGTTTGGTGGCAGGAAGTAGTGTTGAGGAGTGGTTTAATGCCTGGTCATAATGAGACTTGGCAAGAGTCTGAATGTGCAAGAGCAAGAAAGAGGGAGGGCTTGAGGTAATTGCATGGTGTTGAACCTGGGTGACTAAGAGGATGGCAGTGCCATTAACAGAAAATGGGAACAAATTGGAGCAACTCAGTTGATACGTTACTGCCTTCTCTGGAAGGCTAGATGAGCATGTAGTAGGCAGGCACCACCTTGATATTTGTTTTGGTGTAATTTCACTTGTATGCAAAATGGTAGAGGAAGATATGTGAATGGATTCATCTAGATGACACTAAAACAGTTGATGCAGGTCTCCTCATCACTCACATCTCTCTCTTTACACCATTTACTTCAGGTGATTCTTTCTAAAACACAGTCTTCAGCATTGCCTCTTAAACATTGAGACTGTTTACAAATGACTGAAAACCTAACCCAACTTGGATTTACCTTTAGAGAGACAGAATCAGCTCATATAACTAAATATTCCAAAGATGCTTTGGCTTCAGGCAAGGCTAGAGCTTCGGTGATATGTCCAAGCTAGATAATAGTTTCTCTCTCTTCCTTTCTCAGCTCTACTATTTCACCATTGGCTTCATTTTTCAGAAAGCTTCTTTTTTGGAAGGTCTCAACATAATTGTCAACAGCTCCCAGCACTAAATACTTTAAGGTTAACCTAGAGGAGAATGGGGGCCTCCTTCCCAGGAGTCTGGGGGAGGGAAGAGGAGGGTGGAGTCTGAACCAATCACTTCCCATGCTTGTCATGTACTCAGTATATTCAGCAAGCAACCCTGTCCTCCCCTGTCTCCATGCTTATGTTTATACGTTCTCTCAGTCAGAAATGTTCTTTTCTATAGTCTACAAATCCCCAAATCCTACCTTAGCCATCTCATCCATGAATCTTACCTTGGTAACACCTGCCATACATTTCTTTTACCTTTGACTTTCCGTACTCTTTATTCAAACCTGCCTAATAGCACTTACCACATTCTTCTTTACATTAGGGTGTGGTACAGGCCTCTTCTATAAGGTTTCAATTTTTTGAAGGAGAAATCTGTCATTGGCTAGTCTTTGTGTCCCCAACATCACCTGGCATTGGTTTGTATGTTGTAGATGCCCAATAAACTTCTGTTGAATTAATGAATAAATGAATGAACACATTGAGCTAAATTATATTTCAACAAGATACTCATTCATGCATGTCTAGGGGTAGTATATAGCCTGGAGAAAATCTCATCAGAGGCCCTATTTCCTCATATCATTTGTAACCATGCTAAAGTGAACACATCGGGTATGAGAGAGAGAGATCAAGACCACAATCTAAGCCAGAAAGAAGGTAAAGGAAATAGACTGTTGCCAAGGCAGCAATTAGCAGAACCATGTGGGTTTGGAAAGTATTTGAGCCTTAGGTGGTTTTTTGATGAACTGGTAGGACAGCTTTGCTCCCTTTCTCTTTCTCCCTCCCTGACTGCACTCTGAATCTGGGTCCAACGCTTGCAAGAGTTTAGGGCCCAGAGCAATCAACCTGATTATCTCTGCCCCAAGATTAGCTCTGTCAAACCTAAACTGCAAGCTCCCTTTCCTGGTTACCATGTGACCTACCAAACATTTCTATTTATTTGACATCTGAAATGTAAACTTGGACACCAGTTGATCCTGCTCCAATCTGGCCACAGTCTACACTGTTTCATCTTTCTGTTTATTTACAGGGCTTCCATCCGGCAACGCTCCAAGTCTCAGCTTTCTTACCTGGTGCACGAACCTCCATTAGCTGTTGTAGATCATAAGTCTACTTATGAAGAAGATAGAAAGGTCAGGCACCAACTGCTTATCGGGGGGAATGGAAGAAGTCTCTCCTGGGGACTGTTGGGTACCCTTTAAGCCTGAGAATATGAGTTTTCTAGGTATATATATCTAGCAGTGTTTCAAGTCAGACTAAAAGACAGAATATTAAGACCTAATGAAAACTCTAAATTTTACACAATATTTTTAACGCAGATTAGTTAATTGATTACTTTTAAGAATACAAGGTAATGAAAACTGGACTTCTAAGGGTTAATTGTCTTAGACAAAATACTCTAACAAACACAGAATGTGTGAATTATAGATATTTAGCAGATTATTTGCTCATATGTAGAAATCCTTCTATAAAAGTTGTTAAGAATACCTGAAAACTTTTTTTCTCAAATTTTAAAATTTCTTTCTTAAATTACAATAATTTTGGCAAAAATACCCTGATCAATAAAAGTGTTTGAATAGGCTAGCCCTTATCACAAGTTATCAAAATATTTGAATTAATGGAGGCCAATTAGGTTTCACAGACATTTGTTGATTTCATACAATTTTATAATGGTTTTAAGATACATTTAAAATAATACTATCAATTTTAACATAATTCAAGGTAGCATAAAATTAAAGAGCTAAGAAAGCAAACAACATGTATAGCAATATACAATTTCTTCCTAAGGATGCAGGTGTCCTGCTGTTGTAGACATTGTCTAATTTTCACATAAACAGACCACCCATTCTCCTCCAAGCCTTTCCTCATTACTGCATGTTACGTGTCAGCCCTGATACTCTTAACATTCATTCCCCTACCACCCTTCATTAGAAAATTTTCATGGCAATTTTCTTATTGAGCCTTAATCGAAGTCATGTTGACTTATCCCCTTTCTAAATTATAAGCCTCTTAAAGTTAGTGATACATCTTATTTGTGTTTGAATCAACTTGGTTACCTAACCCAGTGCCTTGCACTTAGTAAGGCATCAGGAGATTTTAAAAATTAGAATGACAACATGAATTTCTACAATAAAATGAAACCCCAACTGCAAGATTTATCAAAGCAAATAAGTCAGAGAATTTTTAAATTACAAGCACATCCATTATGCATGATATAATTTCAAATTGTCTTAAGTAAAATTCCGACACGTGAATCCACTAGGCAGTAATTACAAACATTGGTTCATAATGGACAAATTTGGAATAAAGTAGAGTACTCTTTATGGCCTTATGAAAATGACAAGGGAGTGATTGGGTTCTCTTTTGTTTTTAGTGTATTAATACTGAATAAACAGAGGTCTCAATTTCTAACAGAGGCTTTAAATAAATTACATAGAAGACTTTTTCTCAGGAGCAGCAGGATGAATCACAGTGAGAGAAAACACGTTTAGCAAGCATAGTTTCTTACTGCATCCTGCCACTAAAGACTCAACCTCTCTTCTAGTTCTAGAAATAGCTATTTCATTGAGTCCAGGGTGCTGCTCCAAATAACTATAAGATGTATTATATAAGAACAGGAGTTTAATAGAGCTTCAGGGGAGAAAGAACCAAACACTACATTGACATTTCTATTGAACCATAACAATACCAATCATATTTAATTTTTGCATTTTAATTTTTTCTAGTTTTTGGGTAAATATTTGACAATAAAAGTAAAAGTAAGAAAGGATGGAAAGAAGGGAGGGAGGGAAGGAAAATCTGACTTTTTCACTGTTGTTGTTCAAGCTGGTAGAGGACCTAGCATAGGTGTAGGGGACCATCAGATTCCCTGGACATCTGGAGATCAGATTCCTATAGAGTTCTCTTGTTGCAGGAACAATTCAGTAGGGAACCATTTAACTAAAAGGAAGTCTAAATCAAATATACGGGCTAGTTTTACAGAGATTAAAATGTTTCATATTATGTTCTACTAGTCAGCATTATACATTTAGAATAGAACAATTAAACTCAATTATATGTAGGCCAGCATACGTTTTAAAAGATGTGACTTTACGTTCTCTCTAGTTAAGGGAGATAGAAAGGAACAAGAGAGAAAAAAAATGATAAGAGAGCCAATGTGATTATACTAAAGTTCCAAGGGGAAAAGGTCTCATATTAATACCACTGGTTTGTACGATAATTTTATTAGTCCTTTAGGTTTAAAAAATTAAAGATTTTTGAAAAGAAAATAATGGAAGGGGGTTAATAAAATTGGACTTATGAAATTTCTAATCTCAAGTAACATTATATGGTAAAATGTTGCTCCGTTTTGGTATTTTAAAGTATTTTAATACTTAACTAAATTCCACAAGCCCAAGCATTGGTGAAATCCTTTCTTTTTCTCATGTTGATGGAAAAGTCCTAACCTTACCTTCTGTAGATTGGGAAATACTCTCTTACGGTGCTAAAGGTTGATTCACACAAAGGAGTTATCTCCACCTTGTGGTCTTGTGGAGTATTGACTCTAAAACTTAGAACCATTTCCTGAGAAGTCTGTGCTTTCACCCAAGGTCTCATGGTTAGTTGGTGACAGAGATGAGACTATACCCATTTATCCTTGCTCTCCAAGCAGTACTCTTAGCTCCTGTAAATGGGGTCAGATGTTAGTTACAATGTTGACAACATTAAGTTTAGGATTAGGGAAACCCACAGGCTAAAGGTTTTAGTCTCTAATATTTAGTCATCTCTTTCGGTGAAACTAAAACACAAGGCAGAACATGTATGAGATCAAGTCAGGATCAAATATTAGACACCCATAACTGCATCACAGATAACTTATGTGATAGGATTTAGGCATTGATTAAGATAAGACAGAGATGGGACCCATAAAAATGGCTATCAGTATTGGTTCATTTGAAAAATCTGCTCCTTTGTCATGGTTACCACTTTTTATCATCAAATCTTAAAGTTATTATTAGGGCAGGAAACCTCTATTGAAGGAAATGCAGAAATTAGTGTAACAAAGTATAGAAAGCAGGACCTAAGATTTAAGTCGGAGGTTACTTTTTTCTCTGGCCTATACAGAAGATGTAAGAAAGGAAACTGAGAAAAGCCCAGTGTCTAGCATTGAACTATGAATGCATCATAGTGGATGAGCAATTTTAAATAAATCTCTTGTTGCATGTATGCAGCATGGACATAAACGTTTCATTCATTCTTTTATCCCATAAACATTGATTGTACACTGTGAAGTGCCAGGTATCACATTGGGGATGCAAAGATGAACAAGAGCTATTGTTACTCTCCCTACTGTGGAGCTGCTGACAGGCATTTCTTCACATATGATTTTTTAAAAGTGCTATGCAGCCTGCCAGTGCTACAGTAGAGGTACAAGAAAACATATATAAATTTTATAATTTTACCTGTCTGTGAGATTTGTTGTTAATTTATTAATCTTCTCTTTATGTTTAATTTTGCAAAATCAGAGAGAAAAATATTTCTTTACAGAATGACTTTAATTATATTTTGTATTGTTTTCTTTTATTCCTCTCCTGTTCTTTTAGCAGAGATATCAAATAAAATGCACTCAAAAGTCCAATATTTAGGGACAGATTTTCTAGTTTTTGCATCATTCAAGCTGGACAGTTGCATTTTTTCGGGGGGGTCAAACTTTAAAGTCAACCTTTTAGTGTAGAGGAACCAAAGAAAATCATTTTAATTAATTTGTATTTCTTGTTAGTGTCTCTTGGAATGAAAACCACTAGACAAGAATTACTTTGTATTGCTTTGAAATGTCCTAAGTGTTGTTGTTTATAGTTAAGGATACCTTCAGGTATCAGAAGGTTGGAAAAATTTCTATCATGTCAGGCTGTGGGTGGACCATCCTGCGGGACAGTGGTTCCAGGAAATGCTGGTATTTAATGTCACAAGGAAGCTGGCAGAATTTAGTGTGTGCTAACAGTCTTCACAAGTTCCAAAGCCTACCCTTTGATGGTACATACAGCACAGCTGACACATCTAAAACATACATTATAGAATATCCTAGCCATTTAGTGGTAAGAGGAGCCTTGGAGTTCTCACAAACTGAACTTTGAATACCAGAATTACCTGATGAGTATTTTTTAAGACAGATTCACAGTTAGGCCTACTAAATTGGAATTCTAGTGACAGGATACAGGAATCTGGTTTTTTAATCATCAACCCACATGAATCTGAGAGCATCCAGATCTGGATAACAACCACTCTAGAACAGAGAAGGGTTGAAATATTTTGCTCTATTGCAAGCTATTCAGTTAGTCTCACACAATTTCATGATGCTAGCAGAATACATGAGCATCCTGAATCACAGTGTTCATTTTTTTTTTTTTTTTTTTTTTTTGGAGATGCAGTCTTGCTCTGTCACATGAGCACCCTGAACCAGAGACAAAGGACTTTATTACTTATAGCAAAAGCAGTAGCCAGTGTTCAGCATTTGCACTGGCTCCCCAACCCAACCCCCAGTTCCCACAAGGCAATGCAAAGAGGGCCAGATGATACCAACAAATGAAGTGAGTGTTTTAAACGAGAGGAAACCCGGGCTTGAGGAGCCTGACTCTTTCATAATGGGCAGATGGGGGCAGTAAGGTTTGCACTTCGCTTGGGATGAAGACACCTTCTTTGTCCTCCAAAACTGTTTGCTATACAAATACCCTTGAAAAAATAACCTGAATGAAGGCAGTCAATGCCTCTCTTCACAAGATGTGCGAAAACATGGGAGACTCAGAGAGATTGTTTCCCCAGAATTACTTAGTCCAAATCTCTCAATTTAAGGATGAAATAACTGAGGTCCAGAGAGCTAGAGCACTTGGTGATACACTTTACTGGTGACCACGTAGGGTTTTCCAAGAGCTCCATTTTTTCTATGCCTATTACACTCATGCTTTCCCAGATACCCTTCTTCCTTTCTGGCATAGGTTGCCTAGAGCTAGTAAGCTGTCACAGGGGAAATAATTGAACAGAAGGACCTGCTGCATGAGAGAGCAGTAATGACAAAGTACAAATGGTGAGAGCAGGCCAAGACAGAACTTGAAGTGGAGACAGTACCAAATTCATCACCAGACCAAGTTGCCTTCCCTCATTTTATTTGACTTGCAACTGTAATGAAATGGACATGACACCAGACTTTCATTTAAATTGAATGTGGTCTTTGACTTTATAAAGAAAGAGAAAATTTTTGAAGATCCTTGCTGTTGTCTATCCCTGCTATTCTTCTGCCTAAAAGATAAATTACTGTGTTAATGAAAGAGCACTAATTAAGCTTTATAGTCGATTTGCTGTAGATATTTTTGGTAAATGTTAATAGAAAAGCTTTTAAAAATCAATACAAACCTATATAAGCTACCTAAAATCCTTTCTCAAAGTGGGTAATAAATTTAACAAATTAATGAATTAATTACCCTTAAGACCAAACTTGAGTAGTATCCATAGCAAGGAAAAATGATGGCCAAAAAAGACAACGGAGGTCCATGTATAATATTTGCCTTTGAGAAGATAAAAAATTGCTAGCTCTGACTTTAATGGCAACTAAAGAGAAATGCTAATGAATGTCCACTCTGTGTGAAGAAAATGTGCAATTTAGAAATCCAAATGCAGTACTACTTACCTCTGGGTACTAATTAAGGAAAACCTTACTGAAAACATCTCAATGATAACTGTTGACACCACTTAATATATTTTAAAAACTATTTTGTCTTATTTCATATATACTGGCCTGCCTTAGAGCTTTAGCCAGTTACTACATTATAGAACCTTGACATTTATTTTTTAAAATTGAAAATTTCACCAGTCCTCACAGGTATAAATACAACCGTAGCAAAGGTTTTCTTTTTTTAATGGGAGTTATTTTTCTCCAACATCCAACATATTTATTACTCTCTGAGAGTTAATACACATGTAATCATGAAATGAGAACTATAAACTCACCTTCAAATGCGTATTCCCTCAGTTCAGTTTTTATTCAAGCCACAGCAATAGTTTTGTTCAAAAAGATTCCTCAAAAAATAACAAACCGCCATATCCCATAGACATTTGAGGTCACTCATAACTAATCGAACTATGACTCTCAAATCTGTGAATGCCAAAGTATCTGCTGCAAAATGTCTTGACTACATGCAAAATGTCTTGTGTACATTTAGATTATTAATATAACCCTCTCTCTGCTCAAGGACAAGGACATTCCTGTGCAGGAAGAAGTTGAACCTGCCCCAGTTAGGAGGATTCTGAAATTCAATGCTCCAGAATGGCCCTACATGCTGGTAGGGTCTGTGGGTGCAGCTGTAAACGGGACAGTCACACCCTTGTATGCCTTTTTATTCAGCCAGATTCTTGGGGTAAGTACACAGCTGGACTAGCTTTCTTCTTCTCATACCTTTTATTTTATTATTTTGATAAGTCCGCTCTTTGTTTTCATGTATTTAGCTCTTTTCTGTTAGTTCATTTTTCTCATCTCTAAAGAATGAAAAATTTCCCAAGCCTCCATCACACAGAAGGTAAGAAGGCAAAGCTAAGAACTCTCATTTGGGCTGGCAGGGCACTCAGAGAGTCATCGTGCCTATAAAAAAAAAAAAATGGTACTGTCACTGAAAATTTTGTGTTAGAAGTGGGCAATTTTTCTAGTAATGTATATCAAACCTAATCAAAATGCAAAGTGGATTCACTGAATAATACAAAAGGCTTTTAGGGAAATTTTGATCTTGCTGAACAGCAGAGGTACAAAGTTTGACTTATATAGCGGGTGTTAGTGTTTGATGTATAATTCTCCACTGATTGCACTATTGAAATAGTAATGTGGGTAGGAAGCAGAAAAAGAAAGAGAGAAGTAAAATAAGGCATGGTTGAAAACTAAGCTTATTCCAATTTTTCACTTCCTAGAATTTCTTATATTCTCTATCTGACTTTATTGCTGTAATCATCATAATAACTATGAACATGTATCTAAGCACTATCTAAGGCAATATCTAAGCACTTTATGTACAATAGTTCATTTAAGTTTACTAACAACCATCTAAGGTAGGTATTCTTGTTATTTCTATTCTGCAAAGGAGCAAACCAAGGCACAGAGAGCTTAGGCTAGCAAGTAGTGGAGTTGGGATTCACATCCAGCCAGTGTAACTGTAGAGCCAGGTTCTAGTAAAATCTTGTCATTGCAAGATTAGTTATCAAAATTTGATCATGGAAACAGTACTGAAAGATGGCTGACTAGAGGCAGGTAGTATGTGCCTTCTCCATGAAGAGGAATCAGAATAATAGGTAGATACTTACATTTGGAACAGATTATCTTGGCTAGAACATTAGGATTCATCAAACAAGGGATGGGAAGCACCAGAAATAAGAGAGGAGAGGATCTGAGGCAGCTTACCCAGTTGGGGACTGCCTGAGAGCCACAAGAGGCTTTTGGATATGGGCAAACAGCAAGAGAGAAACATCCAGGGCTCCAAAATGGGCTTTTACAATCTTGGGTATGGGATAAATCCTTGACCCACTAGGGCCTTGTCCCTGACATGAAGAGCTGCCTAAAAATTTCACGGAGATGTTACTCCAAAAGGGAAACCCACACAGAATCACACAGGCATCCAATCCTGGAGCAGCCTCTGTCAGGCATCATTTTGAGGGCCTAGATACCAGGAATATACAAACATGCACTGCCTCTGCACTGCTCCAAGGAGAGAGAGGGGAGACTAGATAATCCCATCACCCCTGGGAGGATCCCTGCCACCCTGTTGTGGTCTACTGTTGAGACTGAGTCATGAACAGACTCAGAGTAGTACCATACAAAGATCACACTACTGCATGAACCCAAAATCAAAGCCAAAGTATTTTTAAAAAATCTCCCCTACAAAAGCAAATTCAAAAATTGGAACAAGCAACTGATACATCAGATATACAGATATCAATGGAAGGACATAGGAAACATGAAAAAGCATGGAAATATGACACCACCAAAGGACCACAACAAGTGTCCAGCAACCGATAATGGTTTGGCTTTTTGTCCCCACCCAAATCTCGTGCCAAATTGTAATCCCCACATGTTGAAGGAAGAACCTGGTGGGAGGTAATTGGATCATGGGTGGGTGGATTTCCCCCTTGCTGTTCTTGTGATAGTGAGTGAGTTCTCATGAGATCTGGTTGTTTAAAACTTTGTAGTCTTCCCCCTTCGCTCTCTCTTCCTCCTGGTTTGGCCATGTAAAGACATGCCTTGCTTCCCCTTCACCTTCTGCCATGATTGTAAGTTTCCTGAGACCTCCTCAGCCATGTGGAACTGTGAACCAATTAAACCTTTTTTCTTCATAAATTACTCAATCTCAGCATCAGTGTGGCCTGGATGTGAGACAAGGAGTCAAAAAAGATTATTTTGGAGCTTTAAGATTTAATGACTGCCATGCTGGGTTTTGGACCTGCATGGGGCCTGGAGCACCTTTGTGTTGGCCAATTTCTCCCTTTTAGAACAGAAGGATTTACCCAATGCTTGTACCCCTGTTGTATCTTGGAAGTAACTAACTTATTTTTGATTTTACAGGCTCATAGTTGTAAGGGACTTGCCTTGTCTCATATGAGACTTTGGACTTAGACTTTTGAGTTAATGCTTAAATGAGTTAAGACTTGAGGGGACTGTTGAGAAGGCATGATTGTGTTTTGAAATGTAAGAAGGACATGAGCTTTTGGAGGGGTCAGTGGCAGAATGATATGGTTTGGCTCTGTGTCCCCACCCAAATCTCATGTCAAACTGTAATCCCCACATGTTGAAGAAGGGAACTGGTGGAAGGTGACTAGATCATGGGAGGAGATTTCCCCCTTGCCGTTCTCATAATAGTGAGTGAGTTCTCACAAAATCTGATAAAAGTGTGTAGCACTCCCCCCTTCACTCTTTCTTCCTCCTGCTTTGGTCATATGAAGATCTGCTTGCTTCCTCTTTTCTTTCCACTATGATTGTAAGTTTTTTGAGATCTCCCCAGCCATGTGGAACTGTGAGTCAATTAAACCTCTTTTCTTCATAAATTACCCAGTGTCAGGAGTAGCAGTGTGAGAACAGTTTAATACAGATACCAATCAAAAAGAATTTCCTGAAATGCCAGGTAAATAATTTAAAATATTGATTTTTAAAGATAGTAAAATGCAAGAGAAATCTGAAAACCAATACAAAGAAATCAGAAATCAATTCAGGATATGAATGAGAAATTTACCAAGGAGACAAATAGCATTTTTAAAAAATAAGCAGAAATTCTGGAACTAAAAAATTCATTGAAGGAAATACAAAATACACTTTAAAGCTTAAATCATATACTAGACCAACCAGAGATAAGAATTTCAGAACTTGAACACATGTCTTTTGAAATAATCCAATCAGACAAAAATAAGGAAAAAAGAATAAAAAGAATGAACAAAGGCTTTGAGATGTCTAGGACTAAGTAAAGTGACTGAACATGGACTAAATAAAGCAACTGAACTTATGAATTATCAGTATCCTGAAAGGGAAGAGAGATCAAAAGGTTTAGAAAACATATTTTAAAAAATCATCAATAACAACCTCCCAAGTCTGTCAAGACTGTTAGACAACCAGTTCAGAAGTCCAGTGATTCACCAGGCAAACATATTACAAAAAGGAATTCACCATTATATATTATGTTCAGAATGTATAAAGTCAAAGTAAAAGAAAGAATTTTTAAATTAGCAAGAGTAAAGCATCTACTCATCTATAAAGGAAACCCCATCAGGCTAATAGCAGACTTTTCAGCAGAAACCTTACAGGCCAGAAGAGAAAGAGATGGCATTTTCAACGTGCTAAAAGGAAAAAAAAAAAACTGTTAGTCAAGAATTTTGTATCCTGCCAGAATAAGCTTCATAAGTGAAGGAGAGATAAAGTTCTTCCCAGACAAGCAAACTTTTAGAAAAATTATCACCACTAGATTGGACCTACAGGAAATGCTCAAAGTGGTCTTAAACATGGAAACAAAAGGTCATTGCTCACCATCACAACAACACATTGAAATATAAAACTCACAGTTCATATAAAATAATCACACAAGGAAGAAGAGAAAAAAATAAAATGGCATAACAGAATTTCATCAAACTACAAAGACAAAAGAAAAAAACAGAG
The DNA here is from genome assembly GCF_028885655.2 of Pongo abelii. Lineage (NCBI taxonomy): Eukaryota > Metazoa > Chordata > Mammalia > Primates > Hominidae > Pongo > Pongo abelii. Next base: position 71,529,127 of record NC_071996.2, on the reverse strand, counting down.
AAAAAGAGGGAAACAAATAATTTATAAAACAACTTGAAAACAATCAGCAATATGACAGGAACAAAGCCTCACATATCAATATTAACCTTGAATGTGTGACTCCCGAAAATCTGAGACAGGTCCCAGTTAATTTAGAAAGTTTATTTTGCCAAGGTTGAGGATGTACACCCATGACACAGCCTCTGGAGGTCCTGACAACATGTGCCCAAGGCAGTCAGAGCACAGTTTGGTTGTATACATTTTAGGGAGACAGGAGACATCAATCAACATATGTAAGGTGAACATTGGTTTGGTCTGGAAAGGCAGGACAAGCCAAAGCAGGGAGGGGTCTTCCAGGTCATAGGTAGATAAGAGACAAATGGTTACATTCTTTTGAGCTTCTGATTAGCCTCTCCAAAGGAGGCAATCAGGTATCCCTTTATCTCAGTGAGCAGAGGGGTGACTTTGAATAGAATGGGGCGCAGGTTTGCCTAAGCAGTTCCCAACTTGACTTTCCTCTTTAGCTTAGTGATTTTGGGGGCCCATATTTTCCTTTCACAAATGTAAATGGATTAAATGTCCACTATTAAATACATATTGGAAGAATGGATTAAAAAAATATAATCCAACTAAATGCTGACTATAAGAAACTCACCTTACCTATAAAGATACATATAGACTGAGAGTAATGGGGTGTAAAAAGATATTCCATGCAAATGGAAACCAAAGTTGAGCAAAAGTAGCCATACTTATATCAGATAAAACAGACTTTAAATCAAAAATAGTAAAAAAAAAAAAAAGACAAGATAATTATATAATGATAAATTCAACAAAATGTTATAACAATTCTAAATACATATGAACTCAACATCAGAGCACCCAAATTCACAAAACAAATATAAGCAAAACTAAAGAAAAATAGGGCAGTACAATAATAGTGGGGGAATTTAACATGCCACTCACACACTAGACAGATCATCATGTCAGAAAATTAGCAAACAAACATTGGACATAAACTAGACTTTATACCAAACTTAACAGACATTTACAGAACATTCTACCCAACAACTACAGAATGTACATTCTTTTCATCAGGATATGGAACATTTTGTAAGATCAGATATTAGGCCACAAAACAAGTCTTAATGAATTTTTTAAAAACTGAAGCCATATCAAGTATCTTCTCAGGCCACAGTGAAATAAAACTAGAAATCAATACCAAGAAGAAGTTTGGAAACCATACAAATACATGGAAATTAAACAGCATGCTCTTGAATAATCACTGGGTCAATGAAGAAATTAAGATGGAAATTAGAAAATTTTTTGAAATGAATGAAAATGAAAACACAACATACCAAAACCTGCGGGATACAGCAGAAGCAGTGCTAAGAGGGAAGTTGATAGCATTAAATGCCTATATTAAAAAAGTAGAAAGATCACAAATTAGCAATCTATCACTGCACTTCAAGAAACTAGAAAAAGAACAAACCGAACCCAAAGTTAGCAAAAGAAAAGAAATAACAAAGACCAGAGCAGAACTAATCAAAACAGAAACAAAAAAAAAAGGAACAATGAAACAAAAAATTGTTTCTTTGAAAAGATAAAATTGATAAACTGCTAGCTAATCAAGAAGAGAGAAAATCCAAATAAACACAATCAAATATGAAAAAGAAGATATTACAACAGATACCACAGAAATACAAAAGATTATCACAGACTATTATGAACACCTACACTGGAAAACTTAGAGGAAATAGATAAATTCCTGGAAACATGCAACCTACCAAGATTAAATCAGGAAGAAATAGAAAACCTGAACAGACTAATAATGAGTAGCAAGACTGAGTCAGTAATAAAAAATTTCCTAACAAAAAAAATAAAAGCCCCGGACCAGAAGGATTCACAGCTGAATTCTACCAAACAGGCAGAGAGCTAATACCAATCCTCCTGAAACTATTTTAGAAATCAGAGGAGGGAATTCTCCCTAACTCATTCTACAAGGCCAATATCACCTGATACCAAAACCAGACTAGTACATCACAAAAACAGAAAACTACAGACCAATATCTCTGATGAACATAGATGTAAAAATCCTTAACAAAATAACTGAATCCAAGAGCACATCAAAAAGATAACACACCATGATCAGGTGGGATTTATACCAGGCAATAAACATGATATATCACATAAACAATATTAAGGGAAAAAATTATCATTTCAATAGATGCAGAAAAAACATTCAACAAAATTCATCATCCCTTCTTGATAAATATTCTCAATAAACTAGGCATAGAAGGAACATACTTCGACATAATAAAAGCCATACAAACCAAAAGCAAATATCATCCTTAATGGGGAAAAGTTGAAAGAATTCTAAGAACTGGGACAAGATAAGGATGCCAATTTTCACCACTCTTATTTAACATAGTACTGGAAGTCCTTGCCAGAGCAATCAGGCTTAGAAAAGAGGAAGCCAAATTATCCCTGTTTACTGATGAAATCATATTATTTATAGAATACCCTAAAGACTTCACCAAAAACTCTTAAATTTAGTAAGCAAATTCAGTAAACTTTCAGGATACAAAATTAATTTACAGAAATCAATAGTGTTTCTATACACCAATATTGAGCTAGTTGAGGGCCAAATCATGAAGTTAATCCCATTTACAATAGCTACAAAAAAAAATACTTAGGGTTATATTTAATCAAAGAGGTGAAAGGTCTCCCTAAGGAGGACCACAAAACACTGATAAAAGTAATCATAGATGCCACAAACAAATGGAAAAACATCCCATGCTCATGGATTGGAAGAATTAATAACATTAAAATGACCATATTTCCCAAAGCAATCCACTGATTCAATGTAATCCCTATCAAATTACCAATGTCATTTTTCACAGAATTAGAAAAAAAAATTTTAAAATTCACATGGAACTAAAAAAAAAAGAGCCCTAATAGCCAAAGCAATCCTAAGCAAAAAGAACAAAGCTAAAGGTATCATATTATTTGGCTGACTAAATTATTCTACCAAGGTATACAAATAGACACACAGATCAATGGAACAGAATAGAGAACCCAGAAACAAAGCCACATACCTAAAACCAAGTTGTCTTTGAAAAAGTCAACAAAAATATTCATTGCAGAAGTGACACCCTACTCAATAAGAGCTGCTGGAAAAATTGGATAGCAGTATGCGGAAGAAAGAAATTAGACCCATACCTCTCACCACTTACAAAATTAACACAAGATAGATAGAACACCTAACCATAGACCTGAAACTATAAAAATACTAGAAGGAAACCTAGGAAAAACTCTTCTGGATATTTGCTTAGGCAAAGAATTTAATTCAAAGTCCTCAAAAGCAAACACAACCAAAACAAAAATAGACAGATGGGAATAAATTAAGCTAAAAAGCTTTTGCACAGCAAAAGAAGCAGTCAACAGAGTAAACAAACAACTTACACAATTGGAGAAAATATTTACAAACATTACATCCAACAAAGGGCTAATATTCAGAATCTATAAGGAACTCAACTTAAGCAACAACCAAATAATTTCATTAAAAGGTAGGTGAAGGACGAGCAGATATTTTTCAAAAGAAGACATACAAGCAGCCAACAAACATGAAAAAATGCTCAACATCACTAATCATCATAGACATGTAAATTAAAACCACAAAGAGATACCATTTTACACCAGTCAAAACAGCTATCTTTAAAAAGTATAAAAACAACAGATGTTAGCAAAGATGTGGAGAAAAAAGAATGCTTATACACTGCTGGTGAGAATGTAAATTAGTACAACCTTTATGGAAAACAGAATGGAGATTTCTCAAAGAACTAAAAATGGAACTACCATTTCATCCAGTAATCCCACTACTGGGCTGTATTATGGACAGCGTTCTCTAGAGGGGCAGAACTAATAGGATATATATCCATATATGTATACACACACACATACACACATATATATACATATATATAGGAGTTTATATGTATATAGGCATTTATAGGATATGTATCCTATTTTGTGTGTATTATATATATATATGGGAGTAATAGGATATATATCATTTTATATATATATTTAGGAGTTTATTAAGTATTAACTTACATGATCACAAGGTCCCACAATAGGCTATCTGCAAGTTTGAGGGGCAAGGAAGGCCAGTCTGAGTCTAAAATCTGAAGAACTTTGAGTTTGATGTTTGAGGGCAGGAAGAATACAGCAGGAGAGAAAGATATAGGCTGGGAGGCTAGGCCAGTCTCACTCATTTACATTTTTTTTCTTCTTGCTTTATATTCACTGAGAGCTGATTAAATTGTGCCCACCAGATTAAGGGTGGGTCTGCCTTCCCCAGACTGCTGACTCAAATGTTAATCTCCTTTGTCAACACCCCCACAGACTCACCCAGGGGATCAATACTTTGTATTCTTCAATCAAGTTGTCACTCAGTATTAGCCATCGTATGAGCATATACAAAGGGAAAGAAGTCATTATGTCAAAAAGATACCTGCACTCATATGTTTATTGTCACACTATTCACAATAGCAAAGACACAGAATCAATCTAAATTTTTATCAACAGAGGATTGGATAAAGAAAATATGGTATACCGTGGAATACTACTCAGCCATAAAAAGGATGAAATCATGTCTTTTGCAGCAACATGGACAGAACTGGAGGACGTTACCCTAAGTGAAAAAATTCAGAAACAGAAAATCAAATGCCACATGTTCTCACTTACAAGTGAGAGCTAAACAATGGGTAAACATGGACATATAGGGTGGAATAATAGACGCTAAAGACTCCAAAACGTGGGAGGATGGGAGGGAGATGAAGATTGCAAAATTGCCTATTGGGTACAGTGTTCACTGTTCAGGTGATGGGTGCACTAAAAGCCCAGACTTCAATATGCATGTAAGAAATCTGTGCTTGTACCCCCTAAATATACAAAAATTTTAAAAAGTTAATTTTAAAAAAGAAGCAGTTTGAAAAAATGTGATCATGTTTTCTTAGCTGAAATTCACACACACATATACACATAAATCCTTTGAGGTCCACAAGGAAGGAAACCTAGAACTGTCAACTTGTACAAGGTGACACTGCCATTAGGTGATGGGGCCAGGACTAGAGCCCAGGTTTACCGAATCCTAGTCTATAGAATTTGCCAACATATCACATTGTCAGAGCTTAGTAAATGATAAAAGCTTACATTTTAGTTCCCTACTCCATTTCTTTCTCTCACATCACCTCTCCTGACCGTAAAAATGACCCCACAAGCATGAGTTGTACAGAAAAACCTGGATAATCCACAAACAAAATCAAGTTCGTTGTGTAAGGAGGGCCCAGCCACCACTGTAGTTTTCGCATTGCCCCCTTGTGGTAAGTGAAGAAATCACATTAATTTCAGAAAGGTAGAGAATCGGAAACATCCAACTTTGATTAACTGAATTTCTAGTTATATGGTGCCATAACCTTTTATGTTGAAAATCTTTGAAATAATTTATATTTCTTGATTTCCTAGTAGGTACAATATCCAAATATAAAATGAATAATCTTTTATTCCCTCAACAGATCTGTATTGATTGTCTTCCCCAGACATGGTGCCGGGGACTGGGGAATGCATATCAGTTATGATGCTTTCCCTAGTGGAGTTTTCAGTGTGTGAGGAAGATGACATCAACACAAAAAAACCCCACTCATCATTCAACAAATATTTACCACCTATAGTTTTCCAGGGATTGTAACTAATGTTGGGCATAGAGTGGAGGACAAGAATATCATTGTGTGTTTGTGTGTTGCTTGCACAAAGCCGACATTCTAGTAGGGAGAAGCTGGAGAAATGCATTTCACTGGGCAATGATGTTAGTGTAGAAGGTGTAGGGAATAGGGTTGGATCGGAAAGAATCCAAGCCTATGTCCTGGATGTTTGCTTTTTAAAAGAAATCCAAAATATCAGCTTCTTTGCTGATTATTTCTTTACCTCTTATAAAAGCAGAGTAAAGAACATACTCATCCAACTCCACCCAAACTGTGCATATGAGCTGCTGTGGAGAGTTCTGACTTTCCTGTCAGGAGATCTTTCTTCTGAAACTGGCTCTTCTAGTTACTTACCACATCCTGTGTGCCCTGGGATCATGTCATACCTCTTCTCCCGGTCTCCATTTCCTACAAAATGAAGGATTTAAAAGATGATCTGTAAGATATCTTCCAGCTCTAGTGGTCCATGAAATGGCTAAGTTAAAAAAAAAAAGATTCAACTATAATTGCTGTCCTTCTTGAGCACCTGCTTGGTCATTGGTGGTGACAATATTCTCTGTGTTTCTTCTGGTGACAACCAGAAACCTTAAGATGGACTTAGAGACTTAAGAGCTGCAGGACCAGAATAGGCAGCATCTAGTTGATGAAATCCAAAGTCTGCTCGTTGTTCTTGTTCTCACAGGGTTATATTTGCTAAGAGAATGATGCTGAACAAATCACTATTTTTCCTCTCTGGTAGAGTAGGTTGTCTCTTTGCATAATTATCACGTGTTCATTAGTAAACTCATGATGCTTTCTTCTCACAGGGTATAATTGTGAGTCTATTTATAACTGCTCTATTTTCCTTCTGACATACCTAAAGGGCACAATATGCACATTTGGTGTATTGAGACCACACTGTGGGAATGGACCCAGCAAATGATTGGGCCTTATTGGGAGCCCAGTTGCCAATCTAGCTAAGCTTCAATATACATGTAAGGCATAATTTGACTGCTTTACTTTCCCTGTGTCCATATGACTTGGAAAATGTGCCAATGTTCAGCACAGCACTTGGGATGTAGCATGCTGGGGAAAAAAAATGGATGTGAGTCGCCAGCTCTGGATTTGTAGCAGGTCTCTACTCTGTACTATCTGTGTATATTTAGGTGAGTGATTTATCCTTGATTAATTTCCTCATCTGTATAAGGAGCAAGAAAATCTACCTCACTGGGTTGTTTTGAGAATCATAATTCCTAATTTAAGTTACAGCAGGTTAGTCTACACATTTGACATGTGGTACATAGCAAAAGGTTAATAAATGTTAGTTTTCTCCTTAAACAAACTTACCATTACAAAAATAGCAAAGATGTGTGCCAAAACTACAACTAGTCAAGGAACAGAGGAATCTATGGATGGATAGCCCTTGGAGTTGCATTTCAACAATAAGAATATACAAAGAACTCGTGGAGCAGAATTTTGTGAAAAAATATTACGGATAGAGAGATGCTAAATCTTGAATTGGACAGTTGTATGAATTTTAACATTAGCTAAATACTCTTTTTTTTTTTTTAACACTGAGAAGGTAAGTAATACGAAAAGCTAAAAGAGCACACCCAGAAGAAAACCACCGCACCAGAAGCCAAAATACAGGCATTTTCTTATCTAGTAATAACCACTAGCTTAATGAACTTGAACAAACAACTTGATATTTGGGGCTTTATTTTCCATCTATAAGAGTTAAATGGGAAAATCTGCACTTCTATAGACCATCGTTATAAAAGTTGACCTTAAGGAGGAATGGGAATTGTGGCATCGCAGTTTGGGGTTTCAGGGTATTTGCACAGTAATTTTTAAAATATTTATCTTTAAATTTTTTAATTTCTAGACTCTGTAAACTTATGAGTTATGCTATGCTGGGAAGAATTACTGTGCTACTTTCTGAACCCACTTTTACCAGTATTGAGTACGACGAAGGCCCTAGAAACTTCATCCTACAAACAGTAAAATCTCATTAATTTAGAACCCCTCCTACTCACTTTGTAATTTGCCATAATTTGAACGGGTTACTTTTGCTTTACAAAAAAAGGATTTGTTAATGGAGTAGTACATATTGTTTCCAAGGAGATTTATTTGGCAAATAGTAGGTACTTAGTAAATATTTTTGAATAAATGGTTTCCTTTGAACAACTGTTTATTGACACTGTTTTAATGACTCAAATTAATTCAGGAAAATGAATAAAGATGTATTGTATAGCTCTCTAATGCATACCTCTTCTGACCTTCCCAGTTCCCTCACCTGGCCTAAATTACAAAGGTTCTGTTATGCACAAAATCCATTTCACCACAAGGCAATGTCATTGGAGTATGTTCTTTCATTTTTCTTATTGCAACAAGATCCTCAGTTACTTGAACAAATGTCTGTAAATTCAGAATACGTTTGAGTGTCGTTTACTAAGCATTATACACTAAAAACTCCCACTCACAATGGCCATAGTTTTTTAGGGGGTGGGGGAATGTTTCAGCTTCTGGTGAGTTAAAGGCAACAACCTCAATATCAGATGAATAAAATTTTTTTCTCTCCTAAGGCAATTCCAGTCAATGCTTTGATAGTTTCTTTTTTAATGCTGTATATTCTATAAAACTAATTAACTGGCAAATTACCTGAGTGAAAGTCATATTTTCTTTCATTTAGTAATAGAGAAATATATAGGTCAAAATATTAATACAACTTTGAGTTTTGTCCCAGGCAACATTTCCAGATCTCGATTCCCTCCCTCCCTCCCTCCCTCCCTCCCTTCCCTCCTTCCTTCCTTCCCTTTTTCCTTCATGACTCCCTCTCTCCTTCCCTCCCTCTTTGCTTCCTTTCTTCCTTCTTCCCTTCCTTCCTCTCTTCCTTCTGTCCCTCCTTCCTTTCCTTCCTTCCTTTCTTCCTTCTTTCTCAGCTTTATTACTTAAATGATTTAAGTCATTTCATCATCCTTTTCATCTGTGTCGATGAAAAACCAACTCAATTGCCTAAAAAGGCGAAATAACAAGACAAAAATTCTGTAAGTCATCACCATTGGTTTTCATTCACCAGGTTTTCCGCCCCACAGAGGACTGTAGTACATCGTCATCATATTCATAGCTAACTTTCATTTAATTACTAGCATGCTTAAATTGGAATCATTATTTAAAAGACTTTATTTTTTAGAGCACTTTTAGGTTTACAGCAAAATTAGAGGAAGGTACGGAGATTTCCCATATACCCCCTACCCCCCTACACACATAACCTCCCCCATTATCAACATCTCCCACCAGAATGATACATTTGCTACAATTAATGAACATACATTGACACATCATTATCACAGATCCACAGCTTACATTAGGGTTCACTCTTGGTGTTGTATATTTTATGAATTTGGACAGATATATAATGGCATGGTAAGAAAAATTCATTTTAAACATGTAAATAGATTTATTTTTCTATTTATAATAACAAAGTTACTTCCTTGCTTACTATCTTTCCAAGACTTTTTCACTTCCTGATAAAGAGGAACAAAGGTCACAGATCAATGGTGTGTGCCTACTTTTTGTAGCAATGGGCTGTGTATCTCTTTTCACCCAATTTCTACAGGTAAGAAATGTTATTTTTCAGTAAGTGATTTAGTTATTTTTTTCTTTTTTCTCATTAAAATGTCTCTAACATCTCCCTCTTCATGTTTTAGGGATATGCCTTTGCTAAATCCGGGGAGCTCCTAACAAAAAGGCTACGTAAATTTGGTTTCAGGGCAATGCTGGGGCAAGATATTGCCTGGTTTGATGACCTCAGAAATAGCCCTGGAGCTTTGACAACAAGACTTGCTACAGATGCTTCCCAAGTTCAAGGGGTGAGCTATGGGAGGGGAAATAGAAGTATATTAACTGCATTGGCATTCTTTCGTTAGGGCATTCTGACAATCACCTGCATGTTTTCTATGGAATAGGGACCAGTGGGATTGGGATATCCTAAAGCCATATTTTCCACTGCTTCTAACACTGACAAACAGCAGCTAAAGCACAGTGTCTCCCAGGCAGTGACCAGAATCTGTATATGGTATGCACCAAAATCTGTCAGGGTTTTGGATTTCCTCTGAGTCTAACTTTCCTGAGACTCATTTCTGAGTCTGTTTTCAGGCCCAGAGGCTCAGCTTCAACAAGATTCGATACCGCCCCCCAGAGGGTGGGTGAACAGGGCAAGGAAGTCTCCCTACTCACACAGGACCCCAGAGTGTGTTTAGCCTTATGAACAGAGAAGCTGTCCTGGGCAGCCTCTGGAGGAGCCCAGTCAGGAAACTGAGGGAAAGAAATAAATGGTTTTTATCTAGAATCTTGAAGGCGTCAAAGAGCTGACTTTCTGATTAAGGTAGACAGAGCTGTGGTGTGTAAACCCCAAAACCTACAGCCTTGTTCAAGGGGCTTACACACATGATGAGGCTAGACTTTTATAAAACCAGGTGTTTGGATTAAAGTGAAGAGAGCCAAATTTCCCTTCCAACATCTCTACCCACTTTCTGTGAAAATTTAAAAAAAAACCTAACTTAAAATTATTTAAAAAAAGAAATAACATGTTAATAAATTGTTTAAAAAACAAAACCAAAGGAAAAAAAATTTAAGTACAATTTTAAAACTGAACTATGTTCTGTGAGGCTCTTGGAAGAAAAAAACTCACTGGACTGATAGTGCTGTACTGTAGCATGTCTCAACTCCTAGACAGTTTAACCAAAAATACCAAAAATGATATGGCAGAATTTCAACGGATCATGGAATCCTTTTACTCAGGGGGAAATCCCTATAAATGGTCACTTTCAATTCATTTAGGCTTTTTCTGTAAGCACATGTGTTTCCCATAGACTTAGGGTTACACTCTACATACGTGTTGCAGTCTTTCTTTTTTCCCCTGAAATAATCTAAGGTGAACATATTTTCATAATTATGTATTCTTCTACAATAGATTTTTAATGAGTGCCCAATACTTCATTCTCATCTACTGTCATGTCTTAAAGGATTCTCTAGTTACATTTTTCCCCTAGGTTTTTTTCCTCCTTATAAGCAATTTATATCATTTTATATTGAGCTTGCCACATCCTTGATTATTTTCTTAGTTCTCAAAATGTAATCACTGAATCAGTGTATAATCATTTTGGAAGATTTTGATATGCATTGCATAACTGCTTAAAGAAAGTTTGTTCCAATTTCACTCTCATCATTGGAATACTGTAGTCTACTCCCTTTGCTCCTGAATTTAGGCTAAATAAATAAGTCATAATCTTATCTCTTCTATTTTTGTATCCTTCAATCTTCAAGGAGCTTTTGAAGGTTATTTGCTATCACTAGAATTCAGAGAGTAGCATCTAATTATCTTAAAAACACTTATCTTTTTAAAAAGAGGATTTTCTCAGAATTTTTCTAATACTTTTGTTGTTTTTTAAAAAATAAGATTGCTAGCCCAGGTCAAACTTATCTTAAGATTAGCGTGAGGTAGATTTGGCTTTGTTTTCTTGAAGCTGGATAGAAAATATTTCAAAAATATTTTTTAAATGTAGATTACATTTTCTACTGGTTTGAAATGTTTCCTCCCGTTGTGAATATTAACTTCCCATATTAACTTCCCATATATAGTTAGAACTAACTTTGGAGATTCTCTAGTCTGAATTGATCAATTTGACTTATTCTATTTAAAACCTTATTGTTTTAATTGATAAATTTTTTTAATTTTTGTAGATAGATACCAAGTAGGTGTATATATTTATGGTGTACATGAGAGGTTTTGATACAAGCATGCAATGTGAAGTAAGTGCATTTTGAAGAATGGGGTATCCGTTCCCTCAAGCACTTACGCTTTGTGTTACAAACAATCCAATTACACTCTTAGTTATTTTTAAATGTACTATTAAATTATTTACTATAGTCATTCTATTGTGCTATCAAATCATATGTCTTATTAATTCTTTCTTTTTTTTGCACCCTTTGTTTTAATTCTTATAACTTGATACATTTTAGTATCTGGTAAAGCAAATCCCTTCACACTAATTTTTCCTCTTCAAAATTCTGTTATCTATTTCTGGATGTTAATTATTTTAATGCACTTTACACTCATTTTAATTTCTTCTAAAAATTTATTTTTATTCTGGTCAAATTCATATACACACATACATACACAGTAGGATTGCTATTGTGGGGATACTAAATTTTCCTGAGAGACATACAAACAAGACTCTAGTTTTTAGCAAGATTCATAGTTATATTAATATGTCCCACTATCTTGCTCACTTTTTCTCATGTATTTTTTCCACTGTTTTGAATGAGATCTTTTTCTCAATTATATCTGTAAATGAGTTGAGATGAAAGCTATTAGTTTTTGTATACTTATCTTAAGGACTTTCCAAGCTGTCTTATAAGTTATAATTTTAGAAATTTAATATAGTCTACTGGGTTTTCTAGGTATATAATAAAATACCAGATATAGTTCTGAGACATTACAGGTTTGGTTTCAGACCACCACAATAAAAAGAATATTGCAATAAAGCATGTCACACTAATTTTTTGGCTTCCTAGTGCATATAAAAGTTGTGTTTACACTATACTGTATTCTACTAACTATGCAATAGCATTATGTCTAAAAATAAACAATGTACATATCTTAATTTATTAATAGCAACTGACCACGGTGGTGGTTGCTGAAGGTTAGAGTGGCAATATCTTATAAGACAACTGTGAAGTTTGCCTCATCAATTGATTCTTCCTTTCATGAAAGATTTATTTGCAGCATGTAATGCTGATTGATAGTATTTTATCCACAGTATAATGTCTTTCAAAATTAGATTGAGTTCTCTTAAACCCTGCTGCTACTTTTATCAACATAGCATTTTCACCACGAGTGGATTTCATCTCAAGAAACCACTTTGCTTATCCATAAGAGGCAACTGCTTATCCATTCAAGTTTTATCATGAGATTGCAGCAATTTAATGCAGCACATCTTCAGACTCCACTTCTAATTCTAGTTATCTTGCTATTTTCATGACAACTGCAGTTACTCCCTCTGAAGTCTTGAACCCTCAAAGTCATCTGTGAGGGTTGGAATCAACTTCTTTCAAGCGCCTATTTATGTGGATATTCTGACCTCCTCCCATGAATCACAAATGTTCTTTCATAAATAAATAAATATATATATATATATATACATATAACGTGTATATATATATATATATATATACATATAACGTGTATATCTATATATACACTTTAAGTTCTAGGGTACGTGTTCTTAATGGCATCTAGAATGGTGAGTCCTTTCCAGAAGGTTTTCAATTTACTTTGCCGAGTTCCCTCAGGGGAATAACTATGGCAGATGTAGCCTTGTAAAATGTTACTTCTTAAATAAAAAGACTTCAAAGTGAAAATTACTCCCTGACCCATGGGCAGCAGAATTCATGTTGGGTTAACAGGCACAACAACATTCATCTCCTTGTACATCTCCGTCAGAGCACCTGGGTGACTAGGTGCATTGTCAATGAGCACTAATATTTTTGAAAGCTGTATTTTTTCCTGCACAGTAGGTGTCAACGGTGGCTTAAGATATTCAAAAAAACTGTGTTTTCAACAGATGTGCTGTCATCCAGCCTTTATTATTCTATTTATAGAACACAGGCAGAGGAGATTTAGCATACCTCTTAGGGGCCTAGAATTTTTGGAATGGTAAGCTTCAACTTAAAGTCATCAGCTGCATTAACCCCTAACAAGAGAGTCAGCCTGTTTTTTATAAGTTTGAAGTCAGGCATTGACTTCTCCTCTCTAGATATGAAAGTCCTAGGTGGCATCTTCCTCCAATAGAAAGCTGTTTTGTCAACATGGAAAATCTGTTATTTGGTGTAGCCACCTTCATCAATCACCTTAGCTAGATCTTCTGGAGAACTTGTGGCAGCTTCTACATTAGCACTGCTGCTTCACCTTGCACTTTTACATTGTAGAGATGCTTTTTTCCTTAAACCTCATGAACCAACTTTTCTCCCGAAGGTTCCTCACTTCTCTCAGCCTTACTAGAATTGAAGAGAGTTAGGGCCTTGTTCTGAATTAGGTTTGGCTTAAGGCAATGTTGTAGCGGGTTTGATCTTGTCTCCAGACCACTCAAACTTTCTTCATATCATCAATGAAGCTGGTTCACTTCACTTTCTTATTATTTGTGTGTTCACTAGAATAGCACTTTTAATTTCCTTCAAGAACTTTTTTTCTGCATTCACAACTTGACTATCTGTTTAGCGCATGAGGCCTAACTTTTAGCCTGTCTCAGCCTTCGACACACCTTCCTCACTGAGCTTAGTCATTTCTAGCTTTTGATTTAAGGTGAGAGATGTGTGACTCTTTATTTCACTTGAACACTTAGAGGCCAAGGTAGCGTTATTAATTGGCCTAATTTCAATATTATTGTGTCTCAGGTAATAGGGAGGTCTGAGGATAGAAAGAGAGAGAGACAGAATGACCAGTCAGTGGAGCAGTCAGAACAAACACATTTATTGAATAAGTTTTCAGTCTTATATTGGCGTGGTTCGTGGTGCTCTAAAACGATGACAATAATAATGCCAAAGATCACTGATCACAGATCACCATAACAGATATAATAATGAAAAAGTTTGAATATTTTGAGAATTACCAAAATGTGATGCAGAAACATAAAGTGAACACATACCATTGGAAAAATGGCACCAATAGAATTGCTCTGCATATGCAGGGTTGCCACGAACCTTCAATTTGTAAAAATCACAATATCTGCAAAGCAAAAAATGCAAAAAAGATCGTTTTGTCTCTTTTCTTTTTTTATGTTTATACTCATTTTCTTATTATATTAGCTAGAGCTCATTGAGAAATAAGAGTGGTAGTAGAGGTGATTCAAGCAAGACGAAAACTCAAAACTGCAAAGTAGACATGTTGGACTTCATAAATTCAAAACTTTTATATAAACAAATGATAAACTAGAAAAGCATTTATAATAAATATTAATATCCCTAATATAACCATATTTATGTGTAGTGTTCCTAAAACCATCATGAATGATATTCATGAGGATGGGGAATAACTGACACTTTCATACACTATACAAAGTTTTTCAATGTTTTTGGAGAGTAATAGTAAATAATAGTAAGCAAATGTTTTGGAGAGTAATAGTAAATAATGATATCCCCCAAAAACTTTAGAGTTGCTTTTCAAGTATTCTGTAATGCCTGACAGTCCTTGCCAACCAGAAATTCTTTTTTTTTTAAATTATATACTCTTTGAACAGAATTCTCATGAGTGAATTCCCTCCTATTGTGTAAGAATGTGTGTTCAAGGATATTTATCATTTTTTATATTAACCAAAAAATTAATAAAATTCCCTGGAAACTACCCAAATATCCATCAACAGGAAAAGAGTTGAATCAATTATGATACATTTATACTAACGAATGTTACACAGCTATTTTTTAAAGTGTTCCTATATATTGATCTGGAAGTATAGTTATGTAACATTGATAAGTGAAAAAAAGTCAAAGTACAAAGTAATATGTAGAGTATGAGCCTTTTTGTAAAGAAAAAAATTAAAATATATGTATATATTGTTAAATATATATCTATGTTTTGTTTGTGTCTTAGGCTGTATTATTTTCAATTTTTTTAAAAAACACCAAGTGAATAAAATGTAAAAGGAAACAAAATAAGGACATCCCAAAGAACTGCAAAGTTGCTTTTCAAGTACTCTGTAATGCCTGACAATCCTTGCCAACCAAAAATTCTTTAAAAAAAAAAAATTGTGGTAAAATATTTCTAACATAAAATTTACTACTTTAACCATCTTTGGTTAAATCATATGAATTTATCCTTTTATGTCTGGCTCATTTCACATAACATGATGTTTTTGAAGTTTCTCTATGCTATAGTATGTGTCAGAGCTACATTTTTATGGATGTTTATTTTATGGATATATCATGTTTTCTTTATTCATTCCTCTGTGGACATTCAGGTTGTTTGGCTATTGTGAATAATGCTGCTCTGAACATGGGTGTACAAATGAGAAATTCTTGATTTAGCCTGTTAGTCTCCAAGGAAGTTAGCACTAACACATGGGAATGCTTTGGGACACAATTTTATATTCCATTTGTGTCTTCAATTCATTATAAAGATGCAAATTATTCCTGAATAACACTGCCTTAGCATCTAATGGTTACTAACAGCTTACCTTTTGTTGTTTTACATTTTTTTGTCTTAAATAATAATGTGTTTCTACAATTTTAAAAAGAAGTGATGTAATTGTCCTCACCCAAGTATTTTCTACAGAGTGTACCAAGCTTTGGTCATACCTACTTAGCTGCAACTGAAACGAAGATTTGGAACCATTGGATACTCTGATTACTATAGATATAATTACCACAGTGGTCCATTCTCCATCTATATTAGGACTGAATCCATTTTGTCCATCTGCATTGACTAAATAGCTGTATATTACAGCAGCATGTAACTTTGTGCCAATGAGCAGGCTAACTTCAATGAGAATCAAAGTTGTATCTTATAATAGTCTTGTATCAACTTCAAAAATATAATTATAGAGCAAGCATTAATCTTCATTGAATAAGTAATATTACCTCAAGCCCGATGGCTGGATATCTTCAAACAAGCCAAATGCATCAGTACTTGACACATATGTAGCCCATGTTTAGGGCTGCATTAATCTCAGACAGACTGCTCTAGTACTGACACTCTTAAAATGAGATTAGTCAATAAATGAACTTCGGATAAGCTATGAATAAAGAACCTTTTAATTAATTCAGCCTTCAGATACGTCATGGGAGCTCATCATTTAAAAGAACTTAATCATTTAAAAGAACTTAACTTTTTGAACAGAGGACTACCATATGACCCAGCAATTCCACTCCTAGGTCTATATCCAAAAGAATTGAAAGCAGGGACTTGAAAGGTGCTTATACACCAGTGTTCATAGCAGCATTATTCACAATAGCCAAAAGTTGGAAATAACCCCAGTGTCCATCAATGGATGAATGGATAAACAAAATGTGATATGTACATGCAATGGAATATTCAGTTTTAAAAGGGAATGAAGCTAGGTGTGATGGCTCATGCCTGCAATCCCAGCACTATGGGAGGCCAAGGTGGGAGGATCACTTGAGCTTAGGACTTTAAGACCAGCCTGGGCAACATAGTGAGACCTCATTTCTAGTAAGATTAAAAAATTAGCAGGTGTAGCGGCATGCATCTGTGGTCCCAGCTACTTAGCATGCTGGGGCAGGAGGGCTGCTTGAGCCCAGGAGGTCAAGGCTACATTGAGCCATAATTATGCCACTGCCCTCCAGCCTGGGTGACAGAGTGAGACCTTGTCTCAAAATAACACAAAATAAACAAAAAATAAAAATAAAAAGGAATGAAATTTTTATACCTGCTAAAACATGCCTGAAGCTTGAAAACATTATGCTTAGCAAAATAAGCCAGACACAGAAGGAAAAATATTGTGTGATTCTACTTCTAGAGACACCTAGGGTAGGCAAATTTATACAGACAGAGAGTTAAAATAGAAGTCACCAAGAGCTTGGGGGAGAGAGAAGAAAGGGAGGTTATTGTTTAATGGATACAGAGTTTTTGTTGGGCATGATTTTAAAAGCTTTAGGTATAGATATGTGATGGTTACACAACATTGTGAAATGCCACTGAATTGTACACTTAAGAGTGGTTAAAATGATATATATTGTTATGTATATTTTATCACAACTTTATAAAAGATCTGACCTTTTTGTGTAATGGTAGTTGGTAAAAGAGACTGTGTGTCTGAAATGGGTTGATTGCTTTTTGGTTTGCAGGCTGCCGGCTCTCAGATCGGGATGATGGTCAATTCCTTCACTAACGTCACTGTGGCCATGATCATTGCCTTCTCCTTTAGCTGGAAGCTGAGCCTGGTCATCTTGTGCTTCTTCCCCTTCTTGGCTTTATCAGGAGCCACACAGAGCAGGATGTTGACAGGATTTGCCTCTCGAGATAAGCAGGCCCTGGAGATGGTGGGACAGGTAATCTTGCAGATCTAATTTTCCCATTCCTCATGGCTAAGTGGCTATCAGACAAACTGTTAAAAATGAATAGTACGAAGAGACTTAAGGAAGCTGTCAGCCCACAAGACAGGCACACTTAAGAACCTTCCACCACCCTTTCTATGCATGCTTGGCCCAAAGGCTGAGGCAATAAAGCTCTGAGGCTCTGAATATGAGCCGGCGTGGAGAAATAGTGGGGTGAACACAGGATTGCCTGTTCAATTTCCTCTCGCATAGTGTTTCATTCCACATTCCAATTTGGTGTACTCTCACTTGCAGGGGTGGATAGTTCAGTTTTCTGGCCGTGAGGCTTTTGCAATTTAATGGTTCACCTGAGCCATGCTTTCCACACACAGAGGAGCTATGATGGTGTTAATGGCACACGCCTTTTCTCTTCATACTTTAGAGTCCCCCAGGCTTGGGGCAAGTGTCTTTCCCAACTAGAATTATGAGCTGCAGTTTAGGTTTTGGATACACTTAGGTTTTAGCTATACATTTTAAAGTGTGTTCTAATTAATATCTTGTCCTTGGGGGGTAAATGACAGATGGTTGGTAGCATAAACACTTCTCAAGTATAAGAATTAAGGGAAACTTGAATTTAACTGAAAAAATGTCTCGTGGTCCAGTTGGGTTGATCTCCAGCCACTTCTTTGTGTTCCCAGATGATGCATTCTCTGATTTGTACCACATTCTGCCATTTGCACCATCAATACAGGCAGCCATTGAAATGTCATGAAAGGAGTTATTTCTGCCCTTGTATTCCTAAGACTCTTTTTCTGTCTTCAGATTACAAATGAAGCCCTCAGTAACATCCGCACTGTTGCTGGAATTGGAAAGGAGAGGCGGTTCATTGAAGCACTTGAGACTGAGCTGGAGAAGCCCCTCAAGACAGCCATACAGAAAGCCAATGTTTATGGATTCTGCTTTGCCTTTGCCCAGTGCATCGTGTTTATTGCGAATTCTGCTTCCTACAGATATGGAGGTTACTTAATCCCCAATGAGGGGCTCCATTTCAGCTACGTGTTCAGGTGAGGAATATCTAGCCAAGGTGAGAAAAGATCAACACACAAGGAAGGAATAGCCTGGTTCTATCAGTTAGCTTTTTTCTGCTTAACAAACCATCCCAAGCTTGGTGTCTTACAATAGTTGGGATTAATTATTTCTCAAGATTCTGTGGGTCGTCAGGGTGGTTCTTCTGACCTGGGCTGACTCAGTCAGGCTTCTGTGTATTCTTCTGTCTCCACGTGGCCTGTCTAGCAGATGAGCTTCTTTTCTTCATATTATGGCCTCAGAGTTCCAAGTGCCACAAAAGAGGGCAAGCCCCACTGTGCAAGTACTTTTCAAGTCTCTCCACGCAAAGAAACTTTCTAATTTTCTGTTTGGCCAAAGAAAGTCATGCCATCAAGCCCAGGTTTAAGGAATAGAAAAAAATAGAATTCACTTTTTGATGAGAGGAGTAAAAAAGCCATGTTGCAAAGGGATGCATGATAGTGTGAATTAATATGATCGTTGTTTATAAACAATCTGCCACACATGTTAATGCTGAGAAAATCTAGAGGCCTTGGCTAAGACGGTTCATAGAGAACTGTTTTATTTGAACTCCTGTCTTGCAAAGAGGGCGGACTCCTCCTTGCTGACTCCTCCTAGGCAGAGACAGCATAGGCCATACAGGTGAATGATGTTCCATTCGTATAGCCAAAGTCTGCTTTTCTAATAAGATTAGCTTTTAGTCCAATTTCTCACATTTCCAGAGGTGAAAGCCTAAGGGTGTCAGGGTACTGGCGAATGAGGTACACATGTATATGGGCGAGTGGGGAGGTAAGGGTGGAGATGGTCTGAGAAAGGTTTGGAGGGCATTAGGAAAAGTGGTCCTATAGGAATCGGTTCTTGGGTTTCCTTCTCTAGCCGTGAGTCCCACCTTCTCACCTGGTATCTCTTTCAGCACTTCTCTCCCATTCCACTACACCCACCCAGCTAGGAAAGTCTCTCTTTTCTAAATCTTTGCATACTTAAAGCTACTAATCTAAATTAGAAAACACAAACCATTGGCTCATTTTTATTTAGTTTATATTAAGGTTTTAGAATAATTTTTTGCCAACATGTAAAAATCTGGGGCTACAGGCTGGGCGTGGTGGCTCATGCCTGTAATCTCAGTGCCCTGGGAGGCCGAGGTGGGTGGATCACTTGAGGTCAGGAGTTTGAGACCAGCCTGGCCAACATGGCAAAACCTCATCTCTACAAAAAATATAAAAATTAGCCAGGTATGGTGGTGCATGCCTGTAATCCCAGCTACTTGGGAGGCTGAGGCAGGAGAAAGGAGAATCGCTTGAACCCAGGAGGTGGAGGCTGCAGTGAGCTGAGATCATGCCACTACACTCCAGCCTCGGTGACAGAGTGAGACTCCATCTCAAAACAAAACAAAACAACAACAACAACAAAACTGGGACTACAGAAAACTCCCAATTTCTGGCTTCACTTTAAAAATTGGAAGGTCATCTTCCACCATTTTCCATTTCATTTCTAGTTCTTTTCATTCCCTTAGGCTTTAAACTGGGCTCCTGGAGATGTTCGGATTTGCAATTCTGGCCTAAAACAATTCCTGCTTATGAACTGAGCAGTGTGACCCACAAAGACACATCCCTTATCCCTATCCCCATCCCAGGCAGACCCTCTGTGCATGACAGTGCAGGTGAACAGCTTTGGGGGCTACTACTCACATCATAGTCTCTACAGCAACAAAGTTATCTCTCATTATATTTATCATTCATTTATTCATTCACTCACTCTTTCGTTAATTAAGTACATGTTGACTATAGTTAGAGGCTAAGACAAGTAGAAGGAGACAGGCAATTGCATCTGTCTTACTCTCTGAAGCAAAAATTATATACATGCCTGGTGCAGAATTGATGCTTACATCATCAATCATTATCTTTTATATATCTATTATAGATTCACAAACTGTTAGAATTCTAGAAAAATCAACTCAATCTGGTGATCTTTCAAGCCTGCTTTTTCTTTTAAAAAAAAATTTTCAGAAGTCTTTTTCCCCCCTCAAACAATTTTCTTTTTTTTTTTTTTTTTGAGACAGAGTCTTGCTCTGTCACCCAGGCTGGAGTGCAGTGGTGCAATCTTGGCTCACTGCAAGCTCTGCCTCCCAGGTTCACGCCATTCTCCTGCCTCAGCCTCCCGAGTAGCTGGGACCACAGGCGACCACCACCACGCCCGGCTAATTTTTTGTATTTTTAGTAGAGACGGGGTTTCACCTTGTTAGCCAGGATGGTCTCGATCTTCTGACCTTGTGATCCGCCTGCCTCAGCCTCCCAAAGTGCTGGGATTACAGGCGTGAGCCACCACACCAGGCCAACAATTTTCTTAAAGGAAGCTATTGTGGTCAAATAAAGGTTTGGAGGCCTGAGCTCTCCCCTTCATACTTGTTCAGTCCTCTTCTTACTCCTTTTTCATAGAACACAGTTTGAAAACTGCCAGTCTCTTAAACACCACCCTCTCCATTTCCAGGCAAGTCTGAAGTGACTTGCTCAAGGATATTTGGTCCTTTCCTAGCAGAACCAGAGCTAGATCCCCAAACTTCTGCCTTCAGGTCATCACACGAACCACACCTCCCTGCTCTCTGCCTGTGTGTCTGTCTGGTTACAGGGTGATCTCTGCAGTTGTACTGAGTGCAACAGCTCTTGGAAGAGCCTTCTCTTACACCCCAAGTTATGCAAAAGCTAAAATATCAGCTGCACGCTTTTTTCAACTGCTGGACCGACAACCCCCAATCAGTGTATACAATACTGCAGGTGAAAAATGGGTAAGTGTTGGAATACTATGCAGCCATAAAAAAGGATGGGTTCATGTCCTTTGCAGGGACAGGGATGAAGCTGGAAACCATCATTCTCAGCAAACTAACACAAGAACAGAAAACCAAACACCACATGTTCTCACTCATAAGTGGGAGTTGAACAATGAGAACACATGGACACAGGGCAGGGAACATCACACACCGGGGCTTGTCAGGGGATGGCGGGGGGTAGGGGAGGGATAGCATTAGGAGAAATACCTAATGTAGATGACAGGTTGATGGGTGCAGCAAACCACCATGACACGTGTATACCTATGTAACAAACCTGCACATTCTGCACATCTACCCCAGAACTTAAAGTCTAATAAAATAAATAAATAAATAAAATGTGTAAGTATTGATGAGGGGTAAGGTTGTGCATGTGTGTGTGTGTGTGCACCTGTGTGTGTGTGCAGGACAGCCATTAGGGATGGCCATACAATACCACTTGGCTTCTAAATTCCTGCTGTATATGGGTTCATTCATATGTACTTGGAGTGGACAAACGGTAGATTTATAAATACAAAGGAATAAAGTAAATTAGCATCAAAAATTATTCCTAAAGCTGGCATTTGAACAAGGCGATGACATTCAATGAATGCTAAATTCTGTGTAATGTAAAATACACTGAGTTCCCAAATGAATGAAGCCAGTTGTCCTCTGAGATCTACCTAACCACTGTGTTTTCTATTGATGTTCTGATACAGAATGTAGAAAAATCAATTCTTCCTGTCCAATAACATTGATTTAATTCATGTTCATCTTGATTCAAGTTTTAGCTTATGTGGATGTCCAGAAAATTAATTCAATCTCAACAAAATATCTGTTCTTCCAATTGATAGATAGGTATTTTTAAATCTTCTCTACCTATTTTTGAAAATTTTAGTATGTTCCAGAAAGCAAAGCAAACCTAAACACTAGTAAAGTGGTTAAGCTAAATTCTGTAATCTTTCTAAATTGGTAAAATTTTTCCTTCAGTTCAGTAAATGTAAAGTTTCTATGTGGTTTATTAAATGTCTATTCATTTCTAGAGTTTATAAGTTAGACAGTTTTAAGCACACCAAAGTACAATAGAAAGTATTCACCTTTGCAATACAGACCTCAGGTAACTTTCTTTCTAGGTCGTTTTAAGTGTAACATTATTTTTAGTCTTTAGGAGAACAAAGCTATAGGGTTTGGACAGTTACTGGCTTCTGTGATGTAATATCTTCCAGCTATTCTCTTCTATTCAGAATGTCGGGAATAGATGTCAAGAAAATCCCCTTAGGTTAGACTGGGAATAGGGGGAGTCAAGTGTCTTTAATTTCGTTGCCCAAGCCTTCCTTTATACTACATCTTTCAGAATACAAAATGGAATGTCCCTTTGTTAAGTTGCTGTCTTTATACTTTGCACTTTGGCAGCATGGTTTGAAGGTATCTCAAGCAGGGATTTTAAACTCAAGATTTAGGTGTATTTTCAATATTCTAGGCTCCAGTAAGAGCATCTCTAATTTTGATCCTCCCATCCACAGGACAACTTCCAGGGGAAGATTGATTTTGTTGATTGTAAATTTACATATCCTTCTCGACCTGACTCGCAAGTTCTGAATGGTCTCTCAGTGTCGATTAGTCCAGGGCAGACACTGGCGTTTGTTGGGAGCAGCGGATGTGGCAAAAGCACTAGCATTCAGCTGTTGGAACGTTTCTATGATCCTGATCAAGGGAAGGTGGTAAGCCATGCAACCTTTTTGAGAATTTTGCCTTCTGCAGAGTATTTCCAACCCCTAAAAGTGGGCTTCAAGTTTTTGCTTTGCCAGACTCACTTTAAAATGCTTGCCTTAGGCACTTAGCATATTTTCCAGTCCCAGTCATTTGCTGCTTCACCTGATTCTACCTCACAATTTCTAATGTCAGATTTTCCCCAGTTCCAGATGGCCTGCTGACCAGTTAGGCAAAGAAAACTGGGCACACTGCAAAGTTGGAGATTAGTGTATTTAATAGAAGCACTCACTTACCCGTAAATGGAGCAGAAAGTGCAGACTAATCAGGAAACTAATGACCAGGAATGGAAAAAGTAGAGTGATAAGGGAAATAATGATAAATGAGCAAGAAAGGAGATTTAGCATGAAAAGATCTAAGACAATCCTTGTTCAAGAAGCTGAAATCTAAATAATGCAAGGAACTCAGATTGAGAGCCATGTACCATAAATCTTTAGCAAGGATATTTGAAATTTTGGTGAATAGCTTTGGTATTTATTTTTCATAACGTTTCTTTTTCCTTTCTGTCCTTTTTTTCTTTCTTTAAAGGTAATATATGCAGAAGGTCACAAAATTAAATAATAAATATTTATAATAAAAAGCCACCCCCCTGCTTTATGCTTACACTCCCTCTCCACATTTCTCTGCTCAAAGGCAACTATTTTTGACCACTTGATGTTTTTTGATCTCCCAATGATGACTTTTATGTCTTTAAATAATGTGCTCATGCTATTTCATGATTTAACAAATTTAGACTCTCTGTGATTTATTCTCAAGAGATACAAATCTACTTACCCTCACCACTCCCTCCTTTTGCCTACCTCCCCACAATATAGTTATATCATTTTTTAGGCCTTCTATTTATAAATTTGTAAACTTCTGATCTGCTTCCGTTGCTCTTCCACCACCTGTAGATAGTTCCTCTTGAATTCTCGCTTTCTAAAATAAAAATGTTAGCAATCCTACCTTTATTTTCACCTCTTACTCCCTTCTTTTACCTCTTAAGTTCTAATTGAACTTTTATCAAGAATTCAGAGCACATTCTGTTTATAACATTATCTTTCTTGCTTTCACTCTAAGTTGATTCTAAAAATTGAAAATCAATTGACAGCTTTTTTCATGATTATGTAAATATTGTTCATCCCTCAGTCAAATAGTGAGTTACATTTGCATTATATTTTTTTGATTGTTTTTCTGAAAGGTTTCCTTTTTTCTTGCATTCTTTGTCTTTATGAAAACCTTTGTGTTCCTCCAATGTCTCTGTCAGGCCATCTCTTCCCTCATTTCTGTCACTTGCAACCTTTGCCTGTTGAACAGTCATCATCCTGTGAGTTCCCTGTGATATTTCCTTGGATTAGATCCATTATTTCATAGTTCCCATGAATTCCTTTTTCATAGTTTTCACCCCCTTTTGTTGGAGCTCATCCAAAAGCAATTTTCTAAGAAATAGTCCATAGATATGGGTCTGAAAATGTTTTATTTTGCTTCATACTTGATTAATTGTTTAATCCTAATATTTTGAAAGTGGCCTTTCTGACTTCCCTGAATAGTATAATCTTATGTAATATACTATTATGAAGAGTATAACATTATGAAGAGAAATGCTAAGAAAAATTTGAAAGAGGCAACTAAAGATTTCCTTGAATAAAGCAAAGCAAAGAAACAAGCAAACAGAGATTGACAGAATCCAGGAAGTTATAAAAATAAGGATTAAGTATTGATTACCTATAATTTATAAACCCTTCTGTTATTAAGTTGAGGTATAAAGATTTTAAATTTGTTTGAAAGTATTTGGTGATTGATGAACCTAGAAAGCCCATTGTAACCAGAGGTATAATTCCAATAAGTCAGAGGGTTCAGTTTTCCAAAATATCACTTCTGTCATGCCTGCAGCCAACATCAATTGTGAACTATGCAAGGTACAGGAAACTGAATCCCTCATATTCACTTTTCCAACATTAACATGTATATTAAGTATATTTCTCTGAATATGCCCAGTGAATGTTCTGGTCACAGGTCGAAAGCAAGGCCAATAAGGAAATCATTATGACTTCTTGCATTTCATAGGCACAGTATATTTTGTTATAACATTGTAAAACATTTCTACAAACATTTTAAGCAGAGAACCTACCACTTTTTATAAGTTTTTTTTCAAAGTCCTCTTTGCTCTTAAGCTACCAAATGTAGGCGTTCAATATTTTCAACATTTATTTGGATACCTATGATGTGCCTGTTACTGCATGAGTCCCTGTGGGAGAGTCTAAGGACCATGAAACGTGTCTTCTGCCTTCTAGGAGCTTACAATGTAGCACATTTAGAAGAATGAGCAAACAGCCCGAGTGTTTAATTATTAAATTGTGTTTTGCAGACTTAAGTGCTACGGAAAATGAGTAGAGCAAGATAAGCCAGGGCTAATTGTTGTTGAGAAATGCTTTATATTTTTTCTAATAGTGTTTGCTTTTTCCATTACTTAGAAATTATCTTAAATATAATCTCTTCATACCATTTATCACAATTTTTTTCTGAAATAATAGGGGCAAATACTTTATAGTAGCACATTAGGCATCTGTGCCTTTAATATTCGAGGACTTTTTAGTGAACCAGCTCATGTGGTAGATATTCAAGTACCTGGACTTAACTGCCTAACTAGACTGTGAGTTCCTAGGAAACAGAGATTATATTTTCTTTACGTAGCAGACATAGACTGCTTAGGATGGTGCTTTGTGGCAGGTGATTCAAATATATGTTTGTTGATTGACTAAGTGAATAAATGTATTCCTTTTTTACTTCGTTTTATTATCTCAGTTATTCAGAGAATGGCCTTAGTAAAATCAAGAAAACAGGTTTGACCCTTATATTGCCCAAAAGCTTCACAGAGAAAAATCCTTTCCATAACTCATGAGTCTCAAAACAGAGCAACCCTGTATATTTGTAGAGAGCGTGCTGCACCAAAGTAAGGGGAAGTTGTTTCTTACCTGAATACCTGAGCGTCTTTCTCGTTTGTTCCACCTGTAGATCCAGAGTTCAGGAAATAAATAGGACCATAGTCTGATTAGTGTTAACATGGATGCCACTCCTGATAGACATTACATCCAGAGGTCAAAGGCAACATCATTTATTCCAGAATTTTAGCCTTGGGATTGTTGTCTGTTAAGCAAACCAAATGTCCTGCATAACACCTAACGCTAGAATATGAACTTTCCTCACTGCTGGAATTCTAAAAACCTAATAACCTGTCATCTCCTCTATTGGCAGATGATAGATGGGCATGACAGCAAAAAAGTAAATGTCCAGTTCCTCCGCTCAAACATTGGAATTGTTTCCCAGGAACCAGTGTTGTTTGCCTGTAGCATAATGGACAATATCAAGTATGGAGACAACACCAAAGAAATTCCCATGGAAAGAGTCATAGCAGCTGCAAAACAGGCTCAGCTGCATGATTTTGTCATGTCACTCCCAGAGGTGAGTATGAAGTCAGAGCCATTCCCTATGGGAGACAAGGATGGGAAGAAGTAGAATGACCAAAGTGTACAGGTTGAGCATCCCTAATCTGAAAATCCCAAATACAAAATGTTCCAAAATTCAAAAAATTTTGAGTGCCAACATAATTCCACAAGTGGAAAATTTCACACTTGACCTCATGTGATAGGTCACAGTCAAAATTCAGTCAAAATTTTGTTTCATGTACAAAATTATTAAAAATATTATAGGAATTTACTTCTGGGCTTGTGTATAAAGTAGATAAGAAACATGAATTTTGTGGTTAGATTTGAGTCCTGTCCCCAAGGTATCTCATTATATGCAGATATTCCAAAATCTGAAAAAATCCAAAATCTGAAACACTTCTGGTCCCAAGCATTTCTGATAAGAAATATTCAATCTGTGTTATGATTGTGGCTCTAGAAGGTCAAAGGATACACCATTTATCTCACAGCACCCCCGGACTGTCTTAGTTTTTTAAGCAAAAGAAATATCCTTCATCAACATACTCTTTAATTTTGGAAAGTATTGTATTGCCCAATACAATGGATACTATTTTTGTTGAATTTTTTTGTACATTGAGCTTTAGTTTAGCATAGTGGGGAAAAACCTGAGATTTGGAGCTAACCTGGGCTTGCATCCAAGCTTTGCCACTTAGTAGCTTCATAGCTTTGGGACAATTATCCTTTCTGAGATTGTCTATTCCATCTGCAAAGTACAAGAAAATAACGTTAAAATGAAGAAAACACACTTAATAGCCACACAAAGAAAGCTGCTGCTGGTATTACTGCCATCATCATTATTTCATTACTTGGCAATGTGTACCATGGGTGGTGGGTAAGTTGAACCTGCCTTAGTGTCTCTTACTTTGCCAGAGCCAAGTCCAGATTTCGCACAATATTGACTCTGCATTTTTCCATCCACCAAAAGTCTGTCTTAGTTTTGATCACAAGAAAAATTAAAACATGGAAACCAAATTGTAGGGCCAAATTTTACCTTTAACCTTCTCTACTTACTTTTTAAAAATATCCCTGGGAAAATTGTTTTTCTTTATAAGTGATTATGTTTATAAATGTTGTGGTGTTTGTGGAAGGCTTTTTGTTTGCTCTTTTCACAAAGTCTCCTAAGTGTTAGTCTCTTGGCTCAGTTCTTACCTGTTAGCCCAATCTCTAAGCACATGGAAATTACTATTTGCTGAATCCAGAGATCAAAAGCAAAGCTTGTGTGTCTCTGGAGGGTTCATTTATCCCACAAACCCTTATTGAATAGCTACTCATTTGGGGCAAGGCACTGACATGGAGCTGGTTTACTACATTGTCCTCATACAGACTTGCCCATGGTACCCTTCTCTGAGCACTTTGTCTCCAGAAGGACAAAGCAGGTTTTCATGGGTCTCACCTGGCTTAAAGGAGCATTAGTCAGGAGGCAAGGGAAGCAGGGGAAGGAAACAGCTCGTGTTGTGGAAGGCAGGGAAGAGCAGTAGTCAAGGCAAGGACTCAGGAGAGAGAGATTCACTTTCACCTGGATTCAGATTTCACTTTCACTGCTTGTTACTTGTCCTTGCACCATTTTCTTACCTCCCTGTGCCTAAGCTTTGTAATCTAAAAAATAGGGTGGGTATGGTTTCTGTGAATATGAAATGATAACCTAGCTAGAATAGTTAGCACAATACCTCTATGGTAAACACTCTATGAATGTTAACTAATTTTTATGTAGCCATGCCAGGCATGAGTGATTTTTCTTCCGAATTTTCTCCAAAATAAATATGTGAAGCAAGTGTTAATACTGCACCTCAGATGACTAGCCAGCTCAAAAAAATTTAAATAATTTTTCATGAACACAAGCTAGTAAGCAGCAGAGTAGAGCTTCTAACCAAGGCCTGTGTTCCAGAATGCCGCCTCCCTAACACAGCAATGGACCAGAAGATCTCGCAAAAGACAGACATTTCCATTCTTGGGATTAGTCTGTATTGGAAGGATTTTTCCAGATAAGAATCTAGAATCAGAGAGTCTCAAATCAAGGAGGATCTCATATATGGGCTCTTACCTGGACACAGGGAGGAGATTGAAAATATAAACCTAAAGGAAATGCAGAAATGAGGAATAACATCCCCTTGCTTCCCACACCAAAGGTCACGAATTCCATATTTTTCTTATATTCCTAAGTGGATTTGACATCCTCCATTCTATAGGAGGACTCACTCACTATTCCCTAGTTCAACCAACAAATAATTTAAATTACAGAGGAGACCTTGACATAAGTTCTGTACAGCACAGGAGCAATAACTGTTTCTATTTCTCAAACTTATCATACTTTTTTTCAGAAATATGAAACTAACGTTGGGTCCCAGGGGTCTCAACTCTCTAGAGGGGAGAAACAACGCATTGCTATTGCTCGGGCCATTGTACGAGATCCTAAAATCTTGCTACTAGATGAAGCCACTTCTGCCTTAGACACAGAAAGTGAAAAGGTAAGTATCGAATTTCTAAAGTCTTAGATTATTACAAATGAGTTTTTTGCTGTAAAATTTGTCCTTATAAAATGGCACTATTTTCAATTTTCTGATTCATTAACAGTAGAAATTGGCAATACTTTGTGGAACCAAAAGACAATTATCTAGAGCAAGTGATTTAATATAAGATTGCTTCAAATAAAATATTTTACCTTTAAAATAAGAATTGTTTTTAAGATTCTTTAGGCTAAGTGACATTTTTTTCCAAAGGCAAATAATCACCTTTCTTGAATAAAGTAAAATAATCTAGATTATCTGTTATAAATATTTTATAGTTCTAAAGTTATGTGACAGAGAAGGTAGGTCACATACAACACAAAGAGAGAGGTGATATCTGTTGTGTGGTTTGCATGAAATAAGATGGAATTGAGCAAAACACAATTATGAAACTTAAAATATATAATTAATGCCGTAACAATCGGGATTCCATTTTGGAGAGAGCTAAAATGTCTTCAATGAAGAGCAGTATCAGGAATGGCCACTTAACTGCTACCCTCCATTGTTTTCTCGGTTTCATTTCAGGAAACTAGACCATCAAATATTGTAAAATTACATAGGGACTTCATAGTTTGCTTCCTTCTTGCTCCACTGAAATTTCTCAGCCTGTGCACTGCCATTGAAATCACTGATGCATTGCATTCAGGGAATACTTGCTTAATCCTCTCTTATGTTGAGCCTTTGGGTTTGCCCTCAAGTATAGGATTGTTATTCAGGTCGTGTTAACTGAACTCTCATGATGGTGGGCTGGGGAGCAATCATGCATCTTTGCATCAACTTTCCATCTTCTCTTTGCAGACGGTGCAGGTTGCTCTAGACAAAGCCAGAGAGGGTCGGACCTGCATTGTCATTGCCCATCGCTTGTCCACCATCCAGAACGCGGATATCATTGCTGTCATTGCACAGGGGGTGGTGATTGAAAAGGGGACCCACGAAGAACTGATGGCCCAAAAAGGAGCCTACTACAAACTAGTCACCACAGGATCCCCCATCAGTTGACCCAATGCAAGAACCTCAGACACACATGACGCACCAGTTACAGGGGTTGTTTTTTTTTAAAAAAAAAAACAATCCCAGCCGGAGGGACTGCTGGGATTGTTTTTTCTTTAAAGAAGAATGTTAATATTTTACTTTTACAGTCATTGTCATACATCAGAATCCAAGCTAATTTCTAATGACCTTCCATAATAATTCTGCTTTAGATGTGTATACAGAAAATGAAAGAAACTACGGTCCATGTGAGGGAAAACCCAATGTCAAGTGGCAGCTCAGCCACCACTCAGTGCTTCTCTGTGCAGGAGCCAGTCCTGATTAATATGTGGGAATTAGTGAGACATCAGGGAGTAAGTGAGACTTTGAACTCCTCAAGGGCAGAGAACTGTCTTGCATTTTCGAACCCTCGGTGTATACAGAGGCGGGTCTATAACAGGCATTCAACAAACGTTTCTTGAGCTAGACCAAGGTCAAATTTGAAAAGAACAGAAGGACTAGAAGACCAGCTGTGTTTCTTAACTAAATTTGTCTTTCACGTGAAACCAGCTTCCTTCATCTCTAAGGCTGAGGATAGGGAAAGGGTGGATGCTCTCAGGCTGAGGGAGGCAGAAAGGGAAAGTATTAGCACGGGCTTTCCAGTTAGGGCTGTTGATTTATGCTTTAGCTTCAGAGTGAGTGTAGGGTTGACAAAGCTACCATTACTGTGAGAACCTGCCAGTGTGGCTGGAGCAGGGACTCTCTCCCAGGCCTTTTACTCCTCAGCACCTCCCTGCATATTGATTGTTGTTTTTAGTTTCTGCAAAATTATATTCATGAAATGAAAATAGCGCATTTTACTTTGCTGTAGTTTCATAAGGTGTTATACAAAAAAGCAAGTAAATATGGCAGAAAAGCACTCATTTGCCCCTGCTCTCTCAAAACACCACATAATGACATAGAACTAAAGGCGGCAGGAACCTACAAGAATGAAGAAAACACAGTGATGCCGCCTGCAAAATCTTGGGAGCCAGAAAGCAAATGGACAATTGATAATAGAGTTACAAGATGAGAGAAAACAAAAATGTAACCTGTTAGTTGGCGGAGCCTAGAAACATCCTGTTTTGTACCACAGACCCCTAGAAAGGTTCAAGATGTAAAAACATTGGATCCTTCTGGAAGGAGGAGGCAAGGGGACAGAGGGACTGAAGACAGAAGAATGGGCCAAAAGCCTGTATGGAAACAGAATTGCAGAGCCCCGCCTGCAGCAGGATGGCTGCCTTTCCCCAGTTCCAGCGAGAGACTGCATACTCCCGCTCTGAGGAGGGTCACAGGGAGGTTTGCACTTAGAGACACAAGGTGCAGTTGAAGGGGCAGCTAACATAAAAGAGACAGGGGGATTGAGTGTAAAGCTGTGTATGAACAGAAGAACTCCCAGCCCCTCTCTTCTGGCAGGAGATTGAAGAATGATTTTCTGGGGAAACTGGCCAATCTAAGAAAAGAGGTTAGGCCAGGCACTGTGGCTCACACCTGTAATCCCAGCACTTTGGGAGGCCAAGGCGAGCGGATCATGAGGTCGAGAGATCAAGACCATCCTGGCTAACATGGTGAAACCCCGTCTCTACTAAAAATACAAAAAAATTAGCCAGGCGTGGTGGCGGGCACCTGTAGTCCCAGCTACTCAGGAAGCTGAAGCAGGAGAATGGCGTGAACCCGGGAGGTGGAGCTTGCAGTGAGCTGAGATGACGCCACTGCACTCCAGCCTGGGCGACAAAGCGAAAAAAAAGAAAAATGAAAAAAGAAAAAGAAAAGAGGTCAAGGACCCCGTCCTTGGAATCCTAAGAAAATTTTCCAGCCGTATTACCCTCCTATGAAGCCCACCTGTCAACCAACAAGCACCCACTCGATCAGAGCTTCCCCAGGCTTTTCGGTGTCTCCTCCTTGCATGGGAATTGACTTCCAAGGACCACCAGACACTGAGGAAGTATTTTAACATATAAAGCAAAAGCAACAATAGGGCAGCTGGAGAAAGGAAATTAGAAGTAACAGAGCCAATGCAGTGATTAGGAAAACACTCAAAAAGTGGTAATAAATGTATTCAATGAGTCAAGAGAACGTATTTCCATCTATTTAAATAAAAACAGGAATCAATAAAAATGAATATACAAAAAAGAGCTCTTGTCACAGAAATGAAAACCTTGGGAGCAGGACTGCACCCACGGTTCTCACCCACCTATCCTGCCATCATGTTTTCTCCCTACTCCAGCTTCCTCCCAAGCTCACTCTACGTAGATGGTTTTTCTTCCCTTAGCCAACAAACGAAATTCTGCCTATAAATTAAGCCGGGACACTAGGATGTGGAGGTATATTATTTATGTCTCTTTTCCAGTGTTTCCTGGTATATAACAGCAAAGATGGTTTAGCAAGTTAACTGGTCAGGCCGGAATTCTTGATGATTGCCAAGTCAGGAGGCAGACGGTGAAGGAATGCATTCTGGTTATGAAAAATGGCAATGACAAGTAAAGATGCCTTTTAGAGGAAATTAAGATTTGCAATAAATACATGCTAATCCTCTAATTTTGATGAAAGAAGACTAAAGCTATTGTTTTGGTTTGCATTTCAAAGAGCAAGAGCATAGGCTCTTGTGCTGGGAGGTCGCCAGTTTCCTGGAAAGGAATTCATGGAGTCTG
The DNA here is from genome assembly GCF_028885655.2 of Pongo abelii. Taxonomy (NCBI): domain Eukaryota; kingdom Metazoa; phylum Chordata; class Mammalia; order Primates; family Hominidae; genus Pongo; species Pongo abelii. The sequence goes on along the minus strand of NC_071996.2, from coordinate 71,496,094 downwards.
AATGAGGAATTAATACAAATTATATTTTAAAATAAGATATTTGAAAGTTATTGATGACAGGGAAAAGATTGACTAAAGAGGGCTTGAAATTGCGGAAATAATTGAGGCTCAGTGACAAGGGAGAAGATTACAACTTCAAAAATGAATAAATAAATAACATTGTATGTTTATTTTACAACACCAGGGGGCGATGATGTCTACGTTTTTATCCTGCATCCTTTATCGCTGACAAAGATTTGGTCTCTGCAATTTTACCTTATTGTTTCTCAGATGACCAAGGGGTTGGCTTAATTTGTTCTGTTTAAACTTATTGCAAGTCCTTCTGTAATTTCCTAATGTTTTCATAATGTGTGTTGTGACCAGACTCTCCTCATAACCCCAGTTAATAAAAGTTAATGAAAAAAAAATAGAAGGATTGGAAGATAAAGTTGGGGAAATTTCTCTGAAAGTAAAACAAAAAGAGATGAAAAGTAGGAAAAAATAAGAAAAAATTGAGGGTAACAATTCAGGTGGTGCAATAATTAGTCAATAGTCTAGTTCGAGAGAGTTCAGAGAAAACTGAGGGGCAGAAATTATTTTTAAAAATAGTCTAAGAACATTTCCTATAATTGAAGAATATGAATTTCCAAGCTGAAAGAGTTCATCCAATACTGAATATAACAAATGAAAATCCTATTTGGGCACGTTATGAAATTTTAGAAAACAAGGGAAAAGGAGAATATTTTCCAGGAGAGAAGGGGGAATGTGTGAAATATAATCGATAAAGAATTATAATGATGTGACTGGGCACAGTGGCTCATGCCTGTAATCCCAGCACGTTAGGAGGCTGAGGTAAGAGGATTGCTTGAGCCCAGGAGTACAAGACCAGCCTGGGCAACCTGGCAAAACCCCATTTCTAACAAAAAAAGAAAAGCAAAAATTGGCCAGGTATGATGGCATGAGCCACTCGGGAAGCTGAAGTGGGGTGATTGCTTGAGTTCAGGTGGTTGAGGCTGCAGTGACCCAGCATTGTGCCACTGCCCTCTAGCCTGGGCAACAGAGCAAGACCGTGTCTCAAAAAAAAAAACAAAAACAAAAAACAAACACACAAAAGAACTATAATGACATAGGACCTCTTGACAATGAAACTAAAATTCATAAAGATTTGCCTTCAAAATTCTAAGGGGAATCATTCTATATGTAGCAAAGCTATTCTCAAGGATGAGAGAGGTCTAAAGACATTCTCAGTCATGCAGGTCTCAACACCTCTACTCCCCATCTTTTCTCAGGAAGCTACAAAAGGGGGCTTTTTTTTTTTTTTAAATAAGGGCACAGATAAAGAAATAGGAAGATATGGGACGTAAGAACAGATGACCTAACTCAAGAATGAGGTGCTGGGAATCTCCAGGATGATTAGGAAGGAGATCCCAGGATTATAGGTGTGCTGTACCCATAGGAAATAGCCAGATTGAGGCAGAGAAATGGGTTCTGAGAGGAATGTCCCCCAGAAAACATGGTGCTGCTAGAATGCCTGGTGGGTTTGAATGCTGAGAGAAGACAGAACCCCCTGCTAGAGTTTGAGGGTAAGTTAGCAATGCATAATAGAAGACAAAGAAAGTGAGATTGGAGATTTTTAGCTATTAGCTCTAAGTGGAAAGAAAAGTTACACAAAAAGGAAATATATTTTTATTACACCGTATGACTCATCTGAGAATGTTATTTACAAAGTCACATCAATGTAAAAGCTTAATACTGATCTAAACCAGAAATATAGATAGATTATGAAAGGAACAAGAAAATATGTGGGGTAGGTTGGGGATGGGATAGGACATGGGTAAAAAAAGAACTGGATCCTTGTAGTTCTCATATCTCATAATGGAAACTAAACAGTTAAACATTTAAACAAATAGCAATAAAAACATCTTATTGTAAAAGATGAAGGTGAATACTGAAAGAAACTGCTAAAAGATTTATGTACATGTGTATCTTTCACTGAAAAAAATAAAGTTTAAAATGAAAAGGGGATAGAAATGCAGTACAGTCACAAAAATTAAAACAATAGATACTGAAACTATTATAGATTTGAAAGATACATCACCAGAACAGGAGTCCAGAAGTAGATTCACCACAGATCCCATTTATCAGAATATATTTTAAACTTCTAATCACAAAAACTGAGCACACTTTTCTCTTCCTGCATTGTTCACAATCATTTGGAAAAAATCTCAAATCTATAAATAAGACGATGGGGTAAAGGTCAAATAAGTTTTGGTACATATATACAATGATGTTTTTCATGAAGCCAAAATAATGATGTTGACTTACATTTATTGTTTTTTGTGGAACAATGCCCATGTTATATTGTGCAGAAAAAAACCATTTCTGATCATCAAAGATGGTATGATGCTATCTAATCAGCTATGCACACACACTCATACATACATGCATATGTTATGTGTGTATCTGTGTTTGGCATGTGCTTGTACATACTTGTATGCGTAAAAAGATGTCTGGAAGAATTTCTGCCAAATTTTGGTAACTTATTTCCAGCCATTTGTCTTCTGTGTGACCAGAGCTCCCTGCATATACTAAAATGTCTATCGATGGTGTTTGAGGGCAGAGACTGCCTAGTTCATCTTAATGTCCCCAGTGCTTTACTTGGTACTTGGCATAAAGTGCTACCTCAATACATCTTGTTGAATAGTCTTCTCAAAGTCACACAGGTAGTTTATAACTTGTCAGCCCCCACATAAGGAATAAAAGTGGGAAACGCCCATTCTTTCCATGGGTCAGAGCAGTGCCTTTCAACAGAAATATAATATGGGCCACTAATGTGAGCCACATAGGTAATTTTAAATTTTCTAGTCATACAAAAAAAGAGGAAAAAAAACCAGGTGAAATTTATGCTCATTGTATATTTTATTCAACCCAGCATATCCAAAATATTGCCATCACAACATATAATCAATAAAAATATCCTGAGATTTTTACCTTATCTACTAAATATTCAGAATCTGAGGTGCATTTACATTTACAGCACGTTAGCTCAAATCAGCCTTATGTCAACTTCCGTTCTCAAGAGCCACTAGTGGCTACTATGTTGGACAACACAATTAGAATATCAGGTTCATGAATTCTCTAGCCTGAATCTCAGTTGTCTCTATAATTCTAGTCTTATAAAAACACGAGCTCAGCTTCTCCATTGGAACGTGTCCTTACACTGTACTCAGAAAGTTTGCAAAACTTCAGTTTTGCAGGATGTCAGTTTGGATGAAAGAAAGACCTTTGGGGAATCAAACAAATCATTTTGATGTCAGAAGTCATAGAGCTACACTGGCCTGTATCAGAAGTGGTTAAAATTCTTTACATCATACATTTTATTTGATTCACCAGTGTGAGTTGACAAAAGTGAAATAATTAAGATTGTTTAGTGTAACAAAATACAGTATGACATTTAAAATGGTCATATTAGCTAAGCTTCCTGAGGACCTCTTCCCAAAACAAGTTTTCTTCCAACTGATCTGTAAGAACCATTTATGATTTTTTTCTGTGAACAATTCTTAGGAAAAGTTGAAGCAGCACATTTTCCAACTTATTTTGAAAACAGACTCTCAGTTAATTTTGGTCCATTTCAAAATTGCATGAAAGAGATGCCCATATATTAGAAATGCTACTGTTTGAGAAAAAAAAAAAAAGTAGAAAAATTGGCCTCTAGTTTTTTTGTCCAAAAATTCTTTTTTATGTAGTTACTCTAAATCTACTCTACATGTGCCCTTAGGAAATTATTTCAATGAAAAGATTCTTTGAATTTAGTGCCACCCCCATGCCTGTAATTTTTGGCAATTATGCACTCATTTTAAAATGTAGGTCCTGGAATATTTTGATACTATATCCTGAAAGTGTAAAATACATAGGATCATAATTAGGTATAGTTCGCCGTATACTTATTCAATAATTAAATATGAGTTTCCTATCCTAAGAAAATACCAGAACATTTTCATCATGTTGGTTTAGGATCCCACCTCATATTTCCAACTAAGGGTTTGATTTATTAAATATTTCTTATGCATGCAAAATCTCTCTGTAATCAAGGCACAAAAGGATGTTAGAGGAAATACAAAATTAAGAATTTGGTTGTTTTCAAACACACTCTGAGAGAAATTTACATATGCATGTGTACCATCATAAAATGAGCACTATGTCCACTTGGATTTGCTCTACATTTACAGATCAAGTAAATGATCTCACTTGCATATGAGACGGCAGGTGAAAGTAATTCAGTGAACCTCTAAACCCATTTCCAATTTCTTTCACACTGTGTTCAATTAAATGCCCAATTAATTTAAATAGCAGACTGTAAATAAAGCAATGTACATGATTATCATCTAATTAGCACTGGCCAGTATTATAATGTGCTCATTAGTGAGTTGTATGGCATCCTGAGGCTCATAATGAGTAATCAGGGTACTCGTGATTGGCATGTAGCTATCTGAATGCAACTACTCAACCCAATAAATCGGAGTTAGGACAAAATGTGTTATATAAAAAGAAAAAATACGGAGCCAGCTGGTGAATTGGCAATTTCCTCCTTCCTGTAATTCAGGTACAGCTCCTGCTCTCAAATACAAAATAAATGTGAGAACAGAAGAGCTGGAGATAGAAATGGAAATGTTCGCTAAGGGTGACAGAGAACAAGTGCCTATGATTATTATAAAAGATTACCAAAAAAGATAAAACCTTTGTGGTATTTGGTTTCTTTTTCATATCTCAAGTATAGAATCAAAGTAAGAAATGAGCAGGGTTTCAATAACATTTCTTGGAAGGTGAAAATTTAATCATTGAAATATACCTCCTGATAATGTTCATAAAGCATTTTGCCTTCATGGTTTTAGCATGTTACTGCAAAATAATTTGGCAGGCTGCAGGGAGAGATGCAGCTGTGTGTTGCATTCATTGTTATGTAGGTGATAAGTCACTATGGCAGGTGTTGTCTCTCTTGACACCCAATCCGACACACTTTTCTTTTGCTTTCCTCTATTACAGAAGCTGGAAAGCAAAATATTTACCTTCCTAGACTCCCTTGCAGCTAGATGAAGGCCAGGTGACATTGTCTTGTCAATGAAATACAGGCACAAGGCCCTATGCACGCTGTCCCTTTCTGAATAAAGCCTGGGTAAAAGAAAACCTGAGTCTCTTCCCCCTTTCTTCTTTCCTGAATGCACAGCAGCCATGCTGTGATCACTTGGACAAAAGCCACACACCACAGATGGCAGAGCAGGAAGATACTCAGCCTGATTCCTGATCATCCTTTGTGCAGCTACTTCAGCCTAGGCTGCCTGCCTTCATCCATCTTGTTACAGGAGAAAAAGACACCTCTCACTTGTTTAAGCCACTGAAGTAGTTTTTTGTAATCGTGTTTGTTGTTGTTGTTGCTGTTAATTAAAAATTAATACAATCTTAGTCGATAGATCTTTATTAATAAAAATCCTGAAATGTAAGTATAAAGAAAATAATGCAATGTTGAAGTATTAACGCATGCTTAAATGATCTTCAAATGTGATCATTATATCTAGATATATTCCAAGAATATTCAGTGAAAGAAGGAATCAGTCTTTTTTACCTAGTATCACTGCCATGGAAAGATGATATCACTGGATGGGTGTCCTGGCAGCTCTTTCTCTCCTGGAACATCGCACATGTCCTGCTTTAAATGAAGGAAGGTTTTACTTAGGCACTTAGTGTTTTTTGAATATGCTTTCTCATCCTTTCACGTGATAAAATTGATGTTAGACAGGGAACAATCTAGATCCCATTGACAGGATATGCCAGAGGTGGGGAAAAAAAGTGGTTCAAGAGAGGATGAATTTGAAAAAGGATGGGCTAGAAGAAATGGCGAGTAAAGTTGCCAGTTAATTTATAGCTGGAAATAGTCACAAACCAATTCTTCAAGCCCACAGGCCACAGGTATCCCTGGAGTCCACCCAGATCTGTTGCAAGTGAGCCCAGAATCAATGGAGGCCTCCCCCAGGGAAGAGCCTATATTGAACTCACCCTTGCATCTCCAGCAGCTGAAGGCATTTAATACATTCTGGTCTGGTGGGTGGGTGAGTTAAAAGACAAGCATGGACAGAAAGGGCCCTAGTTAAGCCCGTGGAGATTTTAGAAGCTTTTTGGATCTGGATTTCTAATTTTGTTCATCCTCAAAAAGCTTGGCATCATGTAACTTGGTGTCAGAGTTGCGTTTCATTCAGGAAGCACATTTCAACAGCCATAAAAAATTAAAAAGTAAATTTTATCTTCATGTCTTTGAGAGATCCATAATTACTCCACAATAAACTTACTAAAATGCTGTGTCAAAACTCTAGTCACTTTCCTCACTCAGCTCAGTCATGTAAGCTCTCCAACCTTACCTCCCACAAAGCCAAGTTTCCCTCTCCTTCCTTTCTTCTCATTCAGCCTATTATTATGTGATCTGCTTAATATCTCTTCCAGCAAGAATTTCTTCTTTAGGATGTTGAGAAAGGGGAACTGAAGTTGGAATTTAATTATAGGATCTCTGTTGCAAGACAGCATAGCAGGAAGTCTATGGCTATTCTCATGTTAATAATTTTGCCCCATAACATCAGTTAAATTATTTCTCCATGTACTTTTTTATTGCTATAAAATTCAGATTCTAATTAGAATCAAATGTTTTAAAGACTGGTCCAAAATTGTTTAATAAAGTAGCACATTTCAAAACACAGTGCCTTGTAGAATTTATAGCCTTGTTCATTGCATGTAACTAAAATTAAAACAGTGTCAAAACACATTAGCCAGGGTCTTCCTTATCACCTTCTTGCTCCACTTCACAAAAAAATTAACAATACATCTGAAAGTCTTCTGTGAAGACAGTGCTTCACAAAGAGCAAACAAAATAGAGGAGCTTGTTGGAGAGCCAAAGCACAATATGTTGGACTGAATGAGACCCTCAGAGTTGCAGAATATCACACCCTGAATGAACCTTCCATTTTAACCCCATACTAAACTCCTCAGTTGAGAACTTGGTAAACTGAGGCCACCAACAATAAATGGCCTTCTGGAGTTTTAGTGGTTAGATGCAGGGCCAGACTAGAATGTAGTTCTGATGACTCCAGTCCAGGATGCTGGTTGCTAAACTCCACGAAGGCCTTTGTACATCGATCTGCCTTTGAATTTCCTGGCACCTGCCTACCTGCATTCTGACTTCCTCTGGGATCCACATGTGGACCTGTGGTGCAACCTCTTGCTTGGCCAGGGTGAGCAGGGCATCAGCATTCCAAAGCTAAGAGAATAAGATACACACACACACACACACACACACACACACACACACACACACACACACACACACACACACACACACACACACACCCCTCCAAAACTCAGACGGGAACATTTATTTTTCCTTTGTTAAGTCAATGCAGTTTTCATCTAGAAATACAGCAAGAGCTCTACCAATTTTTTATTTGAACACTTGTTTAAAAAAAAGAGGAATGATTATGTAGAAATGTTTTTGATGCAGAATTACTGAGCCTGGAGGCAAGGGGCGGGGCGGGGCGGGTGGAAGATAATGCCCATCTTCCATTAGCAGCAGGATGTATGAGCACAGATGACAATCCGGTCCATGCTGTTCATCAGACAAAGCCTGAATCCTGGAAAAAGCCAACTCGTTGAACAGGAATTAGAGTGTGATCGGCTCAGTTGACGCACAGGGGTAGGTGAGTGCGAGAGTAAAGAAGCTCTTCTTTTTTTTTTTTTATTATACTTTAAGTTTTAGGGTACATGTGCACAATGTGCAGGTTAGTTACATACGTATACATGTGCCATGCTGGTGGAAGCTCTTCTTTGTCTTCGGTAGTGCTGGGTTTCTTTTCCGGGCACACAGATGGCCTGCTCCCCCTAAAGATCCTCCCAGGGAAACCGCTTCAGTTTCCACTTGGCCAGCGCCGGAAACGGGCTGCTGTGCTGCCAGCGCCTACGTTCCTCCCCGCGCTTCCCGCGTGCGCCAGGAGTCCCGCTCGGCGGGACCGCAGCTGCTGCCTTCACTCATTACCTGCCCCTGTCCTGGCAGCTCCTTCAGAACATATTGTTCTTTGGGGAAATACCATGGTTTTTGAACTGAGGACAGATTCTCTTCAGAAATCACATGGCAAAACATTAGAAAAAAAGGAAAACTAAGAAATTAAAAAATTCAAAACAGAAGACAATCGGTTTTATGCTCACCTTTATAACCTTAATCTTTGAAGCTTTTTCCCTCCTTTAGAGCAATTCTATGCTGCCAAAAGAAATGAGAAGTGATTTCATCTGAGTCATTACTGTACTCTCCCTCAAAGGACAGCAGACAGTAATTAGTACTCCACACCAGACCTGCCTCAAATTTGACATAAACTGCATTCGTCCTTTACAGAGCTGAAGATGAAGCACTTCTAAGTCTTAGAATCTTCTCGTGAATTTCTGTCATTTGGCAGAAATTTCTGGAGTCGTTGCTTCTTATAGATCTTTTCTACTGTTAACTTAAAAAAAATAGACTTTTAACAATTGACAAATGGCACCACATTACCTTCAGAGTGAAATCACCATCTGAAAGCATTCGAAGTAAGGGGAGGGGAAAAGTTAGACCCCCATTTTAGTTTCCTGGCAATATTGAGATCTAGGAATTCATCCTAGAAGCTGTTTGCCATTTCCAAAGTGGCTAGGACAGCCCATCAATGAGGGCAAAATCCTCAGGGGCAACTGGACACGAGTGGTCCTTTTTGGAAGAGTTTATAAATAGCCACAGAAGTACAGGTGTGGGCATTCATGTATGCCAGACATGCTAGACCCAGAGAAGCAGGGAGGCTTCGTCAGAAAGCCATCCAGCCATCCAGAATGTGGTCATGGACTGGGTAAAGCTCCCCGCTAGTATTGTGGACCTTAGAGAGTTTCCAGAACATGGTGCAGGGAGGGTGAACCCAGACTCTCTGATTCCAGGCAACAGAGCTGAGACTCCAGGGACACCAAGGCGGCTAGAGCTCACAGGACAGAATGAGAGAGAAGGGAGTTGCAGAGAGAGAATCCAGGTCTGCAGAGGGTCCCTTTGGAAAATGCAGCAATATCTGTTAACTTCTTAGAGCTGTTAAGGCTGATTCATGTTGTCTCACAGGAACATGGCAAAAGTGACAATACACAAAATACTTGGGTTTTATTTTCAAGGAAAAGCACCGTGAGACTTGATTTGTGCTGTCCAATTCAGTAGCCACTAGACACACATGGCTATTTAAATGTAAATTAAAAGTAAATGAACGTTAAAAAAGCATTTCGGCAGGGCTTGGTGGCTCATGCCTGTAATCACAGCACTTTGGGAGGCTGAGGCGGGCGGATCATGAGGTCAGGAGATCAAGACCATCCTGGCTAACATGGAGAAACTCCGTCTCTATTAAAAATACAAAAAAATTAGCCGGGCGTGGTGGCAGGCGCCTATAGTCCCAGCTACTCCAGAGGCTGAGGCAGGAGAATGGCATGAACCCAGGAGGTGGACTTTGCAGTGAACTGAGATCGCGCCACTGCACTCCAGCCTGGGCAACAGAGCGAGACTCCGTCTCAAAAAAAAAAAAAAAAAAAAAAAAATGCATTTCCTCAGTTGCATCAGCTACATTTCAAGAGCTCAATAAACATCTGTGGCCAGTGGCTACTATATTGGACAGCACAGATAGAGAACATCTCCATCACTGTAAAAGTTCAATTGAAGAGTGCTGGAATATACAGTTTTAAAATACTTAAGAAAAGAATCTCATTTTTAGAACCAAGTCTTTTGACTTTTTCTTACACCAAGATTTTTGTATGTATGTACCAATTTGATCTTGAATTTATTTAAAAATTTTGAAAAAATGTAAAGCATTTCAAGATTTGACTTTTAGTTTCAAGGACATCTTATAACAATTCTTTTAATCACCATCTGTTTTATAATGAAATATGTCTAAAGAAGGCACCAACTTAACCTTCTTAGGCAGATGTCCAATCAATAGGTTGTCAAAGGAAAGGCACTAATATTCTTCCTGGTAGCTAGTTTCAGCAATAATAAATTATTTTGTATTTTTTTCCAAATGTAGGTTTGATTGGACAGTTTCTTGAGTCACTTGTCTAGATTTTCTCATCCTAAAAGCTCATGGTATTGACATTTTTCTCCTGAATATGTAGATACGTAGACATTTTGAATATATGGTTATAGTAACAGTACTTAATGAGCTCAATTCCACTTACTTTTGACAAATAAATTGGAAACAGAAGAGTCTTTTCCATCATTATTAAGGGCAGGCATTTTCTCCAAGGCTATGAAAAACAATTCCTCTTGCTGCCTAAGGAGTTTCAATTGCAAAAACAATTTACCACCATATGGATCCCTCCAGGAGACTTCAACTAGAATAAAGAGGGAAATCTACTCACATGGGGACTCTGGGGCTTTATGGAAGATAGGGGCAGAGTTCTTGGGGATTAGTTATAGAAAACAAGCCCACACGTCATCCCAATCCCCCTCTGAGGGTAATGTGTTGCCCAACAGACAGCACCATGGGGTGGCTGAAGATAGCTTTCTCCATGGAAACGGAGAAGGGATTTATGGTAGAGTCAATCATTGCTGCAGAATTCGCTGGCTATTAATGCCGGTTTCCTCAGGCCTTGGTGAAAGCAGGCTGAGATTGTACTAGGATGAAGGGGATGTACCAGAATCCTTCAAGACTAACATTATCTTATGTGAAATTTGGCAAAGGGATTTTAGACAGGAATGAGATCTCTGACGTGTGGAAGATGTAATGACACAAATGCATCATGAAATGTGAAGGCATCTGAAGGTACAGCATGGTGGGTCATGGGGTGGGACTGAACCAATGAGCAAGGGTCATCACCTGAAGAATCATTCTTCTCTACTTCTTTCATCCCAAGTGTCCCAGCAACATGAGACAAATTTCGTTCTTAAGCCATTCTTTCTTAATCCCTCAGCTTTTTGCTTTGGAATCACCGAACCACTAATATCAAGTTCAGTTCAGTTACCTTTTAGAAAGTTCAGTTGCCTTTTAGAAAGAAAGCTATTAAGTGCATTTTATAAAAGCAATGACACATACTCTATACATATACTTGGAAAGGGGTAATTAATACTTTGATTTTTTGAGGTTTGTTATCCTCGGCTACTATCTTGTTAAACAACACTCACTTCAACTGTATTGTTTTCATTAATATTCATAGATTATTTAATATGTCATCTAAAATAGTTAATGTATTGATATTCTGAGAAGAATTACATAAAACATTGTGGGGGATTACTAAGATATCTAGCAAAATCTGCCTCAAAATCCTTGTACTTGATTGAAATGACACAGTTATCAACAGTCCAGCATTCCTAGTCACAGTTCAGTATACATAGAGACTAATCCAGCTAACAGATGCAAGCATTTAATAGTTGGCCTGGGTTGGAGCATGACTTTGAGGAAGGCACCTGATTTCTCTGGTTTTGAAAGATTGGCTCCTAAAAATAAAGTATGGAGATGTCATAGTGAAGAGATAAGTCTTTGGTGGTTGAATGATGTTCTATTAGAGTAAGTTCAGCAGAATTTATTGAAATATTGGTGAGCACTACTGTAAAACAGAGACCAGAAGTGAAGCAGAGGTTCAAGTCCATACAGTAGCCTGGCCTGTTCTGTTGCCCCTGGACCCGTGTGTATATATATCTGGAGCCATTGTTGGCCCCACCTAGACCCTGCATGTATGTGTGGGGTATAAGTCAAAGAGGATGCAGTATTTCAATGTCATTTCTGAAAAGGTAGCTGATTTACATGGCAGTCATCATAGAATCTAAATGAAAGCATTCATTCTTACTGATTTTTACCTCTTGTATATGAAGAAACAAAAGACAGTGTAAGCCAACTATTAATACAATGGCTCAAGCCTGCAATCCCAGCACTGTGGGAGGCTGAGATGGGTGGATCACTTGAGGCCAGGAGTTCAAGACCAGCCTGGGCAAATATAGTAAGACGCTGGCTCTAAAAAAAGTATTCAAAAATTAGCCAGGCATGGTGGTGCACACCTGTAGTCTTAGCTAATGGGAGGCTGAGGAGGGAGGATCACTTGAGCCAGGAGTTTGAGGCTGCAGTGAGCCATTATCCACCACTGCACTCCAGCCTGGGCAACAGAGCAAGTCCCTGGCTCTAAAAAGGAAACATACCAACAAAAAGCATGTGCGTGTGTGCACAGTCAAACACACAGTGTAATGGGGATATGTGTCAGAAGCCTTGGGTTCTAATTCCTGCTCCGAAGGTGGCATGACTCCAGGCAAGTTCTTTGACCTAAATAGGCTTCCATTTCCTCATCTGAAAACTGAGAATGGATATGGCTGTAGTCCCCACTAAAATGTCAACAGGAATCAGATGCAGCCTGGCCTTAAGAAGATAAAGGAATCATAGTGGGGCTCCTGCTGGGATGCTGAAGACTGTGAGAAGATGGAGAGTCCTTGCCTCCTACTGGGGACTGTTAGTATGCAGCTCTGGTCAGTTGTCTCCAGCTGGGGATGCAGGCTCTGTGTTGTCATACTATCAGATTTTTCAAAAAAATACAGAACTTCCTATTTTTATGTCAAATATTCTTGTTTTTAAATATTGGTAACTGAAGGATTAAAAAAAAAATTAAAAAAAAAAAAAAAAAAGACCAGTGCGAAGGCCAAACTAAACATCTCTATGGGGAATGGGGCCTGTGCCGCTATTCTGTGATGTTGGATTAGAAGCCTCTGGTCTGTGCCTACTCTGTGGCTCTATTGGTGGATGGAGAAGGGTGATCTGTGACACAGAGCACTAACTCTAGGCACCACTCTACTGAATCTTCTTTCCACTTTGTTTCATTAACATATGAACACAGTAGGGAATGAAAGCAACTACAGTTAGGGGAATGGATGCACTTTTACAAAAAGACAGCACGTAAAATAAATGCTCTTCGTGAGTCGGGATCTGGAGGAAATGGTAGAGCTGCAGTGTGGTCAACGAGGTCAAGGCACAGAGCAACCGGAAGCTCAGTGTGTAGCTATTTCCTCCTCGGCAGCTCAGCAGGAACATCTCCGAGTTGATTGCAAAGCCCAAGCCAAACAGGACCCCGAGGTTTCTCACAAGTCCAGCAAAAGGCGTGGTGTCAATGTGGATCCAGTCGGGGTTGGCACACCACTTTTTGGCTATGGACACGGACCACAGCAGGTCAATGTTGAGCAGTCTAAGAAGCAGGTAAAAGCCAAGTGCAAACAGGAAGAGGAAGAGGTTGGTCTTCAGGTATGTGCCCAGACTGGCCGTTTGGATGCCTGGAGTGTGTTCAAAGGCCTCTGCCACCAGCATGCCTGAGGATTGGAAAGAGACACTGACAATGACTGTGTGCCCTTGAGCCCCTCGAGGATCATTCCTCTCTGCATTTAAGGATTTGCCACAGTTTTCAGTGACAAAGGGCATTAGACACAGAGGTTCTATCCATTTTCCAAAGCCTTATTTAGGCAGTAACTAAAAATGCAGTTTTGCCCACGGTGTTTTCATTATTCATACTAGTCCAGAAGGATCGTTCTGGAGTTGGTGGCACTGACTGACAACCCGCTTTTTAGACAGAGCACTGATCTAGGTACTTGCAATTAACATTTCAATTGCCATAGCCAATAAGCCTTTGAAAGGTAAGGTGGTGCTGAACAATGGAAACTAAGTCATGGTGAACACTGCTTCAGGAATACAAAGCAGCTACTAAATGGAGTCCGTAATAGTCACTTCACATGTTTCAGAGAGAATGGCACAGTGTGCAGGGCTCAGAGTCATTAAGTTCCCTGATGCAAGACACAAGCACACTGTCTGAAGTGATGGTTTGGGAGTTAGACTTAGTTCTAATTTCACTTCAGAAAAGCCCACCTCGTGAAGTAATTGTGCATTTACACCACTGAGATTGTGTCACTTTGTACATGGAGGCTATGAGAGGTATGTTGCACCACCTCATCTCCCAGGGTAGCATTTAGTATCAGTGACTTCACAGAATTACCTCTGAAATTGGAAAGTTGATTACCGGGGAGAATCTGATACCCTTAAACAAATGAAGCTAAAGCTTTCAAAGGACACAACTAAGGGTAAGTGATCATATTTACCACCAATTACTCCAAGAATAACTTGATGAGGAAAATGTGTTGCTATGAATACTCTGGAGATGCAGACACTGATTTGAATCAACCAAAAAACACTCCAAAGAAATGACCAGGTCAGTCTACGATGGAAGAATAGATACAAGCGTAAAAAGCAAAGAAACTGTATCACTCATAAAATTAGAGGGGGTGACATCAGATGATCCTTCTCCGAAGAATCTTCTAACTGACATAGCATCATGATTTTAGAATATTTTTTTTCAAATTGTTGTTTCCCACATAGTCCATAGGATTTGAGAAGTTTTAACAGAGATTTCTACATTTCTCAATGCATTAAATTTAACCAGTGCTATATGCTGAGATTTAATAAATATTAAAAAGGAAGTCAATTTGACATCCATTAAATAAGAATAATTGTTTTAATGGAGTAGGGGAAATTCAAGTTTGGGGGAATTACTAATATCCAGAATGACCAAGAATAAACCATATATATTTTCATGCCCTGCCCTATGTGCCTCCTTTCTCAACCTTTCTTTGCTTGAGGAAAACTCAGTAGAAAAGCAGCTACCATCCAGATGAAAAAGCACATGAGCATTCTATCTGGGGCAAATTTTCATTGGGTTTAATTTCACAGATTTTCAAAAGTCCTTGTTTCTTGTTTTTTTTTTTTCTTTTGTTTTGGGTTTTTTTTTTTTTGTTTTTTGTTTTGTTTTTTTTTTTGAGACACAGAAAATAGAGAACAGGGGAATTGACCTATAGGTTATATGCTTTGGATTAAAAACAGCAATGCACAAAAAACATACAATATATTAAAATCCAAGCAATGCATGCCATTGGAAAAAAAAAAGTGTTAGCAGTATTGAGTTCCAGGAATCCTTGAATGGTTTGTTCCTGATAATCAGACTGAAATTTGGTTATATAA
The DNA here is from genome assembly GCF_028885655.2 of Pongo abelii. Taxonomy (NCBI): domain Eukaryota; kingdom Metazoa; phylum Chordata; class Mammalia; order Primates; family Hominidae; genus Pongo; species Pongo abelii. The sequence continues at coordinate 71,481,056 of NC_071996.2, read as the reverse complement.
ATGCTAAGGAACACAGAGAAATGAGGCTTTGAAAGGAGAAGTAAGTGGGATATCAATGTGGAAGAAGAATAAACAAGAATTTGGTAATGTAAAGGTAAGAAGCACACACTCAGTAAAATTTTATAGATGAAGAAAATACTGCAGTTATAAAAATTAAAAAGGAGTTATGAGAACTTTTTTCTTAGAAGAAACATATTTTTTCAGGTTTGGTCATTGGAGGCAGGAATACAGTATAGAGAAAAGGCAAAACTGACCTAGATTCCTACTTTGAAAATTGTCTGTAAACAGAAAATACTAACTTTTTTACATTGTAACACCTTTTTACTGTTGTTGTTTTGGGTTGGGCAATAAATACATTAAGGCATACAGGTCACAGTCTCATTAGAATAAACTTTTAAGACACCCAAATTCCTTTAGTTGTTTGTTTTTTATATTATCCAATACTACTCTAAAAAGTGGAATATGTGATAGATCTTGACTTTTTTCATTTTAGAAAACTTTTTAATAATGGCATATGTTACAGTATTTTTTTAAGGTTAACTTGCAAATTTAATTTCAAGTCACCTAATTTATGGCTAAATTGGTACTCAGGATTGTTTTAATGACAAAGTATTTCAGGAAAGAAGAGAAGGGAACAACCCAATTTCTAAGCAACTGTGAGTAACCTTTAAGTTCTAGATCTTTCTAAACATTAAGAAACCTACTAACATTAAATCTACTAACATTCAAATTTGTTTGCTTCTACAATGTTTTTAATTAAAAAGTTTGTGTTCTCTTTAAAGCTGGAATATATGTTACTGAAATCAAAAGCATTGGCTATTCAAAGAAGGAAGCATAATTTTACTGAATAAACTGATGCAGTCAAGGAGAATGATGATTCTCAAAACTTCCAGTTAATTTTAAAGCAAGGGAATGTGCATGCAAAAATGTTTCCTTATGCTGTATAATTTTAGATGACTTATTTATGAGTTATCAAAATAATTATTGCATTTTGGAAACCCAGAGGCACATTTATAGCAAGTCATTAATCAGTTAAACATTTTCAACTTGAAAAGCGGAGATAGCTATGAGCTAATTAGGCTATTATCTTAAAGCAAAATATTAGTTTTCTATTCATTTTGTTATTTTGTCTGTGAAAGAATAGAATGAGCACATTTTGCTCATTGACTAAAACTGCACTAAAATTAATTTTTGGACAAGACTTTCTGTATTAAAAACTGTTGTATTCCAGTGCTACAGAAACTGCAGCAAAGCTGACCTGTGCAGAGTGATAGAGAACTTATCCATCCCACAGACAGTGTGGCTCAGGGCAGCGGTTACCATGACATACCAGACACAGGACGAGCCCATTGCATGGCCAGATGGACTTCCTGCAACAACAAAGTGTCCGTCCATTTGAAAAGTGGTTAACTATCAAGATCAGAAATGAATAATAGAATAGCATATTCACCATGAAAATTATGAGTAACTCAGAAAAAAACCACAAGACACAGGCTATATGTAATCTTTAGAAGTGGGTAGAAATAAGAAAAATTGAGTTAAATTGAGCCTGAGAAACACTGTCTCAAAAAATTTTTTTCCCAGATTTTCAGGTTCATTGAATTCCAGAAATCAATATACTCAAGGCTAATTAAGAACTCAGGCAGTTGCACCCAAATCTGCCACAGCCCTACTCATTCTTCAATATTTAATTGTTTTTAATTGACAAGAAAAAGTAATAGTTTAATGCAAAAGTAATTGCGGGTTTTTGCCATTGAAAGTAATGGCAAAACCCGCAATTACTTTTGCACCACCCTAATGCTTGTATTGGATCTTCTGTTGGCTTATTTTCCTTGGGCTGAGAAGTCAGACTCTAAAGGATATCATTGCTATGCCAGTGATTTGCTGATTGACTTACAAATGACTGCTGTGTACTAGCAGCTACTTCTATGCCTATCTTGTGGCCACTGCAGTGAGAATCTTTGTTTTAAAATAGAGGATGAGGAGAAGCTGTAAAGACGGCATTAATCCTAGCAGAAAAAGCCTGCAGACAGTAGCCTTTCTACTTCCAGAATGCCTTTTCCATGCTACTGAATTTTTTATTAATCAGTTTACTTAAATGTCCTCCTCGATTTTTCACCTAGTAGTTCATTCAAATTAAATACCAGTCTCTTATTTGTTAAACAAAGACAGACCTATTTCTTGTCTGCAGGAATTCTCAGAGCCTTTTAAAAACTATGCCTAGATGAATTGGACATCTCCCCGAGAGATGCAGTCTTTCTTTCTTTTCTCTCTCTCTCCTTCCAGAAAATGTCTTATAAGGTGGAAAACATGCCTTATAAGACGTGGGCTGGAATTGACCACGGTAACATTTCAGTGGTCTCAAATGTTACCCATCCATCCATTCATCCATTTATCACACTTTGGTTTCACAAAGATAAACTATGCATCATCCCTCCCCTGATGGAACACCCAGTCTAGACAATCGGATATATAAAGAATTAGTTATATCGTTTAGTGTAATAAGCAATATAACAGATGTATGTCTACTTCTATGGGAACAAAAAAGACATATTCAGAACACTCATTAGGAATTTACACATTCTCTACTACCCTTTACTCAGAGTTAGTTTCGAAGGATGTCAATTGGCAAGAATGTTATGCTATGTAAAATGATGAGGTACAATATAACACATTCTTATAAATTAAAACGTAATTTTTAAATATATGTTTCAAAAAACTTTTTAAACAGTCTTATAATCAACTATCACAATAAAGATTTTATACTCATACAGAATCTTACCTAGAATAAAAAAGAACTGGCCCAAGAAGCCTACTTGTGTACAGAGAAAAAATATGTCTTAAAGAGATTGTTCTAGGGTTAGAAATAGTCTTTACTGGCTATAGTAACATTGAGAAGTCCTTACGTTTCTTACAGAAGACTTGTCTACTCCTCCCTCATTCGTGAGATACTCAGAAGACCTATAATAACTTTGAAAGTTGCTTAGCAGCAGATTAACCAACATTTCTAAGATCTTAGTCTAGTTCCTTGAGAATTTGTTCTAGTTAACTGTTTCTTGTTTTTGTATCAAGCCATTATATTCTTCTGAAAAGTAACACCAAGTATTTAATCATTTGAGGAGTTTTCTCCCAATCTATCCTTTCATAAATAACAAAATGGAATTTGAGTATTTTTTTTGCTTTGCTTCCTCATTAGTAATTTTGATTGTTATGAAGTTTTAGCATCCTCACTCATGAGATTTTCTTTACTACCCTATATAATATCAGTTACTAGATGATAACTCTGTGTAATGATTCTCTATTGGAAGATCTTCAGTAACTGGAGGTTGCTGTAATAGCTTACCTGGACCTGTTTCGCATGTAGTAGGGAACTGTTCAAGGCATGGACTTGAGTGATTTGGGTAAATCTGAGTTTCTTGGACCCACCAGTAAGGTCGATCACCAAATAATATCCTGTATTTAAAGAATTATAAACATGCATATATATTTAAATACACAGCTATTATTTAATTGGAGATTAGCAATTCTTTCCTATAAAAAATGACTCAAGCGCAGGGTTAATTGTGAAAGTTCATGATTAAGAGACTTTGAAAAAACTTAGGTCCTGGTGTCTCACACATTATTAAAGGTGGTAGTCATTTGGGATTTTGGCACTCTGGTTTTCCATTAACATGGGGGCTTTTTTCCCTTGCAGGGAATGTCTTATGGGTGCTTTGGATACTTAGACTGGAAATATCAAAATTTGTCCCTAGAATTATCAATTTGTTCATTATCACGCTGCTCATTTAAGTAATTCTTGATCACAGAATATGTGTTACAGGGGTTTGGGAATTACTTATAAGTCATTAAAGTACACATTTCTGGCCTGGCGCGGTGGCTCACACCTGTAATCCCAGCACTTTAGGAGGCCAAAGTCGGTGGATCACCTGAGTTCGGGAGTTAGAGACCAGCCTGACCAACATAGAGAAACCCTGTCTCTACTAAAAATACAGAATTCACTGGGTGTGGTGGCACATGCCTGTAATCCCAGATACTCGGGAGGCTGAGGTGGGAGAATTGCTTGAACCTGGGAGGCAGAGGTTGCGGTGAGCCGAGATTGCGCCATTGCACTCCAGCCTGGGCAACAAGTGCGAAACTCTGTCTCAAAAAAAAAAAAAAAAAAAAAAAAAAATATATATATATATATATATACACACATACATTTCTGTGCCTTTTAAAAGTTCTACTTATGAATCTGGTGTTTCAAGTTAACTGGTATGTTTGAAAGATTTTCCAAGTAAAACGATATACATCTGAAATGTGATCATTATGCCAAAGTCACAAATTTAAGGATAAATCTTAGGAAAAATGAAATAAAACAGAAATCTTACCATTTAAATATAAGATTGAACCAATCCCCAATGACTGCTACCCATATCATCTTGGTTCCAACTGTCTGATTAAGTTGAAACCAAAGTGGAAAATAAATGAAAAAGATATTCCGGGGGTCTCCAACATTGGACATAAAATTTAGAAAAGTATAGTAAGCTCGGTAGTCCTTCTGCAAATGCTGAATTATGAGCACTCCATTCCTGTGAAGGAAATCCATCTTGAATAAGAGGCAATTCTAAACATAGAGCAATTGGAGCTGAAGCTCTCTAATTCCCACCGTTTTTATACTGTGCCTTTGTGGCATGTCGAGCCATTACTGCAACATGTGATGCTGACCATCTGTGGAGAGGGCACACCAGCCCTCCTCTGCTGAAAAGCTCATCTATTTATGATTTTAATTGGTGGCAAAGAGTGAAGTACATGCTGATCTGTGGCAATTCGAGGGGGAAGTTTGGATAGAAACACAATGAATTTCTTATGCAACCTCCCTTTTGTGTGAACAGTTGGATCATGTTTGTTTGAAATTTTTTGTACAGTTCATTTCCTCCAAGGTCAGACATTAGCAATTTCTATGTTTGGTGAAAAGACTTTGCAAATAGTTATTGCATGTCAAATAGCCCATAAAGCCCTGCATTTTAATTTAAGATAGGCTGTGGCTCTCTATTTTATTGGGTCTTTGAGGAAAATGGTTGAATAAATATCTGGGTATGAAAAATATATGATATGACATTATTTTCTGATCACTGATTTAAAATAAGAAATAGTTCAATTTTCTTTATCCAAAAGAATGATAGACTATATATGGAACAGGGAAAGAAATGTGTTGTTTTTTGACTACAAGACAAGAAAGCAGATATGAAAGTCATTTGGATAATAGAAATGTGTTAGGATCAAATTGTATCTTTTATTAACTAGAGAATACAGTTGAGAGGAATGGGGAATGATTCATGTGACAAAGATAGGAATAGACATCAAAGGGCTTTTGATCAATCAGGAAAATGGTTTGTTGAGAACCCAGTGTTAAACAGAAGTGGAAAGCACCAAACAAATGCTGAGAATGAACAGAAGGGTAGCACAAAGAGGCTATGGACCTGTCATAGGTCCGTAATCTACGGCTGTGGACTATGACTAGACTATAGACCAGGACTCTGGTCCTGGACTATGGACTATGACTGGACCCTGGGCTATGGACCAGGGTAGACTGAGAATGAACAGAAGGGTAGCACAAAGAGGCTATGGATCTAAGTCAGAGAGATGTTGGGTTTAGAGAGCTGGATTGTGTCTAGGAGGATTAGTGGGAAAGCAACAAAGCCTCACAAGGTGGCCAGGGATGGATCTAGGTAACCTTACTTGTTATTTTATCATTCAGATTTTTGTCTTTGCTTACCATGGCCTAAGTAAAGACAAAAGACTTCACTAGAGTCCTTCACAGGCTCTATCTATCACTTTGAACTTCTCTTCGAGTTTTGTGTCCCATCATTTAACAGCACCATTTTTACTGGGCTTCAGTGTCTATTGGTACCTTACCTGGAAGAAATGCATTGACTGACCATTAACATCTTTTGGGGTGCTTTTTAAATTGCCATAACTGTGTCCCACCTGAGATCAATTATATTTCTGGTAATGGAATTTGGGCATTGGTATTATTAAAATACTTCTCACCTGGTTCCAATGTGGTATGAGGGGCTTAGAATCATTGCGCTAAGGCAATTCATATAAGGAATTAGCCTTAACTAATTAGAGTCTATGCTTCTGGCTTTTCTTTGTTTTGCGTATTCAGGTTCTGTAATTTCCATAATCTCTTTAATGAGCCATGAGGAAGAGCATAACTTCCCTTTATTCTTTTTCTAAAAAGTGTTTGATCTACATAATTCATAATACTCATTTTCTTCAGAAATGTCTTATCCTTAAATCAGGATGTGAATGATATCAAATACATTTTGTCTTCCAATTAAAAATTAAACTTCCTGCTCTTCAACACCTCAGAGTCTGTGATTAGCCTTTCATCTATGGCAGTTAATTTAGAAAGATTGTCTCTCGAGAACTACCTGGTTCTGTAGACTGTGGGATAATTAAGTGAAGCGAAAGCATCTTGATTTCTTTCACCCTTTAACAGCATCTGCTAATCTGCTTATTTCTCGTAGTTCATCATTTTTAGTCTTTTCGTATCTTAGCTTCTATGCATCCATCGGTGATGCCTTCTCTGACCAGCATCCTCACCACTCGTCTGACAATACTTTCTCTCAAACACTCTTTTCTCCTAGGATGTTGTTTGAGTCTGCTAGGGCTGCCATAACAAAGTACCAGACTGGGTGGCTTACACAACAGAAATATAGGAAACTAGGAGTCTGAAATCAACACGTCAGTGGCATTGATTTCTTCTGAGCCTCTGTCCTTGGCTTGTAGATGACTGTCTACTCTCTATGTCTTCACATGGTCTTCCCTGCTATATGGGTGTGTTCTAATCTCGTCTTTTTATAAGGATACCAGTCTTATTGGATTAAGGAAGATACTAATGACCTCATTTTAACTTAATCACCCCTTTAAAGACCCTATCTCCAAACACAGTCATTTTGGGAGGTGCTGGGGCTTAGGACTTCAACATGAATTTGAGGGAACACAGTTCAGCCCATAACCGGGAGTTAAACACAATTTATAATTATATATTTATGACAAGTGTATATATTTAGCGTCTCTCTCCTGTACTACAGCTCCATAAAACAAGGGGTCCTGTCCACTTTGTGCAACAGCCATAAGCACAGTTCCCATAACAGGCCCGTGTAGAAGCCAATTGCCCATGAAGCTGGAAAAGCTCACACGGGCCCCTAAGATGGTAGGTTGGGCTGGGCGCGGTGGCTCACGCCTGTAATCCCAGCACTTTGGGAGGCTGAGGTGGGCAGATCACTTGAGGTCAGGAGTTTAAGACCAACCTGGCCAACATGGTAAAACATCATCTCTACTAAAAAAAAAAATACAAAAATTAGCTGGGCATTGTGGTGGGCTCCTGTAGTCCCAGCTACTCGGGAGGCTGAGGCAGGAGAATCGCTTGAAACCCAGGAGGTGGAGGTTGCAGTGAGCCGAGATCGTGCCACTGCACTCCAGCCTGGGCAACAGAGTGAGACTCTGTCAAAAAAAAATGGCAGGTGGTTATTGATAGTTTAGAGTGTATTCACGAGTTTATTTTCTTTTTATTAAAGAGAGGGCCTATATAACAGGGGCTTTATAGAGGGGCCTATATAAAGCCATTTAACAGGAGCTTTAGATTTCACAAAACCTGGAACTGCCCCTGGGCCCATCATAGTTATTTAGTAAATGTTTATTGAGTGAATGAATTATCACTCATATCAACAAAGTTGATATGAGTACTAAATTATAAAGAGCCTGTGTTTTAAAACTATGTTATTTGGTTAGTGCAAACTCAAAATGCATTTCTCCACAGAGATCATGTTATATAGTGGCAATGTCAAGAAAGTGTATTTAAGGTGGAGAAAATATATATAATGTGTATTCTAGAAAGGGCTAATATATTTGTGTGTGTATATGTGTGTGTGTGTGTACATACATATATAAATATGTATGCAGATGTGTGTATATGTATATATACATATATTAGCCCTTGTGTGTGTGTGCATATATGTATATATACAATTATATATATAACATATATGCACACACATATATACACATATATGTACACACACACAAACACACACATCTGCTCATGATTAAATAGAAGAATAAACAATTAAAAAATATTTTGGCCAAGGATGGTACCTCACATCTGTAATCCCAGCATTTTGGGAAGCCATGGCGGGAGGATCACTTGAAGCCAGGAGCTTGAGACCAGCCTGGGAAACGAAGCAATACCCCACCTCTATTTAGTATATATTTATTTTGTATAATTTATTATATATAATTTATATATATTATATATATTAAATATATGATATATAATATATATTATATTATATTTTATATTATATATAATATATATTATAAATATATTATGTATTATAATATATAATATATAATATAATATAATATATATAATTAATATATTTATTATATATAATAATTATATATTTTATTATATATAAAATAAGTATATTTTTAAATTCTATAAAGGAAAGAAGAGAAGAGAGTAGAGGGAACACGGATAAAAAGTAGACTTCTTTGAACATACTTATTTTATAGATTTGACTTTGAAACCATGTAAATATTTTACATAGCTATACAACAAAATTAAAATTAAGATGTGATTCATACAAAATTTTAAAAATGAAAGAAGTGAAAACACCACTTGATCCATTATACTGGTGAGCTATTCTTAGCACTTACATGTATTTTATGATTTGTTCCTGTGGGAAATCTCTTTCTACACATTTCTTTAGTCCTCCTCCATCTACCGTCTGCCACTCGAGTTGCCACGGCTTAGGGTGGGGATGTTCCTGTATCCTATGTGGGCCCCAGCAGTAGGGAGATACAGGAGGTTGGTTCTTTCTGACACTAGTAATCTTCCATTGGAGCTCTTCCCTCCAATGACAGAGCCTGCCTGACAAGCTGGGTCATTTCAAAGCCAAAGTTGTCAGAGTTTAAGGTCTGTCCAAAATCAGTTCACCAAATGATGGAACAAAGTCACATTCAACCTATCCAGACCAAGATCCAAAAGAGGTTAGATCCACCTGTACTCATCCTCTTTTTGAAGTTGTCTTTCCTAAAGTGTGACCTGTGGACCACCTTCCTCCTGCCACCTGCATGCAATTTCCAGGCCCACTCCAGATCACAGAGTGAGACATTTTGGAAATAAAATCCAGAAAGCATTTTAGTAAGTTTCCACATGGTTTCTATACCCATCAATTTTTAGAAGCGCTGTCTTCATTCATCATTCCCTTGAAAGATACCCCTCCTGTACCTCCTGTGTGGAGTTGGCCTCTTCTTGTACCACTTTCTCAACTTCTACCTTAAGTCATTTTTTTTTCATTTGCCTTATTTGGGGGTCTGTATTATTCCACTCTTTCCCATGGATGCAGGCGTGGTCTGTTTCCATATTCTTCCTTTTAGATCTCCTTTTTATTATCTTTTTTTAAGGCACAAGGTAAATACTCAAAAAATACTAGCTATAATTATATTAGTTATTCTTATTTTGCCAAATAGTCTGTAAATGTGGAATTGAATTCAAGCTCTGACATTCTTGATCAGAGTAGAAGTAGGGTAAAGTGATACAATTTTGCTCTTATACACAATTCTTATGTTGCTTCTCTTTTGTACTCTGACATCTCTGCCTCTTCCCCACTCTGTTCTCTCCTCTCTTTTCTTCTCCCCCCACCCCACCTCTCACTCTCTTTTTTCCTCTATCCTGGCTCCCCTGTTTTCATACTAATATTTAGTCATCTAAGTGTTTTAATTGGTCACTGTCAACTCCAACAGAGCAGAGACAAGTCTGAATTGCTCACTATTGCATCTGGGAATCAAGCCAAATGCCCTACACATTAGGAGATGGTTTTCAAAAATTATACAGCCAGCCACCATTCCCGACTGGATCACCTCCTTTTCTTCCTGCTATAGTAGAACTCTCCATCTGATCCCTCCAAGTGTTCAAGGACTAGAACTCTGCTGTGTTAGAAAAAGCACTTTTGGAGTGGAAGAAATCTTTATGAGTCTGTGCTTTGGGGTCTAACCTTAGCCAGATCTCTTCAGTCACCAGGCAGTCTATAACATGAATTGATTTATTTAGGGGTCAGCGAACTTCCTAAAATTGCATGCAAAATGTTTGTGCTTGTATGTATCTGTTGGAAGAAGCCACGATTTTCACGAGATTCTCAATGGAATCCCAGACCCAACCAAATTAAGTACAGCTTGAGGTTCACTGGAATCCCTGCACTATCCATGGGGCCTATACCCAGGATCCTCCCATTTCCCCAGTTTCCTCAGAGATATCGTCATAACTCCAAACACCCTAGCATGAGTTTCTTGTCTTAATGACGTCCTTCCTCTTAATGACTGTTTATTTCTTAAATATTTTACTGCTATAGTCGGTCCCCAAACCCTATACTGCTGCCTTGTTTTTTAGTTCTTCCCTGTAGTTGAATACTTCCAGTTCTTTCTAGAATGTTCTCATTCCGATTCATTTAAATTTTTCTGAGATTTTGATTTACAGTAAATCCCTACCTGTATTACATAGTGGGACAGAGGATAGAATTTCTCCAATATGTTTCACCACATCAAATATTATATAACCACAAGATATTTCTTATTGAACCATTCATCACTGAGTTATAGTGCTTGCTACAATTCAACACCATTCAGAGATATTTGACTTTAGCTTGTGTTATTTATGAGGTGGCAGTAAACAAAAATATATTTTGTAGGCATTGACCTTTAATGTCTCTGCATGGTCATTATTCTTTTACCACAAACTTATCTGCCTTCTCTAAAATAAACTGAGATATCTCCAGTGTCACCTTGCAATTTAAAATGGATTTATTTCAGATGGAATTTAGACCCTAGTGACTTTCAGAAAATCATTACCTTCATTCTGGCTAGCATCCCAGGAATATTGGCAATCCATAATGACACTATTATAAATGGCCCTGCTACAGCTCTTCCAAGTACCCCCCTCCATTAATCTTCTTAGGTACTTTTCTCTAGAAATGATCATGACCTATGTACATCTATACACTTTTTCTTGGATTACCAAAGGACCCAACAGAGTTGCCTATTGAGCAGTACTATTAACTTTCTTCAAAGTAGAGTTAATATATTGTATAGCTGTGTTCATTTTTATAGATGACTTAAGAAGTACTGTGTAGAGAAATTGTGTAAAGCAGTGGCTCTCAAACTTTAATATTCATCCAACTCCCCTGAAGGGCTCGTTAAAACACAGATTACAGGGACTCCTAATCTTTGATTCACTAAAAATAGAGTGGGGTCTGAGACTTTGTATTTCTAAGTTCCCAGATAATGGTGATGTTGTTGGGTGGAGAACCTCTCACTCTTGAGAAGCATAAGTCTAGACACAGACTCTTACGTGTACCACACAGGACAGAGATAGATCAGACCTCAAGAAGCTTGTGGTCTAGTAGGGAAGATACAATATTTACATAAATCACATACCATTGTGTCCTTAGAGGTGAACAGATAGGGTGAATGGAAAAAAGGAAAGGCAGACATAACTTTCAGTCTGTGAGATTAGGGAGCTTTTGTGGAGGAGATGGCAAGTGGCTGGGCCTTGAGACATGAGTAGAATTTAGAAATGCAAACTGTAGGATGAAAGGGAAAAAATATTCAAGAATATAAATGAGATAATAAAATTATCACACCTAAAGACATTAACATTAATTAATTAATGTATTTAAAAGCTGTAAAAGAAATCCTCATCTTTGACATTTATGAGACAATTTAAAAATTGTACCTAGAGTAGTCAGATTCATACAGACAGAAAGTAGAATGGTGGTTACCAGGGTGTGAGGGGAAGAAAGACAGATTTGTTATTTGATGGGCAGAGTTTTTAATAAAAAGAGTTCTGGAGATGAATAGTGGTGATGGTTCCATAACGCTGTGAATACACTCAACATCCCTTTACTGTACACTTAAAAATGATTAAGACAGTAAGTTTTATGTTATGAGTATTTTACCATAATAAAAATAACCTGGATATTTTTCTTACTATATTGAATGTTTTCTGAGTGCTTGGGAAATGTAGTCTTTTTTCATCTGAAGCTCTGATATCCTTCATCTTTTATTTTTAATTTTAACACTTATTGAGTTACAATTTATATACTATGAACTTCCTCATTATAAATGTATAAATTCCATGATTTTTAGTATATTTATAGAGTTGCCAGTAATTGACACAAACCAGTTTCAGAACATCTCTAGCACCCCAGAAAGTTCCTTCATGCACTTTGGCAGTCAGTGCCTGGGTCTGCTCCCAGCCCCATGCAAAAACTGAACTGCTTTCTGTGTCTGGGAATCTGCCTTTTATGGTTATTTTATGTAAATTAAATCATAGTATATGTAGTCTTTTGCACCTGGCTTCTTTCACTTAGCATAATGTTTTTGAGTAGTTTTTCATGAATAAATGCTTCTTAGTTTGCTGTAATCTGTTAGTCAATTTCCAGGTCACTTAAATGGTTGTTTTTGATAATTTGGCCCAGTTTTATAGTTTCTTTTGGGGGGATAAAATTTGGTGACTTCCTTCTACCACACAGATCCAAACCATATCAGACCTCCAGCATAGTGGTGGGAGGGGATTGGATCATGAGGGTGGATTTCTTATGAATGGTTTAATACCATCCTCTTGGTACTGTCTTTGTAACAGTGAGTGAGCTCTCATGAGATCTGGTCATTTAAAAGTGAGTGGCACCTCCCCCTCCCCCTGATCTCCCTTGCTCCTGCTTTGGCACATGAAGTACCTTCTCCCCATTCGCCTTCTGCCATGATTGGAAGTTTCCTGAAGCCTCCCTGAAAGCAGATGCTGCTCTTCTTCCTGTACAGCTTGCAGACCATGAGCCAATTAAACCTCTTTTCTTTATAAATTACCCAGTCTCAGGTATTTCCTTATAGCAATGTGAGAACAGACTGATACAAGGTCCCAGCCCTTCCTTTATTTTATTTTATTTTTTTAATTCTAGGAAGGAGATGAAAGAGTCCAAGTGTAACCTGGCATTGACTCCACTTTGGATACTGTACTTTATAGCAATTGTCAGAAAACTTGCCTTCTTAAATCATCTATTGCAGTGTTTGACATAGGCCATTCAGAAATCTAGAAGATTGAAAGTTTCTGTTCAAGAATCTTTTCATTTTCAATATTGTAGGTCCTCAACCTGGAATCTGCAAGAAGAGACTCCTCTTTTGAATTCATAGTAACTTTTATCATTTCTAATTTTCTCAGTGAATGGATGTTGAAAGTATAAATGTGAATGTCAGCATAAATGTGAATGTCGTAAAGATAACCTTATACTTACAGGTGGGGAACTTATAGTCTAAACCATGTTATTCATGATCATTTCTATCCTTAGCTCTGCCCCGCAAGATGCAAAGTATCTACCCAGCAAGTGTATGTGCAATGGAGGACAATGATCTTTTATCCTTATACCCCACTGTCCTTCACCCATTGGAGAAAGAATTAAGTTTTCAGGGGAGGAGCAATGGAGCATTCAGTCTGAGCAAGACTATAATCACCATCCAGAAACACCTCCAGCCTGGGAATATGTGGCATCTTTCTATTCCCCACCCTGCAGAAACCCAACCCTGGGTCACAGACCATATATCCCAGAGAAGGTAGTGCTCAGCTCAGTACCTGGCACAAAATAGAAACTCAGTAAACCCTGGTTGGGTTGAAATGAAAGGTACGTAAGTATGGTGGTGGTGGTGATGGTGGAGTTGTGTGAATAATGATGGGTCAGGGGGTCTGTTTTCCCCTTTTTAATGCTGAGAAAGCTGGAGGCCCTATTCTGTGTACTGAGCAGAAAGAAGAGCTGGTTGTCTCTAGCTATCCTTGGGGATTAGAGAGAAATTATTCAGCCAGTCTTTCAGAAATAAAAATTTTGACAAATGACAAAGAAACTTCTTCCTCACATCCTGGTTGGGGAGGAGCACTCAAAGAATCAAAAACAATAGACACCCTGAGGCTGCCCTAAAAACAGCACATTGGTAGGGCAATCACTCCCCTCAGCTGAAGACCCAAAGAGAGCAAGAATCTTCACTGAACAGTCTGATAAAGACCAGTGTAAAAACCCAGTGAGGAATTCATCAACATGGTACCAAGTCAGCCCTCTTCCATGAATCTTCTTAAATACTGTCTTCACTAATTTGGTACTGTGAAAACCCTAAAACTGAGTACCAGCACTCAATCAGCTGAAGTTCTGAGATACTCAACTCATAAAATTTTGCTTTAAGGTAAATAGTATCAGATAAATAAAATCAGAAGTTCTTGGGAAAATATTTGGAAATGAAAGGAGATTTATCATAGTAAACTCTGTGTCTAACTGTATTAATAGCAGTCTCTAGGCTGCAAGGTGACTTTTGGGCATATTGTGAAGTGTTAAATATTCATAATAACTTGTCCTGATTTCATAGGTCTTAATTTAGTTCTTGGATAAAGAATGGCTAATATCTGGTCCTCTGAGAATGTTTTTTACATATTTATTTCTTGTTGGTGTTTGTATTGTTGATGAAAATGAAAAGAAACTAGTATAGTAAAGACCTTTTGGTGTATAATAAGAGGCTTTATTTTCACAAACATATCATAGTCTAAGATTTAAATAATAACTTTGACTTCATTATTTTAGCCAACTTTATTTTCCATTCTTCAGAAAGCATATTCTCTACATTCTTTCCCAAGTTTTCTTTCTTCCTCAGCTTTACCAAGAAGGATTCAAATACCGAATCGATGTCACCTTTCAGTTTCTGGACGACGCTGATTCTCTGCAGCTTGTCTACTCTGGCAAATCCTAGTTGAATATCTTGTGCCTCATTCCTGTCCTCAAGGAACATAGCAGGTGATTGTGGTAGTGCTCTAGTTTCTTCCACTTCTGCAATATAGTAACATAGTGTTCTATTAGGCCTCAAAAACATTGTTAGAGAAGCTGGGGGAGTAGAAAAGAAGGAATATTTTTGTAAGCAGTAAAAACCTATTCTGAGGACCATCTGAATGTTTCTGCCCACTCACAATTGAAGTCAACTTTACAAGGTGAATACAAAGAAGAGGATGTATTTCTTGCAAAAGATACGATTAAAGGTCAATATATATATTTGTTCAGAAACCTTTATTTGAAGCCGATGAATGACTTGTCGTGGGCGAGCTCTTCGGGTGCTATTAATACTTTCCGGTCACGGCGGAGACGCTGGCTGTTGTTCGGAAAGAACTACGAATCCCAGAATGCCCTGTTCCCCCATTTTCCCCGCGAGAATCCAAGGGTGAGTTCAACCAATCCTGTCAAGGAGAGCCTGTGCTATCGGCCAATCAGAAGGCGAGCCTGCGCGTGGAGGCGGGTGGCGGGAAGTGCACTAGGTTTGAAATCGGAAAGTTGGCGGGGCTGCGGGAGCTGAGCCGAGAGCCCGGTTGTTGGCTAGAGTGGGCGCGGATCTGGTGTGGGGAAGGCGGCGGAACTCAGGCCTGCCTGCGAAGGTGAGGGAGTTGGGCGCCGAGCTGGGCTCCTTGGCCCCCCTGTCGCGATAAGGGAGAGTGAGTTTGAGGGCGGAATGTGTGTATTTGCGGCGGCGTTTATGAAATGCGCATCTTATTGCTGTTTGGGCCTCACAGCCTGGTGGGGTGGGCAGCTGCGAACCCAAAGCGTTCTGGGTTTCACTGCAGGAGGTATCTTTGGTCCTCTTGGGAAGGTTTTAGCGTCGCAGAGTACTGGTGGGTCCAGGATTCTCCCAGGACCTCCTTTTACAGAGGATACTGAGGCCCGAGGTGACTTGTATACATCCTCGACGGAACCTACTAAACTACCACCTTAGTCCCTATTTTACTGTTAACTTTTACTGTTCTGAGGTGGAGGAGAGAGACAGGGTAGATGTGTGGAGTCTTATTTTATGGGAGGGTGCCGGCCACCTGGCTATCCTGATGATCTCTGATCAGAAAGGGGTAGAGTTGGAAAAGGGGTTTTAGAAGTCACCAGTTTTACTTGTGAGAAAATGGACCTAGGGTCAGTGCGTGTGAGTGCCCTGTGCAGTTACACTTACCTACTAACAAGCTGCTAGAAGATAAAGGTGTCCTGAATTCTTGCTGCACCTTAACAACAGTTAAGCCCAGGTGGCTTGATCTACCCTTGAATACCTGGAATTAAAGGTAAGTTGCTATTTTCTAGCAAAGGACAAATTGCCAAAATACTGTATACCAGATTGGAATATGTGGGCGATTTGATTTCAATAACTCTTAAAAAATGCAATATGTATTCTGTTTTTAGCATTGTCCTACATAATGGTAGAGGACGAACTGGCACTATTCGATAAAAGCATAAATGAATTTTGGAATAAATTCAAAAGTACGGACACCTCCTGTCAGATGGCAGGACTAAGAGATACCTACAAGGATTCCATCAAAGCATTTGCAGGTACCTAATGTTAACTTGTAACATGCTGTTTTTGCTGTTCTAGTTTATTTTTTAGTGTTATTGCAGCTGAATTGAAAGTTCGATTTCTCTTTCAGAAAAGCTGTCTGTGAAATTAAAGGAAGAAGAACGAATGGTTGAGATGTTTCTGGAATATCAAAATCGTATGTGAAAAAGTATAAATCATGGGGTTTTTTTAGATAAAACATCTTCATCATGAAATCTCTCATAAAAGTAAGACAATGTATTTTGTGTACACAAGTGTGTATATGTTTGTGTATGTGTGTATATATATACATACATATACACACCACCACGCGTCACATATATGTATACATATATACACACATACATATACATACATATACACACATACATATACACATACATATACATATATGTGTGTATACACACACACATACATATGGTGGCTCATGCCTGTAATCCCAACACTTTGGGAGTCCGAGTTGGGTGGATCCCTGGAGCCCAGGAGTTCAAGACCAGCCCAAGCAACATGGTGAAACCCTGTCTCTATAAAAAATTTTAAAAAAAAATTAAAAGTTGAAAAATATATACATATACATATATGCATAGACACACACACACAAATACATACACATTAACACATATACATGTGCTTATATATAGGAATAAACATTGACATACTCTACAGCTTAAGAAAGAACATCCTATGTTACACCTTCTCCCACCTTCCACATCTAACCTATCCATATATTGTTTACTATCGTGGGAGTTTTTTGTTTTGTTTTTTGAGACAGGGTCTCACTTTGTCAGCCAGGCTGGGGTGCAGTGGCATGATCTAGGCTCACTTCAGCCTTGACCTCCTTGGCTCAAGTGATACTCCCACTTCAGCCCCCTACGTAGCTGGGACCACTGGTGCACGCCACCACACCTGGCTAATTTTGTATTTTTCATAGAGATGGGGTTTCACCATATTGTGCAGGCTGGTCTTAAACTCCTGGGCTCAAGTGGTCCGCCCACTTTGGCCTCCCAAAGTGCTAGGATTTCGGGTGTGAGCCTCCGTGCCTGGCCTCTAGTATTGTGTTTTTGAGTGTTATATAAATGGCATTCTCTTGTATGTCTTCTGTCCATTTTTTCACTCAGCACTATACTTGTGAGATTTGTCAGTGCCAAGGTATAAATGCCAGTATTTTTTAAAAGATGAGTTTGTTTTCGCGTTGGAAATCACAGCCTGGGGATTGAAAAGCTAGAGTTCTCTCAGCTCTGTTAGTACTCTGACAGTGTTTTTCTCCATATTTTTACTACTCTTCTTGCCATCTTATTTCTACCACTCTCCAGGTTGTCCAGAGTGAATCAGTAGCTTTTACTGAATTCTTACACACAGGACACAAACATGTGTCCACAGTTCAAATTCCACTAGAGATACTTGGTTTAAAGGCACCATGTTTTAAACAATATTAGACTAGAATGTCCTTACATGGGGCATATGTTCTTTCATTTGCAAAATGGGTAGCCTTGACTTACCCACTTTACTCATTGTGTGGCCCATGAAGGCATCTGACTTTGTTACCCCAGTAGGTTATTTGCTAGACTTTTACCCATGTTTACTTTCTTTCTTTCTTTTCTTTTTTTTTTTTTGAGATGGAGTCTCGCTCTGTTGCCCAGGCTGGAGTGCGGTGGCATGATCTCGGCTCACTGCAACCTTTGCCTTCTGGGTTCAAGTGATTCTCCTGCCTCAGCCTCCCAAGCAGCTGAGACTACAGGCGCACACCACCACGCGCCACTAATTTTTTGTATTTTTAGTAGAGACGGGGTTTCACCATGTTAGCCAGGATGGTCTCAATCTCCTGACCTCAGGTGATCTGCCCACCTTGGCCTCCCAAAGTGCTGGGATTACAGGCATCAGTCACCGCAACCGGCCTACCCATGTTTACTTTTTAATCTGCCCTGAAGCTTCCATGCCCTTCACTGCTTCTCTCATTCCGCCTGTAACCATAAGCAAAAAGGAAAACCACTTCTGTTTGCATGTGTGTGTGAAAGAGTGATAATTAGTTTGGGTTCTTTAAAACCTCTTTGTAGGATCCCTAGGCATTAGAAAATTAAGTTTGGAACTGTCAGTTTTACTGCTGTGAGTCTCAAACTGTGCTCTTAAAGATTATCTATAGTGTGAAGTTATGCTCTATATAGTCTAAAGTCTAAAAGCATTATCAATATTTTTCTTTTAAAAATCGGTTTATACTTGGCCGGGCACGGTGGCTCATGCCTGTAATCCCAGCACTTTGGGAGGCTGAGGCGGGCGGATCACGAGGTCAGGAGATCGAGACCATCCTGGCTAACATGGTGAAACCCCGTCTCTACTAAAAATACAAAAAATTAGCCGGGCGTGGTGGTCGGTGCTTATAGTCCCAGCTACTTGGGAGGCTGAGGCAGGAGAATGACATGAACCCGGGAGGCAGAGGTTGCAGTGATCCCAGATCGCACCACTGCACTGCAGCCTGGGCAACAGAGCAAGACTCCGTCTCGAAAAAAAAAAAAAATCGGTTTATACTTGAACAGAAATACAATTTACCCAAGTTTAATTAATTCAATGAACATATGACTGCTATTGCCCACCACTAAGGAGACAACAGTGCATAAAGTATAATCTACTCACAATATTGTGGGGGATATAGATGGGGAAACCACAATTAAAATATATTGTTCCAGGCTCAATGGCTCAAGCCAAAGTAATTCCAGCACTTTGGGAGGCCGAGGTAGGAGGATTGCCTGAGCCCAGGAGTTCAAGACCAGCCTGGGCAATATAGTGAGAACTTGTCTCAATGAAAAATTAGCCAGGTGTGGTGGCGGACACGTGTAGTTCCAGCTACTCGGGAGGCTGAGGCAGGAGGATCGCTTGAGCCCAGGAGATTGAGGTTACAGTGAGCTGTGATCATGCCACTACACTCCAGCCTGGGCAACAGAGTGAGACCCTGTCTCCAAAAAAAAAAAAAAAAAAGATTGTATTAGTTGTTAGAATAATGTAATAGATGCTGTGTGAAGATAGAATCTGGAGGATTTGATTCTTCCAGTGAGGAATGCAGGACATTTAATAGCTAACCATTACCTTGTATACCATGTGCTAGGCCCTGTTCTAAGCTCTTTGCATATATTGACTCATGAATCCTCACAACAACCCTAAGAGGTATAGATATTGCTTTTAGTCTTACATGTTAGATTTTTATGACAAAATAAACACAGAGAGGTTAAGCAACTTTCTCAAGGTCAGATAGCTGATAATGAACAGAAATATGATTTGAACCTACAGTCTGATTATACCACACTACTTTGGAGAAAATCACATAAAGGAAGGTTAGGGATGTTCAACAGAGTCAGCATTGCATTCTAGGAAGAGGGAACAGCACATGGAATATGGCAGGAACATGAGAGCTTGTTAAGTTCTGGGATGGCTGGAGTACACTGTGGATGGGGAGTGGTGGAGAAGTGGCTGGAAGAACTGGTTGGCCAGATGATGGACATTCCATGTTGTGCAAAGGGGATTAGACTTTGTTTTTCAGGAGAGAAAGAGTTGCTACAGGATTTCAACCTGGAAAATGATATTGGATTTATATGTCAGAAGAAACAATCTAGTAATCATGCACAATAAACAGGAGGGGAGTGAGATTGTTGTCCATAAAGAGACAAGTTAAAGGAAAAATTTAGTGTAATAGTACAGGCACATAATGAGTATGGCTTGGACCAGTGACAGGTCTGAGGAGTTAGACTCAAGACTGTTGGCCTGAAGGTGAGAGTATGCTGTGGTCTAGGATGATTCCTTCTGACATGGAGTATGAATCAGTGGTGATGCATTTACTAAGTGAGGGATTGAAAGAAAGGAGGAGCATGTTTTTATAGGTGGGAAGGAAACATACAGGGGTTCAATTTTAAACATGTTGGGTGAATATGCTGAGTTTATTGTGCAGCAAGTCTTCAGGTGGCGATACCTGATAGGCACTGAATATATTCATCTGGAAGCCAGCCAGAAAAGTGGTCTTTGCTTAAGATAGGGATTTGTGAGTCTTTAGTGTATTTGGGGGGTTGAAGATGTGGAAGAATATGTAGAGTGAAAGAAGGTAGCTTTGGTTAGTAATAATATTTATTTACTCATTACTCTGTGCCAGGTACTGTGCTAAATGCCTTACGTTGACCATCTCCTTCAGTCCTCATGACAGTTCTTCAGGGTTGGTATTTATTATTATTATTGCTACTTTTCTGATATTACAGTCCCAGAGAGATTGTGATTTGCCCCAGATCATCAGATTAACTCCAGAAGCCTTACTCATCTTCAGAGCATTACATTTCCTCTCCAATTTGAGAGAGAGTTAAATTGAAAGGACCAGGAAAGACAGAATTAGTAATTGGAGAACAGAGGACGTAAGAGAGAAGGTCACCAAAACTAAAAGAGGAGAGAAACAGTAAAGGGTGTTGTCAACACTGGAAGTCACAGGTAGATCCAGTAAGGTAAAGATTGAGATAGATATTATTTTGGGAACAAGAAAGATGGAGGGAATTCATTCACTGACCAAATACTTGTTGAGTTACTGCTCTATACCAGGTAATCTTCTAGGAAGATACCGCAGAGAACAAAATAGCCTGAAGTTCTGGAGCCATAGATTCTAATTATCACAAGAAGGAAGATCATCTATTGAAAGTGAGAGGCATTTACTATGGGCAGGCTTTTAAATTATTATAAATCCTGAAGTCTGTCTAAGACAGAGATTATCCCTGTTTTACAGATGAGGAAATTGAAGCTCATTGAGGTTAAGAAACTTGCCTAAGGTCTGGAGGTAGATAGAGGATCTAGGATTGCAATGATTGTGTCTGTGCTCTTTCCATTGTACTATACTGACCTGCATTGGAGTGAAAATGCAAGGAAGGTTTCCTCTGGTGTGTAGGAGTGAAAGTTTGAAATGTCGATCCTGGGAATAAGACAGCCTGCTGTGTACACATGTAATAATAGTCACACAGCAGGCCAGGTGCGGTGGTTCACGCCTGTAGTCCTAGCACTTTGGGAGGCCGAGGCAGGCGGATCACGAGGTCAAAAGATCAAGACCATCCTGGCCAACATGGTGAAACCCCATCTCCACTAAAAATATAAAAATTAGCTGGGCGTGGTGGCGGGTGCCTGTAGTCCTGGCTACTTGGGGCTGAAGCAGGAGAATCACTTGAACCCGGGAGGCGGAGGTTGCAGTGAACTGAGATTGCACCACTGCACTGCAGCCTGGCGACACAGTGAGACTCCATCTCAAAAAAAAAAAAAAGAAAAAAAAATAGTCACACAGCATCGAGGACACCTATATTTGTATTGGCCACAAATTCACACAGTTCTTCAAATGTTATAATAAAAACATTCTCATATGTGGTATTTATCTGTCACTAGTTTAAAAGTTTTCATATTATTATTACTGGATACTCTAACCCCAGTGAATGGGGTAGCCACTGTTATCCCCATTTTACAAATGAGGAAAAGAGTTTCCGAAGTTGTGATTTTGACCAAGGTCCTTGGGTAACAACTGATGAGCTGGATCAGAGTTGAGACCTTTGACTTTCAATCTGGATTTCTTGTGTAGTACAATTCTACTTAATTTTTTTCTTTAAACAGTAGCATTTTTCTTTCTAGTAAGATGTTTATTTTTGAGTTATACTTGACATAATATATGATCATGTTCATTTTCTTAGAACATAAAGAAAAGTAAGCAAAAAAATCACCTGTAATGTTGAGAACCATATTTAACAAAACGACTTTTTAACTTTTGTTTTTCATGAGCTATGTAGATTTTTAACGTAATTATGTTCATGGTATCTATATAACTATCCTCTTTTTTTTCAACTTTGAGAAGATTTTCCCACAATGCTAAATTATTTTGCAAATACATTCCATCTTACTGATATACTATATTTTAAAAATCATTTGCTTGTTAGCCATTGAAGATGTTTTCAGTTTTTCATTATAAATACTGAAGAAGAATTTTTATATATAAATATTTGCACATATCCTATTTCCCTAGGGTAACTTTGTAAAAATGAAATTGCTGGGTCAAAGGAGGTGGATATTTTTAAGGCTCTTTTATTTTATAAAGTCAAAAATATTTTCTAGAAGGACCCTAGCATTTTGCATTCCTCTCAACATTAGTTGTTATTTTTGTAAACATTGTTGTAATAAATGAAAATTGAAATCTTACTGCTTTACTTGCATTTCTGTGATTAATCTGATGTTAAATTGTCTTTCATATCTATTAGCCATCTGCATTCTGTGTTTCATCTGTTTATCCCTTTGTCTGTTTTTTTCTTAGGAATTTGTATTTGTGTCTTCCTCTTGAGATTAAAATGGCAACCCATTGTTGGAGGAGGATAATTTAATGGGCAAAGCATTGCCTTTGAAGTCAAGACCTGAGTTTGAACGCAGTCTGTCTGTTTGTTTATTTATTTATTTATTTTTGAGACAGGGTCTCTCCCTGTAGCCAGGCTGGAGTGCAGTGGTGCAATCTCAGTTCACTGCAACCTCCAACTCCCTGGTTCAAGCTATTCTGCCTCAGCCTCCCAAGTAGCTGGAATTAGAGGCACACGCCACCACGCCCAGCTCATTTTTGTATTTTTAGTAGAGACGGGGTTTCACCATGTTGGCCAGGATGGTCTCTATCTCCTGACCTCATGATCCGCCCGCCTGAGCCTCCTAAAGTACAGGGATTACAAGCATGAGCCACTGCGCCTGGCCCTTATTATTTATTTCATCCTAGCAAATACAGCTTTGGGCAAGTTACTGAACTGCTGAGTGTTTTTCCTCTTCTTTTAAAAAAGTAGTAAAAGACTAAAGAATTTATTTTGGATTTCAGCACTGTTTAGAGAATAATCTACCTCTTGAACATTGATTTGATATTTCATTTATCATATTAACTTCCTAACTGTGCCAACATTTGTTTGGCATGTCTTTTATAATATTTAGAAGCATAAAATATGTCTTCATATATCCAGATCAAATATTTGTCTCTGACAAGCTTTGCAGTTTTTTTCAAACAGAGCCTACACATTTCTTGATCTAGGTTGATTCTGAATTTTCTGTTTGTTACCTCTGTAAACGAGATTTTCCTGTTGCCTGAGGAATGTTGTCTTGAGAGATGTTGTTCAAGCACTGAGAATTCCATGCTCACTTCAGTTTGGGAAACAGATCATAGTGTATTTCTCTTTTGAAGATGTATGGTATTTAAAGTCTTCATAAATTCAGTGATGGACTAACTTGTTTAACTTTGAGAAAAAAATTACTTATCCTTGGAGCACATATTTACTTGTAATCATAATACTGGAATTAAATGACAGTATAGATAGTTTGGTTTATTTGATAAAATTCTAGATTACTGGTATTATTAATTGGCATTTGATTTTAAAGTGTTTAGATTTCATTTAAGTATTAGTAAAATTAAATCTTTAATTCAAAAATTCATAAGCACATTATAAAGCGCCACTTGAGCTTTACTGGCTCTGCTTATTTGACCTCATTAGCCTCTGCCCTAGAGCTCTTATGCTTTTTGTGCCTTCCTGCTTTGTTTAGCCCCCTGATTGGCATTTTGGGGACACGTCTCTGTGCAATGGGCCCCAAGTAGCAGCAGTTGTATCTTTCTTCCAACAAACAGGAAGAAGTGGCCCTGCCTGGGTTACTCCTTTCCCAGCAGAGGTTTGGCCAGGTTTATGCACAGGCATCGTTGTTTTTATTTTGAGCATGTGTGTGAGAAAGGGATGGGTAGTTGCAGAAGCTGAGTGTTTAAGAGGGCTAGGGCAAGAAGAACTTGTACAGAGAGTGACAGGGACATGGGGAAGGAAGGGAAGGTAGAGAGATTAAAGCCAAGAAGGAGTAATGAGGTGCTGGCCAATATGTGAGACAGATGTAAAAGGCCAGTATTTTGGTACATGGATACCTTGTTTTATTGCACTTTACAGATATTGCAATTTTTACAAATTAAAGGTTAATGGCAACCATGTGTCAAGTCTATGGGCACCATTTTTCCATCAGCATGTGCTGACTTCATATCTGTCACATGTTGGTAATTCTCACAAGATTTCAAACTTGTCATTATTATATTTCTTGTGGTGCTCTATGATCAGTGATCTTTGACGTTACTATTGTAATTGTTTTAAGCACCATGAATGACACCCATATAAGATGACAAACTTAATGGATAAATGTTGAATGACTTCTGACTGCTCCGCTGACCAGCCATTCCTGTCATTCTTCCTCTCCTTGGGCCCTCCCTAGTCTCCAGTATTGAAATTAGGCCAATTAATAACCCTATAGTGACCTCTAAGTGTTCAACTGAAAGAAGGAGTCATAGGTCTCTCACTTTAAATCAAAAGCTAGAAATGATTAAACTTAGTGGGAAAGTGTGTCAAAAGCTGAGATAGGCTGAAAGCTTGGCCTCTTGCGCCAATTAGCAAAAGTGCTAATTCAGTGAACACACGAATGATAAGAAAGAGAAACAGCCTTATTGTTAATGTAGAGAAAATTTTAGTGGCCTTAATAGAAGAGCAAACAAACCACAGCATTCCCTTAAGCAAAAGCCTAATTCAGGATAAGACTCTAGCCCTCTTCAATTCTGTGAAGGCTTGAGAAAGATGAGGAAGTTTTAGAAGAAAAGTTTGAAGCTAGCAGAAGTTGGTTCATGAGGTTTAAGGAAAGCAGCTGCCTCCATAAAATACAAATGCAAGATGAAGCAGAAGTGCTAATGTAGAAGCTACAGCAAGTTATCTAGCTAAGATCATTGAATGAACAGATCATTAAAGAACAGATTTTTGATGTAGTTGAAAAAGCAGTTTTCTATTGGAAGAAGATGGCATCTAAGACTTTCATAGCTAGAGAGAAGTCAAGGCCTGCTTTGAAGCTTCAAAGGACAGGCTGACTCTTTTTAGTGACTAATGCACCTGGTGACTTTAAGTTGAAGCCAGTGCTCACTTGCCATTCCCCAAATCCTAGGGCCCTTAAGAATTATACTAAATCTACTCTGCCTATGTTCCATAAATGGAATAGCAAAGCCTAGATGACAGCACATGTGTATATAGCATAGTTTACTGAATATTTTAGGCCCACTGTTGAGACCTTCTGCTCAGGAAAAAAGATGCCTTTCAAAATATTTCTGCTCATTAACAGTGCATCTGGTCACCCAAGAGCAGTGATGGAGATTAGTGTTGTTTTCATGCCTGCTAAGACAACATCCATTCTGCAGCCCATGGATCAAGGGGTAATTTTGACTTTCATGTCTCATTATTTAAGAAATAAGGTTATAGCTACCACAAATAGTGATTTCTCTGATGGATCTGGGCAAAATAAATTGAAAACCTTCCAGAGAAAGGATTCACCATTCTAGATGCCATAGAACATTCATGATTCACAGGAAGAGGTCAAAATATCAACATGAACAAGAGCTTGGAAGAAGCTGATTTTAACCCTCATGGATGACTGAGAGGTTCAAGACTTGAATAGAGAGAGAAAGTAACTACAGATGTGGTGGAAATCACAAGAGACCTAGATTTAGAAGTGGAACCTGAAGATGTGACCGAATTGCTGCCATCTCATGGTAAAACTTGAATGGATAAGGAGTTGCTTCTTATGGATAAGCAAAGAAAGTGGTTTTATGGAACGGAATCCACTCCTGGTGAAGATGCTGTGAACATTGTTTAACTGACAACAAAGGATTTAGACTATTATATAAACTTAGTTGATAAAGTAGCAGCAGGGTTTGAGAAGACTGACTCCAATTTTGAAAGAAGTTCTACCAGGGGTAAATGCTGTCAAACACCATTGTATGCTGCAGAGAAATCTTTCATGAAAGAGTTGATTGATGCAGCAAACTTTATTGTTGTCCTATTATAATAAATTGCCATAGCCACCCCAACCTTCTGCAACTACCAGTCTGATCAGTCAGCAGCCACCAACATCAAGGCAAGACCCTCCCCCTGCAAAAGTTTAGGACTTGCTGAAGGCTCAGATGATTATTAGCATATTTTAGCAATAAAATATTTTTAATTAAGATATGTACGTTTGTTTTTTAGCCATAATGCTATTGCACGCTTAATAGACTACAATATAGTGTAAAATAACTTTTCTATGTACTGGGAAACCAAAACATTTGTGTGACTTGCTTTATTGCAATATTTGCTTTATCACAGTGATCTGGAATAGAACTTGCAATATCTCCAACGTATGCCAGTACTTAAAAATGGCACAGAATAGCAAAAACTAATAAAACCAATAAAAACAAAGAGCAAAAACAACTATTACAGCTATTAATATTAGTATAAACATCTATTCTTATCTATGTATCAATCACTGGTGTTATGTACAAAAACTGTTGATTTTTTGGTGTGTAGTACCACAAATTCTGATAGGTTTTCAGTAGATTTTTCTGAGTATTCTAGATAGATGTCTATTGTCTACATACAATGAAAAATAGTTCTTTTTTTTTCCTTATAGTTTTACCAGCTAAATATCTTGTCTTGGCCAGAAACTTGTAGGGAAATATTAAATAACAGTGCTAACTGGCATCTATTTTATTCCTTTTGGAAATGCCAAATATATATTATGAGATTTGAAAGGTTTTTGATTTGTTTCTATCATGTTAAATGTCCTTCCATTTATAGTTTAAGAATCAGTGTCAGGAGTGGATGCTGAATTCATATGAAACGTCTCTTCAATTCTTATTCATGTGATGGATTTTCCTAATATTACACCTTCACTATATAAAACCCTTAGTATAAACTATATTTGCTCTTAGTGGATTATTTTTAATGTAACTTAATATTTTATTGAGCATCTTTGCACCTATGTTTTTAAGTGAGATTAGTTTATATAGTTGTGGGTAGAGGGCCAGTGCTATCTTTAATTTTTTATTTTAGCTTTAGAATTATGCTTATGTTCCAGAATAATTTATATAGCATTAGAGTGAGCCTTTTCCTCAAAGCACTGTTTAAAACCATCTTCTAGGGTTTGGTTGTTGGCCAGGCGTGGTGGCTTGCACTGGTAATCCCAGCACTTTGAGAGGCTGAGGTAGGATGATTGCTTGAACCTAACAGTTTGAGACTAGCCTGTGCAACACAGTGAGACAAAAAAATTTAAAAATCAGCCAGGCGTGATGTAGTGTGTGCCTGTAGTCCCAGGTACTCAGGATGCTAAGGTGGGAGGCTGCAATGGGTAGTGATTGTGCCACTGTATTCCAGCCTGGGCAACAGTAAGACCCTGTTTCAAAAAAAAATAAAAATAAAATAAAAAATAAAGTTTAGTTATCTTTGTTGGTAGTTTTTGTTTCTGTGCTTATTTTGAGTGGGGAGCTGTAAGGGTCATGATCTTTTGATTTTCTGTTCCTTGGTTTAATTTGGTATTCTCATTTTAAGAAGCTTTTCTGTGTCATTTTTTTTAAAGATGAGTAGGAAAGGATAGATTAGGATTTTTTTTTCTTTTTTGTCTTTTGTAATTTTGAATCATTAGAAAATGCTTATCAGTCAAAACATTCTTTATTAATCTTTATGAAAGTCAGTAAACTTTGGCCTTTTCTTAGATACATGTCAGAGAGCCAAGCATATTCTAGCTAATACCTTGTGCTTCTTACAGAGATCAGCAGGCAAAATAAGCTCATTCAAGAAAAAAAGGATAACTTGTTAAAATTGATTGCTGAAGTAAAAGACAAAAAACAGGAATTGGAAGTACTGACTGCAAATATCCAGGATCTTAAGGAAGAATATTCTAGGAAGAAGGAAAGTAAGTTTCCTCTTATAAACATACTGATCTAAAATGGAAAGTGGTGATGGTTCACCTTTATTAAGTACATCTTTCCTGTTCCAGTTCATTGCTAAAAATGGATTACAGTACCTCAGGGCATAACCAGCCACTCATCTCTGCAAGATGTCATTAAAATTAACTAACTGGGTTTTATTTTCTTTTGTCTTACTTAAAGGACCTTCTTTTGTGATTTTTAATATAATCAGTAATAATGAAATTGATAGGAGGTTTTAATTAAGCAGAGTGAGAAATGGTGTCCCTAAATAAAATTTGCTTTGGACAAGCCATAGTGTACTTTATGCAACAAAGATTTATTGACCATACATTCTCTGCCAGGTAATATTAAGCGTGCTTTTTATGCTGCAAAATCTCTTATGTATAAACAACTTTCATATTCAAATGAATGCATCTTTTAGAAAGGAGCCTTGTTTGCTCACAAACTAGGTAATCTATTCTTCGAATCTGAAAATAGCAAAGTTTGTTTTGTAAATGCTTTTTCTTGTGGAGTTCTTATCCAAGTCTAAATTGTGAAATTATTTTTCTCATTACTTAGGGACTATTTTGCTACTTTAAAGTATATTTAGGGACTATTGTGCTAACTTAAAAAAAAAAAAAGAAAAAACTAAACTAGCATGAAATAAGGCTGACCTCTCATAAGAAATAGTTATGCTTAAAGGAAGAGAACATTTTCTCTTGAAGCAATTGGTTATCTAGAAAAAAAGCACAATAGTATAAATGAAGTCTGTCTATTTCTATGCCAGCCATACAAATCCCTGGCCTATTTACTTATGCTACTACATAATAAAGTAAGACAAGGCTTATTCTTCTCACTGTCTGTATACATTTTCTTGAGCAGTTTTTCCTTCCAACTTGAATGAACAGAAGCTTCTTTTAGCCAACTGGTAGATATAGGAACAATAAATGGAAGCAGATTTATAGGCTTGGCATCATTTTATAGTTGATTTTAAGTTTAACAAATTAACTCAGTGAGCATTAATTTACTATTATTTAAAACATTTAGTATTGTGTGTGTTTTTTAATCACAGCTATTTCTACTGCTAATAAAGCGAATGCAGAGAGGTTGAAAAGGCTGCAGAAATCTGCAGACTTGTATAAAGATCGACTTGGACTAGAAATTCGAAAAATTTATGGTAAGTTTTTTAATATAAATAAAATATAGGAGATTAGAAAACTGTATCTTTTCTTAAGTAGAGGAAAATTTTAAAAATATTTTCAACTAAAATAATGACCACATTAACTTTCTAGAAAATAGGAAAAAATTACAATTTTTAAATTATTCTAACATAGCTACTGATGCTGTAGTTATTTATCATTCGGTATTTTAATAAATGTATTTTTGGCATGATTGTCAGCATGCAAATAATTTTTGTTGTTCCTATCAGCATTGTATTCTGAGCATTTCCTCAGTTGCTATAGTCTTCATAATGGTAACTTTTAAATAGTGATGTAATAATTCATTCTATTAATATAGCATAATTTATTCAACCATTTATCTATTGTTTAACACATATTTTGCTTCTACCAACATTTGGATTCTGCCGGTTTTTTCAGTTTTAGAAATACAGTCATCCCCGCTTATTCACGGTTTCTGTTACCTATGTTCAACCGTGGTCTGATGATATTAAATGGATGAGTATGGTACAATAAGATATTGTGAGAGGGAGAGAAGCCACATTCATATAACTTTTATTATAGTATGTTGTTGTAATTGTTCTGTTTTATTATTAGTTGTTGTTAATCTCTTTCTGTGCCTAATTTACAACTTAAACTTTATCATAGGTATGTATGTATAGGAAAATACATACTATGGACAGTCCCTGACTTATGATAGTTCAACTTACAATTTTTTGACTTTATAATCAGTTTATCAGGGTGTTAAATGCATTTTTGCCTTACAATGTTTGTGACTTTCGATGTGTTTATTGGCACATAATGCCATTGTAAGTCAAAGAGCATCTGTTTACATGGGGTTTGGTACTATGGTTTCAGGCATCTGTTGGGGTCTTGGAACATATTTCTCCCTGGTGGATAAAGGGGGACTATTGTAAACCAGTGAGCATAGACCTTCCCATTTTCTTTGTATGGTTTTTCATAGAATTATTTCCCAGAGAGGAATTACTAGGCTAAAACACATGAATATTTGGATGCCTGTTGCATGTATATCACATGTACATCGCTAATGTATGGCAATGTCTGTTGTGTCTGGGCTTCCCAAGATCACTCTCAGGTTTGGTGATTCACTAGAAGGAATTAGCATATAGTCATATTCATAGCTAAGATTTACTGTAGCAAAAGGATACAGAACAGAATCAGCAAAGAAACAATAGCACGTGGGGCAAAGTCTACAGGAAACCTGGCACAAGGTTTCAAGAGTCCTAACCCAGTAGAGTCAAACAGGATGTGCTAATTCATTCAGCATCAAATTGTGACAACACATGTGAAGTGTTGTCTACCAGGAAGCTCATTAGAGGTTCTGGAAGCTTATGCCTGGTTCTCCTTGGACTTTACTCCATGTACCTTTTCCCTTTGCTGATTTTGCTATATCCTTTTGCTGTAATAAATCATAGCCCTGAGTATGGCCATATGCTGCTGAGTGAATCCTATGAGTTCTCCTAGTGAATCATAAAAAAGACCGCAGCAGCCAAGTTCATTCCATTTTATGGCTGAATAATGTTCCATTGTATGTGTGTACTATATCCATTCATCTGTTGGTGGGCACTGGGTTATTTTCACTTTTTGGCTACTATGAATAATGCTGCTATGAACATCGGCATACAGTTATCTACTTGAGTCTCTGTTTTCAATTCTTTCAGCTATATACTTAGGAGTGGAATTGCTGGGCCATATTGTAATTCTATATTTAAACTTTTTGAGGATCTGCCAAACTGTTTTTCACAGTGGCTGTACCATTTTACATTTCTACCAGCAATGTACTAGGGTTCCAGTTTCTCCACATCCTCACCAACACTGTTATTTTCCATTTATTTATTTGCCATCCTACTGGGTATGAAATGGTATCTCATTGTAGTTTCGGCTTACATTTACATAATGACTAATGATGTTGAGCATCTTTTCGTGTACTTAATGGCCATTTTTATATATTCTTTGGAGAAATGTCCTTTCAGATTTTTTGCCCATTATTGAATTGGGTGGTTTTTAGTTGTAGGAGTTTTAAATACATTCTATGTATTCAACCTTTATCAGATAAATGATTGCAAATATTTTCTCCCATTCTTTAGGTTGTCTTTTCCTTCTCTTGATAGTGTTCTTTAAAGGACAAAAGTTTTTAATTTTAACAAAGTCCAATTTATCTGGTTTTTCTTTTGTTGACCGTATTTTTGATGTCATATTGAAACTATATTTTAAAACGAATTTGTAACTTCTGCATTTGGAAATGTTGGTTACATGACTGTATATACTTAGCAGTGCAGATATTGATCAAAGATGGAGTAAGAAAGGGTATCTCCATTGAAAGCTTTGACACACTAAGTAGTTTAATCTCTTTTCAGGTGAGAAATTGCAGTTTATATTCACTAATATTGACCCTAAGAATCCTGAGAGCCCATTTATGTTTTCCTTGCATCTCAATGAAGCAAGGGACTATGAAGGTATGTACTAATATCTCCTAACTGGTATTTAAGATTGGCATTCCAAAATGTTATTTCAATCAGCATATAAAGTAATATGGAGGAAAGTAATAGCTCCAGACTCTATTGCTTCCTTTTTCAGTCTTGCTTCTTGGAGT
The DNA here is from genome assembly GCF_028885655.2 of Pongo abelii. Classification (NCBI taxonomy): domain Eukaryota; kingdom Metazoa; phylum Chordata; class Mammalia; order Primates; family Hominidae; genus Pongo; species Pongo abelii. The sequence continues at coordinate 71,449,081 of NC_071996.2, read as the reverse complement.
ATAGTCTTCTAAAGGAAGTGAATATAGTCTTGATTTATAGATATTATCTAGGATCCTTAATAAGTAGCATCTCTTCAGGATGGCACAGTGCCACAGTGTCTGAACAATCTAAAAACAAAGATCACTGCGTTCATGTGCAAATATGAATTGTCCTTTTAGATAACTTTTTTAAAAACTGAAGCTTTAAAGACTATGGCTGCTTAAATGTGAATATTAGAATTTATCCAGGTAGATGATTTTAAAATCAAATGTGAAGTCATCAGAATTTAACAATTTATTTTCCCAAAAATACATTTTTGAAAAACTATTTCATCCTCAAAATCTCACACATTGATAATAAAGGTTAGTTACTGATTCTACAGCTGGCCAAAAGGCCTTTGATTTATAAGGAATATATATCATTAATAATAATGTGAACAAGAAGAGAATAGAAATATATTTATCTCTTGTTTATTCTTCTAATGCCCCTGTAGAAGTAATCCTTCATTTATTGGAATTCATAAAAATCGTTCTCAGCTCATTACACCTGTGCTATCATCTTAAAGCCTTTGTAGCTGACAGACACTCAGGTGAACTGCTGAGCTGGCACAGCGCTGTGCCCTGGTGACTCAGTTCCTATTCCTGGGGAATTTATATTTTGACAATCTGATTCTTATACAGATGTTTGGGTTTTTTTTCTCTCTCGATAAATATCTTCCAATCTAATTAGTGCTAGATTTTTAAAAGCAAGCCCCAAAAACCTCTTATCTAGCTTTTCGATTTTCTCTAAATTGGATATTCTCTTATGGTATAATCTGATAGTACATGATAGTATATTAAAATAGAATATACAGGATACATTTTGGACCAGATGTCCTTTGCCATTGTTTCTCTGCTGTGGTCATGGACCTTGTTTCCTAAGCAATCTGTACCAGAGAGCTGGAAATCTGATAATGGGTGAATTTCTTTTCCTTTGACCACCTTCACTGGAGACTTGTCCCAGTGTACCAGCTGGTACAACTACATACAAGGACAATACTGTTATTTGTGACTTTGAGTCTCATTTGATTAATAGCCCCTGTAAATACCACTGTTGGAATAGCAACCACATTTTCTAATGCCTGCCATTTCACTTGGAAAATTCTAGATATTTCTTTCATAATTGTAAGTTATTAAGGCTGGGCATTGAAAATTGTTCTTTTTTCAGGCTGGGCATGGTGGCTCACACCTGTAATCCCAGCACTTTGGGAAGCGGAGGCAGGCGGATCACTTGAGGTCAGGAATTCAAGACCAGCCTGGGTAACATGGCGAAACCCTGCCTCTACTAAAAATACAAAGGTTAGCTGGATATGTTACCTATAATCCCAGCTACTCAGAAAGCTGAGGCAAAAGAACTGCTTGAAGCCAGGAGGCAGAGTTTGCAGTGAGCTGAGATCACACCACTGTACTTCCAGGCTTGGTGACAAATCAAGAGTCTGTCTCAAAAAAAAAAGAAAATTGTTCTTTTTTTTTTTTTTTTTTAATCCAGTGGTCAGAAATGAAAAGTCAGTCAAACCAAAGTTTTGCAGACAAAAATGACTTAACAGTTTTAAAAAAAACTTTAAATAGTTAAAACAAAATATATAAGTTTAAGATGATGGGCATGATCATTCTGCATCACTAAACTCTTCAATTCTTGAGTGCCATCTGTTTAAATTTAAAGCAAGATTATAGTACTTAAGATTTGAATATTTAGAGATTAAACGAAGGAAAGGTCCAAAAGATAGTTGGCATAGGAAAATCAAGTGTATCCTTTTTTGCTCAAAGAATTTCATTAAGATGGAATTGACATTCAAACCAGATGAGAGCATCTAAATTAGAAATACTTCTCTGCCATAAAATAATCTCATTCTAATTGTCTTTGATTTTTTTTTTTCTAGTGTCAGATAGTGCCCCTCATCTTGAGGGCCTAGCAGAATTTCAAGAGAATGTAAGGAAGACCAACAATTTTTCAGCTTTTCTTGCCAATGTTCGGAAAGCTTTTACTGCCACGGTTTATAATTAACATACAAATAGTGTATATAAAAACGGTTTGTTTTTCTTCTCTATTTTGTATCTTTTTTTCTTTCTTTCTTTTTTTATTATTATTATACTTTAAGTTTTAGGGTACATGTGCGCAACATGCAGGTTTGTTACATATGTATACATGTGCCATGTTGGTGTGCTGCATCCATTAACTTGTCATTTAGCATTAGGTATATCTCCTAATGCTATCCCTCCCACCTCCCCCCACCCCACAACAGTCCCCAGTGTGTGATGTTCCCCTTCCTGTGTCCATGTGTTCTCATTGTTCAATTCCCACCTATGAGTGAGAACATGCAGTGTTTGGTTTTTTGTCCTTGCGACAGTTTGCTGAGAATGATGGTTTCCAACTTCATCCATGTCCCTACAAAGGACATGAACTCATAATTTTTTATGGCTGCATAGTATTCCATGGTGTATATGTGCCACATTTTCTTAATCCAGTCTATCATTGTTGGACATTTGGGTTGGTTCCAAGTCTTTGCTATTGTGAGTAGTGCCACAATAAACATACGTCTGCATGTGTCTTTATAGCAGCATGATTTATAATCCTTTGGGTGTATACCCAGTAATGGGATGGCTGGGTCAAATGGTATTTCTAGTTCTAGATCCCTGAGGAATCGCCACACTGTCTTCCACAATGGTTGAACTAGTTTACAGTCCCACCAACAGTGTAAAAGTGTTCCTATTTCTCCACATCTGTTGTGGAGAAAAAGTGTTCCTATTTCTCCAGCACCTGTTGTTTCCTGACTTTTTAATGATCGCCATTCTAACTGGTATGTGATGGTATCTCATTGTGGTTTTGATTTGCATTTCTCTGATGGCCAGTGATGGTGAGCATTTTTTCCTGTGTTTTTTGGCTGCATAAATGTCTTGTTTAGATAAGTGTCTGTTCATATCCTTCGCCCACTTTTTGATGGGGTTGTTTGTTTTTTTCTTGTAAATTTGTTTGAGTTTATTGTAGATTCTGGATATTAGCCCTTTGTCAGATGAGTAGGTTACAAAAATTTTCTCCCATTCTGTAGGTTGCCTGTTCACTCTGATGGTGGTTTCTTTTGCTGTGCAGAAGCTCTTTAGTTTAATTAGATCCCATTTGTCAATTTTGGCTTTTGTTGCCATTGCTTTTGGTGTTTTAGACATGAAATCCTTGCCCATGCCTATGTCCTGAATGGTATTGCCTAGGTTTTCTTCTAGGGTTTTTATGGTTTTAGCTCTAACATGTAAGTCTTTAATCCATCTTGAATTAATTTTCGTATAAGGTGTAAGGAAGGGATCCAGTTTTAGCTTTCTACATATGGCTAGCCAGTTTTCCCAGCACCATTTATTAAATAGGGAATCCTTTCCCCATTGCTTGTTTTTGTCAGGTTTGTCAAAGATCAGATGGTTGTAGATATGTGGCATTATTTCTGAGGGCTCTGTTATGTTCTATTGATCTATATCTCTGTTTTGGTACCAGTACCATGCTGTTTTGGTTACTGTAGCCTTGTAGGTTAGTTTGAAGTCAGATAGCGTGACGCCCCCAGCTTCGTTCTTTTGGCTTAGGATTGACTTGGCAATGCAGGCTCTTTTTTGGTTCCATATAAACTTTGAAGTAGTTTTTTCCAATTCTGTGAAGAAAGTCATTGGTAGCTTGATGGGGATGGCGTTGAATCTATAAATTACCTTGGGCAGTATGGCCATTTTCACAATTGATTCTTCGTATCCATGAGCATGGATTGTTCTTTCGTTTGTTTGTGTCTTCTTTTATTTTGCTGAGCAGCGGTTTGTAGTTCTCCTTGAAGAGGTCCTTCCCATCCCTTGTAAGTTGGATTCCTAGATATTTTATTCTCTTTGAAGCAATTGTGAATGGGAGTTCACTCATGATTTGGCTCTCTGTCTGTTATTGGTGTATAAGAATGCTTGTGATTTTTGCACATTGATTTTGTATTCTGAGACTTTGCTGAAGTTGCTTATCAGCTTAAGGAGATTTTGGGCTGAGACAGTGGGGTTTTCTAGATATACAATCGTGTCATCTGCAAACAGTGACAATTTGATTTCCTCTTTTCCTAATTGAATGCCCTTTATTTCCTTCTCCTGCCTGATTGCCCTGGCCAGAACTTCTAACACTATGTTGAATAGGAGTGGTGAGAGACGGCATCCCTGTCTTGTGCCCGTTTTCAAAGGGAATGCTTCCAGTTTTTGCCCATTCAGTATGATATTGGCTGTGGGTTTGTCATAGATAGCTCTTATTATTTTGAGATACGTCCCATCAATACCTAATTTATTGAGAGTTTTTAGCATGAAGAGTTGTTGAATTTTGTCAAAGGCCTTTTCTGCATCTATTGAGATAATCATGTGTTTTTTGTCTTTGGTTCTGTTTATATGCTGGATTACGTTTATTGATTTTCATATGTTGAACCAGCCTTGCATCCCAGGGATGAAGCCCACTTGATCATGGTGGATAAGCTTTTTGATGTGTTGCTGGATTTGGTTTGCCAGTATTTTATTGAGGATTTTTGCATCAATGTTCATCAAGGATATTGGTCTAAAATTCTCTTTTTTGGTTGTGTCTCTGCCAGGTATCAGGATGATGCTGGCCTCATAAAATGAGTTAGGGAGGATTCCCTCTTTTTCTGTTGATTGGAATAGTTTCAGAAGGAATGGTACCAGCTCCTCCTTGTACTTCTGGTAGAATTCGGCTGTGAATCCATCTGGTCCTGGACTTTTTTTGGTTTGTAAGCTATTAATTATTGCCTCAATTTCAGATCCTGTTATTGGTCTATTCAGAGATTCAACTTCTTCCTGGTTTAGTCTTGGAGAGTAAATGTGTCAAGGAATTTATCCATTTCTTCTAGATATTCTAGTTTATTTGCGTAGAGGTGTTTATAGTATTCTCTGATGGTAGTTTGTTTCTGTGGGATCAGTGGTGATATCCCCTTTGTCATTTTTTATTGCATCTATTTGATTCTTCTCTCTTTTCTTCTTTATTAGTCTTGCTAGCGGTCTATCAATTTTGTTGATCTTTTCAAAAAACCAGCTCCTGGATTCATTGATTTTTTGAAGGGTTTTTTGTGTCTCTATTTCCTTCAATTCTGCTCTCATCTTAGTTATTTCTTGCCTTCTGCTAGCTTTTGAATGTGTTTGCTCTTGCTTCTCTAGTTCTTTTAATTGTGATGTTAGGGTGTCAATTTTAGATCTTTCCTGCTTTCTCTTGTGGGCATTTAGTGCTATAAATTTCCCTCTACACACTGCTTTGAATGTGTCCCAGAGATTCTTGTATGTTGTGTCTTTGTTGTCGTTGGTTTCAAAGAACATCTTTATTTCTGCCTTCATTTCGTTATGTACCCAGTAGTCATTCAGGAGCAGGTTGTTCAGTTTCCATGTAGTTGAGTGGTTTTGAGTGAGTTTCTTAATCCTGCATTCTAGTTTGATTGCCCTGTGGTCTGAGAGACAGTTTGTTATAATTTCTGTTCTTTCACATTTGCTGAGGAGTGCTTTACTTCCAACTATGTGGTCAATTTTGGAATAGGTGTGGTGTGGTGCTGAAAAAAATGTATATTCTGTTGATTTGGGATGGAGAGTTCTGTTGATGTCTATTGGGTCTGCTTGGTGCAGAGCTGAGTTCAATTCCTGGGTATCCTTGTTAACTTTCTGTCTTGTTGGTCTGTCTAATGTTGACAGTGGGGTGTTAAAGTCTCCCATTATTATTGTGTGGGAGTGTAAGTCTCTTTGTAGGTCACTAAGGACTTGCTTTATGAATCTGGGTGCTCCTGTATTGGGTGCATATATATTTAGGATAGTTAGCTCTTCTTGTTGAATTGATCTCTTTACCATTATGTAATGGCCTTCTTTGTCTCTCTTGATCTTTGTTGGTTTAACGTCTGTTTTATCAGAGACTAGTATTGCAACTCCTGCCTTTTTTTGTTTTCCATTTGCTTGGTAGATCTTCCTCCATCCCTTTATTTTGAGCCTATATGTGTCTCTGCACATGAGATGGGTTTCCTGAATACAGCACACTCATGGGTCTTGACTCTTTATCCAATTTGCCAGTCTGTGTCTTTTAATTGCAGCATTTAGCCCATTTACATTTAAGGTTAATATTGTTATGTGTGAATTTGATCCTGTCATTATGATGTTAGCTGGTTATTTTGCTCGTTAGTTGATGCAGTTTCTTCCTAGCCTTGATGGTCTTTACAATTTGGCATGTTTTTGCAGTGGCTGGTACTGGTTGTTCCTTTCCATGTTTATTGCTTCCTTCAGGAGCTCTTTTAGGGCAGGCCTGGTGGTGACGAAATCTCTCAGCATTTGCTTGTCTGTAAAGGATTTTATTTCTCCTTCACTTATGAAGCTTAGTTTGGCTGGATATGAAATTCTGGGTTGAAAATTCTTTTCTTTAAGAATGTTGAATATTGGCCCCCACTCTCTTCTGGCTTGTAGAGTTTCTGCTGAGAGGTCAGTTGTTAGTCTGATGGGCTTTCCTTTGTGGGTAACCCGACCTTTCTCTCTGGCTGCCCTTAACATTTTTTCCTTCATTTCAACTTTGGTGAATCTGACAATTATGTGTGTTGGAGTTGCTCTTCTCAAGGAGTATCTTTGTGGCGTTCTCTGTATTTCCTGAATCTGAATGTTGGCCTGCCTTGCTAGATTGGGGAAGTTCTCCTGGATAATATCCTGCAGAGTGTTTTCCAACTTGGTTCCATACTCCCCGTCACTTTCGGGTACACCAATTAGACGTAGATTTGGTCTTTTCACATAGTCCCATATTTCTTGGAGGCTTTGTTCGTTTTTTTTATTCTTTTTTCTCTAAACTTCTCTTCTCGCTTCATTTCATTCATGTTGTCTTCCATCGCTGATACCCTTTCTTCCAGTTGATTGCATCGGTTACTGAGGCTTGTGCATTCGTCATGTAGTTCTTGTGCCGTGGTTTTCAGCTCCATCAGGTCCTTTAAGGACTTCTCTGCATTGGTTATTCTAGTTATCCATTCGTCTAATTTTTTTTCAAAGTTTTTAACTTCTTTGCCATTGGTTCGAACTTCCTCCTTTAGCTTGGAGTGGTTTGATATTCTGAAGCCTTCCTCTCTCAACTCATCAAAGTCATTCTCTATCCAGCTTTGTTCCGTTGCTGGTGAGGAGCTGCGTTTCTTTGGATGAGGAGAGGCGCTCTGATTTGTAGAGTTTCCAGTTTTTCTGCTCTGTTTTTTCCCCATCTTTGTGGTTTTATCTGCCTTTGGTCTTTGATGATGGTGACGTACAGATGGGTTTTTGGTGTGGATGTGCTTTCTGTTTCTTAGTTTTCCTTCTAACAGTCAGGACCCTCAGCTGCAGGTCTGTTGGAGTTTACTGGAGGTCCACTCCAGACCCTGTTTGCCTGGGTATCAGCAGCAGTGGCTGCAGAACAGCAGATATTGGTGAACCGCAAATGCTGCTGCCTGATTGTTCCTCTGGAAGTTTTGTCTCAGAGGAGTACCTGGCCGTGTGAGGTGTCAGTCTGACCCTACTTGGGGGTGCCTTCCAGTTAGGCTACTCGGGGGTCAGGGACCCACTTGAGGCAGTCTGCCCGTTCTCAGATCTCAAGCTGCGTGCTGGGAGAACCACTACTCTCTTCAAAGCTGTCAGACAGGGACATTTAAGTCTGCTGAGGTTATTGCTGTCTTTTGTTTGTCTGTGCCCTGCCCCCGGAGGTGGAGCCTACAGAGGCAGACAAGCCTCCTTGAGCTGTGGTGGGCTCCACCCAGTTTGAGCTTCCTGGCAGCTTTGTTTACCTACTGAAGCCTGAGTAATGGCGTGCGCCCCTTCCCCAGCCTCGCTGCCACCTTGCAGTTTGATCTCAGACTGCCGTGCTAGCAATGAGCGAGGCTCCGTGGGCGTAGGACCCTCTGAGCCAGGTGCGGGATATAATCTCCTGGTGTGCCGTTTGATAAGCCCGTTGGAAAAGCACAGTATTAGGGTGGGCGTGACCTGATTTTCCAGATGCCGTCTGTCACCCCTTTCTTTGACTAGGAAAGGGAATTCCCTGACCCCTTGTGCTTCCTGGGTGAGGCGATGCCTCGCCCTGCTTCGGCTCACGCACGGTGCGCTGCACTCACTGTCCGGCACTCCCCAGTGAGATGAACCTGGTACCTCAGTTGGAAATGCAGAAATCACCCGTCTTCTGCGTCGCTCACTCTGGGAGCTGTAGATTGGAGCTGTTCCTAGTTGGCCATCTTGGCTCCACCTGTAACTCTTTTTAAAAGAATTCTCATCGGCTATCTGCCTGTAATTCTTTGGTATTTTTGTAACATTCTGTGTGGCATACTTCTTTCAATCACAGTAGTCCATCCTTATCTGCAGTTTTGCTTTCCACAGTTTCAGTTACCCACAGTCAACTGTGATCCAAAAATATTAAATGAGTAGACTGCAGGACAAGATATTTTGAGAGAAAGAAACATTTCATATACATAACTTTTGTTACTGTATGTTATAATTATTCTATTCTATTACTTATTGTTGTTAATCTCTTACTGTGCCTAATTTGTAAATAAAGTTTTATCATAGATATTTATGTATGGAGAAAAAATAGTCTATATCAGATTTAGCACTATCTAAGCTTTCAGACATCTACTGGAGGTCTTGTAACATCCCCCACAGGTAAGGGAGAAGTACTGTATTTTAATTAAAATCTTAGGGAAACATGTAAACTAAAATGTGTTCGTTTAATTAATGAAAGATAATTAGTTTACTACTTTTTTTTTTTTTTTTTCTGTAAATGTCAGGCATGACTAACTTATGGCGGGCACTGGGAATGGAAATTTGTTCAACCTGCACTGTGTTTCAGTGGTCTCCAAGCTTTTGGACCACTTAATATGGACTCAATATTAAAAAATTAAAAGGATGGGCCCAACCTAAGGTTGACAGTTTTTAATATGTACTGGGCAAAATAAACTCTACTATCTTACTATCAACCTAATGTCAAAAAAGAAAGAATATTTTTACCTTACACCAAGAGAGATCTATAATTAGAATAAAGGACAGTCCTTCACATCAGAAGAAAGTTGGCAGCATTTTACTAGGATATATTTTTGAAAATCTAAATGTAGAAATTTATAAACAGTTTCCATTTTGTAATGTTTGCCATTTAATTGTGGTCCGGATATAAGTTTGTCATCTTGGGAATCTGTTTACCATAGACTAGAGTTCAAACGTCAACTTTTTCTAGGACTTTTTTTTTTTGTCGTCATCTTTTCTGTGTAAGTTTGATGGCATTTAAGTATGCTAGCTATAGTGAAAGCTACATAATACTGTTTCAGTATATCTTGAGCACACCTAAAAGCTATAGAACAATGGCTTCCATGCCTTCAGTTGCTTCTCTTGCCTTCTCCCTGAGTAGTCTGGGGGAAAATTCACACTTGTTGCCCTGTTAGTGAGAGTAGGAAGGGAGTTTCAGAGCAGCCTCTCTCAGTGGCTGCTGTAGAGGCAGAAAAATGTGATACCTTTCCTCATCCATCGTAAGGGTCATAGCCAACACTCCTATAGCAAAAGACAGATTAACAAGAGAAAAACACCATAAATTTATTTAATCTAAGTTTTATGTGACATGGGAGGCTTCAGAAATGAAAACTCAAATATGCAGGTAAAACTGTCTGTTTTTATGCTTATGTTTGACAAAGAATGGAAGAATAGACAGCCATGTAGAAACGTGATTGGACAAACAGGTGCGATGTAGTGGGAATAAACTGAAGAAACCCACAAGGCCTGTCTGTTCAGGTCTTTCTTGGTCTTTCTGTGTAGCTTTCCTTCTTCCTGGGCATGGGGCAGGACCCTTATCGAAGGAGGGTCTTACGACATAGAAAGGGCGGGGAAAGATGGAATAATATTTCTAGGTTTTACGGCTTACTTTGGAGAAGAGGGGAGCAAGAAGCAGGAAGGCAGTAAAAGGTCAGAGACCTTGGTTCTGAGGCTGCTTCTGAAGCCTTCTAATCTCTCTTAGTTCAAAGTACTCAGCATGCTAAAGCACCATACTTTGGAGTATCATGTTCTGAACCCTAACACTGCTCATACCTAGGACTTGGCTCAAGGCTTTGCTCATTGGCATATAGTAGTAGAACTTATCTGAGAAGAATGCTATGGCCTGGTGGAGATGTTATCACTGACACATGCCAGTGTGTAGACCAGCTTTTAGGGACCATTGATTGGTATTTTCTCTGTAGAGATAAAAGGCTAATAAACTGCCCTGGTGATTGGAATGGGTGCTACTAACAATAGACATATCCTATTTCAGCATGGGCTTGTCTGAAGGGAGTATTTTAACAGAGAGAGTACAATAAGCAAACTCCAGTTTTTCCTAGGCAGACTTTCACATCTGGCCTTACTTTTTATAAACGTATTTAAATGAACATAAAAAACCATATCAAAACCCAACTTCGGTTTTTGTGAACCTAGCTTGATTTGGAGCTCAAATTCTATCAGCAGGATCTGTTTCTTCTGGATTGAGGCTCTTTGTGGTAGACCACAGCAATTTCAAACTCATCCGGTTCCTGTAAGTTAGTACAGGTGATCAAGGAGCTAAAATACATGCATTGGGTTATACTAGATTCCCCCTGAAACCCAGCTATAAAGGCACATTAACCTCAATAACTGGGCTAAGAGTGGGGATGTTATAGTTCTACAAAGGGAAAGACAGCTTAGATGTTTGGCATTAAAAACATTACATGACTACCTACAGTGCGTATGTGTTGACTGAATTTCTCCACTTGAAATATATCTACAGTGAACAAATATAACAAAACTTGAGGGAAGGCCTTGTCTCAAAGAAGACTAAAGAAAGATCATATCTCATACTGCAAACTCGATGACATAATATTTTGAACCATACAGTAAGAAGGCACTAGGCATTGAGCCAGGTTGCCGAAGCAAGAAGAAATTCTGAAGGATCTCTTTCACCTGCAAGTTGGAGAAATGAGAACTGGGGATGACAGAAGAAATGGGTAGATCCCCACTTAGGGTCCATTTTTCCTCAAGGAACAGCCATTCTTCACTTCTAACTGGTGGGTGGAATGGGGTCAAGATCTGAGAATGAGATTCCATAGCAGGAAATTCACAAGAGGATAACATAGGAATGACCAGGCGCAGTGGCTCACAGCTGTAATCCCAGCACTTTGGGAGGCCGAGGCAGGTGGATCACGAGGTCAGGAGTTTGAGACCAGCCTGACCAACATGGTGAAACCCCGTCTCTATTAAAAATAGAAAAATTAGTTGGGTGTGGTGGCGGGCACCTGTAATCCCAGCTACTCAGGAGGCTGAGGCAGGAGAATCGCTTGAACCCAGGAGGTGGAGGTTGCAGTGAGCCAAGATTGTGCCGCTGCACTCCAGCCTGGATGGCAAAGCGAGACTCCGTCTCAAAACAAAACGTAGGAACCAGCTTTGCTACTGGAATCCAAAGTCAAATGTACAAAGAAAAATGCATTATTATAAACAGAGGGCCTTGGGCCATAGAACATTAGACAGATTTGTTTTCTCAACAGGGAAGTTGATTCATTCCAAGATTGGGGATTATTCTGACAAGCCTGGTAAGCTGGCCATCTTAAAATAATGATTAATACTTTTTTTTTTTTTTTTTAGCACTTCCTACATGCCCAGCACTGTTCTAAGCCCTTTACCTCCATCTACTCATTTACATTCTCACAACAACATGTGAGGTAGATACTATTGACATTTTTGTTCTACAGATAAGGAATACAACGTACAGAGTTTAAATGACTTCAAGACACTGCTGGTAAGTGTTAGAGCTGAGATTCAAACCCAGATGACAAACTGGCAACTGAATCCATGAGTTTCACCTAGATCTAGATGATGCCTTATTGCCTTTCTGTACTATATTACAGGGAAAGTATGCAAAAACAAAGTTCTTAAAGATTCTAAACAAATTTGAACTTGGATAATATAATTCAAGTTTTGTTGTTTCTGTAGAAGTGTAATGATTAAGAAAAAAACTAAATTGTCTTGAAAGCAGAGGAGGACTCTGCTTTGTCTGGATCCTTAGGAAATAGACTCACTAAAGTGGCAAAAGAGCTGCAGCTCTCAGGGAAACAGTGAGCAGAGTATGAGGTGTTTAAAACCCCACTGGCTCATTGAGAACAGTCACTAGGGATGTAGACTGCAGTCATCAACCCAGGTCTTTTTGGAATGGTGTGTGAGAGGGCTATTAACTTGTGCATAAGTTTTTAATCTCTTCAAGCAAATGTAAAAGCCTTAGGCTGAGCACGGTGACTTAATGCCTGTAATCCTAGCACTTTGGAAGACTGAAGAGGCCAGGAGTTCAAGACTGGCCTGGGCAACAAAGCCAGACCCCATCTCTAAAAGGAATTTAATTAGCCGGGCATGGTGGTACGTGCCTATAGTGCCAACTACTTGCAAGATAGAGGTGGAAGGATCGCTTGAGCTCAGCAGTGAGCTCCAGCCTAGGTGACAGAGAAAGACCCTATCTCTTTAAAGCAAAACAAAAACAAAACTTAAGTTTTGAAGTTTACTATATACCCACCTAGGGATATTTTGGAGCTGATACTAATATATTAACTTACATTTTAAAGTTGATGCATTATGAAAATTACACTTGAGCTGATTAATAATACATATAAAAGGCAAACAGCTATCTTTGTATACTTGCTTTTTTATGCATTATGTTTAAGATGTGTCATAAAAATGTAATAATTTTAAACATTTAAAATCTTCCTAATGTGGAAATAAAGCACAAGATACACAGATAAGATATTTTCTTAAGTGGGAAAATATAGGCACAAATATAAGTAACACTGATTGAAATGGAATCCAAATGGGGTCACTCATCTGTTCCACATTTTGTAATAAAATGGTACAGGTCTCTAAAATTAAACTCGATAACAAATTAAGTTAAAAAAATGAATCAGCACAAAATCTACTACAGTGTTCTACTAATAGATCTAAAGTTTCAATTTCCAAGCTAATGAGAATTAGAAAGTGTTGGTTATTTTTTCAATTCAGAAAATCCTGTACACACATAATTAGTTACATTTGAATTTGTGTACCATGGCGGCATTTAGCTCTCTCACCTAGCAGTGTCTGGGACATAGAAGAAGCTTAATAAATACTTATTAATGTTGAACACATTATCAAGACTCAACAGAAAATTATTTGATGGGGAATCAAAACTGCACTTCAAAAAAGAGGTGGCTTGTTCAGCAATATCTGCAGGCATGTTGCTAAGGTGTTTGGACATTTTTGGAAGTTAAAGATGGCTTTGCTATTTTTTGAGACAGGGTCTCACTTTGTCGCGCAGGCTGGAGTCCTGAGTAGTTAGGACTACAGGCATGCACCACCACACCTGGCTAATTTTTGTATTTTTTATAGAGATGGGGTTTTGCCATGTTGCCCAGTCTGGTCTCAAACTCTTGGGCCCAAAGGATCCACCCACTTCGGCCTCCCAAAGTGCTGGGATTTCAGGCATGAGCCACCACACCCGGTGAGCAATTCTTGACTCAGTAACAAGCTGACAGAGAACAAGTTCCTTTCTGAATAAAGATAAGATTTTCATCTAAATAGAAAAAGAGTCTATCAGTTAACAGGAGGATCTATATGCTATATAAAATCAGCCCTTTCTTGGTATTGTTAATATATTGTGGTGTGAAATATGAAAACTGTATGATATGGTGTGAAGAATGTTTCAAGTTTAGACACACATTTTCCTTTTTCCTTAGCAACTAGGCAAGCTGGAAGTAGCAGCTGAGGATGAGGTCTAGCAAATGGAAAAATTTCAAGGGAGAAGTTATTTTATTCAACTTAATGTTTATGAGAATTTTGGAAAGAGGCAATGTTTGAGATTCAAATAAATGTTATCTATATAATGGCAAATCTTGAATATTTTAACTTGTTTTGCAAAAAGCTCTATATTCCGGCACCAACATGGTATTGTTGGGGAAAAAAGTTGAGAATTAAGATGCAGGCCAGTCTTTGCTCTACTATTGAAACTGATACATGACCTTGCGCAAGTTAGTTACCCTTTTTGAGGGTCACTTTTCTTATCTGGCCATACTCTACTATGTGTGGTTTCCCAGACTTGGAAATGAAGAAGATTTTCTTTTATTCCCAATTAACTAAAAGTAATTATCATGAATATTTGTTGAATTTTATGTTTTTCTGTACCTATATAAATTTTCATCTTTAACCTATTAATGTGATTTACATTAACAGGCTTTTGAAAAAAATATTGAATTAACTTTGCCTTCTTGGAATAAATCCAGTTTAGTCATGTGCAGTCTTTTTTTTTAACACAGTGTTGGCATCAGTTTATGAATATTTTGTTTGGAATTTTTACATCTATAGTCATGAGTAAGATTGGGTTATAATTTTGCCATGTATATTTTTCTATTCCTGAAAAAGTTTGAATAAGATTATTATTTTTGAACTCACTTATAAAACTATCTGGTCTTCTGGGGATTTTTTTGTAGGAAGAGTTTTTAAAGGTACTCATTATATTTCTTTAACAGTTATTAAATCGTTCAGTTATTGTATTTCTTCTAAGTTTTGATCATTCTTATTTTTTGAGAAATTTGTCTCTTTTTCTTGTTTTCAAATTAATTGGTGTAAAGAATTCATAGTATATAATTTTATCTTTTAGATATCTGCTGCATCTATAGCATCTACTTAATTTTTTTTTTTTTTTTTTTTTTTTTTTTTTTAAGAGGCAGGGTCTCCCTGTATTGTCCAGGCTGGTCTCGAACTCCTGGGCTCAAGTGATCTGCCAGCCTTGGCCTCCGAAAGTGCCAGAATTACAGGCATGAGCCACCGCACTCAGCCTACTTTTTTCTTATAATGTTTATTCATACCTTTTTTCATTCTCACCAAGATTTGCTCATTTTGTTAATCATTTCAAAGAACCAATGGATAGCCTTGTTCATATTCTTCTATTTTGTTTCATCTTTCATTACTTTCTTTCTTTCTTTCTTTTTTTTTTTTTTTTTGAGACAGAGTCTTGCTCTCTTGTCCTGGCTGGAGTGCAGTGGCACGATCGCAGCTCACTGCAAACTCCGCCTCCCAGGTTCAAGTGATTCTCTTGCCTCAGCCTCCTGAGTAGCTGGGATTACAGGCACGTGCCACCCGACTAATTTTAGTATTTTAGTAGAGACAGGTTTCACCGTGTTGGTCAGGCTGGTCTTGAACTTCTGACCTCGTGATCCACCCGCCTCTGTCTCCCAAAGTGCTGGGATTACAGACCTGAGCCACCGCTCTCGGCCCATTTCTTTCTTCTTCTTTTTTTTTTTTTTTTTTAATGTTCTTTACTTTGAGTTGATTCTGCTGTTATTTTGATAAAGTTGTAATTAGGATACTTAGTTTATTAATTTTAGCATTTCTTCTTTCCTTGTAGGACTTTTTTATAGCTGCTTTCCCGAAACTACAGGTTTTGATAAATAGTATCTTTTTCATTTTTTATTTCTAACATTTTCTAATTTCCATTAAGATTTCTTCTTGAAGCATGGATTATTCAGAAGTATGTGTGTATGTGCATACATGCATGTGCATATATGGGTGTGGGCACACATACGCGTTCTCCAAATGCACAAGGTTTTTTTCAGTTACCGTTTTCTTAATGATTTCTACATTATATTATGGTCAGATAATTTCCAGATACTTTGTGGACCGGTGCCTGGTCAGTTGTTACAAACGTGTACTTTCCAGTGCTTATGTGCAGTGCCTTTTTCTCATCTGCCTGTAGCACTCACCCAACCCATCTCACTTGCTTAACTCCCATGCAGCTCGGACTTTCCCTGATCTCCTCGATCCTGATTGAAAGCTCTCACTCCTGAATGTCCTCATTACCTCTTGGCATGCTCCTATTACAGCGTTTATCATGGTGTCTTGTATTTATTTACTGCTCTGCCTTCCTTACAAGAATGGAGACTGGGGGATGTTTTGAGAAAAAGGACTCATTGTATTTAGACCTAGTATTTAAGTGGCAGATGTTTTGTTTCTCAACCTCTCCATATGGTAACTTCTATTCATCCTTCAAAATCCAGTTCAAAAATGATTTTTTTTTTTTTTTTTTTTTTTTTTTGAGTTGGAGTCTTGCTCTGTCAACCAGGCTGGAGTGCAGTGGTGCAATCCCAGCTCACTGCAACCTCCGCCTCCCGGGTTCAAGCCATTCTTGTGCTTCAGCCTCCTGAGTAGCTGGGACTACAGGCATGCACCACCACACCCGGCTAGTTTTGTATTTTTAGTAGGGACAGGTTTTTGCCACTTTGCCCAAGCTGGTCTTGAACTCCTAACCTCAAGTGATCCACCCACCTTGCCCTTCCAAAGTGGTGGGATTACAGGCATGAGCCACCATGCCCTGCCAAGACTACTTCTGGTGTGAGGAGTGTGCTGGTCCAGACACCACACTGGAAGAATCACTGAAGAAAGCAATTCCCATTTGCCCATGTGAGGAAAACTCAGTTTCCCCATATACGTGGCATGCTTCTAGGTGCTCCTTGGTATGATTCCCTTTGTTGAGCCAGAGCCCTCTGTTAGTCCTGAGCTTTAAAACCAAAGTCTGTCTCCAACCAGTTCGGTTTGCTTCCCCTCCCAGGTCTGCTTCTCCAATTCCATAGCTCCTTTGAGAAAGAGGTTTTCACCCTAATTCTCTGTAGGTCCATTTACTCCAACCTCAGAGCAAAGCTACTTTCCTCCTGTTTCTCTGACCCCCCAGACCCAGTTAGTATCCCTAGGGCTCTGCCCCTTCAGCAGGATTTCCCTGATCTCAAGCACCCATACTTCCCCTTAGTTTCCTGGAACTGACCTCCTATCTGCATAAATACAACCTGGATTCTCTAGCTCACTGGTTTTTTCAATCCTGTCTCCATTGCTGCTCAGCAGAAAGTCCAGGGATCCAGATCCTCCATGCTGGATCACAGCATCCTGGGACCTTTGACATTCCCCTCATCCATCATCTTCAGCTCTATCCAGGTAGCTGCATTCTCTCTGCAAAAGGTTTCTGCTCTCTCTGCTGTGTCCCCACTCTTTGATCCAAGTCTGAGTCCCACCTTCTCATGCCCAGTCCGAGTCCCACCTTTTCATGCCCTGCAACCCCAAGCTCATCTTCCTATATGAGATTGCAGAAGAAACTAGGGTGTACTGCCATTTGATTTAACCCACTTCTCTTTCTCCCAGCCAGGCTGATTACCCCTCAAGGCCATCAAGGCTTTGGGAGGGGAGGGGTTTTATCTTGGGGGAGAACAAAATTAAACTGCGCTCAAATTACTGATCAGTTAAAGTTTTATAATACTATACAATAACATTTACCCCAAACAGAATATTACATTTTTGATGAATCATAAGGCACTTTAAGTGATTAAAATGCCTTTTGTCATTAGGCATATTAATTATTATGCATAAGTGAAAATGCAAAAAAATGAAATTAGTAAATCTTTCTGGTTGATAGCATGATGGATATGTCAGCTTTTCCTCTACTAGAAAGGAGATAAAGTAACATCAATGTGCTCAATATCAGCCTCTATGGCCTATATTTCAGGTTGGTAATGGTACTAAAAACTTTCTGACATACAAAACTTAGTGGAGTATAATTATGAAAGCCCATTTAATAGTTTTAAAGCACTAACATTAAAGTTATTCTATATAGGAGAATTCAGCCCATAATTAATGTTCATCACAATATGCACTAAATCTTTCTGGAGTATCATCCCCATCTATCTAATCGGAAAGTTCTTGCCCTACTAAAAAGATACTCAACAAATCTGCTATATCCAATTATATTTGTATTTCATCTAGTTTATAGTATTTCTTTGAAGCTTAAAAGTTGTATGTCAGATGCAAAAAGAATTTGCAGCAGCATTCCAAAACGGGAACCATTTATGTTTTCATAAAACACAACTGATTTATGAAGAAAAAAAAGATCTCTTTCTTTGAAAATTACTTTCAAACAGTTTTAGGGTCCAACTACCATTATCATGATTTTCTCCACAGAAAATGGTCTGATGTAGGCTGCAGTCAATTGCTACATAATTTTTTATCCATCAAGGCTTAATGGAAAGAAGTAGATGAAAAGGAAATATAAATTTAAAATCTCTGTTCATGGTCTAATGGCCTATTATACAGCCAACTTTCTACTTGCAGAAAGCCTTCATTAAGACACCATTAAGGATGACATTAAAACTTCTGAGCTGTTCTGGGCTGTAAGTTACGTCTCACATAACAAATTTTACTTGCGCTCCTTCAGCTCTAATATCTGTATGTAAATATCTATTGTGTTACTTATATCCCGCTATAGGAGTGTAATGGTACAGACTTGCAAAATATAGTTCTCAGTTTGAAAAATTTCTTCTTGAAAGTATAAAATTTGATGAATTTTTTTTTAAAAAGAGGTCGGGGCAGGAGAGTAATGGGATGGATTTTAATTACTCCTTTAATGCCTGTGTTGAAGTTCTAAAGGACGGCCTATTTGGCACAAGAGTAAAAACATACCCAGCACTTTCATCAAGACCATGACCTTCCAATCAATGGAGTGTGTGATCTCCAGGCCAACTTGGGTCATTTTCTGAAAGAAGCTGCTGTAACATTTCTCTCCACTCTAAACTGTTCTCCTTGGAAGTAGTTTCAGGGCCTAGCCTCTCTCATTCCCAGCGTTTGCTCATTATGGGTCATTTGAGGAAGTACCATAAATTTTCTTCAGCCTAAATATTCCATTTTGATAGTGAAGATTGGTTTCCTGAACTTTTGATTCAAGCTAGAAATCCACTATCATTTATTTATTTATTTTTTATTTTTTATTTTTTGAGATAGAGTCTTGCCCTGTTGCCCAGGCTGGAGTGCACTGGCGTGATCTCTGCTCACTGCAAACTCCGCCTCCCAGGTTCGCGCCATTCTCCTGCCTCAGCCTCCTGAGTAGCTGGGACCACAGGCGCCCGCCACCACGCCCGGCTAATTTTTTGTGTTTTTAGTAGAGACGGGGGTTTCACCGTGTTAGCCAGGATGGTCTTGATTTCCTGACCTTGTGATCCGCCCGCCTCGGCCTCCCAAAGTGCTAGGATTACAGGCATGAGCCACCGCGCCCGGCCAAAATCCACTATCATTTAAAGTCCTTTCATTAGGAAGCTGCTTATGGTATTCCGTCCATAATGATTTAGTTGGGAAGGACAGAATTCGTTATTTCTGAACTGGTAAATGAGGTTTCCAAATGGGCAAGAAGGCATGAAATTTGGGGCACTATCTCCCTCCTAGCCCTTTCCTGTCCACTTTGCTCTTGTTCTTATATCTCCAGCCATTTCTGGCTCACACTTGACCTCACTCTCAGAGCAGCTCTGGTGTTGGGAAGGGGATATATATGAAGCAACTGCCTCAGAAGATCATTGGCTCAGGATGAAACCGCATTCTGCCCAGAGGCCCTCAGCCTAGGAGCTGGACCTTTGTCTACCACCCTTTCTTTGGATCTTTTTTTTTCTTTTTTTAAATTATTATTTATTATACTTTAAGTTTTAGGATACATGTGCACAACGTGCAGGTTTGTTACATATGTATACATGTGCCATGTTGATGTGGTGCACCCATTAACTTGTCATTTAGCATTAGGTATATCTCCTAATGCTATCCCTCCCACCTCCCCCCATCCCACAACAGTCCCCAGTGTGTGATGTTCCCCTTCCTGTGTCTATGTGTTCTCATTGTTCAATTCCCACCTATGAGTGAGAACATGCGGTGTTTGGTTTTTTGTCCTTGCAACAGTTTGCTGAGAATGATGGTTTCCAGCTTCATCCATGTCCCTACAAAGGACATGAACTCATCATTTTTTATGGCTGCATAGTATTCCATGGTGTATATGTACCACATTTTCTTTTTTTTTTTTTTTTTTTTTTGGTCTCTGAGGTGTATGATTTGTTTTTATTTCTGTTTACATAATGCATTTTACATATTATCAAATATAAACAAATATTATGTAATATTTATGTTACATAGGTATTTATATTACCAAGTCAGCGTTGGATGGGCTCCAGTGTTGTTTTTGGGTTACCTCAAGGTAGCCTGAAGTCTCTCTTCTTTCTCTTTATTAATGTCTTTGCAAGCATTTCTTTTTTTAAAAAATTTTATTATTCTTCTTCTTTAAGTTTTAGGGTACATGTGCACAATGTGCAGGTTTGTTACATATGTATACATGTGCCATGTTGGTGTGCTGCACCCATTAACTTGTCATTTAGCATTAGGTATATCTCCTAATGCTATCCCTCCCCCATCCCCCCACCCCACAACAGTCCCCGGTGTGTGATGTTCCCCTTCCTGTGTCCATGTGTTCTCATTGTTCAGTTCCCACCTATGAGTGAGAACATGCGGGGTTTGGTTTTTTGTCCTTGTGATAGTTTGCTGAGAATGATGGTTTCCACTTTCATCCATGTCCCTACAAACGACATGAACTCATCATTTTTTATGGCTGCATAGTATTCCATGGTGTATATGTGCCACATTTTCTTAATCCAGTCTATCATTGTTGGACCTTTGGGTTGGTTCCAAGTCTTTGCTATTGTGAATAGTGCCGCTATAAACATACGTGTGCATGTGTCTTTATAGCAGCATGATTTACAATCCTTCGGGTATATGCCCAGTAATGGGGTGGCTGGGTCAAATAGTATTTCTAGTTCTAGATCCCTGAGGAATCGCCACACTGACTTCCACAATGGTTGAACTAGTTTACAGTCCCACCAACAGTGTAAAAGTGTTCCTATTTCTCCTCATCCTCTCCAGCACCTGTTGTTTCCTGACTTTTTAATGATCGCCCTTCTAACTGATGTGAGATGGTATCTCATTGTGGTTTTGATTTGCATTTCTGTGATGGCCAGTGATGATGAGCATTTTTTCATGTGTTTTTTTTTTGGCTGCATAAATGTCTTCTTTTGAGAAGTGTCTGTTCATATCCTTCGCCCACTTTTTGATGGGGTTGTTTGTTTTTTCCTTGTAAATTTATTTGAGTTCATTGTAGATTCTGGATATTAGCCCTTTGTCAGATGAGTAGGTTGCAAAAATTTTCTCCCATTCTGTAGGTTGCCTGTTCACTCTGATGGTGGTTTCTTTTGCTGTGCAGAAGCTCTTTAGTTTAAATAGATCCCATTTGTCAATTTTGGCTTTTGTTGCCATTGCTTTTGGTGTTTTAGACATGAAGTCCTTTGCCCATGCCTATGTCCTGAATGGTATTGCCTAGGTTTTCTTCTAGGGTTTTTCTGGTTTTAGGTCTGACATGTAAGTCTTTAATCCATCTTGAATTAATTTTTGTATAAGGTGTAAGGAAGGGATCCAGTTTCAGCTTTCTACATATGGCTAGCCAGTTTTCCCAGCACCATTTATTAAATAGGGAATCCTTTCCCCATTGCTTGTTTTTGTCAGGTTTGTCAAAGATCAGATGGTTGTAGATATGCGGCATTATTTCTGAGGGCTCTGTTCTGTTCCATTGATCTATATCTCTGTTTTGGTACCAGTACCATGCTGTTTTGGTTACTGTAGCCTTGTAGTGTAGTTTGAAGTCAGGTAGCATGATGCCTCCAGCTTTGTTCTTTTGGCTTAGGATTGTCTTGGCAATGCAGGCTCTTTTTTGGTTCCATATGAACTTTAAAGTAGTTTTTTCCAATTCTGTGAAGAAAGTCATTGGTAGCTTGATGGGGATGGCATTGAATCTATAAATTACCTTGGGCAGTATGGCCATTTTCACGATATTTATTCTTCCTACCCATGAGCATGGGATGTTCTTCCATTTGTTTGTATCCTCTTTTATTTCATTGAGCAGTGGTTTGTAGTTCTCCCTGAAGAGGTCCTTCACATCCCTTATAAGTTGGATTCCTAGGTATTTTATTCTCTTTGAAGCAATTGTGAATGGGAGTTCACTCATGATTTGGCTCTCTGTTATTGGTGTATAAGAATGCTTGTGATTTTTGTACGTTGATTTTGTATTCTGAGACTTTGCTGAAGTTGCTTATCAGCTTGAGATTTTGGGCTGAGACAACAGGGTTTTCTAGATATACAATCATGTCATCTGCAAACAGGGACAATTTGACTTCCTCTTTTCCTAATTGAATGCCCTTTATTTCCTTCTCCTGCCTAATTGCCCTGGCCAGAACTTCCAACACTATGTTGAATAGGAGTGGTGAGAGAGGGCATCCCTGTCTTGTGCCCGTTTTCAAAGGGAATGCTTCCAGTTTTTGCCCATTCAGTATGATATTGGCTGTGGGTTTGTCATAGATAGCTCTTATTATTTTGAGATATGTCCCATCAATACCTAATTTATTGAGAGTTTTTAACATGAAGCGTTGTTGAATTCTGTCAAAGGCCTTTTCTGCATCTGTTGAGATAATCATGCAGTTTTTGTCTTTGGTTCTGTTTATATGCTGGATTACATTTATTGATTTGTGTATGTTGAACCAGCCTTGCACCCCAGGGATGAAGCCCACTTGATCATGGTGGATAAGCTTTTTGAGGTGCTGCTGGATTTGGTTTGCCAGTATTTTATTGAGGATTTTTGCATCAATGTTCATCAAGGATATTGGTCTAAAATTCTCTTTTTTGGTTGTGTCTCTGCCAGGCTTTGGTATCAGGATGATGCTGGCCTCATAAAATGAGTTAGGGAGGATTCCCTCTTTTTCTGTTGATTGGAATAGTTTCAGAAGGAATGGTACCAGCTCCTCCTTGTACCACTGGTAGAATTTGGCTGTGAATCCATCTGGTCCTCGGCTTTTTTTGGTTGGTAAGCTATTAATTATTGCCTCAATTTCAGATCCTGTTATTGGTCTATTCAGAGATTCAACTTCTTCCTAGTTTAGTCTTGGGAGGGTGTATGTGTCGAGGAATTTATCCATTTCTTCTAGATATTCTAGTTTATTTGCGTACAGGTGTTTGTAGTATTCTCTGATGGTAGTTTGTATTTCTGTGGGATCAGTGGTGATATCCCCTTTATCATTTTTTATTGCATCTATTTGATTCTTCTGTCTTTTCTTCTTTATTAGTCTTGCTAGCGGTCTATCAATTTTGTTGATCTTTTAAAAAAACCAGCTCCTGGATTCATTAATTTTTTGAAGGATTTTTTGTGTCTCTATTTCCTTCAGTTCTGCTCTCATCTTAGTTATTTCTTGCCTTCTGCTAGCTTTTGAATGTGTTTGCTCTTGCTTTTCTAGTTCTTTTAATTGTGATGTTAGGGTGTCAGTTTTGGATCTTTCCTGCTTTCTCTTTTGGGCATTTAGTGCTATAAATTTCCCTCTACACACTGCTTTGAATGTGTCCCAGAGATTCTGGTATGTTGTGTCTTTGTTCTTGTTGGTTTCAAAGAACATCTTTATTTCTGCTTTCATTTCGTTATGTACCCAGTAGTCATTCAGGAGCAGGTTGTTCAGTTTCCATGTAGTTGAGCGGTTTTGAGTGAGTTTCTTAATCCTGCATTCTAGTTTGATTGCCCTGTGGTCTGAGAGACAGTTTGTTATAATTTCTGTTCTTTTATATTTGCTGAGGCGTGCTTTACTTCCAACTATGTGGTCAATTTTGGAATAGATGTGGTGTGGTGCTGAAAAAATGTATATTCTGTTGAATTGGGGTGGAGAGTTCTGTAGATGTCTCTTAGGTCTGCTTGGTGCAGAGCTGAATTCAATTCCTGGGTATCCTTGTTAACTTTCTGTCTTGTTGGTCTGTCTAATGTTGACAGTGGGGTGTTAAAGTTTCCCATTATTACTGTGTGGGAGTCTAAGTCTCTTTGTAGGTCACTAAGGACTTGCTTCACGAATCTGGGTGCTCCTGTATTGGGTGCATATATATTTAGGATAGTTAGCTCTTCTTGTTGAATTGATCACTTTACCATTATGTAATAGCCTTCTTTGTCTCTTTTGATCTTTGTTGGTTTAAAGTCTGTTTTATCAGAGACTAGTATTGCAACCCCTGCCTTTTTTCCATTTGCTTGGTAGATCTTCCTCCATCCCTTTATTTTGAGCCTATGTGTGTCTCTGCACGTGAGATGGGTTTCCTGAATACAGCACACTCATGGGTCTTGACTCTTTATCCAATTTGCCAGTCTGTGTCTTTTAATAGGAGCATTTAGCCCATTTACATTTAAGGTTAATATTGTTGTGTGTGAATTTGATCCTGTCATTATGATGTTAGCTGGTTATTTTGCTCGTTAGTTGATGCAGTTTCTTCCTAGCCTTGATGGTCTTTACATTTTGGCATGTTTTTGCAGTGTGTGCCACATTTTCTTAATCCAGTCTAACGTTGTTGGACCTTTGGGTTGGTTCCAAGTCTTTGCTATTGTGAATAGTGCCGCAATAAACATACGTGTGCATGTGTCTTTATAGCAGCATGATTTATAATCCTTTGGGTATATACCCAGTAATGGGATGGCTGGGTCAAATGGTATTTCTAGTTCTAGATCCCTGAGGAATCGCCACACTGACTTCCACAATGGTTGAACTAGTTTACAGTCCCACCAACAGTGTAAAAGTGTTTCTATTTCTCCACATCCTCTCCAGCACCTGTTGTTTCCTGACTTTTTAATGATCGCCATTCTAACTGGTGTGCGATGGTATCTCATTGTGGTTTTGATTTGCATTTCTCTGATGGCCAGTGATGATGAGCATTTTTTCATGTGTTTTTTGGCTGCATAAATGTCTTGTTTAGATAAGTGTCTGTTCATATCCTTTGCCCACTTTTTGATGGGGTTGTTTGTTTTTTCCTTGTAAATTTATTTGAGTTCATTGTAGATTCTGGATATTAGCCCTTTGTCAGATGAGTAGGTTGCAAAAATTTTCTCCCATTCTGTAGGTTGCCTGTTCACTCTGATGGTGGTTTCTTTTGCTGTGCAGAAGCTCTTTAGTTTAATTAGATCCCATTTGTCAATTTTGGCTTTTGTTGCCATTGCTTTTGGTGTTTTAGACATGAAGTCCTTGCCCATGCCTATGTCGTAAATGGTATTGCCTAGGTTTTCTTCTAGGGTTTTTCTGGTTTTAGGTCTGACATGTAAGTCTTTAATCCATCTTGAATTAATTTTTGTATAAGGTGTAAGGAAGGGATCCAGTTTCAGCTTTCTACATATGGCTAGCCAGTTTTCCCAGCACCATTTATTAAATAGGGAATCCTTTCCCCATTGCTTGTTTTTGTCAGGTTTGTCAAAGATCAGATAGTTGTAGATATGCGGCATTATTTCTGAGGGCTCAGTTCTGTTCCATTGATCTATATCTCTGTTTTGGTACCAGTACCATGCTGTTTTGGTTACTGTAGCCTTGTAGTATAGTTTGAAGTCAGGTAGCATGATGCCTCCAGCTTTGTTCTTTTGGCTTAGGATTGACTTGGCAATGCAGGCTCTTTTGTGGTTCCATATGAACTTTAAAGTAGTTTTTTCCAATTCTGTGAAGAAAGTCATTGGTAGCTTGATGGGGATGGCATTGAATCTATAAATTACCTTGGGCAGTATGGCCATTTTCACGATATTGTTTCTTCCTACCCATGAGCATGGAATGTTCTTCCATTTGTTTGTTTGTATCCTCTTTTATTTCATTGAGCAGTGATTTGTAGTTCTCCATGAAGAGGTCCGTCACATCCCTTGTTAAGTTGGATTCCTAGGTATTATTTTATTCTCTTTGAAGCAGTTGTGAATGGGAGTTCACTCATGGTTTGGCTCTCTGTTTGTCTGTTATTGGTGTATAAGAATGCTTGTGATTTTTGCACATTGATTTTGTATCTTGAGACTTTGCTGAAGTTCCTTGTCAGCTTAAGGAGACTGTAGGCTGAGACTATGGGGTTTTCTAGATACACAATCATGTCATCTGCAAACAGGGACAATTTGACTTCCTCTTTTCCTAATTGAATGCCCTTTATTTCTTTCTCCTGCCTGATTGCCCTGGCCAGAACTTCCAACACTATGTTGAATAGGAGTGGTGAGAGAGGGCATCCCTGTCTTGTGCCTGTTTACAAAGGGAATGCTTCCAGTTATTGTCCATTCAGTATGATATTGGCTGTGAGTTTGTCATAGATATCCTACCATCCCCTAATTTGGGTTGATCTCATTGGTGTCTTGATTGCCTGTCTCTCTTCTTGGAATTGATCTGTGTTCCTCATCTCCCAGGCTCTGCTTGACCCCCTCATAGGCCTGCTGTGTTCTGTTGCCACCCAAATCCAGAGGAAAAAGACATCTAAGTCCTCACTGCTGTTGTCTACCAGATAACTTTGTGACTTCAGGCAAGCAGCTGAACCCACCTTGGACTCCGTCTGTTTCTGTGACACCAGGGGTTATACTGGATCATCTCTAGGGTCTCCTAGAATTTGGAAACTCTAGGAACCAAGGAGCCTCTTCCTTGTCTGTCTCCACCCATCCATCTTTTATCTGACTGTTTCAAGCTAATAGTCATGAATGCAAAGTGCTGTGACATGCAGGTAGAACTCCATCCATTTCAAAAGAAAAACATGTAAAGATAATAGCACTTTATTCTTATTTGAACCACACTGTATTGTTGGTTACCGAGTGTGAAGGTAGGATGTTCAGAGTCTTGTTTTATGCCTTTTTAGCTGTGTCGCCAGCATTTGAAGGTAACTCCTCCACATAAGCGGCAGGAAAATGGCCTTTTTTCCCATTCAAAGATCCAAACCACCATCCTTCTTCTTTTTTCTCGTGTATAATCACAATGTCACCTGTGAAAATACAGTTAGACAAATGGGTGTCTGCAATGTGAACACATGCCTCAGCCTGATTGATAAGAGTTTTAAGGAGGTTCTGCTTCAAGGAGTTGCTTGGTAGTGTCATTTTCTGCACTTGATTCAGATGAAGCCAAATGTATCGAACACCTGTCTATAAAGCAGGCATAATCTAGAGGATACTAAAAAGAGTAAGATAATGAACAACTGAGATATATCATAAAATAATTGCTTAAAAACAGGATTGGCCGGGCGTGGTGGCTGACGCCTGTAATCCCAGCACTTTGGGAGGCCAAGGCAGGCGGATCACAAGGTCAGGAGTTCGAGACCAGCCTGACCAACATGGTGAAACCCTGTCTCTACTAAAAATACAAAAATTAGCTGGGTGTGGTGGCATGTGCCTGTAATAGCAGCTACTCAGGAGGCTGAGGCAGGAGAATCCTTGAACCCGGGAGGCAGAGGTTGCAGTGAGCTGAGATCATGCCACTGCACTCTAGCCTTGGCAACAGCAACAGGGCAAGACTCTGTCTGTCTCAGCAAAAAAAAAAAAAACAGGATCACAGCCAGCCACGGTGGCTGACACCTGTAATCCCAGCACTTTGGGAGGCCGCGGTGGGCAGATTACTTGAGGGCAAGAGTTTGAGACCAGCCTGGCCAACATGGTAAAACCCCATCTCTACTAAAAATACAAAAATTAGCCAGGCATGGTAGCACACGCCTGTAGTCCCAGCTATTTGGGAGACTGAGGCAGGAGTATCGCTTGAATCCAGGAGGCAGAGGTTGCAGTGAGCCAAGATCACACCACTGTACTGCAGCCTGGGTGACAGAGCAAGACTCTGCCTCAAAAAAAAAAAAAAAAAAGATCACGTTGGGTCATATATCCTTATGCTGCCTGGCTCACTTTCTATGTAGCTGATGGATTGTCACCAAACTGTTTCTTGGTGTCCGTACTTTGAGGGTTTCACATGTTGGTGTTTTTGATAGTTTGGCATGTTGGCTGCTATAAGTATGTCTCACCAACAGTCTTTTCTTAAGATCAAGACAATGCCTCTGCATTATACCTGATTTCACAGGCCAAAAGTTTAACTCACAGCTTTGCACAGAAATGTAACTCCCAAGTCAACAACTTAGACAACTTTAATACAACATCAATTTGGAGATAATGTTTTTTAAAGCAATGATTCAAATAAAGAGAATTCCATAGAGAATTGGACAAGAAACATGGCTCTTGTCATAAAAGTAGAAAGATCTCCCCCTTCGGGATCCAAAAGCTACTTTTTCTTTGGCATCATTCTGAGGTGATTTTTCAGTCTTCCTTTCACTCTTTTCCTCAGCAACTTTCTTTCTAAGACAAAGTAGACTATTAACTCCTTTTCTATCTTAGTCATAAATCACTATTCTTAAAGGAGATCATTCTCAGTCTCTAAGTTCTCCCTCTGATGGGTTCCCTCGGGTCAGTAAATTGACACAATCTATTAACAAGAATTCAAACAAATGATTTCAAATTGTATTGCCAGCTTCCTTAAGCCTCCAATGTCGTGTTTCATTTGAAGAAACTACTTAGAACATAAAGTATAAGTAGGCTTTGCAACCAACAGAGAACTGAAAACAAGATAATCAATTTATTGTGAATGATGTAACTTAAATGCCACATCCATGGGTTCTAGGTGGCACCTGGGAAGTATGTCTTTTATTCACATAGGAAGAAAAGTAATTGCCTGGAGAGATATGACTGGCAAATGCTGCAAAGGAAACACCCAGTAAATAGCAAATGTGTGGTATCCCTGTCGTTTGGCTACAAAATGTATCTTGATTTTCCATTGGCTCTGGGAGCCGTGTCCTTGTGGATAATATTCTTTCCCCCATAACGTTACTCTTTCTCACTAACCTTTCCATTTCCAAATCTCTGCATTAGCGCTAACATTCAAACATGTTTTCTAACTGGACACATAAAGAAGGTTGAGGCTGGAGACTTTCTTCTTTAATAATGTTGTGGTTTACATTATAAAGCCACTACGTAATACCTTTCCATGTTAAGTAAAACTCTGTGACACAAAGAAGGGGGTCTTACTCTTTAGACTGGCTGTAAAAAGCTTTTCTGAGAAGTAAGTGAGACCAGCGCTAAGCTGGGAGTCAGCTGACCTAGGTTCTAGAATTTGCACTTACACTATGTCGAGAGAGGAAGTCACTTCACATTCCTGCAGGTCTAGCTTCTAAAAAATAAAAAGGTGGAGTACACCTCTAATCACTTTCCATCACTGACATTCTACCCTAGTGTGCACTGTGATTAGGAACATGACTGTGTTTCCAAGTTCAAATCCCATGTGGCCACAGCCTGTGACATTAGCCAAAGCACCTAACCTTTCTGTGTATCAGTCTCCTCTGCAATGAAATGGGAATGCCAATAAAACCCTCCAAGGGTTTCATGAGTGTTAAATTGGACAAGAGGCCTGCAACAATGTCTGACACATAGTAAACAGAATAAGCGTTAGCTATTATCATTATGCGAGCTTTTGTTTTAGATGTGCTTATCTTTCAAGAAGCGTGAACTGATTTGACATGGTAGTAACTCTTAAGGCTGCCTGCCACCCTAAGACAGGGTTTTATTCATGCGAAGAATCTCAATATGGGAAGGCAATTAAAATATTTGAGAATGATTCTTACCCTTTTCCAAATTCAACTCATCATCTTGCCTGGCTTGAAAAGAATATAAGGCCTTGCAAAGTCTGCTGCTGAACTGGGCTGCACCAGGGGCTGAAATAGATAAAGCTGTAATTACTATGCTGTGTTAGCAGGCAAATGAATATGAACTGAAGCTCTTTGGTTATTTAACAGTGTGATGCAGAGTTTCAATATATTAAATTTTTCTCAAAAGGAAAGTTTGTAATTTTATATAATGTTCATTCCTTGATTCAATAACCATTTATGATGCACTTTCTATATGTATGGACTGCATATGTTATATAACCAAAAACTATATTATAATACATGAAATAGCAAGTCTAGAGAAAAACATCATTGTATAATAACAGTAATTGCATGCATGTTTTGGAAAACATTCACCAGTTTTGCCATTCAGGTATAAATACGGGATATTTGGGGCATGTGCATGTTATCATCATCCCTAGCTGTGTATGGAACTGTTTCTCAAACAATGCAACAGTGACTCCTTAATATATTGTGTGAACCATAATGTCCTGGTTTTACTGAAGTTCTTTTTTTTTTTTTTTAACCAATTTCTAATTTAAAAAACTAGATAGTCAAGATTATGGTAATTATACTTGAACATGCAGGGACAGTGACACGTGTGTGTGTGTACTGAAAGATGAAGAGCAGTGTGGTGTGTGGGTGCATGAATGACTGAAGTCAGATGGCTGCTAACAGGGGTTTGTAGGCCATGAGTCCAAGCCCTGGCAAACCACCTGGATCACCATGTGTCTTGCAGAGAGGACAGGCTTCTTATGGGAGTTTGGAGGAGGCTATGGAGACAGAGCGACAAAGCTCCTCACAATGGTTTAGATGTGATTATGTGGATGGCAAATAACAGGCCATTTGAATAAGGTGGATGCCAGTCATGTGATATCCGAGGCAACTTCTCATATTATAAGATACTTTCCCAACCCTCTACTCTTCTTAACTTTTTCCCATTTTTTACATAAAGCTACAGAGTCTAACAAATTAATCAGTCCCGATGGAAATATAAATTTCCTTAAACAGATACAGGTCAAAGTGGCTCTGAAATTAAACTTTAAATGTAGCAATGTGCCCCGCCAGTAGGACCCAGGCCAAAATGATTGTGGGCATGGGATTACCTGGAGTTGAAGAACCTGGATTGCTCTGGCCACCAGAAGATGCCTTGCTCACAATATTTTCTAATCTCTTCATTAAAAAAGGCCGAGATATTTTCACATAGCTATGAGTATGCTCCTGTTCAAATGGCATAAAAAGTCATATTTTATAACACGATTATCATAAACATTCATGAAAATTAACTCTTCTGTAGCTGTTTTCCTCAAGTTTTTTTTTTTCTGTTTGTTTTTTTTTTCTTTTTTTGTTTTTTTTTTTTTAGACAGAGTCTTGCCCTGTCACTGAGGCTGGACTGCAGTGGCATGATCTTGGCTCACTACAACCTCCACCTCCCGGGTTCAAGTGATTCTCCTGTCTTAGCCTCCCCTGTAGCTGGGATTACAGGTGCCCACCACCATGCCTGGCTAATTTTTGTATTCTTAGTAGAGATGGGGTTTCACCATGTCAGCCAGGCTGCTCTCGAACTCCTGACCTCAGGTGATCCTCCTGCCTCGGCCTCCCAAAGTGCTGGGATTACAGGCATGAGCCACTGCGCCTGGACTGGAAGTTTTTAAACTGAGGGGTATAAATAATTCAAAGATTTCTAAGCCCTACTGTGTTTCAGTTTTGAGTTGAAGCCTTAATATTTTCACAATTACACAATTACTATACTTTATAGCCTGTGTTTCCAATTGTAACCTGTGTGTCTAGGTCAAATAGTAACATTCATAGCATTACTTTTACAAATACAACTTTAGTTGGCTTAATGCAAGTGAAATGATCACAACCCTGTAAATGATTGTTTCCGAGCTCTTGAGCCTTGGAAAACTGTCCCTTCACAAGATGATTACAGCTCCCCCTTCTGATCAGTAATAAAAATAGCTACAAGCAATAGCTACTATGTACGTTCACCTGCTCATCCCACTCCTGGAGTGCAGCACGATGAAAATAGGTGTATGTGAATTTCAGAGCTGTACTGATGCATTATCTGCATTAGGCACCATGTTAAACAGATGAGACTAATACATACCACAAAAATCTTATTATTTAGGTCTGTATGAATATTAAAATTTCAATTTAATAGAAATTTTACTGTAAAAGCACATCCAAAGGATAAAATTCAGGTATGATGAGAAAGAAGAAATCAAAAGTGTTTTTTAGCTTCTCCTCATAGAAGTTTGGTGTACACAGAATGTATTCGGTTGTGTCTAGCTCTTGTTATTGTGCTCAAAAGAAATAAAAACATTTATCTTATTAACTGTATGGATATTAATGTCACATAGAATTCCTAACACCTTTTTTGCCCTGATGCTACTTTAAGCCACTCCACCCAGCAGGCCCAATCAAGAAATTACAACCAGTCTCCTTGAATGTTACCTTTTCCCTCCACCTGAAGATGGAGTTACTACAAGGATGGCTGGGTTGAGGTCTTTGCTCAAGTTCTGCTAACATTGATGACAGTTTGTAGGAGTTTGCTTCCAAAAGGTCTAGTTTCAAATTGTTCTGTGGATACATCATTTGGCCATGTGAGCAAATTTCTAGTAAATGAGGCACAACTGGATAGGAATATCAGAATAACTTTCAAAATAACAAAGGTTAGAAAAGTACGCATTTAACTCATACAGATATTCACAGAAAATGCCAAAGGAAAAGAAAATGGAGGAATAAACTCTTTAAGCAGTCTAGAGGGAGGTTTTAGTTGTTGTGTCTCATTCTGTACTCTGGGGGTAAACAGGAAACCCTGGTAATATATTAATATTTTATGGCAATGAAGAGGTTTTACTCAATTTTCTGCTGAGGGATGAGAAAGGGAATAAGTGTTAATTGTAGAAGGTAGATTTTTGGTGGTCTGCAAAGAAGATGAGCCATCAGTGCTCAATATTGTGAACAGAATTGAATTAACATCAATAGACTCAAATGAAATTGAATGTGAGGTTCATTTGTTCTTCGAGAAGGTGAGGTCTTATATTATCCACAAAGTTTACGGGAATACTTCTGGAAACTGGGAACAATATTCTAGGGTATTTGAGTATAAACATAATAAGTCAAGCTAAAGATATACTCCTAGTCTCTGTTCTTGATGTGACCTTGAACTAGAAACTTTATGATTACCTTGTCAGGCTGGGTCCAGCCAGGGTGAATTAAGTAACAGAATCTAAGCATTGGAAGGGTCTTGCTTATCCAGCCCCCTCCTCACCATTATCCCTCTCTCCCCCACACCTCCAGCATGGGAATTCCTAACCCTAACATCCCTGCCAGAGTGTCACAGCCATGGACAGAAGACGTCCAATTGATGGAGAAGGTCTAATCGTTGGAGGAATCCACTGCATTGTGGGTCAGGCTTACCTAAGACAAAACTAAAAGCTCCCCCATGCCTTCTACCATTAGACCTTCACTTGATAGTCTCATAGAGCACATCTAGTTCCTTTTCTATGTGGCCCTCTTTCTGGTATCTAAAGACAGTATTTAAGTGCCTCCAGTTTTCTCAACAATTTTTCCTTGATTTGAATCAAGAATGCGTGTGAACATTCTTGATTCAAATATGGCACTTCAAGGACCAAAATACAGTGAAATAAGGAATAATGTAATGTAAATAAAAGTTTCCTCATCCTAGAAACCTTCCCTGGGTGACACAAAATCTACCAGTATCACTAGTTTCTGTCTACCCAGATGCAGAGCATGCGTAATGAAATCATGGGGATATTTGGCATTCATCACTTAAAGGTTCATAGTTGCTCCTTCACCAGATCATAAACACTGGAAGTTCCAGGGTCAGATTCTCTCCCTCCTTGTGTCCTCCACTGTGTGCTTCAGGTGAGAGGACCCAGATAATCCTAATACATGTATGCTGGTAATGACAATGACAAAATTCTGTGCAAGGACAGCCAAAGGAATAAATGTATAACCCAATGGCATCATCAAGTGCTCTTTATGACTTTATTTTGGCACATGTTATTTGCATTGAATAGTTAACTAAACAGTTTGTGCGGTCACAGAAAATGTCCTACAGTCTGTTTTATAATTTCATAAAAACTGTAGCCACGGGTCACTGCAGGTATGTTAGACCTCTGTTCCCAAGTGCACACAATGCAGGCTACTTTCTTTTACAAGAAGTGTTAGGCTTGTTTCTGCAACAGCACCTTACTCAAGAAAGCCTATCTAAAAACTAGGTCAGCGATACCTCACTGCATCTGTCTTCTTTCACCAAAGAACTATTGAAATTGCCAATCTGGGTACAATTATCAGGTACCTACATTCACAAGAAAGTTAGTTAGGCTATAAGCAAGAAAAAGAAAATATCCAGATTCTTGTATCCTTCAAAACATTGCTAAAAAATTTATCTCCTTAAATGATTCTCAGATTAACCCCAGTCCACTCCTGATCTCTAATCACAGCAGAAACCCGTATGTTGCACACTGGTGCTATATATCTGTTCATTTTTATTCCTATGTAAAATTCATCAGCTTTTTGTTAACTACCCCTTTCACGTGGGTTCCCCTGAAGTGGCCAAAATGTCCATCAACCCCCATGAATGTCTATGGGGCTAGAGTTCACACACTCAGCACAAAGGCCAGGAAGCCCACCTCCCTGACTCTTCTACCATCTCCCCACCCCAATTCCCACCCTCAAAGAACTTTGCCCCCAAAGTTGCTCCTGGTTTCCCCAGATTTTGCCTCACACCCCAGACTGCCCTCTTTCCTCTGTGCAGCCATGTCTTTCCTTTCTCCTGTTATTCTCCGAAAACCCTGAGATCAGCAGAGGGATGAATGGAAAATACCATCTTAATAAAAATTACTAGTTTTTGAGCTCCTCCTGTGAGCATTGTGCTAGTATTTACTAAATAATATTTCACCCTCACAAAAGCCCCATGAGGTAAAGTACCAATATCCTCATTTTGCAGATGAGAAAACTAAAGTTGCCCCAGGTCCCTGTAAACAGCAGAACTACATCTAAATACGGGCCTTTCTGAATGCAGATCCTTTGTTTCCTGTCACTTTTCTTAACTGGGTTAAAGTGCACATGGTTTCTAGGCCCTTAAAGAATGACTCTGTTTTGGAGAATACTATTTTAGACACAATTCTTTTCCTAGGACACCAAAGCAAACATTTCTAGGTAGTTGGATTTTTCCAGATTCCTCAAATGACTTATTAAGCTGACCCTATAAGCTCCCCCACTAGATTGTTCTATGTCATGAGAAAGGAAAGGCAAACAAGGCCAAATGGACCAGAAACAAGTATTCTAAAAATAACCCTTTCATCACTAAATCTAGGAAACTGCACTCTGCAAACATTTACCTCATCCATTAACGCTGCTGTGTCTTTCTGGCTCTTTGCATCAGAGAAGGAGGAGTTGCTGGAGTACGTTTTAAGCATTCGTTCCAGGCCTGAAAATGAAATCATGTTCTCAGTCACCTTTCACACTGTCTCAGTGGGACACAGCTGGGAGTCAGTCACTCTCAAAGGGAGCCTAGAAGTGATACCAGTGAGTTTTTTTTTTTGTTTTTTTTGTTTTTTTTTTTAAGATGGTGTCTTGCTCTGTCACCCAGACTGGAGTGCAGTGGCACAATCCCGGCTCACTGCAACCTCTGCCTCCCAAGTTTAAGCAATTCTCCTCCCTCAGCCTCTTGAGTAGCTGGGATTACAGGTGTATGCCACCACATCCGGCTAATTTTTGTATTTTTACTAGAGACACAGTTTCATCGTGTTGGCCAAACTGGTCTCCAGCGCCTGACCTTGGCTTCCCAAAGTGTTAGGATTATAGGCATGAGCCACAGCACCCAGCCACCAGTAGGATTTCTTAAATGGCTGAGGGAGTCTCTGCAGGTAGTTCTTAATAAATTTGACTGAATGATAAATGAACTGTTTGTTTACCTTTCTCTTCACTTAATGAAATTTGAGAAATGCTGGTGCTTAAAGCATCTTGATTGTTATTTTTCCAGATGAGATTTTGAATTTTTTTCATTCGACCCATTCTAGCAATTGCTAACAGTTACACAATGTTGGCTTCTTCCTCATTATGATATTCACATCACTAAATATTTTCTATCTTGAATTTGCTCTCTAGTATTCCATTGCAATGAGTTATCGTGGTCCATATAAAACAAGCTACTATGTAGACATCAGAATCACAAATGTGGAGTCATTTTTGTCATCCTTGTTGCTTTAGAGCTGCTTCACAGTCTAACATGCCTAACTTCTACGTACAGAATTTAATTTGAATGATTTTTACATTGTTTCAAAAGTCAAAAGAAACAATCCAAAAAACTCCTCCAAAACTCTTGTGCACAGTTGGTTGACCATGTTTTAAACCAAACACATTATCTCTCATTCTAGCCAATTTCAGAAACACAGTTAAAATGCTACATTTCTGAAAATAGTAGTATAATACTTATATAGGTTTCATAAATAGACCAAAATGTGATTTTCCTTTTTTTTTTTTGTTCACACAACTTAAGTTTGATATATGGTTCTTTAAATGAGAAGACCCCTGCCAAATAGCAAAAGCAGATTAATCCTAACTCTGAATGAAACCTCTGAGCATCATATGGTCCCTTTTCTGGCCATTGAAAGAGATAGTTACACACCTTCCTTGTCTTTTGAGGTTTTTTCAATGTCTCTCTGCAGTCTCAATAATTTCGGTTTTAGTAAAGACTTTCGTCTCTCTTTATCCATTGCACTGTTAGGATCTTCTTCCTTTAGGAAAAAAGAAGGATGTCTAACAAGGGGGAAGAAGTAAGAATTGCTATTCCCTGTCCATTCTGATACTTCCACTGGCCGCATTTAATTTTAACTTTATAAAAGAAAAAAAATTTTTTAAGCAGGATAATCTTTAGTTTTACACACATTGTTCTACCTGTTCGAGACCTGATGAATAAGAAAATATTGTCTTGTTCACAACTTGTAAGTCACAGGGCCAAGCACTTTTTAATAGAGCAGATTGTTCTTTGAGGATGGACCCTTGCTATAGCTATTTCATTTTCTTGATAAATCTATTTGTTGTATACTTACTGCTTCCTTATTTATCTTTGTTCAAGTTAGAGTCCTTTAATGGCCCAAATGTAATATCATGTATGTGTTTCAGGCTGTGACTGCCTCAGGAGTGGAAGACATTTTGACTGAGTTCTGTGTTGGCTCAGTACTGGGAAGATGTGAGCTAAAACACATATGCTCTTTCCAGAATGGGTTTATGATTTAGTTAGGCCTTGAAGCATAACATTAAAGAAACTAGCAACACAAGACCACATGCATTCACGAATGGTACAGACACCACGAGTGCAGGCAGCTGACAGCTTCGAGAAGGCAAGAAGACGTAACTGTCTGGTCAAGGAAAGATGGCAAAGGGCACTCCAGGCAGGAGAAATGGCAGGAGCAAAAGGCTGGGGGAGGACTGTGGGAAATGTGTCAGGAACAGTAAAGACACCTGTTGCACGAGCAAAAAAATAGTGGAAGAAAAAATTGTTCAGGGAGTTGAGGCTAGATTTTAGGGCTGATGTAGGAATTTTATCACATAGGCTATGAGGAATCATTCATGATATCTGAGCTTTCACATGCATTATTTCGAGGATTGAATAAAAAAAAAAGAATAGGATGGTAGGATTGGAGTGAGGAGGTTGCTAAACATGAGTGTGGCAGAGGGACAGAAACCCATGGAGAAAGAGGGGAAACTAATGACTCAAGGTGGGAGGGGAGGATGCAGGCTTCTCCGATAAGGAAGGAGAAAAATTAGGATCCCAGCTGAGATATTACCTTTAGATGGAGCTTCACAAACAAGAAGTGTGAGGATTTAGAGCAAAGGGAATAGCCTCTATAAAAGCATATACAGATAAAAATATTTTATTTACATATTTTTCATTGCACATTACAAGTTTCTTTATATTCTAGGCCAGGTGCGGTGGTTCCCACCTGTAATCCCAGCACTTTGGGAGGCCAAGGTGGGTGGATCACTTGAGGTCAGGAGTTCGAGACCAGCCTGGCCAACATGGTGAAACCCTCTGTCTACTAAAAATACAAAAAATTAGCCGGGCGTGGTGGTGTGCACCTGTAATCACAGCTACTTGGGAGGCTGGGGCAGGAGAATCACTTGGACCTGGGAGGCAGAGGTTGCAGTGAGCAGACATCGTGCCACTACACTCCAGCCTGGGCCACAGAGCGAGACTCCATCTCAAAATAAATAAATAAATATTTCTTTATATTATTTATTACATGCAACTCCTACAACTCAATGGTTGGTTTTATTTTCCTCATTTTACCTGTGACACAGATAAATAAAAGAAGGCCCAAGCTGACCCCAAATGCTCTACCACTCCTTCACCTCACGTGTCATCCCACAGCTGAGGCGCAAGCTGACATGACACCCCCCAAGTAAACTCTGACTAAACTGCTAAGACACCTAAATAAACCATTAGTCCTTCCCTGTTGAAGGAATGCAAGTCATAACATAGCTCCCGTACCAGTCCAAGGCTTCCCTTGGTTTGTTTGAGGACATCTACTGTTTAAACATGTATTTCCAGGGATAGATTGCTCCTGGGTCAATTTCAGGATGGGGTATATTGCCATCATTTAACTCTTACATTTGTCCTTCTCTTCTAAAGATTTGTTAGAGAAAAGGTCAGTACTGGAGGAGACGTATAAAATTACAGATAACAATCTTTCGAACATGGCATTTATGGTAACCTTACAAATATTTTCACCAGGTCACCAGCCCTCCAAGTTTTGCACTCAGATTGGTCTCTTTGTTGTCCCTGGCCCATGTAAATTTCATAACACTGGATAAAAACCAGCCTACACTTATTGACAATGACTATAAAGTCAGACATTGGGGTGCTTTGCCTTAAAGATGTCAAGAAAATACTATTCACTCATTTTGAGACACAGTCCTTTCTCTTAGACAACAGATTCATGGTTGTGAGTTCTGACACAATAAAGTTTTATAGAAACCAAAAATTTCCCTGAACATGCCAATAAATGAGAAGTCATCATGGCTGCCTCCTTACACTTTGGTAGAACCCTAGTCAAATTTTCAAGGAGAATAATCCTCATTTTATTGACAAGTTATTTGATAGGGGCATTTTTATTATTCTTTGTGAGAAAATGGATTTTATTGTACATTTTTCCATCTCAGGCCCTGCCTACATTATTTGGAAGAAAAAAAGCGCTTTCCCCATGTAATCAAATCATTTCCACTTCCATTTCTACCTTGTTTCTGCGTTGAACAGACATTGATATTGCTAATATACTTCTCCTTTGCCAGGGTAGGAAAAAAGACTCAATAAAAAATAGCTGGTCATTTGCTGCTGTCTGACGGGTGGGGAAAGGGAAAGCCGATCAGGATTTACTGCAGTGCCTGATCTAACCGCCTCTCCCTTCTACCCTCTTGTTGCCTGATCAGAGGTCCAGGGAGGTCAGCTTTGGCTGTACTTCTAATCCTGTACTTCTAATCCAGGGAGGACATGACCAGTGGGCTTGTTCTCCATGTCAGAGAAGAGTGACACCCCTAATCTGGAGCTTGAAATCCTGAATAAAATATGGCAGAGGACCCAGGGAAATGCTATCAGGAATTCTTTCTGCAGATTTTGGTAATTAATAATCAGTTCCTAGAACACTACAATTAAGAATATCAAGAGGGGAGCAGAGGCCAAAATCTTTGAGGCTTGACCCAGAAGGACAAATAATTTGCCCCAAGATAGCAAAGAGGCAACATGCTTGGGCTCTCACAAGGGACACTGACCAGTTTTCAGCAAAAACACCCACAGTAGAATCACTCAAGTACCCTCAAAATAAGCCTCCGATAATCTGGTCCAAGGTTTTCAAGGGAAGGGACCGTGAAAAATACTGATAGTGACTCCCACTTCCTTAGAACCCATCCCTTTGAGTGATCTTCTCTCACACCCACCTTTGAGTATGGTCTGCACTTGACTTGCTTCTAGCAAATAGAATATGATGAGATGTCATTTCTGAGATTAGCTTACAAAAGATTATAATTTCTTGGGCACTCTGGCTCTGTCTCTTGATCACTCATTTTGCGGGGAGCAGGCTGAGACATGGAGAGACCCACGTGGCAAGAAAATGATATCTCCAACCAATAGCAGCGAGGACTGGAGGCCTGCCAACAGCCCTGTGAGTCATCTTGGAAGTGAGTCTTCTGCAGGAAGAGCCTGGAGATGTCTGCAGCCCAACCTGATACCTTGATTGCTGCCTTGGGAGGGGTTCAGAGACACCTGGCTAAGACACAACTGAATTCCTGACCCACATAAACTATGACATAATACATGTTTGTTTTAAGCCATTATTTTGGTGGGGGTGGGGAGCGGTAATTTGTTGCACAGCAATTTGTGCAGACAACCAATTTAAGCACCACGTGATATACAGTGATTAATTATAGGTCACTGAAACATGTCTGCTTGGCACTACTTTTATAGAAGACTGAATATGAAGATTCTGTTTAAAACCCTGCTTGACTTTCTTTACTTCTAGAAAATACCAAAGACATGTTTCCATTGTACAGTTTGTAAACTAGAACGCTGGGTTTTTAAAATTTATATGGGGTATGAGAAATCATTTTCATTTATAAAACATGATATTTGCTTTCAATTTTTTCAATATAAGTCCCTCAGTACCTAAGATTCTCCATTAATGTAACTTTTTTTTTTCCATTTCATACTCACAAAGTAATCTGTTAACAGGAACTCAGATTTGTTTTCTGTAGATAAAATTGCAGTTTCTTCCATTAGAGCCTGGATATCTTTTTCAATGTCAATCTTGCTGATGGCACAGTGAATCTGCGTGTGGCACTGCAATGCCAAGGGGAGCAGAATAAGGTTGTCGAAGAAAGGTTTCTGCCCCTTCTTACCAGGCATACCAGAAATGGAGAGATCATCTCTACTCACTGTGGTCAGGGTTTGGCCAAAAAGAGAAATATGTTGGCTGTACTGGTTTAAGTTATTGCATAAAAGTTGAATTCTTTCCTTCTCCAGCTCCAGAATGCTCTGAAAAGAATGAAAATTGGGGTAAGATCAGCCAGTTGTTATGCAAAACGGAAGTCACTCAACAAACACTGACACACCTGAAGACAGACTGAACAAAGTCTCATGATTAGCCTCTTGACTATGTCATATCCAAATCACAGTGGAGGGAGATTTCCAGGAGAGGAATGTGGCTCGGTATCTTAAATCACTCCTTTAAGAGTGATTTAACTCACACACTTTCCCCAGGCTCTTTTGACCCAAAAGGCATATAAGGCAGATGCTGTGGGTTACCTAAGTTTACAAGGAAGGAGGAGAAAAGAAGAAAAGGAAGCATTTGAGACACAGTCATGGATTCCAGAGAATTCCAGAGAATTTTAGTAGAGATGGGGTTTCGCCATGTTGGGCAGGCTGGCCTTGAACTCCTGACCTCAGGTGTTCCACCCGTCTCGGCCTCCCAAAGTGCTGGGATTACAGGCACGAGCCACCGTGCCTAGCCAGGCCTTGTTTTTACAAAAAAAAAAAAAAAAGAAAAAAAAAGATCGGGAAGAATTCCAGAGGGTGAAGCCCAGGAAAGCCCATATCCATGTCTTGGAAATGCATTGAGACACCCAATAGTTTTAGAATTGTTTATAGTACATTCAAGGCATTCTGCTAGTCTCTGCAGGGAAGAGAATGACAGGCCACAAATTCTCTGTTTAAGGAGGTTATTTGACAAGAGAAGAATCCCAAAGTCTGAGCAATTTATAATTCTACCTAAAATTAGGCCTGGGAGTCGGAGTCCACTGTTTGCAGGTAGGCACATAGCCTCTTTATTTTGTGTGAGATGACAGAAGTTTCATTATTAGACTTATGACTTTTAGGTAGGAAGGGTAAATAAGAAAGTGAGGGGAATCACATTTGCCTTGTTAGCTATTAACATTTTAGAGGCCGGGCGCAGTGGCTCACGCCTATAATCCCAGCACTTTGGGAGGCCAGGGTGGGAGGATCACCTGAGGTCAGGAGTTTGAGACCAGCCCAGCCAACATGGTGAAACCTTATCTCTACTAAAAATACAAAAATTAGCCAGGCATGGTGGCACGCACCTGTAATCCCATCTACTAAGGAGGTTGAGGCAGAATTGCTTGAACCCAGGAGGCGAAGTTTGCAGTGAGTCGAGATCATGCTACTGCACTCCAGCCTGGGCGACAAAAGTGAAACTCTGTCTCAAAAAAAAAAAAAAAAAAAAATTAGAAAATGTTACTTATTAGACCCATGCCAATTGAGTTGCTGACTGGTGGTTTTTCCAGAGGGCAGAAAGGTTTAGCAACTAAGCATTGTTATAGAAGGCTGGGTCAGGCAGAGTATGCAGGGAGATTCCAAGGCCATGTGGGGGCAGTTTAAGGCTGTTGGGTATGTGCCCAGGGGAGTTTGGGCTTTGATGGAGATGGCAGGTGTCCAAGACAAAATTCTTCCCATCTTTTTTTTTTTTTTTTTTTTTTTTTTTTTGTAAAAACAAGGCCTGGCTAGGCACGGTGGCTCATGCCTATAATCCCAGCATTTTGGGAGGCCGAGATGGGTGGACTACTGAGGTCAGGAGTTCAAGACCAGCCTGCCAGCCTGCCCAACATGGAGAAACCCCGTCTCTACTAAAAATGCAAAAATTAGCCAGGCATAGTGGCGGGCGCCTGTTGTCCCAGCTACTCAGGAGGCTGAGGCAGGAGAATCGCTTGGACCTGGGAGGTGGTGGTTGCAGTGAGCTGAGATCATGCCACTGCACTCCAGCCTGTGCAACAGAGTGAGATTCCATCTCAAAAAAAAAGAAAAAAACAAAAAAACAAGGCCTGGGCATTCATCCTTTTATCCAGAGAAGGCCAGCTCAGTTGCTCTCATACCCACCGTCCCAACTCCTCCATCCCACAAAGAGCACCAGCAATCATCTTTCATGAACAAGGCTTTGGAGAAATTGGTGGGTAACATGACCATAGAGAAGAAGAAAGATGGGTATGTCTCAAGGCTCTTGGCAGTGCAAGAGAGGTGAGAATGGAGAGTCACAAAGATCACTGGGTTCTCCTTGCTCACCTCTTGGCATTCCTACAGGAGCCCACTGGCCTGATCCAGTATGGTATTCCTCTATATCCCTGTGTTGTTAATTCATCTATGGTATATGGTGATTAAAATTATTTTAAATTTCTTTATACTTTTAATTATGGTAAAATTTACATAATATGACATGCCATTTTATCCACCTTAGGCATCCACTTCTGTGTCATTAAGTGCATTCACATTATTGTGCAAACATCACCATAATTCATCTCTAAAACTTTTTTCATCTTGCAAAAGTAAACTGTACCCATGAAACAACAAGTTCTCATTTCCTATGCTCTGCATCCCCTGGCAACCACCTTTCTACTTTCTGTCTCTACGAATTTAACTACTCTTGATACCTCTTACAAGAGGAACCATACAGTACTTGTTCTTTTGCATCTGGCTATTTCACTTAGCATAATGTCTGCAAGGTTCATCCATGTTGTATCATGTGCCAGAATTCCCTTCCTTTTTGGCTGAATAATATTCCATGGTATGCATATACCACATTTTGTTTTTTAGTATATAGTCATTTGAACACTGCTTGTAAATGAAAGTAGTAAAAGGCTCAGGCAGTAACTATGAACATCTGTGCCAATCACATGCAACTTTGGCTTTTGTACCAAGTGTCCTGACATTTGGATTGGAAGCCTGGAGCCATGCCCCCATGGCAATCTTCTTAGTTGCCTCTGAAGCTGCCCAATTTTCATATGTCAATGGGAGTCAAATGGATTTGTTTACGCTGGCAGTCCCCAGGCTTTCACAAAATTGCAGGCACCAGTCATTTGAATGTGGCCGTCTGCCCTTCTGTCTCCCAGATAAAGGATTAAAGACACAGAATAGCCTATCAAATGTTTTGCTTCTTAAAAGGCAGAATCGATATGCCTCATAACAAATACGTAAAACAAATTCTGCTCAGTTGTTTGGATCTCCTATGTGACAATCTTCAAAAAGAAGAAGTCCTTACCCTATAGAAAAAGATCTAGAAATCAGCTCTTCTGTTTTAGCCTATGAACAAGAGACAAGAGAAAATAAAAGCCAGGTTTTAGAACATGTTGCATCCCTAGTGGGCAGGTGTTTCTTTACTTTGACAAGTGCTGAACCACTAGCATCAATCTGAGACTAGAATAACCAGTGTTCCTTAGTGACATGGTAATGCTTAACAGATTTTAATTACATTTCAGGGAAATCATTAAAATGATCTATGTTTGCTCATAAAAAGAGGAGGAAATAAATTCCACTGTGCAAAGGAGAGATCCATATCTCATTTAATGATTTGTTGCTTTCTATTATCTTGTTCTTTTTATATAAAATAGGTGGTAGAGAAGCAAGATACTCTGGAGGACCTCAAACTGTCCTCTTGAGGTTCCACAATAGTACATATGAACAAAGTGTGGTCAAGGAGTTATCCAGAAAGATTCAGATTTCAGCAGATTTAGAGCCTGTCTGGGGCCCAAGCATCATGACAATTTGTTCTTCATTCGTTCCTTCCAGT
Source organism: Pongo abelii (assembly GCF_028885655.2). NCBI lineage: Eukaryota > Metazoa > Chordata > Mammalia > Primates > Hominidae > Pongo > Pongo abelii. Next base: position 71,405,108 of record NC_071996.2, on the reverse strand, counting down.
TCTTGCTGTCCTAGCCTTTGGGCTGGTACTACAGGAAGAGATCAAAGGGATTTTGTTTTCATTTAAATGACTCTCATAGAACTGATAAAAGACATATGCTCTTTCTAGAGCAGGGACTCTCAAACTTTAGAATATCTAGACCCCTCTTTATAATCATTCAGAGGCTCTGATTGATTTAGAGGCTCCCAGGTCTACGGAGGTGCTCAGGAATCTGACTTTTAAGCACCCCAGGTACTTTGAGACATTGTCCTAGGGCCACAGAGGCCCACAAAAAATACATTTTAAAATCATAATTCTTCCACCCAGAAGTGACTGCTATTAACATATTGATATATTTCAGTCTAGGTATGTGTGTATGTATGATTTTATCTTCTAGTTATCTATCAAATTATTCAAATTCGAAATTCTGTTTTTTCCACTTAATCGTACATGTGAACAGTTTCCCCGTGCCATTAGTCTCTGAAAATACCACTTTAATTATTTCATAAGCATCCATGGTGCAGGCGTGTTTATTCACTTAGTCATCCCTTTAATGTTGGACATTTGGGATGTTTATTGCTTTTAATGTGTTTCAAATAGAAATCTGTGTCTGGTTTGTCAGCTACTTCCTCAAGACAGATTTATAGAAAGGAAATTACCTTTTTCAACAGAGTCCTAGGAAAGAATGAAGCCCTACTGTCCTGAGGCGTCCATTTTATGTAATGAGTTGTCATTCGTCTCATCTAGAGTGGGACTACTCAAGTGCCATCCTTGGGAGAACTGAGAAAGCAGCCACTCGAATCATTTTCTGTGTTCTGGGATTTAGAGGAGGAACACTGGTTGAGAAAGGGAATATTTTTAAGGCTCTTGACACATATTGCAAATGGCTTTTAAAAATAATTCTTTGAGTAAGTACTTCAGTACCAAGCATTTGATTCTTTGTAATTCTTGGTAGTATGGTTATTATTGTGAAAAATATAGGTTATTTCTATCATCTGAATTGTTTCTTCTTGGAGGGTAGGATGTGGCTAGAATATAGTATGATTGTGAAGTAATAAGACTAATTTTGACATGTGGTTTGTGGAATTGGTTTCATTACTTATAGTCACATTTGAGGCTTTACAATATTTCTCACAGTATCTACTACACTGCCTTGAATGTAGTTCAATGCATGTTCTCTGAAGGAATTTGTAAATCCAACCTGTAGAGTAAAAAGGAATAAGAGAACACTTCGTAGGACCCCAAAATGAATTCTTATATTCAATTTGCACAGAAGAATGGTGAAAGAATGGAGAAAAAATGAAACTGAGAGACCCTAACTGTCCCATTTCCATCTCTCACACTTACAATAAAATTCCTCTTTGAGTCAATTCAGGCTGTTTTTGTTATATGCCTTCATGAATCTAACATTTGACACTTGAGTGTCATAAACATACACAAAATATGGCATACATAGAGTAATATGTGAGTCAATGACCTGCTGGTATAGACTGAGTATACACAAGCCCAGGAAATACCAACTAAGGGTATCATTATTGAGGGTTCAAGTGAAGCAAGAGTGACTTGACAGAAGTCATCTCACGTTGTGGCTAATGGGCTTGAGATGGCTCTCAGAAGGCAGGAGAGAACTCAGAGGAAGGTGGGGTAGGAGAAGCTGTATGAACTAAAAAGGACAAGGACTGAAACACTGGTGGCCCCCAGCATAGAGGTAGCAAAAATCCAGGATACAAGAGGGGAGAAAGAAAATGCTCTTCCTCAAGGACATTATGATGAGTAGATATTCCATGTGACTTGGATTCTAACAAAAAAAAAAAAAAAAAAAGGAAAGAAAGAAGGAAGAAAAAAACTAAACTAGGTCTTAAATATTTTTAGAGCTGAAGTTGAAAGATACCTTTTGAAATGTAAATGAATGCATACCTTGTTACCATGAGGAAGACTGTAAGAAAAGAGAGAATTTCCATGATGCTTCAATATAAACACTGGGAATGCTGAGAAGGGGGAGTGGTGGTTGTAGGGGAAAGATGTAGAGGATCTTAACAGGAGGAAAGGAAACAGACGAAGGAGAGGCGTAGTAAGAGCTTCTGATAATGAAGATAATCATAGCTTTCCCTAACATATATTGAAGGCAAGCTAGTTATCAGCTACACCAGGTAGGACCCATTTATCTCCCATTGTTGCGATGTAGGTAGAAGGGTGACGAGGATAGAGACACTGAGGCGAAATATTTTTCTCATAGCCCTTGAAGGGTGGGTGCCTGGAAGATGGAGTGGGAGCAGAAATGTCTCTCCCATCTCCTAACAGGGCCATCCAAGGAAGCTGACCTCAGTGGAAAGACCACAGCTTCATCAAGAAGTGATGAGGTGAGGTGAGGCAAGATCAGAGCCCAGGTTGCATAGCCAGATTTCAAATGAATAAAGTTAGAATTTAAATCCCTGACCTTTTCTCATCACCTTCATCTAAAATCTATCTAGCATAAGCAAGGAGAGTACCAGAAGCTTATGTTCAAAGGTGTAAATTAAGGAATTTTTTCTCATTTGTTCCTCTCTTTGACCCAAGTTTTCATCTCTCCTTTAATTTCCCCTTCTCTAATACTGCATCTATCCTGCTCTGAGTGGTTGAATTGCAAGAGATGTAAATGCAGCCGTTGGGTTTCCACCTGCCATATAGCCTTCGCTCTCAGTTTTCAATGGGGCAGGAGCATAGTGCAGAGGTCCAGGCTGAATCTTTTTTTTTTTTTTTTGAGATGGAGTCTTGCTCTGTCGCCCAGGCTAGAGTGCAGTGGCGCGATCTCAGCTCACTGCAAGCTCCGCCTCCCGGGTTCACGCCATTCTCCTGCCTCAGCCTCCCAAGTAGCTAGGACTACAGGCGCCCACCACCACGCGCGGCTAATTTTTTCTATTTATACTAGAGACGGGGTTTCACCGTGTTAGCCAGGATGGTCTCAATCTCCTGACCTCGTGATCCGCCCGCCTCGGCCTCCCAAAGTGCTGGGATTACAGGCGTGCGGCCCAGGCTGAATCTTAAACCATCTCAGGCTCATTGCTTCATCTTTCCAGCCTCAATGTCCTCATAATGTCGTGATTAATACAAAACACAAGCACATGAATGTGCTTAGCACAGCCTGAAAGAGGAGCACTGAGCACCAAGTACTTGTTCCAGGCTGGCCATTAGATCATGACTTTCTCCAATCATATCTGCTTTAAACATTTTTTTTAAACTTAAAACAGGTGGGGAAAAATAAAACCAAAATATTCATGTTCTTACTCTCCAGAATTGATAGTTATTTAATTTGGTCATATTTACGTTGAGCCTGGGGCTGTATTGCTTCACCAGGGACAGTGCATAAGCTGCGTGGCTGTTTCTGGCAGTTCTGTTGTATTCCCACCATGGGCTCCATTTCTGCCACTGAACACAGGGACAGTCTCCATGTATAAGTTTACAAACACACACATATAAACTCAGTATAGTTTGCGCATGAGTTTAAAAGAATTTTGATTTACACAGATTGTGTAAGTGGTATATTTCTTTTCCTTAACATCATGTTTTTCGAGGTTAATTCATGTTTAAATATAGTTTTAATTAACTTTTCATTGATGGATATTAGTTCACTTTCCAAATGCGAGCATATTTGAAGAGTACTTCTTCTCTTGATGGGTATGAAGATTACGTGCAGTTTTTTCTCATGTGCAATTATAAACAATTCTGCAATAAACATTCTTGTGCATCACTCTTGGAGTACAAAGGTACATTTTTCTGTAGGATATATGCCTAAAAAGCGAACTGCTGCGGTAAGTACATGCTTATTTTAGTTTCACTAAATATCATTAAATTATTCCCCCTACAGGGGTACAATAATTCTTGTTTCCTAACATCCTTACCAACACTTGATATTGTCAAGTTCTAATTTTTGCCAAATAATCTAGCATTGTTTCATAAGTTTATTGATGATTTTGATTTCTCCTTTTGTGATGTGCTTGCTGACATCTTTTGCCCATTATTATCAGATAATTTACCACAATTCCTTCTTTATGGGTATACTTTTGCCACTGAGATGTACACATCTTAAGCATTGAGATGTTACTTTATTCAATGCTCTGTATCTCCAGTGCCTAACACAATGCCTGACCTCCATAAGTGATCACTGTATGAGTCATCACTCATGCCTAAAACTAATTTCGAAGCACCAAATACTTAAGCCTTAATTTACACTTCACTTTGACAGCACCTTTTGAAGTTAGCTGGGTGCTATCCTGTCCACTAAGAATTAGGAGCAGAAACTCTGGCCAGTGAAATTCAATAAATTGTCACTGGTAATTGTATCCATGGAGAAATTGAAACAATGAGAGGAAATGTGGTTTGTCTAAAGTCACAATATGTGTGATGCTCAAAGCTAAGACAGAGGGCAGGTCTTGTCACTATAATCTGACCTCCATCTTCAAGGTCACACAAAGCTCCACAGAAGAAGAAAAAAATGTGAATATATAACTTACCTGGTAGCAGTTCTCTAGTGTGTTTTCCCATTTCAGTCTGGTAGAATAACCCGCCATGTTTTTTTGGTAGTAATTTTCATCTTCCTTTTCCAACTTTTCAGTTGATTTTGTCAGTTTATTGAGGAGCTGATGTAAAACATCAATGTCACACATTCACTAACACATTTTTGAAAGCCCTTTGTAATTCCATAGAAATAATTATATGTGGCTTAATGATATGTTTCTTACCTCTCACGTAGAGTCATAAACAATGACTATAGTTGACAAAACCAAAGATCTTTATCAGAAAAAAAGGCATGGCCAAACCTGACGGAAACTCAAGGGCCTTACAGCATGATTCCCCCAATTTTACACATGAGGAGATTGAGACCCTTAAATAGGAAGTGATTTGTCTACACTCACACAGTCAAAGAGAAGGTCAAACAACACAGCTTTTGAGAATTGACAGTACAGGTCAAGACTGCAATTGGCCAGTGAATCCCATAGTCTTATCTGGTAAATCTTTTAGGCTCCTGCATTTCTTACAAGGTTAGGTATAGACTTGTGGAATCATACAATTTTTAGAACTAATTTTTAGAATGAGTCTGGCTACTGTCCTATCGAGCAATATTATTTTACTTTTACTATATAAACCCAGAAGTAGAGCTTTGGAATCAAACTTCCAGGATAAGAGTCCTGGTCCTAGCTGCAAACAAGTTACTTAACCTTCCTGAGCCACAGTTTTCTCATCTCTGTGATGGGGATAGGTAATTAATACATACTGGGTTGCTTTGAGAATTCAGGCACATCTTGGGACTCAGAAAACAATACCACAAAATGAAGGCCTCAGAAGCAGCCTCAGAAGTAAAAGTTTCTCTCTGACCTTCTTCTGCCCTCCTGTCTCTCACTCCCATTCTCCCCTGAGGCTATTGGTAGAAACCAGAATCCCTCTTCCCCAAAGAAGGTCACAGAAACCAGAACCTCTTTTCTCCAAAGCCAGCCATAAAATCTAAAAATATTAGTCTCACTTTCCCCCTGCCTTTCTGTGTAAAAACTGTCCATAAAGAAATTATCTGACCTACCTTGTCTGACTGTAGGTCATAAGACCCCTATTCCAGAGAAGATCCTGCCCCATTCCCAGCAGGAAGGAAGGCTGCAGAGAGGCCAAGAAGACTCTAGAAAGACAGCCTTACTGGGTTTCCCCACACAGTCTATTAGCATTAGATTACACCCCTTTTGTACATAATATTTCTACATGGATGTCCATATTTTGTTAAACCTAAGCATAAACATAGACAAGTTCCCCTGTATCTTTGGAACTTCGTTCTGAAGGCTCCCATGTCGTATAAAACTATGATCAAATACATTTGTATGCCTTTTCTCCTATTCATCTGTCTCTTGTCAGTGATTTTCAGCCTAACTTCAGAGGACAAAAGGGAAGATTTCCCTTGGCCCTGACATAGGTAACACAGATAAGGCAAATGGCACACTGTCCAACACCTGGCACAGCACTCAAAATTTAGCGAGTGTAATTATTGCCAGTGAAAACCCTGAGATACATGCCCAATGTTCACTGCAAGTTATGGACAGCTTGATAAGATGGTTTCCTCTCATCCTGCTCCCCAATGATCTGCTTCCTTACAAAGAGCCCTCTCTTGCCCATCACCAAAATTTGTCATTCTGATTACTAAATCTTCTGGAAAATCAGTGTACAGTAATACAAAACTCCCTGGGCCAGGGTAGCTGAAACTGACTCTCAAAATGCCCAGACAAGTAATTTCATGTTTCTGAGAAACAAAGAAGTTAGATTGCATGAATTATTCTCCAACTTTATGTATATATTTTTAAAGCATTCAATATCTTTTTCTTTTCTCTTTTTTTTTTTTTTTTTTTTTTTTTTTGGAGACAGGGTCTGGCTCTGTCACCCAGGCTGGAGTTCAGTGACAGAATCATGGCTCACTAGCTCACTGCAACCTCCCTATCCCGGGTTCAAGCAAGGCTCCCATCTCAGCCTCCCAAGTAGCTGGGACTAGTTTTTGTATTTTTTGCAGAGGTGGGGTTTCACCACGTTGCCCAGGATGGTCTCCAACTCCTGTGCTCAAGCGATCTGTCTACCTCAGCCTCCCAAAATTTTAGGATTATGAGTGTGGGCCATCGCACCCAGCCGATTCTCCAACTTTACTCTATTTAGAAATGACCTGAAATGCTTGTAAAAATTGCAAATTCCAGAATTCTACAAGTAGCAATACTTATTTCATACATCTGTAGTGGGATTAGAAAATCTGAGTTTTGACTACAGCTCCTCAGATGGTTCTGATGCAAATGGTCTTCAAACCATTCTTTAAAAAACATCAAAGACCCCCCCCCCCGACTTAGTAGTTTAGGAGTTTCAAGGACAGAGACAAAGGCTGTTAAAATGGACTCACTCTATTTAAGGGCATTTTGACTAACCTTATAATCATGAAAAATATTCATCCAAAATGTTGAATATTAATACCATTCACTTTATTATTCCAATTGATATACGGGCTATACAACTGTCCCCCAGCTCTGATGTATGACTTACACAGGACATATCTGGTTTTTTGTTTTTGTTTTGTTTTGTTTTGAGACGGAGTTTTGCTCTGTCCCCCCAGGCTGGAGTGCAGTGGCGCGATCTCAGCTCACTGCAAGCTCCGCCTCCCGGGTTCACGCCATTCTCCTGCCTCAGCCTCCCAAGTAGCTGGGACTACAGGCGCCTGCCACCACGCCCGGCTAATTTTTTGTATTTTTAGTAGAGACGGGGTTTCACCTGTTAGCCAGGATGGTCTCGATCTCCTGACCTCGTGATCCTCCCGTTTCAGCCTCCCAAAGTGCTGGGATTACAGGTGTGAGCCACCGTGCCCGGCTGACATATCTGGTTTTGTATCAAGTTTAATGAACCACATCTGTCTGTAGAGACTCAAGCTTATGAACATTAACCTGGCAACAGTTTAATGCAAGGACTCAAAGACAGTCATGGTTATACTCTGCTAAATCATTGTCCTCGGATTCTTATTGAGAATGCTCAGCACCCCAGGAATGAGAACTGAGTTACTTTTGAGATCACCATTAATATTCATCAGCCTGCACCATAGAGCTGTGGACTAGAATTTTCTGCTCAGCAAATTTACAGCAGATAGTTTAAGTATATATATGAAAGAAGAATGTATACTCATATATATATATATATACACACACATATATATACACACACACACACATATACACACACACACACACACACATATATACTTTTTTTTTTTTTTTTTTGAGACGGAGTCTCGCTGGTAGGCCCGGCTGGAGTGCAGTGGTGCAATCTTGGCTCACTATAACCTCCACCTCTCATGTTCAACCGATTCGCCAGCCTCAGCCTCCCGAGTAGCTGGGATTACAGGCATGTTCCACCATGCCCGGGGTTTCACCATCTTGGCCAGGCTGGTCTTGAACTCCTGACCTCAGGTAATCTGCCCACCTCAGCCTCCCGAAGTGCTGGAATTATAGGCCTGAGCCACTGTGCCTGGCTGTAGACTCCTGTATTCTTACTTAAGGAACTTCTCAGAAACCTTTACTAAAATTTGTCAAAGATTTACTTCTTTTCCTTTCCTCCCTTTTTTTGCTCTTGGAACAAACATCGCATTCATTTATTCACCAGACATCGAGGGCCTTCCATGTGTCATGTGCAAGGCTTTAGGACTAGAAAATGGAACAAGACAGGCTCCTTCTCTAGTCAGGGACCCACTGACCATTACCATCTTGTGTGCTGATAGAATTATGTAGGTACCACTGGAAGGACATCAAGAGAGGCATCTAAACTAGCCTTGAAATTAAAATGACATTTAAGCTATAACTTGGCTCATAGTAGGTGCTCAAAAAATTGACCTCCATATGAATAAAACTAAAATGAAAGTAGGAGTTGATGAGGCAACTCCTCACCAACTTTCTGTATGGCAGGATACAGAAAGATATTTTTTGGTGAAGTTGGATCACACAGCTTATGACGGAGAATGGGGAGAGGTGATGTTGAAGAGATTGGCAAGGTTCAAGTCAGGAAGGGTCTTACAGGCCACGTGGAAGAGTTTTTCCTGGCTGGGTGTGGTGGTTCACACCTGTAATCCCAGCACTTTGGGAGGCCAAGGCGGGCAGATCACTTGTGGTCAGGAGTTCGAGAACAGCCTGGCCAACATGGTGAAAACCTTCTCTACTAAAAATACAAAAAATCAGCTGGGCATGGTGGCGAGTGCCTGTAATCCCAGCTACTTGGGAGGCTGAGGCAGGAGAATTGTTGAACTTGGGAGGCAGAGGTTGCAGTGGGCCGAGATTGCGCCATTGCACTCCAGCCTGGGCACAAGGGCGAAACTCTGTCTCAAAAAAAAAAAAAAAAAAGAGTTTTTTCTTTATTCTGTAGTCACTGGGAAGCCTTTGGAGGCTTTCAAAAGGAATGATATGCTCAGATTCGAGTTTAAGAAAAGTCAGCTTGGCTTGTACATGGGGAATAGATAGGAACAGGCAACACTGAAAGCAAAGAGACTGATTTGTTGGTTACAAAAAAACAAGCAAAAGATGATTGCGGCCTGAGAGAGGATGTCAGCAGTGGAGATAGACAAAAGCAAAGATATTCAAGAAGTATTTGGGGCTGGGCACGGTGGCTCGCACCTGTAATCCCAGTACTTTGGGAGGCCGAGGTGGGCGGATCACTTGACGTCTGGAGTTCGAGACCAGCCTAGGCAATGTGGCAAAACCCCGTCTCTACTAAAAATACAAAAATTAGCCAGATGTGGTGGTGCATGCCTGTACTCCCAGCTACTTGGGAGGCTGAGGCAGGAGGATTGCTTGAAACTGGAAGGCAGAGGTTGCAGTGAGCCGAGATGGTGCCACTGAAGTATCTGGTTTGAGTTAGAATTGGGAGGATAGGTGGGTGATGATATTCAAAGACACAGAGAACACAGGAATAAAGATTATCTTTGGTAGAAAAAAGTGATGGTTGGATTTTGGATATTGAGTTTGAGGAGTCAGAAAGCAGTTTACAGACTGGTTTGGACTGGAGATATAAATTTGGGTATTGCCAGCATAGATACTGTAGTTGAATCCTTGAGAATATACTTATTGAGTATGTATTATTTATTGAGTACCTGATATCAAGAGTACTGTATCAGACACTGGAAAGACAATGGTGAAGAGAACAGAGTGAGGCCCAGAAGAGAAATCTTCAGAAACTGCAATATATAAAGATCAGGCCAAAAAAGGGAGCCCATAAAGAAATCTAATTTAAAATTTACAGAAAGTAGGAGGAAAACAAAAGCATTAGTTGTTACTAAAGTTAAAAGAAGAGAATGTTTCTAGAAAGGGGAAATAAACAATGCTTAATACTTCCGAGAAGTTAACTAAGGTAAGACTTGGAAAGTACCTGTTAGCTTTAGCAATGAGAAGACATTGTTTTTGATGGCAAGAACACTCCTAGTGGAAAGATGGGGAAAGCTTGATTAGGGTGATTTGAAGAGTGAACAGAAGATGAGGAAGTGGAAACAGAGCAGACACCCTTCACTAAGATGTATTGTGGCCTGGCGCAGTGGCTCATGCCTGTAATCCCAGCACTTTGGGAGGCTGAGGCAGGCGGATCACGAGGTCAGGAGATCGAGACTATCCTGGCTAACTGGGTGAAATCCCGTCTCTACTAAAAAATATAAAAAATTAGCTGGGTGTGGTGGCGGGGCCCATAGTCCCAGCTACTTGGGAGGCTGAGGCAGGAGAATGGCATGAACCCGGGAGGCGGAGCTTGCAGTGAGCCGAGATCACGCCACTGCACTCCAGCCTGGGCGACAGAGCAAGACTCTGTCTCAAAAAAAAAAAAAAAAAAAAAAGATGTATTGTAAAAAAAAAAAAGATGTATTGTAAAAAAAGAAAAAGAAAAAAGATGTATTGTAAAAAGGAGACATGACAATATCTGGAGAGGAATGTGAGACCCCATAAATAAGTGTCCCTGTAACTTTCTTTAATCTTGCAAGATGGGGAGAAGATGCAATAGACTATTTGTGCCCTCCCACCAGATTAGGCCATGAGGGTGGAACCCTCATGAATGGGATTACTGCCCTTATAGAAGAGGCCCCAGGGAGCTCCCTTGCTCTCTTTCCACCACGTGAGGATGCAATGAGAAGTAGCCGGTCTGCAATCTGAAAGAGGAAGCCTCACCAGATAGCACCCTGATCCCACACTTCCAGAATGTCTGTTGTTGAAGCCACCTCCATCTATGGAACTTGGTTATAGCAGCCTGAACAGACTATAAGACAGGGGGAGTTATAGAAGTCTGGTGGGGAGGAATCATTAGAGAAGGGGCTGTCCAAGATATGGGAAATATGGAATAATCAAGAGAGGGCCTTTGGGAGGCAGAATGGGATGAGATTAGAGCACAGGATGGAGAACTGGCCTCTCCACTGCAGATATGTAAATGCTATTACTTCAGTAGGCAGGTGGCTGTGCTAACTTCTATTTACTCTGTGAGGTAGGAGGCAAGATACTGTGCCAGGAGTGTGTGGATGGAGGTGTGAGGAGAACGGAGGTTTAGATCAGCTTCTGGTGAGAATCAAGACTGCTGGGCAGGAAACAAGGAAGAATTTGCTGAGCAGCACAGAGCATCAGCTCAGGTGATCATGAGCGCTTCTATGTGAGATGAGAAAATGAATGCCCCCCCTTGGGTGTTCAGCTTCAGGATTAACAAAAGCTGCCAGATTAAGCAGTGAGGATGGCATAGGTGTGTGACAGAGTAACAGCCAAGGTTATGGTTACCAGCTGGAGGAGGGGAGAGAGCACTGTGGACCTTTACTTCCCAGGGAAGCCGCTGATGGGGGTAGGAAGAGGAAATTCACCACTTAGCTGCCATGCTTTTTTCTTTATTATTGCATGACATCAATAAAGAATAGCTTCTAATGAGCACTCAGAATGCCTAGGCAGGTCCTGGCACTGAGTATTTTAACAGACTGTGGGTTCGCCTCCTCGGAAGCTGCCTCATTATTCAATACTTGTTATGATCATTTCCAACTGTAAAGACTGACATGGAAAGAAATAAGAATCTTGTAAAATCTTGCTAACAATGAATTTAAGTTATTCAATGGCTATTTCTTCAGATGAAAGAGCTACTGGTGATGACAATTTTCTCTTCCTTTTTAAGGGGTTTGCAGTAGTGCTGGTTGCATTTCCTTAGTGGGGACACATCTTTTGTAGAAGATATTGACTATTTCAAAGGTTTTCAATCTGGGACACATACCACAAGAGGTGTGCAAGATAATCTATTGGGGTGTAAGCAGAAAATCTTCATTCTGTTCCTGTACCCCGATATTATTTGTGTTCACTTTGCCTGAAAACACAGTTGTCAAGCTTACTCTTATTTAATATGAGTCTACACTGGTGCTCACACATAGACACTTGTGGATTCTGATATGGCCTGGGGGAAGGGTGGGGATTCTGCAACCTAAAAAGCTGCCCTAGGCCTCACTGTGTTTTCCCTTCCAGCATCTTGGACATGTGGCCATTGACATATACCTGGGCCATGTGGTTTTACAGACATTATCTGGCTCCAGTTAGGTTAACATACACAAAATGCACAAATATGTTAGAAGATTTCTGCCAAGAACCTGTGGATTGATGTTACTACTAACAATTTAACCACAAAGAATCCACAGCAAAATGTCTGAACTGACACTGCCACCTCTCCTGGTTGCGAGTTTGTTACTACCCACGTGAAAGGGCAAACACTGAAATGAGATCTGACAAAAATTTTGATGAACAAATGAAAAATTATCGAGAAGGCTGGCCAGGGGCGGTGGCTCATGCCTATAATCCCAGCACTTTGAGAGGCTGAGGCAGGCAGATCACTTGAGGGCAGGAGTTCGAGACCAGCCTGGCCAACATGGTGACACCTCGCCTCTACTAAAAATGCAAAAAAAATTAGCCGAGCATGGTGGTACACACCTGTAGTTCCAGCTACTTGGGAGGCTGGGGTGGGAGAACTGCTTAAAGCCTGGAGTGGGAGGATGCAGTAAGCCAAGTGTGGCCCTCCAGCCTGGGCCACAGAGTGAGACTCTGTCTCAAGAAAAAAAAAAAATTATCAAGAAGACTATTAGAAATATGCATTTAAATTTACTATACTTAAGGCTGAACCTTGCTCCAAGTATACATTTTTCCTGAAAACATTACTTAATGATTATCTAAAGACATCATGGTTTGCTAATCATTTAAAATATTATTTCATCTTTATCTCATCCTGGAAACATTTCTACTTTTATGCTTTATAATGTTCATAACATATTAACATAACACAATAAAGTACTGTGTGTAACAAACAACATATATATAGTATTTATTTTTACTTATTTGGGGTATTAGCTGAGAGGTTTTTTTAAGATAATATTAATAGTTTCCTTTCAAAAAATGTGGGCATCATTGGTCTCATTTGTCATCTGTCAATAAAATTTTTTAAAAGTAATTTTTTTTTAAAGTAACAGGCAAAGTAGCATGCTCCTGTACTCCCAGCTACTTGAGAGGCTGAGGTGGGAGGATCCCTTGAGCCTAGGACTTTGATGCCAGCCTGGGCAGCACAGTGAGATCCCTTCTATTTAAAAGAATTAAAATAAAGTTTAAAATGTATGTGGGGTGTGTGTGTGTGTGTGTGTGTGTGTGTGCACGCCAGTAATGATTTGGAATCCCCTTTTATGCTCTGTCAAGCTACATCTCTGCAGGAATCCCACAGAGAAGGAGGGATCAACCTGTTCTCTTGTGTTCATAGCTAAGGGCAGAAAGCCCATCCCTCTCTATGGCACATGTGCCCAGCCAGCCATGACAGCTTACCTTCCGCTTCTCCTTCTCAGTCATAGATTGCTTGGAGCTTTCTACAAGCTGGAAAAGTGCTTCATGTTTCTTGGTACTAACCATTAATTTCTTCTTGGCCTAGAGAAGACATACAAGAAAAAAAGGAGCAGAGGCTGATGCCAAGAGAAAACTCTTCTCTTTTGGAACAAAGCACATTCATGTGCTAGCTTTAACAATTAGGTATCCTAGAATGCTCCAAAGGCTGAAACAAAAATGTGTACTTTTAGTTCTTCATTCCCATCCTCACTTCAAAATGTACCTAAAACATCAGAGCAGCTAACACTTTGTCCTGAGAACTCCTGCATATGTTGTCATTATATAGGATTTTGAATTTTGCTAAATCATCAAAGGCCTACAAGCCTCCAAAATAATGTTCTAGTGAGCATAATGGCTTTGCCACAGAAAATATCACGGCAAACACAGAAGACTGCCTGCATCATGCTTTACATCAACCTAGGCCACAATTGAGACTGTTTTAAGATGTTCTCTTAATTTATCTTCTGCCTGCCTCTAAACGTGGGAAGCCTCTGCAAAGGAAAATTAAAGAAATAAGCTCATGGCCCTCTTTCTCCACCTCCTGTCAGCCACATGCCTGCTGGGAAATGAGATTGTGAGGCGTGACTATTTGGTCCTTTAAGGCTTTTTGTTAGTCTCCCAAATAGACTGTACTTCATTACTGACATGCTGAATCTCTTGAATTGTAACTGGGGAGAAAATTATTATAGCCCAAGAATCTTATGTTCTCTAATTTCTCTGTCACTCTTCATTTAAAAAAAATGAAATCTTTTATTTAAAAAAATGACTTGATAGAAACTGGGAAATGATAAAAGATGTTTTTTCTTGGGAGCAATTGCAGCCTCTCAGCATTATTTCTGGCTTTTGATTCATTGTACTGAATTCCTGTGAAAGCTGAATATTTAAAGAAAATGGATTTTTAAAAACAAATCCTTTTAAAGGCCAGGTGTAGTGGCTCATCCCTGTAATCCCTGCAGTTTAGGAAGCCAAGGTGGGCAGATCCCTTGTGCCCAGGAGCTGGGGATCAGCCTGGGCAACATAGCAAGACCCTGTCTCTATTTCTTTTTTTTTTTTATGAAGTATTTATTGATCATTCTTGGGTGTTTCTCGGAGACAGGGATATGGGAGGGTCATAGGATAATAGTGGAGAGAAGGTCGGGAGATAAACACATGAACAAAGGTCTCTGGTTTTCCTAGGCAGAGGTCCCTGCGGCCTTCTGCAGTGTTTGTGCCCCTGGGTACTTGAGATTAGGGAGTGGTGATGACTCTTAAAGAGCATGCTGCCTTCAAGCATCTGTTTAACAAAGCACATCTTGCACCGCCCTTAATCCATTTAACCCTGAGTTGACACAGCACATGTTTCAGAGAGCACGGGGCTGGGGGAAAGGCCATAGATCAACAGCATCCCAAGGCAGAAGAATTTCTCCTAGTCAGAACAAAATGGAGTCTCCTATGCCCACCTCTTTCTACACAGACACAGCAACAATCTGATCTCTCCTTCCTTTCCCCACACTTCCCCCACTTCTCTTCAACAAAACCGCCATCGTCCTCATGGCCCACTCCCGATGGTCGCTGTCTCTTCGGAGCTGTTGGGTACACCTCCCAGACAGGGCGGCCAGGCAGAGGCGCTCCTCACTTCCTAGATGGGGCAGCCAGGCAGAGGCGTTCCTCACCTC
Organism: Pongo abelii; assembly: GCF_028885655.2. Lineage (NCBI taxonomy): Eukaryota > Metazoa > Chordata > Mammalia > Primates > Hominidae > Pongo > Pongo abelii. Next base: position 71,390,089 of record NC_071996.2, on the reverse strand, counting down.
CCAGACGGGGCAGCCGGGCAGAGGCACTCCTCACTTCCCAGACTGGGCGGCCGGGCAGAGGCGCTCCTCACCTCCCAGACGGGGCGGCCGGGCAGAGACGCTCCTCACTTCCTCCCAGACAGGGTGGCAGCCAGGCAGAGGCGCTCCTCACCTCCCAGATGGGGTGGCCTGGTAGAGGCGCTCCTCACTTCCCAGATGGGGCGGCCAGGCAGAGGCGCTCCTCACTTTCTCCCAGACGGGGTGGCGGCCAGGCAGAGGCACTCCTCACTTCCCAGACGGGGTGGCCGGGCAGAGGCGCTCCTCACTTCCTCCCAGACGGGGTGGCGGCCAGGCAGAGGCGCTCCTCACCTCCCAGACGGGGTGGCGGCCGGGCAGAGGCGCTCCTCACCTCCCAGATGGGGTGGCCAGGCAGAGGCGCTCCTTACTTCCCAGATGGGGCAGCCGGGCAGAGGCGCTCCTCACTTCCTCCCAGACGGGGCGGCCGGGCAGAGGCTCTCCTCACCTCCCAGATGGGGTGGCCAGGCAGAGGTGCTCCTCACTTCCTCCCAGACGGGGCGGCCGGGCAGAGGCTCTCCTCACCTCCCAGATGGGGTGGCCAGGCAGAGGTGCTCCTCACTTCCCAGATGGGGCAGCCGGGCAGAGGCGCTCCTCACTTCCCAGACGTTGGGCGACTGGGCAGAGGCGCTCCTCACATCCCAGACGATAGGCGGCCAGGCAGAGACGTTCCTCACTTCCTATACGGGATGGCGGCTGGGCAGAGGGGCTCCTCACTTCCCAGACGGGGCAGCCGGGCAGAGACGCTCCTCACTTCCTAGACGGGGTGGCAGCAGGGCAGAGGCTGTAATCTTAGCACTTTAAGAGGCCAAGGCAGGAGGCTGGTAGGTGGAGGTTGTAGCCAGCCGAGATCACGCCACTGCACTCCAGCCTGAGCACCATTGAGCATTGAGTGAGCGAGACTCCGTCTGCAATCCCAGCACCTCGGGAGGCCGAGGCAGGCAGATCACTGGAGGCCAGGAGCTGGAGACCAGCCCAGTCAACACGGCGAAACCCCGTCCCCACCAAAAATACAAAAACCATTCAGACGTGGGGGCAGGCACCTGCAATCCCAGGCACTCGGCAGGCCGAGGCAGGAGAGTCACAGGAGCCCGAGGCAGGGAGGTTGCAGCGAGCCGAGATCACGGCAGTACAGTCCAGCTTCGGCAACAGAGGGAGACCGCAACAGAGGGAGACCGAAAAAAGAAGGAGAGGGAGACCGAAGAAAGGGGAGAGGGAGGGGGGAGGGGGAGGGGGAGGGAGAGAGGGAGAGGGAGAGGGAGAGCTCTATTTCTTTAAAAAAATACAAAACAATTCCTTTTAAAGAAAACTGATAAAATCCATGGCAAAACTAAAAAGCAAATGAGTGGATACTGTTTCTGGGCCTTTACTTATAAAAGTGATTCTCATGAGCATCCTTTTACCATTGTAACTACTGTGGATATAGAAATTCACTTATATCAAACACTTTTTATTAATGTCCTTGGTCTTATGGAGTCAGTCCTCAGTTTTGGCAGAAGCTTTGGAAGTAACACCAAGTTTGCCTGTTTCTGAGGGCGTCTGTCTCTAGTTATTTGGCATCAGTGGCTGTTTACTTGTAAAGGTTCTCTGTGGGCACTAATGCTTTGGAGATGAAAAAGGATTTCAACACTTAGAGAACAAGTCTTCTTGGAGGGGTTCATTGAATCTTGTTAGCAGATTTACTGCTAGTCCTTTCTACCTGAAATGAATTCCTCCTATACTACATTGTTCTAGAATAATCTTCTGTGCATATGGATCCCATCTGTTATTTTCTCTGCTTAAGAACTCATACTGATATGCTCTAGCTTCCCACACCAGATCGTAATTCCTCTCCTTAGAATGTATTCCCTATTTCCTGCACATATGTCATCTAGCCAACTAAATTTTAAATTACTTGAAAAACATTATGTCTTAGAATAGTGCTGTGCACAAAAAGTGGACCCCACATACTCATGAAATTGATATACGCATCCCCTTTTACATATCACTACCCACCCCTCACTGGGCCACTCTCACTAGTGATGTAGAGATCACTAACACCTTTCTACAAATGAAAAAAACAAAACCCAGGTGGTGTTTATCATTTGCTGTAAATTACAAATTATACAGAAAGGCAGTCAGTATAATGGAATGATTAAGAGCAGTGACCCTGGAACCCAACTTGTGACAACCATTGGTTCAACCATTAACCAGCTCTGTATCCTTGGGAAAATTACTGAAACTCTCTGTGTCTCCATTGCCCAATCTGTAAAATGGGGCAATGCATAATGACATATGACATTGGGTTGTTGTGATGATTAAATACATAAATATATAGCACTTAGCACATAATAAGTGCTAAATAATCATATTTAGAGCCATGCACTTCCATTGGTTTGGTGAAAAATATATCTATGTAACAACTCAGGTAAGGAAACATTTTTCTCTTCAGTTAGCACTTAGAAGTACTAATGCTAGAACATGTCATCACATTTGTATGAAAGCAAAACACTTCAATTCTAAAAACTGAGTTTACACAAATGATATTTGCGGATACTTGCCTTAATTTGCTGATTCCAGTTGCTAATGACAAGATTTGCTGTCTTTTCAACTTCATTGTCAAGCTATTGAAAAAGGAAAAAGGAAACAAAGCTTTGCTTTCTTCTTGTTTAGTTGCTGCAGTAGACTAAATGTTTGTGCCCCTAAAATGTATAGATTGAAACCTGTTCCCTCAATGTGATGGTATTTGGAGGTGGAGGCTTTGAGAGATGATTAGTTCATGAGGGTGGAGCCCCCATGAATGAGATTAGTGCCCTTATAAAAGAGACCCCAAGAGCTGCCTAGCCCCTACTGCCATCTGAGGTTACAGCGAGTAAATAGCCACTGATGAACCAGGAAGCGGGCCCTCATCACACAGCTAATGTGCGGGTGCCTTGATCTTGGACTTCCCAGCCTCCAGAACTGTAAGAAATAAATTCCTATTATTTATAAGCTATCCAGTTTATGCTACTTTGTTAGAGCAGCCTGAACTAAGACAGTCACAGTACTAGCTTATCAATCACTATTACAATTCATGGGAATTTCAAGATCCTACAATGGACATATTAGCCAAATTATCTTATCCCTGTGTCAAGTAACAGGACTTGGTAAAATAATTATTTCTAATCTATAAGAATGTAAAAAGCACATAAACATGTGCAATCATGTGTAAGAGGCCCTTGCATGAGCTGATATTGTTGCTAGTTCCATCACATCATCTTCCATGTCAATCCATGCAGCAAAAACCTCAACACCATGAAAACTGGTAACAGTCCTAACTGCCAATTTTACTATGTGTCTCCATTACCCCTGAAGTGAATATTGCTTTAATTTCAAAGATATTGAACTCTTAATCATAATTAACTTTTTCCCTTGCTTTTAAACAGCCAAAGAGGCAGTAATAATAATGATGAAAATGATCTAGACAACTTCCCAGGGAGATCTGATGTAAGTTACAGCAGAACGTCTTTCCCTGGAACACAGACCCAGCAGATCAGCCATTATTCAACCACTCTGAGATCTAGCGAATGCTACATTTTCATTTTTTTCCAGTTGGTTAAATTTAGAGTATATGGTTCATTGTAACAGACATAATGAAAATATTTTATGTACTATGCCACTTTTGATTTCACGTATGTGTCTGGAATGTGGAACAAGTTCACTTTAGAAAATAAAATAGAATCTTTTATATTTTGTGAGAGAGTGGAGTGGGGTGGTGGGGTGCAGTGGAGAAGGGCAATGCAGAAAAGAAGAAAAACAGGACCAGCATTTCGGGGGGGCTCATGACATCCATTAACTAAAGCACTGTGATTAATTGTCACAGCACTGTGCCTCATTTATGGTAAACACTAAAGAAATGCTGACTATCATATTATTATGCAGTGTGAAAAATATTTTGTAATCAATGAAATACAGACTAGTAATTGGTTTTTATTAAGTTGGCTTGCAAAGGCAGAAGGTTATATTGCTTGCTAGCAATTCCTATCAAGTTGTGTCCATCACCCAAAACTCTGAATAGAGCATCCATTCTGGTAAAATATACCTATGTACCCACAAACATCAATTCCACTTCCTGACCCAGCTTAATGAGTTTGAATAAAATTTTAAAAAATCATTTCTCCTCCATCAGAACTTTCACACCTCTCCTCATCCTTCTGACTTGCCACTGAGGATGTGCTTTATCTGACTGTATTCCCTTGAAACTCCCCCTTAATCACTGCCCCTTCCCTTCACAGGGACCACCTACCACCGCTTACAAACATCTTACCTGCACCTGGTCCTGAAACAAACGGTGACCATAACCCCACCCCATCAGAGCCAAGCAGTGTCTATTAAACACCCAATTATGTTGCCTGGAAGTAGAGTACAAAGTGCTTAACTACTGAATAATACACAACAAAAAAGAAAAAGGAACACAAATGAAACTGTTCTAGGCCGAAGGCAATGGCTCACGCCTGTAATCCCAGCACTTTGGGAGGCCAAGATGGGCGGATCACCTGAGGTGAGGAGTTGGAGACAAGCCTGACCAACATGGCGACCCCTGGTCTCTACTAAAAATACAAAAATTAGCCAGGCGTGGTGGCAGGCACCTGTAATGTCAGCTACTCGAGAGGCTGAGGTAGGCAAGTCACTTGAACCCAGGAGGTGGAGGTTGCAGTGAGCCGAGATGACGCCATTGCACTCCAGCCGGGGTGACAAGAGCAAAACTCCGTCAAAAAAAGAAAGAAAGGGAGAGAGAGAAAAAAAAAGAAAGAGAAGGAAGGAAGGAAGGAAGGGAGGAAGGAAGGGAGGGAGGGAGGAAGGGAGGGAGGGAGGGAAAGAAAGAAAAACTGTTCTAGAAGGAAAGGCACAGAGAAAGAGTAGAGGAACGGCTATCAGAGGACCAGGTGCCCCTGAAAGGATTGTTTAATTATTTTTCTGTAATTTTTAGGATATTTGAGGATTGTACTCATTATTACCTTTACATAATACCAAGTTAATAAGCATAGAAAACATCTTTGTAAAAATTGTGCTTATCATTCTCTTATTTACAAACAGAATGATAAAATTGTTTTAAAAGTGCAAAAAAGTATAGAAATGAAATAAAAATAACCTCCAATTTCACCATCTAAAGATCATTCTTATTAACATTTTGAGAAGCTTCTTCCAGTTTTTTCTATACATATATATACATATTCATTTTATGAAGTTGAGATTGTATAAATTAGACTTTTTCATTCTGCTTTATTTAGCAGTGTACTGTGAAAAAAATCCCCATGTGATTAAATTCTTCTACAAAAAGATTTTGAATGGTTGCAAATTATTCTATTGCTTGAATTTATCACAATTTATTTTAATGCTTTAGTAGTTTCCAGTTTTTCACTATTATAAGCAATGCTCTAACAAACATCCTTGTACATAAATCTTGGATTTGTGTTTTTTATTATTCATTTATTTTAAAATAAATACAAGTATTTATTTTATTTTTAGGATAAATTCCTGAAACCTGGTACCACTTTCAGATCACCTTTTCCTTTTTGGGCTAAACACAGGAATCTTGCTTTAAACAGGAAGAGTAAAGAAAGGTTTGGACTCACGGATTTTCTCTTCTTCTCTTGTACATTTAGAACTTGATAAGTCGGTTTTATTGCTTCCAATTCAATTGCTTTGCCAAGTTTTCTGGAAATAAAACATGAAAGACACACAAGCTTAATATCAGGGTTTACATCTACTTTCCAAATTACTTTCTGGGGAAATAAAACAGTGTGTTATGGAACATCTATTCAGTGCAAGTTGGAAGTGGAATATTTGTAGCACACCCACTTTAAATATTTGACTCCCTTTGGAGATGGAGAAAGGCCAGGGTGGGAGAACTCACTGATGCAGGTCCGCTGTGGATTTCATTCCCTCTGAGGCCCAGGCCCAGGCACTGCTGACACAGCTAAAGGCAAAAAAAAGTGGGGAACAAAGGTGAGTGTCATTTTCCTAGGAAATAGGATGTGCTGGCTAGAAATACAGCATCGCATCTGATTCACCACATTCAACAATTGCATTCACTTCCCTAACCTTATTTCAGTTTCTCTATGAGATTACATTCTGCCAATACATTTATTTGCACTACACTCATTATATATACTGTTTTTTTCCCAGTCATTTTTCATTTAGATTTTCATTTCCTATCTCATATCTGTATAAAATAGGGGAAATGGCCAGGTGTGGTGGCACTGCCTCAGCCTCCTAAAGTGCCTGTAAATCCCAGCACTTTAGGAGGCGGAGGTGGGAGGATCACTTGAGGCCACACGTTCGAAACTAGCCTGCGCGACACACACAGCGAGACCTTTTCTCTACGAAAAGCTTTTTAAAATTAGCCAGGTGTGGTGATGCACACCCACAGTCCTAGCTACTAGGGAGGCCAAGGTAGGAGGATTGCTTGAGCCCAGGAAGCTACAGTGAGCTATGCTCATGCCACTGTACTCCAGCCTGGGCAACAGAGCAAGACCCTATCCCCTGAGCCCCTCTCCCCACCAAAAAGAAAAAAATAAGTAATGAAAATGAAATAAAATAGGGGAAATAAAATAGCCAAGGGTGAGAACAGGTTGGTCATAGGATACACATAGATATGAAAAAACTGAGACTCAGAAAAGTTAAGTGATAAAGTGCTTGAGAGCCCTGCTCACATCCTGCTGCTGCTCTTGGGGTTGGAGTCCAGCTCCTGTTCCCTGCTGGGTTTGAGGACAACAGCTCAGATAGTTAATGGTCCTATGAGCAGTATCTCACTTTAACACAAAGGATAACGCTACCCAGTCCCTCACGGCATAGCGGGAGGATTAGGGAGTGTGACGTCATTTTTCTCCCACAGGGCCCCATGTAGTCTGCCTTCAACAGTCAGGATAGTAAGTCCAATCACATCAAGAAACCCCAGGTACAGAGGCCTGTGTAGATTTTGATGAAGAGGAAGGGGGTGGATCTGCATCCTTGCCTTAATCAGAATGGTACAGAGGTTTTGCTTCCAAATGCCTTAGTTTGCATCCTGCAGTCTAAGAATAAGAGAACTAGACCAAAAGATGCTAGATTTTCTGCACATCCAAAGCCAGATACAAGCTTAGGCACAAGAGCATACCTGCTATATACTTGCAATTACAGGAGATTCCAGAAAACACTAAATGAATCTCTATTGACAGGAAGCAGATCAGTGGTTGCTTGGGGTTGGGTGGGAAGGAGTGCAAACAGGCATGATAAATCTTTTGGCGTGATGAAAATGTCTATGTTTTGATTTTAGTGGTGGCTACACAGGGTATTTACATATGTCAAAACTGATCAAATCATATGCTTAAAATGGGTGCTTATTATTGCATGTAAATTAAAACTCAATACAGCCGATTTTTTAAAAATGAAGTCAGGTACATTTCTGGGTAGAGCATCTGACATTTGCCCCTTGGAGGAGCTGGGTCTCAGGACAGGAACCAAGCATGTGGCCTCAGTCTGTGTCTGAATGGAGATGCTCCCCCTTTGTTTTCTGCATGACCTTGGAAGAATCTCTGGCCCTCACTTAATTGATCTTTTGAAGTAGAAGTAACTTAGTCAACACCTGTGAAAAGACAGGGTAAAAATGGAAAGACAAGGAAGGAAGGAAGCAAGGGAGGGAGGGAAGGAGGGGAAAGAAAGGAAAGAAAGAAAGAGAGAAAAAGAATTAGAAGTAATGAAGTAACAGGATATCTGTAGTACCTAACACAGATTTCGGTATGGATAAAAATTCTCTAATGTTTACTGTTAAATACTGTACTAATCCCAGTTGGCCTAACATTCTGGACCTGCCAACTCTTTGGTAGTATTCTGCTGGGTGACAGAGCTGCAGCACAATACACACACCCCTACACCCCTATACCTCTCATTCCTTAGGAGGCAATTCGAATAAAAAACACAATGGACATTCACAGAGCTTTCGTTCCCTGCCAGGTACTCTGCTAAGCACACTTCTTATATTACCATATTTAATTCTCACAGCAACCGTAAGAGATAGGCTTTACTTTTGCTTTAAAGAGATCTTGACAGGTAAGATAAATTTTCCTAGGTCACTCACCTGTTAAGTGGTAGAGTTAGAATTTAAACCTGGGCAGTCTATCTATACTCAACCACTGTGCTATACTGGCTTCACTGTAGTCTACTAAAATACTGTCCTAAAAATAAAAATAAAGCTAAAAGAGCACTTTCAAAGCCACCATTTGTTATTATGGCTGATGCCTAAAGAAGAGTGGAAATTTGAGCTCCAGAAGGCTTCTTTTTTTCCTTTCCCATTCTTATCTCTTTCATCATCAAAAGAGACCTCTACAATGGCACTGCCAGTTCAAGGGCACGTCTGCATGCATTAGTCAAGAATCTTTGTAGCAAATTACCACTAATGAACTATTTTTGGTATATGAATATCTTTCTTCTCTCCTCCAATAAGGGAATCTACTTCATTCTTAGTGCTGCAATATATTGAAAAGAATGTGAACCAACACCTTTCAGCACCCAATGTGCTAAGCTCTTCACACTCATGATCTCATTTAATATGCCTACACACACACAATAGAGCACATATTATTACTCTGTCCAACAGAGGAAGAAATAAAGGCACACAGAGGCCAGGTTACTTGTCAAAGGTCGTAGAGTAGAGAAAATATAGGATTCACACTTCCTGACTCCAAGACAACCTGACTTTAACAACACCACTTCCCAAGTTAAATATCATTACCAAGGCCTATTATGAATGTGGCCTTAGGAGTCATAAACACTGAGGAAGAATCCAGCTATGCAACTCATGATCTGGGTGATTGGGGGAAATATCTTGAACTTTCCAAGTCTCAAGTCCTTATCTGTAAACAGGGATAACAAGACCTCTCAAGGGTTCTTATGAGGATTAAATGGGAGTATCAGTGCGTTAAAAGCATTAACACAGTGCGTGCACACAGTAAGTGCCCAAGAACTGGAAGCCATGCTTGATGTTATGTACTTGCCATGTTTAGAAGAGGAAGCTAGAATGGACCATGTCACTTTTTACTATTTTTAAGAATGATTTTTGCTGGGTGTGGTGGCTCACATATGTAATCCCAGCACTCTGGAACACCAAGGCAGGAGGATTACTTGAGCCCAGGAGTTCAAGACCAGCCTGGGCAACATAGTAAGACCCTGTCCCAACAAAAAACAAATTTAGGGCATGGTCCCAGCTACTCTATATGGGAGGCTGGGTGGGAGGATCACCTGAGCCTGGGGGATTGAGGGTGCAGTGAGCTGTGATTGTGCCACTGTACTCTAACCCAGGTAACAGAGCAAGATCCTGTCTCGAAAAAAACAAAAAACAAAAAACAAAAACAAAAACAAAAAAAAAAAAGAGAAAAAGGGTTGATTTTGCCTTACCTCTGCCACAATACTTACCTTTTTCTCGTGTTCTGTAATGCTTTGCTCAGCTTGCTTGCCAGTTTCTGAAGTCCTTTGGCATAGCTAATTTCCAGGTTTGCCCTGTTAGAAAAGGACTAGTTAAATAGGATGTGCTGGGCTGGGCACAGTGGCTCACACCTATAATCCCAGCACTTTGGGAGGCCAAGGCAGGTAGATCACTTGAGGCCAGGAGTTCAAGACGAGCCTGGCCAACATGGTGAAACCCAGTCTCTATTAAAAATACAAAAATTAGCCAGGCATGGTGGCAGGCGCCTATAATCCCAGCTACTTGGGAGGCTGAAGTGCGAGAATCGCTTGAACATGGGAGGCAGATGTTACAATGAGCTGAGATTGTGCCACTGCACTCCAGCCTGGGTGACAAAGCAAGACTCCATCTCAAAAAAAAAAAAAAAAAATTAAAAAAATAGGATGTGCTGGCTAGAAATCAGGCAAACCAAACACACACACAGATGCACACACACATACATGATGCACGAAGGAGGGGTCAGGCTGAAAATGCAATGCCTATGTAAAGAAGAGATGATTTGTTTACTACAAGGATCCTCTTGTCCTTAAGCATAATCCTAAAGGGTATCCAAGAGGATCCTAAAAAGACAGAGGTTTCTGTTTTTGTTTTTGTTTTGAGATGGAGTTTCCCTCTTGTTGCCCAGGCTGGAGTGCAATGGCACAATCTTGGTTCACTGTAACCTCCACCTCCCAGGTTCAAGCGATTCTTTCGCCTTAGCCCCTCAAGTAACTTGGATTACAGGCATGTACCACAATGCCCGGCTAATTTTGATTTTTTAGTAGAAACGAGGTTTCAGCATGCTGTTCAGCTGGTCTCAAACGCCTGACCTCAGGTGACCCACCTGTTTAGGCCTCCCAAAATGCACAGGCGTGAGCCACTGTGTCCAGCCCAAAGGAAGAGTTTTTAGCTAAGCTCCTTTTACATCATGCTAATGGGTTGAATTGTGTCTGCCAAGAAGAAGTTGAAATCTACTCCCCAGTGCCTGTGAATGTGACCTCATATGGGAATAGGGTCTTTGCAGATGATGATCAAGTTAAGATGAGGTCATTAGGGTGGGCCCAAACCCTATATGGATGTGTCCTTATATAAAGGGAAAATTTGGACATAAACAGACATGTACACAGAGAAAAAGCCATGTGAACATGAAGGCATAGATCTGAGTGGTGCATCTACAAGCCAAAGAATGCCAAAGATTGCCAGCAAATCATCAGAAGCCAGGACAGAGGCACAGAACAAATTCTCCCTCACAGCCCTCAGAACGCACCTCTGACTGCCAGCCTCCAGAACTGAGACAACACACTTCTGTTGTTTAAGCCACTCATTCTGTGGTACTTTGTTATGACGGCCCTAAAAACTAATGCAACTGGCCGGGCGCGGTGGCTTACGCCTATAATCCTAGCACTTTGGGAGGCAGACGTGGGCGGATCACAAGGTCAGGAGATCGAGACCATCCTGGCTAACACAGTGAAACCCCGTCTCTACTGAAAATACAAAAAAATTAGCCAGGTGTGGTGGCTCATGCCTGTAGTCCCAGCTATTCGGGAGGCTGAGGTAAGAGAATCGCTTGAACCCAGGAGGTGGAGGTTGCAGTGAGTCAAGATCGCGCCACTGCACACTAGCCTGGGCAACAGAGCGAGACTCCATCTCAAACAAAAACAAAAACAAAAACAAAAGTAATACAACTAGTAAGGAACAGAAAATTGTCCTACTGATCTCAGGATATTAGCACTAATCAGATCAGCTCTAGATTATAACCGTTGGCAATAAAATAAATTATGATTGGATTAACCAAGCAGAACTTTCTAATGGGAATCGGCAGTGGTAGCCAACGCCAGATTTAGAAAATGAATTTCTATTACTCTCTTTGCAGCACAAGGCTCAGTAGGAAGTCCGGGTATGCCCTCCAAAAGCAAACCCCTTGGTTCTTTTGGATAAATTGAATCATTCTCATCTTAAACCTATTTTACCATGTCCTATTTACAGACCCATCTATAGCTAAAATGAGGGCATCTCCATATCACTTTTGACTACAGAGAATAAAAATGTAGGGGATTAAGTTCAATTTATATTATGTTTTCCAATATGGATCCTAAGAGTTTTCATTGCATTTTTCAGTCTGTTAATCCATTTTTATTATATTTTAGATTTATGATGTTATTTCACTTGGGCAGAGCTCTCTAATGACTAGTCTAATACCTGCATGTTTTCACACAAATTAACTCCATGGCATAGACTGAGCAAAGAAAGACAGCCCGCTTCTATACAATGAAATCCAGAGATGACGGGCTATTGATCTATTGCTAAATTACTATTCATTTTTTTCTCTTAGCACAGCTGTGCTTTAAGTTGTTTTTACCACTTTTTGTAAGAAAATCATTGTAGGATGTATGCTAAGGCCTAGCTGCAGAAAACAACCATTTGGTGTCAGAATTTGCCCAAGCATAAGGAAAGGCTAAGGCAAGTATTTTGAGACAATGAAGCCAGTCAATAAATATCTCATCGCACTTAAAAATAGATTTCTCTGCTCTAGGAATATGTCCCAGTTGATGGAGAGGACAGAAAAAGAGAGTGCTGGTTAATAGCCAGCTGGGAGAGACCATCACCCTTGATGAACTCAGATGCTCTGGAACCCCAGGAGATCTCTAGCATTCAGTGGGTGTGGCTTCAGGTACTGTTAAAAAGCAGCTATATGACCTCCTTAAAGAGGGTTTTATGAAAATTAAAATGTGTTGAGAGCCCAAGTCTCCTAGGGGTTCAATGTCTGGAACGATTGCTGCTGACCTGTAAAGCTCTGCATGATCTGACTCTGATTTCCCTTCCTGCCAGGCACCACTTGGCTGATTCCACTCCTATTCAGTGGCCAACTGCCATCCTGCCTCAGGGCCTTTGCACTTGCTGTGGCCTCTGCCAAGAGCTTCTGCTACATAACCACATGGTATTCTCCTTTGTGTCATCCCCAACAGGAGCTGCTCAAACATCACTGCCTCAGAGGTTTGCCCCATCTAAAAAAGGATCCTCGCCACTCTCCCCTTACAGTTTTATTTGTGTCTTACTGTATCTTGTATCACATTATAATGTTTTAGTTTACTCTGGTGAACACCCCTCGGATGTGAACAGTTTCATAAGGGTCAAGAATGGCTTTGTTCATTGCTATATCCCTAGGCCTAGAAGAGTGCTTGGCACATAACAGGCACTCAGTATGTATGTCACAAATGAATGAATGAATAAGTGAATGGACTTCCCACTAGGTCTTGGTTGGAATTCTTACTGGTCTCTGCCATAGGTTTGTTCTCACCTCACCACTTTTGAGAACTGTAAATTAACAAGCTGTTTAGATGCGGTCCCTCTGGTTTGGGTGCTCAGCCCCGATGTTAGAGCACACTGCTGTCAAGCACTTGAAATAGCCAGACACATAAACCCTTCTGAGTCCAGGAAAGCTAACCAGAGGGCTTTTTAGGTCTTTTCTTTTCAGCATTGCATTCTTTCTTGGAAGCAGCACAAAGAGCATTAAATAGGATAATGCTTTTTATAGTGTTCAGCTCAGTGCTAGGCACAAAAATCATCCTTAGTAAATATTAATTCTTCTAATATGATTATTGCGTATCCAGAAGGAATACACAGCGGTGGGGATGGTGTGGGAGGAAGAATCCCGTTTTCTTGTCTGTTGGCTCCAAAACAATCCTGAATGGTTTTTAACAGGAAAGGTAATGCTGTCAGTCAGCCTCTTCCTCAGAATTCAATTCTACTTTCGAATGTTCTTGCAGGCTGTACAAGGTGTCTCTGAGGCTAAGCAGACCTAAAAACGACACCAAAAAGAAGTGCTGCTTTCCTTTATGTTGTTAAGTTTATTCCACTTGGGGGAAAAAAGAGTTGGGCTTTGGTGGTATGAAAAAGGGGTCCTTGTTCACTTTGAGGTGATTTGGGGCTTTTTTTGGCCAGCTTTTCTCCTGTGCCCCAGTGCTTCTGCTGGCTTTCTCTTGAGCATGGTAGGAAACCAGCCTAAAGAGGTTCAACTACCACACAGCACTTCTTGTGTTGGGAGTCTTCTCTTTACAGACAAGTACCTTAGAAATCTTCAGTAGGGCAGATTTGTGGGTTTATACCATGGTATACAGGTTAAAAGTTCCTGTATATTGCACCTAAAGAGGCTGTCCAAACAGTGGTCTCCTGACAAAGGTGTTGCCTTACCTTTGTGACATGCTGATGCTTGACCTGTGTTCTCCCTAGGCAAGAAACAGGAACATCCAACACTTACTGGGCACTTACAATGTGTCAGGCATCATTCTGAGTGTTTCAGGTATATTTCCTCATTTAATCCCTGATAACCCATGAAGCAGGTACACTGTCTCTACCCATTTCATGGAACGGAACACCAAGGCACAGAGAGTTGGGTCAATCACTAGCCTGAGGGCACACAGGAAGGAAGTGACGGTGCCAGACTTGGATTCCAGCCCTGGGCAGTCTGGCTGAGGAATCTGCCTGCTTAACCACACCTCTGTCCTACCTCTGAAGTTTTGGGGAAGAGATTGCAGATGGAGAATTGTGGGAGAAGTGGAACAAAAGTGCTTTCAAAATTGATACCGCCTCTCACTTCACCTTTAATTGCAGTGTTCTGAATCAGCATAGCTCCTGGAGGCTGAGTAGCTGGAGTCCCAATTCACAGCAGCCTCGGTGCAGACATAATGAGCTTCCGGGCCTATTCCAAAGGCATCTGTGCAGTTGCAAGGCATTTGGGGGATAGGGAGTGGGGATGTTGAGGGTCTGGCAAAGTGGGAAGGATGGGGACTCTGACAGCAAATGTCACTGAGCTAGCCCTCTGGGCTGGAGTGAGCTGGATGTTGCCTCTCTGAACAGCACGATTGTACCCTTTCTCTCTGCCTGCAACTTATTGATGACCCCGAAGAGTTTAGAACTAGCATTCAAATCAACCAAGCAAAGCAGGCTTCAATCATCTACTCTTGCATTTTAAATCCTAATGACCATTTTGGGAACCTGAGCAAATTACTCTGCAAGACAGAAGGAAATGAAATGTGATGAGGGGGATGGGTGTGTGACAGTGTCACTGTGCACTCTTTCTGCACAGTTATAACGAAACCTCTCCCAGGCCTCTAGCCCTGAATGGCTTTTATCTCAACAGATGTTAACGGTTAAATTCTTCCCCTGAGAGAATCGCTCTTTTATAAGAAGCCATGTTCCAAGTGGCAAGCGTGAAGAAAGCTGTTATTTTTGTAAGTCAGAATGTTTGCAAATGGAAACAAACACTTCCATGCTTTTCCGTGCACACTTCCACGGCTCTTCCATGCTTCCGGTCTAATGAGGAAGTATATGTATCCTTTCAGGATTCCTGCTAAATAGAAATGAAATGACCTGGGTGTTTTCCCAAGGCAGAGGCAGCAAGGCACACCCCACTTAGAATGATTTCTTCTCATCTCTCAAAGGGAGGTGCTTTATCTCGGTTCAAGCTGAAAAAGTACCACATGCAAGGGGAGTAGAGAGAGCAGAGCTAATCTCACATTGAGATGTGAAATTCTCATTCCCTTATTAAAATAGTCAGAAACAAGCTTGTAAAGACATTGTGCTTAATTCTCTAGCCCTTTCCCATTTTTTTTCTTTCCATTCTACTGCCACCATAGCTAATACAACTTAAAATGCCTTCTCCAAGCAATTGTCTTGGCCTGTGTGAAATTGGTGATGCATATATATTTTGATAGGCAACCCAATCTCAGAATATTCCAGTGGTTTTAAAGATTCTGGACCCTGCCCTGTAAATATATACACCTACTAAATACCCACAAAAATTAAAAATTTAAAAAAAAATTTTTAATATGCTAAAAAAAGGTTCTGGACCAAGGAAGTGACATGCACTGACTTTTAATCCATTTATATTCTAATTTTCTCTCAGCATGCAAGGCTGGTCAATATATTTTCATTAGTAATAATGAAGGCCAATTGATAAGTCAAAGACCAATGTTTGACTTAGATTTTAAAATAAATTATATTTTTGAAAGAAAAGAGAGATGGAAAATATGTGGTTTCAGATTCAATATTTTAGATAAAGCACTAATTAAAATGTAAGAATACGTGACCATGTAATCAATTTTAGACTATCCTGCTTTTGTAAAACTAAGATAATGAAAAGTAGTTTAAAAAACAAACTGTAGTTGCCCCCTGTGTCTATGAGGAATTAATTAAAATGGAGTTAAGGCCAGGAGCAGTGACTTGCACCTCTAATCCCATCAACTCCAGAGGCCGAGGTGGGAGAATCATTAAGACCAAGAGTTTGAGACCAGCCTAGGCAACATATCAAGATCACATTTCTACAAAAAATTTGTTTAAAATTAGCCCAGAGTGGTGGCACACACCTGCAGTCCTAGCTACTTGAGAGGCTGAGGTGAGAGGAGTTCCTGAGCACAGGAGTTTGAGGCTGCAGCAAGCTATAATTGCACAACTGTACTCCAGCCTGAGCAGCAGAATGAGACCCCCATCTCTAAAAAACATAAAATAATAAAATAGGGCTAAGCCCTTCTCATGCTTGAAAGAAGAAGGTGACAGAGTCCTCCCTTCATTATAAATTAAGAAGGAATTTTAGTAACCTCAAATTCTTCTGTCAGGATATCACCCATCTTTTAAGTTCCTACTTAGGACCAGCACCAGCTTCCAGTTTGGGGGTAGATGTGCTGATATTTTCCATCCAAACTTCATTGGTATGTCTTTTGAAAGACCATCACAAGCTCCTCTTACAAACAGATTGTATTTAAAGTTCATTACCGGCAATTTGAAAGACATTTTCATATTGAAGCTCTGTCATTGGAGTGGCTGGCTCACTTGCTAGCCCACTGCAGCATTATCAATTGTCTTAATTCTGCTTCCTGAGAACAGTATAAAAAATGCTGAAATAGGAGGATAAGACCTGAATGATGCCCTTCTTGAGTGTCTGGTTTGGGAGTCTCACTGAGCTCCGGCTCACTCTGGCTCAGAGAAAACCTGAGCGATGGCAGCTCTAGAACTTCAGAGCCTAAAGTGTGCATTCATTCCTAAGCTTAGTGCGTTTGTGTATGGGGTAGGGAGGACAGGAGTATTGTGGTGAGGGAATTCAGGTAAAGTAGACAAGAAAGGCAGTTTTCCAAGCTTTTTAACAGGGAAACAAAATTTTATACAGAATCCCACCGTATCATATAAATACCAGTCAAATTGATCTGATTAAAAGGGAGAAGGAGTGAGGAAGAAGCAGAGCCCTGCCCACTTAACCTCCTCCTCACCCCCTGAGGTAGCCCCTGCGGGCTCCCCACAAACCCCTTGAGCTATAAGGTTTGAAAGCCACTGGGCTTCATGACTGCTGCTGTCCCTTTCCATAGAGGACCCTAAGACTCTGCAAAGGAGGCTGAACCAGGACCCCCTGAGCATGTTGGGTCACCCACGGCAGTGTCCAAAACTGCCTATCCACTTGGGGATACCCTGGCAGTGAGCCTGGGTTGAGCTGGGTAGGAATCCAAATGTATCATCTTTTCCATATCCCCATCTGTGAATCAGAAATGGAGAGAAGTATGTACGCTGTGGGTTGTGAGATAATTAAAGAGATCAAGTATAAGACACATTTAACACAGTGGCTGGTCTATGGGTTGTACTGAATAAGTGGTCTCTCCTGTGATTTTATTTTTTCTAGCTTTTGTTCAAAATAATATGCTACATATTATGCCAGTAAAAGTTTTTGACATACCCACTTATGACTCCTCAAAAATAGCCTAACTGGATCTTCTTTAACGTTATGAGTGCCTTGAAGGCAGAGTCACTCATACATTAATTAGTGCCTTCATTTACTCAGTAAGCGTCTATTGAATGCCTACTCTGTGCCAAGCCCATGCTAGTCACGTGGGACACAAAGACCCTCAAGGAGTTCAGCCTCTAGGGAAAGAGATAGGCAAGTGAACAGAGAATTACAGTGCAGGGTGTAAGAGCTATAACAGATACAAGCACTAATTCTGCACATAGAACTGAGGAACATTTTTTTTGAGACTGGAGACTGGAGTTAAGGAAGGCCTGCCACAGTGGGATGACTGGATCTTAAAGAATGTGTTGAATGGAGCCAGGCAATGAAGGTGATGAAACATCTACCAGGCAGGCGATACAGCCTGTGCAAATGCAGGGACCCACGTGTGGTGGTGGTGGTGGTGGTGATGCAGGAGTGTGAGTGGGGTGCAAGTGGGGTGGGATTGCAAGTGGCTCAGTAAGGAGAGAGGCAGGGATCATGGGGAGATGGAAAGAGAGAAAGTAAACAGGAAGGCAGAGTTCAGCTCTCAAAGGCCCTTTTATAAAATGATGAGGGCTAAATTTTATCCTAAAGGTCATAGGAGTCTTTGAAGCGTCTTAAACAAGGTCATGGCTACAGAGTGAAAGGTGCATTAAAGACAGGCACACGGCCTCAGCCAGCCCACAAGTTCAGGTAACTTTGCTTGGATTGGAAACAGGGTCCTCTAAAGGGGCACAGCTCTGTCAGAGTAAAAGGCCTAAGGGGTAAGAGTGGATTAGATTTCTGCCTCCATTCATCCCACTCAGCCATGTGCCTTTGTACAGCATACAAACTCCACGGCTATAAGGCGGCACTTCTAGGCAGAATAGTTTAAGAGAGTTTTGCCAGAACCATGGAAGAGGCCATAAAATAAAAAGAAAGCTGTGGATATCAAATGGGTTTCAAAGAGAGAAATATGGTCTTGGTCATGAGTTGAGATGGACAGAATCATGGATATGGATGGTCCCAGGCATTCAGCTTGATTGGCTGGGCAGTGGTTCCCAGAAGGAGGACCAGCTTTGGAGAAGAGCGGATAAACCCTGTTTTGGACATATTGACTTTGTGGTTCCATGGGACTTCTAGGTGGAAATGTCCAATATACTGTGATATATATGGTTTGAAGTACAGTTTAGACATGTTCCTAGTACTGCACATTTGTAAATCATCAATATGCAAGAGAACTAAAGCTGTGGGAGTTAAGGTCACCCAGGATAATGGTAGAGTAGAAGATGATTTTACAAATATTTAATTTCAATTTTTTATTGCTTTGTTGACAGTGTCTGCAATGAATCATGGATTGAACAAGTGGCCAACTATACCTCCTTCTTTTATTCTTTTCTTTTTAATCTACAGAGCAGCAGTTCTTGGCATTTGAAAACCTGATCTTAAACTCCCTTACAGAGGAACAATTGATTTTCCAGTCAAAGCCTGTTTAAACATTAGCTCTGAGGATGCAGGAAGCCAAACATTCACAAAGTGTTTCTGAGAATGTACCTTCGTCTCTTTAAATCTGATCTGTAATTGTATTAAAGTGAACCTGATAACTTTGGCATTACGCATTGTAGGAGCTGCTATGTTTCTCTGGCTAAATCTGTTTGCTACTGCAAAAAAAGAAGCTGAAGTAGCTAATTGGATAAAAGAAACTAAGCATGACCATGAATTGCAGAATATCCAGGCAAAGAGTATTTTAGTAACAACTGTACTTTTCTATCACCACCCAATTAGAATAAGTGCAAGAGGGCAGCTGAGTTTGGAAAGGAAACATTCTCTGGCCTGGCAGCTTGATTGTGGTGCTGCCTCTGGTATCCAAGTGCTAATACAGAACTCTGTCAAGCAGAACCACATTCCAGGAGCTCTTAAGTAAGGGGTCTGGAAATGCACACCTCCAAGGACAATAAAGGCCTTCTTCTAATAATGTAGGTGTAATAATTTTTAAAAACCCTTAACTATTTTTCATTTATTTAAAAAAATTTTTTTTATGAAAATAGAGATGGGTTGTGCTATGCTGACCAGGCTGGTCTCAAACTCCTGGCCTCAAGCAATCCTCCCATCTTGGCCTCCCAAAATGATAGGATTACAGGCATGAGCCACTGCCCCCAGCCCATTTATTTATTTATTCAGTCTGCAAGTATTTACTGAATGCATTTTAGGTGGCAGGTACCCCTCATTCAAAACTCCATGTCCTCCTTCACTGTATCTTGAATTATGCTGGCCACAGATTTGCCTTCATCATTGTCTGCCATAACCCTCAATGGAAATGCTTACTGAATATATTCCAAGACTACCATTTTACTTGTCTTACTGGGTTTCCCATTACTTGTCTGTAACCTTATGTAACAAGATAGTTTCTTTTAAAGAGTAATGGCTTTCCAGGTATTTTTCTAATACAAGGGAAGGTTATCATTGGTTCACATGTAATAAGCCCACCTTTAAGAGGAAAATAAGGCCAAGGCTCATTTCTAGATAGCTGGTGGGAATCTGCCTTCTATCCAATGTATATCTAGAGGAGGAATTTCTGACTTCACAGAATGGGGAGAGTCAAGGCAAATGTAATCCCAGCCATGCTGTGACCATCCATCCTTGTTGATATGGTTTAATAACCAACCATAACCAACATAATTGTTGACTCAGTTCAAGCACACTAGGAAGAGGGAGTGACCTCAGAATCACATCACTGTGTGGGAGAGAAATGATCCAGCCCTGAGAAGTGAAGTGGCCTATATCTTTGCCTGCTAATACACAGAAATGCTGTCTAAAAGTACACAATGTGCCACAAATTCATAGATTAATAGAATATTTGTGTCCATTAGAAAACAGTTCTCCCCAGATGCCATCTCTTTTAGTGTGGACAAGCATCCTTCAGGTTAACTACATGATCTAAAAGCTGAGCAAGGGGAGGAAACTTGAAAGCTCAAGACGAGGAGACACCGCAAATGTACATTTACCAGCAATCAATACAAAGCAACTTTAAAAATGGCTTTTTGGCTAAGGGGAAATAATTTAATTGTACAAGTTTAGCTTTAGAAAATGTTCAGAAAAGCATTTATTACATAAATGACCTAATATGTAGCATAATTTTTTTGATCTAGGTAAAATATTAGATCTGTTCTTTGTGCTCATACTATACAGTTTCTATGCAGGAATGTGCTTGTAATTTTGCTAACCAGTAGACTCTTGAGATGTTCAAATTCTAAATTCTTCTCTATAAGGATGTAAAGCTATGAGGGGAGATATCTTTAGCTACCCAAGTGTTTCTTCCTCACTGGACATATTTGTCACTCTAGAATAAGTGAATGGAGGGTTTCACACATTAATAGGTCCAGGGCAGACAGCAGCCCTAGGAAGAGACTTCAAGAAAACAAAAATAAGAAATGAAGGCTCTGACTGTATGAAGAAAGTGGATGTCAGTGGCAAGGTGGGGATGTGGAGTGATCTAGAAAAAAGAAAAACAGTGAGACAGGCTTCAAGCAGAGACTCCCTCAGAGTTTTTCAGTTCACTGTTGAGTCTGTTTAGCAGCAGGCATCATCTATTGCCTGTCTTCTATCTTCACAGCTCTCTACCAGGCACTAATTTTCAACTCTCAGACACCAAATAATTAATGCCCAGATGACTACAACCCACGTTATATGCCTGGCTGATACATGCATAGATTCTTCCTGCTCTGCAGGCAGAAGGTGGCTTTCTAATCTAGGTAATGAGTTGAATTCATAGGATTCATACAAATAATGGGTCTTGTTTTAAATAATTTCCTTTGGGACTGATAACAATATTTTCTTACGGAAGAAATTCCCTCTCAGATGGCACCTCCCGCTTTCCCTGTCATGGAACCAGAGCAATTTGGCTGTTAGGATAGAAGTTACTTCATATTTAAAATGTTTCTCTTTTTGACTCCTTTTGACAAATCTGGTTTTGTTCTTTATAAAAGTCTGTTTGAGCTCTCTTATTATATCTTTCTTTGTCCTCATTTATTTGCTGCTGATAAAGCTAATGTTTTCCTTTTGTCTTGACCTTGAAGGAAACCAAAATATTCCTCTCAAAAATGCTGCGGATTGTTGAGTTTTAAAAAGGTTAAAACAAAGGGACACGCTCTGCCCCTCTCTCTGCCTTTCCCACCTAAAGACAGTCCAACACTTGCCTATCTGCTCAGAGATAGTGGTGCCAGAGGATCTAGGAGCAGACTTTACTCTTCCCATATATTTACCTTCCCACATTTTCCTGCCTTTTGGAAGCCCAAAGATGCTATCTTCTTTGTCCCTATTAGGATTTCTGGCTCTTTGGTGAAATACTATTTAAGCATGACCCCTAAGCCACTGCCTTGAGAGAGAAATACTTTTGAACTAAGGCCTCTCCCATATGATGGGTATAGCATGTGTTAATAAGTTTCTGCTTGTTTTTCTTTTGTTAATATAACTTGTTTTCAGAAGAGTATCTCAACTAAGACCTTGAAAAGGGAGAGAAAAGAAATTATGTTTTCTCCCCTACAACCTACTAATTCAGGATGCAATCAATCCATGGCGTCTTTGGTCTTATGGCACACATTCATTATTTTAAATTTGAAATGGTTTAAACAGTTTTCTGAAGGTCTCTTTAGAGTTGCTTATTACAGAGCTATCTAGAAGTAGGGAAAAGGCCTAAAAGGTCCCTTATAACCAAATTCACTCCTTGGGTTTTCTCATTTCAAGCAGGGTTTTCGTAACTTTCTTGACTGAGTTAAATGTGCTCATTTCAGCACAGTGAACAGCTTTACACATGATCATACCTAGTATTAAGAAGACGATGCTGAAAATGGTGACTTTTCATTCATCCACCTGACAGTGACTAAGGAAATCAAAAGGCCAGGCTCTAAGAGGTCAGCATACAATGATGAGTAAGACTGCCTCTGCCCTTCTAGGGAGAGAAAAATGTAAATAATTGCTGTTGGTGTGAAAAGTACAATAATGAGAGTATGCATCAGATCCAACAGTGGGCCCCAGGAGAGGGTAATAAACCCAGTCTGAGGAATCAGAAGAGACTTGACTAAGCCTTCCTAAGCTGAATTACTTCCTGTTGTTTCTTGATTTTTATGGCATCCAGTTGATAAATGTGCAATAGGGGAGAATCATTCTTCAAGCAATCTCTCGAGTACCAAAATACAACACCACATTCTGGAAAGTAGGACAGCTTGTAATCACTCCTCCAGTCATATCACTTGCTACAACTAAAGAGGAAGAACCATTTATTGCAAACGTGCATTTTGTACCTTTGCTGAAGAACAGATGTGACCTGTTTGCAGAAATTCTCTCCATTTTGAGAAAACTCCTTTAGGTTCTTGTATACTTTATTATACTGAAAAACAAGAACAATAACAACAAAAAACAATGAACAGGAAGATTACGAGCAACTCCGAAGATAGAGCACCTATAAATTCAGAAAACTACTATAACCATGACTGTCATGATAAAGGATCGTGCAGCTACAGGCATGCATACCTTTTGGATGAGTTCTTAAAATAAAGATGAAGTCTCTTCCACCTGGATATGAAAGACCCTGGAGAACTTTTCAAAAAAAGTTCTGTTTCTCCCCTTGGCCAAATGTAAACAATTCAGCAGTGGGGTGCATTTGGAGTCTGGTTTCCTGTCACCCCTATTGTTCCCAGGAAGGACAAAAAAATACATTCTGAAGGACACCACATAACTATTTTATGTCCCCTCCTGCACATATAAACTTCAAAATAATATTTCTGGGGCTCATGACAAACCATGAGCCATTAGAGTGAGCCTTTCTTGTCTGAGATATGAAACTGTCAGTAAATAACCTGGTAAGAAAACTTTGTCCTAGTCCTCTCTCTGTCTCATTTAATTCCAGTAAGAAAAATGTTATCATAATGAGTTGAACATTTTGGTTAAACCAAACCATTATAAATTTATTAATTACCCTTTAAAAATTCATGTATATTTGAATTTATCCTGCGGACACAAGAATTTCCAGTAAAAGTTTTTGTCATTTGATTTAGAACTCCACAATATCTTCCTGGAAACTATAAATGTAGACATTGATGACAACAGATTTTAAGTGCCCAAACAGAGAAGCTAAATGTCAATTGATTCTGCAGCTTTTTCTGACACAGAGCAAGTGAATTAGATGATGGAATATCCCAGACACACTCTCTCATAGTTTCCATCTGGGAGGTGCAACAGCAGATTGCATTTTTCAAAATGAGATTTTACATAAGAGGACCCAAATTCAGTATGGATTGAGAGCTATGCTGTTCTTTGCTCATACAATGAGCCAGCCTATTCCAGTGTTCAAATATTGCCAGCATTCAGTTGGGCACCATATCGAGAAGGGAAAAAGGAAGGAAATTCACATTTACTGAGTGCCTCTTATTGCAGCAGGCACATTCACAAACACACAACCCCTCAGGGCCCAGAAAGCCATTCAGTCAACAAAGCACTTGGTATGTGGTGCTAACAGAGTATCAAACTAAGGACATAGGGTGACAGAGGAGGAAAGACCTAAAGAAATGAGCTAATCCAGGTCCCTACCTTTGGGGATGGAACAAACCAACGCCTAGGATACAGGAACAGTCTTACCATATCCGTTTACCTTTATGCAGTAGTTTAACTTTCCTGTGAATTTAACACAGAAAGCTATGATAGGACTTGGTAGATGTATATTAATATTAGCAAACCACTTCCTTGAAACTGCCTGTGACACAAAGAGAGTGATGAGGGTGCAAAGCTTTAATGAGGAAATTGTTAATTTCTAAAGCAGAGTTTGCAAAATCCTGTGGCTGCTGGTACCAGTCAGGCACCTGAATGAGTGAGGAGGAGGGTGAGGACCGTGAGCTGGAGAGGCAGCTGCTAGAACCATTCTGGCCCATCACTGCCACCTGGAATGTGGCCCAGGAAAGCCAGATCTCCCACTTTGTCCAAAAAAGCTGAAATCAGGATTTGCATCCGAAACATGATTTTTTTTAAATGGTAGCAAACAATTCACAAATTAAAAAACTCTCTGCAGTGTAAACAAAACACACTTGTAGTGAGGTTCCAATTCGTAGCCTCTCTCATGAAGGAGAAATAATCCTCCTGTCAGAGTCATGAAAGTAAAATCACTATTTGGCAATCAAGCTTTCTAATTTTTACTTCCAATAAAACTAACTTGCCATATATGAATGGTCTGATACTATTAAGGCCTCCTTCCTCCCCTTACAGGCACACTGGGAAAGTTTAAGGCAGTATTTTCAAATTGTGAGAAGACCTGCAGTAAAGAAACTTGTTTAGCCTCTTTGTTTACTCCCATGTTACCTAAACATTTTCACTAGATTTCTCCCTAAGGCTTTTGTTTTCTTCTATAACACCTTATAGCATCCCATGAAACAAACCTCAGTGTCATGAGAAGAAAATGCCTAAATGTTTAGTGGGGTACATGCTCCTGAAATAAGGTCATTTCTCAGCCCCCCTCACCCTTAGATGTATAACCATGTGACTAAAAGCTATCCAAGGAGATGTGAGGGAAGGTTTAGTATGAGGTTTCAGTAAAGGCTTGTTTGCCCTCTTTTCTTCCTTCTGGACTTGAAAATGAAGGCCAAAGCCATAAAGTGGTATTGAGATTGGACATAATGTATTCAGATCATAGAGTGGGAAGAGAAAAAGAGCCCGGGTCCCTGATGGCTGTGAAGGATACCACACGAGCCCTCAACTCTCACTTTTGGATTTATTTTATGTGTAAGAAAAATACAATGTTGTTTTTCAAAGACATATGTATTTGGGGTTTTTCTAATATGCAGCTGAACATAGTTCTAACTCATACAGGGTCTTTTTGAATTATGAAACATTTTTATGTTTCATAACATAATGATACAGAAAATAATAACACATTATGTACTCACTACTTAAGTTATAGAGATAGTAACACTTTGCTTCTGCTCTCTCTTTAAACAACTATTTTTTTCCTTTTCATAATTTATTTGGCTATTCTGAGGCATTTATTCTAACATAAGAACATTTGTCTAATTACATTTCTTTTTAAATCCCCGTTGGGATCCTAATTGGAATTATATTACATACATATATCAATTTGGGAAAATTGACTTTTTAATGGTGTTTAGACTTTCTATCCAAGGACATAGTAAGTTTTTGCATTTGTTCAAATTTTATGTTCAATAAAATTTTATGATTTTCTTTATAGGTCCTGTGGCTTTCTTATTTATTTAGAAATATCTTACAGTATTAAGCTGTGGATTTTTATGTATTGTCTTATTGACTTCTCTCCAGCCCACAGCAAAGCAGAAACAAAGACTCAACAAAAAGCCATGGGGCTGTGTCCAAGAGAGAAAGACCTGGATGCATGCTTACGGAGTAAATTCTTCTGCTCTCAAACACACCATAAAGCTGGGGCTGAGGATGGGAGAAAAGAAAGCAGAGAGTTGGATTCGAGGGATTTAGAGTGGGAAGGAGAAAAAGAACCTCCCATGAGGGGAAGCAGGAGTGGAAGGAAGGGACTCTGAGATGAAATGTCCTAAGGGAAAGGCCCCTACCAGTCCACCATCACCACAGGATAGTCTGCACATAGAAGTTACCTATGGGAGAGAATAAGGGACCCTGGACATCAAGTGTGGGATGGGGGCATGCAGAGAAAACTCTGCTCATAACCAATGTAGAAATGAGTAGAACCAGTTGAGAATTTTTCTATGTGCTTGTGTTACAGGGGCTGCTGCATTTCCTAAACTTATCGAGCCATCAAAACTCCCTAAGACACATTTTTAAACACTGTCTCAAGGGAACTAGTTTTAGGAGGCTAGGCCATGCTGAAGGTTTATAAGCCAGTGATTGAAAATTCAATTGCCTTCAGTGGCAGTGATGAAGCCTGGGGCAAAGGCATTCACATTCAACCTCTTAAAGTAAGGGGCTGCTGGAACAAAGCACAGTCTATGGCTTCCATTGACCTTTGGGCTACCAGGTCTAGATTTTGGAAGATGATTTTCTGTCATTTCATAGACCAGTACTTTCTAACTTTTTTCCCAAAATGGTGCACATAGCAAATATTTGTACTGGAAGTGTGTGGTAAATGGACAAAGTTGTTCCAGGAAGAGGGAACCGGCCCACGGCTTTGCCTCGTACCTCGCTCCCAGCCATACTCTGCCAATTCAAGGGTTCGGAGGATTTGTGTCTCAGGTACACCTGTAACCCACCCTTAAACCTCAAACTCCAGTATGCCCAGGCACGTGCAAGTTGAGAAGGTCTTCACACTTATTGTTAATTTAGCAATCAGATAAGAGATGTGCTTATAACAGCAATGGAGAGAATCTTTACCTTTGATCCTGTATACTATGCACCAAAAATTCCCCAACAAACCTTGATCCAGATTGAGATAAAGGCGACATCAATAAATAAAAGATTTGCTAAGAATATTTTCATTATCCCAGCATAAACTCTTATTTAGAATTAATGATTCTGTACTTTTCATTATGTACCATCTACTCAGACTTGGAGACAAAAACTGTGAAAAGCAGACCCACTTAAACACTACAGCAGACTTCCAGAGACCATATAGTTCTCTCTCTCTCTGTGCGTGCGTGCGTGTGTGTGTGTGCGTGTGTGTGTGTGTGTGTTCAGAAAATCTTGGAACATACCTGCTTTGTGGGGGTGAAATCACTTGACTTTAGTTTTGGTTGTCTCACTCCTACCTCACCACACTCCTACCCACCAGAGAGGACTCTGAAAGGGTTCCATGGAGCACAGTTTGCAAGCCACCAAAGTCTAATTCCCTTGTTTACAGTTAAGGCCCAAAGAGATAAGGATAACCTAATTAGTTAGAGACAGAGCTGTGATTAGAAATGTTAGGTATGAAGATCAATTAGAGAATCCATCAGAAGCAAATACATTTATAAATGGCTGATCTGTATAATCATACTAAGTTTACTCCAAGTTATAGTAGCCTTTAAGTGTTATGTGCAATACAGCTGGCTTCTTAATGTCATTAACCAGCACAAGAAGGGCTTGCTGAGAAGGGCAGTCAGGTGGAAGGCAATTTTTGTGTTCTTTTCCTACCCATTGAGCTTTTAAATATCCTAACCCCCTATCAAGTATTCATTCCAGAGAATAATCTACTATTGATTCTACATCTCCATATGAATTCATATTAATATGCTGCTTCTCCTGGGGATCATTAATTATCAGGAAAAAAAAATTATGAGGTTTTTCTCCCCTGATAAAGGGATTTCAGTCTGGTAGTGGAATACCTGGGATCTTCCTGAGCCCCTAAAAAAATAATAACCGCTTCTCAAATAGACAACTGGTCTACACAGACATTTCCCATTCAGCCACTAGGAAAATGTTTCTTCCCAGCACTTGTAAGCAAATTCTGTTGATAAATACAGCCATTACAAAAAACATTTAATAATCCAGCCAATCAGCACATGAAATGTTTAGACAGGTGACTTGTAAAGATTATAAAGCGCCTATATCAAGCTTGGCCTACCTGCTCTTTCTGCTTAAATGATTAAGAGGGTTAAATTTAGTTATAGAAAAAGTTATAGAAAAATTTATTTTTATTGATGCTAGTACAGAAGAATTTTTTTTGATTAGTGATGATCCTCACAGTGTTAAAGAAACCACGATATTCCACTTAAATTTAACACAATGAACTTTGCTGGATGCCTTTACTATGCCAGGCACTGTGCTACTGATATCATGTGAATTCTGATTCACTGGGGGTGATGTTTCAAAGCACTGCCCCTTTCTGAAGGGATTCCATGTACTTGTTCACCATCTGTGTAGTATTTGGAATCCCTGTGGCAGAATGTCATAGATTACAGGATATGGAACATTAAAAAGCATAGTCTACTCCATCCTTTCCTCCTTTTACTTTACACATGAGGAAACAGAGGTCCAAGAAATGTGGAATGGCATGTTACACATCTCACTGATGCACACTGGGGAGGCTGTGGGCCACATGACACCCATGCCATATGCAGCCTCCTTCTGTATTTTTGCAGTGAGTCAGATTCTACCAGGAGCTACGGACCATGGCACCGGCACCATCTGAGTTAGTAACAGTCATTTTCTGATATCCAGGCTAAGCCACCAAGATGGGAAGCTCAGGTTGGCATCTGAGCCAGGTTACCAACCTGAGGAGCAGCCTGGTGCCATTTCAATGGCCAATGACATGCAGGGAGGGGCTGACTGTGTGGAGCCCAGAAGACTTGCTTTGACAGACCCCTTCCTGGATACTGTATGAGTGTGTAAAAAGCAAAAATTTAGCTACAGCTTGTTACTTGTCCTTGATTTCTATGTGATTGTTTGATAGGAAGGTGCTATTAATACTTTCTTATGATCGGATTCTTTCCTTTGGAGATAATTGAATCCTACTTCCTCGCCTTCCTTGCACATGGATTAGAAGACAAGTTCCCTAGACATATTTTTAGGTTTAAGAGCTAAACCTAAACCTTCATAGGCAATGAAACATCAAGGCCCAGAGCCAATTCTTTTCCTTGTCAAAAACAGAACTTTAAAGATATCTTAAAGATCTCTTTTTCAGATAAGTTCTGACACTCAAGATGAATCCTACACAGCGTTTAGGCAATCTTATGCCACCCTGGCGACAATTTGAACTCAAACACTGACCTGGCTCTTTGAGGTTGAAAGGCCCAGCTATCAGTCTATTTTGCCCATTAGAGCTTGATCTAAAAGAGATTTTTAAATTTTTTTGTACCATGAGCCCTTTTTGTAGTCTCATGAAACCTATTTGATTCAGAATAACATTTTTAAGTAGCATAGGGTTACAAAGGAAATGAATTACATATTTTTAGTGTATTTTTAAAATTATGATATTATGTGCTTTTTTATTAACATACTAAATTACATATCTTAAGTATTATCAACATTTTGAAGTCAGGTTGAATGTAAATATTTCTAGATATGTGCAACAACTGTAATGTTATTACAAAATTTCTGATTTTTATTGGTTACAAAGCCACAGACACTACACAGATATTACTAGTAGTATTGGGGCTTGTTGCCTTTATTCTGGATTGAATAAAATTCTAAATTTCAGTTAGAAATTAGTACAAATAGAGATTTTTTTTTCACTGAAGTTCATGCAACCCACTGAGTTCCATACATGGGTACATTGGTGTGGGCCCAGTTAAGAACAGTAGCTAAGCTAATACTTTATGAAATGTGCTCTGTGCAACTCTAGGGACTCATGGAAGGGGACTTTTGCAGGTGGTTAAAGCTTTGGGTTCTTTTATAAAACTACCTAAGTGTTTCATGAGGCACTCATTTGCAATCCATTTCCTTGTCTTATTTTGTTCCCAAACTGCAGATTCATCTTCACATAGCATTGTTCCCCAAGTACAAGCTAAGAATGTGCCAGGAAATCAACTTGAACACTTGATTAAGATGAAACAATTGCAAATAAATAAATGTTCTGTGACTTTAGAGGGTTTAGAAACCCAGGCTGAAGGGATATCCGCCCTCCCCATGACTCCCAGATACTTTTGGTGGCAATGAGCCCATACAGATGACCTTCGAAGTTTTAGACAAGGACAGGAGTCCTTGGCCCAGCATAGCACAAGGAACTATTCAGCATGCCAGGGAGTGGAGCTTTAAGCGGACACAGAAGTGTGGTTATGGGTTGCCTTGGGGGCTGCTGAAAGAAAACATTTCTCCACGTCTGAAGACTGACTTTGCTGCCTACAAAAAGGATGTTAGAACTTCAGTTTCTTTTTTATGGATTTATTTCTTCTTCTCTTTTTAAACTTAATTAAAGCTGCCTGCCATTTCCCTGTCTTCTGTCCATTGCACCCCTCCCCTGGTGTTAATTTTCTTCTTTGGTTACTATTAGTGCCAAGATTTTGCTGCCACTTACCCCATCCCTGTCCTGGCCTGCCACCCCTATACAAAAACACTGAGGTAGGAGTGTTGAGACAGGAGAGGATTTAACAGTTTAGTAAGGGAGCAACCTCAAGGAGAGACAAATAAATGATAAGAGACTTTTTAAAAATTATTCATAATTAACAATGGAGAGAAGACTGAGATTGAAGTAATTAAAGGGGGAAGTTTCACTCTTAAAAATCTATATATAACCATATCATTGGAATTTGTTTCTACATTAAGTGCAAATTATTTTTGTATTAAAAAAGGAAAATTAGGCAGAATTGGCTACTACGTTGTCATTATTAAAATTACTAGTCTTTCATGAGTTCATCTCATTTAGCTCATCTGATTTTCTGCAATAGTAACTATAGTTCCATCTTTTCCAACCATGTGCTTTTCTTATCCATTGAATAAACAAAAAGGGAATCAATAATCCTCTGCTGATCTTTTTCTTTATGGCTTTATCTCAGCGCCCATTTATCTGCCGCCCCAGTTTGTGTTTTCAATACATGAAGGATGACTGCAACCTCCTGCTTATGATGTCACCAATCTTAGCTTTTCAGCCCCATGTGTTGGGATAAAACACTGACCCTCCTTAATTACTTTATTTTCAAAGTAAACATATCCCCCCCTTTATTTTAGTTGCTTATTTCCTAAATTACATCTCTGCTATTGCCACCAGTGACCTCACAATGTCTTTGGACTTCTGACCAAACTTATATTTTTGGTAGTGCTCCAAACATTACCAAAATGAACAAACATGGAACAAACATGCTGCTAAACCAGTCTGAGAACCACTGCAGGCCAGGCGGAGCGGGGAGTCTATCCTTCCTCCTGCAGGACTTGTGATCCTTGACTCAAAAAAATGAGGGTGAAAAAGCACAAAAACTCTCCTCCCTCACTTTATTCTCAGAGCCAAAAATTGGCTGCAGACATTCTGTGTGTTTTTGTATCCACTCCACACACGATGTTGGCACCATGGGTGTATGTCTTAAGAATGTTTTCCAAACAGCCACCAACTGGATCCAAATATGAGGCTTTACTCACTCAAAACTTTTTCCAAGAATATGAGAAGGAAAGATGACAATTACCTGCCCTGTCATTTCCTAGAAAAAGTTCTGTTTTTAAACGAACCAAAGAAAAACCACAAACTTTTGTACCACAGCCAATATCTAAATGTGTTTGGTTTCTGAGTGTCTCGAATTTCTTAAGTTAAAATCCATTAATATACAAATCCACCCTCCACCCTCCTCACACGCAGGCACACAAACCACACTGAGCTACTCACCGGACAATCTGTCAGTGGGTCCCTCATGTTGAAATGTGTCTGGCTTTTGTCCTTTCACCTACGCTGCAGCATTCTGGACACTGTAATCAAGGTTGGGTGTGTCCTGGACTTCCGGGATTCAAAGGGCCTAGAGTACGTCAGTCCTTGTCAAACATACCAAGGAGGAAGTCCCAGCCCTGGACTTTCATCCCGTTTGTGTCCTGAGAAAGTAAAGAACTGCTCTGGGTCAAGACAGCCAGGGTGAGATAGTGAGAATGACTTCTGTAAACACTCAGACGGTAGGATCCTGAGTCCTGAACAGGGTAACATTGAGAGAAGGCAGAGAAGCTGTAACACGTCTCCAATAATTCTGGCACTCGGTCTGACAGTGCAGGAACACATATCCTCTCAGTCTGCAGTATTAATCATGCTTTTTATTTTCTGTATTGTATGATCCTTTGACCTTTTGGGACCTCATGGACTTGGAGAGAGACTGCCTTTCTGAGGGTTAGCTAATTCCTACAGAAAGCAAACAACTGGCCTGTGAGCACACCTTTAATATGCAAACCAACAAATCCAGAGCCCAAACCCCCCACCACCTCCTTTACCCAGCTCTCAAATACCAAGCCCATATTCCCCCACCCCCTAAATCCCACAGGGCCAGATACCAAAAAACTAGGAACCTACACCTATAGAACTATAACTATAGAATGTTCAGAAACAGCTATCAGAAGCAAAGTGTACATTAACCACTTCTCCGAGCCTAACTCCACACTCGCTCCAGCCCCAACAGGATCAAGAGGCTACGCTTTCAATGTAAAGAAAAGATTGCCTAGATTTGGCCTCATTTTTCATCACTCAAAAGGATAGACAGAACAAGAACTCAACCACAGCTTGAGTTCTATTGCATTCTCTGTACCTGTGGTCCCAGTTGCCAATCATTAGATTTCCAATGAATGGCCTATTGATGTATGACAGCCATTTGCTAGACTGTGGGCAGTTCTGTTGACTGGCAGGCAAGGGCAGGCCCCAGTTTGAAAGGAGCTCCATCAACACAGTCCAAGGGAACACTTCAGAGTTTAAAAGCATTCAGTTTTCACCTGACTGGCTGGCTCAGCCTCCATTTGTCTGCCCCTGGTGTGCAGGCTCCATTCAAAGTCACTAGAAACAAGCCAGTTGCAGTGGCTCATGCCTGTAATCCAAGCACTTTGGGAGGCCGAGCCTAGAGGGTCACTTGAGGCCAGGAGTTTGAGAGCAGCCTGGGCAATATAGCAAGAGACTCCTATCTCTACAATTTTTTTTTTTTTTAATTAGGGTGTGGTGATATGTGCCTGTACTCCCAGCTACTCAAGAGGTTGAGGCAGAATGATTGCTTGGGTCTAGGGGTTCAAAGCTGGGCAAAAGAGTGAGACTCTGCCTCTAAAAAAAAAAAAAAAAAAAAAAGCTTCTAGAAACAATGTAGAAAAGTCAGGGGACAATTAAGGAAAAGAACTTGCCTTGCAACAAGAGTGGAGAGGAGGGGTCTTTTCCACACACTTTACGTCCTCCCTCTTTGCTTATCCAAAGAACTTGATCACTGGAGGTTACAACAGTCTTGGGTAGCTATCATAGGGCTGGAATTAGACAAGGCAACTCTGTAAAATAAAAGAAATTTAGGTCAGGCACAGTGGCACACACCTGTAATCTTAGCACTTTGGGAGGCTGAGATGGGAAGATTGCTTGAGGCCAGGAGTTCGAGACCAGCCTGATCAACATAGCGAGACCCCACCTCTATTTTTTTTTTTTTTTAAAGAAATTTAGAGACAGGATATAGACTGAGGTTAATAATATGTGACTCAAATTCCCACTTGAGGGGGCTTCTCTGCCCTCAGAGATTTTAGATAAACTTGTCCAGAGCCACAGTTCCAGGACTTGGGATAGCTCACTGTTTTCTCTGTGATTCCTGCCCTATTTTTCTTGCTGCTCTGTGTTTCATTTCAGTCCCAACTGAGTCCAGACAGGAAACTGGCCTCCCTTGCCAGTTTCCACAAGAAATGCTGTCACACAAAGCCTACTGTGATCTTTGTATATGAATTATAGATTGGTAAAGCACTCCTATCCCCAAACTCCTCATGTGTGCCATACCCAGTGGGCTGACTAGCTTTCCCTCAGACCTCCTGGACATCTGCTGAATTACAATCCTTCCAACTTGCTCCCGTCTGCTGCCAGGCTGTTTAAGGGCAGCAGGGCATCCTGGCTGAATCCAGACTGAGAATTCGAATTTGGCTATTTGTTGAGCTTCTTGGAGGAGTGTTTGAATGTGCAAAAAGCCTTGATTTTGGAGGTCAGAAATAGGTTGGTATCATTTATCCTTTGTCACAATAATGCTGTGTAACAAACAGAAACCCAGTGGCTTCAAATGACACAGACTTTACTTGGTTCACAGATCTGTAGTTTAGCTGGGTGGATCTTCAGGTGTCCCCTGACCTCACTCATGTAAAAGCAGGTCATCTACACAGGGCTTGGCAGAGCCATGCATCTGGGCTTTTCTGGGCAGGGGACTGGCTGGGAGCTAGCTGTTGGCTGAGGCCGTATTTCATCAGCTGGTAGTCTAACCAGGCTCTTCTCAGGGTATGGCAGAGGAGCCACAAGATTGAGTGGAAGAGCTCAAGGCCTCCAGAGGTACAGCTTAAAATGGACATCCCATCATTTCAGCCACATCCAGCCGATCAAAGCCAGTCATGGGCCAGCCCAGATTAAAGGGGCGAGGAGAGCTTCTACTTCTTAATAGGAGGAGCTCAGTGTTCCATTGCAAAGGGCATAGAGACAGAGAGGGAAAGACAATTGGAGTTAGTTTTCCATTCAATTTACTACAATGGCTGGTTAATATTTGTTCTTGAGTGACTAGAGATAAAGCAGCAAGGACAAGGAGCAGGTGGCTGGTATATGTCTTCCTCTCCCTCTCCCCAACCCAGCCTGGGGTGACATATTTTGAACCTCAGCAGACTGGAGTTAGGAAGAGAAATAAGAGGACCTAAATCATAAAAGACTATAGACGGATAAGGCTGTTCTCTCCTCTGACCCCACATTCCACCCTACACATACTCTGCTAAGGAGCACAGCAAAAAGCACCTCTTCGGGGTATGGGTTGTGAGGAGGAAGCAGCAGGGAGAACCTGCTAAGGTTTCTTCAGCCACTGAGGCTCAGGTAGGTGAGGCATCTTGATAAGGAGGATAGAGCAGGCCACAGTAAGCACATTTGTCCCCGAGAATGTGAGAACTCCCCCAGTCCCCAAAAATGGCCCAAGGGGACTTTGGGAGGAGGAGACTGAGTTCCCATGTAAGTAAGAGGAGCAAAGACCCTTGTAGTTTTGGAATTAATATTAACAACCTCATGGAATACTATGCAGCCACAAAAAATGAAGAGTTCATGTCCTTTGTAGGGACATGGATGAAACTGGAAACCATCATTCTCAGCAAACTATGGCAGGGACAAAAAACCAAACACCACATGTTCTCACTCATAGGTGGGAATTGAACAATGAGAACACATGGACACAGGAAGGGGAACATCACACTCCGGGGACTCTTGTGGGGTGGGGAGAGCGGGGAGGGATAGCATTAGGAGATATACCTAATGCTAAATGACGAGTTAATGGGTGCAGCACACCAACATGGCACATGTATACATATGTAACTTACCTGCACATTGTGCACATGTACCCTAAAACTTAAAGTATAATAATAATAAAATTAAATTAAAAAAAAAACCAACCTCATTTGTACCTGCAGGTTGATGAGAATGTGAACCTAAAGGAAAAACACAACTGAGGCTAACTTAATATAAGTAGAGCATTTACTTGGGCCAAGCTTGAGGACTGCAACCCAAGAGCATAGTTTCAAGTGGCCCTGAGTATATGCTCTGGTTAGCAGCAGGTACAACTAGGTTTTTGAAGGAAAAGAAGAGGAAGAGGAAGCTCCTGAGTTGTTTGCCAAGAATTTCCATGAAAATAACACAAGCTATTGATTGGCTATACACTGTTCTGTGTATCACAAATTCCAGGACCATAAAGATAGTAGATGAGGCAGCTAGTCAGGAACAAAATGCCTTTATGTGATTGCTTCTAGGCGTGGGTTCAAGGAGGCAGAGCAAGACTTGAGCCCCATACTCCCCTCTCTGGGCCTGATAAATTTTGCATAGCTCATATAGCTCAGACTGCTCTAAGCCATTTTTCTTTTCTCAAGAACTATCTTCTGTCTGTCTGTCTATCAATCAATCGAAGCATCTCCTCCAAGAAGGTATGCCATTCACACTTTCTGAAAATTTTAATGCACAAAGAGTCCTTTTGAGTTCTCTGTTCTCAGATTTTTCTCTGGTCCTACATTTCTGACCCGCACTCATACTCTGGCTGCTTTCCAGCCTGGCCTCCAGTTAGATTTACTGTCTGACCTCTCCTATCCTAATCTTCCTGCTTTCTTTCTCAGTCTCTGCTCAGCATGTGCCTTCCTGGTATGGCCTCTCTGCAGAAAGAAAACCTGCAACGGATTCCCTTCCAGGGTCTGGCCTGGAAGCTGCTCTGCTGGACTCCGACTTTGACATTTTGTGCTGCCTCTAAGGGGAGTTAACAACATTAGTACGCATTTATGAAGTATTCACAAACAAATATTGGGTGTTGGTAAGCTAGTAAGAAAAAGGACCCCAAATGTAATAGAAGCTAATGGCAATTCAAAACTTGCCTTGGAAGTTTCTTTAGTAGCCAAGGCGTGCAAAGAATTGGCAACAGCATGAACATCATCAATTGAGACCTAGTTAAATACTTTATGGTAATATGAGCCCACATTTAAAGGACATACCACGTGTCAGGCACCATTCTAAGTGTTTTACAAATACAATTGGCTCTCCATATCCCTGGGTTCTGCATCTGTGGATTGAAAATAATAATTTTTAAAATAACAATAAAAATACAAATCAGTATTTATGACTATTTATATAACATTTACATAGCATTAGGTATTATGAGTTACCTAGAGATGATTTAAAGTACATGGGAGGATGTGTGTAGGTTATATGCAAATATGACAC
The DNA here is from genome assembly GCF_028885655.2 of Pongo abelii. Lineage (NCBI taxonomy): Eukaryota > Metazoa > Chordata > Mammalia > Primates > Hominidae > Pongo > Pongo abelii. The sequence continues at coordinate 71,353,618 of NC_071996.2, read as the reverse complement.
TATTTTATATAAAGGACTTGAATATCTTTGGATTTTGGTATGAGGGGGTATCCTGAAACCAATACCCCATGGATACTGAGGGACGACTTATTAACTTATTTAATCATCACAGTTATCATTTGAGGTAGATATGTATTATTTTGATCCTTATAATACCCATAGGGCAACAGAGGCATAAGGTACAGATGGGGTCTCACCATGTTGCCCAAGCTTGTCTCGAACTCCTGAGCTCCGGCGATCCGTCTGTCTTGGCCTCCCAAAGTGCTGGGATTACAGGAGTGAACCACCGCACCAAACAACATTAAAAAAAAAATTTTAAGGTTAACACTTATGCTAACTTTAATTTAAAAAAAAGAACTGATAGTTGAGATGATGATATGTTATTTTCGTACTTCTAGGATTTTGCTTATGCTGTCCCTTCCAGTGTGAAGTCCTTCTAGCTTTATGTTGGCCCAGCTGACTTTTACTTATCTCCAAAGTCTAGCTTGTGTTGCTTTCCCCAGAGAGAGTGAACTCTTGCCTTTGTACTACTGCTATCCATTGCATGCACCTCTTTTACTTTGTTTATCTTATTGTGTTGAAAGTATTAGTTTAGGCTGGGTGTGGCGGCTCATGCCTGTTATCTCAACACTTTGGGAGGCTGTAACAGAAGGGTTGCTTGAGCCCAGGAGTTCAAGACCAGCCTGGGCAGCTGGTAAAACCCCATCTCTACCAAAAATAAAAAACAAAAAAACAAGTCAGGCATGGTGGTACGTACCTGTAGTCCCAGCTATTCAGGAGGCTGAGGTGGGAGGATCACCTGAGCCTGGGGAAATTCAGGCTGCAATAAGCCATGTTCATGCCACCACACTCTATCCAGCCTGGGTGACAGAGAGAGACCTTATCTCAAAAAAAAAAAAAAAAAAAAAAAAAGAAAAAAAGAAAGAAAGAAAAGAAAAGTATGAGCTCAATGGTCTGCCTCCCACAGTACTCAGTGACCTCCTCATACCTCATAGCCAAGTATCTGGAGCAAAGTAAGTGTTCAATAAATAATTGCTTTCCTTTGATTGAATTAAATACTGAGAGAGTGACTCCATTAGCAAGTTTCTCTTTTTTGGCAAGGCAGGGGATATTGTTTATGGGTAGGCCCATATCCTCAGCTATCAGGAAGCAGAGTTCAAAACACTGAGACAGAAGATAAGTGTGACCTTCTGGGCAGGAACTCTAAAATGGGAAATGGCTCCAATGCACTTGGGAGGCTCTGACACTGATTAAAATGGCCTTGACAAGCAGGAAAGAAGTAGGATTCCGCAAGAATCCCAAGGGGCCACTTAGAGAACTTTCTTGGAGGTTTGTTGGTTAAAAGATATAAACAGATGAGGTAAGGAGAGTCCATTGGGACTGAGAATAAAATCGAAGAGTGCCCTAATGTTAAGAATAAGTTTGGGAGAGCTGGAGTCTAGAATGAGCAGAGTTCTGACAAGTTTGCCAAGAACATCTAAGAGAATTTTTGCTATATTCACAGCAAGATGACCGTAAACAGACAGCCCCTGGGCTTGGGGAAGCTGGCCTGCTGGTATTGAAGACCAAGTGAGCAGGAGTACTTAGCCAAGCTGCTGGGGTCCAGGGGTTAAGGGGTCAGGTGGGAGCAGCTAGCTGTCAGCAGGCCACATCTTCAAGAGCGCTTTCTTCCTAGGACTAGCTATGACATGGGTGACACGTCTTGACACACCTTAACATGTCTTCCCAAGGCCAACTCCCAGTTCTGAGTCCTGGACGATGCCTAGTCCTTGGCCTGTTTGAGCTGACAGAGGAACAGCAGCTTTCTCTGTTGTCACTGCATGCACATGAGTGCCATGGGCACTGTTTACCATACATGACATCATTTCCACCAATCACCCTCAGAGGGAAGTGTAGAAGCAATCTCATTCTGATTAAGTTACTCTTATTTTCAGTCTGGGATCATTGCAGTGATTAGTTTTCTTAATTTCCATATCTCTCCAAAGCTGAAAGATACATTTCTGAAGCCTTGCCTTAATGCACATATTTAAAAAAAAAATTTTTAAGGGTTTTGGGCTTTGCCCAAAGCCTCAGGATGGAAAAAAGAAAACTATCCAATTTAGAAGCACTAATGAGTACTTTAAACTGTGGCAGAAGCAGTGGGGACAAACACTGATGCTGTTATTGTTAATAGCCAGCCTAATTTGTAGCATCTAAGGTAACTTTTATGCTCTGTTTGTACTAATTACACAAACAGAGTATTGTGTAATTAGTGGTTGTAAAAACTGCACAAAATAAGCTTTTTGCCTCTTAACACTTCATTGAAATTACTTAATTTTTAAATCTGAGCCCAATGGTCATAATTAACTTACTATATACATGCAAAACTGTCTTATAGTCAGTGTGCTAGGGTTTAATTTTTATTATGCATGTCTAAGTTTCATATAATTTAAAAACTCCAGGTGTTAATGGAGAAAGAAGAGGAAACCAAATAGATTAATTTGCATAAAACAAATTAGTATAAATTTACTTTCCCACAATAAGCCCTAGGAAATGAAGACTAATGGACAACTAATTAACAGTCAAGTCATCCTATAGCTGTGATCTATGGCTTTAACTTCCAAAGGAAAGCATGAGAACAAGGACATTTTACAAATGCAGATTTGTTCAAATTACATTATATCTTCATTTAATCACCTGTGTTAATATTTATATGCCATTACTTACATTAAGCTCATCTATGATCAGTCTTACAAATCTCAATTTAAATGTACACTGGAATGTCTAGTAGAGAGTCGTTTTAGTCTCCAGGGCACCTTATGAGTTGGGCATTTTTGCATATGTAAATAAAGTGCCAACAGTGGGATTTATTCGTCTTTTCCACCTTGGTCCCCTCTACACTTTATAAGCAGTGGATTTATAGTTATTGCCTAAAAATCATTGCCAGGTTATGGAGATGGAGTCTTAGGGAAGAAACAAAAGCATGCCAAATGGTTATTTATTGTGACTTTTTCCTGTGGCAGCAACTGAGAGGCTGGGGGATGGGTGTGGGAAGTGATAGAGCTTTACTCTTTACTGGATTTCCTTTTGCACTTTTGAAATTTTATATGCTGTGCTTGCATTACCTATTAAAAAGTATTTACTAAGAGCCAGGTGCAGTGGCACACCTGCAATCCCAGCTACTCAGGAGGCTGAGGCAAGAGGATCCCTTGAGCCCAGGAGTTTGAGACCTGCCTAGGCAACATGGTGAGATCCCATATGAATTTTTTAAAAAGCATATATTAATTTTTTAAGCCATTTTACGCCCCTGAGACTGAGGGCACCCTGTCCACTTGAACTTAGGTTCAGTCAAACAGCCCTCTGAGTACTTGTTAAAAATCATCCCCTGGGCTGGGCGTGGTAGCTCACGCCTGTAATCCCAGCACTTTGGGAGGCCGAGGCGGGAGGATCACAAGGTCAGGAGATCGAGACCATCCTGCCTAACACGGTGAAACCCCGTCTCTACTAAAAATACAAAAAATTAGCCGGGCACGGTGGCGGGCGCCTGTAGTCCCAGCTACTCAGGAGGCTGAGGCAGGAGAATGGTGCGAACCTGGGAGGCGGAGCTTGCAGTGAGCTGAGATCACGCCACTGCACTTCAGCCTGGGCAACAGAGTGAGATTCCATCTCAAAAAAAAAAAAAAAAAAAAAAAATCATCCCCTGTTGTCTTCTTACTCAAATTATTTAACCTGTAAGTCAGCTCCTCTCACAACTCTTCTGAAATGGTTCTACTGAAAAACACGAGTTCTTTCATTTTGCCTCTCTGTAGCACTTTACACAATTGATAATTCATTCATGTGTATTCATCCATTCATTCATTCATTCTGGGATGTCTTATGAAGCACCCTCTTTGTTCCAGGCATTAACGAGAGATCCAAGGAAGAACAAGTGCCAATCCCTTCTTTCAAGGACAGCAGTTTGATGAAGGAAGGTTATTACTCTATGATAGATTATGAAGATTATGATAGATATGATGACAGATATGATAACACCTTTGGGTTTCTTCCAAACCAATAGAGGAAAAGATTCTGACTGATGGGATGAAGGAAGTTTTAGGATTTTCCGTGAATGGAACTCAGAGCTTGAGGGATCCTGGATTCTTTGTGGCTCAAGTGAAGCTACAGAGAGAGAAATGGTGCCTGGGAGTTAGGAGGACTTTTGCCCTTGGCTGGGACTTAGGCAAATTGCTGAGCTTAGAAAACAATTGATCCCAGTTGGTTCGCTGGCTCAGCCACAGAAAGTGCCAGCTGGCCTTTGAGTTGTTCAGGGATCTGTGGTGGTATTTATACATGGCAGAGGGATACTTCTGAGCTCAGAGACCACCTCCGAGGTGACAGAGCTGCTGGGCATAGAAGAGGTCTTTACAGAAATGTAATGGGAATTACAAAGAGGTATCCCACTCAGCCTAGTTGGGAATGAAGGGAAACACAGAAAATGCTGGTAAGAGATAGTCACACTTGCTGACACTTGATATGCATGTATCAGTTGTGTTTACATAACAGAAACTGTTCTGTTGTATCCAGAAAATAAATCTCTCAAGAATGCTTTGCGTACACAGTTTGCATGGGACCTTATAGTTCATGAGGCTTGGAAGATACTCAGAGGGAGATAATGGGATGACTCCAATGCCATGTTTTGACTTTAACCCAAAGGTAAATAGAGTCACAAAAGGGTCTTTCTTCTCTCCACATAGGAACTTATGCACATTTGTGATATTTAGATTTTGTTTTGTTTTCTTTTTTGAGACAGGGTCTCACTCTGTCACTCAGGCTGGAGTGCAGTGACACAATCTTGGCTCACTGCAACCTCTGCCTCCCAAACTCAAGCAATCTTCCCGCCTCAGCCTTCCAAGCAGTTAGAGCTAAAGGTGTGTGCCACCGGACCCAGCTAATTTATTTTTAATTTTTTGTAGAGATGAGGTTTCACCATATTGCCCAGGCTGGTTTCAAAGCTCCCGGGCTCAAGCAATCCCCCCACCTCAGCCTTCCAAACTGCTGAGATTACAGGTGTGAGCCATGGCACCTGGCCAATATTTAGATTTTAGTTTTAGACTGTTCATTCTGACGGTAGTGTGGAAACTCTAAAGAGAACTGAGATAAGGATTAGGAAGAGTGGGGAGGCTGTTGCCAGGAACCAGGAGAAAAATGGTGAGGCCTTAACTAACCTAGGTGGCAATGGTAGAGTTTTAAAATGGAACCAGCAAGACTGGGTGATGGACTGGATTAAGGGTAAGTAATGAGGGAGTGGGAGGAATCTAGAACGAAGCCCAAGTTGCTGATATCTTCCTCGAAATTCCCTTCTCTATGGCTTTCATGGGAGGGACTAAAGAACAGGAGTTAATGATATAGACTTTGGAATGTGGAGAATTCAAAAGTTGGCCACACTACAAATTAGTATGCTAACTTTGGGAGAAATTTCTTAGCCCCTTTGAGTTTCAGTTTCCTGTTATGTAAATGGAAGTAATATCATATATTTCATAGCAGAGTATACATAATGAGTGTTCAATAAACATTTACTATTATTACTGTTACTGGGATCACTTTATTTTTTGCAGAATAAAGATATTAAAGATAATTTTATGGCCAGGTATGCTGGCTCACGCTATAATTCCAGCACTTTCGGAGGCCGAGGCAGGTGGATCATCTGAGGTCAGGAGTTCAGACTAGCCTGAGCAACATGGCAAAAACTGTCTCTCTACTAAAAATACAAAAAACAAAACAAAACAAACAAACAAACAAAAAATTAGCCAGGTGTGGTGGTAAGCACCAGCTACTCAGGAGCCTGAGGCAGGAGAATTACTTGAACCCGGGAGGCAGAGGTTGCAGTGAGCCAAGATCACACCACTGCACTCCAGCCTGGGTGACAGAGCGAGATTCCGTCTCAAAAAATAAAATAAAATAGCCAGGCGCGGTGGCTCACGCCTATAATCCCAGCACTTTGGGAGCACTTTGGGTGGCGGGTGGATCACCTGAGTTCAGAGTTCGAGACTAGCCTGACCAACGTGGAGAAACCCCATCTCTACTAAAAATACAAAATTAGCTGGGCATGGTGGTACATGTCTGTAATCCTGGCTACTCAGGAGGCTGAGGCAGGAGAATTGCTTGAATCCAGGAGGCGGAGGTTGCAGTGAGCCAAGATCATGCCATTGCACTCTAGCCTGGGCAACAAGAGCGAAACTCTGTCTCAAAAAAAAAAAATAAATAAAAATAAATAAAATAAAGATAATTTTATATTATACATACAAAACACTAAAAGTTATAACTATCCTAATTCAAAAACTTACAAAACTCACATGACTACTCACCAAACAATTTAGAATTCTCAAGTAGTTTTACTTAATGCATTTTTTTCTTTCACTAAATTTTTCCTTTGATAACTTGAGTCACTTGTATCACTTTATGGCTCTTGAAAGTCACAGATGGCATCCTCATTTTAAAAAAATAAACATTTTGCATCTAGAGATCTGAAAATTTTACTTAGGACATTAAGATTTGGAAAACAAATATATTGATTAAAAATACTCTCAAAGTTACAAACAAATTGCAAGTTCATTACAAGGATTTTTTTTCCTTTTGTCCTGAATAAGTTGCCAATCTAATGCTCCTTCACCTTTTAATATTTTAGTGTGCATTTCCTTCAAACAAGGATGTTCTCCAACAAAACCACAATACAACCATCAAAAGCAGGAAATTGAAATTTATTCATCACTACTATCTAACCCTGAGTTCCACCAATTGTCCTGCCTAAGTTCCCCATAGCAACAGGATCCAGTTCAGTATCGTGCCTGGCATTCAGTCACTATGTTTCTTTAGTCTCCACTCCGGAACAGTTCTTAGCCCTTCCTTGGCTTTCCTGCCATTGACAGACTTGAAGATGACCAGTTAATTATTTTATGTAACGTCCTTCAATTTGGACTTATCTGATGTGTTTGCTCATGATCAGATTCAAGTTTCGTATCTTTGGCAGGAATATCACAGAAGTGATGCTGTGATCTTATTGCATCCATTCACGTGACTCATTTCATTTGCCCCATTACTGATGGTGTTCACCTGATTAGGATGGTGTCTGCCAGGCTGCTTCACTGTAGAGTCACTACTTTAACCTTTGAAGTTAGTAAATATTTTGTGGTGACGTACACCTTGAAACTAGGCAAACACCTGGCTCTTCATCACATTTTCAGTTTATTATATAATAATTTTATCATGTGAACTCATAGTTTCCCATTTTATTCAATGCATTATAACTTATTACGATTATTACTTTTATGGCAAAGTTGCCAGAGCATTTTATTATTGCTACAAAAGACAATCATATTTTCAATGAAATATACTCACTGAATGATGGTTCAACACATGAGGCAAAGAGGGATGTCTTTGGAGAAGGCACTTAAAGTAGAACATTAGCAAATTTTTACTGCTTGACTAAAACAAGAATGAGCTAACTCAATCTGGCTGGGGGCCTCTTAGGACTGTTTGTTTTCACTGTGGCCTGACTAAAAACCAGCGGCATTAAGAAAGCATCGCATTTCCCACGGCCTGTGGGTGCCCCAGTGAGGTGGTTCTGCTCTCATAGGGTCTTTTATGAGACCAGTTTTCCCAAGTGCTGGTTCAGAAAATACACTCAGAGCTGGCAGAAATGGTTCAGAAAGCCTCTTGAAGGCCCTTTGTTTCTCAGTCTGACTTTCAATTTGTATCAGCTACTTTAAGCAGCTTCATCTTCCCAAGGTTACTAGCAACTTCTACTTTTCCTAATATGTTTGGTTTTCCATGGCATTGGTTGTGACAGTAGTAGCCTCCCAATTAACTGCACCTCCACTTCATACCCTCTTTTTGAATCTGGGCTGGGCTCGTGACTTGTTTAATCAATAGGAGGCACACTCCAGCTGATGTGGTTTGGATCTCTGTCTCCACCCAAATCTCACCTTGAATTGTAATAATCTCCACATGTTGTGGGAGGGACCCAGTGGGAGGTAATTGAGTTATTGGGGCAGGTGCTTCTTGTGCTGTTCTCATGACAATGAATAAGTCTGAAGAGATCTGATGGTTTTATAAAGGAGAGTTCCCCCACACAAGCCCTCTTGCCTGCAGCCACGTAAGATATACCTTTTGCCTTCTGCCATGGTTATGAGGCCTCCCCATCCATGTGGAACTGTGAGCCTATTAAACCTCTTCCCTTTATACATTACCCAGTCTCGGGTATGTCTTCCTTAGCAGCGTGAGAACAAACTAATACACCAGTTTATTAATTTTGAGGCACAAAATATCCTAGATTTTAGTTGGTTCTATGTCCTCATAACATTTTCCCATCATTCTTTACGTACTACTTTGCTTTCTGGCCCAACAAGATATTCCACACCCAGCCTTTGCTTTCCCCGCCCAGGTCTGGGTTCAGCTACTTCTTCAAGGAGCCCTGGTTCCTTTAGTGGAGAATGGGTTTAGGATGGATTTAGAAACCAAGACCTGGGGCGCTAGGGTGCTCAGGAGGAGCTACTGAGGAGGCATTGACTCTAGGCCCTGAGGTGGACAGTTATGAAATATCTATCATCTATCTATCTATCTATCTTTTTATCTGTGTGTGTGTATACACACACATACTCACATGTAAATGCAGATATACACTTATATCTGTGTTCATTTTGATATCTACCTATTAAAAACCATACATGGATACTTACAATTTTAATTCAATACTAAGTGCATTCAGTTTTCTCCTCCTCCATATTTACACTTCCCTTTTCCAGCAGTGAGAAACTGGCTCCCCTTATTGTTAATATATTTACACCTTTGATCAATCCTTCCCTATGTAACCCATCTCCCACTGCTTCCACTCTGACTTTCTGTGCTCTGGCTTCTCATGCCAGGCTGCCCCTCTGCAGGGATGGCCTCATCACCCTGCTTGGGCTTTGATTCTTCATGCTTCCTCCTCCAACTCCTCACTCCCACCTTGTGTGGATTCCTCTTCACCCCTACCTTGGGCTATGATTCTGCCAGCTGCACTGTCCTCCCGGGCAGACATCTCCATGCCCAATTTGGCCCCCAACATTCCACTCTGGGCCACAGTGATTCCCTCACCTAGCAGAGATATCTGCTCTGCTCTGTCCTATTTGAGATTTTGGGACTGAACAGTTCAGGAAGAGAAGGGAAAGGAAAGGAAGAAGAAAAAGTCATCATTAGCATCATCTTTTTTTTTTTTTTTTTTTTTTTTGAGGTAGGATCTCACTCTGTCACTCAGGCTGGAGTGCAAGTGGCACCATCATAGCTCACTGCAGCCTTGAACTCCTGGGCTCAAGCATTTCTCCTGCCTTGGCCTCCCAATGTGCTTGAATTACAGGTATAAGCCACCAAGCCTGGCTGTCATCGTTATTATCTACATCATTTTTTTTTTCTTATCACTTACCTTTCTTATCACTATTTTCTTTGCTGATTTATCTTCTTCCTCTCATCCCCCAAACGTGGGTATTTCTCCAGGTTCTGCTTTGGCAGGCAGTGCAGAAAAGATCAAAGCTTGGAATGAGTTCTTTGCATCACCACTTTCTGGCTGTAAAACCAAGGACAAAGTTTTTACCCTCTTGTGCTTCAGTTTATCTGAAAAAAAAAAAAAAAAAAGAAAATCACAACAGCCTCCAGTTTCAGTCTTCTACTTCCAACTTTTGTTAGACATTTCCACATGAAAGGACTCTCATCAACTTAAATTCAAAATGTAAAAATCAACCCATTTTTCCTTTCCAAAACTGAGACATCTTCTCACGGCTCCTCTTTCTGTAAATATATATTCATTCTACAAGAATTTACTGGGCACCTGCTGTGTAGTGAACACTGTGGCTGATAAGGATCAGCTATAAAAGGCAAGGCCTTTGCCCTCAAGATGCTTCCAATGAGTCCAATGCGGAAGGCCGTGTGTTAAGTGTTCTGATGGAGTTAAATGGTTGTACCTTTTCTTCTCAAGGAAGAGCACCAAATTCCCAAAGGCTAAGGCTTTCTGGGAAGACTAACTTCTAACATAAATTAGTCTTCAAGGCCAAGTAAGAGTTAGCTACATGAAGAAGAAGAGGAAAAAGGTCTCTGTGGTAATGTAAGCAGCATGGCCAGAGTCCTGGAGCTGTCACAGGCATGGCACATTCTGAGACAGACAGTGCTCATGGGGAGGGATGAGGATGGAGTGGAAGGTCAAGGTCAGGCCACTAAGGAGAACAGGTGGTAGGGAGTGGGATGGGGGCTGCCTCACTGCTTCATGCTATGCCCTTTGTCTCAAATTCCCTTCCTCTTTCCACTTGACTCATTCAAATACTATTCATTCTTCCTAGCTTTCTCCTTGAAACTTTTTCTTACCTGATCCCAGAAGCAGCTGTTATCAGCAGCGAATCCTTATGAGTCTGCAGCGAACTCAATTCTTAGCTCCTTAAAAGAAAGAATTTGGGGCCCGGTGTGGTGGCTCACGCCTGTAATCCCAGCACTTTGGAAGGTTGAGGCAGGTGGATCACTTGAGGTCAGGCATTCGAGACCAGCCTGAACAACATGGTGAAACCCCGTCTCTACTAAAAATACAAAAAATTAGCCAGGTGTGATGGCGGGCGCCTGTAGTCCCAGCTACTCTGGAGGAGGGGGGAGAAGGGAAGAATTTGACCAAGGAAAAATAAGGCAGAGTGAGAGACTGAGGTAAATTTTAGAGCAAGGTGAAAGTTTACTAAAAGGTTTTAGGGCAGGAACGAAAGGAAGTAAAGTACACTTCGAGGAGGGCCAAGTTGGCCACTTGAGGGATCAAGTGCCTGACTTGACCTTTGACTTAGAGTTTTATATATTGGCATACCTCTGGGATCTTGCATCCCTTTTCTCCTGATTCTTCCCCTCTGGTGGGCTGTCTGCATGCCCAGTGCCCTACCAGTGCTTGGAAAGCGCTGCATGCGCAGTGTGTTTACGGAGTTATACGCATGCTCACTTGAGACGTTCTTCCATTGCCAGCCTAACGTTCCTAGAGGAAGGTCATATACCAGTTAAACGCCCCCATTTTGCCTCATAGTGCGCATGCTTGAGCCCACTTACCTAACACCTGAGATCTTATTGGGACGCTGCTGATAACCAGTTTCAGGTTTTTTCTATCTGTCGGGAGATTGCCTTTCCCTGGTGGGGCTGTGACTAATTATTGTTTTAGAGAAATAAAGATTGTAACAGTGTAACAACCACCTGACCATCACTTGATGGTCGTCTGACATTCCTGGTTGGGCAGGCAGCCCTCTCCTGGCCTGCTGATGTCTGCCTGACTACTACAACACAACCTCTCTCTCCTCTGAACTTTTCTGGCAATTACTATTCTCACAACATATTTGATATAACGGTGATACCAATGTCTTATATCTATAGATTTTATTTTTATTTTTAAAAGCCTTTTGCTGGCCGTGTGCAGTGGCTTATGCCTGTAATCCTAGCACTTTGGGAGGCCGAGGCAGGTGGATCACTTGAGGCCAGGAGTTCAAGACCAGCCTGGCCAATATGGTGAAACCCCATCTCTACTACAAATACAAAAAAATTAGCTGGGTGTGGTGGCATGCACCTGTAATTCCAGCTACTCAGGAGGCTGAGGCACAAGAATCACTTGAACCTGGGAGGCAGAGGTTGCAGTGAGCTGAGATCCCGTGCCACTGCATGCACTCCAGCCTGGGCAACAGAGTGAGACTCTGTCTAAAAAAAAAAAAAAAAAAAAAAAAAAAAATTCTTTAGAGCTAATAACTTCTGCCTGTGGCCTGCCTCCCTAACTGGATTGAGACCCCCTTCAATGCAGCAGCTTTGCCCCTGACTTCCTCATACTCTTCACAAAGCCTAACGTAATGTCTCGAACGATTGGTGCTCAAGACATTTATTGACTTAATGTTGATGTGCATTTTACTGCTTTCATTAGTGTTCTGGCTCTGTGGGTAAACAATTTGGTACATGTAGCATAGTGTAAACTACTGGTTACCATAGTGCAAAGTATTTTATAACTTCTCAGAAATGACTTGTAAGTGATACAACTAAGAAATGGCAGCACTAGAAGTGTGGTACATCAGGGCTCTGTTCTATGTACCATCTAGTACCCTCAGCTGAGAGAAAAACAATACTCATTGCTCTCAAAAACTCTAGGGATCCTTTTGAACTCATCTTTGGTGACATAGCTCCAATTAGTCTGAAATCTAAGATAGGCTTGGTTGATGGCTTGCCAGACAGTAACTAGCACTCTGGGTCAGGAACTTTAGCCAGAGCCAAGAGTTCAATCCTGATGAATCAAATTAACAGCTATGACTCAAAAAGAGGAGGGCTGGTAACTGCTCTTTTATTTCCTATAACTCAAGCTACAGAAAATAAACTCGCTTTGTAGCATTTCATCCCTCACCTACTACCCACCCCTAGGACTATTTCCCTATGAGTCTTTCAGCCCATTCTTAAAACCCAGATCCCTAAAAAACTAATGTTACTACCTGGATCGCTTTCATTCTTCAGTCTGCAATGTATTGAATGACTGAACTGCTTGTACTAGTTCTTTTTGAACCTGTGTTCTGGGTTATGTTTGCCCTTGCAAGTTCCCAGGGTTAGATTGAGGATGGAGATGTGTCCTTTGTGAATTAGACTGATACAGTGAACTTGAAAATTTGAGTTCAGTTATTGATGTATTTGATTTATTGGGGGTCTTCCCCAAGAAAAGCTTCCGATATAGTTGAAAAGACTAAACAATATGACGCCAAAAAGAGGGAAGATAGAGATGAAAACTACAGGAGGAAAAACTAGATCTGTAAGAAAAATTAGTGGAGGTAGATAAGAAAAAAAGCCAATGGAGAATTTGAAATGCTGTAGAAATCTTGGCAGCCCACATCTTCAGAAACAAATGCAAACACTGGAATCTGTGTAATGAACCAGAAAGAGTACATGTACGTTTTGGAATCACTCAGGTCTAGGGTCAAATCTTTACTGTGCTGGGGAGTGTTTAACAACTGGCCCATCATAAATGAATAAATAAATAAATAAGAAAGCCCTAATTTGCAGCTTTTGTTGCAAATTATACAGTTATTAAATACATGGTCTAGGAAAGTAATGTCACTGAACACAGATTTGTGAAGAAATGCACAACAGCACATACAAATACAAATACAAATTTGTATCCCTCATACAAATACAATAGATGTAAATAACCTCAAGAGCATAGATGATAGTCAAATATAGGGAAATCATTAAAATTGATGTTTTTGGGTTTTTATTACTGGTAAATATGTATTTTTTTGAGGCAAGGTCTTGCTCTATGCCCAAGCTGGAGTGCAGTGGTGTGATCACACCTCACTGCAGCCTTGACCTCCCAGCCTCAAGCAATCCTCCCACCTCAGCCTCCCAAGTAACTAGGACTACAGGTGTGTGCCACCATGACTGGCTAATTTTTGTATTTTTTTTTTTTTTTTGGTAGAGACAGGGTTTCACCATGTTGTACAGGCTAGTCTCCAACCCCTGGGCTTAAGCAGTCCTTCTGCCTCAGGCTCCCAAAGTGCTGGGATTACAGGTGAGAGCCACTGTGCCTGGTCTTATTACCTATATTTTAAAATATAATTTTAATTTGTAAGTTTATTTAATTTTTTTAAATGGCTGTTTAATGATCAGCTTGCAAGATTTCAGAAAATATAACAATCAGCCCATGCAAGCTGGTATGAGCTACCTCCATCACACCACTGATGAATGATGATACACTTGATCCTTATGATTGCTGGATTCCATATTTGTGAATTCACCTACTCTCTAAAATTTATTTGCAAACCAAAAATCAATACTCAAAGCATGTGATGGTTAATTTTATGTGTCAATTTAACTGGGCTACAGGGTGCTTAGATATTTAGTTAAGCTATATTCTTGGTGTATCTGTGAAGGTGTCTTTGAATGAGATTAACATTTGAATCTGTAGGCTGAGTAAAGTAGATTGTCCTTCCCAGTGTGAGTGGGCCTCATTTAATTCTTAAAGGCTTGAATTGAACAAGAAAGTCTGAGAAAGGAAGAATTTGGTCTCTCTCTGCTTGACTGTCTTTGAGCTGGGACATTGGTCTTCTCCTGCCCTTAGAACCAAACTGGGACTAGAACTTACACCAACAGCTCTCCTACCTCTCAGGTCTTTGGACTTAGACTGGAACTGTACCATCAACTCTCCTGGGTTTACAGCTTTGACTGAAGATCTTGGGACTTCTCGGCCTCCATCGTCTTGGTGTGAACCAATCCCCATAATAAATCTCTCTCTCCTTCCCTCCCTTTCTCTCCTCTCTGCACACACACACACACACACACACACACACACACACACATTTTATTGGTTCTGTTACTGTCGGCAAATCTGTACAGGCCTGCAGCAACCTCAATTCTTGCCTTCTCAGAAGAAAGAATATGACTGCGGGAGCATAAGGCAGAATGAAAGACCAAGGCAAGTTTCTTAGAGCAGGAGTGAAGTTTATTTAAAAGTTTTAGCGCAAGAATGAAAGTTACTTGGAAGATGGCCAAGCGGGCAACTTGAGAGATCAAGTGCCTGGTCTGACCTTTGACTTGGGGTTTCCTATGTTGGCATACTTCCGAGGTCTTGCATCCCTTCTCCCGATTCTTCCCTTGAGGTGGGCTGTCTGCATGCATAGTGCCTGCTAGCACTTGGGAGGGGCTGCACTCGCAGTGTGTTTATTGGAGTTATATGCATGCTCACTTGAGGCCTTCTTCCCTTACCAGTTGAATGCTCCTAGAAGGACATATAACAGTTAAACTTCACAATTTTGCCTCTTAATAAGCATGCTTGAGCCCACTCACCCAACTACTGAGATCTTATGAGGAAGCTGCTGATAACCAGTTTCAGGTTTTTTCTATCTGTTGGGAGACTGCCTTTCCTTGACACCACTTTGACCAATTCTTATCTTAGAGAAACAGTGTAACAACCACCTGACTATCACCTGATAGTCACCTGACATTCCTGGTTCGGGGGTGGCCCTCTTCTGCCCTGCTCATGCCTGACTAGCTACATACTGTAACAGTTCTGCTTCTCTGGAGAACCCTGATGAATACATGCAGCTTTTATAGTCATCTATGGTGAAAATTTTGAGTCACTCGATGCACACATTCTCAGCTGCGGCTGAACAAGGCGCCACTCTGCCTTCTTCATTCAACTCATGCTGTAAACAAATAATTTCCTTTTTGTAGTCTGTCTAGTGACACAACTTTTGCATCTTTGTGCTTTTTGTTGGTGATTTTGCTGTTTAAAATGGCCCCCACGTGTAGTGTTAAAGTGCTGTCTAGGGTGCTTAAGTGTAAGAAACTGTGATATGCCTTATGGAGAAAATGAAGCCACCTTTGCAAAATAACAGTGAGAAAATTATAACAGTGAAAGAAATCTGATCTAACTAACCCTCATCTTGCCTTTAACCTCCAAACTGCCCTAAATCATTCCTTGGGCTTGGGACAAGCTAACCTTGGGAACATTTAGTTTATAGTTTAAATAATAGCCATTCCCCAAAACTAAACCACCCTTTGTAAAGCTAATGAAAGACCACCAGGTTAGGAGAATGAGAGGAGCCTAAATTCTGCTAAGGTGTAGACATAAAGGATTATAAACCATTATTCTGGAGGTTACAAGATTTGCAACTTCCCCAATTACTCTTGCAGATAACATCTGTCTTATAGAACCTAAGATTAGCCTTTTGTGATGTCTTTTCAGGTTTTTGCATTTCTGATGACCAATGTCTCCACCTGGACCTGCCTATGGCCCCACCCAGGTGGTGGTCCTACCCGGAAGTGAATTGAGCACTCACAAGGACCATTTTCCACATGTCTATGATTGCATCACAAACCAATCAGCAGCACCCATTCTCTGGCCCACCAAATTATCCTTGAAAAAACCCTAGCCTCTGAATTTTCAGGAAGACTGATTTGCATAATAATACTCCAGTCTTCCATTCAGCCAGCTTTGTGTGAATTAAACTCTTTCTCGATTGCAATTCCTTTATCTTGATAAATCAGCTGTATCTGGGTAGCTGGCAAGGAGAACCCACTGGGCAGTTACAAAAATGCACGTGTTGATAAGCTTCATTCAGGAATGAGTTATAGTGCAGTTGGCTGTGAGTGCAATGGTAATTAACCAATAATACAGATTAAATAGGCAGTCTTTAAACAAATGCACATAAAGCAAGGTTATATATTAGTCAGTTGATGAAATGTGACCAGAGGGTCCCAGAAACCCAACCCTGTATTTTTCCTAGGAGTAATGATCCAGCATTGGCTAATTCAGTGCTTGCAGTGACTTCTTAGAACATAACTATCATGAATAACAAGAATAAAATGTATCTACCTTTTAGGGGATAAGTGGCTCAACTGAGGTAGTTTTGCACCCAGCACTATGCCCGACACACAGTAGGAAAACAAGGTTGATTCTCTTCTCCATCTCACCTCCCTGGGTGGTGGTGTGATGCTAAACTAGGCAGGGTCGCAACTAGCAGTTGTGAAATCTACAAACAATGAATTTTGTCATTTTTGGCTTCTCTCCTCCTCCAGAGAGGTGCTTTGGAAATTAGTCTCATCCATCAATTCACAGTCCACTAGATGCCTTTGAACTACATACAGAAAGGTGGTAACAAACAATGGAAAAGAACTGCCTTTAGTCAGGAAGTTTGCCTTCCTACCTAAGGATCTCCTCTGGCTGACGATTGCCAATTTCTCATATTTTTTTCAAGTTGCTTTCCTTGAAGTGACCTGGAGGCATTTCCTGTCCCAGATCTCAGCATACTTACAGCAAAAGCTTCCACCTCTCATTCTCCATCAGGACTTTGACTTTCTTGCTTGAGGGTTAAATCTTCAGTAATATGTAATCCTTTCTATCCTCCCATGGCCATGTGCCCATCTTCCTGCCTTGTCATGCAATGCAGACACTACTGACAGACTAGGAGTTTGAGAAGGCTTTTTCCAGTTATAAATACAAATTTGTATTAGTTCCATTGTTTAGCTCATGTCCTTTCTCTTATTAAAGATGACAACCAATAAGATTATGCTACTCCCTTCTCAAATCCCTGAAATGTTTCCCACTACTCTTAGCCTAAAACTTGCCCTCCTTACCACGGGGATAGGATATGGGCCCTGTATGATCTGTCCCTTGTTAACTTTGCAGTCTTATGGCCTGTGCCTTCCTTTTGTTCATTATGCTTCATCCACACTGGCCTTCTTGTTATTCCTTGAATTTAGAAGCATAGTCCCACCTTGCAGCCTTTGTCTTTCAGGTTCCCACTGCCTCTGTCTGGATTGCTCCTATGCAAGATTCCCCCACTGGCTGCTCCTGTCAGTAAGGTCTTAGCTCAGATCACCTGTCCATAAGGTGCCTTTAACCACCCAATCTGAAGAGCCCTGGCAATCACCATGAAATCACCTTATTTCTGCCTTACTTTTGTCCTTTTGAGATGGGATTGTTCCCTTGACATTGACCCCCTTTTTGGGCAGGAACTGGAGTGGCTTGTTTCACTCAGCCTGCTGAATGCTGGAACTAGCTGGTTGCTCCTCTCTGGCAAAAGCAGGCTTTGTGTGGGTCCTGAAGTGACATCCGAGTCCCTGTCCTCTTGGCACCCTGGTTCTTGTCCGGCATCCAGGAAGAATCAGGTCATATAAATGGATTGAAGGGTGGTGTATGCAGAGGATTTTATTGGGCCATAAAAGTGGCTCTCAGCGGGATGGGGAATTGGAAAGGGGATGGTGCAGAAAGAAGGTGATCTTTCCTTGAAGCTGCACTGTCTGAAGTTAGCCACATCTATCTGTAGTCTCCAACACTCGGTTGCTGCTTCTCTGCTTATCACTCAGCCGCCTGTATCCCTGACACTCAGCAGCTTGTATCCCCAACGCTCAGCTGCTTGTATTGCTCTGCCAGCTGAGTCCTTTTATGGGCACAGGATAAGGGCATGGCAGGCGAAAAAAACAACATTTGGGCAGAAAAATGGGGTCAGCTGTTTTTACTTAGGGCCGAGTTTCCAGGCTTAAGGGTGGGGTTTAGTGGGGAGCTCAGCCGTGCCATATCACTTTGTCACTATGTGAAATTGCCTTGTTTTAAGGGCTGAATGGTGTCTTCCTCCAAATTCTTGTTGAAACCTTAACCTCTGTTGCCTCAGAAGCTGACAATATTTGGATGTAGGGCTTTTAAAGAGGTGATTAAGCTAAAATGAGGTCACATGGGTGGGCCCCAATCCAAGTATGACTGGATTCCTTAGAAGAAGAGATTAGGATACAGACATACACAGAGGAAAGACAAAGTGAGAAGGAGCCATCCATAAGCCAGGAAGAGAGGCCTCAGGAGAAATCAATCCTGACGGCACCTTGATCTTGGACTTCTAGCCTCCAGAATGGTGAGAAAATACACTTTCTTATTGAATTTATTTTCTCATGGTCTCAGCCACCCAGTCTGTGGTATTTTGTAATGGCAGCCCTAGCAAACTAATATTCCTTGTTTATTTTTAAAAATAGAGTTTATTATTTTAGAGCAGGTTTAGGTTCACTGCAAAATTGAGAGGAAGGTACAGAAATTTCCCATAACCCTCCTGCCCCCACACTTGCATGGCCTCCCCCATTATCAACATCACCCACTAGCGGTACATTTGTTATAATTGATGATCCTCCATTGACACATAATTATCATCCAGAGTCCACAGTTTACATGAGGGTTCACTCTTGGTGTTGTACATTTTATGGGTTTGGACAAATGTATAATGACATGTATCCACTATTAAAGTATCATTTATAGTAGTTTCCTGGCCCTAAAAACCTATTCTGTTTATTCATCCCTCTCTCGCCTGCAACCCTTGGCCACCACTGATCTTTTCACTGTCTCCACAGTTTTGTCTTTTCCAGAATGTCATATAGTTGGAATCATATAGTATATAACCTTTTCAGATTGGCTGTTTCACAAAGTAACATGTATTTAAGTTTCCCCATATATTTTCTGTGGCTTGATAGCTCATTTCTTTTTGGCACTGAATAATATCCCATTATCTGGATGTACCACAGTTTGCTTATCCATTCACCTACTGAAGGACATCTTGGTTGCTTCCAAGTTTTGGCAACTATGAATAAAGCTGCTATGTATGTATAAATTTCATCCATGTATGGATTTTTGTGCAGACATAAATTTTCAACTCCTTCAGGTAAACTCCAAGGAGTATGATTGCTGGATCATATGGGAAGAGTATGTTTAATTTTACAAGAAACTGCCAAACTGTCTTCCAAAGTGTGTGAACCATTTGCATTTCCACCAGCAATCAACAGAGTTCCCCTACATGCTTGTCAACATTTGGTGTTGTTAGTGTTCTGGAATTTGGCCACTCTGTGACATTTGTAGTGGTATCCCATTGATGTTTTAATTTGCATTTCCCTGATGATATATGATGTGCAGCTCCTTGTTTATTTGTTTTTTGCTTCCCTTTATTGTAAGTTCCATAGAAGCAGGAACTTATCTGTCTTATTTATCATTCTGTCCTTAGTGTCTACAATAATTCCTGGCACCTAGTGGGCTCTCTATAAGTATTTTTGAGTGATTGAATTATGCAGCCAGGGAACTGAGCCTTTGCTGTTTATTTTTGGCTCTGCAGATATTTTCTATTATTCAGTAAGTTAAAAAAAAATAAACTTCTTACCTGAAGATGTGCTTCAAAACTTAGTCATGAATGCTGGAGCACAGACCTTCTTGCCTTGTTTCACAACTGTTTCATTCATTCTCTAGTTCTTCATGTCCTCTTTCTTCAGTTCCTCTTAGCTTGTTTCTAGCCACTTCTCTAGTCTCAGTCCTGCATCTCCCTCCCGTGATGCCTGGACTTGGGATGCTGGTGTCAAATCCCCTTATCCAAGCCTGCCATAAAGCCCCTCAGCTTCTGTGCCTGAGGCACCAGTGAGAGAAGCGGAACCCACACAGGGAAATCCTGAGTTCAGAAAGAGTTGGAGACAAAGTACTGTCTCCTGCTTGTTTCCTAACAGATGGAATGTTAATTGCTAACAGCTCCCATCTTACTAGTTCTCTCTTAACTGGGTTCATTTGTTTCTTTGACAAACATTTCTTGTGTCCTATTACATGCCAGACTCTAAGGGAGGCTCTAGGAATACTGGCTTTATGCTGCTTATTTTGTTTGCTCTCCCACATCTATTGTCTGCTGTGCACCGTGGGAGGCTGGACCCTGTAGCCTACGTCCCCCAGGCTCCGCACTGTCAGCTTTCTGCTGAGTCCAGCCAATGGGTGGTACAACAAGGCAGGAAGAGACAGACATTGGGGTATTTTCTTTCCACCCAGGTTTATAGCCCCTAAAGAGTGTCCTCTATTCCACACTAGCCCCTCTCACTGGCCTCTGGCTACAACCCAGGGGTGGTAAAGGCTTCCCATACTTGCTAGCCTCTGGGTGCCTCACTCTCCCTTGTTTGATGTTGTAATCCAGCCCATGCCTCTGTAAAGTCATTCTTTTATTAAAGTTTCTTCAACTTAACCATCTGACAGTGACTCTGTTTCCCACTTGGACCTTGGCTAAGGCAGGCTTTATATAATTTTTAAATTTCAGGCTGGATGCAGTAGCTCATGCCTGTAATCCCAGCACATCAAGGCCAAGGTGAGAGGATTGCTTGAGGTCAGGAGTTTGAGATCAGCCTGGGCAACATAGCAAGACTTCACCACTATGAAAAATTTAAAAAATTAACTGGGTTTGGTGGTGTGTGCCTGTAGTCCCAGCGACTTGGGAGGCTGAGGTGGGGGGGATTGCTTGCTCCCAGGAGTTTGTGGCTGTAGTAAGCTATGATCGCAACACTGCACTCCAGCCTGGGCAACTGAGAGAAACCCTGTCCTTAATTTTTTTTAATTAAAAAATTAAAAATTTTAATGTTTAGGAATAATATAACTCTTCTTTGTGCTCCAGCACTTTGAGAATAATCAAGGGTGTGGGTCCCAGGATCCAGTTACAGTGCTGATTGGTTCTGAGGGACCACCCAGCATCCCAGTAGTTCTTGGTACACAGCTCTCTCCCTTTGTTGTCCTATCATCTCTCAATGTTGTTAGCATTGTTGCCACTGTTCCCACTGAAGCAAGTGCATGGCTGGTGGAAACAGAATTAGGAGGCAGGAATAACAGATGCTTAGGTTAGATATGGCAGCCCCAGTAGTAAGCAATGGGGCCTACAGAAAAGGGAGTTGCATTTTGGCTACTTGGGAGAGATACTGCTATAGTTTGAATGTCCTCTCCAAAACTCGTTTTAAGGTAGGACCTTGTCCTTATGCATGAATTAATGCTTTTATTTCAGGAGTGATGAAAGGATGAGTTTGGCCCAGTTTCCTCTGTCTAGTATGCTTGCTCTCCCATGTGGCACCTTCTGCCATGCGATGACCTTCACCAGCTTCCAGCACCATGCTCTTGGACTTCCCAGCCTCCAGAACCATGAGCCCAATAAACTTCCATTCTTCATAAATTACCCAGTGTGTGGTATTCTGTTACAGCAGCAGAAAGCAGACTAAGACAGATGCTTATAGCATTAGATTATGCTGTGTTTACAGAACTGAAGAATTCATGGATTCCAAAAAAGTATATTTTTTCATAGTCTGTATTTTTGTGTCTCAGAGGAATGTCGGTGGTTTAACTTATTAGAATAACTCATGCTTGAAATCAGCATGAGTTATTCTATTGTTGGGGGTGGTTATAATGTTTATAAGATTTTAATAGGGTATCTGCTTTATTTTTTATAATACTTGTGATAGTGGTGGTGTGTCTGGTTGAATTTCAGTGCTATTTTTATGGCTTTTGAGTACTAGATGACCTAAGCTTAGAGCAGAAGAGCAGATTGACAGAGACAGTATTTCACAGGAAAGACAGAAAGATGGAGAGAAGTTCTAACAAAGTGAGGTACAAACCAAGAGAAGATGATGTGGGCCAAACTCCGATGAGGGGTGCATACACAGAGAAAGGAAGTTTTGTGTTGTGCTTTGGGTTGTTTATCCTAGGTGCCTCTTTTAAAATTTTTTAAAAAATAAGCATAACCTGATATATTTCAGATGATCTCTATAAGCCATTTTTTTCCAGAATAAAGTGCTACATAAAATTTAACATTGAGGTTTTAATCTTAATTTTCAAAGAGATACTATAGTCTATCTAAGTTAACGTAACATTACTTTCTCAATGATCACAGTGATACTGGGAGTTGACGAGGCTTGTAACAATCTACTGGGATGACGTGAGCCTTTATTAACCTCATCCAGTGAGATGCGATGTTTTACCCACATGAGCTGGTTAGCATTTACAGTAAAAGGCACTTACACTGCACTCTTAATACTTATCTTTATTATGAAAGTGTTTCCAAAGTAAAATGATCCTCATAATAATGATTGCTTCCAGAGATCAAGAATGAATAATCATATTTTCATATAAAAATCAGCAAAACACAATAACAATACATAAAATAATTCTAATTGGCTAACAGTATTTCATTCCATTTCTGACAGAGATGCTCAAGCACTGAATTGTCTTAAGAAAACAAGTAAGGTTTTGTCACCTATCCTATTTCTCACTGCAAGCTGAAAAAAATCAAATCCAAACACCACCACCCCTTCTATGACAACAAACGGCTGTGGAGGTAAATGACTATGTGGGCAAAGAGTTGATGAAAATCATGAGCTTAGGGGCTTTATGAAACTTTGGGAAATCAAACTCAGAGGTTGTTTTCCATTCTTAAAGTAATGAAGCTCTAAGTTAAAGTTTCAGAATCATCACATAACTGTTCCTATTCCATAACTCATTTCTTTTTTTGCAGGTAATCTTATTTTTTTAAGGGTAGTTTCATGATGACAGTTTCAAAAAATTACCGTGGATAAAGAAAAAATTGTCTCAATGAAATAGAATTTTTCACTGAACACAGAAACCATCTCAATAGTTGCTGCTCCCTGGTTTCTAGGCCATGCAACAGACATCAAACTAGGAAGCCAAACTTTCACGGACCTGTGTTAAGAAAAACACACATATATGGGCATACTACTTTTTTTTTCAGAAAAACAGAATTAGGCAGAGAAGGAAGTGTGGGTGTATAACTGATCCACAAGCTATTGGGAAATCAATAGCTAAAAAATGTCAACACCCTGGCTGCCTTTTATCAGGAACTCCAGGAGGCTGAAAGGAATGTGAGTGCATGAGATAAGCAAGACAGATCTTAACGGTCCCCTCACATCCCTTTCTGGGCAATCTCCAGAATGCCTAGTTTTGTGGAGGCGCCATGTACTATCCGGCTGCAGAGACTTTCTTAGGCCCCGTGTTAGACCCCATGGGGTCTTAGCATGTGGCCATGTGGTAATGCATTCCTTTCAAAGGCTTTGGGTGGAACTCAAGTTGGAAATACCCGGAAAAGACTAAGCTTCTCCTCTGGGTGTCTGTGGATCCTATTAAAAATATTCATGATGCTTTATGTTCTCCAATACAATTTTCTCCATGAAAACAAGCATCAGATACACTACCTCTAAGTATTTATTGGAGGGGTTCCAACAGCCTTGTGGACAGGCCTTCTCAGCAGCTACTGAGTGCCCCCTAGGGGTGGGGAGGGGCCAGTGCACACAGAGGCAAACCACAGAGCCCTTTTCTGGCCTATTATTATGAAGAACTAAAATGTGGCCAGTGAACCAGTCAGTGCTCATCACTATGGGGTACTTTGAGAATGGCACAATTTCATTTTACCAAAAGAAACCTTTACTGGCTCTGGGGACTGCAACATCTTCATTTTAAAATATTTTGCTGCGTTTTCTTCAAGGGCGGCTTGTGACAATTGAAGTGTTGATTATTCCTTCCATGGACAGCATGGTAGTGGCAAGTGCAGTAACTGGGCTCATTGCATTTTCTCTTTCCATACAAGTTACTGCAACTGCCATGTGATCACTTTTCCAGCAGGCTGACTTCGATTTGATTTTTTTCTTATTTAAATGTTAGAAACATCTCAGGGCTATTATTATTTATCTACAAAGCAGAAATCAGCCAAAGACAAAGGAAAAAAGTAAGCTAATCAGAACCTGAAGACCTGAAATACCACATGAAATGTAAACATTTAACTTTTTATTTCCAAAGGATTTGTTGAAGCCTCTCTGGAGATAATGACATCACCACACATACTGATAAACAATCTTTTAATACCTTTGGAATTACTCTTTATAATTTTTATACTTCAAATTAAGAAAACCGCTCAAATGTTCAGGCAACTTTGGCATTAACATTTCCAAGAAAGGGACAAAAACAACTATTAATGCAACATCATGAAGAGATTGGGGACAATTGTGGGTGTCTATAAAGCTCTCTTTGAAAAGCTCTTTAAAGCGAACTCAGGTAAACGGAAATGAAATCTGACTTTTTACTTAGGCCAAATAACAATGAGGTTTGAATATAAAATGGAAGATTCAGGCCCTTTCTACCTAAGATGAAGGCATTCAGTTTGCTCAAATTCAAACTCCACCAAATACTCTGAATGGAAAGTTTGGCAACAGAACTGGACATGTAGAGGTTCACATTTTGATCAAAGGTGATCTGATTTTATCTCACTTCTTGCCTACCCTTTCTGGCTTGTTTACCTTGACCAGATGCCTGTGGTATTAGATAATGAGACCTCAGGACACCATCTGTCTGGCAGCCCAGGAGAAGTAGGATGCTAATAAACCCTGGGGTAAAGCAGCAATCATTTGCATTTTTACCACATTATACTTGAATAATCCAAAATACTGAGAGTTGCTTCCCTATGCTCAACATCCATAGGACCAAATTTGGAAAGGTGAACTGTAGTTGGCTTATGTGCTGGCCGTAGGTGCTCTCATGACCTGCGCTTAGCCATATTTAGCTCTCTGGCTAAGAGGCTGAAAAGATTCTACCACGTTCAGGTGTGTGGGGCACATGACCAGGAGGCTGACAAACAAGGAGGGAAGTTTCTATTGTACCTGGTGAGTGGGTTTCATGAAAAGAATATGGTTAAGGATGAGTCAGTGATATTTTGGTTTTATCACTTTTGGAGAAACATACATATAAATACATAAATAGAACACACGTTTTTATATCATTTATTTTGACCTGAGGCCAAATTCTACTCGATTTTCTACTGTCCCCCTACTAAGAGATCCAGAAAAGCTATTAACATTAGAGAATAAAGTATTACTTCTTCTAGAATCCTTTCTACATACCCCTTTGTACTCTGGGAAGGTTTGAATGTGACCAGGAAGGAGGAGATATCAACACAGGCTAAGTTAATTAACGAAAAACAGCACTCTGACTAACCTACAGTTGAATTTACAAAATACACTTCAAAGCTATGGCCTGGTACAGGGGGAGGATGAGATACTGCACATATTTTTCTCTCTCAGCCTTATCAGGCTACCACGGGAAAGCCATAGACAGAGATATATTATTCTACACCATAAAAAGCCTGCAAACCCCATTTTAATTAGCCCCAAAGAACTCTGCCCTAAAATGTAAAATGAAATAAAAATCTCTGGATAACATAGAAGACTGTGTGAAGTGAATGCCATCAGTTAGAGAGACCCCAAGTGTTCCCAGTTCTCCTTCTAAGTAACTTCTGGGGGGAAAAATGATTACTTAGATTAGCCTTTGCTAATGACAGACCCCATTTACTATATTTTATGCAATTCTTCTAAACCTTTAATTTACAAGCTGACCTCCTTGAAATTATTCTTCTGTGCTCGAGTGTCGTATGATCTAAACCTGAACACATGGATCTCTCAAGTTAATTTTACCCATTGAGAGGACTTGCCCCAGACACTAAAGCAAGCTAAATATGTTCATATTTTAATTAAGAAACTTTTATCTTCTCAAAATTTTC
Source organism: Pongo abelii (assembly GCF_028885655.2). NCBI lineage: Eukaryota > Metazoa > Chordata > Mammalia > Primates > Hominidae > Pongo > Pongo abelii. Next base: position 71,327,774 of record NC_071996.2, on the reverse strand, counting down.
AGCTATAATATGCTATTACCTTATACATATACCTGCATCTTAGCAGATGTTCTGAAGACTAACAAGTCCTTTTATGATTGTTCTTACAAACTCAACCATCCACGAATTACACTCCTAGACATATGCCTGTTTTGTGAAATAAAATAACAAGGCTCTAAAAGCAGAATTATTTGCATCGTTTTCTCAATAAACAAGCAGATGTATTTCTAAGCCTCTTCAATTATTACTATGGACCATAACAGAAACATATTATTTTGTAAATAATTAGGGAAAGATATAATATTACAGTATGAATTTTTTGGTTGGGAGCATTCTTTTAACTATTAACCCACAGATTGCAAATTGTGGGCATAAAGCTTTAATTTTTTCAAAGAATTGAAATTAAATGTGAATGGTTCTGAGCAGGATATGCACTCTCTGGTGTTTCTGCACACTTGTTAGCATTTCTGCTGTTGTCTTCACAGCCCTGATTCACACATTTATATTATGGCATTTTTGTTTGGGGTTCATTTTAAGTGACGGCCTTCTTGATTTATGAAGGGTTTTATAATCCCTTTTTCCTCTTAATAAAAGTTAGAAGAAGAGATAAAATCTTTGGCCGACATATGGTTTTCTTATCTGTACATAAATAACACTGCTGTGTAGGAGACTTATGGAAACCTATTCTTCAGTAATTTTCCTCATTGTTGATATTGCCATTGTCCAAGAGAATTTTTCATTTTTCCAGAAACAGCCCCATTTGAAAAAAATTCCTGGAAACCAAAGAAGGATTGTAGTGTAATGCTGCTCAGTGTCTAGTAGCAGGAAAGTCATCTGGATTACATTTAAGGAGAAAAGCAAAGGGTAAAATAGTCTTTCTCCCATTGGCTTTATTTTGCTCAGCAAAATAAAAACATCAACATCAAGTACTAGATAGGGCTTTTTCTTGAAACCTGGTTGCATTAAAGTGCTTTGCACTGCACAGGTAATCTTTATCAACTCTTGAAAGATTTTTTTTGTCCCCAAATATACTTAACTTGTTTCTTTTATAACATAAGACTGCACTAATTATAGGGTAGTGGCAAAACCTGGCTGAAATCAGTTGCTCCCTTTATGTTATTCCCAGAACACAGGACAAATTCCCATTCTTAACAGTGATTTCCTTGTTTATAACTATGAGCTTCAGTGAATATCCTCCTTCAAAATCAGAGCACTGACCTCATCACAGAGAAAAGCAAACAAACAAACAAATACACTCTGTAACCTACAAGGTTAACCCTTAACTAGCTATCACACCCATTGAAGAAATCTTGGCTGTGTGCACAAGAAATGAAATCTATTTCAAAGCAATTTAATACAAAACCATTCAAAAAAGTTCTCCAATAACCATCTTCTTTAATTTGAACTGCTAATTGAACATGAAGGGTGAAAATTAAACACCTAGTTCGTCCGGTTTAAATGGTCACTGAGACTGTATAGGCAATTTCAAAATGGGCACTGTAACTAAAAGAAAGCAAACCTATTTAGAGCTGAATGAGAATCTTGCACTGGGTTTTGCTTGCTCTAAGTGACAAAGTAAGCTGATGGTCATAGCACGTTGGACTACAGCAAGAGAAAGGGGGAGAAGCAGATGGAGCATCTCCTTCACTGTCATGAGCCCAGTGAGTAAAAGGAGTGAGGAAACGCTCTTTTGTCCACAGATTCACAAATACAAAAAAATAAATAATATTCTAAGACAGTACAAATGCAAATACTGTTCCCTTGTGTCAATTACATACAGCATGCCTACAAAGAGAGAATGGTAATTCTTCTTCATTCACAGACAGGACACATGGCAGTGCACTATTCAAAATGCTTTGATAATCTTAATTTTTGTTTCTGGTGCTGAGATATTACGAAAGGAACTGCATTTGCAACTTATTAAATACTTCCAGGAACAAATAGTTCACTTTGCTTGGGACTTGTAGTTTTGAGTAATTAATCATCCATGGAGCAGGAGCCAGTCAGGAGATACCCGTTGGTACCACTGGTCCCATTGGTGGTTGTCGCAGTGTGGGGATTCTTCCCCGGAGGTTCTGAGTCCTCCTCATCTGAGCTAGACTCAATATCACTTCGATCATCCTTGGACACCTGTGGAGTAGAAGCAGGTGAGTATAACCAGCACCTAAGAAATCATCAAGGTATGGCATGCTAGAAGCACATGCAGTCATACACAAAGGGAAATAGATCCCAATGTTAAAAAACTGAAGAGGACGAGAACATTGCCATAGCAATAAGTTCCCCTTCATTGGAGAGATAAAATGTAGGCGACAAAGTCATTTATGAAGGAATGTAAGTATCATGGAGGGCTAGACTTCTTGACCTCTTTAAGGTATCTTTCCATATTGAGAATGTACTAGACCATGAATCCCACTTTTAATCAAGAAGTAGCATACTGTGTCACTGGAATGGCGTCATAGGAATTTGGTACAAATGGATCAATTTACTCATTGATGATCACATTCTCCTTGAGAATAATTTAAAGTCAGCTCTCAATTAACCATAGCAATGGAGATAGTCACTAACTCAGAACATCGGAAAAAAAATTCCTATTTGGCTTTTTCATGCATTGTTTTATGATTACATTTTTATTTTTTGTATGCTATAATTAATTAGGAATTTTGTTTTATATGTCACACAAATGGCAGCAGGAGGCATTTTTTTTCTTTTTTTTTTTGAGTCAGAGTCTTGCTCTGTCGCCCAGGCTAGAGTGCAGTGGTGCGATCCAACTCACTGCAACCTCCACCTCCTGGGTTCAGGCGATTCTTCTGCCTTAGCCTCCCGAGTAGCTAGGATTACAGGCATGCGCCACCATGCCCAGCTAATTTTTGTATTTTTAGTAGAGACAGGGTTTCACTATGTTGGCCAGGCTGGTCCGGAACTCCTGACCTCAGGTGATCCACCCGGCCTTGACCTCCCAAAGTGTTGGGATTACAGGTGAGCCACTGTGCCTGGCCAGGAGGCATCTTAAGAACCTGCTGGGTGGGGTGAAGCTTGAAATATTTCCTGAGGAAAATCCACTGACCAGATCATCAAGAACTGGCTCCCGGCCAGGTGAGGTGGCTCATGCCTATAATCCCAGCACTTTGGGAGCCTGAGGTGGGCGGATCACCTGAGGTCAGGAGTTCAAGGCCAGACTGACCAACATGGAGAAGCCCAGTCTCACCTAAAAAAAAAAAAAAAAAAAAAAAAAATTTGCCGGGTGTGGTGGCGCATGCCTGTAAATCTCATCTACTCTGGAGGCTGAGGCAGGAGAATTGCTTGAGCCCAGGAGGCGGAGGTTGCAGTGAGCCGAGATCGTGCCATTGCACTCCAGCCTGAGAAATGAGTGAAACTGTCTTAAAAAAACAAAACAAAACAAAAAAAAACTGGCTCCCATCCTGCCAAGTCTCTTCAATCCTCCATTCAATCTCACTAAGTCACATGGAGGTCAAAATAAGGTGAGAAGATGTAAATCTATACATTACCATAAACGATGAGAAAAATCCTACTATTTAGCAAGGAAGTAGTTTTTGGGGGAAATTAAGAAAATACTGCTTTTAAGATAAAAATAGTTTGAACCTCCTATTCTGTAAGTCTAAATTATGGTAAGCATTTTTACCCAGAAGGCCTTAAGATTCTTGAGTAACTCATCACTGCTTACTTATATTTTTCAGTGGTGTGACAAAAGAGACCTGGTGGCCTCCCTTCATAGGAATTTTCCCAATCTGGTCCTCCTGTGATTCTCTAGGGGGTGGGATGAGGAGGTGGCAAAGTCTCCTGGGAGGTATGGCAGAATTAACTGGCGCTTTCCCACATCACATCCTGTCTGTGCTACCACTACACTCTAACATGAGAATCCTGGACTCCCTCCACCCCTCCCAACTTGAGAAACTACAGTTCCTGTGGGAGAACGTCCTCTCTCTCAGGTGGGTGGGGTCAGGAGAAAGTGAAAGCTGAGAACTACTGCTTTATGTCAACCAGTGGTGATGAAGTAAATATAAAAGTGAACCTCACTCCAATACCCTTTGAGATGGGACTGAACTCACACAGGCCATCTCCAAAAAGATTTAGATATTAAGACTCTAAAATGGCTAAAGATAATTGAACTTAAACATTGTGAGTCACAAAGCCAGCATTATAGTAAAGTTCCACTATGTTGATAAGTCCATTAGTCATAAATAGAAAACTCCAGTTTTACAAAGTGATTAATTTACATTTGCATGCTCAGTCAGATTTTTTAAATTGCACTTAGAAAAATCTATACTTACGTTACCTTCAAAGAAAGGACAATTTAGAATATCTCAAAATAGCCCAGAGGAAAATAACTCATGGTCAAGATGAATCTTACTGTCCCAGGTGAGAGCCGCAAGGGCAGCTAAGATATTCTGAAACCTGAGATCTAGAATAAAATTAATCATCATCTCTCTTCATAAAGTAGAAGGAATAAGTTGAAGAGCAGGCAACAAGTCTGGTAGAAATAGCAATGCAATTAAGGACATAAGTAATCTAAGCAGCATTCTTGCATATTTAGTTATTGTTATCATATTGACAGTTTTGTGCATGTTGATTAAATTTGTATCCAAATGAGGACAAGGAGATTTTAAAATAGAAATACCTGTTCATTTCAAAGAGTGAGAGGTCACAGAGAAAAATGAACTTTAGCTTCTGAACAATTAATTGATCAAAATAATTAGGATTTCTACTAGAGCTGGTGCTGAGAAGTGGCTTCATAGTACACGACTAGATGCCCCGACTTCCCCTGCAGAAGAGGCCAGCTCTGTCGACCTTGATGAGTCAGAGTGGTCAGGTGCTGCCATATGGCCCCAGGCAGGTCAGGCCCACAGCTGATGCTCAGGCCTCCATTCTGCAATGTGTTGATCCTCTCCCCCTCCAACTAGTTCTGTTTCTCCTACTTTACTTTGGTCTATTTCTGTCTTTTAGCCAACACATTAAACACCAGTGAAAGAAATTCTTCTTCTCTGTTGGATCATGCAACATTTAGCAGAATACAAGCTCACACCAAAGGGCCCTAACAGAGCTGTCTCTAGTGTCCCTTGCAGCTCACAGAGCTACAGCTCACGTGAAGCCTCTAGCCAGTGCCAATAGGTTAGACAGAACAATATGCGTGGAAACAAAAGCATCTGAGTGCCCCTCAAACAGGCAAGAGGCACTCAGGACAGGGATAGAGAGAGAGGAGGAGAAACTTACATGTAAAGGGTTCCACTTCCCAGCCTTCCAGGGTAGCAGAAGGAAGAGAACAAACAAGTAAGAAAATGTCACAGAGAATGATCTGGAAAAGTCTCTGCTCTACACACAGGGTCGGGGCTGAGGCTTAGGAAGCTTTATTCGAATCAACCTCAAGTCCACTTTTAACCAAAAAGATTTAACTAAATCTTGTTGGAAGTCATGAACAGATTTGTTTTTCAGTTTGAAAGAAACGTTTGTTTAAACCGGCATACTGCACCAAGCGACCCTTCTCATAAAAGGAAAGAAGTGATTAAATTTCTGTTCAGTATAAATATAATCAGAGGAGGTCCAAGGTTGACAGGAAGAGGGAGAGTGAACACAACAAATAATATATTATTAAGTCTAAAATTACAAATGCATATCATTGGGTGCCATCACCAGCAAAGGAACCTGAAGACTTAAAAAATGAACTAGAAAAGGAAATGACATTTTCGTTTATGTTTCTAGGTAGTTTTGCTCAATTCTGAAGAAATAATACCAATTTTGATGAAATATGAAATAGTAAATAGTTGATCCAGAGAAATTACAAAAACAAAATTTTTTAAGACATATTGGAAAAAGTGAGTTGTAGCTTACCTTGCCTCTTGAAACAGCTTTGCAAGCTATTTTCACAATCAAGTAAGACCAGAAGCAGTTCAACCCTTGTACTAGCAACAGCAGTAGGTTAAAAACCCACCAGGAAGGGTACGGTCCAACGATCTCCCAGCTTTCAAATAATGTGGTATTTAACACCCTAAGGAAAAGAAGGAAGTGATTAGTGAACGCGGCATTTTCCTTTGCTTTCCAAGGAACTCTAGTCACTGCATTAAAGCACAAGGTCAACAATATCTCCCAACTACCCCCTCTCTGGCAGGATGGTATGAAAGCTTGCCGGGTACTTAGAAATGTCATTTCCTGGAGAATTACCCTGGTGGTGTGACTTTCATTTGGTTTTAGGTTAATTAATATATTTTTTCCCTAGTCACTTCTTTAAAAATGATAAATATAACAAAATTTACCATCTTGACTTTTTTAAGTGTACGGTTCATTGGCATTAAGTACATTCACATTGTTGTGTAACCATCACCACCACTCATGCTCAGCACAGTTTTCATCTTTCAAAACCAAGATTCGGTACCCATTCTACCTACTAGCCTGCATCAACCACCATTCTCCTTCCTGTCTCTGTGAATTTGACTACTTTAGGTACCGCATAAAAGTAGAATCATACAGTATTTGTCCTTTTGTGACAGGCTTGTTTCATCTTCGAGGTTCATCCATGTTGTGGGGCATGTGTCAGAATTTTCTTCCTTTTTAAGGCTGAATTACACATATATGTCATATTTTATCCATTCATCCATTGAAAGGGAACTTGGGTTGCTTCTACCTTTTGGCCATTGCAAATAATGCTACTATGAACACGGGTCTACAAATATCGCTCTGAGTATTTATCTTTCGGGCATATACCCAGAACTGGAATTGTTGGATCATATGTTTCCCCCTTCACTTTTCCATCTTTTTTTCATTAATTTTCATTCATTTTTTTTGGTTGTGATTCTGCATCTACTTGTTAAAAGGCCTGTATGATCTTTGAAGTTGCTTTTGGGCTTTAAACAAGTGCGAAGAATGCCATTCAATGCCAACACACTGCAAAAAAAGAGATTAACTCCTAAACATCACTTAAGTACAAGCCATATGCTCAGCACAGGGAAAAACACAGTGGAAGTGAGAATATGAGTGAGACCTAGGCTTATATCTAGTAGGAGAGTCATTAGAGGGTCCTTAATTTTGTAAGGCTTCCCCTGGAAAAGCACTGACAATTGAAATACATCATTTTGAAGTGATGCCTTGAAATGAGTATCGGAAGGATTTTTGACAAAAATGATTAGAGAACAATGAATGTAGTCCAGGCGCCGTGGCTCATGCCTGTACTCCCAGCACTCTGGGAGGCCAAGGCGGGTGGATCACGAGGTCAGGAGATCGAGATCATCCTAACATGGTGAAACCCTGTCTCTACTAAAAATACAAACAATTAGCCGGGTGTGGTGGTGGGCACCTGTAATCCCAGCTACTCGGGAGGCTGAGGCAGGAGAATGGCATGAACCTGGGAGGCGGGGCTTGCAGTGAGCGGAGATCGTGCCACTGCACTCCAGCCTGGGCACACACCAACAGAGCAAGACTCCATCTCAAAAATTAAAAATAAAAAAAATAGAGAACAATGAATGTATTTAGTTTTAAGAGTAGGTAAGAGTATGTATTTGAATTAGGAAAAATTATTTGAGGTAACTGGTTCTCTCTGTAATCTACCATCAGAACTAGAATGGAACAGCCACCCGGAGCAGATACATAAAAGGTTGGTTTTAGTGCTTTGCTCTGGTCCCTGCCTGTGTCTGCTCCAAAGCACTTGGAAATTGACTCATGTCATCTGGACTCATATTGCTGCCACAGAGAAGCACAGCACCTGCATAATTTTGGAATCATTCTTACTCTCTGCTCTCCTCCTCAGCTTACCCCAGGGATGGTTTGGAGACACACAAGAAAACTCACCTAAGTGCATTTCTACCGTCTGCCACTGCAGCACTTTGCTGGGACAATCTAATTCTATAGGAGAGGCTAGGTGGATAACACTTAGTGGCTAAAGGGAAGGCAGAGAAAACTCTCGAATTTAAGACATAGACCACACATATAAAAACATGAGACAAATAGATAATTTAAATAAAATAAATTGTGATGAGAGCTTTGAGAGAGGTTAGAAAAGTACTTTGTGAATTAGAAAAGAAAAAAACAGGCAAGGCACGATGGCTCACGCCCGTAATCCCAGCACTTTGGGAGGCCGAGATGGGCGGATCACCTGAGGTCAGGAGTTCAAGACCAGCCTGGCTAAGATGGTGAAACCCTGTCTCTACTAAAAATACAAAAAAAAAAATAAAATATTAGCCGAGTGTGCTGGTGTGTGCCTGTAGTCCCAGCTACTCAGGAGGCTATAGCAGGAGAATTGCTTGAACCCAGTAGGCAGAGGCTGCAGTGAGCCGAGATCGTACCACTACCCTCCAGCTTGGGTGATACAGTGAGACTCCGTCTCAAAAAAAAAAAAAAAAAAAAAAGAAAAAAACAATTATTGCAGCTGGAATAAGAGATAAAGAAAAAAGAAAAAAGGAGAGGCTAGGCACTGTGCCTCACTCCTGTAATCCCAGCACTTTGGGGGGCTGAGTTTAGGAGGATTGCTTGAGCCCAGGAGTTTGAAACCAGCCCGGGCAACAGAGTGAGACCCTATCTCTATATAAATAAAATAAAAATTAACCATGTATGGTGGCACATGCCTGCAGTTCCAGCTGCTCAAAAGGCTGAGGCAGGAGGGTCACTTGAGCAGGAGTTGCAGGTTACAGTGAAGCTATGATTGTGCCACTGCACTCCAGCCTGGGTGACAGAGTGAGACCCTGTCTCAAAAAAATAAAGGAAAAAGAAGAATGAAAAATAAAATAGACAAATAGGTTCTTCCCCACCCCCAATTTTTGCAACTCCTATTTATAGACTAGAATGAGACTAACAGTTTGTCTCCAACCCTGCCATAGTAGTTGTCTTTAAAGAGTAATACATAATACACATATGTTAAAATTCTAAAAACAATAGGATAGAGTTTAATGATTTGAATTTTACAAGTCATTAAAAGAATAATACCTCATGAAAGAGTTGTATTCACTCTGGGGAAGGGGGAAAATATTAGGAAATCTATTAACATATTACATACATAGGCCAAATTGGTATAAATGGAATGATTTCAACAGCATCAAAGACATTTGGTAATGTTTAATTCCTCATTGTTGATGTTTAACAATTAGAATACAAAGGACTTAGTATGATTTTTATAACCCTTTCATATCAGCATATTAATAAACGCCAGAGTTACTTCCTTTAAAATCAGGAAAACCATGGACAGCCAGTATAACCATTATTATTTAACACTATTCTGGAAGCTCTAGCCATTGAGCATGGCAGGGACTCAGAGACTTAATTTCAAATACATAGACATAAAATATCTATAAGTATTTTAAAAACAGCAAACAACCAAAATGTCCCATAACAGGAAACATTAAAAATTAAAAATTTAGTTTTCATTCTTATTCCAAAAATTATTTTTTTTTTGCATTTTAAAAATTTATTTATTATAATTTAAGTTCTGGGATACATGTGCAGAATGTGCAGGTTTGTTACATAGGTATACATGTGCCATGGTGGTTTGCTGCACTCCTCCACCCGTCATCTAGGTTTTAAGCCCCGCATGCACTAGGTATTTGTCCTAATGCTCTCCTTCCTTTGCCCCCGACCCCCTGACAGGTCACGGTGTGTGATGTTCCCCTCCCTGTGTCCCTGTGTTCTCACTGTTCAACTCCCACTTATGAGTGAGAACATGTGGTGTCTGGTTTTCCAGAAATTATTAATAATTATTAATACTTATTAATACATACAAGTAATTTGTAAAAATGACTAAATTAGGATAATGCCTATTTTCCTGCCTTGTTTATTATCCGAAGAAGCAGTTATCTCTTTAAACATCAGTTTGCAGGCCAGGGGGACAACAAGGCTCAACTCTGTGGTGGTGTGGGAGGACTCACACACCTTACACTTTTCTATCTCCAGCACCCTGCAAGACACCTGGAAGTAACATGCTTGCTAGACACGTTTGTTGATTGACCACGTGTTTGCTAATCCAACAATCCAATAAATACGAAGAAGAAAGCTCTGGAATAATAAAAATAATTTTATTTCAAAACTAGCTCTGCTTCTTGACATACTACACATTTTGATATTCAGAGAAATTTTAGTTCCCTTTGAACAGAAAGGGGTTCTATGTAAATAGCAACAATGACTGCATTATGCCATTCATTATACGTTAACCTTTGCTGAATTATAGACTGAGAAGCTTTCTCGCCATTGTGATGCTAGGACTGATGCTACTGCTTGGCTTAATTTGAACAGGATGTCAGAGCAGTCGTTGGTGACAAGGCATTCACATTAATTTCTGAAACAATGCATCAGGATTTATAGGCTTTGCCATGACAATCATTGGCACCTCTGATTACTTTTGACATGCTGCTCAAAAGTAATGGGATTTCTTTGAAAATCGACTTGGCTTCCTGTAGAGACACTTGAGAAAATACAATCAGTGCAACAAATGGATATATCTCTCAGTGAGAAGCATGGTAAGAAAAACAATATAGTAGGAATTTATACTAGGGGAGAGAGAGAACATATGACACCCGGACTCTAACAAACAGTAAACCCAGGAAAGAGCCTTTGTTTGGCCCAAGAATGTTACAATTGAGGAAACTGTTCTTTTTTTGGACAAACTATTAAAATTGTGACTACAGAATCTTATTTCTGGGAGGTACTTTAGGAGTATGTACTTTAATGATGCCATCACGAACCTATGGTGACAGAGTTCAGGATAGTGGTTGTGATGTTAATACTGTCAACTTGATTGGATTGAAGGATGCAAAGTATTTATCCTGGGTCTGTGAGGGTGTTGCCAAAGGAGATTAACATTTGACTCAGTGGGCTGAGGAAGGCCGACCCACCCTTAATCTGGTGGGCACAATCTAATCAGCTGCCAGCGAATATAAAGCAGGCAGAAACATGGGAAAGGCGAGACTGGCCTAGCCTCCCAGCCCACATCTTTCTCCCGTGCTGGATGCTTCCTGCCCTCAAACATCAGACTCCGAGTTCTTCAGTTTTGAGACTCAGACTGGCTCTCCTTGCTCCTCAAGCTTGCAGTCAGCCTACTGTGGGACCTTGTGATCGTGTAAGTTACTTAATAAACTCCTATATATATCTCCTATTAGTTCTGTCTCTCTACGGAATCCTAACTAATACAGTGGTTGTCTTTGAGGGAGGACTGACTGGGGTTGGGGGGATCTGAGGGAGGCTGGACACTTCTATATCTTGATCTGGGTGATGATCACATGGGTTATACATACATACAAATTTATCGAGCCATATACTGAAGATTTTTTGCACTCTATTGTATATAGGAATTATACGCCAATAAAATAAAATGGAAGACAGTACCCTGTGGGCCAAACAAAACACATATGTACAAAAAACACACACAATGTACAGCTCTTGGCTTTAATAATTACTGTAATATCAGTGTTCTCCTTAGATGCTTAGATGCAAATGGGTATGGCCTTAAGTATCTTATTTAAGACTACTTTGTTTTTGCTTCACAAAAACAGTTGTAAACTGTTCTGCATAAATGTGTTCATCCCCCACACACATAATAAAGAACTGTATAATAGTTCTATGATAATCAAAGTTAAGATAAAGAACCCATAAAAGGTAGGAATGAGCTAAAGTAAGTACACGGCATGGCTAAATTAAATCTTATGATTCATTAAAATCATCCACCAAGGCTAAGCTATTGGGGTGGTCACAGATGAATCTGTATTCAACATATGGCTTCTAAGAAAATAAATTCTTTTCTTTTCCAAATAATAGCATTGAACCTCTACTGTTGCCTCATGGAGAGTACAGAGGCAGAAGGGACCTGAGACCATTTTTCTTTTCATTCATGTTAGGCTCACTTAACCACTAGATGGCATATCATGCATGAACAGTGCATACTCACGCAGGTTTGTTCTGCCCAAACCTTTTGCCAAGGGTGAGTCCCAGTACAGAAAACACTTGATCTCCAGGTTATACCCCCCCATTCTAAAAATCCCATCAAATGAATGGGCATCCCATCAAATGAAGGAAGAGGCATCAGTCTGACCTTTTTTCATCCTGCATTTGACAGAAATGTGCCTACAGGGCAAAGCTGGGCTCCATGCATTTCACTGCTGATGCCTTGATACACCTGTGACCACCCCAATTATCTTAGCCTTGGTGGGTGATTTTAATGAATCTAAGATTTAATTTGGCCATGCCCTGTAGTTACTTTAGCTCATTCTTACCTTTTATGGGTTCTTCATCTTAACTTTGATCATCATAGACATAAGGGATATGTGTGTGGGATGCACACATTCATGCAGAATAGTTTACAATCTTTCTTTTTGTGAGGCAAACACAAGGGAGTCTTAAAGAAGATACTTAAGGCCATACCCATTCGCATTCTAAGAATCACTGTGACTTAAAGCATTATGCTTTCCCCTGAAACCTGAGGACTGAGGTCTCAACGATGTCACAGAGCGCAGTGTAAAGAGACCTTCACTGGCATCTTACTCCAAGAAGCTACCTCCAATGCTCAATTTCCCCATTCTCATGCAACTTCCAAGTAAGAGTTTAAATCCATTCTCTGTAATATGTAAAATTAGATGAACATTCTTTCAGCCCTGTACATCTTACTTTTAAATACTCCAGTGACATACAGGCAGGAGCAAATAATGGTAATCAAGACGTTAACAATGGCCCAGGTGATCTTATCGTATGAATGGGTTACAGGTGCATGTTTTTGACGATACCATGGCCCTTGGCCATGGCAAGTAACCACAAGTTTGCCTCCGCTGCTCCTCCCCTACCTTAACCAAAGAGTTCTATCTGAGCCTTGGGTTGTATGTTTTTGGAATGATCTCTAAAAAAACCCACAATAATAATCAGACCCAAGTCAAATATCCAGAGCCAAGATTTCTTCTCTAAGGAACAGAGTCAGGGCCTCACTTTAAGGAGTGCTACAGAATGTCAGTGAGGATACCTTGAAAAGTAAAATGAACTTTGTGGTCAAAATTAGGGTGTGGTTTACTTCAGAGCTTTTGAATGGTCTTGACTTTGCTTTCCCAGACAGACCTCAGTGTATTTCATGATGTCTGTTCCTCTGGCATATATGTTCATTTGACCTACACAAAACATAAATGAAAGTAGATTCTACCTAAGATGACTAATCTGCTAGCATGTTTTGTCCATTTTAAAGTAGATGCTGATAGAAATGCATTTAAAATTCACTCTGAACAAAAAACGTGGGCATTTAAAACCTGAAAGTCGGGTAATTAAGTCATGATTACAAGCAACCCTTGTTGTGCTGGTTTTCCTAAGGTAATAAAAGCTCCAGGCTTAAATAACATCTCGGTCAACATCAAGACTATTACAAGGCTAAGAACGATGTTTGCAATTTCCTTCCTTTTAACAAGACTGCCCCCCGACTGTAGCTTACATTCTTCACAATACTGGCGTTGATATCAAGTTCCCAGTTTTGGGAGGACAGCTTCTGGGTAGCTTGCAGCATGGGTGCCTAATTATTAGTCACTAATCTATTAATCTGTAGCAAACAGGGAAATTACTATTTTCTTAATTTTTTTGTAGAGACAGGTTCTCACTAAGTTGCCCAGGCTGGTCTTGCACTCCTGAGCTCAAGTGATTCTCCCACCTTGGCCTCCTAAAGTGTTGGGATTACAGGCATGAGCCACCATGCCTGGCCAGAAGTCATTTCTTTATCCCTGGACAGGAATCTGAACTTGAACATGGACAAATAATCTCTCTTTCATTTAGCAGTGCACATTATAGTTCTATCAATATCCTTAGCCAACAGGACATGGGGCCAGTGAATTTATTTTTACTTTTAGGTCATAGCCAGGACAGACTTAGGAATTGGTCTCTTATCACAGGAAGTTTGTAATTGGTGACTTCCTGGCTGGGGCAGATGTTTTTTTTTTTTTTCTCCAAAAGTAGTTGCTGCCCTATTTGCTGTATGTCTGCCTGAATTCCTAATTCTGCCACTGTCTGGTCTACTTACCTACACTCCTGACCTCCCCAACCTGAGTCCTTCCAGCCAAGGCTGTGTCCTTCGGGATGTATCCTGATTCCAACATGCTTGTTTTTAGCCCTCTAGTTAGCTCTTTGTTGCCTATGTGTGCATAAGACAGACTTTTGCTTGGTTCTCTATAACATCTCTTCCTTGAGTAATTACTATGTGTTAAGCGCTGTGCCAAATATGTTACATACATTGCTTCATTTTGCCCATTCAACATCTCTATAAGATCCTCATATAGCAACATTAATACTAGTTAATACTTATTGAACATTAACTATGTGTTAGGAACTGGGCTTAGGCTTTATATGTTAACTCATTTAATTCTCATGAAATAAAGCCTATGGGATAACTTCTATTTCTTTTTTTCCACAGTGTGTCCTGTTATTATCCCTATTTTTCATATGAGGACATGGAAGCACAGGAATGTAAATAACATTCCCCAAGTCAGATCGCGTTGGTTGGGGACACTGAGACTTGAAGCTACCCGTCTGCTGGTCTAGGCCATCAGGCTCTCCCATCCTTTTCTCCGTTCTTCACCCGGGCTTACGCTCAGAGCCGATCCGTCCCCACATTATGATGGAGGACGCCATCAATATCTCTGTTCAGCATTTCTGCAGACCTTTCCCTTTGGCCTGTAATTCCCTGCAATGTGTTATCCCTTGGGCTCATAAGCTGGTTTCTGGTAGCCATATGCCAGACCCTGCCTGCTTAAATAACCCATTTGGTTTTATTTATGTGGTTTCCCCACTTTGGCCCACCCCACTTGATCCTTAAATCCCAACAGAATTGTCTCCATTACTGAAAAGTTTATAATTCCTTTCATTACTACTTTGTCATGTACACAAAATATTCAAGACACAAAACCAAAGATCTTTTTAAATTCAACTAGGAAATGGGAGTGCCAGCCCTGTGCCCTTTTCTTTGCTTTTCTCTTTGAAAGGACTGAGGCAGATATATATCTCTAAATATCCCTTACTTTAAGAAAAGGATAGATAAGACTGACTCCTGCTAGGGCAGGTAGAAGCCTAAGAAAGACTGAGATTCCAGGGACTTACTCTTTCAGTTTTCTAAAAGAGTATAAAACCAGCCTCCCATCCTCACAGAGGCAGGATGGCAGAACTGGCTCTGAAACCTCCCTACACTTGCATGCTCCTCCCTGAAGGGCTAGGTTTGCTCATTTCCATTGTAGGATCATTCCTAGCAAGGCCAATGGCAGGCCAAGCGCTCCTGGGCCCAAGTGGGGAATGCTGTCAGATTACCATGGGCTTCCTTACCTTTTTCTCCTTTTCCCCTTCCCTTAGAGATTTCAATGGTATCTTTTGCAGAGGTGAGAAAAACAGAGACCAAACACATACCAATTTGAGGCTCTGGTTGTGAGATTATTTGTTTTAGCTTCAAAGTTTCTGGGTCTAATCAATTAACTCAGTTAAAGTAGAAAATCTTGGTCATTCTGATAATTCACTGAACTCATCTCTGAGGGACTCCACTGACAAGTAGAGAGGGAATTTCTAGCTGCCTGGCAGAAGGAGCCTGTTTACAGGGTGGCTATTTACAGCAGAAACACAGAGAGGCTGCTCTAGTTACTTGCTTCTTGGGAACAGCTTCCATTTTGGCCTCCTATCTGGGTAGTTGCTGAGGCTGGGACAATTTGTATTTTCTCATTTTAACAATTTAAATAGCAACCTATGGGTGGGATAGGTTCTTAAGCCAGAGGGGCCTGCAGTGGGGTGGGGGCATGATTATTGCACTGATCACAGCCCATGGGAGTGATGTGGCTTTGCACATTCCCTAGAGAAGGAAATGAGGCACACAGTATCCATCTTTATGCCTCCATGCTGAGAGTCACACATGGAGATTTAAAATGAGGATCCCTAGAGATGACTAGAAAGCATGAGCAAAATACGTTCCTAACTAGTCCATTGAAGGATTTAAGAGAGCTAGAGCCATAGTAATATTTCTTTCTGTTTGGAAGATGTTCAAAGATTCATGTTTATTAGATTCAGTCTCATTATCAACTGTAAAGGTAGCAGATCAGATACAATACCAACTTTTTGGTCAGGAGACCAAGATCCTAAAATAGTATTTAATTATCCAAGGTCACAAGACAGAGGTTTTGTTGTTTCTAACCAAAACATATTATCTTTAGGAATCCCTCTCTCCTTCTTTTAAAATTTACATTAAAACAGAGAATGTGGGCTGGACATGGTGGCTCATGCCTGTAATCCCAGAGCTTTGGGAGGCTGAGGTGGGATCACTTGAGCCTAGGAGTTCAAGCACACCCTGGGCAGCATAGTGGGACCTTGTCTCTACAAAAGTAAAACTTAGCCGGGTGTGACAGCACATGCCTGTAGTCCCAGCTACTGGGGAGGCTGAGGCAGGAGGATCTCTTGAGCCCAGGAGTTCAAGGCTGCAGTGAGCTATAAGCATGCACTGCACTTCCATCTGGACAACGGAGCAAAGGCCTGTCTCAAAAAAACACACAGAGAATGTACAGTCTTGAAACAGTTTTTAGCAAATAAGAGCTAAAAGGGAGGTTTAGAAGCGATCATGTTCAGGCTGGCAAGACAGGAAGAATGCTTCCCTCTGCTGCCTAAAAGTCTCTCGAGAAGGTTTTGGTAGGGTCTTGGCTCTGGGAGAATCTCAGTATTTAACTCTTCAGGGATCAAATTCCACCCATCTTATTTAGCTTGAAGGGAGTCAACATCACCTTAGGCATTGTGTGTGTACTCTGGGTATCAGAGCTTCAGGCAGGCCTTACCACGTCTGCACTGCAGGCCTGGTTGTGAGACTTCTGTACCACATCCAGGAAGCAACAGTTTTCCTAAAGCAATGTATTAACTAACAGGTTCATCTATGATCACGAAAAAATTTCTGAAAACTGAATATTATGTATTATTTAATTATGTAAAGTATATATACTCACTTGCATTATGTCCTTTGGCCCTTGAAGAAATCCAGGCCCATGCACCTCAAACATACCAACTGGCTGGTGGGTCCAAGAGTTATGCTAAGGAGTATGCTGCTGTTCCCGAGAAACAGACCCTCCTTCCTTCTAACTTCCTTGTTCTCATCTCTCATGTCTCATGTCTTATCTCTGAGACACGAACCCATAGTGCCTCCTGGCTCTCTGGACTCTGATACTTACACGGGGAGTGGCATTTGATGCCTGGCTTTCCACCACCCTGACTTCCCTCATGCTGTCTGCTCTAGGGGTCCCTGTCCTGACACTGTCCCCCAAATTCCACACCCTGACCCCCCCCATCAAGCCGCACCAACTCCTTCCATTTGCACACAGGTGGAGAGGGAGGATGGGAGCAGCTGGGCATGGGGTGGGTGGCAGGAAAGAAGGGGATAAGAGGATAGTGTTTTACTCTTACCTAGGGTGTAAGAAATTTCTCCTCTAGCTAGCTGTCTGTGTGAGGATGTGATATGGCATGGAATTCTAAAAATGTATAGATTCTACTGGAAGTGTTACAATACTTTAAAATGAAGGTCTGTTTTTATTTAAATATTTACAAGATTAAGTCTTCACTTTTATCTTAAAAAATATCCCTGAAAATTTTGGAAGTGCTGCTAAAAAGAGAAAAATGTATCCTAGGCCTGCAGTCTTGAAAGAGATTCTGCATCATATTATCTTTAGGTTGGCAAGAGAGAGATGCAGTGAATATGCTTTTAACAAAGAGTTGCGCCCTGTGCAGAGTTGTGGAAACTGAATTGTAAGATGCTCAAAATCAAGGGGGAAAAGATCCCAAATAAACAACAACAAAAAGCCTTAGGAAAGTGAATGTACAGATTTAGATAAAATTTTGCTCTTGCAGGCTTCACAAGTATGAAAGAAAAATAACACACATGAAACTATATGCACTGAATAATAACTCAACTGATCAAGACAAACATAAACATATCATTCTGTTTAATCAACAACTGAAATAATGTTAACTACTAGAATCATTGCTATAGAATACGATGGCTGTGCCTGGGAATATGGGTGGGAAGTGAGCTTACTCAGAGAACTGACAGTATTGAGTATTACATTTGAACTAGAAGTCAAAACACCTGGTGCTAGGCTCAGTTCTTGCATTCCCTAGCTCTGTGATGTGAGTTATCTTGTTTCTCCAGGCCTGTTTCCTCATCCACGAAATAAAAGCCTAAGACAAGATGTTTACTAAAGGTTTCTTAAACTCTAACATAAACAACCTTATGAATTTTTATGTTTTCAGATTTACTTAAAATTTCACTTGTTCTGATTGTTTTCTCCATGGATAAAATACCCCATTTGTATAGACGCATTCTTCTCCGATGAGTCTTCATTGTTTCTCTGATTTTTAACCTAACAACAAGCAAAACCAACCAAAGGAAAGGTTTTGTTTTGTTTTTACACCTAGATGTATGGGGAAAAAGTAAGAAAGTAGAAAACAAGAAAAAAACATACAAGATCCCATCTTTGGGAAGGAATCTATGAAGGATACAAGGCCCTGAGCAAATGTTATATTTATGAGACCAAACCACTGCCTCCTGAGCACACTGAACAGTGTGCAGAACCTCAGCTTTCAGCAGCAGGACATTTAAGTTGGATAGTAATGGCTACAGAGATTGCTTAGCAAGCCCTCAGTTTAGGTATACTGTAGCTGCCAGCTACATGCCGAGCTCCTTGTTCGCACCCCATCACTAGCTTCCACAGGGAACCAGGCAACCAGGAATATGAATACACATATTCCTGGGTGTGACCTGGCAGTAGACGGGAGAGTCTGCAGCCTTACCTTATATTCCCGTTCAATCCAGCAAAGCTGAAAGCTATCAACAACACATTTTGCCATGTTGCTGTCTTTAATTTTCAATTTGCGTGCAAGGCTTGAGGCATGGACTATATAACTTGTTGCCACTGGACACATTCCAGTGTCAAACTCAGTCTCTCTCTCTATATATATATAGAGAGAGAGAGAGCAGCACTTCACATATATATACACACACACATATATATACACATACATATACATATATACACATATATAGATATGTATTTATATATATTATTTATATATAATTATATATAATATATATTATATATATTATATATGTGTGTATAAAATATATAATTATAATATAGATAATTATATATATTATACACACACACACAAACACATATATATGTATTTATTTTTTAAAAGATGGGGTCTGTTGCCAAGGTTGGCCTCAGACTCCTGGGCTCAAATGATCCTACTGCCTTAGCCTCCCAAGTAGCTGGAATTACAGCTGTGCCACCACCACATCTGGCATAATCCACATGCTTAAGATATTTTCTCCCTGTGACCAGAATATTATACATAAAAATGACATCTAAAATGAAGATATCCGGGTACTCCCTCCCTAACCAATGCAACTATATCCCTGAGAGAGATTTTAAGATGGATAAGACTAGGTACCTACACTCAAAGAGTTTACAAATAAGTGTAGGAGAATCAGACAAATACATTGATTACTAAGGTAGAATTATTAAATATAGTAGGTGTTCCAAGCAAAGGGAGCGTTTTGAGCAAAGGCATGTACAGGCTGGAAAGCAAAGGGTATACACAAGAGATCATGCATAGCTGGACTGGGTACCTGCAAGGCAGTAGTTAAAGGAGAAGTGTTGCCATAATTTTGTGGAAGGTCTTTCTTGCTGGGAAGAAAAGTTTGAACTTACAGTGGAAAACAAAGGAAATCCTGGAAAATTTGGGAATGGGGGTGGGGGAACTAGATTAAGGCCTCGATTTAGGAAGAATGTTATGGAAACTGTGGGATGGTTTCCATCAGGGGAGAGTGGAGGTGTGAGGACGCTGCATAGAGGCCACTGCAGTTATCTTGGCAAGAGGACATGAAGATCAAGAGCAAGGCTTGAGAAACACAGCTGCTGTTTTAAAAAAAAACACTGCTCAGTGATTATTATAGTTCACGAAAACAAGTACTCCAGAGAAGTGTGGAACAGTGACAGAGGATAAACAGGAAGAATGAGATTCCTCAAGAGAGAACAAAGCTTGATTTATTTACTGAAGTGGCACGGGCTCCCATAGCAGAGTTTGCACCCACCTCCCCGTCATCCAGTAGTGCTCTGTCTTCTGGTATCATATCTGGGTCATAACAAAGTACCTGATACAGCCCACACCCCAAACCACATCCTCAGTCTCTTTTCTCTTTAGAAAAGGTGATCAACTCATGGGCACAACTGGTTGTTAGTATTGCAGTAAATACGTTTCCAGCCATATTCTAGCCCGCAGATTCTTTTAACCTGACACTTCCTGCTATAACCTCTTACTTGTGTTTAGGATAAGTTTTGAGGTAACATGGCTTTTGGTCAAAGTCACTGCTATCATCAATATTTAGCTCAGTGACCACACCTATCTTTTGCATCTATAGCATGGAAGCAAGTGAAGGTAGCAAGGGGGAGACAGGTTAAATATTTGGTAATCAAGAAAGTTAAGTGGAATTAACTTTATTTTTATTAAGTTTGTATTGTATGCCCAACACTGCCAGGAACTATGGAGGATACATAATAGTGAACCTCAAAGAACTTACTATCTATTTGAGGAACTGGGGTTGGAATATAAATTGGCACACTCTATTTGGCTGATAATGTTACAATATGTGTCAAAATGTGCACATCTAATGAACAGTGATCCTCTTTGCAAACATTTGTCCTATGGAAGTAATCAGGAATCCGTGAGAAGGTTTGTCCATGAAGATGTTTATTTCAATATTATTTATAATAGCAAGCCACTGGAAACATCCTAATTAATGCCCTAAAATAGGGCATCAAATAATGACTTTTTCATATGGTAGATACTCTGTAGCCAATGAAATTATATTATAGAAGAACATTTAATGAAATGGAAAAATGCTGAGAGTACAATGTTAAATTAGAAAAGCAAAGTTATAAAAGCAGTATGTGCAGGATGATCTTACTTTGGTAAAGAAAAAAGATGTAATTTTAAACACATAAAATGTTAGAAACAAAGATATCAAACAATGAACAGTGGTTATCTCAGAGCTATAGGACTGAAACTTTTTCTTCTTTGTGGTTTTAATTTTGCTACAAAATTTCTATAATGAGTATTTAACTATAACATGTATGTAATCATATAAACATTAGCTTAAATTAAAATTTGAGGAAGCCCCATGAGAATGACAACATACAGCCAAGCATTAACAAAAGCCAATAAAGGTCACAGGGCTGGATGCAAGGTAGAAGGTGGGGCTCAGACACCGGACCAAATTGAGAACTAGCTAAAACAGGGCAAGGGCAGAAGTAGCTTTCCATAGGACACGCATCAGTGTGCCATGTCAGTTCGCCATTGCCATTGCCAAGCCAACAGCTGGAAGTTAATTGCCCTTCTCCATGACCTGAAGACCCAAGTTACTATGCCTTCCCTAGAAATTTCTGCATAAACTGTCCCTTAATGTGAATGTAATTAAAAGTGGGTATAAATATGACTGCAAAACTGCCCTGAGCTGCTACTCTCTGCCTAGTGGGTAACCCTGCTCTGCAGGAGCACACACAGAGCTGTAGCACTGGCTCTTCAATAAAGCTGTTTTCTTCTACCTCCAGCTTGCCCTTGAATTTTTTTCCTGGGCAAAGCCAAGAAGCCTTGTGGACTAAGCCCCACTTTGGGGCTCACCTGCCCTGCATCAGGTGAGTTTCCAGAAAGCCAACTCTCCTAAGTCTCAGAGCTGCAGAAGGGCAGCCTCACTTAGCCAGAGTCCCAGCTTCCTGCTCCAGAAAAGGAGACAGTTGCCGGAATCACTCCACTTCCCCCATCTGCTCAGACTGTCAAGTTTTATGTGCGTTGAATAAGGGGTGGAGACAGCTCTCAGCGAGCATGTGGCTCCCTGGGAGTGCTGAGAAGACAGGAGGCCAGGGAAAAGGAGGGCATACCTGTCGGGGAAAAGGACCTGCCTATAGGGATGGGCTTGCGCATTTCTCACTCTAAAGCTGATTTTTAAATTCCATCTGAACAAAAGAAGCAGAACTCAGATTCATCCATGGTTATGAGTGTGGGGATTCAGATAGCGAAGAGGGGTCAACTTAAACAAATAGTATGCATATTTGATATCCTTTGCCCCTGGAATGTGGGTTTGTTGGCAAGTTTGGAGCTGTCTTTGTCAAGGTGCCTAACGTTTAGAGCTTAATAGCTGCCTAGGGACTGTGAAATCTGCCTGGGTTCTGCACTCTTCTGTTACTTTCTTATGTCATGGTTTTGGAAGATATAGGAGAGGGAGTGCTTCTGGAAATGATGGGTACAATACCTCAAACCTTGTCTTTTGGGGAGAGGAGGAAACGGTAAGACAGAGGGGGAGGAAGGGATGGGGGAGGCAGGAATCAGGGGGTGGGAAAATGGCAGACAGAAAGGACACAAGAAATCTGCTTCCCTGGGGCACTGCAGGTGCCTATACTGTGAACCAAGAGCAGGCCTTGCACAAACTCAGCGTGGCATTTAATACTTGCCCCCACCCACCCCTGACCACACCATTTCTGGGATTAAATGTTATACTAATAAAAAGACAAATAGTTGTGCCGTAGACCTTAGGAGAGGGAAGTCCCTGTGCAAAACTCAGAGCCTGAGATCTGAAAGCCTTTTCCACCTGTAACTGCCAGGCTGGAAATCTGCCTGATGTGATCAATTTGCTGGCAAGCCTTGGACAGGCACAGACAACGCTTTACTGAGGAAGAAAGAAATACAAACACAATTTGAATGAAGCAGTCCCCAGGCCAGCCATTCGGTGGGGGCGTGCAGGTTCAGGAGTAGGACCACAATGAGTTCTTTTGCAGAAATCACTGCAAACACTTCCAAGTCATGGCTTTAGAGATGGTGGTTTTATTTAGTAAAAATTATTTTTCCAATACTCAAAAGACAGTATACAGAGTCTCAGGAGGTTTCATCTAAAAATAAATTTTAAAAAATTATTTAACAGGACAAGGCACTCTCTTGTGTTTCCACCAGTTATACTGAGTTTAACTGTGCTTATCCATTCAATGTTAATTACTTATTTCCATAGTCTCTGATCATAAATAAAATGGTTACAGTCAACAAGCTGAAGGTAAGACTTCTACTCTCACTGCAGAAAGAGCAATAGCCAAGGCCATACCTTAAATCGGAGAGGAAATTTATCCTACACACCATTGGCCATCTGAGTATACAGGGCCTAGCTCCTTGTCAGAAGGTTAGGTGGCATCTGGGTAGTATCTGATGCAGCTTTCACTCACAGATATCACAGATGTTGATGAGAAAATCACAACATATTCAAAGAGAAAAGTTGGCAAATAATATGAATACAGTTCACAGAAGAAATACAACTGGCTTATGAAAACATCAACAAAATGTTCTGCCATATTAATAATCCAATAAATACAAAGTAAAACAGGATACATGTATGCTGAAGTCTTTGGGCTGAACTGTCATGATATCTGCAGCCTAATTTCAGATAATTTGGCAAATGCGTGTGTGTGTGTGTGTGTGTGTATATATGTGTGAGCGTGTGTAGGAAGTGCTGTTGGTATCATAAGGGCTAACGGTGAGTGCAACTGGGGGTATAGGCATATTTACTGTATTTTTCAAATTTTCTGTGGGTTTGAAAGCGTTGAAACTAATAATTAAAAGAGATAATACTTAAACTATATGATCAAATGTATATAAAAAAGAGAAAACACTGTGTTATCAAAAAATAAAGTGAAACCACTCAAATACGTAGTTTGTCAGGGTACAAGTAGGTGAAATCTTCATAGAAAATAATTTGGTTATATATATCCAGAATATCTTAAAATAACTCTCTACCTTCAAAGTCACTTTTATGGTTATCTATCTTTTAAGAAATAAAGGTTACCAACAAAGATTTGAGTTCAAGAATGCTTTCTCAATACTATTCCTAATGTTTTCAAAAAATGATTAAAAATCCATATCTATAGTGGTAGAACATTATTCATACATTAAAATCATGTCTTTTATCTAGTGACATGAGAACATTCTCACAACTTAATGAAAAGTGACAAAAGATTAAAAAAAAAATTCTTTAAGACAGGGTCTCACTCGATTGCCCAGGATGGATTGCAGTGGTTCAATCATGGCTCACTGAATCCTCCACCTCCTGGGCTCAAGCGATCTTCCAGCCTCAGCCCCCTGAGTAGCTGGGACCACAGGCATGCACCATCATGCCCGGTTAATTTTTTTATTTTTATTTTTAATAGAGACGAGGTCTTGCTATGTTGCCTAGGCTAGATTAAAAATTACGTACAGTATAATCTCTAATTTTCCTTTAGACATTTTACACACATATGTATAAAACATGATTTAAAGTGCAACTAAATGAACATATGCCAAAATGGTAATTAACACTAGGTACTTCTGATTCCAGGAATTTAAAATGTTTTCCACATTTTCCAAATGTTCTCTAATGAGTATGTATTCTTATAATTAGAGAAAATAACATACTTTAAATGTATATAAATGCATATAATCATTTTTTCAAAGATGATTTTACATATATATATATATATATATATATATATATATATATATATAAACCTTTACCCTTTTAAATCAGTTTGGAAATAGCTATTTGTGTTCAACTCTCAGGTGCAGAAGAGGGGAAGCTGCTTCAGTGCTGAACATCTTTAGGATTGCACAAGGTGTACCAAGGGGATAAAACTCAGAATTTGAGCCTGTTGTTAGTTTTGGTGTTAACATTTCTATGTGTAAGTATCTTAGTGTGGCACTCAGATAGTACCACAGAAACAACGTCAAGCAGAAAAACACCAGACATCAGAAGAGACTCATCACATCCCTCCATCCAAATCTTCCTTAGATGGAGACCACACTTGGAATGTGATGGCAGAGGGGTGGGATGTGTGCTTTTCCGAAGGTCTGTTAGTGGAGACTACACATCTTCTTGCATGATCAAGGGCAATAAAGTAAAATAATAAACTTATCAAATAAGCAGTTGATGATAAGTAGCAATAAAATTCTAAAAGAAAACCCCTTTCATAAAGAACCCAAATTTTTTAGATTCTGTAATTCTAAACCTCATTCCTGCTCCAGTCTCTGGCTACAAGTCAGGTTGCTAAAACCTACTTCTTTGTGTTTCTACAAGGTGCTGGGTGGGGCCTCCATGGGCCCAGGCCAGAGTGGGCAGCTCTGTTCTTTCTCTGGGCACATAGCTCCCATGCGGTGAGGGGCATGTGAGGTCAAGAGGATGTGTCACTGGGAGCCCACTCAACCCTTCTACCAGGCTCTGGCAATGTGAATCTGGGGATTCCTGACCCCTCTTTCTGGGTTTGCATTTGCCTCTTCTCTGAGGACCAGATGTGGGTATGCACCATATCCAGTTCATTTTTTACACTGACGGGCCTGGGAGGTGACCCAGAGGCCAGCTAATCCAAGAGGGGAATGTGGCATCCCCACAGGTGAGTATAAGCCCCTCAGAGTGCTTGATGACGTTGAAGGTAGGAAGAGAAAGAGAGAGGCTGCCTGCTGGGGGCTGGACGCCCACTCTCTCTGAAGCGCCACATTCTGGGGAGGACTCTGGGGGAGATGGACATTCTACACTGAACCCAGACTTCTGGATCATTATATAGGCATATTTGTTCAGGTCTGAATATACTTGATTTAATAGTTGTTAAGTTTGAATTGTAACACAAACATTTAGACATACAGTCTGTGGGTTTCCATTTGTTCTCTTATCCTGGACCTTCCAATTTTAGGGTTGAAAGTCTCGAGTGAAGCATATAAGCTGTGTTCTACATTTTTAAAAATATTTGGCCGGGCGCAGTGGTTCACGCCTGTAATCCCAGCACTTTGGGAGGCCGAGGTGGGCAGGTCACGAGGTCAGGAGATCAAGACCATCCTGGCTAACACGGTGAAACCCCGTCTCTACTAAAAATACAAAAAATTAGCCAGGCGTGGTGGCGGGCGCCTGTAGTCCCAGCTACTTGGGAGGCTGAGGCAGGAGAATGGCGTGAACCTGGGAGGCGGACCTTGCAGTGAGCCGAGGTTGCGCCACTGCACTCTATCTAGCCTGGGTGACAGAGCAAGACTCCGTCTAAAAAAAAAAAAAAAAAAATTTTTAAACTGATAAACATACATGAGATTTTGGAGCATGTACATAATACATAAAACAAGTCTACTGAGATGATTCAAAAATCAACTTTTATTCGTAATGGTGCTTTCCATTGCAAAACTCATTTCCCTTTATCTGAATAATTCAGAAATCTGGTTTCTCCACTTCCCACCTGTGTCTCATATGCTTCAAAGAGCCTGTTCAATAGGCTGATGGTTCCCAACCTGCCTGCTCACTTGAATCACCTGGGGAGCTTCAAAAGCAATGCCACTTGCCACATATCTCCAGAGATTAAAATTTAATTATTCTGGGGTGGAGCCTGGGCATTGGAATTTTTAAACAATCCCCAGATGATTTCAATGTGTAAACAAGTTTGGGAACCAATTCTGTAAGCTTTTCCCCCTTTTGTTCTCTATTTCCCATCAGTACTCATTTTTAAAAAATCTCTAACTTTGAATAACAATTCTGAATAACTTTCTATTGATCCATTCCTGCTCTCAGTAGAGACATGATGATTATGGGTCATTTATGATTGTGTGTGCCTGAATGATATTTATCAGGCAAAATTCAATGTTTTAAATTTTGTCCTCCTCCCCTATCCACTTTATTGAGGACAGCAGAGCCTCAAGCTTTAAAATTCTTAACTTTTGAGGTTGCCAAACTGTCCCAACTCATAGATACTTCAGGGACCACTCTTTCCTCGCCCTCCTTTACTGAGAGCTGCTCAAAGCTTACACTTATCCTCCCAGGATTTTGCAGACATTGTCTTTTGAAGCAAGGGTCTGAAGCATGCGTTTGTAAACTCCTTCAGACAATAAGTAAAGCCCAACAAAATGGGGGCAGTGTGTTTGCAGGAGCTGATAGCCTGAAAAAAAAAAGGTGTCCTTATCTCCACCCACATGTAGTTCATATAAAGAATGATTCCTAACCAGAAAACAGTAACAGGCCAGGAGCAGTGGCTCACGCCTGTAATCCCAGCACTTTGGGAGGCCAAGGCAGGCGGATCATGAGGTCAGGAGATTGAGACCATCCTGGCTAACACGGTGAAACCCCGTCTCTACTAAAAATACAAAAAATTAGCCGGGCGTGGTGGCGGGTGCCTGTAGTCCCAGCTACTCAGGAGGCTGAGGCAGGAGAATGGCGTGAACACAGGAGGCGGAGCTTGCAGTGAGCCCAGATCCCGCCACTGCACTCCAGCCTGGGTGACAGAGCAAGACTCTGTCTCAAAAAAAAAAAAGAAAACAATAACAATACAATTCCTAAAAATTATCTTTTTTTTGGTGGTGGGGAGGGTGGGGTGGGGCAGAATGTGGGGAATCAAGTAAATTTCTATTCAAATGTAAAAATATTTTAAAAATTTTGTGGCGCACTGTATGTTCTAAGCACACACTTAGTCGGATCCTATGCTGGATACCTAGTGAGTGAATGTTTGTGATTCATAATTCAGTTACAACGACCTGGGTCATTTAACATCCATGTTGTTAAAGAGAGAGCAATGTTTATTACAGACTTTTACTTAACAAAAATATTCCCCTTTAGATTCAGTCAATACCATCAAGTTTCCTAAGTTTCCTAAGATGTAGCATCAGGCTTATTATGTTTAATTATGTTTAAAACACTAGAGAAGGTTATATAAAATATTTTCATGTCAAGTTTTTAGAAAGCAACTTTTTAATTTTTTTGAGACAGAGTCTCGCCTCAGCTTCCCAAGTAGCTGCCACACACCTGGCTAATTTTTCGTATTTTTTGTAGAGACAGGGTTTCGCCCTGTTGCTCAGGCTGGTCTGGAACGCCTAGGCTCAAGTGATTAGCCTGCTTCAGCCTCCCAAAGTGGTGCGATTACAGGCGTGAGCACTGCGCCCAGCCAAACAACTCTTTTATATAAAGCTCCAACTAGTAATTCATTGTTGCTTTACCTCAAGCTGCCTCTTCTATCAGGTGTGTGTGTATACATACATACATGCATACATACATGCATGCATACATGCATACATGCATACACACACGCATGCATGCACACACATGCATACACATGCATACATACATGCATACATACATGTATATACACACACATATACACACACATACACACACATATACACACACACACACACACATATATATGAATATAGACAATAATCTTCTATCTTAATCACACTTTAACTGGGAGTGTTAGGGCCGGCCCCAAGTAGTGTGAGGCTCTGGAGCAAACTATACCTTCCTTACCTAAGATATCGATTCAAGTGAAAAATCAGTCCATGTGGAAAGGCAACCACAATTCCAAATAAGCAATCATCCCAAGGAGATAAATATCATAAGACAGCAGGGAGTGGTTCTACTGTTTAGCGATGCTGAAAAATTTCAGGGACACTCATAATCATTAGAATCAATTCTTCTGCCTTAAGTCTTCTAATGACCCCCACTGCAATTAGAATAAAAACCCAAACACCTTATACAAAGACCCACAACACAGTCCCTAATCTGCTCCCTCTTCTACTTCCCCAGTCTCAATGCTTACATTCTCCTCTCCTGTCCATCAATCTTTCTGTTCTAGGGCTAGACCAAGGCCATTCCCACCTGTGGGTGTTGGTATTAGTGATTCCCTCTGCCTGGCCTCTTTATTGTCCTTTATTGTGTGTCTATTTCATTTTAGATACTTGCCCACAATCTTACTGCCTCCCACTTTAAAGCATAAGTGCAATAATCGCATGCATTTGACCTGCTTTGGATCCGCCAAGGCACTTATGTACTCTTTATCAAATAATAGGTGCTGATAATAGAGGATTCCCATTCCAAGCAAAAGGACAGCCAGCAGAGCTCACTTCAGCAGCCCAGAGTGTCCCTGGTGGCCATACCAATTGACAAGTATAGACCGAACAGGGCTATTCCTCACATTTCTCTTGCAATATTTATACCCATATGCATAATTTTTCAGTACACTGTTCCATGATAATCGTATTTGGCCTGTTTACTGCCAAGACTTTAGTTTTAGCAAAAACTTTACATGCAACAGAAAAAAGAATGAGAACATCAGGCTCCTGAAAATAAAGTTATTAGAAAGGCAAAAAAGGGGATGAAACATCACACTGAGACTAATACAAAGTGACTTTAGAAGCCATTTAAAGTGAACAACATAACATGCAGACCTGAAGCAAACTGCAACACCAATGAAATGTTAACACTATGTATTTTTATGATCATTCACTGTGATTGTTTTCTCTCTGCAGAGTAAGAGAAACAATAGTCACGTCAAAGCTCAAACCTTTTCCCCTGAATACTCTGACTGAAGTTGGGCGGGCCCTCAATGACCGTGGAGCTGCCAGCGACATGCTCATTTTTTGAAATGAATACTATACTGAAACTGATGTTTTCAGATGCCACCTGCGTAACCCTGGAACTTCTGTTATTTCCATGCTTCTTGCACCAAGGAATCAATACTCAGAATGCTATTGTTGCTGCTCTCCACATGTGGACAGTAACATCTACGGTCTTTTCATGTGAATAGCAACACATCTTTACAGCATGACTGCCTGAGCTAGGCCCTGTGGCTCTGAAATAAACATTTTCCTTACTTATTATATATATATGAGCTCTGGTCTCATTACCAGCATGCTTCATCACACAGTCAACATCATGCTCATGATTCTCTAATTCGGGCTTGTCCAACCTGTGGCCCATGGGCTGCTTTGAATGCAGCCCAACACAAATTCGTAACTTTCTTAAAACATTGTGGCATTTTTTTTAAAGCTCATCAGCTATTGTTAGTGTTAGTGTATTTTTTGTGTGGCCCAAGACAACTCTTCTTCTTTCAAAGCGGCCCACGGAAGCCAAAAGATTGGACACCCCTGCTCTAACTGGTTTTCTAGCTAAGTTTGTCTTTTTTTTTTTTTTTTTAATTCTCCAAATCCACACATATAACTGCCCACTTGGTGCCTCCACTTGGATATTTACGAGGCAACTCCAAAATCAAATTCATATTTCCCATCAACTCTATTCAAAATAACACCACTATCACTGAGATTATTAATCATCATAGCTCCAGAGATACACTGTTGCTTTTATCCCCCAATTTTGCAGCTCAGTAAGAGGTTAGAGTGAGTAGATAATTCGTTCAGTCATATACACAGAATGATGGAACCAGAATTTGAACGCATACAGGGTTTATCCAGAGTCCATGTTGTTAACCACCATCTCCTTACCACAGTTCATGGCTTCAGCCCTCACTGAGTTACTTAAGTCAAAACTGCAGCATCACTCTCTCTACCTCTATCTCCTTTACCCATCCCCTCCATAACCAATGTGGCTACATGCCCTGTCCATCTCCTGAATTCCTCTGGAAGCCATTTACTTCTGTCTACCACCACTACCAGCACTCTACTCTAAATAATGACCAGCTCCTACTTAGGCAGTAACTGCCATAGGCTTCTAGTCCCCATTTAGACCTTGTTTCAAGGTGATCATAAACAAAATGACAACATGAGCAATGAAATCATGCGGCAGTATTTTGTCAGAAGGTGGTCATCCAGATAATCTAGAATATGTGTATTTAAAGAAATCAGACTACTACTGTGAACAACTTCAGAATCCTTTCTTAATTCCTCAGTAGATCTGTGATGCCCCAGGGGCTGAGTTAACCCAGACTCATTCTTCAGATGGCAGCTCCAAAGTCATTCATCAGGGAAGACGCATTGACTGACCCTCAGAAAAGGCTGGATGTTAACAGCAGTTGATATGTCTTCATAATGCTCACCACATTGTAACCAGGTGATTCATGTATATGCCCTCCTAGATAGAAAGCTTCATAAGGGCAAGGACTGAAATGTGTGCCTTTCCCATCCTGGTCTCAATTACCTAGTAGTGTTTGGCAAATAGTGAGTTTTCAAATATTTGTAGGATAAATGGAATTTTTCTATAATTAGAATGGCTTTAATATTTTCTAACTCTGAAGATAATACATAGCATGTATTTATATAGAAAAAGTTAAGAAAGTAAAGTCATTTCTTTTCTATTTTTTCTTCATATTGTGCTTGGTGAATATTTATTTTCACCTGCTGTGTAACAACTTTGTGTGAAGTGCTGTTAAACAACATGTATCTAACGAAAAAATCCACGGAATTTTCTCTCATTATGCACCAAATATGCATCAATTCTGGAAAAGACTCAGCACTAATTTTTGCCTTGCTCTTTTTTTTGCCATACTGAACTTTACAACATCAGCTCCTAATTGGACCTGGAGAGCTCAAGGAACATCCCCTTAAATGTTCCTTTCCAGGCTGGGCACAGTGTCTCATGCCTGTAATTTGGGAGGCCTAGGCGAGTGGGTCACCTGAGGTCAGGAGTTCGAGACCAGCCTCGCCAACCTGGTGAAACCCCATCTCTACTAAAAATACAAAAATTAGGTGGGCGCCTGTAATCCCAGCTACTCGGGAGGCTGAGGCAGGAGAGCTGCAGTGTGCTGAGATGGTGCCATTGTACTACAGCCTGGGTGACAGAGTGAGACTCTGTCTCAAAAAAAAAAAAGTTCCTTTCTTCTTCATACCACAGAAGGCAGTGGAGTCAGTTGCATCATGTCATAATTGAGGATTCCACTATTTATGCTTAGCAAAAAAATAAAATGGAATAAAATAACAGCATAAAGTAACAAGAGTAAATAAAAAATAAATTTAACGCAGGAGACGCCATCTGCCACTCCTCTTAACTCACTTGAAATAGGGAACATGAATCTTCTGCACCCTTGGCCCTTCTCAGTTCTGACCTTGCTTACCTTTCTTAGTGAGATCATCTTGTTGCACACATGGTAAATTTAGGAATTTTCATGGAAATTTTTAATATACTCAATTTTTACCACATGACCAACCTTAGACTCTATTCCCTGAGTAAGATTTTGTTCTGCATTGTATCCTGTTCTTCCCTCTCTGCTTTTGCTCATGGCACACCATGAGCTTAGGGTGGATGTCCTTCTTCCCATTTACTATTTATTCATTCTTCAAGGCCCAGCTCAAATATCATTTTCTCAGTTAGACCATCATCACTGCCTGGCTCAGAATTCATCAAAACTTCTACTGTAGCCTGGGTGCAGTGGGTCACGCCTGTAATCCTAGCACTTTGGGAGGCCGAGGCAGGCGGATTACCCGAGCTCAGGAGTTTGAGACCAGCCTGGGCAACACGGTGAAACCCCGTCTCTACTAAAATACAAAAAAAAAAAAAAAAAAAAAATTAGCTGGGCGTGGCAGCATGTGCCTATAGTCCCAGGTACTCGGGAGGCTGAGGCAGAAGAATTGCTTGAACCCGGGAGGTGGAGGTTGCAGTTAGCCAAGATAGTGCCGCTGCACTCCAGCCTGGAGACAGAGTGAGACTCTGTCTCAAAAAAACCCTCCAAAACAAACAAACAAACAACTTCTACTGTAAAATTTCCTACCGCTGTTTACCACTTCTGGCTGTTTGCTGTGGGTTACAGCTGGCTGCCCAATGTTAGAACTGGATTGCAAGCTTCTGGAGCACGGGTACTACATTCATTTTGTATCCCTGGTGGTTAGCCCTGTGCCTAAGCTTTTTACGATTTATATTTGGTACTTTAAAAAATCATGACATTTTCTTTGACCAATAACTTATAAAAAATCTGTGATGCAAACTCCAAGTTATAATGTTCCATTTTATGCTTACTTAGAAGCCCATCCCTCAACAGACTACTTGCTTAATTTATGTAAATTCTAATCAGAGGAATGAGAGGTAACAATATGATAGAGTTTTAAATTCTCTGAAGTTCTAAACTTCCATAGTCTTAAGCACTGTTCATCTACAACAGTGTTAAAAAAGTCATTATATAACAAGAATAATTTAGATGCATACCAGAAACATAAAGTGACTATTTTCTGTTTGGTTTCTGGTAAGTTGCCATTATTTATCATTTAATAATCACCACCATCTGTCATTTAAAATCTTCACACCATCCACCAACACTGAATCGCAGAGCCAAGCTGATTCACACCTCTTTCTGTTGGTCACGTGTAACAAGCTCTGTGCTAATAGCTGTAAGCAGAAAGCAAGGCCTGGACTACCACGCCCAGCTTCATTTGTCACAGAGGGAATCCTAACTCGTAATTTGAGTCTCTCACTCTGTATATAAAATAAAACTATTTCATTTAAGTGTGTAACCTTTATAATTGAAAATTTCAAATATACCCAAAAATAGAAAATAGAATAACAACTGACCTATTCAATATACATTCTTCAGCAGCTTCAATAATAATCAACTCATGGTCAATGTGTTTGCGTCTATACCTCTCTCTATATATATGTATAGATATCTAATCTATACGTATTTCCAACTCTTAAAAAACACTCACCGTAATGCCATTATCACACCTAAAGACAATAACAATAGTTCACATTCACCTGTTGATGCCATCGTGAACCTGCTGCAGAAATGGCTGTCACTAAATATTTCCCAATAAATAGCTCAAAAGATGTTTATAAACTGTACATATGATGTTCAACTATTACAATAGCACTTTTAGGACCAAAGAAAACTGCTCATTCCCTGAATGCTGCTTAATATTGAATTCAGTTTTTGAAAAGAAGATGCATATTATATTTCTTTATTCACATACAAGACACAGAGCAAAATCCTTGGCATCCACACTCTCATTTCAAGCTCAACAGCCACTCCTCTTTTTGGTCCCTGCCTAGAGTCATAAACAGGATAATTTCATGCAGGGTTTCAAATGTGTATCGGAACAAAAGGTTTTAGACACTGCAGCCCTTCATTTTATAATTTCACATCACCCCCTAATGAATTTCCTATGAATACTAGTATTAAAGAATTTGGAAGAGGCAGCACTTTTTAAAAAAGCAAATGTCAGATTTTCAAAAGGATGCTGCAGAATTTTTTCCTTACACCTTAGAGAAAAAGGACATTTATGTGACTAAGTGTCTTTCTGTGAGCCAATATTGAATTTTCCATTGTTGGTGGCTCAGTCTCTCCTGGGAGGCACTTAATTGAATCAGTCTTGAAAGGTTTTCATTGTGTTTTTCCTGAGACCCTCTTATGTATTACAGACACAACTGTAGTGAGTACAGCTCTAATGGAAGATGCTGTCATCCTAGTCCTCAGTCTGGCCTCTGTCACAATTGCTTGTGCCTCTTAAGAGGCTGGCATGCTATCAGGAAGAGGTCAAGGTAGACAGAAGCAGGAAGCAATAGCTCTTCACAGGAACAGATAAAAAGTGGTGGAGAGAAAGAGATGGTACAGCCACCAACGGATCCCCTTAGCACAAATTCTAGACAAATCCGCCGAAATATAGAGTCAGATCCACACACTTATCAGACAGGGACCAGAGGTGAGAGAGCCTAAGAGAATTTCATCACGGTCTGTGAGGGCGAGGTAGGGTGAGAGTAAAGGGGAAGGGCAGGCATGAGTGACATGCTGCCAGCAAGCCTGTCGTGCACTGACTGCCATGCCAGGGCTGTCCCTACACATGCGTCAGCTCCATCTGAAAACCTGGAAGGAAAATGCTAGCCATCACACGATTCTCTCTGACTAAATGTTGCAGCTGGATTATTCTTCACTTTCCCTGTTCTAATTTGAACAGTCAGACGTTTCTCAATTTAAGCCTTTTTCCCTCAAAGAATCCTCCTCTACGTAGGTACCCTTATCTAAGGCCCACCTATGGCCAGACACTGGAGGCTGAGGCAGAAGGATCCTTGAGGCCAGTAATCCGAGACCAGGCTGGACATCATGGTGAGATCCTGTTGCTACAAAACATTTTTTTTTCTTAATTAGCTGGGCACAGTGGACATGCCTATAGTGCCCATGCTTGGGAGGCTGAGGCAGGAGGATCCCTTGAGCCCAGGAGTTTGAGGCTGCAGTGAGCTATGATTGTGCCACTGTACTTTGGCCTGGGCAACAGAGCAAGATTCTGTCTTTAAAAATAAAAAGCCCACTTGGGTCTGATAAGGTCTTCATTGTGTACATGTATCAACCATCGTTTTCAAATGAAATAGACACAGTGCCATACAGTGCTTTAAACCTTGAGATACTTTCATGTGCATATTTACTTAATATACCCAAAAACTCTTTACCAAGGAAGGCCTTATTACACTTACTTACAGTCATGGTAACAAAAGTAGGAGAAGAGTGCTGATTTGATCAAGTTTACTAAGAGTAAATTAATACCAAAATCAAAACACCACCATGCCTGGTTAATTTTTGCAGTTTTTCATAGAGATGGGGTCATGGGGTCTTGCATTATTACCCAGGCTAGTCTTAAACTCCTGGCCTCAAGCAGTCCTTTCGCCTCAGCCTCCCAAAGTGCTGGGATTACAGGTGTGAGTCGCCCCACCCAGCTGCCAAGAAAAATATATATATATATATTTTTTTTGAGACAGGGTCTCCTTCTGTCTCCTAGGTTGGAGTGCAGTGGCACAATTACAGCTCACTGCAGCCTCAATCATCCAGGCTCAAGTGATCCTCCCGCCTTAGCCTCCCAAGTAGCAGGGACTACAGGTATGTGACATCACGCCTGACTGATTTTTTTTTTTTTCAATTTTTAGTAGAGATGGGGCCTCACTATGTTGCCCAGGCTGCTCTTGAACTCCTGAGCTCAAGCAATCATCCTGCCTCTTCAGTCTCCCAAAGTGCTGGGATCATAGGCATGAGCCACTGCACCTGGCCAAAATACTTCTTAAGTGCTGTTGGTGACAAAATCTCACCAGCACTTCATACTCTGTACTCAGAAACTGTTTCACGTCCAAGGATTACACTCATAGAGCCCTGAAACGGTCTGATTATATTTCCACAATCTAAACAGAAGAAACAGAATTAGGGTGTCAATCACACCCTCTTACCCCAGAAAAAAACTGTTCTTGTGTAAATTTTTAGGAAGCAGAAACGACTAAGATGGGTACAATTTATAGGCCTAAATCTACCATTAACCTTAATTGATCAGTTGCTTATTAATTTTTTTTTTTTTTTTTAGGGGTGTGGAAATAGTCTGTTAAAAGTATTATATGGCATGAAGTTGTATCAGCACTGATAGCTGCAAATGAGCCTGGCACGGAGTTAAAAAGTCCTACACTGACTGAATAATCAAAGTGCCAATACTGTTCAGTTGAGGAGGGGTGAGACATAAGATTAGTCTTGCAAACCTAAAGAACACATACTCAGTGAAGAACTGGTCCACCTGAGAACAATGTATGTGTTTAAATGCTTTGAATCTGTGCTTGGATGATACTTTCTTTTTAACTCCTGTGGCCTAATATTTATTTCTTAAAGATTGTTCTACCTTATGCCTAAGGAGCTGAAACTCTACAGTGTCATTTGTCAGGATAGTGATTATATACAAGTGGGAGAGTTTTTTTAAGTCAACAATAAATGTCTTGCACTGTGAAAATAGCAGCTTGACCCCCACATTCATTTAGTAGCAGAAGGCATGAAATGAATTGGCCTTTTTGAATTATTTCTGAAATGTGCTCCAGATGCATATAGAGCACTAAATATAAACCTAGTTGCTTTTGTTTTTGTCCCATTGCTAAGCAACTTTTAAACCAAAGTGATATAGAATGAGTTCATTATCACTGTTCTTCAAATTTAAGTCTGTAAGAAAACAAAGCCATGTATGTTCCCAATATACAGTCTGATTAACCCTGTTGACTACTGATAGATGGCCAAACACAGCCATGCTGACGTGTGCATGTGCATGTGTGTGTGTGCGTGTCTGTCTGTCTTTTGTTCCTGATGGATTCGTTCATCAGGTTCAGTGTTAGCTTCCTATTTATAGTGGCATAAATGGTTCAGTGTTAGCTTCCTATTTATAGTGGCATAAATTATACCAAGGATGTGTGCCGCTCAGATCTCCCTGCAAGACATTTTATCACTCAGCTGTGATGGGCACAGTTAGCTGACAGCCTCCAGCAGCAGTGCCCTCAGAATCTGCCCCAGGGTGTGAGCCAAGGCATGTCTTTCCTGGGCATCTCCCAGCCAATAACTGATGGTCAGCTTATTTTTTTTCCCTTCTATACACTGCTAGCTTTTTAAACAAGTAGTCTACATCCACTATCTCTTCTTGCTCACCGCCCACACCTCCTATACCAGAATCCCTTGCATGGATAATTCTATACATTTTTTTTTTTTTAACTAGAAGGTCACCAACCCCCTCATGATTTCCAAAGCATAACATCATAAAACTTTCAGAGCTTTTAGCTCTAAAACTTTTAGCAACTGACATTTATTCCGATTCTCCCATTTTATGGATGAAGAAGAGAACACGTACAATTTCACAGCGACTGGTAATTTCATTTGCCTTGATCTGCCCTGCAGTATTTGATACTGCTGACCCCTCCATTTTGAAATAAAGTATTGGCAATCTGATTTTTCCCCCTAATGGGTTCAAGAGAAGGCCTGAGAAACTTTCCTGACGATAAGCTACATTAGGCATGGGAAATGATTACTATCACATGTGTCCGTTGCAATCCAGATTCTTGGGCAAGACCCTTGTCAACCTTTACCTGCTCCTCTACCATCATCATATTTCCAGAATTGTCAGAGGCTTTTGTTACGACTGGAAAAACTCCCAAGAAATGTATTTAGTCTTCCTCCTGTGCTGCAGTTGAGCTGCTTATCTCTTAACTTTATATACTCTTCTACTGTAAGATACGCATTTGGTTAAATGACAGCTCTAGTAACTGACATACCTTACTGTCAAATTTTTCTCCCTTTTCTCCAATAAAAGTGCATTACTTTGTACTGCCAAGAAGTTTTCAGATGTAGAAGCAATAAGGAGCAGCAAGTTGTCACTGCATACTGGGAACAGTGTTAACATGAAGGAAAATTAACTCTCTTTCCTCTTCGCTAAGGGGAAAACAATCTCCATCTGTTCTCAGGTGATGTGGAAATCTACTTAGCTGTTTTTCAAGGTTCTCAAGATAGTGGTCCAGAGAAGCGTATCCTGATTCTAGTTCTAAATGATAACATGAGAGTTTCAAGGCCTATTTGTTGTACCAAGACTCTATAAGCACAAAAAGTGCCAGCAAAATACAGTTTCAATGAAACTGTTGGGTTTTCATGTAAATGCAATGAAGTTGTTTTGTCTGAAATCTCAAAACCATTAAGGCCCTTATTTATGTGATAAACATATTCCATTTTATTCCTTTTATTGTTTTGCAGCAGGAAGCAAGTGATAATCTCTCCAAATTTAATTATGAAAAGAAGCCCCATGAACTCATGGAAGCCACTGGTGTGATACTTATCTGATGTAGATCATAATAAGCACAACTCGGCATCACTGTATGTTTTTATTTACATATGTAAATATAGCTCTTTGATATATATATATTTATCTATCTCTTTGCATTGTAAACACACAACCAAGCATCACTTTATTTGACTTCTTTCTGGAAAAAAAGCAGGCCAGAAGATAAAAATAAACAATGACCCTACTTGTGTATGTAGTTATTTTCAGAATAAAGCAATCTTTCATCATCTTCCCCAAACGTTTGAAGGATGGATAGAGAGCAAGTTTTAAAAAAAGGGAGAGAGAAAGAGTCAGAAAAGCCACAAGTCAGTTATGTCTTGTGCGGGTTGCCCAAAGGCCAGTCCCCTACATACTACGCCTGAAAGAGAGTTCAACCCAGACAACAGCTGTAAGGGACAGCATGTGGGGTGAGAAAATAATAGAACGGAGGAGAATTAGGTAGAATATGTGTGCTCAGGAGAAGAGAGAAGTTAAATAAGTATTACTGTGGCATTCAGAATATTTTTCCTTGATTTGGGGAGAAAAAAGTAAAAAGGGTTATACTATATTAGACTGAATTAAGTAAACAAGCTACCAGTCTGGGGAGGGCCATTTATGAAGGTGAATTCCAAATTAAGATGCAGAATAAATCACACAGATGAACTGCAAGATGCACCAGCACCAGGTGCAAGGGACTGAGCACATAAAGGGAGAATGAGATGTGGTCCTAGCCCTGCTGGAACTCACTCTTGAGTGGAGAGATGTGACAAGGAAAGGAATGATTACCAAACAATTCCATTATAACAGTGCTTCAGGAAAATGCCATGTGACTGCTACTGAGAGTAGGGAATTTAACATCTACTTAAATTTTTTAATGGGATGGGGGAGCCACAATTTGAAATAAATGCAATCATATGGCTAGGAAAGAAGGGGGTCAAGTTCCATGAATAATTCATTACTTAGAGAGACATTCAAGCTGTTTCTTCCCTACCTCTTCACAGCAGCTTTAACCTATTTTGTGCAGCAACTGACTTATTTCTCTGATATATTGTAGACTTAATGTATAAGAAAGGGTTCTGACCAATTTTTATGACATGCTGACTTGGCAAATTGTGCTCCTAACATAATGTAGTGTTCTAGGAAAGGGAAGTAATTTAAGGAACTTGTACACAAAGAAAAATTCCTTCAGTGCTTCACATATCTTCTGAATTCACTGAAGAGACAAGGAGTTTGTTATGAATTTGAGGTTGGGCACCTAATTGACAACACAGTAAACCTGATGAGAAATCCCCAAGGGTGGCTGGGGACGACTCACCAGGTCCCTCATGCAGAATTTAAAATCGTTATGCCAGAACTCTTCCTTGGATGACTGCATGGAAGGGGCAAGATAATTCCCCACCCCCTGCTACTTCTCCTTTGTCCCTCCCTTTCCATGGTCAAATGATGCTTGAACACCACCTTAAAGTATTCATTGCTGTATGACGATGTTTTCCCTTCAGCAGCATACAAAAGATAAAATACCCTTATATTTCCATGAGATTAAAAACTAGGAAATTTGGTATACTAAAATCTTGATTAATGGAAATACTCTGGTTAACTCAGTGATAACTAGAAATTTTTCCTTATTTTGTTTTGTTCATTTGTTATTAGTCAAAAGGTATAATAAAAAGTCACTGAAAAATATTTTCCTATTATTTGATGGTTCACAATCTTGTGCTGCTTCAGATTAACATCAGTTATGACTGCAGAGCACGACAGAATTAGCAGGTAGGAGGCTCGTTTGGAACAGAAGTGACTCAGGGCACTCTCTGGATGTTATTTCGGGAAACAACCCCAAATATTTCCCTATTTAATTAGCATACACTACTGGGTAGCAGAATTACAGCTAACAGACAATTCCATTTCATTAGATGCATTTTGCTATATTTGTATTTCAATTACAAAGACCATCTAAAAATATTAAGTGATTAAAACAGTACTTCTGTATCTCTCAGAATTTAAAAGCATTTGGAATTGTTTCAGTCTGGTCATTCTTATATGGAATGTATGCAGAATCATTTCTTTGAACATGTTTCCAATGGTCTTTTTGAACAATTTTAATAAATATTTTCATGAGTCCTAGATTCTACATTTCTTCATAACTTTGGAATAACTCATAGATCACAACACAATGTATTAGTCACCAAACAAATCAAATATTTATTTTGCAATGTCTCTTTAATGCATGGCTGCAGACTGTGTAGAATATAAAGTAGTCTTAAGACACAACTGTTTGTGAAAATTATATGTGGGTTTATATGCTGTCCTTTCAAAAAAGTACTTAAGATAGTTACATTGGGTAGCTGCAACTTGCCCTGAGAGACATGGAGTTTGTTACGAATTTGAGGTTGGGCACCTAATTGACAACACAGTAAGCCTGATGAGAAATCCACAAGGGTGGCTGGGGATGACTCACCAGGTCCCTCATACAGAATTTAAAATCTTTATGCCAGAACTCTTCCTTGGACGACTGCATGGAAGGGGCAAGATAATTTCCCACCCCCTGCTATTTCTCATTTGTCCTTCCCTTCCCATGCTGCCCTCTCTCTTTGCTTCACTTAGGAGCCAACATACAACACACAATCATCAAAGCCTCATACCAGGCTGCTGGTCACAGCTAGTCAGAGTTTGCATTTTAGTAGACCTACTTGTTTTGTGATTTTCTTTAAATACATTTGATGCTTGTATTTCCAATTCACTGACAATCCACTTTATAAACTGAGCATTTCTGTTTTATGACCAGTTGTGGATAAAGGCAGGACTTATTAAACTTACTAAAGGCAGTACTGTTTCCATCTGATCTGTTTCTATCTGATCAAAACAATTCAGTGGCTGGGATGCTCCTGCTTTTGAAGCTACTAAGTCACTGTTGTCTTTGTCTTCTTCGACTGGGCCGATTACGTATCATAAGGAAAGATGCACGTGGGCTGCAAAGTCTCAGTCGTCATTGTGCCAAACTGCAGGGGAAACGCTAAAATTTCATTCTCCATTTAACAAATATTTATTGATGGTTTTTTAGAGCTAGCTGTTCCTGGGCACATAACCTAATCAATATTTACATCCCTAACACCCACACTGTGCCTGATGCACAGCAGGCTCACAGTAACGTGTGATAAGCAGATCGATAAAGAAGAAATGATTGTCTGTGAGGAATTTATGAAGTGTTTGCTCTCTTGCCTGTGAAACAAGACACAAAGACATCAAAAGTTAAATGATAATATATGATAAGACATAGCCCCACAAGGAACAGAAGGATTCTAGGGATGCCAGTGATCCTGTGGTTCCATCTCCTTGGCAACACTGCCATCAGAGGCATGGAAGAGGTTCTGCCAATGAAAGGACACAGCCAGCGTGGCCTGCTCTGATAGCACCACAGAGCCCTGCACTCTGGGATTCTGCAGGGAAGGTTTCTGGGATGGTTCTGGTACTGGTCCACACAGGGAAGAAGGCAAAGGGCAGGCACACGGCAGTCCAAGGCTGAGCTTAGGACAGTTGAGAAGAAGCTCAGCATGGATGGGAGTGGAAAGTTGGCAGGAGAGACCCAAGACCAAAGTCAGGGAGGTGATGGGAAGTAAGGATGGAGAGCACTAGCCTGGTATATAACTGTGCTGTATAACAGCCTAAGCAAATAGAAACATAGTTGATGACGGTTCTTCATCTACTCTAGGATTTTCCATAAAGTATCAGTTCTCTCAAGTAAGTGAGATGCCTGGTCAAATATACAATTTTCACATCTCTGGTCCTAGCATGAGACTTTATTACAACACTCAGATATTTTTAAAACAGATGAAATGGTCATACTGATTTTTCTCCCTAGATGGTAAACACATCTTGTAATACCTTGAGCAAACAATCTTTTTATTTTTTCTCTTCCCCCAGCAAAGGCTTCTCTGCAGGGATTGGGAAGGAGGGAAGGAACACTTAAGATATTAATTCTGTGTAGAGAGCGTTACTAGGACAATGCACTTTGTTTTTTTTGTCTTTTTTTTTTTTTTTTTTGAGACAGAGTCTTGCTCTGTTGGCCAGGCTGGAGTGCAGTGGCACAATCTTGGCTCACTGCAACCTCTGCCTCCCGGGTTCTGGCAATTTTATCCTGCCTCAGCCTCCCTAGTAGCTGGGATTACAGGCATGTGCCACCATGCCTGGCTAATTTTTGTATTTTTAGTAGAGATGGGGTTTCACCATGTTGGCCAGGCCAGTCTCGAACTCCTGACCTCAGGTAATCTGCCCTCCTCAGCCTCCCAAAGTGCTGGGATTACAGACGCGAGCCACTGCAACCGGCTGGCGACAATGCATTTTTTTGTTGATTCAAGTCACAAAAGGAAAAAGCCTACTTAATCGAGAGCATATTCTGTTCTCCCTTCCCAATATTAAGAGTAATTGCCTGAGGTCAGGAGTTTGAGACCAGCCTGGTCAACCTGGTGAAACCCCATCTCTACTAAATATACAAAAATTAGCTGGGCATGGTGGTGGGTGCCTGTAATCCCAGCTACTCGAGAGGCTGAGGCAGGAGAATCACTTGAACCCAGGAGGCGGAGGTTGTAGTGAGCCGAGATCGTGCCACTGTACTCCAGCTTGGGCGACAGAGCAAGACTCCATATCAAAAAAAGAAAAAAAAAAAAGAGTAATTGCATGTTTTTTTTTTGTGCCTAAAGTGGACAACAGTTTTAAAGACTATTCCAAGTCTGAATGCATTTAGTACTTCACTCCACCCACACTGCCTTATTACTCACGAGACTAATTTTTAATGGCTTAGCTAGAGAGTTGGCAAGTCTCTTCTGCAAGAGACCAGAAAGCAAACACTTTAGGCTTTATGGGCCATAACCCTGTCACAACTACTCAGCCATGCCACTGTAGCAGAAAGCAGCCAAAGACAATTTTAATAGATGGGCAAGGCTGTGTTCCAATAAAACTTTACTGATACAAACAGACAGTGGGCTGCTTTGTCCTACAGGCCATACTTTGTGGACCTCTGGTCTAGCCCTTCAATCCTGAAATTACATTAAAATTTTTATGTTCATCTGAAAGAGACATCTCAACACACATTATTTCCATCTAACTCTTTCACATCCTGTGAAGGTATTAACCAATGCTTATAGATGTAAGAATTACTAAAAACACACCAAAATACATTACGCCCAAAAGATATCAGGTTTCATCCTTCAAATCTTTCTAATATATTTAACATAGACCAGCACCAAGGCAAATTTCAGAGCAAATTTGTCAAGGGATTGCATGAAAAGTCAGGTTTTTCAAATGTGTGAAGTCTGAGACTAATCTGTTCCTTATCAACAATTCAGAAAAGCATATAAGCCATGCCACTTTGGTAAAATACATTTTGAAAAATAAATCAGATAAAAAGCCAATCTTCTCCTACATGTCTAGATGAATTTCAAATCTTACAATGGAAAATGGTAAAAGGATGATTGAGTCTCCTCTGTAACTTTTTTTTTTTTTTTTTTTTGAGGCGGAGTCTGGCTCTGTCTCCAGGCAGGAGTGCAGTGGTGCGATCTCGGCTCACTGCAACCTCTGCCTCCCAGGTTCTAGTGATTCTCCTGCCTCAGCCTCCTGAGTAGCTGGGATTACAGGCGCATGTCACCACACCTG
This sequence comes from Pongo abelii, assembly GCF_028885655.2. Lineage (NCBI taxonomy): Eukaryota > Metazoa > Chordata > Mammalia > Primates > Hominidae > Pongo > Pongo abelii. The sequence goes on along the minus strand of NC_071996.2, from coordinate 71,283,848 downwards.
GCTAATTTTTGCATTTTTAGTAGGGATGGGGTTTCAACATGTTGGTCAGGCTGGTCTCAAACTCCTGACCTTGTGATCCGCCCACCTCGGCCTCCCAAAGTGCTGGGATTACAGGCATGAGTCACCATGCCCAGCCAACTTTTTTTTTTTTAGGTGTAGAAATCTTCAGAGAGAACAAATCCACAGATAATTCCCCTACTTTTCAGTGAAGAGATCAACAGAAAGCAACGTTCTGAGAAGACAGATGCTTCTGTCCGAACAGTAGCTGACTAGTAAAGGTACGTATTTGACTCTAACCCTCCTGTAGCCAAGGCCTTGGCACTTCATGGGACATGACTGGAGATGTGGAAAATCATTATCTGGCCACAGGAAGAGGTTCTGGTGACAGTGGTATGCCCATTCACTTGGGATTTGTGAGAATATGGCAAACTGGTACAGTTTCAATATCACATGCTCACTGACTACTGAGAACAGAAGCCACTAAAATGAGGCAGTTTAAGTCTCATAATTGGATAGACCATTTTAGAATTTTATTTCAGATGTATCTATGGTTATGATTCCTTAATATAGACTAGTGGGAGGTTATAAAATATAATAAGAACTTCTGACCACTTGGCTATAATGGGAATTTATATCTTTAACAGTAACAGCACATTTTGAAAAATGCCTAATATTTATAGAGAATTTTATAGTTTGTAAAATACTGTTACACTTGATCCTTAACATTTTTGGCAAGGTAGGTAGAGTATTTACCATTATTTTACCGATGAGGACATAAGTGCAGAGAAATCACACATCTGGTCTTCAGACACTGTGGGAGGAGAAATCTGACTCAAAACAAGCAGCCTTTCTAGCCACTGTACCATGCCACTTCTCTTTCAGCATCTTTGTGAATTTTCTCCTTTCTTTACCAGATTCTAATGTATCACTGATAGATGATAACGTTTGCAATATGTTATCTTCACTGGGGCAGAATGACAGAGGCAATTATTTTTAAATGACTATTTTTTATTGAACTACCACCAAAAATGTATCTCATCAAATGCTTTATGGCCTTAAATAAGAGAATACTGTATTGTAGAAAGGACAAATGGAACATAGTAAGCACTTGTTGAATTGAACTGATATTAGGAGACCAGAGTCCAAGAGCCCAGTGAATCATTGACTAATTGAATCTGCTTTCTCTGAGTATTAAGGGAGAAACTGCACCTATCTTACTTCACAAAGATTTAAGGAAATCAACTAAGAAAATGGACATGAGACCATTTATAATTAAAGAGTACCTAATTCACTTAACAAATACTTACTGAGTAGCCACTGTAATGCACTGTTGATGGATGTTATAATGAGTTTGAGTACAATCTATGCCATATTAAAACCACAGCTTTTACGGGAAATTGTTAGGAATGTAGAGATTACACATAAGTGGACTATGAGGGAGAGATGCAGATCAATGAAAACTGTAACAGCTTACAATGACGGGTAGATTTACTCTCAAAAAGGATCAGATCACTGACTGTGTGACTACAAAATAAAGGCTACAATGCATAGATTTTTGAGTTGAGGAGAGCTAACTAGACATGACTTTCCAGAAATTTAAATACAAGAGAAAATATTTAAACTTTTAACACTTTGAGTGATGGCAAGTAGGTGGGGCACCAGTGATTGCTTGTTTGATAATAGTAGTGCAACATGTATCCAATATATATCATTGAAGCTTTTGAATACTGACTACAAACCCAAATCTTTAAAAGTATATGATAAATAAAGACTTGGCTAAAATTTGATCTTGACTATATACAGCACCATCTGGGAAAAATAAGTATGTATTTGAAAAATTGTATCAACAGTGAAACTACCTGATTCTACAGATGTCATTTAATAAAGGAACAATCAAATTATTTAAGGATGTGTTAGGAAAGAATTCCTACCAGATAAATCCTGAGAGACCCACTAAATATTTGACTATTTGATAAAACTGGTAAAGCAGTAAGACTCTTGATATAGTAAACCTATTCATACGTTTGCTCAGGTTTTAGCAAAAAGATATGTAATTACGGAAGAAGAATGTTGCTACAGAGAACAGGAAATACAGACACATTATCTTGGCTTCTAGGATGGTCATATTATGAAGTTACAATTTCAGAGTTTCATATGTTAGTAAAATGTGAGAAGATGATGCTTCTACAAAGATTACCATCACGCGTACCTGGAGGAAACCCATAACAGTATTAACAAGATTATTTCACAGTCATTATATGACATAATCATACAAGTACTGATTCAAAATAACAAGGTATTATTAAGACAAATGGTAGAGAAAACTACATTTTGAAGAACTGATGTAATGTTCCCAGATGATTTGATACAATAAAATTCAGAATCAGAAAAGACAAGCCTGAAAGCCAGAGAAAAACATGACTGAAGGAATTTGCAATGTTTATCTTGATGAAGGTAATAGGAAAGGGGGGAGTAAGAATTTTTGGATTTTTTTGTTTTTTGAATACTTGCTGGGCTGAGGTACAGAACAGGAATTAGACACTGTATATCGTTCCAGGGTCAGAACTAGGACAAAAAGGCAGAAAATATTGGGAGGTAAACTGTGACAGCCTGGAGCAGAACTCTCTAATAATGGCCACTGTGTGCAACTGGAAGGGACTGTCTTTAGAGGTGTAGGGTTTCCTTCCACTGGAATTATTCATGTGGTAGCTGAATTATTTGACAACAAAGGTCTCTTCCCCCATCATATTCTACTTATCTCTCAATCCTGGAAAGACTGTGAACAAGAAAAAGCAAAGCAAGGGATTCTGTGGTGAGGCTGTGGGCAGTGTAGTGATGGGCAAGAAGAGGAGTTGCCACTTTCTTTATCCTCCCCTCCAAAATAGGGTCATTAAACAGCAGCACAGAGTGGATACAAAAATTGCACTTTCTGGGGTAAGCCATGTCCTAGGAACAGCCAGGCCAGGCATTGGCTGGAACCATCTACACAGGGAGGCCACAGAGGACAGTGATATCATCAGGAAGGAACAGTGGAGAGATCGGTTTTGGTGACCGGTGTGTGGGAGGGTTGCATCCCAGATGTCCTCTGGACAGAAATAATCAACACTCCCTTGGACAGCATCCCAGCTTGGAGAGAAGGGGAAAGGGCTGTGCAAACGTGTCTCACCTCCTGGCTTATTAGACAGGATGAAGAGTTCCCAGGCAGGACAAATGAGTCAACCTAGGAAGCAGGCCACAGATAAAATATAGTGTGATTCCAAGAGGTGGGAATGAATGAAAGCCAGTAAAGGGCAGTAAGTGAGGAATGTGACAAACACAAGTTTGCTTCGTTAGAGTTACGTGCTGAAGATGATCATAATAAAAGCAATAGCCAACCGAGAAATGGTGTGAGGATGACTGAATATCCACACACATAAGAATTAACTTGGATACCTACCTTCCACAATACACAAAAATCACCCCAAAACACAGCATAGGCCTAAATGGAAGAGTTAAAACTAGAAAACTCCTAGGAAAAAAAAACAGGAGTAAATCTTCATGACTTTGGATTTGACAATGGTTTCTTATGACATCAAAAACACAAGTGACAAAAGAAAAAATAGACAAACTTTATCAAATCTAAAAGCTTCTATGCTTCAAAGGACATCATCAAGGAAGTGAAAGACAACCCTCAGTAAGGGAGAAAACATTTGCAAATTACATATCGGATAAGTCCTTTATATATAATATACATTATTATATTCATCATTCAGATATATAATCGTAAATAAACTTTTACAACAATAAAAAGACAAATAACCAAATTACAAATGGGTAAAGAATTTGAAATGCAAATCAAAACTACAATAAGATACCATTTAATATTCACTAAAATGAATACAATACAAAAAAATAGTAAGTGTTGGCCAGTAAGTAGAGAAAGTAGAACTCTCATACATTGCTGGTCAGATGTAAAATGGTGCTGCAACTTTGTAAAAGAGTTTGGTGGGCTGGGTGCAGTGGCTCATACCTGCAATACCAGCACTTTGGGAAGCCTAGGCTGGAGGATTGCTTGAGGCCAGGAGTTCAAGACTAGCCTAAGCAATGTAGTGAGACCCCGTCTCTACAAATAAATAAATAAATCAGCTGGGTATTGTGGCAGATACCTGTAGTCCTAGCTACCCGAGAAGCTGAGGCAGGAGAATCACTTGAGCGCAGGAGTTCAAGGCTGCAATGAGCTATGATGGCACCACTGTAGCCCAGCCTGGCCAACAGAGCAAGACCCCGTTTTCTTTTTTTTTTTTAAACACTACCAAGTGTTCTTTTTCTTTAGTTTTTTTTTTTTTTAAACAAACAAACAAACAAAAAACTAAAGTAAAAGAACATTTGGTAGTTCTTCAAAAAGTTAGAGTTACAATGTAATCCAGCAGTTCCATTCCTAAGCATATGCCTATGAGAACTGAAAATGTGTGTTCACACAACAGCTTGTATACAAACATTAATAGCAGCATTATTCACAATAGCCAAACAGTGGAAACAATCCTGAAGTCTGTCACCTGAGGAATGGATAAATAAAATGTGGTATATCCATATAATAAAATATTATTCACCAATAAGAAAGAATGAAGTACTGATACATGCTACAACATGGATAAACCTTGAAAACATCAGGAAGCTGAAAGAACTCAGTTACAAAAGATCACATATTGCATGAAACCATTTATATAAAATGACCACAAAATGTAAGTTCACAGATACAGAAAGCAGGTTAGTGGTTGCCAGGGGATGGTAGGAGGGAAGAATGAGGAGTGACTGGCAGCGCAATAAGTTTGTTTACAGCAGCATCAACACACGTACATCAGTAATGAATGCATTGTGCTATGATGTTGTCATAGGAACTTTTTGAGTCTATTATAATCTTGTAGGATCACTGTCATATATGCGGTCCATCAATGGCCACGAAGCGTAGCTATATGGTACATAACTGTATTTCTGGAAGCTACAATTTGCTTATGGTGAGGTTAAATCTTTCTATAATTTTGTCATTTATATTTTTCTGAACCGTACCTATTCAGAGCCACTCCAAATACTTTATTGAGTTATTGTTCTTTTTTTCCTACTCATTTCCTAAGAGGTCTTTCTTTTCATGTTAAATAAACAATCTCACTTAACAAGCCAATACTTACGTAGCAATTACTATGAACCTGACATGTTTCTTAGCTCTATAGAGACATAAAATCACTTAATATTTACAACAATGCTGTGAGTGGGCATCATCATCATTCCTATTTAAGAGATGAGGAAACTTCAGCACAAAGGTGTTAAGCAGTGGAGGCAGGATTTGAACCCACGCACACTGGTCCAAACGTCCCAGCTAACCAGTATACTATCCTGACTCGTACAGACGCAGCAAACAGCAGACTTAAGAATGTCAATCAAGATACTCAGACCCCAGAAAATGTGTCGAATCTGGTCACTGTAAAAGACTGTGATAGTTGTTCTTTTCTGGAACTGCACTGTCCAATAAGATAGCCACGTGTGTCTACTGAGCACTTGAAATGTAGTTAAACTAAATCTAGATGTGTGGTAATGTGAAATATACATTGAATTTCAAAGATTTAGTATAAATTAAAAGACCGTAGATACTCAAAACATTTTAATATTAATGTGTTGATATGTTAAAATAGTATTTTGGGCCAGGCATGGTGGCTCATGACTAATCCCAGCACTTTGGGAGGCCGAGGCAGGTGGATCACTTGAGGTCAGGAGTTTGAGACCAGCCTGGCCAACATGGTGAAACCCCGTCTCTACTAAAAAAAAAAAAAATTAGACCGGGCATGGCGGTGCATGCTGTAGTCTCAGCTACTTGAGGCCGAAGAATCACTTGAACCTGGGAGGCAGAGATTGCAGTGAGCCGAGATCACGCCACTGCACTCCAGCCTGGGCGACAGGGCAAGACTCTGTCTTAAAAAAAATATATATACTATTTTGAATATACTGAGTTAAATGTGTTATTTAAATGCAAATCACCTTTAGTATGGCTAATAGAAAATACTGTATTACTATAAAGCCTGCATTATATTTCTGTTGGACAGGGTTGTTCTAGAAGGATGTATTGTGACTGGAAGAGAAGTCTGGAGGAGCAGTGCATGGTTCTTAAAAGACTAATCATGGTGTATGCTGTCTTTGAGGACCATGGATTGCTGATATAACAGAGAATAAGCCAAGTGTTACTAAACCCATCAATTACCAATATTCTGATGACTCATGATGAATTCAAATATAGTCAAGAGGAACCTGGAAGGTATTGTTGGTGAATCCAAAGAAATGGGTTGAAAACAAGAAGGAATATAGGGCAGGGGAAATAATTTTGTTTCTTCTACCTAAAGCACAGTCTTTGAAGGAGAAATAGGTCTATGAAATGCTTCTTAAAACTAAAGTCTGATCTACCTCCATTACACCTTACCCTGTACAGGTGAGTCACTATTTCACACACACACTCTATTTGCTATAATGTATAATTTAGCCAACAGAGCTCCTCAGTAAATGCAACAAAACTATTTAAATATTGATAATCCATCTATATTACCTATGTCCAGTAAATGTTTGGAAAAAAAAATTATAATCTCTGGCCTCCCCCACCCCATACCCCAAATTATAAACCAGAATATTAAAAGGACCTGTAGGAATTCAACTGCAAATGCCCCAAGGGCAGCCCTATGTCTAACTGAATTATCAGCATTACCAGTACCATCCCAGTGCTGGTAATGCAGCAAATGCCCAGTAAATTTTCACTAAATACACACAAAAAATGGCAGCTCATTGGAATTTTAAAGGCCACACCTAAACAATATGGAAAAGGCAAAGAATGGATATTCTAGACTGGTAAAGCTTACTGTTGTAGATGGCTAATCACACAGATGGGGGCAAGTACTTAGAATGAAGACCCAGGAGTGAGCAAAGGTTTTCTAAAATCTGACTTCACATTCTTTTTCTGACTCTGCCTCTATCTGTGCAGGGAGTGACTCAACAGAGTAAATCCTGAATTCCTTAAGACCTTTGACAAAGCTCTTTTATGTACCTTAAACAAGGTGGGGAAATGGCAGACATGACGATCTAACAGTTAGAAGGCTTAGTAATGAGTAGAAAAATCATACAGGAAGATTGGTGTTTGGGGGACTGAGGTCAACCTAAAGAAATTCTTCAGGGGTAGACCAGGAATCCCTCTTGGTCAACATTTTTCTTCAGTAAGTTGGAAGAAACATGAAAGGCATATTTGCCAAGTAATACAAAGCTGGAAGAGACTTTGGATATAATTCAAAGACTATTTGGTTAGAATGGTATACAGCTAATGAAAATAACTATCTAGGATAGTGGTTTTCAAACTTTAACATGCAGCAGAATCATCAGGAAGGCTTATTAAAACACATTCATTGCCAGGACTCATCTCCAGAGTTTCTCACTCAGTAGGCCTGGGGTGGGGCCAAGAATGTGCATTTCTAACAGGTTCTTAGGTGATGCTGCTGCCGCTAATCCAGGGACAACCCTCTGCGAACCCCTGGTACAGGAGATTCCTGTCATATACTTGTTTGCAACACCATGGTTTCTTTCTTAATTCCAACCTTCACAGCTGAGGTTCTTGAGTCATATTCTAGACTAGTGCCTTCTATGACAGATGGCTTTCTGTGGCTTCAGAACCCATGCAAACCACATCCTTTTCCAACTATCCTGTGGAAATCATTAGTAAAGAGTGCAACCCTCTTCTGGAAGATGAAAGCAAGCTGCTTCTTGAGGTATTTCCCCTCCCCGCCAATATATTTAAACCTCTAAATACTTATGGTAAAATTCAAAAGGAAAGTGGTTCAGAAAGCTTATTTGGAAAGGGTGGTTCTATCAGGAAGGAGACTGGCATACTCACCAGAGAGGAAATATACCCAGTCGTGTGGTGATAAAAACCACGGCAAACATAACAAACAGGAGATCACACATTTTCTGAAACTTGGCATAATTTGCCATTTTGGCAGCCTATGAAAGAAAGGAATGTGATATATTAATGTAGTTAAACTGATAATAAAAAGCTTCTTTCAATATGCATGAATCTCCTATAAGATATACCTTACCAGATACATAAAATTGCCTGTGACTGAAATGTCATACATCATGCATCAGTATTTATAAATTATAAGTTGAGTGAAAGGCAGCATTAGCCGTAAGTAGAATTTCTGACTGTTACAGATTTAATAAAATATTCAGCAACCTGAAAAATTCGTTTGTATGGTTGATTTCAGAAAAATAGAGAGAAAAATAAGAAATTCTTGCATCACAGATGATACTAGCAAGCCAGAGACACCAAAGCAGAAATCTGGCATAACAGTTCAAACAGAATTGCTGGACAATCCTTTAAACCTTTTTATGAATCTCAAATACTGGGGCCACAAACTTTATATAGAATATACGGAGCTTTTCTGCATTTTTCTCCCTTTCTCCTTAAAATTATAGGTTTTCTTTAAACAGGCACAAGGAGTACTCTGGGGAGATGCTTTTCTGGCTTATTCTCATGAACTTAGAAATGAAGAAAGTGTCAAGATCATGTCATTTCAACTAATCCATTTAGGTAGAATTTTCAAAGTTACATGAATGGGTCATTTTTAGATGAAAGCCACTAATGTTCAAAGGGTCTGTGAAAAGTACTCTCGTAATTTATGACAGTGATTTAAGTGAAGACTTTTTATATTATAAATTAGTCTAGGGAAGAAATCACATCCCTTTCTCTACCATCTACTTTTTTTACAGATGATTCTAAAAACAGGTGAGACTGAACACATAATTTTGCTTAATCATCTCTTTTTACATTTTTGCATAGAATTCACAGCACCTACACACAGGGTTATAAATTGATGATGCCTTCTGAATTTATAACATTATTTTCTACTTCTTGGAAATTTAAATTAACTGAGTCAGATTTGAAAAGATTGTTGACATTATCCACAGAAGCTATAATTTAAAAGCTTTAAATAAAGCACAAAGCTATGAGAGGAATGTATTCCTAAGGGGAAATATTTATTAACTGGGTGGAAGTTAGGATGATAAGCTTTTAATTTCATGAACACTTCAGGTGTAACACCATAAATTATGTTAAAAGGTACCTTCTACCTTCTTCTGGCTAGGTAAATCATAAAATTTTTCTTTTATATTTTTTCACCAGTATTCAATAAATAAGCTTTAAACACAAACTTTTTAGAAATGTCTAGGCCATAAGATAACATGTTGAGGAGCTGACAGGTGACCTATCTCATTAATTGAATACTCTAAGTGTTATTTATTTTATAATGTTAAAGACAATCTAGGTGATGAAGAACATTTGTTTTTAAGCCACATGACTGAGATTTCTGAATTTTTTTTTTCTGGATACAAGTGGAACTTAGAAATTTTCTGAATCATGGCACTACCAAACATCATCCCAGCCATTTCCACAGGCAATGAAGTTGGCTAATTGTATAGGATTGATTGTACAGCCTTAGGTTGCAGCATAAATTTCTATATTCAAGCAAACTTAAGATTTAACCAAATGGTAACTCATTTCCAGGGGATTGCCCTTATACTAATTATATTTGTCCTATTAAAAAATATGTTGAATAGAGGTTAGTTTGAATCACTTAAAAATCATAGCAACAAATTATCGTTGGACTTACCTAGCCCATTAGGTCTATTTTTCTGTTTCGTTAACACTAAAGGACCAGAGTTTTTAACAAAGTGCTGTATATACCTCAAACCTTAATTGCCTTTATAGTAGATTCAAATTTTATAGCATAGAATTCTGCTTATATTGCAATAACAAGTCATTATTTGAGGGCATGTCTAGTCTACATTCACAGTATAGTAAATGCTTCAAAGGTGGCAAAACAAAGCACTTAAAGCAAAACGGTGGGCCTAAAGGAAAAAAAAAATCAGAATTCAGATCAGATTGTAAGAACCATTTCTACGTAGGCTTTGTACTCTTATAAGGTAATTCTGACCAGTTATATTAATTTCTTAATATAAAATGCAAAGACTTTAATTATTAACATTATTGAGTATGACTCTTCACAGGAGCCATAGTTAAAAGTAAATATCACATCACAATTTTCCTTGGGATTTTTCCTTTTGAAATATGCTAGAACATATTTATTTTACCACTTTAAGAATTCTAAATAATAGTAACCAATTCATATGTAACCAATATTTCCACAGATATCCCTTATACTTACATATATAGAAAACACAGTTTCTACATAAAATTTGCAATTCATATGCCCTTTTCACTGTAAAAACCTTAGGTAAATGTGTATGGCAATAAAAATGATGACCCCTACTTAATTTTACTGGGATGTACAGTTTCCATTAGTAACTAAACTGAGTTTTACAAAATTTCCCAATAAATTAGGGTAAAAGTTAAAACACACAAAACAAAACCTAATCAAATAATGATTTTCCTTTGTAAAATCATTCATTTCTTAAGTATAGAACAGTAAAGGTTTTCAGCATTTTATTAACAACTTTTTTTTGTATAAAAGTTTACATACTAATTTAGAATCTCATTTTCACCAGCTTAACCTACAAAGAAACACTCTGCAGTTTCAATGTAGTTATTTACTATTGTTCCCAAGCACCATCTAACATAACATTGAAGAGCTAATGAGATTGGGGACTTCCTAAATTTTGGATTTTGTATTCTTAAAGATGAAAGAAAACTTTTACCTCCAGAAGAGCATCAGCTGAATCATGAAGACAAAGGACCAGCGTTCCTACTCGGGCCATATTGTTGACATATGAAAAGGTAATCAAGAAAATAGATACAAGGTGGTGCAGGAACATAATGCCAAAGTCCTTGAGGGAAGAAGAAACATCCATATTAGAGTTTAGCAACTTCATATTTCCATTTAGCCATTCAGCCACTGAACCAGTATTTACTGAGAACCTCCACAAACCTAGCACTGAGGATGAATAAGGTATGAATAAGCTGTAACTGTTATCCTCCAGGAGTCCATCACGTGTTGGGAGAGACACACAGGAGATCAGTGGAAGCCCAAGATCAAGGCTCTGGCAGATTTGGTGTCTGGAGAGGACCCACTTCCTGGTTCATAGATGGTGACTTCTAGCTGTGTCATCATATGGCAAAAAGGGCAAAGCACTTCTTTAGGGTCACAGGAGATAGGAGGACATCAGTGACTACCAAGAATGCGATCAATGCCAGGACAAAGACCATATCATAAAGAGTGCTTTGTACCAAGCCAAATAATTTGAAGCTATGGGAGAAATCACTACATAATTTCAAGAAAAGAAGGGCACTACTTGCATTTGAACTTTAGGAAGATCTTTGGGGCAACTATACAGGTTTAACTGGACCACTTCTCTGACTACTAATGATTGGGGTTTCGGAAGGTATTGGCTGTGTCTTTGACTAGGGTGTGGCATCTATGAAGGGACAGTAGGTTAAGGTCAGAGGAAAAGGGCATCATATGGCTCCCAGCCCAGGCAATCCACTGCCTACAGAATGGTTGATAAGCCATGTAGCAAGGTTTAAAGTGGTGCTGTGGTCTAAATATTTGTGTGCCCACCAAATTCATGTTAAAATCTTAATGCTCAAGGCGATAATATTAGGAGGTGGGGCATTTGGGAGGTAATTAGGGCATGAGGCCAGAACCCTCATGATAGGATTAGTGCCCTTGTAAAACGGACCCCAGAGAGCTGCTTTGCCCCTTCCACCATACGAAGACACAGCTAGAAGGCATCATCTATGAATCAGGAAATGGGCCCTCATCAGATACCGAATCTGCCAGAGCCTTGATCTTGGACTTCCCAGCCTCTGGAACTACAAGAAATCAATTTCTGTTATTTACAGGACTCCACATCTACAGTATTTTGCTGCAGCAGCCCAAATGGACTAAGACGGGGGTGATTGTTTTCTGTTATCTCAGATTTCTTGGAATGTGCATCTCAGTGTTAGCATCCTTCTCCCAGAATATGCCTGTTGGGATACTAAAATAAGAATCCTACCATGTTGGCTTTTCTGATAGGACCTACACAAACAAGCTCTGAATTTTTAAAAATTGTTTTATGTTAGATTCAGGGGGGTACATATGCATGCTTGTTACTTAGGTATACTGCATACCGGTGGGGATTGAAGCCCTGAATTTTAATCATTATCTGTCCATAGACACCAGAAAAAAATATATTTTGCAGAAACAACAGTAAATTGACCATCCTTATTTTGGTCGGCTTCAAGGGAACCTCATCTTGGCCTCAGTGAAGATTGTTCTTTTCTGACATTATCTCCTGACCATCTGGACATGGTTTGTTGTGATATGGAATTTCTGTTGCTTAGAAATATAGTCTCTCTTTTACTCATACTTTTATCTAATCTATATATTTCTCTCAGAGTAAGTCTGAATTTCTTTGAGACTTAAATGCCAAGACTGACCCTAATGTTGCTCTATTTGAAGCCTCTGGAGGAAGAGGACTATTCCCCATAGACCGTTCATCTAGAGTAGATTTATTTGAATCTCTCTCTCTCTAGGGGAGACAGCAAGAAAATGAAAAGCATATCCAAAAACTGACGTATGAGCAGATCGTGATTATGAAAAAGCACAACATGTAGGTTAAATCTAGGGGAGTAAACCTAAATTTTTATCTTGAAAAGTCAATATTCATATGGTCATTTATTCATTAAAAATAGTGACTGAGCATTTACTATGCTCTAGACAGTTCTAGGCTTTGAGGATGAATAAGTAAGCAAACTAGACAAATACTTTTGCCCTTGTGGAACTTGTATATTCTAGTAGGGGAGAACAGACAAAAAATATAAGTAAAGGATCTCTTACAGTAGAAGGTCAAAATGTGCTATGGGGGAAAAAGAAGCAATCATGATAAGAAAGGTGAGGAGTCCTGGTTGCTGGGGGAGACAGATTATAATAGTACACAGAGGGGCTAGACCAGGGCAGGCTTCTCTAAGAAGGTGACTTAAAGATGATGAGGAAGCTAGTCTTACAGACAGATGGGGAGAAAATATTCAAGCCAGAGAAAACAACCAAGGCAAAGGCATTATCCATCATGCTCTTTCTATCCTGATGTGTTCAAGGAATAGTGAGGAGGTGAGTATGGCTGGAGTCAAGTAAGGAGAGACGTGTAGAAGCCAGAGCAGCAACATTACAGATTTTAAAAATTAGTAGCTTCTTCTTATCTATTACCACTATTTAAAAAATATATTTTAACTTTGTTGAATAAAAAGTAATCACTCTACTATTTAATCCCTGATATGTAACTGTTCTACGTAGCATTTGTATTCAGATATAAATTGGGAAATTAAGGGTCAAGAATAAAATTATTTCTGGGGTTGTAAGGACTTAATTTTATCTATCATATTGGAATAGGTACAAAGCACTTATAAGTACTCTCTAATACTACTCGTAGTCATGAAAATGAAACAGGGCTAGGTTTTTATTCTTACAGATGTCTTCATAAACTCCTTCCTACAACATTCCCTTGGGACTATTCCTGTTTGTTCTGAGAATCAGTGTGGGTGACAGTGCTAAGGTTGGTGGATGTTCAGCCAAGCTGAACATCTGGTTTACAAAGGCAACAGAAACTAGATTAGGTAGACTTCTCAGTTCCTTGTGAATTCGACTTAATCTACCCAAGGGGAAGGAGGAGGCCCCTAGTGGTGTCTCTTTTTCTGAAGTGCCTTGTACTTTTCCTCTGTAACCCTTTAGCTCTCATGGCTCCTGCCCTGGTTCCTGATTCACTGGGTGACAGCCACTTTCTTCTGGACCCCCACTTACCTATCCTGGACCCTCACTTACCTATCCACCTTTCCACAACTCAGAGAGACCTCTGTCTCTAATTTCTATTGTCCAATTCAGTTCAGTTATTATTTTTTTGTTTGGTTTGTCTGTGGTTAAGGCAATTTCTATTTTAAACAGAAGTGCAAGAATGTTAAAACCAGGGTCTTATCGACAGGACCAGACTCCTGAAAAATGTAGGTGTCTTGAACAATTATGGAACACCTATTTCATAAGAGCCAATTTGTAATCCAACTCTAATTAATTTTGTCATTTTTGGTAGGGGTAATTTCCTAACTATATAAAAAAAATTTTTTTTTTTTTTGAGACAGAGTCTCGCTCTGTTACTCAGGCTGGAGTACAATGGTGGGATCTCAGCTCACTGCAACCTCTGCCTCCTGGGTTCAAGCCATTCTTGTGCCTCAGCCACCCAAGTAGCTGGGATTACAGGTGTGCGCCACCACGCCCAGCTAATTTTTGTATTTTCAGTAGAGACAGGGTTTCACCATGTTGGCCAGACTGGTCTTGAACACCTGACCTCAAGTGATCCACCTGCCTCAGCCTCCCGAAGTGCTAGGATTACAGGCGTGAGCCACTGAGTCTGGCTATCTATACGATTAAGAGACTGGATCAGGTTATTTTTATGCTGTCAATTCTATAATTCTAGGCTTCATAGCCACAGTGATTAAATACTTTAAGTCTTTACTAATTTCATATTTGTTTATATGTGGCGGGGAGCGAGTGTGGGAGAGCCCACACATGCACCCTCTTTATTTAGCAGCTGAGTAGCTGGTGATGTCACTACAGGTTAGGGTTTGAAAAGTCAACTTCAACAACTTTAATTGCTTAAATGATTCTGCCTACAGCTTAGTGAACATGTCCAGAGGTTATTTTCTACCCTGGAAAGTGCCTAACATTTATGGACAACCATACATATTGATTTACTGCTAGGATAAACAGTATATTAGTTTCCTAAATAAGGTCAGATAATTTAAGAAATGAAGTGCAACGATTTCTCTTATTTTCAATTAACCGAGTCTCCAAACAGCATGACACATTGATGGTAGATTCCACTGTCAGGGTAATCATGCATCTTCCAACAGTTAATTCTAACTGCCCACGGCAGAACTGAGCATTGAGAACGCAGTGGCCTAAGAACCTACCACTATATTCCTTCCTCTAGACTCACATTTACATCTAGTTCTCAGCTCACTGGCAGAAAAGAAATGATGACCATACTCTGAGTTTAATAAGTGATTATGTACAGGTGCAACTTACCAGTTTTACCTACTTCTGAAATTCTGATGTCTTTGCAGTTAGTACCTAAGGTTTTCTTAAATCATTAAAGTTAGATAATACCAAAATGCCTTAGACATACAATAAAAATTGCACTGATAATGTTTTCCACTGAAAGATAAAATCTGTTCTCTCCAAGCTGTTACTTATCAGATTCCATCATGTGGAGTATAGTGTTCTACCAGATAATAACTACTTCAAAACAATGGATCCATTAAAGTAGAGCTTACCTTTCAACTAATATTTTAAACTGTTTCCTAAACATAATCAAATGAAAACACACTGCTTAATTCAGAAATTCACTGAGTTTATATCTGCTATGCTTAATACACAGATTTCAAAGTTTAACCAGCTGAATACCTAAAAAGAACAATACTTTCCACATTTTCTATTGTTCAGCTCTGAGTGATTGCTCTTGGCTCACTCAAGGGAACAAGGGTTTTTCTCTATTTAATTTTAAAATGAATAAATATAAATTGATTAAAACACTTATGGAGGATTAGTACCATTTTATAATTAAGTTTCCTGAGATGTATCTGATATAACGTCAATAAACAACCCAATGGCCTTGCCAATACAGCACGGCTCCTTTAAAAACAAGAGCCTTGTTTTTTAGACAAAATTTGCTTTGTAAAGATGTTTTTTGCAAATAAATCACCTGGTCCTAGAAAACATTTGTTTTATTACTGAAGGACTCACAGTTATGCCCATGGCAGAAGACCAATTTTCATTATAGTCCTATCTGTATGAATATGAAAAAAGAATGAATAATGGATGTCACCTTTTACATTTCTGCTTCAGAATGCATTATACAAAATAAAATACCTTTAATAAAGGCCATGTAATCATTATTTTATGTGTTACTCACATCCTCCTTACCCAACACATTTATTTGAGTAGGTACTGAATCTGGTCCAAATAACCATTTTTAAACAAATTGCCAATTTGGATTTTGTCAATGCAGGGTGGAAAACTTCCATCCTTATATTTGCAACTGCTGAAAGTGATTAGTGCACACATAGACACAGTCATGGCTGAAAGAACATTAGCATTTTAGGTTGAAATGTTTTCCTGCATTTTCTATAACTGCAATTAAAGAGAGAGACTGATTTCTTATTGGTCTTCAGACTGAAGACAGATGCCAAAGCCTTTATTCAAAACAGACTGGACTGGACATGTGCTTTACTTGTGTCCTCAACCTCCTGCTATTCTGCCATATTGTTTCTGGACATATTCACAGCCATAATCAAGGGCTCCTTTTATGTTCCCTGCTTGATATTTACCCTAATGTTGACCTTTACTTCAGTAGCTTTGCCTATGTTAATTATCAGAGACAAGGGGGAAAAAATCAAACATGGTCTTCACTCAAACTTAATTAGAAGTCTGAAATAAAAGAATTCAAGGAAGAGCCATCCATTTTAGTATTAAAAGCTGGTAAGTTAACACTGTTTTTTCCTTATTACATTTTCAAATAGCATTTAGGGAACCTAGAAAAGTTTCTTAGTCTGTTCTGCGTAGCTTTCACATCAGAAATTCCTGGGTACAGGTAAAATTCCAGCTACCTGGGCTCCATCCCCAACTGTTAGAATGAAAATCAGCATCGTTAATTCGGTTCTCTAGGGGAATTTTACATACAATAAAATATTAGCACCAAACATCCAGAGGGATCTACCTCTCATTGAGACACAGATCTGAACGTCTATATAATGGAACTCCCTTCACAATGATTAAGCTGTAGAGAATCTCTGAAATAATATTGTTTTCAGGAGGCACTACAAATTCATCTTGATGTACATGCCTTTAAAAAAACAAAATTCACCCATTTTTCATTAAAAATAATACATACACATACCATAAACAGGAATTGTTCCCTAAATTCTCATTGGCTGGAGAATATATTAATTTTACGCAGTGTGTTTTGGGAATAATTTTTGCAACTGATTAAGAAAAAACATTAGTGAACCTCTTTATAAAGGGAATTTAGAAGATCAAGATTTTAATTAAAGGCTGATTTAGATGTGCACAGACATGAAGAATATGAAATACTTCTGAAGTGCAAGAAAAAAGGCTCTTCTCCCTCAGATGCAAATGACGCATATTAGCTTTCTTGAATTTAATAAAATTAATAAATCTGTAATCTAACTAATATGAATAGAAGTCAGGTAATAGCATCAGGTTTACTCAATGAACTGATTTTCAGACTGTCTAGGAAACAGAAGAAGAGCAGCATAGCTTAAAGCTGATTTCATTTTATGGCAACTGATGTATGGTAATAACAGAAACCCCTCATTAAAAAACAAACAGACAAAAAACAGTTCTCTTATTTGAAATTTCAAGGCATATACAAATGTATATGACTTTTTACAGAGTAACATGCTTTTCTTTTTAGGGATCAATAATAAACAGTTTTCCTTTCTCTCTTGTGATTTTTCTGCCTTGGCATAAAACTCAGAATGCTGGGGGTAGAAGTGGACTTTAAGCATGTAACTTGGCAACATGCAAAAGAGAGTAGCTACTCAGTCTCCATCTCCATTTTAGAATGAATAAACAGATGGAGACGGTGAGGATTTCAGACAAAATTTACATACACCAAGAATAATCATAAGCAGCTTTTCCATTAAGGGAATATAAAAATAAAATAGCTTCTCAGCCTTTGGAGATGGGTAAAGTCCTGATGATCAGGATGAATATATATAAAACCTCTTAAACAAAGAAAACCAAAACCCCCAAATGGTATACTAACAATCTTAATATTGAAACTAATGTGTGCAAATAAATCACAAAATACGTCCAGGCAAAAATGAAATATAGTACCAGAAATTCACATCAGAATAATTTGCTGCTTTGTCCTGTCTTACGGTGGTTTCTAGAATAAACAGCAGTACAACTTCTAAAGCTTTAATAATTTGGTTAAAAAACAAAACAAAGAAATAAAGGACTAAAAAATTGTGTAGGGTCTTGAGACAATGACTAAATAATGAAAGTATATTTGGGGTGATTTATAGAAATCAGTTGATTCTGGGTCTCTCCCCATTAGGCAATTTGAGGAGAATCATAACCATCTCTTACCAACTTATTATGTGAAGAGTTCACGTAATGTATGTACAATCTCCCACGAATTATTTGGTTGTTCTATTTCAACTGGCTTTGAATTTTGGCTCACTATAAATAAGAGAGTTGGTTAAATGGACCATTTAAAGAAAGATATTTCACATAAGGCTCTTCAAAACTCTAACTAGAACTCACTTTTTTCTTATGTATAGCCTATGCACCCTAAGGTAAATATTTACAGGAAAATCTGGAAAGGAATGAAGAACTGTGACTTATTTGGGAAATGTTTGTTCCATTATAAAGTGGAGGAGTCCTGGCAGGAATGAATCAATTATTCCCTTCTCCAAAATTCAGTCTGTGAATAAAACTTCATTCACATTAGATCTAGAATTGAATCTACTTCAACACTTTTTTCCCAATAGATTATAGATTTTTCTCCCTTTGGACTAAATGTATACACATTTAGGTCCTTGAGGGGGATAACTGTAACACACAGACTTCATTTTAAAAACACCAAGTGCCATGAAATTAATTGGTTTAAAGATGTTGAATTTACTATGGTTACTATCAAAATGTTTTTAAAATGTATACTGATGTGATTTAAATATCTCTACTAGCCATTCTCAAATCTGACATCCCCACTGTTCATCAAATATGCACAACAGGTTATCCTACTTTACAGCAAAGATAGGCAAAGGGCCAGATGGCCAGATTTGGGTTTGCAAATAAAGTTTTATTGGAACACAGCCACGCCCATTTGTTTTCTTATTGTCTATGGCAGTTTTCTTGCTATAGTGGCAGAGTTGAGAAACTGCAACAGAGATTACATGTCCCACAAAATTAAAATATTTATTACCTGGCCTTTTACAGAAAAGCTTTATGCCCTGCCTTAGAGTCACATCAAAGGACATATGGGAAAGCATCATATTGGAAAAGTCATATATATTACCTAAGATGTGGCAATGGCATAGGCTCATGGCTAACTTCACCACATTTGGGTCAGACCAAAAAATGTGTCAAGAGATTTAATTTTCATAGCTGTCCTGATGTAATCCATTAAATATTACTCTCAAAATTCAGATAAACTATAAAGAAAGAGAACCATCAAAATTATCATGATCAAGTATAACCACAGCTTTAAAACAATTTGAAAACCAAGGAGACTTCACAAGCTTTTAAAAGTAAGATGCTTCTTTGGATTCAGTATTATTTTCTCTACTGCTAGATGTGCCATTACTTTATGGCTTCTAGAAACATATAGAAATGAAATAACCATTGTATAAGCAGAGTTTACCCAATCTTTCTCCTGTGCAACATTTATAGCCCCATTTCAAGATCAAGAACTCATAATCTTGTCTACTGTGAATTATTTAGTTAATATTTAATCTTTAATTGATTTTATCACCATGGAAAAGGAGACAATAAAATTTTATTGGCACAATAGAAAACAGTAAGATAGTGCTGTTGATGGGCCTGGCCAGAGCATGGAGCTTGATTTCCAATGCCCTGGAGTCTTCCTTCATACCTCCCTTCCTCTCCCCATCAAAAGCACACTCTCCAAATGCACTCTGCTTTCAAATGATGTAGATAGTTTTCTTAATTGTACATACGTCTTTCTATTCATTGAACTTTAGATCCTCAGAAGCTCTCTATCACTGCGAGCCTTGCTAAATCACAAGTGCCTGGAGATGAAAGTCTTTATACACACCTTCTGGGTTCTGTTTAAATTATCCTTGGCTCAGTCACACTAGTTTGCACAGCTTTTAATGGGGAAAGGTCACTTCTGAGACATTTAAAACATACTCAACCTAACAGTCTTTTTTTTTTTTCCTTATAGCTGTATTTTTTTTCTTTTTATTTATTTATTAATTTATTATTATTATACTTTAGGTTTTAGGGTACATGTGCGCAATGTGCAGGTTAGTTGCATATGTATTGATGAGTTCAACCTAACAGTCTTAAGTGATGCAAGGGTTAGCAGAATTAACTCTCCCCTTTTTTGTGTTGTTGTTGTTGCAATAATCCCTGGAACAGAGACAATGGTAACCCCTTTATGATATCAAATAAACCCATTCGGGCTGAAAACATCCAGAATGATCAGTAGGGGGCAGATTGTGTTCTACTAAAATCAGAAACATCCCAGGACTCAAAAGCCATCGTCCATTTACTATAAAGGTCTCGAGGCCTAAATTGACAATGGGTAACCAGGGACTCAATTTTGTGCTTTAGATAGAAGATGGAAAAAGTCTCCTTCAGGTCAACCAGGTTGGGATGGCATGTAAATTGTCAGGAGGGGTTTGGGGAACTCTTGTCATCATCCTTAGCCTTATCCTCCACATTCTAACTCCTCTTTCTTCAGCTGCCTGAGCTTCCACTCCCAACTCCTCACAAACAAACAGAATTCTAGCTGCAGAATTTCCTGGAAGCTGCTTCTTGTCTCTATGCAGACCTCTGGCCATGCAGGTTTTTGTTTTTGTTTTTTTTTTCTTCTGGCTGTGATGCTTGTGTTTTCTCCTCTTTTGGCTCCTGGCCCCATCCCACCTTGACTACCTGGTGAATTCCTATTTATACTCTGATTTGCCTAATTCTCATGTGCCAAAGGCTCTTCTGTCTGACATTGTCATTTATTCTTAACAACAACCCCATAAAGCAAGTATGACTTTGAAACTCTATTTTACATAGAAACTGAGGTACGGAAATGCCACATCATTTTCCCTAGTCACACAGTAAGGACGGGCTAAGCCAGCTCTGAATCCAGTTCTGTGTGACTCCAGAGCTCAGGTATCTAACTACCATAGCAGGTTGCTTCTCAGAAACGGATGTGTGGGGAAAATGACTCTGAGGAAGGAGGCAGGAAAGAGGGGACACTTTGGAAAACACATATAAGTGAGAGACTAACAAACAGAACAAGGTCTCCTCCTGGAAGACAGGAAGAGATGGGGATCAAGAACAAAGGTGCAGCCGGGCGTGGAGGCTCACGCCTGTAATCTCAGCATTTTGGGAGGCCGAGGCGGGCAGATCACGAGGTCAGGAGATTGAGACCATCCTGGCTAACACGGTGAAATGCCCGTCTCTACTAAA
This sequence comes from Pongo abelii, assembly GCF_028885655.2. Taxonomy (NCBI): domain Eukaryota; kingdom Metazoa; phylum Chordata; class Mammalia; order Primates; family Hominidae; genus Pongo; species Pongo abelii. The sequence continues at coordinate 71,262,624 of NC_071996.2, read as the reverse complement.
AATTAGCCGGGTGTGGTGGCACGCACCTGTAGTCCCAGCTACTTGGGAGGCTGAGGCAGGAGAATCGCTTGAACCCAGGAGGCGGAGGTTGCAGTGAACCAAGATCACGCCACTGCACTCCAGCCTGGGCGACAAAGCGAGACTCGTCTCAAAAAACAAACAAACAAAAAGAACAAAGGTGCAAGGGTGAGCCTTGAGTGGAAGGGGTGCTTCTTCTCAGCAGGCCAAAGGAAGGACAGATGAACGGGTTTGTTTATATTTATGGGGATAGAAAGTGAAGGAGTTCACGACTTCAGGGAGAGAGACAGAGCTATAAACAGCCAAAGTGGGTGTTTTCCCAAGGCCCCTAGAATTGACTTGAGAGAAACTCCCCATAAGAAGCTGAATGACCAAACCTCCCAAGGGCCAGCAAGACCTCCTGAGAAAGGTGGGACTCCTGAGGACCCGAATTTATGTGCCCAGAGCCCGAGACCAGCAGCACCGCGTGGCTCTCTGTAATGCTGCAGCCCTCTGCAGCACACTGGAAGAAGAGGCTCCTGGTCGTCACTCTCCTGCACCCTGAATTGCAGTATGCGGCTGAGCCTATGAGAACCAGGACTGACTAGTGGCTGGTTATCTGACCATGAGATCTAAAGATGTCTAAGAGCCTCTCCTTTGACAAGGCACTTGGATGCTTGATTGCCAGTGTAAGCCACTACTGAAGGCAGCCTTTGAATAAAATCCCATAAAAATTGCCCCATGAAACACTTCTTTTCCAGACAATAGTTCTATTGTTCTTCCACTAGTCTGCACATGGTGCTGGGTTGCAATGCTTTGATCACAAATGGTAGCTTATTAAAATGAGCTGCTCTTTTTCCCTGCTTATATTCTGAAGACACAGCAGTGAGAAAGAAACAGGACACAGGCCTAAGATTTGGGAATATCTACCTCAGAGGAAACTGAACTTCAAGGGCAGAATATTGCAATTCCAATCATGAGAAGTTGCATAAAAGAGCAACTTTGCACCTTTGTGAAAGAGAGGTGAAGCGGCCCTCCTGACTGTGTCTACAGGTAGCAGGAGTGAGGTTACAAGGAGAGAAGTCTACATCAATCCCCATCCCTGCCAGGGTGATTCGATGTCATCTGGTGTGATTTTAGCTTTTCAAGCAAAGAAAGGATATGCTGATGCAATGTGAGGCACTACCTGGGAGTCACTTCTTTTTTTTTTTTTTTTTTTTGAGATGGAGTCTGGCTTTGTCTCCCAGGCTGGAGTGCAGTGGCGTGATCTTGGCTCACTGCAACCTCTGCCTCTCGGGTTCAAGCGATTCTCCTGCCTCAGCCTCCTGAGTAGCTGGGATTACAGGTGTGCACCACCACGCCCAGCTAATTTTTTGT